>NC_030685.2:10541375-11993245 GCF_000004195.4 Xenopus tropicalis | reverse complement strand
TAATGTGAGATGGCCTGTTCCCTGAGTAGTTTAAAAGGCAAACACCATCCAATGTTCTGGAGGTTCCAGAAAGTGCCGCCTAATATACAGTAATGTACAGTACAGTCACATAAGCAATGTGTATTAGGAATAAGAGTATTCATATCAAGTCATGCAAGTCTCTTGTTTACAAAAAACTAGACAAAATAGAAAGCTGATCTACCTGTATGAAAAGGTAAAAATACAGAAGGTCCTGATGTTTCAAATTTGGAAAATAGGTTGCCATTTGCCGATTTCATAGATATTTCCACCATACCATCATGTTTCATGTCTCCTGACAGTTTTGTCTACTTTCTTCATTTCAATGAAAATATCCCACCATCTTGTTCTCCATCTCAAACCCAATAACATACTTAAGGGAAATTCAAAAAGTCAACATTAGACAAAATGCATTTTACCTGTTCACAGCTGTCCATACGTTTGTTGAAAATGCTGAAATGGGTTTTGAGAACCATTGTACTCCTTTGAGAAAATGTTCATGACTACATTGACGGATACAGGTAGTGTGTGTAGAAAATGTATTAAACATTACAATGGCAACATAAGAAGTATATGGACGTAATTGGAAGTCACAGGTTTTTATTGGGCATGTGCCGGCTAATACAGTTTAGGACCCTATTTTTATTTTAAATAAACCCCTAATAACTATTGGCTATGGCTTCTGACATTATCTTGTTCCTTTTAATAACCCAATATCAACTGAAGAACCTCTGGAAAACAAGACTTAGCACAACAAGGGAAACCAGATACTCAAAGCATTTGCATAGTTCATCTATCGCTCCATATTTCCATGATATTCTCTAACTCCTCTTGTAAATATCATTCCATATCCATCCCAGCATCTGAAAAGCTGAGAAGAAAAACAATTGACCTTCTGAAGATGTTGTTCTCCATCAAAGTGATCAAGATGACAATTGTTGTAGTAACTTGGCTATGTGGGTCCATCTTAAACTCATCTATTGTAGCTGTGTATCTCAGAGAGTGGAAGAACGGAATGAGCCTTGGGGAGTGTGATCGGACCATTCTGACCATTGGGTGCAACAATTTTTTCCTGCAGTGCTTTTTAACCTCCTATGAAATAATGGCTATTTTTGAGCTCTATGGGTCGTTTCTAAAAGAATTCAAAGTGGCAGGTTTGATATTCTTCTTCTTTTTTAATTATATCACCATGTGGCTCACTGCCTGCCTCTCCATCTGCTACTGCGTAAAACTGGTCAGTTTTTCACATGAACTACTGATAAGATTGAAAAGGGGAATGTCCTCTGCAATCACTCTCTTCCTGCTTGGATCAGTGGTGCTTTCAGGCTTGATTAACGTTCCGTTCATTTGGACAATGGATACGGAATTTCTGGGAAATACGACCTTAACAGCTGACAACGTTATCTACAAACCGGATCTCAAATTCCTGTGTTTCAACATTGTCATCGGTTCCTGTGTGCCGATTCTTGTAACATCTCTTTGTATTGGACTCAGTGTGATGTCTCTTCGTAGACATGTCCAGCGGATGAAGAACAACACTTCTCAGTCCTGGACTCCGCAGTTGAAGAGTCACGTGAGAGCTTGCAGGACAATGTCTTTACTTTTGATTCTAAACCTGATTTTCTTCATGACATTTATTACCGTGGCCTTGGGTCTAACACAGTTCAAAGGTATACTTATTGGAGACATTTTGTACTGGTCTATGATTATGTCAGGTCCTTCGATTGAAGCCGCCCTTCTAATCCTTGGAACTACCAAGCTTAAAACAGCTTTTTCAAAGATTTGCTTTTGAGCATCTAACTGACTCAACTCAAATCATGCATTCCGCATAACAGGTCTTGTTGACTTGGTTCCGGTTCTGGGCAAAGGAGGTATGAGGCCAAGGCAAACCACAATTGCATGACTTTCCCCTGTCCCCGCCTATGGTGATGAGATGACAATAAGATTTAATTAACTTTATACTAGTTCCCTATGTAACACTGCTAAATATTCTCTGGAGAAACCGTAACAATGGAAATAATTTCAAACTCGCTTCAACAAGTATTGTCTAATGTCTTCTGCTCATTCCATACTCTATGCACCTTTTAATTTGACTTTCATATACCACCAACAGAAATCCTATCTCTTTGAGCTCTAGCACTATTGCAACCTCTGTCTTACATAGTTACATAGGGTTGAAAAAAGACCAGAGTCCATCAAGTTCAACCCTTCCAAGTAAACCCAGCACCCACAACCTATACTTACCAATCTATACACTCACATACATAAACTATATATACAACCATTAATACTGTAGAAACTGTAGATATTAGTATCACAATAGCCTTGGATACTATGCTTGTTCAAAAATTTATCCAGGCCTAATCTAAATCTAATCCAATCTAAAGGGGGGGCCTCTTGTGCGTTGATTGTTTTTATGGGAAAAAAGAACCCCCCCATCTGCCTATAATCCCCTCTAATGTACTTGTACAGAGTAATCATGTCCCCTCGCAAGCGCCTCTTTTCCAGAGAAAACAACCTCAACCTCGACAGTCTCACCTCATAGTTTAACCCTTCCATCCCCTTAACCAGTTTAGTTACAGTCTCTGCACTCTCTCCAGCTCATTAATATCCTTCTTAAGGACTGGAGCCCAAAACTGCCCCCCATACTCAAGTTGTTGAACAAAAATCAGGAAAATCAGGACTTTTACTCTCCTGTTGTCCGTGATCATATTTTTAGAATTTGCAAAACTAACTACAATTGGAGAACACGACACAATACAATAATGGGAACCTGATCCGATTATGATTTGCTTATCTACTGTTTCACATTTCCATGTTACTCTGATTACATTTAATATTTGTTTTGTAAACTCCTTGTCAGTCTTATATCACTTTGACAAACATCTGAAAACCAAAGAAGAAAAACATTTAACTTCCTGAAGATGCCATTCTCTATAAATGTAATAGAGATAATCATTCTTATAGTATGTTGGCTATGTGGGTCCATCTTAAACTCATCTATCGTAGCTTTGTATCTCAGAGAGTGGAAGATCGAGTGCGATCGGACCATTCTGACCATGGGGTGCACCAACCTTTTTGACTTTTTGACTCTTTGACTCTCCATGAGGCTTAATGCCTATCTCTACATCTACTACTGTTTGACGCTGGTCAACTTTTCACATGGATTATTTATTAGAATTAGAAGGAGAATATTCTCTACAATCACCCAGTTCGTGTTTGACTTAGGGATGCTTGCTTAATGTTTTTTTAATCAATGCATACAGAATTTTTGCAAAATACAACCTTTATCAGCTAATCACTTTATCTACATAGTGGATCTTAAATACATGTCTTTAAATGTTGTCATTGGTTGTTGAGTGCTGGTTCTTGTAACTTCTCTTTGCATTGGACTCAGTATAATGTCTCTTTTGAGATATGTCCAGAGGATGTAGAACAGGGGTCCCCAACCTTTCTTACTCGTGAACCACAGTCAATTGTAAAAAGACTTGGAGAGCAAAACAAGCACCATAAAAGTTCATGGAGGAGCCAAATAAGGGCTGTGATTGGCTATTAGGCAGCCTCTATGTACATTATCAGTTTCTCTTTGCATTGGACTCAGTATAATGTCTCTTTTGAGATATGTCCAGAGGATGTAGAACAGGGGTCCCCAACCTTTCTTTTTGTGAGCGACAGTCAAACGTAAAAAGACTTGGGGAGCAACACAAGCACCATAAAAGTTCATGGAGGAGCCAAATAAGGGCTGTGATTGGCTATTAGGCAGCCTCTATGTCCTATCAGCTTACAGGGGGCTTTATTTGGTAGGAAATCTTGTTTTTATTCAACCAAAACTTGCCCCAAGTCAGGAATTCAACAATAACTCCCTGGTTTGGGGGCACTGAGAGCAACATCCAAGGGGTTGGGGAGCAACATGGTGCCCCTGAGCCACTGGTTGGGGATCACTACCATAAACTATGACATAGATATTCCCCTGTACTCAATGACAACTATGGGGCTCATTTACTAACCAATTTGGATTTTTTTTTTAAAAGTTGCACAGAAAAAATGCTGTGCCTTTTCCGAGATTTACTATGCATCTAAACGTCTGAAAATCCTAATTCAACAATTTGCCAGATTAAATCTACCGAGTTCATGTAGAAGTCAATGGCAAAGGTCCCTTCCCTTTTCCTGAAGTTCTTTCTTTTGTCTCAAAAAAAAACCCTCGACTTTTTCGAATTGTTGCATCTGCAATTCGATAATGTCGGCATTTCCACGGCGACAATTCGAAAAAGAGTTTTTTTTACGACTTTTTTTTTTTTTTTTTTAAACAAATTTACTCAATTTTGAAAATAAAAAAATGAGAAATTATGGAATTTTTGTAAATCTGCCCCAAAGAGTAGAAATTCCCTAGTTCTAAGTATATTTCAGCAGTTACAGCCCCTTAGTTTGTTCATAGCTTTTAGCAAAGTATACAAATATACAAATATGTTCTGAACTCAACACCCCCATGAAAATCAATCGCAGCTTTATTCAAATTCCAAGTCGTACTGTTAGGAAAACAAAAACCCTGTTGATTTTACCACCACAAATGAATGTTATAGTAGAACACACAGCTTCTAAGTCACGCTTCTAGAGGTCCTAGAAAATATTGGCCAAAATAATGCATATTGGGAATTTATTTGAATCATCAAACAATACACACATATATATATATATATATATATATATATATATATATATATATATATATATAAAATGTGTAGATTCGGCACTCCTAAGCGTAGCCAATAGACCCGCGTGCTACCAAATGAGCATTGATAGATAGATAATCGTGTGTATATTGGTGCCTTTGTGGCCTCTCCACAAATCCGGGCCTGATTACAGATCAGGCCAACATTTCGGCCTGCATCTAAGACCTTTATCAAGACCATAATCTCATTAAAACTAATACTTCTATATATAGTTAAAAGAAAATGTTTTGCCACTGGTTTATTGGTCGTGCCATCCCTAAACGCTGTACGCTGATCAGACTCTAAGATTACACATGGATGGTCATCGTTCTGCCATCAGTACAGCGTTTAGGGATGGCACGACCAGGGTTGGACTGGGGGGTGAAGGGCCCACCGGGGCTCCTGTCCCAGGGGCCCTGCAGGTGCCCCCAGCAAGGCGCTTCCCCTAACCCCCCCCCGCAGGGCCCCCCCTCGCAGGGCCCCCCACCCGAAGTCCTCCTCGAAGCGTGTAAATTTGACGTGTCGGATGAGGAGAAGTCGGGAGGGGGAGCACCGGCAGGGGTCGAGTCAGTCCGACTTTATCGTATTTTGCACAACGTTTTCGGCGCCGTCGCAATTTTTTCGTATTGAGCAATTGTAAACGGCGGAAAAACCAATCTGATTTTTTTGCGACGGCGCCAAAAAAAGTCGGGGAAAATATACGATAAAGTCGTAACGGCGACGAAAAAAACGCGGGACATATGAAAAAGTCACGACATCGGCGAAAAAGTCGAAAAAATACCGATCATTGCGAAAAAACGCGTTCGGACGCTTTCGGTCCCTTCGTGGATTAGTAAATCTGCCCCTTAGTGTGCACTAGAGGGCTAAGTATTCTGCTATCCTCCTTTTTGTTTTATTATGTTTTCTCCTTGGTACAGGGCTCTTGCCTTTTTTGGTGTCTGTAGCAGTCACGTGATTGGGTGGAATCCTGTCCCTTGGGGGTGTGTCTGTCTTCTTTTAACTATATATAGAAGTATGGTATGGTTTTAATGAGATTATGGTCTTGATAAAGGTCTTAGATGCAGACCGAAACATTGGCCTGATCTGTAATGTATTAATTAATAATTATACACACGATTATATATATATATAAGGCGTTGATAAAACCATTTTTAAACTTTTTTCAAAGAAATGCATCACCCCGACACAGTGTATCATATATCTACTTTTACAGTATAGTCTAACCTCCCCTATTTTTTTAGAAAGCTGTGATATGTTTATGACGTTCTCCAAATGTGGTTGAAGGAAATGTCCATAAAGCATGTTCTGTAGCTCAGACCTAATAAAAAGCATTGGAGCAAAATGAGAGAAAAAGTAAGTGAACGACTTTGGTTGATGTTGTCAATCAGTAACGCTGCAGTAGGCTGAGGAAAGGCCCGTTGCCACATTGATGGATACAGATGGATACAAAGGATCTACAATAACCCCAAACTATGGAATTTCCAAGTCGCCCATCTTTATTTCCACTGTGGTCTTTTATAAAATGCTATACTTTATGATTTGACACTATCTATATCTAATAATGATCACATTTTTCTAACTGTCTACAAGTTTTGGATCTAATGTTCAAATGAAGGAATGGGAAATGATGGGGTTTCTGCTCTTGATGCCGTCAGAGAAGGAAGTACCAAAAAGGACTGGGCAAACCTTACATTTGGAACAAGCCGAGGGTCTGTCCCTTGGCTGGTTCCAAATGTAAGGGTTGCCCAGGCAAAAAACTACATGGCCAACAAATGGGCAAGTGCTAAATCCAATGAGAGAAAGAGAATAACAAGGCTTGGACAGGATCTTTAAACATAAGCCACTAAGCCAAGCTAGTCAATGGCTTGGTCTTGGCCCATCGCAATTTTCTAACCAGGACAGCTGGCAGGTATGGGAAGTTGATTCGTTCACTTACTAAGACTCTTTATCCATTCCAATGCATGTTTCAGCACCCATTAAAGGAAAACTATACCCCCAGAATGAATACTTAACCAATGCAGTGAAGAAACTGCTTTCCTTTATTTCTTCAGCATTTTTGTCACATTAAAGAATCTATTGGTACCCAAGATTTCTACTCAAAATGAGAGCGTTATCATCTTAGAGACCCTTTGCTAGCATTTCTTTAACATGAGGGCAGCAGGGTTTTGTTGGGCCCTGTATCCAAGGTGCCGCAACCCCTTTTATTGCACTTGTTTGTTTCAAAAGTTGTCAAACAATGTAGTACCCCAGTAATATATATACTGTATTTTTCGCCCTATAAGACGCTCCGGAATATAAGACGCACCCAATTTTAAAGGAGGAAAATCTAGAAAAAAAAGATTCTGAAGCAAATACTGTAGTAAAGTATTTTATATCAACTGTATAAAGTTATTGTCTCTGGGCTCGCACATAATGAGGCTTCCCCCAGGGCCCCCCCCCAAGCATCCTTCAGCTTCCCCCAGGGCCCCCCCAAGTATCCTTCAGCTTCCCCAACCCCCCCAAGTATACTTCAGCTTCCCCCAGGGCCCCCCCAAGTATCCTTCAGCTTCCCCCAGGGCCCCCCCCAAGTATCCTTCAGCTTCCCCCAGGGCCCCCCCCAAGTATCCTTCAGCTTCCCCCAGGGCCCCCCCCCAAGTATCCTTCAGCTTCCTCCAGGCCCCCCCCAAGTATCCTTCAGCTTCCCCCAGGGCCCCCCCAAGTATCCTTCAGCTTCCCCCAGGGCCCCCCCCGAAGTATCCTTCAGCTTCCCCCAGGGCCCCCCCAAGTATCCTTCAGCTTCCCCCAGGCCCCCCCCAAGTATCCTTCAGCTTCCCCCAGGGCCCCCCCAAGTATCCTTCAGCTTCCCCCTGGGCCCCCCCCTAAGTATCCTTCAGCGTCCTCCAGGGCCTCCAAGCATCCTCCAGCTCCCCCACGGCACCCACAACATACTTCTGCTTCCCCCCCGGGCCCCCAAGCACCTTCCATTTCCCCCCAGCGGCCTCCGGCTCCCGTGATGTCTTCCTCTCTGTGCCGCGGCTCCCAGCGGCTTCTGTGCTTTTATAAGGTTGCGCAACCTTATAAAAGCGAGTATGCGGCAGAGAGCCGCGGCACAGAGAGGAAGGAGCATTCGCCGTATAAGACGCACAAACTTTTCCCCCCAGGTTTTGGGGAAGAAAAAGTGCGTCTTATACGGCGAAAAATACGGTATATATTAGCCATAGTTGCACTCCCAAAATTCCAGTTTTTCTTAATTAAACTGTCACTTAAGACATACAAAGAATACATTTGAGAGTGTGTTAAATTGAGTAGAGAACAGAGGTACAGAACTTCTTTATCAGGTATGACAAAAGCCCTTGGCATAGGGGCACCGTGGCAAATACATATATAAACATATCATACCCACTAAAGATCATATAATATCATAGGTGATAAGCAATATCGGTGCAATTACTAATAGCAACCCATCAGAAACAATTAATTGTGATCAGTCCACTGCCCATTAGCCAATGAAAGTGACTCTTGGATTGTTGCTATGGCTCAAACTGGCTCAAGTCGTATTAGCAAATGAGTCTTACTATGTTTAGAGCCTCGTGGGGTAAATTATGGTTGAAGATGAAACATGAAATGATTAATATGAATGATCTTTTTCCGCGCTGAAAAGAATACTAACGCATGATTCACAATCACTTAGGCGCGCTAAATATCACATTCGGCTATGCGAAAATTAACACCTACTACAGGCAGGCGATAATTATAGATGAAATGTTTCGCCAGGCATGGATTCGCAGCGAATTTTTGGACGTGCGGCGAATTCTTCCGCGGCATTTATATGCTACTATTTATATGCTACTATTTATATGCTACCATTTATATGCTACTATTTATATGCTACTATTTATGCTACCATTTATATGCTACTATTTATATGCTACCATTTATATGCTACCATTTATATGCTACTATTAATATGCTACCATTTATATGCTACTATTTATATGCTACTATTTATATGCTACTATTTATATGCTACCATTTATATGCTACCATTTATATGCTACTATTTATATGCTACTATTTATGCTACCATTTATATGCTACTATTTATATGCTACCATTTATATGCTACCATTTATATGCTACTATTAATATGCTACCATTTATATGCTACTATTTATATGCTACCATTTATATGCTACTATTTATATGCTACTATTTATATGCTACCATTTATATGCTACTACTTATATGCTACCATTTATATGCTACTATTTATATGCTACTATTTACATGCTACCATTTATATGCTACTATGTATATGCTACCATTTATATGCTACTATTTATATGCTACTATTTACATGCTACCATTTATATGCTACCATTTATATGCTACTATTTATATGCTACCATTTATATGCTACCATTTATATGCTACTATTTATATGCGGTGACAATTTATATACACTATTTAAAGCTACTATTTATATCCGGCGACTAAACGCGAGCGTTATTTAGCACATGTACCGGCAAATACCGCTTGAAAATAGTCTTCGTTAGTTAAACAACGCATGCAATATCGCGCGTAAAATAGCGCAAGTATGCTTATAGTGAATCGTGCGAAAAGTCGCGAAAATTAAGACGCGATAAAAATTTTAACGCACGCTATAATTGTTGCTATGGCTCAAACTGGCTCAAGTCGTATTAGCAAATGAGTCTTACTATGTTTAGAGCCTCGTGGGGTAAATTATGGTTGAAGATGAAACATGGAATGATCAATATGAATGAAATAACAAGGAACAACCTGATCCATCTTGTTCTGAGATTTTGACTTGAGGAGAGGGAATAGTGGAACTGCCCATTTATCTTGGTGTCTATCGTTGTGTTATTTTCTCTGCTTTACACAAATAATATTCAGAATGGAAATTTTCTCTGAATTTATACAAATACAAATGTTCTGCTGCATTCCAAAACAAACAAAGCAAAGGATATGTCTACCATGACCTCTCATAGAACTCAGTAGGCTTTAGTTGAATCGGCATGGTAGATATGGCAGAAACAGGAAAACATATAGGGCCTGATTCACTAAAGTGTGATAAAATTTATTGCATGCTTTTTTGCGTTAAATTAGACGTGATAATTAGTGCGCGATTCACCATAGTATTATCGTGTGCGTTAAGTCGCCATATCGCGTGCGTTATTTTTCACACGACCGAATGCGCTAGTTTTAACGCATGCGTTAATTTCCGCGCTGAAAAGAATACTAACGCATGATTCACAATCACTTAGACGCGCTAAATATCACATTCGGCTATGCGAAAATTAACACCTACTACAGGCAGGCGAAAATTATAGAAAAGTACAGTAAATGAGTTTTTGGCAGTGTTATTTATTCAAGTCTGTGTTTCCCCTAGAGTGACGCAGCTGCCAGTTTGCAGCGAAATGGTCATTTTTAATACAGTAATTTTCCGCAAGTATTGGCATGTATGGCTAACATGGCGTGCGTTTATTTGTACGACTATTTATATGCGGCTACAAGTGATGAAATGTTTCGCCAGGCATGGATTCGCAGCAAATTTTTGGACGTGCGCCGAATTTTTCCGCGGCAAATTTTTTCATGCGTTTCGCAAAATAATCTGCCAATGGCAAAACGCATAAAAAAATTTGCCACGCAAAAATTCACCGCACATCCAAAAATTGACACAGGCGTCAAAAAATAATAGTCGCGGGCAACAATTTTTTTTGCCCACACAACATTTTTGCCGTTTCGTGGATCTTTCAAAAGATTTGCTAATTTTTCACTAAAGATAACCAGAACACATTTGCTCATCACTAGTGGCTACTATTTATAAGCATCTACTATTTATATACACCATTTATATGCTACTATTTATATGCTACCATTTATATGCTACTATTTATATGCTACCATTTATATGCACTATTTATATGCTACTATTTATATGCTACCATTTATATGCACTATTTATATGCTACTATTTATATGCTACCATTTATATGCTACCATTTATATGCTACTATTTATATGCTACTATTTATATACTACCATTTATATGCTATTTATATGCTGCTATTTATATGCTACTATTTATATGCTACTATTTATATACTACCATTTATATGCTACTATTTATATGCTACTATTTATATGCTACTATTTATATACTACCATTTATATGCTACTATTTATATGCGGTGACAATTTATATGCACTATTTAAAGCTACTATTTATATCCGGCGACTAAACGCGGGCATTATTTAGCACATATACTGGCAAATACCAGTTGAAAATAGTCTTCGTGAGTTAAACAACGCATGCAATATCGCGCGTAATATAGCGCAAGTATGCTTATAGTGAATCGTGCCAAAAGTCGCGAAAATTAAGAAGCGATAAAATTTTTAATGCACGCTATAAATAGCGCGCGTTTTATCGCACTTTAGTGAATCAGGCCCACAGTATAGAAAGGCGCAGATCATAATCCCATCATTCACGGAGATTTGGAATGTATTACACTTAACAAGATCATATATGAAGATCTTAAGCTCTACACCACTTATACCCAAGATGGATTTTGAGTTATATATTGAAGTTACGGTTTAATGGCTGCTATGCCATTTTTTTCATAGATCTGCAACCTTATGAGTGAAGGACCAAAGGTCTAACCTCTAAGGAGAACTAGAACATGAAAAAAGCCTAAGAACCTGTCTTGATTCTAGACTCTTGCTGGGTTCTAGTGCAAAAAAAGGACACAAAGCACCAAGTTTTTATACACCGGTGCCCTGCCACTTTTCTGAATTGTCCATAATTCTCTGTAGGTCTTTGTATACTCGGCCTGTACGTTATAGTATGTGTCCGTGCCAGCTCATTTTTGATTCCCATGTGTGTGCATGGGTTTTGATATATATGTGTGCAAATGTGGGAGTGTGTAAGTAACCATATTGGAGAGAAGATGAACGGGCACAGGTACAGGGGGACAAGTCTTTACTGTATGTTTGGGAATTCAGTGGGGCTACAAAGATAAGAGGTAGCCTGTATGTACTCATCTTTTGTCTACTACAGTATTCTAATCCCTTAGCTGAAGGAAGGGCAGCAAAATCAAAAGTGTACCTGGTGAGCTTGCTATTGATTTCATATTTCTGGGTTTTTTTACTTGGCGTGTTTGATACACACACTGTTGAAGGAACTTCAAGCACACCGGACACTGGAGTCTGCTAAAAGACAGTCTTTATTTTTCCATTTAAAACCAAGGTGCCTAGGCCTAGGTAGGTATCTTCCCTTCCCTTTATTATTATTATGTCCACACAGGTCTGCCTTAGTCTGGCATTGCCCATGATTAGAATGATGGACTGAATATGGGAAAAACACGTACATTATAGTAAACCCAGTTCATCAGTTCATAGTTACATAGGGTTGAAAAAAGACCAGAGTCCATCAAGTTCAACCCTTCCAAGTAAACCCAGCACACACAACCCACACCTACCAATCTATACACTCACATACATAAACTATATATACAACCACTAATACTAACTGTAGATATTAGTATCACAATAGCCTTGGATATTCTGATTGTTCAAGAACTCATCCAGGCCCCTCTTATAGGCATTAACAGAATCTGCCATTACCACATCTCTAGGAAGGGCATTCCCCAACCTCACTGCCCTCACCGTGAGGAACCCCCTACCCAACATCCCCCGGCAGGGCATTCCCCAACCCCCTCACTGCCCTCACCGTGAGGAACCCCCTACCCAACATCCCCCGGCAGGGCATTCCCCAACCTCACTGCCCTCACCGTGAGGAACCCCCTACCCAACATCCCCCGGCAGGGCATTCCCCAACCTCACTGCCCTCACCGTGAAAAACCCCCTACCCAACATCCCCCGGCAGGGCATTCCCCAACCCCCTCACTGCCCTCACCGTGAGGAACCCCCTACCCAACACCCCCCGGCAGGGCATTCCCCAACCTCACTGCCCTCACCGTGAAAAACCCCCTACCCAACATCCCCCGGCAGGGCATTCCCCAACCCCCTCACTGCCCTCACCGTGAGGAACCCCCTACCCAACATCCCCCGGCAGGGCATTCCCCAACCTCACTGCCCTCACCGTGAGGAACCCCCTACCCAACATCCCCCGGCAGGGCATTCCAAAACCCCCTCACTGCCCTCACCGTGAGGAACCCCCTACCCAACATCCCCCGGCAGGGCATTCCCCAACCCCCTCACTGCCCTCACCGTGAGGAACCCCCTACCCAACATCCCCCGGCAGGGCATTCCCCAACCCCCTCACTGCCCTCACCGTGAAAAACCCCCTACGCTGCTTCAAATGGAAGCTCCGTTCCTCTAATCTAAAGGGGTGACCTCTGGTGCGTTGATTGTTTTTATGGGAAAAAAGAACATCCCCCAACTGCCTATAATCCCCTCTAATGTACTTGTACAGAGTAATCATGTCCCCTCGCAAGCGCCTCTTTTCCAGAGAAAACAACCCCAACCTCGACAGTCTAACCTCATAGTTTAACCCTTCCATCCCCTTTACCAGTTTAGTTGCAGTCTCTGCACTCTCTCCAGCTCATTAATATCCTTCTTAAGGACTGGAGCCCAAAACTGCCCCCCATACTCAAGGTGAGGCCTTACCAGGGGCCTATAAAGAGGCCAATCAGCAGAACAATGGGAAGGGAGCAAGATAGCAGCTCCCAGTAGGTATCAGAATTACTCAATAGTAAGAAATCCAAGTCTGGCTTGGGACTCCTCCAGTTACATGGCAGTAGGAGAAACAATAGATTAGCTGAAAGCAGTTCTACCGGCTCCTTCTGAAAGCTCAGACTCAGGCACACTTTACTGCTGCGCTGCAAGTTGGAGTGATATGCCCCCTCACCCCCAGCAGCCGATCAGTAGAACAATGGGAAGGGAGCAAGATAGCAGCTCCCAGTAGGTATCAGAATAGCACTCAATAGTAAGAAATCCAAGTCCGGCTTGGGACTCCTCCAGTTACATGGGAGTAGGAGAAACAATAGGTTAGCTGAAAGCAGTTCTAATGTGTAGCGCTGGCTGAAAGCTCAGACTCAGGCACAATGCACTGAGATGGCGCCTACACACCAGTATAACAGTGTAATTTAGAAATTAAAAGTACCCCATAAAAATCATGACTGTATCCTGTTAAATACACCCTATTCCCCCAATGAATTTTAAAATAAAAACCCGCGTACGTATGCATACCCAATAAAAGTAAGGCACCGCCGCATTTCCCGGCTTTAACGCGGTCCACCAGAAATCCACGGGTGAGTGACTGGTGGATCGCGATCAATGTTTTGGCCACCCCTACTTTAACTGCTTAACTACATTCTTTTCCTGATTTCCATGCTTCAATTATTAAATGTTTTGTAACTGGATTAGACCATTTAGTTTAGGTGCATATAGTAGGCGTCATTTCCCCGTCACTGGTCATTTTCCTACAGCTACTAAAAACGTTCACACAGGTCTTCTTCAGTCTAGAGTTGCCCATGATTAGAATGAGGGACTGAATAGGGGAAAAAAGACACCGCGCCGTGACGTAAACCCAGATCATCAACTCCGTAGTTAGAAAGAAGTTGGTTCCCAGTATTATAGAATAAAAGAATAAATAAAAAATAAGGAGCAAGGTCATTGTAAGTGCTGTTCTGTGATAGGTTTTAAGGTTGGGGCCACCAAACTCCCCCCTGTTTTTTTGCATATGACAAATGTGCTTGTAGAGCGAGGCAATGATAAAGCTGGTGGTGACCACTATAATGAGGAATGGAATATAGCAATTCATTAGCAAGAAAAATAAACTGAAATAAATGTTTATACTGTAACCAGTAATATCTGAAGTCTGGTTGGTCACAAGAGAAAGTGTTGAATTTCCAGTCTTCACTTCTGAAAACCCCAACATGTAAAATAGTGAGTTCAAGATGGAGAACGCTTGAGCGCCCAGTATTAGCCTTGGCACCAGGGTGTTTATCTTGGACTTGAGCCGTGCCAGGTAATTGGGTTTAAAGTTACTGACTTTCACAAAGTAGAAGAAACATAGGCAGGCGCTGAGCCAGGCATTGGAGAAGAGCACATACGCCACAGGATAACCTTCCGCGTAGAACTGATCTTCGAAGACCAAACAAGTTGTGAAAAATAAACATAGGGAAAAGGCAAAATTTGAAACAACAAAGACCATGTTGGAAAAGGCCAGAGAAATAATCAAGAGGTCACTTGGGTTCAAGTGTTGGCCTTTTATCAGAGAATGGACGTTTACAGACAGGATGAAGATGCTGGTGAGCATTCCCACAATGGATGCAGCTATAAATAGGGCTGGCAAAATGGTAGTAACGTCCACAACCATGGCTGCCTCGGCTGAGCAGATATTCCAGCCGTGACAGATTATCAGATCCCTTGTAGCTTATTTTTTTTGTCTCAGAACAGCTTGGTGGCAGCCCGTTCAGGTCTCTCTACGCTCCTTCCTGCAGGATGAAGTCAGTTTAAAAAAGAAGTTCAAAAAAACAGCCGGACTGTCGCCGAATAAACATGGTGAAGGCTCCTGTGTCATGTGTTAACAGGGATGCAAATCCCAAAGATATTTTCATATTCCCTGTGACGTCTTTACTGATAGGGAAGAGAAGACTGAGGCAAAAGTAAACAACCCAGGGCTCTTCTGGTAACTCTTTATACCCATACACTTTCATTCATCCCTAATTCATTATAATTTGGCTACACTACCAGTGATAAGTGAACAGATGATTAAAAAGTCCATGGTGGAAGGCAAGGCTAGGTGGACAAGGCTCTATGACATAATCTTAGATACTTGACCTAAGGAACCCCCAATTTTTTTTACCTGTGAGCTACACTTACATGTAAAAAGAGTTTGGGAGCAACACAAACATAAAAAAGTTCCTGGGGGTGCCAAATAAGTGGCGGTATTGGTTATTTGGTAGCCCCTATGTGGACTGACAGCCTATAGGAGGTTCTGTTTGGCAGTATACCAGGTTTTTATGCCACCAAAACTTGCCACTAGTGATGAGCGAATCTGTTAAGAAACGACGAAAAATTTGCGAAACGCATTTGTCGGGCAATTTTTTACATCTAATGTTGTTGGAAAACTAGGGCATAACCCTATACCACACTATACACCTATGGTGGGCACAGCTGTCTCCCCTTTATACAGTTGCCTCTCACCTATTTTGCTGGACTATGTTCCTTAGTCCAGCAGAGTTCACACTTGAAGGCACTCTCCATAATGCATATCATGATCACTGTGTCTCACAAAGTTATACCCACACTGATGTAGTTTGGAGGCATACTTCACCTTGAAACACAAAAAATCAGTCTAATTCAATATCTATAGACACTTATGAGTGCTCTGCCATGTTTAAAGTCATATAAAGTGGGTGTAAAGGACCTAAAGGGGATGCTCATCTTCAGCCCCTGTCGCAAAGCATTTTTGTAAATCATCTTTATTATTTAAAATGTTTTGTTTTTTGGATCAGCGATGCTAAAACTCTCACCAGTCTGCTCTCTGCTCATGTCTCTCATTCAAACCGCTGACTGGTTGCTAAGGTAATTTGAACCCTAGCAACCAAATGAAAAAAAAAAAAAAAAATCGCAAGACCAATTGCACTTTGTTTTACAATGTTACTCTCTACAACATACTAAAAGTTAAGAGGTCACAATTACTTTCCAGCTTTGCCCCTCTATGGGTTACTGCCCATGCAAATTTGTCCAGTGTTTATAAAAAAGAGTAAATCCCACCCTCCAAATAAGTGATCTCTGGCCACTCAAAGACATCAATGCTGGGCACCTTTGTATTACCTTGTATAACTGTGTTCAACAATATTAATATATAGTTCACTAATTATCCACAGTTGCCATAGTAGTGTCTTCCTCCCACTTACCATTTACTATTTTGATAGACTGGGCTCTTAATGATTTTGTTAATTAGCAGTTGCTTGTATAAAACAGAAAATGGCTGGCGGTTGAAGGGTGCAGATACCTGTTTTTTTCCACCATGTTGGATGTTTTGATCTTTCTTTAGATCAATTGTAGACCATTTATGAAGTCATGTTGTTGATTGCTGCAAGACTGAGCTCTGGGGGAGGAGGAATCATTCTCCCCAATCCTAAAAAGTCTTTTAATAGAGTGGGATTATCTTGATAGGTAAGAAGGCTTGTTTGTCCAAGCTAGAGTCCAAGTTTGTTACTGGTCCTTTGAAGAAAAGAGCATATTATACTATTTCTTAATAGGTTTAGAAAATATGCCCTTTTTCTCCAGAGCTCTTCATACTGATATATTTATCACTGCTCCCAGGGCCACTTTGGTGCAATACAGAAGTTCCTTCAGACCTCGGTGAGTTTTATGGCACTGTTGTGATGGAATCATACCTTCACATAGGTGGCATTTAGTGAGAAATGTATACTAGGCACATGGATGGGGGGAAAAGTATTATAAATATGGTACATAAAGTAGATGTTCAGGTATATGAAGGACTGGACTGGATATACATGAATAGCCGGGAGCGCCAATGCTTGGAAATATTAATGGATATAAAATAGTAGGGAAGAAGCTACAGGTAGGACTACAGGGATGGCAACTCAAGTGGCAGGAAAAAAAAAATCAGGAGCCACGCACACAACTTGTAAATATTGGTAAATTTATAAGCTTTATTCAGAACAAAACCAAAGAACAATCGAACATCTTTCAAACAAGCTAAGCTAGGCTAAAGACTCAGATCACCCTATGGAACGGAGATTAGTAGCTGCTACTTGTTGTCTCCTGTGACCTTATCATGGCAGAGAAGTACAATACCCGTTGTATTAATACGTTGTTGAATCTCAAAGGCTGATAAAGACAAGGACCACCCACTTACATGTCCAATTTCAAGAAGAAATAACTGACCTCATATTTTGTTGCTTTGTATAAGAAAAATATAATAAACTGGAGTCACACAAAGAACAATACAAGGCGACTGCTACTAAACAAAGGAAAATCTTTAGTAGGGCATTAGATTTATTCATTGTTATACATTTGTTTTTTACTTTTTTGATGTTTCTTTAGATAAATAAGGTTAGGTGCCCACAGTGGATATAGTTGTCTCTCTGCTTAATATTTTCATACAACTCTTAAGTATGTTCCTACAGGTCTGCCTGAGCCTGGAGTTCCCCATGATTAGAACGATGGACTGAGTCGGGGAGAAAGCACAACCCAACATGTAGTTAACCCAGTTTAACAAGTGCTTATTTAGAAAAATGCTATTCCCCAGTGATAAAACGTAAAAGGAAAGATAAATAATAAGAAAAGATATCATTGTACGTGCTGCTCTGTGATGAATATGCAGACTGGGGCCACCAAACTCTCCTACGTTCCGTTGCATACGACGAGTGTGCTTGTAGAGCGAGGCAATGATAAGGCTGGTGGTGACCACTATAATGAAGAAAGGAATCAAACAATTGACCAACAAGAAGAATGCATTGTAAAAAACGTCTATCCTGTTATTAGTAGTACTTGAAGCCTTGTTTGTCAAAAAAAGAAGCGTTGAGTTGTCATTGTTGACTTTAAAAAATGTCAACATGTAAAATAGTGAGTTCAAGATGGAGAACACTTGAGCGCCCAATATTAGCCTTGGCACCAGGGTGTTTATCTTGGACTTGAGCCGTGCCAGGTAACCAGGTTTAAAGTTACTGACTTTCACAAAGTAGTAGAAACACAGGCAGGTGCTGAGCCAGGAATTGCAGAAGAGCACATACACCATGATAGAATATGATAGATATTCTTTGAAGTCCCCATAAGTGATGAAACCAAAGTATATGATCCAGACACCGGCTGTGACAGAAAAGACCAAGTTGGAGAAAGCCAGGGTAACAATTAAGAGGTCACTGGGGTTCAAGCTTTGCCCTTTTATCCAGGAATGAAAATTAACAGACAAGATGAACATGTTAATGACTATTCCAACAACAGATATAACTATGAGTAGAACTGGAGATATTGTTGTATCATTCCCAACCACAGAGTCCGCAAGTCGGTCAGTTGAGTAGTTATTCCAGCTGTGATTAGTTACTCCATCCATAGTAGCCTGTACTTTCTCAACTCTTATAAAACAGCCTTGCGCTGGTCTGTTGAGAACGGTTCACCCTGCTTCCTGCAGCTGATAAAGTCAGTTTATGATCATTATGGCTTATTTTAAGAACATTTGATTGTTCTCCGATGTGCATTGTGTTCAGGGCAGGGTTCCGGTGAAATTTGGGATGCAAATCACAGATATTTTCCTACTGACGGTGGCATCTTCACTGATGTAGAGCAGAAGAACAAGGCTTATTTATATCCATCCACTCATTCAAACCCATTTTCTATTTGCTGTGTTAATTGATGATCCATGTACATTATTGAAAAGTAAATATTTGACCAAAATGTCCGATATTCACCAGTTCCCATGAGATAGAATGAAGCCAAGAGGACACTGTCACAAGATTACAAGGCCAATGTTACAATCCAATTATCTTTTTACACACGCTTTAATAGTGTGTATTTTATATACCATTGGGTTAAGTTTGTGCTGTGTTGGGTTTGAAAACTTTCACAGAATATTTATTACCCTTTTCACCCATGGACTTTTATCATGTATAGTTCTCCAGCTCTGATTTTTAGGTGTGTATGTATAAATATGGATAAATACATCAGGCAGTTCAGGATAGAACGTAATTCCATACAATATATTCACATATAGTCGTAAATAATAGTAAAACAAATGGCACAAATGGTAGTTCTGTCTACTGTCTTCCACGTCAACTCATTGTCCTCTTTTCTCACACAAACCCCAAAATATTTCCTTGTTTCTATGGGCCCAATAACAGGGCTTCTCCTCTTTTCCCACCTCACAATCTGAATCCTTGCCTTAATCAACAGCACTCTGTATCTAATATGGAATGCTCATCAGTTAGCAAATGGGAATGGCTTTCATGAAGAACCTTTAGATACTTAAGCACATACCCTCGGGAGAGGGACATTTAGATGTAACCAAAAGAAATGTGTTCCCATATAAAGATGAAATATAGTAACATAGTAGCCAACAAGAAAGGAAGAAAGCTTAGAATAAATGAAAATATACATATCGATCTGAACTTGTTGTCGGAGTTATATACAGTATATATAAAATGCTTGTAATTCTATAATTTGCTCGTATCTATATACTCCAATGATCCTCCACTAGGGATATATGATTCTCACCCACAGTGAGTAAGTCACTCTTGGATTTAAATAAATACTTACTCAAATCGAGCCTGGCCCCGAAGTTCCCCCTGGGCCTGACCTGAACCATTCAGATTCACAAAGGATATTAACCAGACAGCTTTATTAGAGGTATACATTAATACAGAGTATTACAATACAGAGTATTAAATAATAGGTCATACGTCCTGAAAGCTTGTGAGGACGTGAGTACAAAAATGTTGCCATTTAACCATTTCATCCTACTTGGGGCTGATCCCATGGCAGCCAATCATTAGCCTTGTTTTAGCATATCTGTGTCTCTCTGTCCATCTTTAGGAAAGGATTAAGTGTCTCACTGTCCCAGCACAATAGCCCAAAAAGGTATCTCTCTGGTAAGAAATCTACATCAGCGCAGTGTCCCAAATGGTGTTTGTGCAGTTGGTGTTTCTGAGACTATTTGTGACATTCTTAACCTTGCATTAGGGATACTTGTGACAGGAGACAACTAGTGATGGGCGAAATGTTTCGCCAGGCATGGATTCGCGGCGCGTCCAAAAATTGTCGCCGGCGTCAAAAAAGAATTGTCGCGGACGTCAAAAGAATAGCCGCGCGACGAAATAATAGCCGCGTGCGACGAAACAATAGCCGCGTGCGACGAAACAATAGCCGCGTGCGACGAAACAATAGCCGCGCGACAAAATAATAGCCGCGTGCGACGAAACAATAGCCGTGCGACGAAACAATAGCCGCGGGCGACGAAACAATAGCCGTGCGACGAAACAATAGCCGCGTGCGACGAAACAATAGCCGTGCGACAAAATAATAGCCGCGGGCGACGAAACAATAGCCGCGCGACAAAATAATAGCTGCGAGCGAAGAAACAATAGCCGTGCGACAAAATAATAGCCGCGGGCGACAAATTTTTTTTGTCGCACGACATTTTCGCCGTTTCGCGAATTTTTCGCCGTTTCGCGGATCTTTTTAAAGATTCGCGAATTTTTCGGCGAAGCGAACCGGAACAGATTCGCTCATCACTAGAGACAACAGATGGATTCCTTGTTCTGTAAACATTCTAAGGCCCAAGAACAGTAAATAGAATGACCTCTGGTCTTGATGTCTAAAATCAACCTACAAGTGCAGTTGCTCTGTGCCTGTGTCCTGTTCTAAATCTTTGTTCTTTGATAATAACTAAAATAAACGTGTTTATAGCATAAACCTAAAACACCAATATCTACACTTGTTACTGACATGTTAGAATGTGAGTGTTGAGGGTTGAAATACATAGGATGGAGATCTAAGATCTAAAATGTGCAGGTTTTGGAACATATTTGTGGAATCAGAAAGGATATATTTCCCTACACACTATAAGGCTGTACATATTAAAGATCCCAGTCAGTGGAAAGTAGAGGCACAGGAACAAATGCCAAACGCTATGAACAAAGGAGATACGATGAGAAGACTGTATTTTTTTTCTGGACCAATTAATACCAACATTTTTGAATGAGAAAATAGAAACTCTTTGTTATATGAATTTGTCCCTTTTACAAATACATTTTATTAGTTGTATGCGTATAGGGGAGAAACAGTATGCTGTATAGAGTACACATTTTGGCAAATCCAAACTTGAGAAACATGTCTTTCTACTCCAAACTGTAAAGGTATAAGATAAATAACCAAAATGCAAAAAATTGCAAATCAATGAAATAACAAACAAATGTAAGAAAGCCCGTTTGCCTAAGCTAGAAAGTATATTCTTAATAGGTTTAGACAACATAACCTCCTAGGGTACTTTTCACCCAAACTCTCCATACTGCTATTTTTTTCCACACTCCCAGGGCCACCCAAAGCAGGGAAATGTATTAGAAATATGGTAAACAAAGCAGTTTTTCCGGTATATGAAGGATTAGACTGACTTTACATGAATAGTAGGGATCTCAAATGCTTGGAGATATTGATATAGAGATATAAAATAGTAGGGAAGAGAATATAGGTAGGACTAGGCGGATGGCAATACAAGTGCCAGCCTGTGATCATTACAACCAGGGACACAAAAAAATGGTAAAATTATAAGCTTTATTCAAAGAAAAAAAAGAATCAACTCTAAATATCTTTCATATCTAAATATCTTTCAAGTTAAGCTAGGATTAAAACTCAGATCCCCCTATGGGAGGGAGATTTTGCATCCGCAAAAAAAGGCAGATATGAATAAAAAAAAATGATTTGCTATAATGTACTTTGTATTTACGCTGGCCATAGGTTCTTAAAGCCAAGGACCCACCCACTTACATGCCCGATCTAGAGAGGAAATAACTGACCTCATATTTTGTTATTTTATATAAGAAAAAAATAATAAACTGGAGTCACACAAGCTATTGCTATTAAACAAAGGAAAATCCTTAGTAGGGCATAAGATTAATCCCAATTACATTCATATACAGTATTTTTTTTTCTTTTATATTTTGTTTATCTAAGTGCATTGGGTCAAATAGCTTAGGTGCCCACAGTGGATATATTTTCCTCTCTGCTTAATATTTTCATACACCTGTGAAGTATGTTCCTACAGGTCTGCCCGAGCCTGGAGTTCCCCGTGATTAGAACGATGGACTGAGTCAGGGAGAAAGCACAACCCAACGCAAAGTTAACCCAGTACAACAACTGCCTGCTTAGAAATATGATACTCCCCTGTGATAAACCATGATAACAAAGATAAATAATAAGAAAAGATGCCATTGTACGTGCTGCTCTTCGATGAATTTTCAGCCCGGGGCCACCAAACTCTCCCATGTTCCGTTGCATACGACGAGTGTGCTTGTAGAGCGAGGCAATGATAAGGCTGGTGGTCCCCGCTATAATGAAGAATGGAATATTACAATTGAGCAAGAAAAATGCATTGTAAAAAGTGCCTAAACTGTCCTTAGTAGTACTTGAAGTCTCATTTGTCAAAAAAGGTATTGGTGAATTTTCACCGTTGACGGTAAAAAATGTCACCATGTAAAATATAGAGTTCAAGATGGAGAACGCTTGAGCCCCCAGTATCAGCCTTGGCACCAGGGTGTTTATCTTGGATTTGATCCGTGCCAGGTAACCAGGCTTAAAGTTAGTGACTTTCACAAAGCAGAAGAAACACAGGCAGGCGCTGAGCCAGGAATTGGACAAGAGCACATACACCATGATAGAAGTTTGCACAAAGAACTGATAATCATTAATGACCCCACAACTGATGAAACCAAAGTATATGGTGCAGACACCGGCTGTGACTGGAAGGACCAAGTTGGAGAAAGCCAGGGTAACAAGTAAGAGGTCACTTGGGTTCAAGCTTTGGCCTTTTATCCAGGAATGAAAATTAACAGACAAGATGAACACGTTAGTGAGCATTCCAGCAACAGATATAACTATGAGTAGAACTGGAGATATTGTTGTATCTTTCACAACCACAGAGTCCGCAGGTCGGTCAGTTGAGTAGTTATTCCAGCTGTGATTAGTTACTCCATCCATAGTAGCCTGTACTTTCTCAACTTGTATAAAACAGCCTTGCGCTGGTCTGTTCAGATCGGTTCACCCTGCTTCCTGCAGCAGATAAAGTCAGTTTATGATCATTATGGCTCATTTAAAGACCACTGGATTGTTGCCCGATGTACGTTGTGATGCAAGTGGCAGGGTTCCGGTGAAATTTGTTAACTGGGATGCAAATCACAGATATTTTCCTACTGCCTGTGGCATCTTCACAGATTGGGAGCAGAATAATAAGGCTTATTTATATCCATCCGCTCTTAATCAAATCCTCAGAAGTACTGGAAAGTAAATATTTTACCAAAATGTAACAGTTTATTCAGCAGCTCCCATGAGATAGAAGGAAGCCAAGAGGACACTGTCACTCCAAGGGGACACTGTGAGATAATAAAGCCATTATCTTTGGGCACAAGCTTTATTAGCATTGTCTTTTCCTTCAAACGAGGTTCAGATTTCATATGTTTAAGTATTTTAAATACAGTTGGGTTAATTTTCCAATAGCATTAAGGTGGCCATACACCTTCAGATCTGCTCGCTTGGCAATGTCGCCAAGCGTAGCGATCTTCTCCCGATATCCCCGCCTACGGATGGGCAATATGGGGAGAATCCAGGCTAATTCGATCGTTTGGCCCTGTGGCCAAACGATCGAATTATAACGATGGGTATAGGAAAGGTCGGTCTGGGGACCGCATCGGCTCGTCGATCCGACTAGATTTTTTAACCTGAGATCTGGCTGATTTCAGGCCAGAAAGCGGTCGGGCAGGCCCGTCGGTAGTGCCCATACAAGGGCCGATTAGCTGCCGAATCGGCCTAAGGAACCCATATCGGCAGCAAGAATTGGCCCATGTATGGGGGACCTTTAGGGGCACATGTACTAATCCACGAACGTCCGAAAAGCGTCCGAATGCATTTTTTCCGTAATCATTGGTATTTTTGCGATTTTTCTGTCGCCGTGGCGACTGTTTTGCGAGATGTCGCAACTTTTTCATCGCCGTCACGACTTTTTCGTGACTTGCTGCAACGTTTTCGTCGCCATCACGACTTTTTCGGCATCGTCGCAAAAAAATCGGATTGGTTTTTCCGCCGTTTACAATTGCTCAATATCAAAAAATTGCGGTGGCGACGAAAAAGTCATGCAAAATACGATAAAGTCGTGACGGCGGCGAAAAAATCGTGCAAAATACGAAAAAAACGCGACGCCGACGAAAAAGTCACACAATTTTCGTTTCCAATACGATTTTTTTCCCATTCGGGATTCGGATTTGTGGATTAGTAAATGTGCCCCTTAGTGTGAGTGACTGGATCCTATCATGTGTCTTCTGAGACTCTTGGTATATCTAGTAAACAGGGGTCCAATTCCTTACATAAGGAGGTTAGGAGGAGAAAGTTAGGCTTTATGCAGAAAAAAAATATTACGTGGTGCGTGTCGGACCAATATCCACGGGTTCTGTGGGTCTACCCATTGGTCGGGTAGATTCAGTCAAACCTTGGCCAGCCGGCATGTGGCTTCCAGATTTATAGGCGTCAGGGTGCGCCGCCCCTTTTCTGACATCATCAGCGGGGCAGAATGGGCTCGGGTCTATAAATAGCTAAAAAAAATGCTAAAAAAGCTCATCAGTCTGGATGTTTGCCAAAATGGGCTGTTGTAATGAAGAAAAACTTCAGCAGCTTTTGGGTGAAAGCTTGGGCAGCACTATTGTGATTGAATCATACCTTCAACGGTAACAAAGGTGGCATTTAGCGGGAAATGTAAACTAGGCAAAATGATGGGGGGGATGTATGATAAATATGGTAAAGATAGGACTAGAAGGATAGGACTGACTTTACATGAATAGTAGGGAGCTCCAATGCTTGGAAATATTGATAGATATAAAATAATAGGGGAAAGAATATAGGCAGGACTAGGGGGGATGGCAGTTCAAGTGGCAGGCTGTGATGCGAAAAAATTACTAGGAGGCAGACCAGGGCCGGAACTAGGGGTAGGCAGAAGAGGCAGCTGCCTAGGGCGCAACCATTGGGGGGCGCCAGGTAGGAACCCCTCCTGCCTACCCCTAGTCTGCTCTCTTAGTCATTGCACCGCCGCTTGTCATGTGGTGGGGGCAATGAACTATTGCGAAAGTACGGGGGGGGGGGGCGAGCTGGCTTACCAGGTTGCCTAGGGCGCCCGGTCGGCTTGGCCCGCCCCTGAGGTAGACACACAACTTGTGAAAAATGGTAAACGTACAAGCTTTATTTAGAACAAAACCAAAGAACAATTTCAAACAAGTGTCAATCAACCCTAAACATCTTTTAGACAACTTGTTTTGATATAATGTACTATGAGTTTATGCTGACAATATGTTCATAAAGATAAAATCCATTCCTGCTATAAGGGTATTAAAGAAAATCTTGCTGTCAATCATATTATGCCTGCCCACCTCTATGCCTTAGACAGAGGCAGGGCAGGCAATCACTTTCACTTTCCATTTTGCATTTCCTAGATGTCACTGCACTTGACTCATTCCCCCCACCCTCCGTATGGTCTATAACTGTGTTTCTTATGTAAGGGAATGGGCACCCCCATTCTGGAACATTAACAAGATTTTGGGTTGATACAACGTTTGTATTCACAAAATGGCAGCTGTGTGTTTGCTGTGAATGGGAATTCCAACACCGAAGGGGAAAAACAAATGATACTGTGTCACTAAAGTTTATTTTACTTGACAAACAGAATAGAAAAGTATTTTTAATTATTTCTTAGGTGACAGGTCTGCTTTAAAGCTTAGCATAAATGTCAAATAGAATGGAATTTGTTGGAACTATGGCTGATACAGTAGTAGTTTCTAAATGGCTAAATTGCAGAATCCTTGCCTGAACCAACCATGCCAGATCTAATATGGAGAGCTCTTCCTATTAAGTCAATTAGCAAAAGGGAATTGCTTGCGGAAAGAGCCATTAGATGATTGTCCGATTACCCTTGGGAGAGGGACATTTAGATGTGACAAAAAGAAATGTCACATGTTCACTAATGATGGGCGAAATAATAGGCAGGCATGGATTTGGTAGTGGGAAAAATTTGCCACGCATCAAAAATTGACGCCTGCACCAAAACGATTGTAGCTCACATAACAAAATTGATGGGCGGCCAAAAAAAATTACACGCATGACTTTTTGTTTTTTACGCACATCAATTTTTTTTGACACACAACATTAACGCTGCTTCGCAAATTTTTCACATATAAAGCTGAGAGATAACATAGTAGCCAATGAGAAAGGAAGGGAAGCTGAGAATCAAAGGAACATTATATTATGTGAGTGATCAGGCTTGAGATACATAGGAATGAAATCTAGGACCTTTATGAGCAGACATTCATTGAGCACATCTTCAGGTAGAATTCTTGGTTAAAAAGCAATTTTAATGGAGTACCGCCTTACGCGTTTTGTGTACGTAGACATCTAAACATAGGCAAAGATGTAACAACACTCACAAGGTATTTAAGGATGGTCCCACCAATCAAAGTATACAAGTTAATTGTTTTGCCAATTATAAAAAGGCTTCAATTGAAATACATATAATGATACACCCAGTTCACCATCTTGGTGCTCTCATAATTGAAGCCAATTCAAAACATAGAAAACTTTACAAAACATTGAAAACAAACACACCCAATCCACCATATTGGTGCCCCCATTTGAAGCTTATACAGTACAAAGTACAAAAACTTTATTTATACTAGGGATGCATCAAATCCACTATTTAGGGATTCGGCCCCGAATCCTTCGTGAAAGATTTGTCCAAATACCGAAGCAAATTAAGATAAGCAAGTGTTAAAGAGAAAAAAAGTGAAAAATGTTCACCTTCCATGTTTATGTGACAAAAAGTCACACGATTTTAAGAATTCGGTTCGGCCAGACGCATGGATTTGCCCGAATCCAAATCCTGAATTTGGTGCATCCCTAATTGATACAAAACATTAAGAACAAAGTATAAATCATCCCAAACTTCGAAAATGCCATTATTCCAATATATTGCTACAAAAACAATTCTGCCATTTTTGAAATTCATGAATTCGCCAATATTTAAGTAATTTGAAAATGTTTTATAAAAGATCTCGTGCAAGAAGTCGTTTTATAAAAAGTTTTCTACAAGGGCTACACTAAAGGGCTGTACATAACAAAGTCAATAGAGGTACTAGACCAATCAAGGAGATAGGATGAGAGCACTTTTTAATATTTTAGAGAGACTATGGGGGACATTTACTAATCCATGAACGTCCGAAAGCATCGAAATGCGTTTTTTTCGCAATGATCGGTATTTTTGCAACTTTTTCGTAATTTTTTGTGACTTTTACGCAACTTTTTCGTTGCCGTCGCGAAAAAAATGGATTGGTTTTTCCGCAATTTACAATTGCTCAATACGAGAAAAATCGTGCCGGCGACGAAATAGTTGCGCAAAATACGATAAAGTCGCAAAAAATATGAAAAAGTCTCAAAATGTTCGTTTCCGATCCGAATTTTTCCCATTTGGGATTCGGATTCGTAGATTAGTAAATGTGCCCCTATGTTATATGAATTTTCCCCTTGCATATATACATCTAGCTGTATGCTGTACAAAGTACACATTCTGGCAAATCCAAGTTGAACAAACATGGTTTTCTACTCCAAACTGCAAAGCTATAGTAAAAGTCAAATTACAAACAATAATTCTTGGATAAAAATGCAATAAAATCACAAAAATATAACGGATACGCCAAGTAGAAGAAATAAGAAAAATAGAAGAGATTATTCATATTATACTCAATACAAGTAATGTTTACTGGAAAATATGGGAACAATGGCTTTCTTCTATGAAATCAACCCTCCGTCAGAAAGATCTTCCTAGATTTGATTGATGTAATGAATAGTAGGTGGGTTTATAAATATATGTACCATAAGTGATAAATACATAACAGGAACAATTTGTGGGCTTGTTATTGATTTCATATGTTGATGTAATATTGGTAATTGCAATGCCCTTCCTTTCCACCCACTTTTTGCCTTCTGTACCCTAACCCCCCTCCCAGTTGGAAAACTGAAACATAAAAAAATCACAAAAATATCATTTTTGCAAATACATAGGGGTACATTTACTAATCCACGAACGTCCGAAAAGTGTTCGAATGCTTTTTTTTTCTCGTAATGATCGGTATTTCGCGACTTTTTTGCGAATTGTCGCAAATTTTTTGAGCGCTCAATACAACAGTTCACGAAAGTCATAATGGCTATGCAAAAGTCGCGACAATTCACGAAAGTCATAATGGCTATGCAAAAGTCGCGACAATTCACGAAAGTCATAATGGCTATGCAAAAGTCGCGACAATTCACGAAAGTCATAATGGCTATGCAAAAGTCGCGACAATTCACGAAAGTCATAATGGCTATGCAAAAGTCGCAACAATTCACGAAAGTCATAATGGCTATGCAAAAGTCGCGACAATTCACGAAAGTCATAATGGCTATGAAAAAGTTGCGACAATTTGCGCAAGTCGTAATGGCTACGAAAAAGTCGCGACGGTGACGAAAAAATCGCAAAAAATATGAAAAAGTTGCAAAATGTTTGTTTCCAATCCGATTTCTTCCCGTTCGGAATTCGGATTCGTGGATTAGTAAATCAGCCCCATAGAATAACAAAAACTAAAGTGTGTTTGGTGGTCAGCATACCTGATCTACTAGTCATGCTGCGGTACGTAGGGGAAAAACAATAGAAGAAATGGTTATATTAAAAAAAATAAATGAACTACGGAATAATTCCTATCAATGCTATTGAACTAATTCAAAGAAAATCTTTAATAAAGCAGCAATAGCCTACACAGGCGTAAAACAGAAAATGATACAAGGCTAGTGCTATTGCTCACAAGGAGGTTGTGAGACTACTGATTAATCACAATCAAACTTCCAACTTTTTTCTTCTATACTTTTTGATCACTAATTGCAGCAGACCATTTCGTTTAAGTAGTTACATTGTCTTCTTCTCCAAATGTTTTCCTACAGCTGTTTAGCATGTTCACAAAGGTCTTCTTCAGTCTGGTGTTCCCCATAATTAGAATGATGGACTGAATGGGGGAGAAGGTACAACCCACCAAGTAGTAAACCCAACTCAACAACTCATTTTTTATAAGTAAGCTAGACCCAAGTACTACAACGTAAAACAGAAGATAGAGAATAAGAAGAGACGTCATTGTACGTGCTGCTCGTTGATGAATCTTCAGGCTGGGGCCACCAACCTCTCCCATGTTCTGTTGCATACGACGAGTGTGCTTGTAGAGCGAGGCAATGATAAGGCTGGTGGTGACCAATATAACCAGGAAAGGAATATAACAATTGATCAGCAAGAAAAATACATTGTAAAAATCATCTGTTCTGTAAGTAGTAATATTTTGTGTCTGGTTGGTTGGGTTTTCAACGTTCTCTTTAAAAAACACCGGCATGTAAAAAAGTGAGTTCAAGATGGAGAACCCCTGAGCAACCAGTATTAGCCTTGGTACCAGGGTGTTGATCTTTGATTTGAGTCGTGCCAGGTAACCAGGCTTAACGTTACTGATTTTCACAAAGTAGTAGAAACACAGGCAGGCGCTGAGCCAGGAATTGCAGAAGAGCACATACACCATGACAATATATAGCAGATACAATTGATCTTCAACGTCACCAAATGGGATAACAAGGATGCATATAGTATAGACTCCATCTGTGACAGAAAAGACCATGTTGGAGAAAGCCAGGGAAACAATTAGGAGGTCACTTGGGTTCATGCTTTGTCCTTTTATCCAGGAATGGAAATTAACAGATATGATGAACATGTTAATGACTATTCCCACAAGGGATAGAGCTATAAATAGGACTGAAGCTGTTGTGGCTTCTCCAATGGCCGCAATATCCACAGGTTTGTTAGTTGAGTAGTTACTCCGGTCAAAATCCATTGTAGCTTGTGCTGGTTCTGATCTCAAGGAAGATAAACAGATACAAAGGTAAACAGCTTTATACTAGGCTGTTCGGATCTGTTCTCCCTCCTTCTGGCAGTGGATAAAGTGAGGAATGATCACTCTGGCTTATGTAAAGCTCATTGGATTGTTGCCCAATGTACCATTGCAATGCAAGTGGCAGGGCACCTGCGTCATTTGTTATCAGGGATGCAAATCATAAATATATTTTCTTATTCCCCGTGGCATCTTCACCGATTATGAGTAGTAAGACCGAGGCTTATTTCTACATATCAACTTTAATTCAAATTCATTTTCATGTTCTTCATTTTCTAATTAGTTGCAGTCTGAACAAAACAAATTGCTGATTGGTTGGAAGTCATTATTAGCTCAGTACTCATAATACTCTTTTTCTCCCTTTGCATTCATTGGACCCATCCTACTCTGGATCCTCAGAGGAACTCACATTCCTCACTTATCCCACACTATCATTTAGGGTCTTGTATTGGTAAGTACCACTGGGTCTGCTGACCCCACTCTTACTCCTTTATGGGCCTCAGTGCACAAGCAATGTAGTGGTGTAGTAAGTAAAGGTCCCCATACACGGGCAGATTGTAGCTGCTGATATCGGTCCCTTGGACCGATTCGGCAGCTTATCTGCCCATGTAGGGGCAGAAACGAGCGGGCTGGCTGAAATTGGCCAGCTATCGGTCGGCCAGGTTAGAATATCCAGTCGGATCGGGGACCTGCATTGGCTTGTTGTTGCGGTCCCCGAACCGACTGCCCCATTGCTTCCTACATAATCCGATCGTTTGGCCCCAGGGCCAAACGATCGGATTATTATTTTTTTTAACTTCAAGCTCCCCGATATCGCCCACCCATAGGTGGGGATATCGGAGGAAGATCCGCTCGCTTGGCGATCTCGCCAAGCGAGCGGATCTTACTGTGTATGGGCACCTTAACTATCTTTAGGTACTAAAGCATCTAACAAAGGGTCCAATGGCCAAGCCTGTTTTGCAGATCTCTTTTATTGACATCTGCTGCTCCCTCCCCCTTCTTTATAATACTGGGCTACCCTAAGCACTTCTATATGCAATCTACATAACCAATAGCAAACTGTGTATTCCTTTCCTTCAGCTATATCATTTAATTGAAATAACAAATTACAGATAATCAATATAGGCAAGGTCCTACTACTATTTTATAGGAAAAAAAAAACAAAAAAAACGACTTTAGTCAAAGGTTACCCAAGATTATAATTAATAATGACTTCAGCCTTAACCACTGAAAGACACCTACGGGAGCAAATAGTGCATAGTATATAATTTAATTATTACATATATAATGAAAATGTAATTATTACATTTTATATTATGCACTTTATTTTTATTATTCCCCTGCCGCTTAGTATGGAGCTTTAAGTACTTTGGTCCTTGTCGCAATCAGTAGAAAGCTTCCTGGGCTTCACATAGCTTTTGTCATGGCTGTGTAATACATCAGGGAGTTGGAATCACAGGTGATTGGAACCAGAGGTGGCCCAGTTCAGGACAGCCCATGGCCCGGCACTGGTCCCCAGCCCGGTGGTTGGGGACCCCTGGTATAAGGGACATCTATTCCCCACTGGTTCTTTATTGGTGGCGGCATTCAAAAAAATCATGTACAAAAATCATGTTGCTGTAATTTTTAGTTTACTATTTAGAAAATTCAGAAAAATTCTTTTGATTCTAGTTAGATGTTTTATATAATTTTATAAGTAATTACATACTAAGCAAGTACTGTAGTTGCTGTAGTTTAGCCTTTTTCTAAAGGAATACATACAGTGCCGATCCAAGAGTAGAACATTATCATCTGCTAAGACAAAGCCTTTCTTCTACACATGGTTATTATCTGGATAAAGGTCTTTTTCAGCCTGCCAATCCCCAGGATTAGAATGATGGACTGAACTAAAGAAAAAGAGCAAACTAGGGTTATGCCAATCCTATACAGAGGATCACTGGTTTGAAGAAACCCAAGCCACATTTGTAAAACATAAAACACAGTGTTGAGTATGAGGAGAGATGTCATCGTAGAAGCAGCCCTTCGGTGAACTTTGAGAGTCGGACCACCAGAGTCCATGTTTTGTTGAGTATGCTTGCAGAGAGAAATGTTGATATGAGCAGTGGTGACAGTTACGATCATGAATGGAGTAAGACAGGCTTTAAGTAAGAATGAGACATCATTGAGAACATCTGTCTCATAACCGATAACTTCGGAAGTCTCATTGGTTATCAGTGGAAGTGTAGAATTCTCGCCATATACTTCTGCAGAAGCTGAAGGTTGAACCAGTGCAATTATGAAGGAGAATACTTCAACGCCTGATGTTACCCAAGGCATGACCATTTCAATCCTCATCTTAAGCTGTGCGAGGAAACCAATATTAAAGTTAGTGGTTTTCACAAAGAATAATGCGCCTAGACAGGCACTGAGCCAGGAGTTGGAACAGATTGAATATGTCATCAAATCATACAGCCCATAATAGATATAATCCACCGACAGCAGCTGAGGGACAAAAGCGGAGCCTAGTACGATGGCAGCATTCACAGCAGAGAACACCATGTCTGAGAAGGAGAGGGCAATGATAATCTGATCCCTAGAACTCATCTTCTGCCCCTTCATCCAGGACTGGACATTCACAAATATTATGAACACGCTGGAGAATATCCCTGCAAACTCTACTGCCAAGAGTATAAATACACCCATTACAACAAGTAATTTAGCAAAGCAGCAATCACAAATCTAATTAGTCTTCCTATTAAGTGATCACATCTTTCCACCATCCTTCTTGCAGCAGAAATGCCACTGATGTCAGACACCATCAGCAGAGATCATGTATACTTATTTGATCCTTGAATTGACATGAATGCAAATAACAGATATTTTCCTATTCAGTGATGGCTGATACCTTTGGCCCAGCTTACCAATCACTATCACGTGGTTAATGACAAGGTGACGATCAGAAGACTCGTCTTTTGGACCAGGTCTCATTGGGTATAGGACCAGTTATCCAGAATGCTCTTCATACCTTAAGTCTACTAAAAAATCAATAAAACATGAATTAAACCTAATAGGATTGTTCTGCCCCCAATAAGGGGTAATTATATCTTAGTTGGGATCAAGTACAGGTACTGTTTTATTATTACAGAGAAAAGGGAATCATTTAACCATTAAATAAACCCAATAGGGCTGTTCTGCCCCAATAAGGGGTAATTATATCTTAGTTGGGATCAAGTACAGGTACTGTTTTATTATTACAGAGAAAAGGGAATCATTTAACCATTAAATAAACCCAATAGGGCTGTTCTGCCCCAATAAGGGGTAATTATATCTTAGTTGGGATCAAGTACAGGTACTGTTTTATTATTACAGAGAAAAGGGAATCACTTAACCATTAAATAAACCCAATAGGGCTGTTCTGCCCCCAATAAGGGGTAATTATATTTTAGTTGGGATCACGTACAGGTATGGTTTCATAATTACAGAGAAAAGGGAAATCATTTTTAAAAATTAGAATTATTTGCTTATACAGTATATTTGCTTATAATGGAGTCTATGAGAAACAGCTAATATTCATCGACTCTCAGTACTTTGTGTTTACTACAGTTGGTCTCATTGTCCCTTCAACTTATATTAAAAAAAAAACAGCCTTACCTTAAAAAGACAATAGATATAGACAATAAAAAGACAAAATATGAATGGACAGTAGGGTAAATGAAGTCGTATAAGGATTGCTATTGCCAAAGGCATAGGGAAAGCTCATTTGGTAGTAATTCTATCTATTGAATTATATGGATACTAACTCTGATCATAGGGATAGTGCACATTTCAGTCTTTCTTGTAGCATCAGTTCTATTAGATTCATTAGAAATATCCAGAGATACATTCTTTTTTTCAATTTCACCCCCTTTCCCCCCATTGATGAATGTTTCATCTGTTTCACCTTCAATAATCATCTCAGGATGCACCATGACCTTCTGAATAAATAGAGTTCCATGGAAATATGGAGATTTTAAAGCTTTTAATAACACAGTGAAGAAGCTGAAGAACCGCAGAAGCCGCTTGAATGCCTGATGCAATGTATTCTAGATTACTCAACAAGTCCAGCCCAATTTGCTGATAACCAACCATCACCAGTTATGGCGGTCTTTATTCTATCTTACTGCATTGTAACATCTCTGTTTCTAGTAAGGCAACAATTTTTTAGGTAAGCATTTCTCAACTTGGAGTTCCCTTGGATAAGAATGATGGCCTGCAATGTTGGGTAAGAAATTACATAATACAGAAGATGAACACTTGGACTCCTTTCATAAAACAAATGATAATGGTAAATAACTCAGCCAGGAATGCAATGTAGAGAACCACAAAAAGCACCATAGTCTGGCAAGCTTTCAGGTGAACTTTTATTCTACAACGTACAAGAGCTTCAGAAGGTCTCATCTTCTGGACATGCAACATAAAAGTAACATTAGAAGTGTTCTGTAAAATAATAGTGAATAATGACTATGAAGATTTTCATTCATCCAGGTCATGGTATATCTAGTATAAATAAATCTAAAGCAACTGGACTTGTTAAGTAATCATTGAAGACGTTTCACAACTCATCTAAACAGCTTCTTCAGTTCAACTGACTGGTATGGGAAGTCCTCAGCATATGTACTCTTCCACTAATCCAATATATACTCTTCCACTAATTCAATCTCAAAGTAACCCCACAGCATTCACATCTCTGTGAGTTTCAGATGTCCCCTCTCTGAAGAGTTACAAAGTGCCATTGTGATTGGATTAGTGGAAGAGTACATATGCTGAGGACTTCCCATACCAGTCAGTTGAACTGAAGAAGCTGCTCGGATGAGTAATGAAAGGTCTCCAATGATTACTTAACAAGTCCGGTTGTTTTAGATTTATTTATACTAGATAATAGTGAATAATAACATTGGTCACTGGCAGTAGAGTTAGCAGCAATTAGTATTCTGTATTTTTCAGAAAACAAGATGAAGGTTCTCAAACCGATGATTAAGGACACGGCCAAGGATAGGATCAGCATTCGGAACACAAGAGTAAAAATCCTTCGTTTCAGGACGTGAAAAATATATAGTTTAAAGTCCACAATTTTAATACAGTAATACATACAAAGGCATGTGGTGAGATAGGAACTGAAGTTTAATGAAAATGCCATAACAACCCTCAAACCAGAAAGGATTTGCTCTGTTTGATAGGAGTGGGATGGAAAAACAGATAAGAGGCTGTCGGAGATCAGTGAAAACTGTAGCACGATACACGTCAAGCCAATTGTGGTCACGATTTTGTCCCTTTATCCAGTCCTGAAGGGAAAATTCCGCATACAAAGGAAACCATGCTAATAATCAATGCAAGGATCTTGAGGGTAGAAAGGACTATTGGCATCATGATGGAGCTGTGTAGCAGTATTAATAATTACACAGCATATGGCAGCCATCTCAGTTATACCAGGTGTAGGCAAATATACACAGTGTCTGATTTCAATCCACTCAATCCAAACTATGGCTTATTTGCTTACAGTATATTTGTTTCACTGCTTTTCTGTTAACTCGTACATTCCCCCCAATGCCACAAAATACAAAAAGACGGCAAGTACTAAAGGAAATGTTCATATATACAGTATGTATTTAGCCAATTATTAGAAATTATTAGAAACAAGTGGCAAACAACAGTTTTCAGCTTTGGTTTTCAAGATGGAAAGACACGGATTTAGCATGCATTACCCTACTATAATATAGCAAAAATATAATAATTAATATAATTTTTTAAAGGGTAAGTCTACTTGGAAAAAGGCTTTTTGTACTACTCATTGTCACACAGCTTCCAGACAGCATACAGGAACTAGAATGCATGACCCACAATGCACAGCCTTGTGATGTTCCTTACCTTATTGACATCACGTGTGCAGGGAATTATGGGATTGGGAGGATGCAGGGTGAAGGCTGGCTAAGGAGAGGCGACTACTGTTAAGTTTTAAAAGTCTCAAAGTAGTCAGCCAGATCAGCAGGGGAACAGGGGGTGGGGCTTAGGGAACTGTTCCAAACCGTATTTTTACATTAAAACTGAAAAGGTTGTATATATTGAAGTATTGCTTGAAATTATGTTTACTTTTCAAAAAGCTTAAACGGAGAAGGAAAGGTAAAAACAAAGTGAGCTTTAGCAGAAAGGTCTGATAAATACAGCCTTAAACACTTACAGTACTACGTATACATTTTCTTCTGTCTTAGGGGCACATTTACTAAGACACGAATCTGAACCGAATTGGAAAAATTCCGATTTGAAAACGAACATTTTGCGACTTTTTCGTATTTTTTGCGATTTTTTCGGCGTCTTTACGACTTTTCGGAAATTGTCGCGACTTTTTCGTTACCAATACGATTTGCGCAAAGAAACGCAAGTTTTTCGTAGCCATTCCGAAAGTTGTGCAAAATCTGGCGATTTTTTCGTAGCGTTAAAACTTGCGCGAAAAGTTGCGCCTTTTTCGTAGCATTAAAACTTAAAAGGTGCGACGTTTCGCTCAAGTTTTAACGCTACGAAAAAATCGCAACTTTTTGCGCAAGTTTTAACGCTACGAAAAATCGCCAGATTTTGCGCAACTTTCGGAATGGCTACGAAAAACTCGCGTTTTTTCGCACAAATCGTATTAGTAACGAAAAAGTCGTGACAATTTTCCGAAAAAAATCGCAAAATACCGATCATTACGAAAAAAACGCAATCGGACGCATTCGGCCTGTTCGTGGGTTAGTAAATGTGCCCCTTAGACTTGCTTCTGCTCAGTTTGCTCCTCTCTCCCCTCCCCCTCCCATCATCTCTCGCTCCCCCTCCCTACTGTGCTGTGTAATCTGAGCTACTAGTAGCCAGAGCTGCAACTCAGACCAAGCTAAAATGGCAGCTGCTATTTTCAAACAAACAGAGGGAGTTTCTAGGGCTGTTTACTCAGGTATGGTTAAGCTTTCTACAGAATATAGCGTTCCAGCTTGCACTGTTGAGGCTAATCTATTGGCAATAAAATATCAAATTGCCTTTCCTTCTCTTTTAAGTTGTGTTTGGGTGGAGTTCCACTTTAAGCATACAAAGAGAAACGACAACCATTCACACTGCTATTGAGCAAACAGTGGAAAGGTCTCTGGTATAGGAATCAACATTTTAGGTTGCCATGGTAGAAGTTCTAATAAAACCAGACCTATACTGAGTAATAATATAACAGTGTATATAAGCTGATCAAAACTATTAGGCACCATGGAAGTGCACAGGCATCATGGTGTGTAATTTAAGTGTCAACCAACCTATAGGATATGGTACTGCTGCCAGTCTGTATACAGTTTCCTTATTCACTCTTTATTTTTATAAACCAGGGATCCCCAACCAGTGGCTTGTGAAGAACATGTTGCTCACCAACCCCTTTGATCTTGTTCCCAGGGGCATCAAAGTGTTGGAAGCAGAGAGACACATTTCACTCCTAGCAGAGCCTCCTGCAGGCCACATGGGGCTACCAAATAGCCAATAAAAATAATAAAAATACAATAATAAAAATGCAAATACAGGTATTGGACCCCTTATACGGAGACCCATTATCCAGAAAGCTCCGAATTACGGAAAGCCCACCTCCCATAGACTCCATTTTAATCAAATAATTCAGAATTTTAAACTGATTTCCTTTTTCTCTGTAATAATAAAACAGTACCTGTACTTGATCCCAACTAAGATATAATTACCCCTTATTGGGGGCAGAACAGCCCTATTGGGTTTATTTAATGGTTAAATGATTCCCTTTTCTCTGTAATAATAAAACAGTACCTGTACTTGATCCCAACTAAGATATAATTACCCCTTATTGGGGGCAGAACAGCCCTATTGGGTTTATTTAATGGTTAAATGATTCCCTTTTCTCTGTAATAATAAAACAGTACCTGTACTTGATCCCAACTAAGATATAATTACCCCTTATTGGGGCAGAACAGCCCTATTGGGTTTATTTCATGGTTAAATGATTCCCTTTTCTCTGTAATAATAAAACAGTACCTGTACTTGATCCCAACTAAGATATAATTACCCCTTATTGGGGGCAGAACAGCCCTATTGGGTTTATTTAATGGTTAAATGATTCCCTTTTCTCTGTAATAATAAAACAGTACCTGTACTTGATCCCAACTAAGATATAATTACCCCTTATTGGGGGCAGAACAGCCCTATTGGGTTTATTTAATAGAGGAATAAGTTAATTTACTTCCAAATAAAACATATAAAAGTATCCATTATTTTTTTTAAACAAATGTCAATGCAAAAGTATTTCTGTGGCACACAAATTCACTAACACGATTGTTTATCCAATACCAGCTATTTGCTTCTGACCCTAGGGTCAGGTTGGCTGAGGGCAGGTTTAGATTTGCTATGGAGCAGCCAATACTCCCCGAAAGCTGACACTTCTTATGGAAATCACCAGCGATGATTATTCAAATCCGGAACTGTTTGCTGGGTATATAGTATGATGTGAAGCTTCTGGTTCTTTCCGTGATCCAGTAATAAGGATATACTGTATATCACTTATTGTACAATTATTGTAACCCTTACGGGAAATAATTACCGTGTGTAATGTAATTATAATACACAGTTTGGTCGTTTCCCTATGGGAAATGATATCCTTATAAATGGTGCTTAGTGATGTCATCAGTTATAATTTCTGTCACATGACTCTCTAAAACGTGTATATTATAATGAATAAAGTGCCCCCTATTGTCAAATACGAGGATATTAGAAGTTTCATGATCTGTATCAAAGCAGGAGGCCTTGGTGATTTGTAATATCTCTATATTTTACATTGGGATACACCGAATCCAGGATTCGGTTCGGGATTCGGCCTTTTTTGGCAGGGTTCGGTTTCGGCCAAATCCATGGCATAAATGAGCATATTAGGGATGCACCGAACCCACTTTTTTAAGTTCGCCCGAACCCCCAAACCCATCCTGACGGAATCTACCGAATCCCGAATCAAACCCGAATCGGAAGGGGTTAATACAATTTGTCCCCTGACCATTTAACCCTTTCCAAATGCTAATTAGCTTTTGCTACTTCAGTTCGGCCGGGACCGTGGATTCGGCCGAAACCGCATCCTTCAAAGAAAGCCTGGATTCTGCCCGAATCCCGAACCGAAATTCGGGGTGCATCCCTAATTTTACAATAGCAGTTACTTTATTCACTATATAAACCTCCAATATGGCTGCATAATTATGGGGTCAGTGATTTTATTTCCTCTTCTCTTACATTTTGCCATAACCTAAAACTTCATTATTCCAATTAAAAACAATAGTGCAATAAAAAGAGAACACAAATCCAGGTCTTTCTCCTGCTGTTCCGCTGTGATCCGTACCCCCCCCCCAACAGGGAACAGGTTATACAGTATATATACAGGGAGTACTCTCCGATTTGGATTTCTGGGCAGATCTGGAAGTGCTGGGGTTAAACGAGCAGGGGCTGAAAAGGAACGGCATAATTGGTAGTTTGGATTATTCATTCCATTTAATCTATAAAGGCATAGAATAGTTCCACATATGTAATATAAACAGCTATACATTTCTTTGTAATGCAGAATCTATATTTTTACTGCTGCTTTTCATTTTGGGGGAACAAGGCACAATATATATCTATCTATCTATATATAAATAACAGACAATAATAACATTTATGTTATTAAAATGCAGTACTTCATACCTTCTGGCAAGAGACACTAATTTTAAAATTTGTTAAAGAGCCCCACACAACACAGAAACCCCTAATATACCTATCACTGCAATCTGTTCCTTCAAAAAGTATAAATAAATCCCATTTTATATGTTCTTCTCTTTCTGCATCATTTGAAATCCTGGCAGGGGAGGAGGGACTAAAACACTGATGTTACAAATTGTAACAACTTCCCCACAGCTTACAGACAGCATGCAGGAACTACATAACCCACAATGCATTGCGCTGGGATGTTCCTTTCCTTATTGACATAACGTGTGCAGCAGGGAATTGTGGGATTGGGAGGATGCCGGCTGAAGGCAGGCTGAGGACAGTCGACTGTTACATTGTATTTGAGTCTCAAAGAAGTAGTCAGCCAGATCAGCAGGGGAACAGGGGATGGGGCTTAGGGAACTGTTCCAAACCATAATATTACATTAAAAAATAGGAAAAGGTTGCATATTTTTATTTAATTGGTGTATATTGCAAAGTTTCAGTTTAATTTTCAAAAAAGCTTAAGTTGTGTTTGGGTGGAGTTCCCCATTAATCTACACAGCTCTCACTAAAGCAGCCTATCTTGACAGCTTTTTAACCCCTAGATTCTCTGGGGGTCATTTACTACTTTCAGGGCAAAGTGCAAAAAAACCGGTGCAGAGAGCAGAGACCTTCATTCCCACTATGAATACAGTGCTCCCTGCATTCAGCAGTGCTGTATTCATTAGGGGTGAGATTGGGGAGGCACGTATCCCCCCAGATGCCGGCACAAAGCAGGTCAAAGTAAACAACCCCTTCAGTGTTGAGGTTTATCATGAACTGGGGCGGTTATAAACTCAACATCTTTTAGTTACGTTTTGGCATAAAACTATATGTTTTATATATTATACACAATGCAGAAGAGCGGCACTCACAGGATGACAGTTTAACTTTACCTCAGATAGAGCACCCTTCCTTCTGAAACACTGGCACATCTGTTAAAAAATAGGGAGGGGGGAGACAAAAAGCTGTGATCCAAGGGAAACATAAATGCCTTTATATATTTGTTCTCTTATTAACTATGCAAAATATGTATGTTATTGTGTTACCGCTCTGTGTGCATTTATATTACTGTACAAATAAACGTTATATCGAGAGGAACTTACGCTGAGGCTGTGTTGCCAGCTGGATACGCTCATAATATACACAATACTGTTACTGAGCCAGGCAATCATGGAGAACTAGGAGAAATAGGTATGTTGGGTTAGTTTGATTTTGGTTCCAGTTATAAAGGAAGACTATAAAAAGTAGTTTTTGCCCCCCCTGGTACAGTCTAACCCAACTCAATCACATAAGGGGGCCGAAATCTAAAACACAGGCTAAGTCGCGGGCCAAATTTTTTATTAATATACTTAGTAAGATACTAAAGGGTATATTTATCTCATCGCATTGTGCCTGAGTCTGAGCTTTCAGAAGGAGCCAGTACTACACAAGACAACTGCTTTCGGATAACCTATTGTTTCTCCTACTCAGAGTAACTGGAGGAGTCATGAGCCGGACTCGGATGAGTGCTATTATCATAGCTACCACTAGGGACATGGGAGCTTTTTTAGCAATGCAGGGGTCAAGGAGCTGCTATCTTTGTTCTGCCGATTGATTGCCGGGGTGAGCAGGGGTATCGCTCCAACTTGCAGTGCAGCAGTAAAGTGTAAGAGAGGAGCAGGGCACATCCAAATGATAAAAAGTTACAGCTTTATTTTACATATTTACAGTAGAGAGCAGTGGAGATAAGGTCCATAACTAAAGCTGAGTAAAGATAAGGATCATGATTTCCGCCTGAATAAATATATATATATAACTGAGCCGGACTTGGATGAGTGCTATTACCATAGCTACCACTAGGTGGGGCATGGGAGCATTTTTAGCAATGCAGGGGTCAAGAAGCTGCTATCTTTCTACCTTCCCATTGTTCTGCTGATTGACAGCCGGGGTGAGGGAGGTAATATCACTCCAACTTGCAGTGCAGCAGTAAAGTGTGACTGAAGTTTATCAGAGCACAAGTCACATGGCTGAGGGCACCTGGGAAACTAAGACCATGCCTAGCATCAAATGTCCCAAATTAAATATAAAAAAAATCTGTTTGCTCTTTTGAAACACAGATTACAATGCAGGATTCTGTTGGAGAAGCTCTATTAACTGATGGGTTTTGTATAAAAATAAATATAAAAGAATCCCTTTTAAAATATCTATTCCACAATTCAGAAAACTGATCAGAAACACAAATTTAACATGATTTAAAATAAGACATAGCTGACCCTTACCAAATAAGTACACAAATTACTTTCATGAATAGGACCTGCCGCGGCTCCGGGCCCTGCAAGACAAACATTAATAGATGACACCAAAGGATATAGTTCTGGGAACTCTATGGAGATACTGTAGCTAAAGAGCTGCATCAGAACATCTATTCGGATAAATTCTCCGTATGACTGGAGCTGCACTTTGTGGTCAGTAATATTTCTTTGCTCAAGTTTCATAAGAGGTTCAATAATGGCAGATACTTCCTCTCATTCTAATGCATTCATAGAAACAAAGTGCTTATCTGATGGGTCCAATGCTTGGAGCTACACACAGATAGAGCCAGTTTCAGACTAGGGTCTTAGGGACCCACCAGAACTGCTGCCTTGCCCCCCCCAGCTGTGGGCTCCTGCTCCCCCTGTATACTGCACCCTTCATCCATTGGGGTGGGGGTACCAGTCTACGCAGTTCTGGACAGGGGGAGGGTGTTGTGTCACTCTAGCTCAGTCCAACCATAGATGGAGCACTGACTATGCCATATAATTTTGGGGGTATTGCAGACTTTCTAAACTGATTCTCGTGTGAATTTGATCAGATAGGTTGCATCACAAATTACGTGATCCTAAACCATCTTAACTCTAAGGGCGAAGACACACAGAGATACTAGTAGCAGCTAATTGTCACAGCTACTAAAATAGACAATGCTGATCATTTACTGATAATTGTCTCTATGTGTGTTTTACCAGAGGCAATTCTCATTCAGTCTATGGCACAGTATTTTCTGGCTTTTATTAGCCGTACCAAGTTGCTGCTACTAAGTAGCTCCTTTGTGTCTTCACCCTAATTGTTTCTGATATGTTGAGTAATACTCTGAGGACCAACATTGATGTACAGTCAAAAACCACATTCCCAGTGGGAGGCATGGCGTACTGCTTTAGACTCTCCATACTTTTTATATAATTTGCCCACGGAAGCTATAACTACTTTACTTTTGTGTAGGAACCCCTTTTTTTTAGTACATAAGCCCCCTGAGACTTCCATTGGAGAGCACCAGAAACTGGAATGGGAGGGTGGTGGCACATCATCATCATGGTACATAAAAAGATGGTTGTGCATAGGGTCCATAACCAAGTGACGCATTCAATATAAGTCCAGGCTGCTGCTTGTATATACTGCATACACATATAAATGAGTAGAAGACCTTCAGTACGTCAAATCAGGAATGCAGAAGAGCTAAAGGATATCAGTAACCTGAGGACATGATAAGCTTGATGTGATGTAACCTGTCTTCCATCAGTTTGGGATCGTCCTTCTCTGCCATGCTGATGAGGAACATATCCTGAGCCAGATCCTTAATATCAGGCTGCATCTCCAGGATCCTCATCTTCTCTCCATACCCGCTCTTGTCAAGATCATCAATCAGCACAATGACTTTCTCTTTCCCTTTAAAATAAACTCTTAGTTAGAGCTGTGAGGAAGCACATAAGCCTTGGTCAACAAGAACATTAGCCTTCCTCTACAACCTTCCTGTTTCATTGGAAGTGTTACAAAAAGATCGAGATGCAGTTAGAGTAAAGGTGGCCATACACAGGCCAATTTCAGCTGCCGATATCGGTCCTTTAAACCAGTGTATGGGCACCACCGGCAGGCCTCCCCAACTGACATCTGGCCTGAAATCGGCCAGATCTCAATCAGGCAGGTTTGAATTATCCATTGCATCGGCTCATTGATGTGGTCCCCAATCCCACAGCTCCTATGCCCGCCGTTTTAATTACCGTACATTGTTTGTCCCTAGGGCCAAACGATTGAATTAGCCCAGTATCGCCCGTAGGTAGACATATTGGCAGAAGATTCGCTTGCTTCCTGACCTCGCCAAATGAGCGGATCTTACAATGTATAGCCACCTTTGCCCAAAAAGATTAATTGAAGCCCATTTAACACTAACCACACCTAAAAAAGCAGCCACTGAAACAGCCTAAAGCTGAAATTATCTGGGATAGCCAGAGATATCACATTTTTATGGACCAATAGCTCCATCTGTAGTGCACTTTGTGCTAATAAATCTAAAGAAAATTTCACTGTGGAGGGAGGTCTCACCTAAAGCATCAGAAAGGTTCTTCAGTTCTTCATCGTAGAGAGAATCCGTTACATTTGTGATATTTATCCTCCCGTGATTTTTTGTGTGATAGAGAACAGCAAAATTGCATTTGTACATCTCGTCCATGAACTCGTAACGATTGCTATTGGATATATAAAAGGGCTTTGCCTCTGTCACAAGGTCTTTGAAGGTCTCTCCTTTGAGTTGCGCTAGAAACCAAGCGTAGTTAGTCTGGGCCGAACGGGAGAAAACGGTCACAGACAGGGAGGGTCTGGACCTGGACAGGGAAGAACCACATATCTATGTAGGAGAAGAGACACAATGGGAAACAGACTCAGTATTAGTTGGGTTATTAGTTTCATAATGTATAAATATGAGTCTATAAAGGCTTGAAAAAAGTGGAGTGAGTATCTCTAAGGGTATTTGATATAATAGTGTCTGAGACCAGAACTTTGCCCCCCACGGGTATTTTCTATGGGGCAAATAATCATTTACAGGTGCAGCAATCTGTACATAATGCCAGTGCTGATTATTAATAGGGATGCACCAAACCCACTCCGACGGAGTGGCCGAATCCTGGCCGAATACCGAACTGAATCCTGGATTGGGTGCATGCCTACTGATTATGGGGTACAAGGCCCAACTTATGCCACTCGTGTTGTCGCGAAAGACCTCTAAAAATATTAATAATTTTTTAACCCCATAATAGGTTCATATAAAGTGCTTAACTATAACTCAACCCATGCCCTTTAATGAAGGAGAATGCTCCAATGGGAATCTTATACACTTTGCAAAGAGCCTCTCTGCATCCTACGCCCATCGGTGCTCCCTATATTATCCATCTGTCCAAAGTGCAAGTTAGGGGTGGGGGGCGGAGACTTTTCAACTCACCACCCCCTGCCTGTCCCCTCGTGAATACAGAGCTGCTGAATGCAGGCAGCACTGAATTCACATGTAGCTGGCAAGTTTTTTTTTTCTAAATTCAGACAGAGCTGTATTCATAAGGGGCTTTGCTTCGAGACCCGTGGCAATTTTATGAAGGTGGGAGGCAGTGGGCAAAAAACTGACAGACAATGCAGATTTCTGGCACTTTGCACTCCGTCTTGCCAGTTGCTAAATGACCTGTTTTGATTTACTGTCCTGCTTTGAGAGATGGGGAGTTCAAAGGAAGGGTTTAGACAGAGTAAAAATGTTCCCTTTTACTACACATATTTATTATAGTGTTTTAGCCAGCTTCACAGCAACCACAGCAACCAATCAGGCCTTTGTTTGATAAATTGTAGGCAACCATTCAAATCTAACTGCTTATTGGTTGCTATGGACAATCAGTCACCCTTAAGGTGCCCATACACCTTCAGATCTGCTCACTTGGAGATATCGGGAGAATCCAGGCAGTCCGGGGACTGTATCAACGAGCTAATGCGGTCCCCGATCCGACTAGATTTTTTAACCTGCCCGATCGAGATCTGGCCGATTTCAGGCGAGATATCGGTCGGGCAGGCCCGTTGGTAGTGCCCATACACGGGCCAATTAGCTGCTGAATCGGTCTAAGGGACCCATATCGGCAGCTAGAATTGGCCCGTGTATGGGGACCTTTAGCTAAGCTTCTCAACAGCAGCCCGGGGCACACTGAGCACGTGCAGTGCCTCTGACCCTAAAAAGATGTGCAACTTTGAAAGCCCGGATCGTTACTGCTATAGGGCTGCTGAATCTCAGGGCTGGTACAGTAAATTCTGCAAAGAAAATACAGCATTTTTAGCCAGATTATTTTTTTTTTAGGGTTTAGTGCTCCTTATTCGGACCTATTTGCACAGAGATTGGTGCATCATGGGTGAACATAGTGCCAACACCTTGCAAAGTAGGCATGCACCGAATCCATTATTTTGGGATTAGGCCGAACCCTGAAGTCACATGGTTTTAAGGATTTGGATTTGGTTGGGCCAGGTCCATGGATTCGGCCAAATCTTGTCTGACTCCCAAACCGAATCCTGGATTTGGTGCGTCCCTATGGGAAAGGACCAGCATGCAACCCTACAGATCTGCAAGATTGTTCTTATCCAACCAGTGAATGAAATCAATGTAAAACCAGGACTGACTTACCCAGCGGGCAGCAAAGTAGACCAAGGCCCCTATGACGCTAAAAGGCAAAAGCGATAGGAACAACACCACTGAGAGGCAGGAGATCTGAGGAAACACAAATAAATTATAAAAATGACTCTTCCGATACCGTTGTTTAGAGACCTGCATGGGTCTGTTCTTTCAGACCCACGCCCAACCCGTACCCCGCTTACCCACTTTCTTAACCCCATGCAAGACCCCCCAAACCTGCTCCCACAGTAAGCTTTTGGGACCAGCAGAACTGACATCACATAAACAGGAAGTGATAACAGGAAGTGATGTCACATGCCGTTTGTTTCTTATCCCTGCCAAGAGTAGATGTTAAAAGGTACATATTTTTTGAAAAACAATATTGTGCCAATGAATTGTATAACTAAATATATAAGGAAAGTGTTTGGGGCTGATTTATTGAAGCTTTCTCCAAAAACCCCACTAGTCCCGCCCATCTATTCCACTTCTTTTCCCAGGCTGTGCAGGGGGGGGCGACGGCTCTCAGCACACTGCACTGTAGGATAGGAACCAATCAGCAGCTAGGATGACCTGATAGGGAACTGAAGCCTGTCTTTGCTTGTGTGAGTGCAGGGCTGTGATTGGCTCTCCCCCTCCTACTGTGCTTCTGGCAGAGACCATTAGGAAACGCCCACCCCTCATTTGAAACATGGATAGGGACCTGAGAGGATTTATAGGGAGCTCCAATAAAGGGGCCCAAAGTGAAACCAGCACCATATATTATTCATAATTGCCTACAAGAGTTTCAGGCAGTTAGTGGGTGGCAGTGCCCAAGTTGGGGCCTATCAGTACAGCCATAGGGGCAGATATGGGTGGTCTCTGGGTTTGGCACTTTATTGGTAAGTATAGGTTATATGGGAAGGTCACATGGCTAGGAATAGGGTGTATTGGTAAAGGTAAGTGGGGTGCCCAGGAATCATCATTGCCCCAATGATGGGTGTCTGATTGGTCACAAGTGCATCTCAGTAAATAATGACCCCCCCATTTATTTATACCCCATGTCTGTTGTGTTTAGTAAGCCTTGTCCAACTGTCAGCTGCTCTAACTGTCACCCGATCATTTCCCTGGATTTGCTGATTTCGCCTGTTTCAGCGGATCGTGCTTGCTGTTAGAGCTTACCAATCTCTCTCCAACTGTAAAGTTACTTCTTCTGTGGGTCCCTGTGGATAGAAATAAGGTTTATTTGGGTCACAGTCACTTTGCAGAATACTCAGATATTTCTATTGTAGATTAATGCGGCGGCAGGACTTTTTTTTTTTCATGCTTTGAAAGGATTCTGTTCCATTGGGGGTCAACTATGTTTCTACTACAAAAATTAGAATTATTTACTTATAATGGAGTCTATGGGAGATGACTTTTCCGTAATTCGGTACTTTCTGGATAAGGGATACCTGTAATATGTTATAATTCACTATTCAGGAGGTAAAATGAGGCCGGAAAGACAAATGGCATCTACAGGGCTCAGACTGCACATATGGGGGGAGGTAAATATTCTGGCTAGTCTGTTCAACTGAGCTGCCGGCCCAGTGGTAAAGTTTTTTAAATTATGGCTACAATTTAAAAAACAATTCCTTACCTTCATTACTGAGGTTATCCATCCTTCACAGCTTGGACCTGGCCCACGAGTCCCTTTACTATTGGTTAAACAGAAAATCACACAAAGGTTATGAAATATCATAGTGTCTTAAAGGGACATTACTACTTATTTTGTAAAGGTGTTACTGGCTCCTCCCCCTCCTGTTTTAGCTTTACCCTACTTGTATTGTAGAGTACAGAGAGATACCATAAAACTATGGCAGCATAGGGATTCCCCTGTACTAAGCACAATTCAGCAGGAACAGCCCCCTAAGTTTGCTCATAGCCTGTACAGAGAGATACCATAAAACTATGGTGGCATAGGGATTCCCCTGTACTAAGCACAATTCAGCAGGAACAGCCCCCTAAGTTTGCTCATAGCCTGTACAGAGAGATACCATAAAACTATGGTGGCATAGGGATTCCCCTGTACTAAGCACAATTCAGCAGGAACAGCCCCCTAAGTTTCCTCATAGCCTGTACAGAGAGATACTATAAAGCTATGGCAGCATAGGGATTCCCCTGTACTAAGCACAATTCAGCAGGAACAGCCCCCTAAGTTTCCTCATAGCCTGTACAGAGAGATACTATAAAGCTATGGCAGCATAGGGATTCCCCTGTACTAAGCACAATTCAGCAGGAACAGCCCCCTAAGTTTGCTCATAGCCTGTACAGAGAGATACCATAAAACTATGGCGGCATAGGGATTCCCCTTTACTAAGCACAATTCAGCAGGAACAGCCCCCTAAGTTTGCTCATAGCCTGTACAGAGAGATACCATAAAACTATGGCACATAGGGATTCCCCTGTACTAAGCACAATTCAGCAGGAACAGCCCCCTAAGTTTGCTCATAGCCTGTACAGAGAGATACCATAAAACTATGGCAGCATAGGGATTCCCCTGTACTAAGCACAATTCAGCAGGAACAGCCCCCTAAGTTTGCTCATAGCCTGTACAGAAAGATACCATAAAACTATGGCACATAGGGATTCCCCTGTACTAAGCACAATTCAGCAGGAACAGCCCCCTAAGTTTGCTCATAGCCTGTACAGAGACATACCATAAAACTATGGCAGCATAGGGATTCCCCTGTACTAAGCACAATTCAGCAGGAACAGCCCCCTAAGTTTGCTCATAGCCTGTACAGAGAGATACCATAAAACTATGGCGGCATAGGGATTCCCCTGTACTAAGCACAATTCAGCAGGAACAGCCCCCTAAGTTTGCTCATAGCCTGTACAGAGAGATACCATAAAACTATGGCGGCATAGGGATTCCCCTTTACTAAGCACAATTCAGCAGGAACAGCCCCCTAAGTTTGCTCATAGCCTGTACAGAGAGATACCATAAAACTATGGCACATAGGGATTCCCCTGTACTAAGCACAATTCAGCAGGAACAGCCCCCTAAGTTTGCTCATAGCCTGTACAGAGAGATACCATAAAACTATGGCAGCATAGGGATTCCCCTGTACTAAGCACAATTCAGCAGGAACAGCCCCCTAAGTTTGCTCATAGCCTGTACAGAAAGATACCATAAAACTATGGCACATAGGGATTCCCCTGTACTAAGCACAATTCAGCAGGAACAGCCCCCTAGGTTTGCTCATAGCCTGTACAGAGACATACCATAAAACTATGGCAGCATAGGGATTCCCCTGTACTAAGCACAATTCAGCAGGAACAGCCCCCTAAGTTTGCTCATAGCCTGTACAGAGAGATACCATAAAAATATGGTGGCATAGGGATTCCCCTGTACTAAGCACAATTCAGCAGGAACAGCCCCTTAAGTTTGCTCATAGCCTGTACAGAGAGATACCATAAAACTATGGCGGCATAGGGATTCCCCTTTACTAAGCACAATTCAGCAGGAACAGCCCCCTAAGTTTGCTCATAGCCTGTACAGAGAGATACCATAAAACTATGGTGGCATAGGGATTTCCCTGTACTAAGCACAATTCAGCAGGAACAGCCCCCTAAGTTTGCTCATAGCCTGTACAGAGAGATACCATAAAACTATGGCACATAGGGATTCCCCTGTACTAAGCACAATTCAGCAGGAACAGCCCCCTAAGTTTGCTCATAGCCTGTACAGAGAGATACCATAAAACTATGGTGGCATAGGGATTTCCCTGTACTAAGCACAATTCAGCAGGAACAGCCCCCTAAGTTTGCTCATAGCCTGTACAGAGAGATACCATAAAACTATGGCACATAGGGATTCCCCTGTACTAAGCACAATTCAGCAGGAACAGCCCCCTAAGTTTGCTCATAGCCTGTACAGAGAGATACCATAAAACTATGGCACATAGGGATTCCCCTGTACTAAGCACAATTCAGCAGGAACAGCCCCCTAAGTTTGCTCATAGCCTGTACAGAGAGATACCATAAAACTATGGCAGCATAGGGATTCCCCTGTACTAAGCACAATTCAGCAGGAACAGCCCCCTAAGTTTGCTCATAGCCTGTACAGAGAGATACCATAAAACTATGGCACATAGGGATTCCCCTGTATTAAGCACAATTCAGCAGGAACAGCCCCCTAAGTTTGCTCATAGCCTGTACAGAGAGATACCATAAAACTATGGCGGAATAGGGATTCCCCTTTACTAAGCACAATTCAGCAGGAACAGCCCCCTAAGTTTGCTCATAGCCTGTACAGAGAGATACCATAAAACTATGGCGGCATAGGGATTCCCCTGTACTAAGCACAATTCAGCAGGAACAGCCCCCTAAGTTTGCTCATAGCCTGTACAGAGAGATACCATAAAACTATGGCAGCATAGGGATTCCCCTGTACTAAGCACAATTCAGCAGGAACAGCCCCCTAAGTTTGCTCATAGCCTGTACAGAGAGATACCATAAAACGATGGCAGCATAGGGATTCCCCTGTACTAAGCACAATTCAGCAGGAACAGCCCCCTAAGTTTGCTCATAGCCTGTACAGAGAGATACCATAAAACTATGGCAGCATAGGGATTCCCCTGTATTAAGCACAATTCAGCAGGAACAGCCCCCTAAGTTTGCTCATAGCCTGTACAGAGAGATACCATAAAACTATGGCGGCATAGGGATTCCCCTGTATTAAGCACAATTCAGCAGGAACAGCCCCCTAAGTTTATTTTAGATTAATACAGCAACAGACCCTTTCCACGCAATACACTGTATAATAAGCCAAGACAGCCCATCCTGTAAGTATATGTCTCTGTTACAGTTCTTGTCTCTACTGTTCATGTTCCCCTTTGATAAGCACCCTCAGGGGGGCAGCAGGAACAAAACTGATAAAGCCCCCCCCCCCCCAGCAGTCCCCCTAATACCCCCCAATTACCAAGCAGATTGTGCAGGAATTACACTCACCGCCCCAGAGCTGCACAGGAGTGAGCAATAGGGAAAGTGAAAGCGCAGTGTGACTGGGGGAAAGGGAGGGGAGAGGCACACACACACACAGGCCTGACATAACTGCTTCACTGAAAATGCACATTCACTGCGGCAGTGACGGTCTGTGAGATCAAATGTGAATCTCTCGCAGACTGTCCGACCCCTTGTGTATTTAATGAGGTGTTACTGCTGCCGGACTTTCCTATGACTGGGGATTCAAACCGCCGCCATTTTATAAATACAACAGGGAAACATTGGATACATTTATTTTAGACGGGCGCAATCAGGCGGTGTGTGAGGTACCCTCCCTCCCATTACTTTTTGCCGCGCATTACGTACAGCGGCACCGCGTACTCTATGGTTATAGGTACGCTACCGCAGGGGCTTCTGGGAAGGGAGGAGAGGAGTAATGGGGTGCGCTACGTACTCTATGGTTATAGGTACGCTGCCGCAGGGGCTTCTGGGAAGGGGACGGGAGGCGAGGTTATGGTGGGAGGAATGGGGAGCGCTACGTAATCTGTGGTTATAAGTACGCTACCGCAGGGGCTTCTGGGAAGGGGACGGGAGGAGAGGAGATGGCGGGAGGAATGGGCTGCGCTATGGGGTCCGAAGAACTGAATGTTATATAGAGGCAGCGGCAAAAGGCAGACAGGAGGGAGAGAGAAACATGATAAAGGGGCAAAGGGGCAAGGGAAACTAAATGGGAAGAGAAACAGCGGCAATAGGGGCAAGAATGGAGGGGAGAAAGAAGTGGAAATGTGAGAGGAAGGAACTGGAATAGTAAAATGAAATCTGGTGGGAAGGAAAGGGGAGAACAATAAATGAGTGAATGAAACAATGAGGGGTTGATAACAAAAAGATTTAAAAAATAGGGATAAAGAAAATCACTATATAGTGTGCATAGAGTGTCACAGATGGGCCGGACTGCGGGTTCTGCCAATAGCAGGGGGGGCTGCTGTAAGGTGCCATAGCTGTATAGATAGACATGGGTGGGGGCTGTACTTGAAATAGGGTGAATGTCAGTCTGGACCAGGGCAGTACCCCCTGACTATAAGTGCATATGAAATTGTGGAAATGTGAGAGGAAGGAATTGGAATAGTAAAGTGAAATAGGGGGGGGGGCACAAGAAATGAGTGAATAAAACAATGAGGGATTAATAACAAAAAGATTTAAAAAAAAAAAAAATATAGGGATAAAGAAAATCACTATATAGTGTGCGTAAACCGCTCGGACTGCGGGTTCTGCCAATACCAGAGGGGCTGCTGTAAGGTGCCATAGCTATAGAGATAGACATGGGGAGGGGACCAGGGCAGTACCCCCTGACTATAACTGCATATGACATTGTGGAAATGTGAGAGGAAGGAATTGGAATAGTAAAGTGAAAACTGGGGTGAAGGGGGGGGGGGGCAGGGCACAAGAAATGAGTGACTGAAACAATAAGAGATTAATAACAAAAAGATTTAAAAGAAAAAAATTAGGGATAAAGAAAATCACTATATAGTGTGCGTAGACCGTAGAGTGTCATAGACAGCTCAGACTGCGGGTTCTGCCAATACCAGAGGGGCTGCTGTAAGGTGCCATAGCTATATAGATAGACATGGGGGGGGACCAGGGCAGTACCCCCTGACTATAAGTGAATGTGACATTGTGGTAATGTGAGAGGAAAGAATTGGAATATTAAAGTGAAATCTGGGGTGAAGGAAAGGGGGGGGGCACAATAAATGAGTGAATGAAACAATGAGGGGTTAATAACAAAAAGATTTAAAAGAAAAAAGATAGGGATAAAGAAAATCACTATATAGTGTGCATAGAGTGTCAGTAGAAGGCTCGGACTGCGGGTTCTGCCAATACCAGGGGGGGCTGCTGTAAGGTGCCATAGCTGTATAGATAGACATGGGTGGGGGCTGTTTGGGCCTCTGTACTTGAAATAGGGTGAATCTCAGTCTGGACCAGGGCAGTACCCCCTGACTATAAGTGCATGTGACATTCTTGGGGTGTCAATGTCCACTGCCAGGGAACCTATGCAATGCCGGTACCCACAGACTTCTACTGTAAAATGTCATTGTTATGTCAGACTCTCAGTGTAATGTTTAAATGGTGGGCTATCACCCACTGCCATTTACTGTGTATCTTACCTGGGTGCAAACCCCCGTTGTTCTAGTTGAATAATATGATGCTAATGTTCCCCAGCTATCTACCTGGCAGTGAGTATATATACACCGTATATATATGTCAGTACAGGTATCCAGAATGCTCGGGACCTGGGGATTTCCGGATAAGGGATCTTTCTGTAATCCAGATCTCCATACCTTAAGTCTACTGATAAAATCATTTAAACAGTAATTAAACCCAATAGGATAATTTTGCCTCCAATAAGGATTAATTATATCTTAGTTGGGATCAAGTACAGGTACTGTTTTATTATTACAGAGAAAAGGGAATCATTTAACCATTAAATAAACCCAATAGGGCTGTTCTGCCCCAATAAGGGGTAATTATATCTTAGTTGGGATCAAGTACAGGTACTGTTTTATTATTACAGAGAAAAGGGAATCATTTAACCATTAAATAAACCCAATAGGGCTGTTCTGCCCCCAATAAGGGGTAATTATATCTTAGTTGGGATCAAGTACAGGTACTGTTTTATTATTACAGAGAAAAGGGAATCATTTAACCATTAAATAAACCCAATAGGGCTGTTCTGCCCCAATAAGGGGTAATTATATCTTAGTTGGGATCAAGTACAGGTACTGTTTTATTATTACAGAGAAAAGGGAATCATTTTTAAAAATGTGAATTATTTGATTAAAATAGAGTCTATGGGAGATGGACTTTCCGTAATTCGGATAATGGGTTTATGGATAAGGGGGTCTGATACCTGTATTGGGTTTGTCAGTGCCGGTTGGTATGTCCTGTCCTTATTCATTCCTCCCTGCTTGTTATATATTGTACATAGATTATACATTCTGTGCCATTTAAAAATGAGCAGTAAAAAGCCCATTAAGGAACAATAAAGGACACAAGGGAACAACAGTTTCTGAACATGAATTTATTTGTACTTTAGAAAACAACTTTTATTTCAAGCGACACAATAAACATCTGTAATCCCTGACCTTTTTTGTTATTACCTGGTCCACGTCTCAAGCTAGAAGTAATTAGGACCGTAGGTAATAACAGCAAAATAAAAGTTTGTGACTACAATATTACAACTAACAAAATGCAAAATTGATTATTATTTCATGTATGGCTTTTATTACAGCCCCCATAAATGTATTCATTGGCACAGGGAACCATGTGACTGCTATAGGTCGTGTGATTTCAATCCAATCCCAATATCCCAATATTTAGGGGCCCATATACTAAACAATTTTGAGATATATTTGTATTTTTGGCAAATTATAGAACATTTCGGAATGTATGTGAAAAGTTCGTAAAAATTCTACGAGTTTTTCGTGCTTTTCGGTAAATTTCCACAAAAAAAAATGGTAGTTGGCGCAAAGAATACAAACATTTCGGAATTCGATAATGCTTTGGCTACACTTTCGCACTTTGGTTATCTTTTCGCCAGGTTTGATCTGTTCTACGGAAGGCTTCCAAAGCCAGACATGGAAGGCATCAATGCCAGAAAGGTTTCGTGGCATTAACAAATTTTTTTCAGCACAAACATTTTGTGACTTATGGAATGCAATTGCGATATTTCCGTAGGAACGATAAAAGCATTGTCAAGACATTTTAGAACATCAGGAATTATTGTGGTTACTCTGATATTATACCATATCGTGTTTCAAGCCCAGAAAAAAACGCATTTTAGTAAATGTGGCCCAAAAAGTAGCGGTTCACCTTTAAAGGAGACATATCCTATAAAAATTAAGAATGTACCAGAGAATTATACTCCTCTAGATATAGAAGGATTGTGCTTAAAAACGTTGTGTTTCTGACTGATTTATTGAGAAATTCGCCCAAAACCCCACTAGCCCCGCCCATCTGTTCCTTTTCCTGCTGGCTGAATTCTCTGGATGAGCTGGGGTGCCGGCGGCCCTCCATACACTGCACTGTAGGATAGGAACCAATCAGCAGCTAGGCTGACCTGATAGGGAACTGAAGCCTGTCTTTGCTTGTGGGAGTGCAGGGCTGTGATTGGCTCTCCCCCTCCTACTGTGCTTCTTTCAGGGACCGTTAGGACACGCCCACTCTTCATTTCATACTGAACAGAGAAGTGATAGGATCTATAGGGAGCTCCAATAAATGGGCCATTTTGACAGAGAGGGTTAATTTTTAGCACAAAGGGAAACCAGCACCTTATATTATTCATAATTGCCTACAAAATTAGGGTTTTTCCCATTTATTCTGACTTTTTCCAACTTTCAGATTGGGGGGGGGTCATATTGTCCCAGAATATCAATCTACATCAGTGGTTCTCAACCTTCCTAATGCCGCGACCCTTTAATACAGTTCCTCATGTTGTGGTGACCCCCAACCATAAAATTATTCCTAAGACCATCGGAAATATGTGTTTTCCAATGGTCTTAGGCAACCCCTGTGATAGGGTCGTTCAACCCCCAAAGGGTCCCGACCCACAGATTGAGAACCGCTGATCTACATCATACTAAAAGTGGTAAACAACCCCTTTACTAACAGTAATATTTTTTTTGTGTTATTTAAGAGAAGTAGCCTTTTGTATTGATTGCATTAAAGTATTAATGTAATTTCCAGTTCTTTACAGTATCGGAGTCCTGGCAGACTTAGATCTCGGCAAACGGAAATTGAGACGGGTAAGAAGCAGTGAGAGATAGGAAGGTCCTTGCATCAGCTTTCTCATAGAAACCAACTTGTCTGTAATGGAACTCTGTTGAACAACAGGAAAAGATTCCTTCTCAGTGGAGCTAAAGAGGAAGAGGTCACAAGCCGTAGACGCAATAGTGGGCTGGCTTTGTAGTAATTGTTCCTTTGCGTTGGTGTCGGCATTGTCCACATCATCTATCACCACAATCACGTTCTTCTTCCCTACAGAAAAGATACGGAAATATGATCAGGCCAACAATAATGAGAGCTGGGGGAGACTTAAATGGAGCATCTTAGAGCATCACCATCCATGCAAGAAGGGGTTGGCAAGTTGCTGAGTGTTGCACCGAGTCCTGCCTAGTCTTGTCCTCATTCTTTCTGAAATCTGTACCTTCTATTTGAATCCCATGTCAAAATTGATTTTCAAGGAGACGTGAAAATTAAGAATGTACCGGTGCATTATACTCCTAAATGTAGAAGGATTGTGCTTTAAAAAGTTGTGTTTGGAATGGTTTATTGAGAAATTCTGGCAAAACTCTACTAGTCCCGCCCCTCTGTTCCACTTCCTGCTGCCTCCTTTCCCAATCTGTGCTTGGGGGCTGGCAGTTCAAGGCACGGTAGGATAGGAACCAATCAGCAGCTATGCTGACCTGTTAGGGAACAGAAGCCTGTCTTTGCTTGTAGGGCTATGATTGGCTATCCCCCTCCTACTGTGACTATGAAGATTTTCATTCGTCCGGGTCATGGTATATCTTGTATAAATAAATCTATATAAATCCTACTGTACTTCTGGGAGGGACTATTAGGACACTCCCACCCTTCATTTGAAACACGGACAAGGACCTGAGAGGATCTATAGGGAGCTCCAATAAAGGGGCCATTTACAGATACAGATAATATTCATTTTTAGCCCTTATTGTGTACAAGATAAGGTTTTTTTCATTATCCTAAACGTCTCCTGTAGGGCAATATGTTCATTTCGATGAGTGTGTTGTACCATGTAGCTTTTATTTTAAGTGAACAGCGGATACAGCGCCTACCTTCCACATGGGGGGAGTGGGGATATAGATATCCAAGTTGATCAGTGTACATGGTCAGTCAATTAACTATAGAGGACTATGGATTTTGAGGTTGGGGAGCAGTTAATGCTACTGGCTAAAGTCCATGGCCATTTTATTAAGGCATTTTTGTGCTACGTATAATGGATGAGTAATGGCTCTTGTTTGCATTAAGCTACATGGGTGATACACTGTTGAGGTATTACAGCATATGGCAGGAAAAATTCCAGTGAAATGGGTTGGGAAGGGGGTCTGTGATCAGTAAAATAAAGGCCAGTCTGTGTGTGGGCCAGATCCATGCAGGTCTCTATTGTGCTTCGTAAGCAACTAGAGTTCCAAACTGAAAGTCCAATGACCTCGGCCAATCTTACCTAGTGTTGTGGACAGTGTTTTTAGCTCCTCATCGTACAGCGAGTCCGTCACATCAGTGACGTTCAGCCTTCCCCTTCTCTTTGTGTGATAGAGGATGGCGAAGTTACACTCAGAGATGCTTTGTCTGAACTTCCATTCTTCATTGTTCGATATGAAGACTGATTTGACCTGGAACTCCTGCCGCAGATGGTTACTGAGCCACGCGTAGGACTCCTCGGGTTCCCTGGAGAAGATACCGACGACTACAGGAAGTCGTTTCTGCTGGGAGAAGTACAAAATGTTATGAGACTTTCTTCTTGCACCTTTTTGCAAATGGTTTTGAAGTAGGAAGTGGGCAAAAGTAGGAGGTGGTGCGAATTCTTTGTGATTCTAGAAATGGATGTTGCTAATAAGGTTCAAGTGCATCTCCCACAGAATATGGTCATTTAAAGAGATATAAATGCCCCTGAGGGGTAACGGTTCCCAGCATGCATCATATAATGGATGTGGCTCTTTACTAGATTTATATAAACACACCCACCGTTATTCTGCCTGGCATGTCTGAACCATTAGTAATGCTAATACCTACTTAAGCAGTTCCAGCAATTCCAATTAGGATTCTATTCAACCCCAGGGAATTGGCACCAGTCTATGTCCCAGGGCCAGGTTGGTGATGCAAAGGGTTAATACTTTCAGCCTTAAGTTAAATAATATATATTTGGTTGCCATAAATAGTTAACTTACCACACACAATACGTAGGCAGCATAGAGATACACTGGCCCGAGGCTCCAAAACAGGCTGTACCCCCCGAATATGTACAGGGCACCAGTGATGCTCAGTACACCTACCTGCAAAAATACCAAAACACCAGGAATCTTACCCAATATGCAGTTGTAGTACAAAATAAAATCTTTTTTATACATCAACTTTATCTCTACCCCTACCTCTTATCCCACTGCACAATAAAAAAATACCCCATATTTTATGGCTCTAAGCTACCATATGCACTCATTCCATAACAAGTAGAGGTAGAGGTATGAACGAGTTACAGTGGGGCTCATTTATAAACACTGGGCAAATTTGTACCTGGGCAGTAACCCTCAGCAACCAATGAGAAATTTGCTTTCATTCTTGTATCTGCAGCTGGCTGGAAATATCTAATCACAGATTGGTTTCCAAGGGTTACTGCCCAGGTGCAAAATTGTCCATTGTTAATAAATGAACCCCATTGCAGGTCGGCATGAATCAAGGCAATATAGTGGGTGACTTGGTTTGTGAGCTAGTCCCTAGTTAAGACAAAAGATAAAATCGCTGGGATTTCCAAGTTTTTGGGCCCTTCCCCGTGATCCAGTTCATTTTCCTGCTACTCTGAGATTGGGGCATGTTCATCTTCCTTTGTCCTCCCTGGTGTCCCCTGCACCAATCTTTGCAGAGGAACATAGTACAGAAATCCCAGAAAAAGTTCTGTACTACACATGTGCTTGGCCAAGCCTGATGGTGGAAGAAGACCAAGGTTTCTCCTGTTGACTATTAGTTAATAAGCTCTGAAGAGTCACTGAGCATGTGCAAGGTCGCAGACTACAGCAGAAGGCCTTACCGGATAAATAGATGAAAAGCTTCTTAAGTAGCTCTGGAAGCTCACATCATCAAGTCATCCCTGGACAATCGTAGTAAGCTCTAACCTCGTTTTTTCCCACCCCAACGAAAGGTTTTAGATTTTTACATGGCCGACCATATTAATTGCATTTCTCAGGAAGGTCGCTATACACCAATGTACTGTTTATATTGGACCTGTAGTTACTGCACTACAAAATTACGTCTATGGGGTGAAAATTCTTTAGCTTTATTTCACATCTGTGAATGAAAATCTTACCCATGGAAGGAACTTCATTACAGCCTGCATCTTCATTTCCTGGCCTTCCCCAGCAATGGTGGTAAACAGTATGGGAACAGACGTACAAGACGTATCACCTGTATGGATGGACAGAAAAATAGATTGCTTAGAAAAGAAAAATGGAGTGACAGAAGTGAACAAATAAATAGAAAAGATGAATTTTCAGATGTAACGATGGCTGTATAGGTGGAAATGTGTAACCGAGACAAGTTGATTACAAAAAATATATATGTTTTTGTTATTTATTGAACTAAATAAAACAAACAAGGAGATTGCAACCACTCCATGTTTTATTCTTGTCAGTTAGATAATTAGATTTCCAGTCCGTATAGTAAAGCTTGCCATACATGTACCGATAAAATCGGTTTTGTACAATTTTCGGACCGCGTGTGGGCTCAGAATTATCGTCCTGATATTTTTCGTACCATGTCGACCAGTCGATTAGTTAATTGGACAAGTTAGAAAATTTTGATCGGGTAATAATAAAATCTGCGCATGTATTGTGTATCGGACAATATCCTCGGGGGACCTAAAATGGAAGTCGCTTTCGTACAATTGGTGCCTGCCAACTATTTCATGTTCAGAACATCCTCCGATTTGTTATTTTTAGGGCTTTATTCTACAATTTCAATCACAATGTTAGTTTTAGATAAAATCTGACAATCGGAAATTTAGCCTCATAATGAACTTCTTCATGCTTATCTGCATGGGAATAATGGGTGATGCAGGATGTTGTTTATATAGAGCTCATTTATTTATAGTTAAACTAACTCAGTTAATAAAAGGGAAGTGGCGGGTGGGTGTGAAATGAAAACGACACTTTGCAAATGCAGTGGTGAGAACATGAGAGACGAGACAGCAACTGCGCAATAGCATGTGTGCAACTTCACCCTCTTTTCACAAGAAACCACCAAAGAGGGAAGAACAGAACCAGAACTGGATCAGAATATCTGAAAAAAATGTATCCTGTGCCCTTAACAAGCTGCTCATATTTACAGTACCTGTCAATAATTATCCAACGGAAAAACGTTCCGGAACGACCAGGGCAATAATGATATTGCTGCTATAGAACACTTCCTGCTGCAGATACAGATCTGTGTCATATAGAAAGTGAAAGCAAAAAGACACTGAGCAGCAGTTGAGCAGTGATACAGTGCGTGAAAAGGTCCTTTACGGTCTATTTGAAAAGGTGTTAAAGGGAAACAGACAGTGGGGATAAGGGATCTTTCTGTAATTTGGATCTCCTACCTTAAAAAATTACTAAAAAAACAGTAATTAAACCCAATAGGATTGTTTTGGCTCCAATAAGGGGTAATTATATCTTAGTTGGGATCAAGTACAGGTACTGTTTTATTATTACAGAGAAAAGGGAATCATTTAACCATTAAATAAACCCAATAGGGCTGTTCTGCCCCCAATAAGGGGTAATTATATCTTAGTTGGGATCAAGTACAGGTACTGTTTTATTATTACAGAGAAAAGGGAATCATTTAACCATTAAATAAACCCAATAGGGCTGTTCTGCCCCCAATAAGGGGTAATTATATCTTAGTTGGGATCAAGTACAGGTACTGTTTTATTATTACAGAGAAAAAGGGAATCATTTAACCATTAAATAAACCCAATAGGGCTGTTCTGCCCCAATAAGGGGTAATTATATCTTAGTTGGGATCAAGTACAGGTACTGTTTTATTATTACAGAGAAAAGGGAATCATTTAACCATGAAATAAACCCAATAGGGCTGTTCTGCCCCCAATAAGGGGTAATTATATCTTAGTTGGGATCAAGTACAAGGTTCTGTTTTATTATTATAGAGAAAAGGGAATCATTTAACCATTAAATAAACCCAATAGGGCTGTTCTGCCCCCAATAAGGGGTAATTATATCTTAGTTGGGATCAAGTACAGGTACTGTTTTATTATTACAGAGAAAAGGGAATCATTTAACCATTAAATAAACCCAATAGGGCTGTTCTGCCCCCAATAAGGGGTAATTATATCTTAGTTGGGATCAAGTACAGGTACTGTTTTATTATTACAGAGAAAAGGGAATCATTTAAACATGAAATAAACAAAGAACAGACTGACATACAGTATAAGATCTGCGATGCTGACATAATCATGATGCAAAATCCCTAATGACGGAATATATAAACATATACATTAACTTGGCAAACGCGAAAAATAAGGAAACAATTTTTGCAATGTGTAATATTTTCCAAAAAAGAATGAAGAACTTGCCCCAGGAGTTGAACGATACCTGCACAGCCTGGTAGAACTACTTGATGTTTGCTCCATTTTGAGTACCAGTTGAATGGAGAATGATATTAACACCAACACACTCATTTATGAACTAAGGTCAGTTTTGCACTTGTGCAGTTACCATAGCAACATTTCAAATACTGGCTTTCAGTTTCTAGCCTGCAGTAACCTGTGCAGCGTCTGGGCTGCCAATTGTTCATAAAGGAGCCCCTTAGTGAAAACAATGTGTAAATGTGCCGGCCTGGAGGTGCAGAAGCAATTCATTAAAAAGGAGAGGATTCCTATAATGTTCGCTCTAGAGAAAACACAACAAGGTGTTTGTGCAGTTATGCTAAAGGTCACCGGTGATTATAAAATAATTAAACCCGATCAGAAAGCATTGATAAAATAGCAGCCAGGACTGGTTTCTATCCAGCCAGCAGCTCCCATGTGAACTGATTAATCTGTGCCTATTTACATGAATTTTAGATGCACCAGATAATAAAGGGACGTTGTAGATCATATAATCAAATAGTCGCACTGCCCCTTGCCCCTACCAAGCTCTCAATTTGCCTTTGTCTTAACCATACCCATGACCTGTCTTTTCTTTTTCTTATTTATTTACACCCATAGCCTTCCCCTTTCCTACTTAGCCACACCCACAACATTCCCCTTTCTTACTTAGCCACACCCACAGCCTTCCCCTTTCTTACTTAGCCACACCCACAGCCTTCCCCTTTCTTACTTAGCCACACCCACAGCCTTCCCCTTTCTTACTTAGCCACACCCACAGTCTACCCATCTCTTACATACCTACAGCCTATCACTCTCTTACATACCTATAAGTGAAGTATCTTCCTTCATTACTTACCTATACCCAAAGTCTTTGGATACCAATATACTGCACATAGCCTCGTACCTACACACAGTCTGTCAATCTTGAACTTACCTACCAGCAGTTTCATTCCATAGTTACATAGTTACATAGGGTTGAAAAAAGACCATTGTCCATCAAGTTCAACCCATCCGAGTAAACCCAGCACACAACCTATACTAACCAATCTATACACTCACATACATAAACTATATATACAACCACTAATACTAACTGTAGATATTAGTATCACAATAGCCTTGGATATTCTGCTTGTTCAAAAACTCATCCAGGCCCCTCTTAAAGGCATTAACAGAATCTGCCATTACCCCATCACTAGGAAGGGCATTCCCCAACCTCACTGCCCTCACCGTGAAAAACCACCTACTCTGCTTCAAATGGAAACTCCTTTCCTCTAATCTATAGGGGTGACCTCTGGTGCGTTGATTGTTTTTATGGGAAAAAAGAACATCCCCCAACTGCCTATAATCCCCTCTAATGTACTTGTACAGAGTAATCATGTCCCCTCGCAAGCGCCTCTTTTCCAGAGAAAACAACCCCAACCTCGACAGTCTAACCTCATAGTTTAACCCTTCCATCCCCTTTACCAGTTTAGTTGCACGTCTCTGCACTCTCTCCAGCTCATTAATATCCTTCTTAAGGACTGAAGCCCAAAACTGCCCCCCATACTCAAGGTGAGGCCTTCTAACTTACCTACATCCCCAGTCTTTCCCTTTCTTACTTAGCCACACCCACAGCATTCCGCTTTCTTACTTAGCCACACCCACAATCTACCCATCTCTTTCATACCTACAGCCCATCACTCTCTTACATACCTATAAGTGAAGTATCTTCCTTCATTACTCACCTACGCCCAGAGTTAGCCCTCTGCCCTCACAATCCCCAGTAGTCTATTCCATGGATACCAATATACTACACATAGCCTCGTACCTACACACAGTCTGTCCATCTTGAACTTACCTACCAGCAGTTTCATTCCTTCTTACTTTCCGACATCCCCAGTCTTTCCCTTTCACATGTAACCAAAGACACGACCTGCTGTCGGTCTATTCCTTGCATACTCACAACTTTCTTCTCACCTTGGTCATTGATGTTAATAGTTTTCCCAGTATGTCTCTCCTTTACTTACCCCAGTCTCTTGTTACACAGTCTGTCCCTTTCTTTCTATCACTGTCTGTCAGGCTACTCCTTTCATACTCACATTCCAGCTCAAGGTATTTTGGTTTCTCCGCTCCTCCCCAGTCACACCCCTATTACCTGTTCTGCTGGTAAATGCCTCTCCATGCAGTGCTCGCACCTTACATTTCTCCTGGCTTCCTGAGACTTGAATTCATTCTATTTTTTTTGTATAAGAATACCCTTACAGCAAACTAATGGTATTTTGGCCAACATACCCTTTGTACCATTTAGAAAGGAAAGCCCTGGAGCTATAAGCGCAGGGACTGAATGACAAGGACTGGTTTATGTTTAGAGATTGGCAGAATTAGGTGCAACCGTGATTAGGTGAGAAGGAAAGAGTTAAGGTAGGAGAAAGCTGGGCTGGGGGCGGAGAAAGAGAGGGATGTGATGTCCTTATCTTCTGAGCAGGTAGAAACATCCCACCCACCCTCTCCCCTTTTTTGCATATTTTGCAAAATGTCAGGAGTTTCTCTTCTTTATGTTCTCATATTAGCTATTAATAACTGAATGTGGATGTTTTCCTGAATGCATTGTTATAGTGTGCTTTCTTTATCTTTATACTGTATAAACCTGAGAGTCAGCATTGTATTTAATTCATGTTAACTACAATTGCTTGATCCAGGGAATGTTTCCGATCGCCAAGGGGATCAGGAAGGAAATTTTTTCCCTCTTGAGGCATAATAGGCACAGGCTTCAGGTTGGTTTTTTTTGCCTTCCTCTGGGTCAAAACATTGGATATATGATAATGTATTTTACGTTTTATTTGCCACAGCTGCTGTACGACCTTGCACAGGTAAATTTTGCAGAGGGAGAAAGTTCTTTCCTGTGACTGCACAGTGGGTTGATAGATACAGACACTACCACTGCTTGTGCTAGGTGACAGCCGGCTTGGATTTCTCATCTTCGAGACATTGCAGATCCAGGACCGGTAGCAGGGCTGCTGAACTTCTCTCATGGTTGGTGATGCAGCTCCTGCTGGTATCAGAGTTTGGGGCCATCCTCTCTGTAGGTAGAGGCAGTCTAATACTTATTCAAGTCTTCAGCGAGAAACAGCAGAGCATAGTAGCGACCTCTTATGGAATTATGGCTTTAGAATAATGACTTGGGTTAGGCTGACAAGAGCTGTCAGTTCTGTAGTTACTGTCAGCCACAATTTTATAATTACGTATAATTACAGTTAACTTTATACAACACAATCACGGAAAATATCACTTTAGCTATTAACAAATTCAGGTATTAATGTTGTATACAGACCACTGCACTGACTTTTATCCTGTGATTGAGCATGGCAGGCTTGCCTCATACCTATAAACGTTACTCTTTTCTGGTTCACATATCAAGATACTCTAGACAGTTGAGTGGAGTAGATGAAGGAAGTTTTAATGGTTCCATATATCTCACATGGCATAACAAGCGACAGAGGGACACTTTTCCCAACAGTGAAAAAAAGACGGTCATGCTGTACTGCATTCAGCTGAATTTACCATAAAATATTAATTTCATGGCCGCTAATTTCTTTGTAATTGGCCCATCATTCAGAAGTGACTGTTTCTCCTCTACACTAAACAGGAACAGTTCAGCAGCCAGGTTCTCTATGCTCGGCTGGTTACGCAGTCTAATACTCTTTGCCTCAGGTCCAGCATCCATCAAGTCATCTTGGACCACAATCACGTTTTTCTTTCCTGCTCAGAGGACAAAGAGCCAGATTAAGAAGAACACCTATGGCTTTAGCTGAAACATTAGTAAAGGATGTCCCCCTTTCCACCCTGTAACACCTGTAACCCTAGAGAAGCTCACCTAGCATTGTAGATAGGAACTGTAAGTCTTCATCATACAATGAGTCCAGGGCATAACTGATGGTCAACCACCAACTATTCTGATAGAGGATGGCATGTGTACACTCATAGAAATCTTCCGTTTGCTTCCATTCTCCTCTGTTTGATAGGTGGAAGGTTTTGGTGTCAAACTCCCACGTGAGATGGTCAGTGAGCCAACTGTACGACTCCTTGGATTTCCTGGAGAAGATGCCAATAACCGGAGTTCTTTTCTGAGGAATAAAAACGATTACTGATTACTGTGCTTCCAGTATACAATAACACCCAACTTGTCCTGTGTGTTCATGTGAGACAAAACCCTTTCGTAGATAATTGTCATGATACATATATTAAAATCCACGTGTATTTAACAAACACTATAATACTCGGTGATAGCCTACAGCTTTGGGCAGTCCAGTGATGTGAGTGGGCAAAAACCCCAAGCTTCCAAACGGCAGGAACTAGTTGGTGACTGTAACTGACTCCTTTTTTTCATCCCTCAATGCTTGCTATTAGTGATAAGCGAATCTGTCCCGTTGGAGTCTATGGGCATTTCGCTCATCACTTCCTACATCATATAGACCTGGGCTGGAGAACATATTCACTTTTCTGACCCTTTACTTAGTAAGCCAGCATTGTAAACAAGGAATAATCATATTTCTGAATGTAAATATACATATGAAGCAGGCCGACTGTACATTTACATTGCTGTATAGTTTTGTGCTAATTCTCTATTGTTAGCCTTAGTGCTTTATTAAAAGAACACAGGCTCACTCTTGTAAGTGCAAATTTGCAAGACTAAAGGCCATTTGAAACATATGCAGCCTTCAGTAGTTAATCCAATACATTCTGTGGTGCCACCTACATGTTTGTCTCTGTGGGCGACTGAGTGCCCTCCTGCAGTATGTGATTGGAGCTGCCCATCCACCTCTGATCCAGTCTGCAGAATAATAAGGTAAATGTTTAATCATACCGAAAAATAACTAACATCACTTTAAAGAGATACTGACACCAGAAATGAAACCTTTTTTACATCTATCATAACATTGTCTTTGCATGAGCTTTATAATTTTGCCATAAAAGTATTTGCTGATGCTTTTCCATTCCTTATCTGATCCCCCATGTTCCTCTATGAGGGGGCGGCCATATTTGTGCAGCAGGAGGCCATTAGCATTAGAACCTGTAACTGACAGTCTGAGAAGGGACAGTCAGGTTGGCAAGAAGGAACTTCAGGTAACAATTACATACAAAACCAGCCCTATCAGTAAAAAAAGATCAACAGGACCTATAGGGAACTTTTTATGTAGATTCATAATTTGAAAAGTCGTTTTTTCGTGTCAGTATCACTTTAAGTTACTACAGTATTTTATTATGCAACCACACATAAATATACCAGCAAGTAAAGTTAATGTATTTTGAAAGACTGTTGGTACTTAGATCCCTGGTAGTGTCCCCAGGCATTCTGCTCTTCACTAACACTCACATTTTGATAAATCTGCTGCTAAGAGTTTGGGAGGTTTGCAGGTGAGCACCACTGGGTGTGACCAAACATATAGAAGGTTGAAAATGAGAAGAGTCTACATTAGTGACAGCAAGAAAATTTGCGAAATGCATTTGTCTCACAATTTTCGCCCGCGTCTATTTTTTTTTTTTGTCACCCACGCTTTTTTGACACGCCTGCACGTGAAACATGGTATGGGGGGGGGGGGCTCACAGAGATGGACTCCTCCATGTGGAGATATGTTGCCTCCTTATAAGGTTTTGTTGCAGTCTTTGAGAAGCCTGTTGCTTTCTCACTGATTAAAAAAAAAAAAAAAAAAAAGAAAATGGGATTTCACCTGTAAGTATTTCTTTACCCTGTTCCTGATGCCTTCTGGAATGAACTGGCCAATCTGAAAATGGGAAAAAAATTCTTTGTATGTAATATATAAAAAAAATCGCTCTGATACCTTTGTGGCACTTCAGGTTCATTTTGGCTTGTAGGAGAGTGAGAAGTACAAGGGATCCAGGTCAGTTTGGGTAATGGGGGTAATGGGGTTGGGGGCTAAAGTGATTCTGCTTTAGGGCCCATTTACTTCTAGTAATGCTGCTGCCCTCTGAGTGATTGATGGAAATATTTTACTTTAAGGTTTTCTTCTCAAAATCAAACCCATTTATCAAGGCTACCCATTCTCCCTTTACTGTCACATTAGAAAAAGTGTCTTACCTTTATACAAAGCCAATATAATGTAATACATGTAATAATGATTCCCATTGCAATCTGTAATGAAAAACATCTTGTGAAATATCACCTTATATTGCCTTACAGTATCATCTACACACAATAGGCCATAGGTTGGGTTGGGCAATAAGGATGTATAGATGTAGCCTTTTATCTTGGACTGTAACATTTCCCACTTAGGTTCTTTCTGCTAATATCATACAGTCAGTGGCATTTTTCTAGTTCTGAGCCCCATACTGTCAATCTGCTTTTTTCCCACTTTTTTCTCTGTCATTTTATCTTGCACTGTGAGTTCCCTCCTTTGCACCCCCTGCTCCTCAGTTTATCTGACTGCTGCCATGGTGGTTCCTATCTTGTCCCTCTGTAACATCCGGTCTTGAATTGAACCAGTGACCTGTAGGTTGTTGTGTAGTAGCTTTACCACTGCTCTATATGAGCAGACAGTTAAGGTTTTGGTCCCCTGCTATGTTACCCGTGTATATTCATGTAGGTATTGTTAGTTTCACCTGTTGTTAATCTGGTCACACGGGTTCTGTGTTAACCATCAACCTGCCTATATAACCCTCTGTTCTGCACTCTAGCAAAGTTCCTGGGTGTGCCGTGATTCTGTGTATTTGGTTCTGACCCGTGCCTGTATCCTGACTTTGAGTAAACTGTGCCTGGACTGACCCCTTTCCTGTTTGACTTCTCTTCTGGATCCTGATTCTGTACTGCGCTTCTGTTCTGGTTTGACCTGGCCTGCCTGACACTGACTCTAGTAAGCTCCCTTAGTCCTTTTCAAACGATCTGGTTTCCTTGCTTGCCCAGAACCTTTGCCCTGGTCCTCTCTCTTTAAGACCTGGCGGCACCCAAGTAGCGGAGGGCTCCACCCGAAGCGAAAGGTGGTTGTTATAGGCAGAAGGGTGAGCTGTCTCACATTTCCTGGGAGAGATTAACAGCAACTGTTGAAAATGGAGGCTTGGCCCTGCCACACTTCTATTTTTACTATCTAGCTTCTCAAATCTACTCCATACACTGGTGCCTCGCTCCCAACCTGTATAACCCTAATACACAACTCCAAGCATCCATTCTCCGCTCAATAGAAGGCCTAAGTACCTACCCCTACAGACACCACACAGATATGACCAATCTACTGCACACTCTACCCACACAAAGCATGGACCACGGCCTTGAAAACCCTACACCATCCTTGGCCACTGCTCTCACCTCAACTCCCACTCTTGGCCAACTCGCTCCTACCCCATCTACAGGAACTACAAGACTACATCTATTGGCCGAGATTGGGTTTTAAGAAACTTGCTGACCTTATAGTTGGTCTTCAGTTCCCCACACACCAAAACCTGCAAAACAGAGCCTTGGGCCAGCAGATACAGCTCTATAGGTACTTCCAACTTAGGCACACCTTTCATGCACAATTCCACACCCTTCCCCCCACAATAACTATGGTAACCTTAGAGGACATCCTGCTCTCCCCATCTCCAGCCAAACGTCTGTTAAGCCACCCTTTGATTGAGCCTATCGTCTTTGGACGCAGGACATCCCAGAGCTAGAACATGAACAATGGGAGGAAGCCACAGACAATGCCTATAACTTTATAATCTCCATAAAGGATAGGCTCAATTTTCTGCACCAAACCTACATAACACCCCTCAAGCTGTTGAGATTTGGGAAGGGACAGGATGACCTCTGCCCAAGATGTAAATCCCCTGGGGCCAACTTCCTTCACATGATTTGGTCAAAAAAGGAAACACTGGCAAGTGAACTAGGTACACCACAGATAGTAGACCCAAGAACTTGATTGCTAGGAGTCATAGACGAAACACTATCCACCAACGTAGCCAGAGTTAGGCTACGCACACTCATGCACTGGATGGGGGATACCCTTCCCTCCCTAACATTCTGGAGAAGGCTGGTGGATGGAGCTCTTCCCCTTATTAAATTAACTTACAAAACAAGGGGTGCATGTGATACGTTTGATAAAATCTGGGGAAACTGGTACAACCAATATAATCTGGACACATAGCTCACCTCCTTATATTAAGTGTAACTGACCCGACAGAACTAAACACAGCCACCTACACAGTGACAACTGCAATGCCTAGCAATAGTACCCTTGCTTGCATTGACCTAAACTCGACTTGACACCATTCCAATATCAGTATATCAAACACTGTTTTGTATTTTATTGTTTTGTGATGTTGTAAAACCAATAAAAATTTACAGTTAAAAAAAAAAAAAGAAGCGTGAGCTGTGACCGGGACCTTGGCAATTGTTCTGGGTTTTGGGTTACCAATAGTTACACCCTCATTAAATCTAATCAGACACATTACTCAGGCTTTGCAGGGGACTCACAGGAGAACTTGTGGCAGAATACACTTTTACTAAGGGATAACACAGTAACATGTTACAGCACACTGCAAAATGGTGGCCTAATCCTCTAGTGCAGGAACCGAGCTGTTAAACTAACGGGCAGATTTATCATATATGAAACTCGCCCATGTTCTATTTATTCCTATTTATTCTATATTCTATATTCTATATTATTCTATTTATGGGATTTTTAGAAGCATATTTATCAGTGAAAGTTGGAACTCACCATTTGAGAAACACGATTCTAAAACTCCCATAGGAATGAATAGAACGTGGTTGAGTTTTTATGTATTAAGCTTTAAGCATTTTGATAAATCTGCCCCTAAGAGTTTGGGAGGTCTGCAGGTGAACGCTGAAAATGAGGAAAGTCTTATTCTTTTTTTATAATCCATACTGATGTAGATCAGTATGGATTATAAAAAAAAGAACAGGACTTTCCTGTGGGACTGACTAGAGAAATGCCAGTATGACCAAACCAACATGAAACTGCTGAAACAACATGGTATGGGGGGCTCACAGAGATGGACTCCTCCATGTGGAGATATTTTGCCACTTAATTAGGTTTTTGTTGCAGTCTTTGAAAAGCCTGTTGCTTTCTAACTGATTTAAAAAAATAAAAAAAAAAAGAAGTAAATGGGCTCTCACCGGCAAGTATGTCTCTACCCTGTTCCTGATGCCTTCTGGAAGGAACTGGAAAAAAATGGAAAAAAAAATCTTTGTATGTAATATATAAAAAAAGTTCTCTCTGATACCTTTGTGGCACTTCAGGTTCAGGTTTGGCTTGTAGGAGAGTGAGAAGTACAAGGGATCCAGGTCGAATTAATGGGGGTAATGGGGTTGGGGGATAAAATGATTCTGCTTTAGGGCCCATTTACTTCTAGTAATGCCATTGCCTTCTGGGTGGTTGATGGAAATATTTTACCTTAAAGTTTGCGTCCCAAAATCAAACCCATTTATCAAGGCTACCCATTCTCCCTGTACTACCACATACCAAGAATAAGTGGCTTACCTTCATATACAACCAATATAATATTTGTAAGACAAATGGACTAATCATTCCCATCGCAATCTGTAATGAAAAACATCTTATGAAATATCACCTTATATTGCCTTACAGTATCATCTACACACAATAGGTTATAGGTTGGTGGGGCAATAAGGATGTATAGATGTAGCCTTTTGTCTTGGATTGTAACATTTCCCACTTCTTTCTGCTAATATCATACAGTCAGTGGCATTTTTTTAGTTCTATTAACAAAGAAAGGGGACTGAGGGAGTTACTGAGGTTGTCACATCATATTGTACTTTGCACACAGGGCCGTTTTAATAAATGGGCAAAAGGGGAAATTGCCCAGGGCCCACCAGGGCTAGCGACCCACCATCAAACCTATTAACTTCTATAACAATTGTATAAATATAGCTCTGTTTCATTAAATGAGCCCCATACTGTCAATGTGCATATTTCCCCACTTTTTTCTCTGTCATTTTATCTTGCACTGTTCCCTCCTTTGCAGATAAATCTGCCCCTTACAGTTTGGGAGGTTTGCAGGTGAGCACCACTGGATGTGACAAACATGAAGAAGGTTGAAAATGAGAAGAGTCTACATCAGTATGGATTAGAAAAAAAAGAATAGGACTTTCCTGTGGGACTGACTAGAGAAATGTTGGTACATGGATTCCTCCATGTGGAGATATATTGCCACCTTATAAGGTTTATGTTGCAGTCTTTGTGAAACCTGTTGCTTTCTAACTGATTTAAAAAAAAAAAAAAAAAGTAAATGTGATCTCACCTGTAAGTACCTCTTTACCCAGTCCCTGGTGTCTTTTGAAATGATATCGGCAATCTGAAAATGGAACAAAAAAAACTTTGTATGTACCGTAATATATTAAATAAGTTCTCTCAGAGACCTTTGTGGCACTTCAGGTTCATTTTGGCTTGTAGGAAAGTAAGAAGTACAAACGATCTAGGTCAGTTTGGGTAATGGGGTTGGGGGATAAAATGATTCTGCTTGAGGGCCCATTTACTTCTAGTAATGCCATTGCCTTCTGGGTGGTTGATGGAAATATTTTACTTTAAGGTTTTCTTTCCAAAATCAAACCCATTTATCAAGGCTACCCATTCTCCCTTTACTATCACATAACAAAAAGTGGCTTACCTCCATACAAACCCAATATAATATAAATATAATAATCATTCCAATGGCAATCTGTAATGAAAAACATCTTGTGAAATATCACCTTATATTGCCCTACAGTATACTGTACATCTACATACAATAGGTTATAGGTTGGTGGGGCAATAAGGATGTATAGATGTAGCCTTTTGTCTTGGACTGTAACATTTCCCACTTCTTTCTGCTAATATCATACAGTCAGTGGCATTTTTCTAGTTCTATTTACAAAGAACAGGGACTGAGGGAGTTACTGAGGTTGTCACATCATATTGTACTTTGCACACAGGGCCGTTTTAATAAATGGGCAAATGGGAAAATTGCCCAGGGCCCACCAGGGCTAGCGACCCACCATCAAACCTATTAACTTCTTTAACAATTGTATAAATATAGCTCTGTTTCATTAAATGAGCCCCATACTGTCAATGTGCTTTTTCCCACTTTTTTCTCTGTCATTTTATCTTGCACTGGGAGTTCCCTCCTTTGCACCCCCTGCTCCTCAGTTTATTTGATAAATACGATTAAAAAAATTCCATAGGAACGAATAGAATGTGGTTGAGTTTTTATGTAGGTAGGTTTGGGAGGGCTGCAGGTGAGCACCGCTGGATGAGACCAAACCTGAATAAGGTTGAAAATGAAAAGCGTCTACATCAGTACGGATTATAAAAAAAGAATAGGACTTTCCTGTGGGACTGACTAGAGAAATGTTGGTATGACCAAACCAACATGTAACTGCTGAAACAACATGGTATGGGGGGCTCACAGAGATGGACTCCTCCATGTGGAGATACTTTGCCACCTTATAAGATTTATGTTGCAGTCTTTGAGATGCCTGTTGCTTTCTAACTGATTTAAAAAAAAAAAAGTGAATAAACTCTCACCTGTAAGCACGTCTCTACCATGTTCCTGATGCCTTCTGGAATGAACTGGAAAACAATGAAAAATGGAGAAAAAAGTCTTTGTATGTAATATATTAAAAAAAAGTTCTCTCTGATACCTTTGTGGCACTTCAGGTTCATTTTGGCTTGTAGGAGAGTGAGAAGCAGAAAGGATCCAGGTCAGTTTGGGTAATGGGGGTAATGGGATTGGGGGATAAAATGATTCTGTTTTCCAAAATCACCCATTTATCAAGGCTACCCATTCTCCCTTTACTACCACATATGAATAAGTGGCTTACCTTCATATACAACCAATATAATATTTGTAAGACAAATGTACTAATGATTCCCATCACAATCTGTAATGAAAAACATCTTATTATGAAATATCACCTTATATTGCCCTACAATATACATCTACAGACAATAGGTTATAGGTTGGGTTGGGCAGGGCAATAAGGGTGTATAGATGTAGCCTTTTGTCTTGGATTGTAACATTTCCCACTTCTTTCTGCTAATATCATACAGTCAGCATTTTTCTAGTTCTGAGCCCCATACTGTCAATCTGCTTTTTTCCCACTTTTTCCTCTCCCATTTTATCTTGCACTTTGAGTTCCCTCCTTTGCACCCCCTGCTCCTTAGTTTATCTGACTGCTGCCATGGTGGTTCCTACCTTGTCCCTCATTAAATCTGATCAGACACGTTACACAGGCTTTGCAGGGCACTCACAGGAGCACTTGTGGCAGAATACACTTTTACTAAGGGATAACACAGTAACATGTTACAGCACGCTGCAAAATGGTGCCTTATCCTCTAGTGCAGGAACAGAGCTGCTAAACTAACAGGCAGATTAATGTGAAACTCGTCCATGTTCTATTTATTCCTATGGGATTTTTAGAAGCATATTTATCGGTGGAAGTTGGAACTCACCATTTGATAAACACGATTCAAATCCAATTCCATAGGAATGAATAGAACGTGGTTGAGTTCTTATGTATTAAGCTCTACACTCACATTTTGATAAATCTGCCCCTAAGAGTTTGGGAGGTCTGCAGGTGAGCACCACTGGATGTGACCAAACATGAAGAAGGTTGAAAATGAGAAGAGTCTACATCAGTAAGAATAGGACTTTCCTGTGGGACTGACTAGAGAAATGTTAATATGACCAAACCAACATGAAACTGCTGAAACAACATGGTATGGGGGGGCTCACAGAGATGGTTTTTGTTGCAGTCTTTGAGAAACCTGTTGCTTTCTAACTGTTTTAAAACAAAATACGTAAATGGGATCTCACGTGTAAGTAATTCTCTACTCTTTCCTTGATGCCTTCTGGAATGAACTGGGCAATCTGAAAATGGAAAAAAAAATATTTTATGTAATATATAAAAACAGTTCTTTGTGGCACTTCAGGTTCATTTTGGCTTGTAAGAGAGAGAAGTACAGGAGATCCAGGTCAGTTTGGGTAATGGGGGTAATGGGGTTGGGGGATAAAATGTTTCTGCTTTAGGGCCCATTTACTTCTAGTAATGTCACTGCCCTCTGAGTGGTTGATGGAAATATTTTACTTTAAGGTTTTCTTCCCAAGATCAAACCCATTTATCAAGGCTACCCATTCTCCCTTTACTATTACATAAGAATAAGTGGCTTACCTTCATACAAACCCAATATAATGTAAATGTAATAGTGATTCCCATCGCAATCTGTAATGAAAAACATCTTATGAAATATCACCTTATATTGCCCTACAATATACTGTACATCTACATACAATAGGCCACAGGTTGGGTTGGGCAATAAGGATGTATAGATGTAGCCTTTTGTCTTGGACTGTAACATTTCCCAACTTGGAAAAAAATCAAAAATGGGAAAAAAAAATTCTTTGTATGTAATATATATAAAAAAAAGTTCTCTCTGATACCTTTGTGGCACTTCAGGTTCATTTTGGCTTGTAGGAGAGTGAGAAGTAGAAAGGATCCAGGTCAGTTTGGGTAATGGGGGTAATGGGGTTGGGGGATAAAATGATTCTGCTTTAGGGCCCATTTATTTCTTGTAATGCTGCTGCCCTCTGAGTGGTTGATGGATATATTTTACTTTAAGGTTTTCTTCTCAAAATCAAACCCATTTATCAAGACTACCCATTCTCCCTTTACTGTCACATAGGAAAAAGTTGCTTACCTTAAAAACCCAATATAATGTATGTAAGACAAATGTAATAATGATTCCCATTGCAATCTGTAATGAAAAACATTTTATGAAATTTCACCTTATATTGTCCTAAATTATACATCTACAGACAATAGGTTATAGGTTGGGTGGGGCAATAAGGATGTATAGATGTAGCGTTTTATCTTGGATTGTAACATTTCCCACTTCTTTCTGCTAATATCATACAGTCAGTGGCATTTTTCTAGTTCTATTTACAAAGAACAGGGACTGAGGGAGTTACTGAGGTTGTCACATCATATTGTACTTTGCACACAGGGCCGTTTTAATAAATGGGCAAAAGTGGAAATTGCCCAGGGCCCACCAGGGCTAGCGACCCACCATCAAACCTTTCAACTGCTATAACTTTTGAATAAAGCATCCCCTAGAAATGGCAGACCCCTCAACATAACTATTATATATAGACCTTCTATTAGAACAAATGTTCCTCCTGGATTTTTAAATAAAAGCTGGTATTTGTGATTATGGGGAACCTGCTTGCTACACTGTTGGTCCAGGGCAGTGCGCCCTACTAGTCTACTTCACTAACAATATGCTATTTATTTCCTGCCTTAATAGATTTAAGTTTTCCTGCTTGAGAGTTGTCCTTTTACAAATATCTAGGGGTAGCTGTGGGGGCTCAACAATAAGATATTAACCCTGGGCCCCTTGTTCCTTAATCCTTACACTGAGTACTGCATACAAGAACCATTTTGGGGTATCCAGTGGGTGCGACAGTTTTTCCTACTTCCATCAAACCAACCAATTGGGTGATATCAACATCACATGCATTGTTGATGGACGGTAAATTGGATATTCTGGGTGATATAGTGCAGGTCTTGTCAGTCCAAGACAAATCCAGATGATTGGCCGCCCTATCTGTCTGTATGTTCCCCTTGTAATTATATTGTCAGTTTGCTCCTTATTTGCACTCAGTCTGACTCCCCCACCCTCCCCACAAGCACAGTCAGTTTGTCCCTTTTGTTTTCAAGCTGTCTGTCTATACCCCCACTCTCAGTTGGCTTCTGTAAACACTCTTTGTATGGTTTTCATTTGCTTACACTGTCACACCATTATTCTTCTGCCCTAGCTCTCACATTTGCAGTCTGGCCCTCTTATACTTTATATGTCCAAAAGCCAAAACTTTCTCCCCACTCTCACTGGGGACCCATGATCTTATTTTCTTATTGAACCCTTAGCCCCCCACACCAGCCCCACACTGATACTTCATTCGCTCGCACAAAAAAGTTTTGTTTTGTTGATGAGGGTAAAAATGAAGGTGATTGGAGAAAGAAGAAAGTGTGAGCCCATGATGTTAGCTTTCATGCTTAAAGATATACTGACACCAGAAATTACTGTTTGTTTTTTTTTAAATATATCATAACAGTGTCTTTGCATGTTATAATTTTTCCTTAAAAGTATTTCCCCAATGCTGTTACATTACTTATCTGATCCCCATGTTTCTCTATGAGGGGCTGCCATATTTGTGCAGATGGAGTCCGTTAGCATTAGAAGCTATAACTGACAGTCAGGTTTAGGAACTTCACAGTCAGTCTGCTGCTCCGGTTGTACTCACCCCGTCAGTCTCCTTCTCTGGTGCTTTCTCTGTCAGTACTCAGTTTGCTCCTTTTCTGCTCATTCCCTTTGCTCCTAACTGTGCTATGGGTGAGGGAATACAAAAGTGAAAGTATTTTTCCTATCTCTGTGTCACGAACACCACCACAGACGTACGTGACCAGGCAGGTGGCTGTAGGGGTTAATACATCCACTATACAGTTTCTCGACAACCTGTGCAGTCACTCCCAAAACAGCCCCAACCCGCAAAAACTGCCACCCCCATCTTTTAAGGAACACAAGCACCCAAGTCTAGATATTCTATTGCACACTGACGCTTCACAGAGGCAAATCACCCTAGACTCTCTAGCTAAGCACTCTAGCTAACAGAAACTCCAGCAGACAATGCAAGTTAGTCTACACAGACAAGACATAACTTTCCTGCAAGCAAACAAAGGGTTAAGCAGACACACATTCCTTCTAACTAGCAAGGGGTTAAACACATTTAACATACACACTCCGCTTAAGGCATAAAGGTTTATTTACAGCAGCAAAAAAAAGTAGACAGTGCATATATTATATAAAAACAATTAGTTACATAATTAAATACAGGTTGCATACAGTTATCAAATAAAAAGGGATACAAATGCAGAAACCTACATACATCACCAATAGAATGGTCCTATGTAATTCCTGTGCAGGGGGGGGCGGTGAAATAGCGACATATACCTCCCGAAGCAGCACGGCCTCCAAAGTTATAAGTCTTTCCAGTTGTCTGGGCCATTGATATACAGGTTACAAGGTAGCTCACGCCCCCATCCAATGAGAAATGTGAGGGCGGGTCACCATTTTGTAACTGGCGACATTTTTATTTTCCAGCTTTTCCGCAAATACTTATGGGTATTCATCTAAATGATGGAACCATGGGCATTATGTGGGAAATGGGATTCTCTGTTCATAGACACCAAACACACCAGGCCTAACGCATATTATTCTGGTTTTATCAGAATACTGAATAATCCCAAGATGGATCATCATAACATGGGAGTGTTTGGAGTCTGTAGGGAGCCCTAGCTACAAGCCATGGTTTTTATCTTTAGTAAACGATATTTAATTTATGGGCCTAAAGAAATATTAATATAACTAGAAATAGAAATATAACTAAGAATCTGCCCTGAGATCTTCAGCGTCTTTTAGGGGGTATTTGTGAATTACCCCCTGCTGTGAGGGGTTTCCCTCAAATGTGGATTCCAAAGGTACTTTCTATGCTGGACCGTACTGCTCCAGCATGGCACTCTGGCTCTACATTCCCAACCCCAGGACTTCTCCAATAGCTGTGGCTAAACTATATTCTCCCCAACCCCCAAATGAGCTGCCATAGTCTATTGCTGCCGTTCCAAGGGAAACATGGGAAGCATTTTACAGCTCCAGCTACTGTAGATTAACTGCCTTTTTATTTGAATATGGGTCCTGTTTTCTGATTTATCTGATAACACTGTGCTATGTATGAGGCAGGGCGTTCCCTGTAAGGCAAACATGAAGGCAATGATGGCAGCCAATGCCGCTCAGGTCAAAGGGGAACAAGGCTTTTTCATTGGCTGAAGTTCCAGTTCATGTCATTGTGAATTGTGTAAATCTATAGCAGCTGTTTTATTAAATGAGCCTCATACTGTCAATTTGCTTTTTTTTCACCACTACCACCCCCATTTTATCAAATAAAGAAATGCCTTAGTATATAGGGCAACATATTTGTTTCAAAAATGTGGTGCTGGTGAAAAATACATAAAAAGGGAAACTTTTAAACTTTTTATGAATGGGAAAAAATAAATTGACCTGCAGGAAAAACACCAATTATACTTAAAAAAAAAAAAAAAAAGCTGGGGAAACAAAAAAAAAATTTTCTGTTAACACCATGTGAAAGGATTTTCGTGTATGGCTTTTATTACAGTTACCATAAATGCATTCATTGGCACAGGGAACCATGTGACTGCTGTAGGTTGTATGATTTCAATCCAATCCCAATAGGCCAACATTTAATAAAAGTAATACATTTTTTTGTTATTTAAGAGAAGTAGGCTGCTGGTATTTCCATGCAAGTATTAATGTCATTTCCAGTTCTTTACAGTATCGGAGTCTTGGCAGACTTAGATCTCGGCAAACGGAAATTGAGACGTGTATGAAGCAGTGAGAGATAGGAAGGTCCTTGCACCAGCTTTCTCATAGAAGCCAACTTGTCTGTAATGGAACTCTGTTGAACAACAGGTAAAGATTCCTTCTCAGTGGAGCTAAAGAGGAAGAGGTCACAAGCCGTAGACCCAATAGTGGGCTGGTTATTCAATAAATGTTCCTTTGCTTTGGTGTTGGCATTGTCCATGTCATCTATCACCACAATCACGTTCTTCTTCCCTACAGAAAAGACACGGAAATAGGATCAGGCCAACAATAACAAGAGCTGGGGGTAGACTTTAATGGATCACCTTAGAGTATCACCATTCACACAATGGTGGCAACCTGCACCAGGTCCTGTCTTGTCTTGTTCTCATTCTTTCTGATTTCTCTACCTTGTATTTGAATTCCCAAACATTGCGGTGAAATATGTTCATTTCAATATTAGTGTGTTCTATTGTGTTGTGTTTTATTTTAGGTGAACAGCAGATAAAGCACCTACATTCCACAAGGGCGGGATATTGATATCCAAGTTGATCAGTGGATGAGAATTGGCTCTTGTTTGCATAAAGCTATATCAGTGGTATACTGTGTTGATGCATTAGGGTTGGATAGCTGGTTTGTGATGAGTAAAATGAACTCCAGTCCGTGTGTGGGCCTGTCTGACCAGATCCACGCAGGTCTCTTTTGTGCTTCTTAAAGGGGATCTGTCATCCTAAGGAATAACTCCAGTGACCTCGGCCAACCTTACCTAGTGTTGCGGATAGTATTTTCAGCTCCTCATCGTACAGCGAGTCCGTCACATCAGTAATGTTCAGCCTTCCCCTTCTCTTTGTGTGATAGAGGATGGCGAAGTTACACTCAGAGGCACTTTGTCTGAACTTCCATTCTTCATTGTTCGATATGAAGACTGATTTGACCTGGAACTCCTGCCGCAGATGGTTACTGAGCCACGCGTAGGACTCCTTGGGTTCCCTGGAGAAGATACCGACGACTATAGGAAGTCGTTTCTGATGGGAGAAGTACAAAATGTTATGAGACTTTCATCTGATATTACATAAGCACTCAAATCAAATGGTTTTGGGATGTGGGCAAATGTAGGAGCCAGGCATTTATGGTGCACATTCATATAATTCTTTGTGATTCTAGAAATGGATGTTGCTAATAAGGTTCAAGTGCATCTCCCACAGGATACGGTCATTTAGAGAGATATAAACCCCCCTGAGGGGTAACAGTTCCCAGCATGCATCATATAATGGATGTGGCTCTTTATTCTGCCTAGCATGTCTTAATCATTAGTAATGCTAATACCTACTTTAATTTTTAAAGCAGTTCCAAGGAAAGTGGCACCAGTCTCTGTCCCAGGGCCAGGTTGGTGATGCTAAGGGTAACACTTTCAGCTTTAAGGCAAATAAGAATATTTTTGGTTACCATAAATAGTTTACTTACCACATACAATACATAGAGAAGCACTGGCCCGAGGCTCCAAAACCGGCTGTAGCCCCCATACATGTACAGGGCACCAGTGAAGCTCAGTAAACCTACCTGCAAAAATACAAAAACACCAGAAATCTTACCCAAAATGCAGTTGAAGTACACAAGATGGTTCTTTTGTTACTCGTCAACCTTACCTTTTTCTCCTGTCTGTTCCCCTTCGTTTCATGGACTATTTTTAATTAACCTAATAAATTATTTCTCAGAGTGAAAATACCCAATTCCCACCCTACCACTTGTCTCACTGCAGGATAGGAAATACTCCAAATTGTATGGCTCTAAGTGACCCAGTGCAAAACCTACAAACAAATCAAAAGACATGGCTTAAGAACACCAGTGTCTCCATTTATCAATAGAGGTATCAACGAGTTACAGTGGGGCTCATTTATAAACACTGGGCACCTGGGCAGTAACCCACAACAACTAATCAGAAGTTTGCTTTCATTGTTGCTGGCTGGAAATCTCACAGATTGGTTGCTATGGGTTACCGCCCAGATGCAGATTTGCCTAGTGTTGATTTGTGAACTAGTCCTTTAAAGGAGAAGGAGGAACCAAGTTCTTGGGTCTGACCCAGTGATCCTGTTCACTTAACTGCTACCCTAAGATGGTGCTGCATCTCTTTAGCAAATGCCCCCAGACCAAGATACTGACTGTTGAGTACCGTGCTCCTATTTTCTTTTGACCTCCCAGGTTTCCCCTGCATCAGTCTTTATAGAAGAACATGCTCAGTACTGAAATTCCAGAAAAAGTTGTCCAAGCCTGATGTGGGAGTAGCCCAAGGGAAATTAACACTTTGTTAACACCACACAAAATAGACTAATTATACACACAGTGAGAAGCAGTGAGAACCATAGCTTCAAACCTATTACATATAAGCATCTACTATTTATATGCTACTATTTATATGCTACTATTTATATGCTACCATTTATATGTGGCTAATATTTATATACACCATTTATATGCGGCGACAATTTTTATACACTATTACTATGCTACCATTCATATGCGGCGACTATTTGTGTGCGTTATTTAGCACATGTACCAGCAAATACCGCATTGAAATAGTCTTCATGAGTTAAATAACGCATGAAATATTGCGCGTAAAATAGCGCAAGTATGCTTATAGTGAATCGTGTGAAAAGTCGACAAAATTAAGATGCGATAAAATTTTTACCGCACACTATAAATAGCGCACGTTTTATCGCACTTTAGTGAATCAGGCCCATTAACTCTAGCCTCATTTAACTCAGCCCTATTTAGTGCACTTCTCCAGAAGTTCTCTAGAAGTTCTGGACTTTTAGTTATAAAATCATGTCTATGGGATGAAAATTCTTTAGCTTTATTCCACATCTGTCAGCAAAAATCTTACCCATGGAAGGAACTTCTTTAAAGCCTCCATCTTCATGGTGTCTGGCAACAGTGTTATATAGTATGGGAACAGGAAGATGTACGGCTAATAATGGACACACAAAAAAATAGATTGCTTAACAAAGAACAATGGAGTGATAGAACAAACAAATAGATTGATAGAAAATAGGCCGATGGCAGTATAGTAGTGGAAATATATACACAGAGACTATTTGATTACAAAAATGTATGTGTTCTTCTTATTTCTTGAGATAAATAGAGAAAACCAGGTGGTTGAAACCACTTCATGTTTTGTCCTTGTCAGTTAGAAAATTCGATTTCCAGTCCACAGACTAACTCCCTGCATAATCCTTTCTGCTTATCTGTAAGGCAAAATTGTGTAATGCAGGATGTTGTTTATACAGAGCTTATTATATATAGTTAAACTAACTGGTGGAGTGAAGGGTGGATAGGAAGTATGAATTGAAAACAACTGGAAAATACTTTTATTTCTGGAAAATAATAAAAATAAAAAATAAGATATGCATTTTATATATATATATATGTAATAGAATAGGCAGAATGGGTTTTCAGCACAAGTTCTATATATTTTGCTCGTGTGTGTAGGTAAATATCTGGCCCAGAAAATCTGAGCCAAGTGTGGCAGTAAGAATTTCTCTAAGAACATGAGAGAAACTGCACAATATAATTTGTGCATCTTCAGCCCCTGTTTATAAGAAACCACCAGATAGGGAAGAACAGAACCAGAACTGGATCCGAATATCTGAAAAAATGAATCCTGTCCACGGTTACAGTAACTGTCAATAATCACCCAACAAAGAACCGATCCGGAACACCAGGGCAACAACACATTTCTGCTATAGAACACTCCCTGAAGCCGATCTGTGTCATATAGAAAGTGAAAGCAAAAAGACAACGAAGTGATACTGTATGTGCAAAGGTCTATATCTAGTAATTTATTTTCTAAGGCCCTCGCCATGCCAATTGAACTAATTTCTGTGGCAGGGGCCTCCAACTTTTTTTTTTTTACCTGTGAGCCACATTTAAACATAAAAAAAAGTGTGGAGCAACACAAACATGGGGTGCTAAATACATGCTGTGATTGGCTATAGGTAGCCCCTATATGGAAGCGAGGCCTATAGTTGGCTCTATTTGGCAATACATGTGGTTTTTATGCAACCAGAACTTGCCTTCAACCCACAGGGAGCAACATCCAAGGGGTTGGGGAGCAGCATGTTGCTCACAAGCCACTGGTTGGGGATCACTGGTCTATAGTATCACTAAAGCCAGGGGGAGGTAGTTTTAAGGCGATAAGCTTGATCAGTAGCATGTGTCTATGAAGATTCTCATTCATCCAGGCCATGATACACAGTATCTAGAAGAATTAAGTCTAATACAACTGGAGTTTTTCTTGAAAACGTTTCACCACTCATCCGAGTGGCTTCTTCAGTTCAAATGACTGGTAGGAAATTCCCCGGTATTTAAACCCTTGATGGTAGTACAGTCACAGACATCCAATCACAATGGTTCCATTGAACTTGTTCAGTTAGGTGTTGGCTGAAACTGACAGGTGTTAGAAGGTAGGATCCAGTCACAATGGTACCAAGATTCTCATTGATGAAGGTGTTAATCCTTCAAAGTACATAACTGGAAGAAAAAGGTCACTCTTTTGAGGACAGTAACATGCACATCTTGGACCGAGAGGACAGATGGTTTGAAAGAGGTGTGAAAGAGGCCATTTATGCCAAACTGGAAAAACCATCCCTGAACAGAGGAGAGGGCCTGCGACACTGCTTGTCACCAACATACAATGCCACTTTGACATCCTTACCCCGGCGGTTTCACAACAATTCACATTTCCACTCATGTACTTTGAAGGATTAACACCTTCATCAATGAGAATCATGGTACCATTGTGACTGGATCATACCTTCTTACACCTGTCAGTTTCAGCCAACACCTAACTGAACAAGTTCAATGGAACCATTGTGATTGGATGTCTGTGACTGTACTACCCTCAAGGGTTTATATACCAGGGAATTCCCTACCAGTCATTTGAACTGAAGAAGCCACTCGGAAGCCACTCAAAAGGGCGGAAGTCAATGCAACCGAATCCACTATTTTATGATCCGGCCAAGCAACTAATTCTTTGCAAATATAAACATCGAAATGATCTTGGCGAACCCAAAGAATAAGGAAACGTAGTTTATTTGAAATTTGTAATATTTTGCAAAAAAAAGAATAAAGAACTGGCCTCAGGAGTCACAGCCTGATAGGACTACATGGTGTTTGCGCCATTTTGTGTACCAGTTGTACAGTATGGACACCAAGGCGCTTATTTATGAACAAAAGCCATTTTTGCACTTGTGCAGTTACCATAGCAACTATCAAATATTGGCTTTCCGTTTCTAGCTTCCTGTAAAGTGATTGCACCGCCCATTGTTTATAAAGGCCTTTAGTGAAGACGATGTGTAAAACTGGCCGGTTTGGGGGTGCAGAAGCAATTCATTATAAAAGAGGGGATTTATATAAATATTTTGTCTGTGCTACGTGGCAACAATAATTGTTAAGAGAAAAGACAACAAGGCGCTTGTGCAGTTATGCTGAAGGTCACGGATGATAATAAAATAATGAAACTCAAAGAGCATTCAATAAACATAACAGCCAGGACTGGTCTCTATCCAGCCAGCAACTCCCATGGGAACTGATTCAGCTTTGCCTTTTTACATGAATTGTAGATGCACCACATTTAGGGAATCCAGGATTCGGTCAAGATTCAGGCTTTAAATCAGGTGACTTTTCACCACATCAGTGTGGAAGTGGAAATTGTTTTGCCCCGTGGGCAGCGTGTAGTTCTTTTTACGCCCTCTGTGCCTTGATTTGCATATTCAAATTAGGATTCTGTTCGGTATTCGGCCAAATCTTTCACAAAGGATTTGGTGTTCGGCCGAATCCCAAAATAGTGGATTCGGTGCCTCCCTAACCACATATTAAAGGCATGTTATCGTATAAGTAAATTATCACACTGCCCCTAAAAAACTCTCAATTTGCCCATCTTACCCATACCCACGGTTTGTCTTTTCTTACTTAGCCACACCCAAAGCCTTCCCCTTTCTTACTTAGCCACACCTAAAGCCTTCCCCTTTCTTACTTAGCCACACCCACAGCATTCCCCTTTCCTACTTAGCCACACCCAAAGCCTTCCCCTTTCTTACTTAGCCACACCTAAAGCCTTCCCCTTTCTTACTTAGCCACACCTAAAGCCTTCCCCTTTCCTACTTAGCCACACCCAAAGCCTTCCCCTTTCTTACTTAGCCACACCTAAAGCCTTCCCCTTTCTTACTTAGCCACACCCACAGTCTACCCATCTCTTACATACCTACAGCTCTCTTATGTAGCTACAGTAACTTCAGTATCTTCCTCTATTACTTATCTACACCTCTGCTCTCAGCATCCCCAGTAGTCCTTCTAAGCCAGTGATCCCCAACCAGTGGCTTGGGGGCAACATGTTGCTCACCAACCCCTTGGATGTTGCTCTCAGTGCCCCCAAACCAGGGAGTTATTTTTGAATTCCTGACTTGGGGGCAAATTTTGGTTGAATAAAAACAAGATTTCCTACCAAATAAAGCCCCCTGTAAGCTGATAGGGTGCATAGAGGCTGCCTAATAGCCAATCACAGCCCTTATTTGGCACCTCCATGAACTTTTATGGTGCTTGTGTTGCTCCTCAAGTCTTTTTACATTTGACTGTGGCTCACGTGTAAGAAAGATTGGGGATCCCTGGTCTAAGGATACCTACATACAGTCTGTCTATCCAGCAGTTTAATTCCCGCTTACTTACCTACCTACCTCCCCAATCTTCCTCTTTCGCACATAACCAGAGACAAAATTTGCAGTCAGTCTGTTCCTATTATACTCACCAACTACTTTCTTTCTTGCCTTGGTCATCCCTCCCTTTCTTTCATTGTCTGTCTCTCTACTCCTCTTATACTCACATTAAGCCTCCTCCTCTTGGCCTGTAATCCATAACCAGTTTCACTGAATATTTACTCTTTACTTCCACCCCAGAGGAAAGTATTTTGGTCTCTCCCCTCCTTCTCAATCAGATCCCCATTACCTGTTCTGCTGGAATCTGTAAGTAGATTGTGGCTAAAATACCTACTGTACATTGGTCAACGCCTCTCCATGCAGAGCTCTTGTTGCTTATAGACCATTGCATCCCGCCATTGGATGGTCTGTGTTTTATCCATTTCTCTGTGTGATTTGAGTATGGCAGGCTTGCCGCATACCTAAATCTTTACCCTTTTCTAGTCCATATATCAGGATACTGTAGACCTGGGCTGTCCAATTGGAGACCCAGGGGTCGGATATGGTCCTCCAAATGATTTTTATTCCCCTTCTGTTTAAATGCACCATAGACTTCATTGTAGAACATCATCATTTTAATTTAATCTGGCTCTTGAGAAATATCAGCCCATACATTATGAGTAGGACAACACTGTTCTAGACTGTTGTGTATGTATATATATATTAAAGACTCCTTCACTACTCAGCACTAAATATTGTATTTATTTCAGTCCATTAAAAGCATTAACAACCCCATATGGATAGCCTAACGCATTTCAAGCTTACCCAACACTTAATCACAGGCATAGTTGAGTGGAATAGATGAAGGAAGTTTTAATGGTCCCCTATATCTTACATGGCATAACAAGCTACAGAGGGACACTTTTCCCAACTGTGGAAAAAAAGACGGTCATGCTCGACTGCATTCAGCTGAATTTACCATAAAATATTAATTTCATGTCCGCTAATTTCTTTGTGATTGGCCCATTATACAGTGACTGTTTCTCCTCTACACTAAACAGGAACAGTTCAGCAGCCAGGTTCTTTATGCTCGGCTGGTTACGCAGTATCGTTCTCTTTGCCTCAGGTCCAGCATCTGCCAAGTCATCAGTGACCACAATCAAGTTCTTCTTTCCTGCTCAGAGGACAAAGAGCCAGATTAGCTATAACACCTATGACTTTAGCTGAAACACTAGTAAAGAATGTCCCCCACTTCCCTGTAACCCTAGAGAAGCTCACCTAGCACTGCGGATAGGAACTGTAGTTCTTCGTTGTACAATGAGTCTGTGACATCAGTGATGTTCACCCGCCCTCTATTCTTTGAGTGATAGAGGATGGCATATGTACACTCATAGAAATCTTCTCTTTGCTTCCATTCTCCTCTGTTTGATATGTAGAAAGTTTTGATATGAAACTCCGTTGTGAGATGGTCAGTGAGCCACCTGTACGACCCCTCAGATTCCCTGGAGAAGATGCCAATAACCGGTGTTCTTTTCTGAGGAATAAAAGATCACTGATTACTGTGCTTCCAGTATACAATAACACCCAACTTGGTGTTGAGACAAAACCCTTTAATATACAATGGACATGATTCATAAATTATAATTCAAGTGTATTTAACAAACACTATAATACTCGGTGATAGCCTACAGCTTTGGGCAGTCCAGAACCCCAATCTTCCAAACGACAAGAACTCCAATGCTTGCTATTAGTGATGAGCGAATCAGTCCCATTTTGCCAAAATTGTAAAATTCATAAAACGCATTGAAGCCAATGGATGTTCTCTGGCAACTAACGCAAAACTTTTTTTTGCAGCCATTGGAGTCTATGGGTACATGGAGAATACTTTTGTTCATCACTACTTGCTACATCATATAGACCTGGGCTGGAGAACATATTCACTTTTCTAAATCTTTACCAAGTAAGGCAGCATTGTAAACAAGGAAACATTTTACACTCAGATATTTAACCTATCAGATTGATGAATATAAATATTCATATAAAGCAGGCTGACTCTGTACAGTTACATAGCTGTGTAGTGCTGTTCTTACTACTAATTCTCTGTTAACTTTATTGCCTTATTACAGGGGCATAGGCCCAATGCACTAATATGTGCAGATTTGCAAGACAAAGGGCCTTTTGAACCCAAACAGCTTTCAGTCATGAATCCAGATCTCTACTAATGTCTCCTGTGTCACCTACCTGTTTGTTTCTGTGGGTGACTGAGGGTCCTACATTATGGGATATAGATTGGAGCTGGCCATCCACCTCTGACCCATTCTGCAGAATAATAAACTACATTTTTAATTTATTTATACTAAAATAACTAAAATTATATAACCAATAATAAATATACCAGAAACTAACATTCTTGAGTATCTATAGTTGCTAGAGGTCATTTTAAACCTCCAGTAGTTCCACATAGTGGACACAATTACCAGCTCTTCTTCTATCAGAGAGTAATCTATCTGGGGTGGAAACTAATACAGAAGGATCCTGGGAGCTTTAAACCACAGCTGGGAGAAAAGAGCTTTGGAAGAGCTGACAATTGTGTCCAATAAGTAAGCAGAAGTACAAGAGGCTTAAAATGACATGTAGCCATTATTGTGGATGGAGACTGTCCTGAGATACAAGATGGAGGTGCCTCTGTTGAGCTTGGCTACAAGGAGAGGCCTGAAGGTCCAACCTCAGATAGATAGATGAGACATGAGCCAAGATGTCAGGTGTTCAATTTCACTGTAATACAGGGGTCCCCCAACCTTTGTTACTCGTGAGCCACAGTCAAATGTAAAAAGACTTGGGGAGCAACACAAGCACCATAAAAGTTCATGGAGGAGCCAAATAAGGGCTGTGATTGGCTATTAGGGGCCTCTATGCACCCTATCAGCTTACAGGGGCTTTATTTGGTAGGAAATCTTGTTTTTATTCAACCAAAACTTGCCCCCAAGTCAGGAAAATAACTCCCTGGTTTGGGGGCACTAAGAACAATATCCAAGGGGTTGGGGAGCAACATGGTGCCCCTGAGCCACTGGTTGGGGATCACTGCTGTAATGAATACCAGCATTCTTTATGATCTCCATGAACATGGGCACTTAGAGTGCCTCATTGAGGAAGACATAAATGTAATAGAGTTTTAATACAAGAACTCAGCGCTATGAAGTCCAGACAAAACAGTCCTTATGTTCCATCCCATTTACTTTAGAAAGGTCACACAGCAGCAGTGTGTGACCCATTTAGCCTGCGACAGTTTATGCAGGAGTGATACCATGTTTATAGTACCAAACAACTGTGTTAGACAATGGAAAAAAGCCTTAGAACAAGGTTTGAAACAAGATAACAAAATGCGGCATGCAGAGCAAGACCAATAGCTTGGTTACCAATTTAAAAAGAATGTCCTAGGTGCCATTTCAGATATTACCACCTGAAACCGGCTCTGGATACAGAGGGTAGCTGTTGGTAACGCAGATGAGGGGCTAAATTTGGGGTTAAACACCCCATTGGACAAAGGTATTGAAATGCAAGAACAACAAATATTAAGTTAGTTCCAGGTTTGCTTTCTGTGCATCTGAGCACCACTGTGGATGTGACCAAAGGTGACCAATGAAGAAGGTTAAGAATGAGAAGAGTCTACATATTGTTACATCAGTATCAAAAAGGGAGTAGAACTTCCCGGTGGGACTGACTAGAGAAATGTTGGTGTGACCAAACCAACATGAAACTGCTGAAACAACATGGTATGGGGGGGCTCAGAGAGATGGACTCCTCAATGTGGAGATATGTTGCCACCTTATAAGGTTTTTGTTGCTTTCTGTCTACAAAAGAAGTAAATGGGATCTCACCTGTAAGAACTCCTTTATGCTGTTCCTGGTGCCTTCTGGAATGACCTGGACAATATTAATATGGTGAAAAAAATCTTTGTCAGTATGCAGTCCATATAAAAAAAGTTTTCTTTGAGTTAGATACAAAAAGGTTCAGTTTTTGTATTTAAGCCACTTCTTAATTGTAAGTCACATTTATTTTTGGCTATTCTTTGCTCAGCTATTTTCCTACTAAACTATAATAGACCTTTGGAGCACTATAATAGACCTTTGGAGCACTTCAGGTTTATTTTGGGTTATCAGAGGCTAAGAAGTACAGAGGATCATGGTCAGTTTGGGTAATGGGGGTAATGGGGTTGGAGGCTAAAATAATTCTGCTTTAGGGCCCATTTACTTCTAGTAATGCTGCTGCCCTCTCATTGGCTGAGGAAAAAATGTAACTTTAATGTTTCCTTCCCAAATTCTGGTATACCCATTTATCAAGGCTACCCATTCCCCCTTTACTACCACGTAAGAAAAAGTGGCTTACCTTCATACAATTCAAATCTAATATATGTAATACAAATTTTCTTGTGTTTTCTATAGGAATCTGTAATGAAAAACATTTTATTACTAAATATCACCTTATATTGTCCAAATGATCTACACACAATAGGCCACAGGTTGGGTTGGACAAGGATGCATAGATGTAGCCTTTTATCTTGGATTGTAAATAGTAATGGTGGCAGGTATTTTGAGAAACATTTTATTGTTAGGGTGTTCAGGATGTTGCCCATTAGATTACTTTTTAAAGGGAACATTCATCTTGGTACAGATATGGGATCCATTATCCGGAAACCCATTATCCAGGAAGCTCCGAATTACGGAAAGCCTGTCTCCCATAGACTCCATTTTAATCAAGTAATTCACATTTTTAAAACTGATTTCCTTTCTCTCTGTAATAATAAAACAGTACCTGTACTTGATCCCAACTAAGATATAATTACCCCTTATTGGGGCAGAACAGCCCTATTGGGTTTATTTAATGGTTAAATGATTCCCTTTTCTCTGTAATAATAAAACAGTACCTGTACTTGATCCCAACTAAGATATATTTACCCCTTATTGGGGCAGAACAGTCCTATTGGGTTTATTTCATGGTTAAATGATTCCCTTTTCTCTGTAATAATAAAACAGTACCTGTACTTGATCCCAACTAAGATATAATTACCCCTTATTGGGGCAGAACAGCCCTATTGGGTTTATTTCATGGTTAAATTATTCCCTTTTCTCTGTAATAATAAAACAGTACCTGTACTTGATCCCAACTAAGATATAATTACCCCTTATTGGGGGCAGAACAGCCCTATTGGGTTTATTTCATGGTTAAATGATTCCCTTTTCTCTGTAATAATAAAACAGTACCTGTACTTGATCCCAACTAAGATATAATTACCCCTTATTGGGGCAGAACAGCCCTATTGGGTTTATTTAATGGTTAAATGATTCCCTTTTCTCTGTAATAATAAAACAGTATCTGTACTTGATCCCAACTAAGATATAATTACCCCTTATTGGGGGCAGAACAGCCCTATTGGGTTTATTTCACGGTTAAATGATTCCCTTTTCTCTGTAATAATAAAACAGTACCTGTACTTGATCCCAACTAAGATATAATTACCCCTTATTGGGGGCAGAACAGTCCTATTGGGTTTATTTCATGGTTAAATGATTCCCTTTTCTCTGTAATAATAAAACAGTACCTGTACTTGATCCCAACTAAGATATAATTACCCCTTATTGGGGCAGAACAGCCCTATTGGGTTTATTTAATGTTTAAATAGCACAGTGTCAGATAATGCCATTCACTGGGTGGCCGGTGGAAAAGAGACAACAGCCTTAGAACAAGGCTCAAGAACAAGGGTTCCTCACGGTGAGGGCAGTGAGGGGGTTGGGGAATGCCCTGCCGGGGGATGTTGGGTACGGGGTTCCTCACGGTGAAGGCAGTGAGGTTGGGGAATGCCCTGCCGGGGGATGTTGGGTAGGGGGTTCCTCACGGTGAGGGCAGTGAGGTTGGGGAATGCCCTGCCGGGGGATGTTGGGTAGGGGGTTCCTCACGGTGAGGGCAGTGAGGTTGGGGAATGCCCTGCCGGGGGATGTTGGGTACGGGGTTCCTCACGGTGAAGGCAGTGAGGTTGGGGAATGCCCTGCCGGGGGATGTTGGGTAGGGGGTTCCTCACGGTGAGGGCAGGGAGGTTGGGGAATGCCCTGCCGGGGGATGTTGGGTAGGGGGTTCCTCACGGTGAGGGCAGTGAGGGGGTTGGGGAATGCCCTGCCGGGGATGTTGGGTAGGGGGTTCCTCACGGTGAGGGCAGTGAGGGGGTTGGGGAATGCCCTGCCGGGGGATGTTGGGTAGGGGGTTCCTCACGGTGAGGGCAGTGAGGGGGTTGGGGAATGCCCTGCCGGGGGATGTTGGGTAGGGGGTTCCTTTACGGTGAGGGCAGTGAGGGGGTTGGGGAATGCCCTGCCGGGGGATGTTGGGTAGGGGGTTCCTCACGGTGAGGGCAGTGAGGTTGGGGAATGCCCTGCCGGGGGATGTTGGGTAGGGGGTTCCTCACGGTGAGGGCGGTGAGGGCAGTGAGGGGGTTGGGGAATGCCCTGCCGGGGGATGTTGGGTAGGGGGTTCCTCACAGTGAGGGCAGTGAGGTTGGGGAATGCCCTGCCGGGGGATGTTGGGTAGGGGGTTCCTCACGGTGAGGGCAGTGAGGTTGGGGAATGCCCTGCCGGGGGATGTTGGGTAGGGGGTTCCTCACGGTGAGGGCAGTGAGGGGGTTGGGGAATGCCCTGCCGGGGGATGTTGGGTAGGGGGTTCCTCACGGTGAGGGCAGTGAGGTTGGGGAATGCCCTGCCGGGGGATGTAGGGTAGGGGGTTCCTCACGGTGAGGGCAGTAAGGTTGGGGAATGCCCTTCCTAGTGATGCTGTAATGGCAGATTCTGTTAATGCCTATAAGAGGGGCCTGGATGAGTTCTTGAACAAGCAGAGTATCCAAGGCTATTGTGATACTAATATCTACAGTTAGTATTAGTGTTTGTATATATGTATGTGAGTGGATAGATAGGTCAGTGTGGGTCTGTATGTGAGTGGATAGGTCAGTGTGGGTCTGTATGTGAGTGGATAGGTCAGTGTGGGTCTGTACGTGAGTGGATAGGTCAGTATGGGTCTGTATGTGAGTGGATAGATAGGTCAGTGTGGGTCTGTATGTGAGTGGATAGATAGGTCAGTATGGGTCTGTATGTGAGTGGATAGATAGGTCAGTATGGGTCTGTATGTGAGTGGATAGATAGGTCAGTATGGGTCTGTATGTGAGTGGATAGATAGGTCAGTATGGGTCTGTATGTGAGTGGATAGATAGGTCAGTGTGGGTCTGTATGTGAGTGGATAGATAGGTCAGTGTGGGTCTGTATGTGAGTGGATAGATAGGTCAGTATGGGTCTGTATGTGAGTGGATAGATAGGTCAGTGTGGGTCTGTATGTGAGTGGATAGATAGGTCAGTATGGGTCTGTATGTGAGTGGATAGATAGGTCAGTGTGGGTCTGTATGTGAGTGGATAGATAGGTCAGTGTGGGTCTGTATGTGAGTGTATAGATAGGTCAGTATGGGTCTGTATGTGAGTGGATAGATAGGTCAGTGTGGGTCTGTATGTGAGTGGATAGATAGGTCAGTGTGGGTCTGTATGTGAGTGGATAGATAGGTCAGTGTGGGTCTGTATGTGAGTGGATAGATAGGTCAGTGTGGGTCTGTATGTGAGTGTATAGATAGGTCAGTGTGGGTCTGTATGTGAGTGGATAGATAGGTCAGTGTGGGTCTGTATGTGAGGGGATAGGTCAGTATGGGTCTGTATGTGAGTGGATAGGTCAGTATGGGTCTGTATGTGAGTGGATAGATAGGTCAGTATGGGTCTGTATGTGAGTGGATAGATAGGTCAGTGTGGGTCTGTATGTGAGTGGATAGATAGGTCAGTGTGGGTCTGTATGTGAGTGGATAGATAGGTCAGTGTGGGTCTGTATGTGAGTGGATAGATAGGTCAGTATGGGTCTGTATGTGAGTGGATAGATAGGTCAGTATGGGTCTGTATGTGAGTGGATAGATAGGTCAGTATGGGTCTGTATGTGAGTGGATAGATAGGTCAGTGTGGGTCTGTATGTGAGTGGATAGATAGGTCAGTATGGGTCTGTATGTGAGTGGATAGATAGGTCAGTGTGGGTCTGTATGTGAGTGGATAGATAGGTCAGTGTGGGTCTGTATGTGAGTGGATAGCTAGGTCAGTATGGGTCTGTATGTGAGTGGATAGATAGGTCAGTATGGGTCTGTATGTGAGTGGATAGATAGGTCAGTATGGGTCTGTATGTGAGTGGATAGGTCAGTATGGGTCTGTATGTGAGTGGATAGATAGGTCAGTATGGGTCTGTATGTGAGTGGATAGATAGGTCAGTGTGGGTCTGTATGTGAGTGGATAGATAGGTCAGTATGGGTCTGTATGTGAGTGGATAGGTCAGTATGGGTCTGTATGTGAGTGGATAGATAGGTCAGTGTGGGTCTGTATGTGAGTGGATAGGTCAGTATGGGTCTGTATGTGAGTGGATAGATAGGTCAGTATGGGTCTGTATGTGAGTGGATAGATAGGTCAGTGTGGGTCTGTATGTGAGTGGATAGATAGGTCAGTGTGGGTCTGTATGTGAGTGGATAGATAGGTCAGTGTGGGTCTGTATGTGAGTGGATAGATAGGTCAGTGTGGGTCTGTATGTGAGTGGATAGATAGGTCAGTGTGGGTCTGTATGTGAGTGGATAGATAGGTCAGTATGGGTCTGTATGTGAGTGGATAGGTCAGTATGGGTCTGTATGTGAGTGGATAGATAGGTCAGTGTGGGTCTGTATGTGAGTGGATAGATAGGTCAGTGTGGGTCTGTATGTGAGTGGATAGATAGGTCAGTATGGGTCTGTATGTGAGTGGATAGATAGGTCAGTGTGGGTCTGTATGTGAGTGGATAGGTCAGTATGGGTCTGTATGTGAGTGGATAGGTCAGTGTGGGTCTGTATGTGAGTGGATAGGTCAGTGTGGGTCTGTATGTGAGTGGATAGATAGGTCAGTATGGGTCTGTATGTGAGTGGATAGGTCAGTGTGGGTCTGTATGTGAGTGGATAGATAGGTCAGTATGGGTCTGTATGTGAGTGGATAGGTTCAGTATGGGTCTGTATGGGAGTGGATAGATAGGTCAGTGTGGGTCTGTATGTGAGTGGATATGTCAGTATCCGTCTGTATGTGAGTGGATAGATAGGTCAGTATGGGTCTGTATGTGAGTGGATAGGTCAGTGTGGGTCTGTATGTGAGTGGATAGGTCAGTATGGGTCTGTATGGGAGTGGATAGATAGGTCAGTGTGGGTCTGTATGTGAGTGGATAGATAGGTCAGTATGGGTCTGTATGTGAGTGGATATGTCAGTATGCGTCTGTATGTGAGTGTATAGATAGGTCAGTATGGGTCTGTATGTGAGTGGATAGGTCAGTATGGGTCTGTATGTGAGTGGATAGGTCAGTATGGGTCTGTATGTGAGTGGATAGATAGGTCAGTGTGGGTCTGTATGTGAGCGGATAGATAGGTCAGTATGGGTCTGTATGTGAGTGGATAGGTCAGTATGGGTCTGTATGTGAGTGGATAGATAGGTCAGTGTGGGTCTGTATGTGAGTGGATAGGTCAGTATGGGTCTGTATGTGAGTGGATAGGTCAGTGTGGGTCTGTATGTGAGTGGATAGGTCAGTATGGGTCTGTATGTGAGTGGATAGGTCAGTATGGGTCTGTATGTGAGTGGATAGGTCAGTATGGGTCTGTTTGTGAGTGGATAGATAGGTCAGTGTGGGTCTGTATGTGAGTGGATAGATAGGTCAGTATGGGTCTGTATGTGAGTGGATAGGTCAGTATGGGTCTGTATGTGAGTGGATAGATAGGTCAGTGTGGGTCTGTATGTGAGTGGATAGATAGGTCAGTGTGGGTCTGTATGTGAGTGGATAGATAGGTCCAGTGTGGGTCTGTATGTGAGTGGATAGATAGGTCAGTATGGGTCTGTATGTGAGTGGATAGATAGGTCAGTGTGGGTCTGTATGTGAGTGGATAGATAGGTCAGTATGGGTCTGTATGTGAGTGGATAGATAGGTCAGTGTGGGTCTGTATGTGAGTGGATAAATAGGTCAGTATGGGTCTGTATGTGAGTGGATAGATAGGTCAGTATGGGTCTGTATGTGAGTGGATAGATAGGTCAGTATGGGTCTGTATGTGAGTGGATAGGTCAGTGTGGGTCTGTATGTGAGTGGATAGATAGGTCAGTATGGGTCTGTATGTGAGTGGATAGATAGGTCAGTGTGGGTCTGTATGTGAGTGGATAGATAGGTCAGTGTGGGTCTGTATGTGAGTGGATAGATAGGTCAGTATGGGTCTGTATGTGAGTGGATAGGTCAGTATGGGTCTGTATGTGAGTGGATAGATAGGTCAGTGTGGGTCTGTATGTGAGTGGATAGATAGGTCAGTATGGGTCTGTATGTGAGTGGATAGATAGGTCAGTATGGGTCTGTATGTGAGTGGATAGGTCAGTGTGGGTCTGTATGTGAGTGGATAGGTCAGTGTGGGTCTGTATGTGAGTGGATAGATAGGTCAGTATGGGTCTGTATGTGAGTGGATAGGTCAGTGTGGGTCTGTATGTGAGTGGATAGATAGGTCAGTATGGGTCTGTATGGGAGTGGATAGATAGGTCAGTGTGGGTCTGTATGTGAGTGGATATGTCAGTATGCGTCTGTATGTGAGTGGATAGATAGGTCAGTATGGGTCTGTATGTGAGTGGATAGGTCAGTGTGGGTCTGTATGTGAGTGGATAGGTCAGTATGGGTCTGTATGTGAGTGGATAGGTCAGTATGGGTCTGTATGTGAGTGGATAGATAGGTCAGTGTGGGTCTGTATGTGAGTGGATAGATAGGTCAGTATGGGTCTGTATGTGAGTGGATAGGTCAGTATGGGTCTGTATGGGAGTGGATAGATAGGTCAGTGTGGGTCTGTATGTGAGTGGATATGTCAGTATGCGTCTGTATGTGAGTGTATAGATAGGTCAGTATGGGTCTGTATGTGAGTGGATAGATAGGTCAGTATGGGTCTGTATGTGAGTGGATAGATAGGTCAGTATGGGTCTGTATGTGAGTGGATAGGTCAGTGTGGGTCTGTATGTGAGTGGATAGGTCAGTATGGGTCTGTATGTGAGTGGATAGGTCAGTGTGGGTCTGTATGTGAGTGGATAGGTCAGTATGGGTCTGTATGTGAGTGGATAGATAGGTCAGTATGGGTCTGTATGTGAGTGGATAGGTCAGTATGGGTCTGTATGTGAGTGGATAGATAGGTCAGTGTGGGTCTGTATGTGAGTGGATAGATAGGTCAGTGTGGGTCTGTATGTGAGTGGATAGATAGGTCAGTGTGGGTCTGTATGTGAGTGGATAGATAGGTCAGTATGGGTCTGTATGTGAGTGGATAGATAGGTCAGTGTGGGTCTGTATGTGAGTGGATAGATAGGTCAGTATGGGTCTGTATGTGAGTGGATAGATAGGTCAGTGTGGGTCTGTATGTGAGTGGATAAATAGGTCAGTATGGGTCTGTATGTGAGTGGATAGATAGGTCAGTATGGGTCTGTATGTGAGTGGATAGATAGGTCAGTATGGGTCTGTATGTGAGTGGATAGGTCAGTGTGGGTCTGTATGTGAGTGGATAGATAGGTCAGTATGGGTCTGTATGTGAGTGGATAGATCGGTCAGTGTGGGTCTGTATGTGAGTGGATAGATAGGTCAGTATGGGTCTGTATGTGAGTGTATAGATAGGTCAGTGTGGGTCTGTATGTGAGTGGATAGATAGGTCAGTGTGGGTCTGTATGTGAGTGGATAGATAGGTCAGTGTGGGTCTGTATGTGAAGTGGATAGATAGGTCAGTATGGGTCTGTATGTGAGTGGATAGGTCAGTATGGGTCTGTATGTGAGTGGATAGATAGGTCAGTGTGGGTCTGTATGTGAGTGGATAGATAGGTCAGTATGGGTCTGTATGTGAGTGGATAGATAGGTCAGTATGGGTCTGTATGTGAGTGGATAGGTCAGTGTGGGTCTGTATGTGAGTGGATAGGTCAGTGTGGGTCTGTATGTGAGTGGATAGATAGGTCAGTATGGGTCTGTATGTGAGTGGATAGGTCAGTGTGGGTCTGTATGTGAGTGGATAGATAGGTCAGTATGGGTCTGTATGGGAGTGGATAGATAGGTCAGTGTGGGTCTGTATGTGAGTGGATATGTCAGTATGCGTCTGTATGTGAGTGGATAGATAGGTCAGTATGGGTCTGTATGTGAGTGGATAGGTCAGTGTGGGTCTGTATGTGAGTGGATAGGTCAGTATGGGTCTGTATGTGAGTGGATAGGTCAGTATGGGTCTGTATGTGAGTGGATAGATAGGTCAGTGTGGGTCTGTATGTGAGTGGATAGATAGGTCAGTATGGGTCTGTATGTGAGTGGATAGGTCAGTATGGGTCTGTATGGGAGTGGATAGATAGGTCAGTGTGGGTCTGTATGTGAGTGGATATGTCAGTATGGGTCTGTATGTGAGTGTATAGATAGGTCAGTATGGGTCTGTATGTGAGTGGATAGATAGGTCAGTATGGGTCTGTATGTGAGTGGATAGATAGGTCAGTATGGGTCTGTATGTGAGTGGATAGGTCAGTGTGGGTCTGTATGTGAGTGGATAGGTCAGTATGGGTCTGTATGTGAGTGGATAGGTCAGTGTGGGTCTGTATGTGAGTGGATAGGTCAGTATGGGTCTGTATGTGAGTGGATAGATAGGTCAGTATGGGTCTGTATGTGAGTGGATAGGTCAGTATGGGTCTGTATGTGAGTGGATAGATAGGTCAGTGTGGGTCTGTATGTGAGTGGATAGATAGGTCAGTGTGGGTCTGTATGTGAGTGGATAGATAGGTCAGTGTGGGTCTGTATGTGAGTGGATAGATAGGTCAGTATGGGTCTGTATGTGAGTGGATAGATAGGTCAGTGTGGGTCTGTATGTGAGTGGATAGATAGGTCAGTATGGGTCTGTATGTGAGTGGATAGAATAGGTCAGTGTGGGTCTGTATGTGAGTGGATAAATAGGTCAGTATGGGTCTGTATGTGAGTGGATAGATAGGTCAGTATGGGTCTGTATGTGAGTGGATAGATAGGTCAGTATGGGTCTGTATGTGAGTGGATAGGTCAGTGTGGGTCTGTATGTGAGTGGATAGATAGGTCAGTATGGGTCTGTATGTGAGTGGATAGATCGGTCAGTGTGGGTCTGTATGTGAGTGGATAGATAGGTCAGTATGGGTCTGTATGTGAGTGTATAGATAGGTCAGTGTGGGTCTGTATGTGAGTGGATAGATAGGTCAGTGTGGGTCTGTATGTGAGTGGATAGATGGTCAGTGTGGGTCTGTATGTGAGTGGATAGGTCAGTATGGGTCTGTATGTGAGTGGATAGATAGGTCAGTGTGGGTCTGTATGTGAGTGGATAGGTCAGTATGGGTCTGTATGTGAGTGGATAGGTCAGTGTGGGTCTGTATGTGAGTGGATAGATAGGTCAGTATGGGTCTGTATGTGAGTGGATAGGTCAGTATGGGTCTGTATGTGAGTGGATAGATAGGTCAGTATGGGTCTGTATGTGAGTGGATAGATAGGTCAGTGTGGGTCTGTATGTGAGTGGATAGATAGGTCAGTATGGGTCTGTATGTGAGTGGATAGATAGGTCAGTATGGGTCTGTATGTGAGTGGATAGATAGGTCAGTATGGGTCTGTATGTGAGTGGATAGGTCAGTGTGGGTCTGTATGTGAGTGGATAGGTCAGTGTGGGTCTGTATGTGAGTGGATAGATAGGTCAGTATGGGTCTGTATGTGAGTGGATAGATAGGTCAGTATGGGTCTGTATGTGAGTGGATAGATAGGTCAGTGTGGGTCTGTATGTGAGTGGATAGATAGGTCAGTATGGGTCTGTATGTGAGTGGATAGATAGGTCAGTGTGGGTCTGTATGTGAGTGGATAGGTCAGTATGGGTCTGTATGTGAGTGGATAGGTCAGTGTGGGTCTGTATGTGAGTGGATAGGTCAGTGTGGGTCTGTATGTGAGTGGATAGATAGGTCAGTATGGGTCTGTATGTGAGTGGATAGGTCAGTGTGGGTCTGTATGTGAGTGGATAGATAGGTCAGTGTGGGTCTGTATGTGAGTGGATAGATAGGTCAGTATGGGTCTGTATGTGAGTGGATAGGTCAGTATGGGTCTGTATGTGAGTGGATAGGTCAGTATGGGTCTGTATGGGAGTGGATAGATAGGTCAGTGTGGGTCTGTATGTGAGTGGATATGTCAGTATCCGTCTGTATGTGAGTGGATAGATAGGTCAGTATGGGTCTGTATGTGAGTGGATAGGTCAGTGTGGGTCTGTATGTGAGTGGATAGGTCAGTATGGGTCTGTATGGGAGTGGATAGATAGGTCAGTGTGGGTCTGTATGTGAGTGGATAGATAGGTCAGTATGGGTCTGTATGTGAGTGGATATGTCAGTATGCGTCTGTATGTGAGTGTATAGATAGGTCAGTATGGGTCTGTATGTGAGTGGATAGATAGGTCAGTGTGGGTCTGTATGTGAGTGGATAGATAGGTCAGTATGGGTCTGTATGTGAGTGGATAGGTCAGTATGGGTCTGTATGTGAGTGGATAGATAGGTCAGTATGGGTCTGTATGTGAGTGGATAGATAGGTCAGTGTGGGTCTGTATGTGAGTGGATAGGTCAGTATGGGTCTGTATGTGAGTGGATAGGTCAGTGTGGGTCTGTATGTGAGTGGATAGGTCAGTATGGGTCTGTATGTGAGTGGATAGGTCAGTATGGGTCTGTATGTGAGTGGATAGATAGGTCAGTGTGGGTCTGTATGTGAGTGGATAGATAGGTCAGTGTGGGTCTGTATGTGAGTGGATAGATAGGTCAGTATGGGTCTGTATGTGAGTGGATAGATAGGTCAGTGTGGGTCTGTATGTGAGTGGATAGATAGGTCAGTATGGGTCTGTATGTGAGTGGATAGATAGGTCAGTGTGGGTCTGTATGTGAGTGGATAGATTGGTCAGTGTGGGTCTGTATGTGAGTGGATAGATAGCTCAGTGTGGGTCTGTATGTGAGTGGATAAATAGGTCAGTATGGGTCTGTATGTGAGTGGATAGATAGGTCAGTATGGGTCTGTATGTGAGTGGATAGATAGGTCAGTATGGGTCTGTATGTGAGTGGATAGGTCAGTGTGTGTCTGTATGTGAGTGGATAGATAGGTCAGTATGGGTCTGTATGTGAGTGGATAGGTCAGTATGGGTCTGTATGTGAGTGGATAGGTCAGTATGGGTCTGTATGTGAGTGGATAGATAGGTCAGTGTGGGTCTGTATGTGAGTGGATAGATAGGTCAGTGTGGGTCTGTATGTGAGTGGATAGATAGGTCAGTGTGGGTCTGTATGTGAGTGGATAGATAGGTCAGTATGGGTCTGTATGTGAGTGGATAGATAGGTCAGTGTGGGTCTGTATGTGAGTGGATAGATAGGTCAGTATGGGTCTGTATGTGAGTGGATAGATAGGTCAGTGTGGGTCTGTATGTGAGTGGATAAATAGGTCAGTATGGGTCTGTATGTGAGTGGATAGATAGGTCAGTATGGGTCTGTATGTGAGTGGATAGATAGGTCAGTATGGGTCTGTATGTGAGTGGATAGGTCAGTGTGGGTCTGTATGTGAGTGGATAGATAGGTCAGTATGGGTCTGTATGTGAGTGGATAGATAGGTCAGTGTGGGTCTGTATGTGAGTGGATAGATAGGTCAGTGTGGGTCTGTATGTGAGTGGATAGATAGGTCAGTATGGGTCTGTATGTGAGTGGATAGGTCAGTATGGGTCTGTATGTGAGTGGATAGATAGGTCAGTGTGGGTCTGTATGTGAGTGGATAGATAGGTCAGTATGGGTCTGTATGTGAGTGGATAGATAGGTCAGTGTGGGTCTGTATGTGAGTGGATAGGTCAGTATGGGTCTGTATGTGAGTGGATAGGTCAGTGTGGGTCTGTATGTGAGTGGATAGGTCAGTGTGGGTCTGTATGTGAGTGGATAGATAGGTCAGTATGGGTCTGTATGTGAGTGGATAGGTCAGTGTGGGTCTGTATGTGAGTGGATAGATAGGTCAGTATGGGTCTGTATGTGAGTGGATAGGTCAGTATGGGTCTGTATGGGAGTGGATAGATAGGTCAGTGTGGGTCTGTATGTGAGTGGATATGTCAGTATGCGTCTGTATGTGAGTGGATAGATAGGTCAGTATGGGTCTGTATGTGAGTGGATAGGTCAGTGTGGGTCTGTATGTGAGTGGATAGGTCAGTATGGGTCTGTATGTGAGTGGATAGGTCAGTATGGGTCTGTATGTGAGTGGATAGATAGGTCAGTGTGGGTCTGTATGTGAGTGGATAGATAGGTCAGTATGGGTCTGTATGTGAGTGGATAGGTCAGTATGGGTCTGTATGTGAGTGGATAGATAGGTCAGTATGGGTCTGTATGTGAGTGGATAGATAGGTCAGTATGGGTCTGTATGTGAGTGGATAGGTCAGTATGGGTCTGTATGGGAGTGGATAGATAGGTCAGTGTGGGTCTGTATGTGAGTGGATAGGTCAGTGTGGGTCTGTATGTGAGTGGATATGTCAGTATGCGTCTGTATGTGAGTGTATAGATAGGTCAGTATGGGTCTGTATGTGAGTGGATAGATAGGTCAGTATGGGTCTGTATGTGAGTGGATAGGTCAGTGTGGGTCTGTATGTGAGTGGATAGGTCAGTATGGGTCTGTATGTGAGTGGATAGGTCAGTGTGGGTCTGTATGTGAGTGGATAGGTCAGTATGGGTCTGTATGTGAGTGGATAGATAGGTCAGTATGGGTCTGTATGTGAGTGGATAGGTCAGTATGGGTCTGTATGTGAGTGGATAGATAGGTCAGTGTGGGTCTGTATGTGAGTGGATAGATAGGTCAGTGTGGGTCTGTATGTGAGTGGATAGATAGGTCAGTGTGGGTCTGTATGTGAGTGGATAGATAGGTCAGTATGGGTCTGTATGTGAGTGGATAGATAGGTCAGTGTGGGTCTGTATGTGAGTGGATAGATAGGTCAGTATGGGTCTGTATGTGAGTGGATAGATAGGTCAGTGTGGGTCTGTATGTGAGTGGATAAATAGGTCAGTATGGGTCTGTATGTGAGTGGATAGATAGGTCAGTATGGGTCTGTATGTGAGTGGATAGATAGGTCAGTATGGGTCTGTATGTGAGTGGATAGGTCAGTGTGGGTCTGTATGTGAGTGGATAGATAGGTCAGTATGGGTCTGTATGTGAGTGGATAGATAGGTCAGTGTGGGTCTGTATGTGAGTGGATAGATAGGTCAGTATGGGTCTGTATGTGAGTGTATAGATAGGTCAGTGTGGGTCTGTATGTGAGTGGATAGATAGGTCAGTGTGGGTCTGTATGTGAGTGGATAGATGGTCAGTGTGGGTCTGTATGTGAGTGGATAGGTCAGTATGGGTCTGTATGTGAGTGGATAGATAGGTCAGTGTGGGTCTGTATGTGAGTGGATAGGTCAGTATGGGTCTGTATGTGAGTGGATAGGTCAGTGTGGGTCTGTATGTGAGTGGATAGATAGGTCAGTATGGGTCTGTATGTGAGTGGATAGGTCAGTATGGGTCTGTATGTGAGTGGATAGATAGGTCAGTATGGGTCTGTATGTGAGTGGATAGATAGGTCAGTGTGGGTCTGTATGTGAGTGGATAGATAGGTCAGTATGGGTCTGTATGTGAGTGGATAGATAGGTCAGTATGGGTCTGTATGTGAGTGGATAGATAGGTCAGTATGGGTCTGTATGTGAGTGGATAGGTCAGTGTGGGTCTGTATGTGAGTGGATAGGTCAGTGTGGGTCTGTATGTGAGTGGATAGATAGGTCAGTATGGGTCTGTATGTGAGTGGATAGATAGGTCAGTATGGGTCTGTATGTGAGTGGATAGATAGGTCAGTATGGGTCTGTATGTGAGTGGATAGGTCAGTATGGGTCTGTATGTGAGTGGATAGGTCAGTGTGGGTCTGTATGTGAGTGGATAGATAGGTCAGTGTGGGTCTGTATGTGAGTGGATAGATAGGTCAGTGTGGGTCTGTATGTGAGTGGATAGATAGGTCAGTGTGGGTCTGTATGTGAGTGGATAGGTCAGTGTGGGTCTGTATGTGAGTGGATAGGTCAGTGTGGGTCTGTATGTGAGTGGATAGGTCAGTGTGGGTCTGTATGTGAGTGTATAGATAGGTCAGTATGGGTCTGTATGTGAGTGGATAGATGGTCAGTGTGGGTCTGTATGTGAGTGTATAGATAGGTCAGTATGGGTCTGTATGGGAGTGGATAGATAGGTCAGTATGGGTTTGTGGGTGCTGGGGTTCAATTGGAAGGGTTGAACTTGATGGACTTTGGTCTTTTTTTTAACCCAACTTAACTATGTAACTATGTAAATACACAGAAATGGCAGTAGAGCAAAAGAAACAAAGTGAGATTACCCAATGCAACAAGTATAGAAAGACCCAAAAGTATTCTTTCTGCTGGTTTCCCGACAGATGGAATAGAGAAATGTCGGTACGACCAAACCAACATGAAACTGCTGAAACAACATGGTATGGGGGGAGGCTCACAGAGATGGTTTTTGTTACAGTCTTTAAGAAGCCTGTTGCTTTCTAACTGTCTTAACACAAAAGAAGTGAATGGGATCTCACCTTATTCCTAATGCCTTCTGGAATGTACTGGGCAATCTGAAAATGGAAAAAAAATATTTTTCTCAGAGTTAAATGATTAGAATGTTCAATATTTGTATTTAAACTTCTTAATTGTCACATTTATTTTTGGTTATTATTTGCTCAGCTATTTTTCTACTAAAGTATGGCTTGTAGGAGAGTGAGAAGTAGAAAGGATCCAGGTCAGTTTGGGTAATGGGGTAATGGGGTTGGGGGATAAAATAATTCTGCTTTAGGGCCCATTTACTTCTAGTAATGCCGTTGCCTTCTGGGTGGTTGATGGAAATATATTAATTTAAACTTCCTTTCCCAAAATTTGTCAAGACTACCCATTCTTCCTTCACTACCACCTAAATATCACCTTATGTCCAAATGATCTACATACAATAGGCCTTATGTTGGGTTGGGCAGTAAGGGTGTAGAGAATGTAGCCTTTTGACTTGGATTGTAACTGGTAATAGTGGCAGATATTTAGAAGAACATTTCATCGTTAGACTGTTGAGGCTGAGGCATTAAATTACTTTTTAGAGGGAACATTCATCTTGATTAGTCTTGATATTTAGTCTGTGGCTAAATAAAACAGATTTAGAGGTTATTGTTACTTAACTATAGTCCTACCTTTGGGGCGCTTTTGGTTTATTTTGGTTTGCAGGAGACTAAGTACAAAGAATCCAGGTCAGTTTGGGTAAGGGTATTGGGGGCTAAAATCATTCTGTTAGCCTCACAGAACAATAGTTTTTTGGCTGCCGGGGAGAATGACCCCCATTTGAAAGTTGGAAAGAGTCAGAAGAAGGCAAATAATAATAAAAAAAAAAAAACAACAACTTTATAAAATAAATAATGAAGAACAATCGAAAAGTTGGTCATTCTATAACATACAAAAAGTTAACTTAAAGGTGAACCACCCTTACCCAAAATCTGTCAAAGCCCTTTATCAAGGCTACCCATTCTCCCTTTATTACCGTGTAAGAAAAAGTGGCTTACCTTCAGAAAAAAACAATATAATTTATATAAAACCCATTTTGCACAGTTTCTATCACTTTCCATGGCAATCTGTAATGAAAAACATCTTATTACTAAATATCACCTTATATTGTCCAAATGATCTACATACAATAGGCCACAGGCTGGGTTGGACAATAAGGGTGTATAGGAACTGGTAATGGTGGCAGATATTTAGAAGAATATTTCGTTTTTAGGTTGTTTTAGACCATTTTGGTTGTTAAGAGGGTTATGGTAAGGCTGCAGCACCCCCCTAATCACTTAGAGTTCCTTCTCTAACCCACTCAGCCCCCTCCCTCAGAGATTTACATTGGTTTTGGCCTACTGAGCATGCTCAGTTCCAGCTTACTAAACACGCCCTCCAGTCTTGCAGCCAATGAAGAGGTGGCACTGCTGGTTTCCATAAATGTTTCTCCTAACATCCACTTAATCATTACATTGCTAAATACAAGGAGAACTTTTTTTTTTATCAGGGTTCTGCCTGTGTAAGCCCGCATTCTTGAGTGCATAAACTTGACAGCATATATATGCTGTTTGCAGATGTAAATGTCAGTTAAGATGTGTGAGAGGGAAAATGGCCACCAGGTGAAAGCTGCTATTAGTTTTAGGAAAATGTAATGGTGTTGGTGAGCAGAGAGGGGATATATATACAGTAGGGGTAATGTGCCCAACTTATATACATGGAAGGAAAATGTAGGGTTTACATGTCCTTTAAAGCACACTAGGAAACGTACCAAATAACCTGCACATTTCCCAGTTAGGTTCATTCTGCCAATATGATCCAGTCAGTGGTATATTTCTAGTTCTACATACGATGAGCGGGGACTGAGGTACTAACTGAGATACCGTACACCCTATTGCACTTTGCTTACTGCAAGTAACTGGCGGGATAAGATGTGAGAAGGCAATTGGCTAAGGTATCACCCCGTGCAGCTCGGGGTTATAAAAAGGCTGACGTGGGACACTGTTATAATCGGCAGGAACACTGCTGACTGCACTGGATGATATACTGTAGGCCCTGTCAGTCCAAGACAAATCCAGATGATTGGCCGTCCTATCTGTCTGTATGTTCCCCTTGATAATATATTGTCAGTCTAATCTGGAGAGTGGGCCTATAATCTGATATTCTTATTGAACCCTTAGCCCCCCAGCCCCACACTGATACTGCCAGTCTGCTCTTCTTTCCCTCACACCGACATTTGTTTTTATACCCTTGGTCTGTTCCCTCTGTCTCTTGAACCCACACCTTGCTGGGAAATAAAGAGTTAAAAAAGGTTTTATTGATGAGGGTAAGAATGAAGGTGATTGGAGAAGTGTGAGCCCATCATGTAAGGCTTCATGCTTAACCCTTAGCTACCTATTCCCATGGTGACACTGTCAGTCTCCTATTCATTTACAATCAGTCTGCTGCTCCGGTTGTACTCACCCCGTCAGTCTCCTCTTGTGCTTTCTCTGTCAGTACTCACTCGGTTTGCTCCACTTCTCCTCAGTCAGTTTGCTCCACTTCTCCTCAGTCAGTTTGCTCCACTTGTGCTCAGTCAGTTTGCTCCACTTCTCCTCAGTCAGTTTGCTCCACTCGTGCTCAGTCAGTTTGCTCCACTCGTGCTCACTCAGTTTGCTCCACTCGTGCTCAGTCAGTTAGCTCCTCTCGTTGGATATCCTTATACTGACTGTAGCTGCGGGTGAGTAAATACAAAAGTGAAAGTAAAAGTATTTCTCGTACATTTCCCCCCCCCTCCCCCCGTGACTTCTCCAATAGCTGTGGCTAAACAGTAACTGCATTCTCCCCGACTGAGCTGCCAGATCACTTAGATCCATAGTCTATTGAGGCTGTTCAAAGGGAAACATGGGAAGAAATTCACAGCTCCAGCTATTGTAGATAAACTGTTTTATTGCAGGGATTCCTATGTTGTACCAGTGTGGGAGTGTCATAGTTGAGTTGGGTTGAAAAAAGACCAAAGACCATTAAGTTCAACCCTTCCAAGTGAACCCAGCACCCACAAACCCACACTGACCCTGGCAGTGACCCTCCCCATTACCCGTTTAGCTGGAATCTATATACCGTTCCCTGTGCTCTGTGGCTTCATACATTAGGTAACTTACAGTATTAAACTCACAGTTATGGCCGCCATCAGAAACTTTGGGCCCCCCCCACACCATACTTATTTATATGGGGCCCCCCCATGAACACAATCAGTGCAGTACCATAATTGTGGCCACGCCCCTTGTGTGTGCAATAGAAACAGCTGATGTTACTATATAATAAGCAGTTCAAGAGTTTAACCCCTTCCCACCTACCTGTCCCTGCTCTGTGCTGTCATTGCTTGATATGGAAGATTTTTGCTGTTACGTGGGGCCCAATAACTAGTCAGTAGTAGTTCATAACAATAGTAAAAATTTGAAAGGGAAGTTTGAGAACAAACTTAATGTTGGTTTGACAAATGTGAAGTCACTGAATGAAATCTGATTTGTTGTTGGTTCCGCCCACTTTTTACTTGGGCCTTGGACCACAGTGGGCAAAGTTTGGGGACCCTGGTTTTAATAATGTCTGAATGGCAGCAATTTAAATTTCCCCACTGAAAGTCAATGAGTGACATCTGATTGGCAGTTGGTGGCTCCACCCACTTTTTCTAACCTGACACTTCAGTCACCCAGTGACTAACTCTGCAAAGTTTAGGGACCCTGGGATTAATAGTTAATGAATGGCAGCAGTTTAAATTTAAACCAGTAAAAGTCAATAGGTGAATTGTGATTGGTGGTTGGTGGGAGTGCCCCCAGTCACCCAGTAACAAACAATGGGCACCCTGGCATAAATAGTGTGAGAATGGCAGCATTTTAAGTTTAAACCAATAAAATTCAATGGATGAAATCTGATTGGCTGTTAGTGGCCCAACCCACTTTTCCTATTTTTGAACTGCAGTCCCCCAGTGACCAACTTTGAGGACTCGGGCAAATTTTTTTTTAGCATTTTACAATTCACCATGGAAAGTAAATAGGTGAAATGTAATTGGCTGTTGGTGGCTCTGCCCACTTTTTCTAACTTTGAACTGCAAATACCCAGTGAATAACTTTGGAAAGTTTAACAGCCCTGGAATTAATACTTAAATAATGGCATCAGTTTAAATGGGTGCCAATGGATTCGCTGTTGGTGGCTCCGCCCACTTTTTCTAACCCTGAATACGTAGTCAGCCAGTGACTGCAAAGTTTGGGAACCCTGACATAAATAGTGTGAGAAAGGCAGCATTTTAAATTTAAACCAAAAAAATTAAATAGGTGAAGTTTGATTGGCTTTTGGTGGCTCCACCCACTTTTTTCAAACCTAAAAATGCAGTCCGCTAGTGACCCTGATGTTATTACTGTGAGAATGGCAGCAGGTTGAATTTCCCCATTGAAAATCAATAGGTAAAATCTGATTGGCTGCTGGTGGACCACAGTTACCCGGTGACTAGCTTTGCAAAGTTTGAGGACCTTAGTATCAATATTTAAAGAATGGCAGCAGTTTAAATTTAAACGTATGAAGTCTATAGGTGAAATCTGATTGGCTGTTGTTGGCCCCGCCCACTTTTCTAAACTTGGAACATAGTCACCTAGTGACAAACTGTGCAAAGTTTGGGGACCCTGACATTAAACATGTGAGAATGGCAGCAGTTAAAATTTCCCCACTGAAAGCAATGAAATAATATGATTGGCTTTTGGTGGCTCCGCCCACTTTTTCTAACCTTGAGTACGAAGTCACGCGGTGACTGACTGTGTAAAGTTTGGGAACCCTGGCATCAAACCAATAAAATTCAATAGGTGAAATCTGATTGGCTGTTGGTGGCTCTGCCCACTTTTTCAAAACTAAAACTGCAGTCCCCTAGTGACCAACTGGGAGAAGTTTGGGGACCCTGGTGTTAATACTGTAAGAATGGCAGCAGGTTGGATTTCCCCATTAAAAGTCAATAGGTAAAGTCTGATTGGCTCTTGTTGGCTCCGCCCACTTTTTGTAACCTTGAATGGCAGTTACCTGGTGCCTAACCCTGCAAAGTTTGGGGACCCCGGTGTTATTACTGTGAGAATGGCAGCAGGTTGGATTTCCCCTTTGAAAGTCAATAGGTAAAATCTGTTTGGCTCTTGGTGGCTCCGCCCACTTTTTCTTGGTGGCAGTTACCTGGTGCCTAACCCTGCAAAGTTTGGGGACCCCGGCGTTATTACTGAAAGTGTCCCGTCCCTCACACAACATAATTCAAAGTTCACAATGACAAATGTAAGGTGACCCCTCCAATCATATTATTGTATAGTTGTTCAGCATTGTCTGCCGAGCACTTTTACTATTTACATTAATACGTTTTTTCATTTTCATGATATTAGCAGTATTTACTGTGCCGATACAATGATACCGCTGGTCAGTTCTGTCACGGTCTGACTGGTACCAACTAACCAACACAGAGCTAAACACAACTAATTATGGGAACCATAGTAGCACCCATAATCCCTCCCACCACCGTATCTATCCACAACACAACCCAATAGTTGTCTTTGGATTTACGGACATCCACATACCAATAATGGTTTTGATTAATACGATTGATTTGAAATTGATACCATGTACAACTGTTCTCTCTTCTCCTTTACACGATTACACTTTCATTATATGTGTTCAACCCTGTCATTTAGATAAAAAAAACTACGACGCCAAGAGACGGCACTGGTGTTTCATTTTCATTTGTCAAAATAAATCTTCATATCTTGAAAACTAGAAATACAACTCAATGTAAATTGCAAAAGTGCTAAGTAGAGCAGTCTGAACAGTCTGCAGTGTGGAGCCCAGATCCTTCCTTTTCTTACCCAACTGGACTCTACCAGTTTCCACTCTGTGCAATGCAAACCCCTTACCCTCCTACACATGTATACAAGATTTTAACCTGCATTTAGCGCCAGGCCTACAGCTGTAGGCACCCAAGGCAATCCCCCTCTGCCCCAATCACTCCACCCCTACCCCATGCAACACCTTGGCTTGGCCTCCACCCCACAACTCCCCCTGGCACACAGAAATGCTCTACAGCAACACATTTGATGCACCACTTAGAGAAGGGCTGAAGCTCGGGGTAATGCAGGCACCCTGCACCCCCTACCATTGCACCCTAGGCACAGGCCTCTACTGCTTACTCCTTGATCTGTCCTTTGCGCTATCTGGGATTGTCAATTTCCCCTGACAATAAATAAAAAGCCTGGAAGAGGGAATGATGAACAATCTCTGTAAACTGCAACCCAACATGTAAGCTAATGAGAAATAATACAATCAAAGGTGTGCAAAACCTCTATGCGATGCCTTACAAATAAGAGAGGGTAAATGAATCAGTTATTAAGCCAGAAATCTTGCTGCAGTTCCATTGAGGCATTAGTGTGTAAGCAGGTCACTCATGGACAGTGACGACTTCTTGACATGAGTTGCTATAGGCCTTTACTGTGCTCCAATGGGCACCTTTTTACAAACATGGGTAACTGACATAGTATTGTCACTCTACTCTCACAGCATCTCACCTGACACCCAGCCTGACTAGTCTCAAAGTAGCCATGAGCTACAGAAGGCAATCAACCATTTCTTACTACAGGTCCCACTTTCTGTGGTTTGTGCAGCTGCCTGGCATCCAACACTCTGCCCTCCCTGGCACTACTTCAGGTTCCGACATCAATCTGAACCCAAATACCTATATCCCACAGTTTTACCATAAGGTCACTATCTTATGGGGCCAAGGTTGACCATCTCCTGAGGAGATGTGCTATCGTATTGCAGATGCCCATGAAGTGTTACATAGGCCTACCTGACTCTTCCTCTGTACCATTTCTATTGTATGAACTAGAGAGTTTAGAGTTGTATACATTTCCTTGGGGAAAGACCTGGTCACGGTCTACATGGGGTTGTTTTCACCTACTGTCCAGAGTAGAAGCTCCAATTAACTATTTCCCTAGTATATATATATATATATATCTAATGTCATCGCTTTTAATCAACTGTCTTAGGGTGTTTGAGGAGTCAGTTTTTAGATTGAAGACCCTGTTAATAATTTCTGATTATTAGAGTCATCTGTGGGACAATCTGAGTAAATCGTGACAGTTGTGTAACTATTCTTAAGATAGTACCTTTATATTGTATTGGTTGTTAAATAAAACAGATCGCCATGGCCTAACAGTCAAAAAGAACTGTAACCAGTCCAAACAAAACACGTTTATGGGCTTTGTTATGCCGGATTCAAGGCAGAAAGTGAGGGTAGGGCACATACTTTAGGCACAATTAATAGAGAGTGGTGCGGCAGGGCTGTGGGGACAGAGTGACAGCAGTTGCAGGGTCGGACTGGGCCGCCGGGACACTGGGAAAAATCCCGGTGGGCCCCGGCGGCCCAGTCCAACCTTTGCCGGCGCTCCCCCTTCTGACTGTTCCTCCCCTGACGCGTTCAATTTATACGCGCTCAGGGAGGACGTCAGGTAGGGGCCCTGCGGGGGGGGGGGGGTAGGGGACACGGCTGGCTGGGGCACCTGCAGGGCACCTGGGGCGGGAGCCCCGGTGGGCCCTGCACCTCCCAGTCCGACCCTGAGCAGTTGAGGACCTTCTTTATGATTATTTAACATTTTCTACTGGTCTTCCTTCTACCCAATGTCAATGCACTAACCTGGTGTCATTAAACTCATTAAATCGGAATAAGCCCCACTAACCATTTATATTATCTTGGCTGAGCTTCTGGAATTCCAACAGTTGAATCAATAGCAGAAGTCTTTAAGCTTTAATGAAGCGGTCCTCAAGTACCTCCTAAAGCCCCCCCGGCAGTGTTAACTTTGTGGCTTCATCAAATTTGACCCTGTCTATGTCTGCTCAACCCATAGACATATTTTCAATCATATGGAATTCTGATATAATTTCAGATTCACTATAGATGGGAAATCTCCACACAGTGGGGCAAAAACACAATGCAGCACTGAATCTGAATCACACTGTATATTCCGGTAAGAATTAAAGCATTTGTAAAGGGGTGTCTACTTTGCCCATGAATGTACTGTATTGTTGGATATTGGAGGGTTCCACTTGTGACTTATGTCAAATGTCGTAGCAACACATTTTCAATTGTATAAGTGTAATTCATTATTTTTGCCCAGTTTATACATGTTGGCAACCTCTTGAAGAACACCATGCATTGTACAAAGTACCAAAAAATGGTCAATAGTGGCAATATTTTGTTGCACTCTGCTTGTTGCATTGTAAATTACTTCTGTGCCTTATGTGGGGACCAAATAATTGACGCACCTAATGGATAGGGAGGGACCCTTAAGGTGGCCATACACGTTATGATCCGCTCGCTTGGCGAGGTCTCCAAGCAATCAGATCTTCTACCGATATCCCCACCTGTAGGTGGGCAATATCGGGTAAATGATTGAATTATAACGACAGCAATGGGCGATTTCAGGCCAGATATCGGCCGGGCAGGCCCGTCGGTAGTGCCCATACACAGGCCGATTAGTGGCCGAATTGGTCTAAGGGGCCAATATCAGCAGCTACAATTGAGTTACAGTGGACATGAATAGGCCTTTTATTTCACATTTTATTGTGTAGTCTCAACCTCTGCTTAATAAAAGATTATATTTTATTCTTCCACCTTGTAGCTCATTCTGGATAGTGGGCTATAACCCCATTCAGGGGCATTTCCAAGCCAAGGGGTCAGTTGTTGGGGATGAATGTTTCCCTAGCAATGATACATATCTAATTATAATGGGTAGAAGGCCATTTACATTCTGAATTCTTTCATTCTCCAAAATGAAAACGTTAATTTATCCCCTGAAGTGATTCCGAGGGGGATGCGGCAGCCTGGGTGCCTGATCCCAATGCTCAGAAGAACCAAGTCCTCTCTATTCTGTGGTTAACAAGCCCCATGGGTTATACAATGAGTGTGTCTATATAAGTATCGCTTTCATTTCATGTGTTTTGTCCTCAGATCATGGACAATAGTCAACACCAAGACTCAACCCTTTGAAAAATCACTGCTGAATTTATGGTTACCATTTCAGGGGACCAAATACTGGAACATATGAACTGAACTAGAGGATCAAACTTGGTAAGAAGTCATTCAAACCCAGTTGAAGAAATGCTTCGCACTATTCACTGTGACTGGTTTGAAATTCAAAATGGAAAATCAAACAATTGTAGCGGAATTCACGTTGCTGGGAATATCCCACCTTCCTAAGCTTGAACACCAACTCTTCCTCATGTTTCTCCTTACTTATTTAATGACCGTGAGTGGGAATCTTTTGATCCTGGTCCTCATCCTCACTGATAACCATCTTCACACCCCAATGTACTTATTTCTTGGACACCTGGCCGGCGTGGATATCTGCTATTCCCAAGTCACTTGCCCACGAATGCTCTTGGACTTCTACTCTGAGAAGAAGACCATATCCTATAGATCTTGCTTGACCCAAGCTTTTTTCTTCATGTTTTTTGTTTGTTGTGAGTGTTTCTTGCTGGCTGTGATGTCCTATGACAGATATGCTGCTGTTTGTCAGCCTCTGCAATATATACAAATCATGAGTTGGAAGAGATGCATTCAGCTCCTCAATTTGATATGGACTTTAGGATTCAATTCCTCTTTAGTTCATACACTATTGACACTGAGGTTGACATTTTGTGGTCCAAGCACCGTCCACAATTTCTTTTGTGACCTTCCCCAGTTGTTGACCCTTTCATGTACAGATGCGTCCCTCAACATGCTCCTACTGTTTGTGTTGGGAGGGATATTATCATTCATTACTTTCTTCATAACGTTCTTGCCATATGTTTATATTTTCTACACGGTCCACAGGATAAGGTCAAAAAACCCAACACTCAAAGCCTTCTCCACCTGTACGTCCCACCTCACAGTGGTTTGTATTTTCTATGGAACCCTGTGCTTTGCCTACTTGCGCCCGCACTCAAGCTATTTAGATAAAGACATTTTTATTGCTGTTGTGTATGCGGTGATTTCCCCTTTATTAAATCCTATAATCTACAGTCTGAGAAATGGGGAGATTAAACACGCATTAGGAAGGGTAAAGCATTGACTCATTACAAGTTATATGGAATAAACTGGGAAAGTTGTGTTGAATTTTACTTTTAGGGAAACAAGTGTTTGTCATATTTTAACACAGCGCAGCTCGTTTTTATTTTCAAAAGCATAACTGTACTTAATTATTTTGTGCATTAATTAAGCCACTCATCCCAACCTTTCTTAGTAGGAAGGTCTGTCAAACTATAGTTTATACAGAAGTAGTGGGCAGTTGCATGTTGTAGCTCCCACCATTCCCAGCTACAGTCAGGTGATGCCATTGGGCCAATAAAAGGGCAAACATTATGGGGTTTCACCTTGACAGAAAGCAAGTTGCTGGTAGAATTCTTAATGAATCAGATAAAAGCGAGTGTAGAACTGGCCAGGCCAGGGGTGAGTGAGTGTAGGACAGGCCAGACCGGGGGTGAGTGAGTGTAGGACTGGCCAGACCGGGGGTGAGTGAGTGTAGGACTGGCCAGACCGGGGGTGAGTGAGTGTAGAACTGGCCAGGCGTGAGTGAGTGTAGGACAGGCCAGACCGGGGGTGAGTGAGTGTAGGACTGGCCAGGCCGGGGGTGAGTGAGTGTAGGACAGGCCAGACCGGGGGTGAGTGAGTGTAGGACTGGCCAGACCGGGGGTGAGTGAGTGTAGGACTGGCCAGACCGGGGGTGAGTGAGTGTAGAACTGGCCAGGCGTGAGTGAGTGTAGGACAGGCCAGACCGGGGGTGAGTGAGTGTAGAACTGGCCAGGCCAGGGGTGAGTGAGTGTAGGACAGGCCAGACCGGGGGTGAGTGAGTGTAGGACTGGCCAGACCGGGGGTGAGTGAGTGTAGGACTGGCCAGACCGGGGGTGAGTGAGTGTAGAACTGGCCAGGCGTGAGTGAGTGTAGGACAGGCCAGACCGGGGGTGAGTGAGTGTAGGACTGGCCAGGCCGGGGGTGAGTGAGTGTAGGACAGGCCAGACTGGGGGTGAGTGAGTGTAGGACAGGCCAGACTGGGGGTGAGTGAGTGTAGGACAGGCCAGACCGGGGGTGAGTGAGTGTAGGACAGACCAGGCCGGGGGTGAGTGAGTGTAGGACCGGCCAGACTGGGGGTGAGTGAGTGTAGGACTGGCCAGGCTGGGGGTGAGCGAGTGTAGGACAGGCCAGACCTGGGGTTAGTGAGTGTAGGACTGACCAGGCCGGGGGTGAGTGAGTGTAGGACTGACCAGGCCGGGGGTAAGTGAGTGTAGGATTGGCCGGGCTGGGGGTAAGTGAGTGTAGGATTGGCCAGGCCGGGGGTGAGTGTGACGCAGTTGGCCAGCTTCAAGTATATTGCAATATATTGACAAACAATCCCTGTTTGGTTAAAGGGGTGGGCATTGGTTCATTTAAGTAGTCTTACAATAATAGCATATAGAAAAGTTGTACACTGAAGTCATATAAGAATCAAAAATGTAAAGAAAAATAAAACCAAACAATGTATAATGTAGCATAGTTAGTCTGGTTAGAAAGAGCAGTTTCTGGCTCCAACCAGATGGAAGTACCCTTCCCTACAGGCACTGTTGCCTCAGTGTAGGACACGGTTAAGACACAGGAATCAGGTCAGTTCTTATCCTTGATCCACAGTCAGCTGTTTGGGACCCTTGACTTCTAAGTTACCCTACCCAAGGAAACAGATACTTGTCCAGACTTCTCCACAGTGGTGCCGTGCTTTTTGGCTGTCATTACCCAGCCCGCACTCTGCTAAGGTGGGATAATCTAGTGGACACCATACCTTTCTGTGCCAGTATCTACTTACTCCTCTGAGTGAGCATTGCAACAACCCTGTGGACTATGTGTCTTGGACAATAAACAAGTTCAGTTCTGTTTTACTGCCAAAGAATCTTGAGGTTCCCATACTTTAAATCACTACACCCCAAGGATATTTCCGCCTGTCAAAATTCCACCTTGTGTGTTAGAGTCCTATGTAACCCATACTCTCAAGCCTATCTAGTTGGTCTGTAAATACAGCCAAATGGGGGTTATATAATATTTCAGTTAACATCCCCGAGACCTCCACCCAGATTTGTTGTATACTTGGACAGGACCAAAAGATATGATAAAGCCCCTCTCTCCACATTTCCTCCAATACTCTGGAGAGTGATCAGGAAATAAAGAATGGAATTTAGCCAGGGGGGAAGGTGATACCAAACCATTATATATGTTCTTTTCGCTTGGCACAGGATACCACCCCCCTGACATTATCCCAAATAGACGCCCACCGCTGTCCTTCTACCATCAGGGATTACTATAAAGCAGAATGGGGTTTATAATAAAACAGATGGATAGCAGCAGGTCTCTGAGTCAAGTGGTTTCACCCAGATGCATCCAACTCGTTCCCCACTACAACTGCAATTTTGTTGCATGGTCCCTACCAGTGTGGCTACTGTCATCTACCTCAGCATGATAGGAAATAGCCTGAATATGCAGCAGCTGTGTATGTGGGGTCACTCAGGGGGAGATATTAGGGATCTGATATCTAGATCACATTTACCCCAATTACAGATTAGTTCCATTCCCCACTAGCACCGCCATTTGTGTACCTATCTGCAGGGCCGGCATCAGAAACCGTTATTTATATGGGGCCCCCCATAAACACAATCAGCGAAGTGCCAGAATTATGGCCCCGCCCCTTGTGTGCGCAATATAAAAAGCTGACGTGACTCTATAATAAGCTGTTTATATAAAGAGTTCCATTGATTAATGTGCTAATAAGTCAGTCAGTTTATTGGGGGGCAGTGGGGTTTGCCCTAAGTTACGTTACGTAAACTGCGTAACCCTAGGGGCCCAATGATGTTGCTGTGGGATAAATAACTAGTCAGTAGTAGTTCAATAGTAAAAATAATTCATGTGCTAAGTCGTTCAGTTTATTGGGGGTCAGTGGGGTTTGCCCTAAGTTTAACCCCTTCCCACCTACCTGCCCCTGCTCTGCACTGTCACTGCTTGATACGTACGTTTTTGCATAAGTTGCGTAAACTGCGTAACCCTAGGGGCCAAATAACTAGTCAGTTGTAGCTCATAACAATAGTCAAAATAATGAATGTGCTAATAAGGCAATATTTTAATTTGGAGGGGGTCAACGAAGTTTATACTTTATACTATAGTTGTTGTATAAGTTACATAAACTGGGTAAGTTTAGAACCCAATGCACAATTCTCCAAATTTACATTGTGATAGATTTGCCTGCTGGGCCATTCCCCCCCCAACCCCTTCTGTAAGCACTTTGCACCCCCTTATTGCCTATTGTACCCCCTTATTGCCTATTGCACACCCTTATTGCCTATTGTACCCCCTTATTGCCTATTGCACCCCTTTATTGCCTATTGCACCCCCTTATTGCCTATTGTACCCCCTTATTGCCTATTGCACCCCTTTATTGCCTATTGTACCCCCTTATTGCCTATTGTACCCCCTTATTGCCTATTGCACCCCTTTATTGCCTATTGTACCCCCTTATTGCCTATTGTACCCCCTTATTGCCTATTGTACCCCCTTATTGCCTATTGCACCCCCTTATTGCCTATTGTACCCCCTTATTGCCTATTGAACCCCCTTATTGCCTATTGCACCTTGTGCTGTTTTTGTAATTAGGCCCCGTTACATTCATCCTGCAGATACAGTTTCTCCAAAGCCAAATCCCTTTGGGCTAATTCCTATTGGCTGAAACTGTGCCGTACCTCACACAGCATAAGCAATAGGTCCCATTTACAAATGCAATGGAAACCCTCAAAACAAATGTAAAGCTGTTTCGTTTGCTCTGCTGAGCACTTTTGCAATTTAGAATCATTATTTTTTCCTCTTTTTCTTGATAATAACAATTTTTTCTGTAATAAAAATGAAACCGTTGATTAATTCAACAGTCTGACCGGTGGGGACAAATTTCAGAAGAAGACATGTTCCTACTCATTTCTAAGCAGGGCAACATCGGAACACTTTCCTCTCCTTCTTCTTCCCTCCCCGCCGGCAGTTGGGCCAGTTGGAAAAACTAAACCAACAGACGACAACGGTGTTTCATTCTCATGAAATTAGTTTAATCTTCATAACTTGTTAACTAGAAATAAACATAAAAGTAGAGTGCAAAAGGGCTCAGAAGATCCCTGCAATCAATTTAACATTGATTTCTTTTGATATATATACAGGTATGGGATCTCTTATCCGGAAACCTGATATCCAGAAAGCTCCGAATTACAGAAAGCCTGTCTCCCATAGACCCCATTTTAATGAAATAATTCAGATTTTAAAAATGATTTCCTTTTCCTTTTTCCTAAAACATTACCTGTACTTGATCCTAACTAAGATATAATTACCCCTTATTGGGGCAGAACAGCCTTATTGGGTTTATTTAATGGTTAAATGATCCCCTTTTCTCTGTAATAATAAAACAGTACCTGTACTTGATCCCAACTAAGATATAATTACCCCTTATTGGGGGCAGAACAGTCCTATTGGGTTTATTTCATGGTTAAATTATTCCCTTTTCTCTGTAATAATAAAACAGTACCTGTACTTGATCCCAACTAAGATATAATTACCCCTTATTGGGGCAGAACAGCCCTATTGGGTTTATTTCATGGTTAAATGATTCCCTTTTCTCTGTAATAATAAAACAGTACCTGTACTTGATCCCAACTAAGATATAATTACCCCTTATTGGGGGCAGAACAGCCCTATTGGGTTTATTTAATGGTTAAATGATTCCCTTTTCTCTGTAATAATAAAACAGTACCTGTACTTGATCCCAACTAAGATATAATTACCCCTTATTGGGGCAGAACAGCCCTATTGGGTTTATTTCATGGTTAAATGATTCCCTTTTCTCTGTAATAATAAAACAGTACCTGTACTTGATCCCAACTAAGATATAATTACCCCTTATTGGGGCAGAACAGCCCTATTGGGTTTATTTAATGGTTAAATGATTCCCTTTTCTCTGTAATAATAAAACAGTACCTGTACTTGATCCCAACTAAGATATAATTACCCCTTATTGGGGGCAGAACAGCCCTATTGGGTTTATTTAATGGTTAAATGATTCCCTTTTCTCTGTAATAATAAAACAGTACCTGTACTTGATCCCAACTAAGATATAATTACCCCTTATTGGGGGCAGAACAGCCCTATTGGGTTTATTTAATGGTTAAATGATTCCCTTTTCTCTGTAATAATAAAACAGTACCTGTACTTGATCCCAACTAAGATATAATTACCCCTTATTGGGGCAGAACAGCCCTATTGGGTTTATTTAATGGTTAAATGATTCCCTTTTCTCTGTAATAATAAAACAGTACCTGTACTGTTTTATTATTAGAGAAAAAATGGAAATCATTTTTAAAAATTAGAATTATTTGCTTATAATGGAGTCTATGGCAGATGGCCTTTCCGTAAATCAGAACCTTCTGGATAACGGGTTTCAGTATAAGGGATCCCATACCTGTACAATAATACAATATGAATACGTTTAGAAAAAGTGTTCAGTCACAAGTGGAAGAAGATCCCTGCCCTGTAGAGCTTACAATCTAACTTGTGTTTAAAGTACTGCACCCACTGATGTCTATAACGAGATGTATACATGGCTGGATTTAAACTGCAGGCGCCCCAGGCTTGCGTTGGTTAGTTATTTTTCTATTCAGGTTCTATTTATGTATTAGTCTCCTGTTCAAACCACTCCCTGGTTGCTAAGGTAATTTGGACCCTAGCAACTGCTGCTAAAACTCCAAAATGGAGGGCTGCTCAATAATGACAAAAAATACAAATACTAAAAAATAAAGACCAATTGCAAACTGCGAATATTACTCTCTACATCATACTAAAAGGTGACCAACCCCTTTACTGAACTGCATTGTTTTATGTTCCAGGGTGCCCCATACGGTTACATAGATGGGCAATAGGGATTTATAAAGAGGCCAAAGTATGCTAGAACCCTAAAGTGAATGGCAAATCCAGGCATCATCCAAAATCATCAGTTTTATCTACAACTGATATCGTTTTATTCTAAAATTGGTTTCTCTTATAAAGCTGGAATTAACGTGAAACTATCATGAAAATGTCATTATAGTACGAGCTGCATAGAAATATGATTAAAGATACGGCGCCGATTTTATTTAGGTACGTTCTTATTCCCATAAGGCAAAGCTTAGAATTAAGTCTCAGTTTAATAATATTTCCCCTTTGGGTTGCACTTCCCAACCACATGGTTAGTGATTCATGCAGTGTTCCCATAGCAACAAGGAAGGTCATGATTGTTTAGCAGGCTGGAGTCATTCTGCGTTGCCATGGCAGCAGGGCATTGTGATGTCATCCTTATCAGATAAGGGATAAAGGTCGCTGCCAGTTCTGTACCAGTTGCTTGTTGGATGCCAAACAGCTCACACTAGTTCTAACTAGTGATTTTCAACAGCGATTAATCTGATTTGATTATCTGTAAGTAAAATCTTATCCTTAATTAATATAGGAGAAAATAAACTATAAAATAAATAATGATTATCATTTGTATAACTGCAGGCATACATTTGTAACCTATAGCGGCCAAGTGAATGTAGAGTTATGGCATTTATTTAAGTCAGGGCCATTTGCTGCTTATTATTATTATTATTACTATTACTTTATAGCGCCATTGTTACCCGTAGAGCTGTTAGCTACTAATCACTTTGTTACTGGTTTTTACTAATCAGCAAACGAGTCCCAATTATATTCCCCATAAGCGCATTACTCTAGCCAGTAATTTATAATAGATACAAAAAGGAACACTTGGGATATTGGATTCCAGGGTCGGACTGGCCCCCGGTGGGTCCTTCACCCCCCAGTCCGACCCTGTTGGACTCACTCAGTTATTGGATTTATATTACAGTCTGTATGTGCTGTATCAGTATTAGAGTAACAGAAACTAAACACGGGGGACAATAGGGTGACATTGGGGGACAATGGGGGGAACGGAATCCAACTTTTCTAGGCAATTGGTTCTAACGTTTATTATTATCAGCAACAACAATGCTGTAGTTTTGCCTTTTGTCTTTCTATAACCTGATTGGTTAAACTATTTCTTTTCTCATTTAGGAATCAACAATGTTTTCGAGATTTCGAAAAAGATTTATTAAGATCTTTAAATCTAATAACAGGGTAAGGCTAAAACGTATTTCTTTAATATTCAGGGAACGTAATCAGGAATGTACTGCTCGGCTTCCCTTCGAAAGGGATTTTAAATGAAATTAAAAAAGTAACGTAACATTGCCCAGAGTTCCCTACAGACGGCGACGCTTTACATTATAATTGTGTTTATTTTCCCACTGCCTATATCTTGTTTTTGGGAATGGCCAGAAAAGAGGGGTGTAGAGTGAATGGGGCTATTACGATTATGGGATCCCTTATCCGGAAACTTGTTATCCAGAAAGCTCTGAATTACGGAAAGCCTGTCTCCCATAGACTCCATTTTAATCAAATAATTTAGAAATTTAAAACTGATTTCCTTATTCATTGTAATAATAAAACAGAACCTTGTAAGATATAATTACCCCTTATTGGGGGCAGAACAGCCCTATTGGGTTTATTTAATGGTTAAATGATTCCCTTTTCTCTGTAATAATAAAACAGTACCTGTACTTGATCCCAACTAAGATATAATTACCCCTTATTGGGGCAGAACAGCCCTATTGGGTTTATTTCATGGTTAAATGATTCCCTTTTCTCTGTAATAATAAAACAGTACCTGTACTTGATCCCAACTAAGATATAATTACCCCTTATTGGGGGCAGAACAGCCCTATTGGGTTTATTTCATGGTTAAATGATTCCCTTTTCTCTGTAATAATAAAACAGTACCTGTACTTGATCTCAACTAAGATATAATTACCCCTTATTGGGGCAGAACAGCCCTATTGGGTTTATTTCATGGTTAAATGATTCCCTTTTCTCTGTAATAATAAAACAGTACCTGTACTTGATCCCAACTAAGATATAATTACCCCTTATTGGGGCAGAACAGCCCTATTGGGTTTATTTCATGGTTAAATGATTCCCTTTTCTCTGTAATAATAAAACAGTACCTGTACTTGATCCCAACTAAGATATAATTACCCCTTATTGGGGGCAGAACAGCCCTATTGGGTTTATTTCATGGTTAAATGATTCCCTTTTCTCTGTAATAATAAAACAGTACCTGTACTTGATCCCAACTAAGATATAATTACCCCTTATTGGGGGCAGAACAGCCCTATTGGGTTTATTTCATGGTTAAATGATTCCCTTTTCTCTGTAATAATAAAACAGTACCTGTACTTGATCCCAACTAAGATATAATTACCCCTTATTGGGGGCAGAACAGCCCTATTGGGTTTATTTAATGGTTAAATGATTCCCTTTTCTCTGTAATAATAAAACAGTACCTGTACTAGATCCCAACTAAGATATAATTACCCCTTATTGGGGCAGAACAGCCCTATTGGGTTTATTTAATGGTTAAATGATTCCCTTTTCTCTGTAATAATAAAACAGTACCTGTACTTGATCCCAACTAAGATATAATTACCCCTTATTGGGGGCAGAACAGCCCTATTGGGTTTATTTCATGGTTAAATGATTCCCTTTTCTCTGTAATAATAAAACAGTACCTGTACTTGATCCCAACTAAGATATAATTACCCCTTATTGGGGGCAAAACAGCCCTATTGGTTTTATTTAATGGTTAAATGATTCCCTTTTCTCTGTAATAATAAAACAGTACCTGTACTTGATCCCAACTAAGATATAATTACCCCTTATTGGGGCAGAACAGCCCTATTGGGTTTATTTAATGGTTAAATGATTCCCTTTTCTCTGTAATAATAAAACAGTACCTGTACTTGATCCCAACTAAGATATAATTACCCCTTATTGGATGCAAAACAATCCTATTGGGTTTATTTAATGTTTTATTGATTATTTATTAGACATAAGGTATGAGATCCAAATTACGGAAAGAACCCTTAGCCGGAATACCTTTGGTCCCGAGCATTCTGGATAACGGGTCCTATACCTGTACTGGGCATCACTGTGCACTTGCATCTATAATACTGTATATATATGTAATAATTCCTAATTGTATTTTATACTATTTCCATCTCTACAGAATGTTACTGAGGCTGAATGTTTCTCCTACACAATAACTATAACCATTAAATATATATGGTGCCTCTCTGGCAATGTTATCCGAGCTCTTGGTTTTAACACAGATGATTGGCTAATGATAATGTTCTATTTCTAATATAATATGATATACTTTATTGCACAGAGAGACTTGTTAAAGATGTATTTCTACCATTTTTGTTTCTCAACCCAAATTTTTAATAATAGTTTTTTCAATGTTTTTCTTTCCATAGGACAGTAATGATATTCTGGCTGTACCCTCGTGTCCCCGGGAACTGGTAATTAAACCAGTAGAAGAACAAGTGGTTTCAGAACCTACTGTTCAAGAACATCTCACTCGGGAGATAAATGTAAGTTGTTTTTTTATATAAGAGGCTGATAATAAGCTACATCATATACAAGTATTACTTATAAATAACACTAATGTCTAATGACACCCTCCTGTTATACAATATATCAGAGGATACAATGAGCCCTGTCACAATTGGAACAAATTAGGCCAAAGACACCAGTAACCTAGTCATACAATTTAATAAAATAATGATGTATCAACACTGTTGTTTCCCACCAGAGCATGCGTTGCCTCTTAGTACCTGCCTTATAGGTTTATTTAATGGTTAGATGATTCCCTTTTCTCTGTAATAATAAAACAGTACTTGTACTTGATCCCAACTAAGATATAATTACCCCTTATTGGGGGCAGAACAGCCCTATTGGGTTTATTTCATGGTTAAATGATTCCCTTTTCTCTGTAATAATAAAACAGTACCTGTACTTGATCCCAAATAAGATATAATTACCCCTTATTGGGGGCAGAACAGCCCTATTGGGTTTATTTCATGGTTAAATGATTCCCTTTTCTCTGTAATAATAAAACAGTACCTGTACTTGATCCCAACTAAGATATAATTACCCCTTATTGGGGGCAGAACAGCCCTATTGGGTTTATTTCATGGTTAAATGATTCCGTTTTCTCTGTAATAATAAAACAGTACCTGTACTTGATCCCAACTAAGATATAATTACCCCTTATTGGGGCAGAACAGCCCTATTGGGTTTATTTAATGGTTAAATGATTCCCTTTTCTCTGTAATAATAAAACAGTACCTGTACTTGATCCCAACTAAGATATAATTACCCCTTATTGGGGGCAGAACAGCCCTATTGGGTTTATTTAATGGTTAAATGATTCCCTTTTCTCTGTAATAATAAAACAGTACCTGTACTTGATCCCAACTAAGATATAATTACCCCTTATTGGGGGCAGAACAGCCCTATTGGGTTTATTTCATGGTTAAACGATTCCCTTTTCTCTGTAATAATAAAACAGTACCTGTACTTGATCCCAACTAAGATATAATTACCCCTTATTGGGGCAGAACAGCCCTATTGGGTTTATTTAATGGTTAAATGATTCCCTTTTCTCTGTAATAATAAAACAGTACCTGTACTTGATCCCAACTAAGATATAATTACCCCTTATTGGGGGCAGAACAGCCCTATTGGGTTTATTTCATGGTTAAATGATTCCCTTTTTTCTGTAATAATAAATTATAAATACACAAATAGATAATGTGTATAAGATCCCACACTAGGTACAGCATTCCCTATATATTCCCTAAATATATTCCATAAGGGAGATTCAATTAAAAGAGTTTCCAGATTACAAGAGGAGCAAATTTCACATTTCATTTTGGAACCCTGTTATATTATTGATCATTATTCAGTGCAGGTCTATAAGTAGGTTTTGTACTTGGTTTATATTTATATTGTATATTTCCTTTTAATAGGCTTCAACAAAGCACAAACTGAGTAAAGTCCTTCTCAGGGAGACATTAATAATTGCACATAATAAGGCCGAAGAAGAAGCGAGAAAAGAAATACTGAAGCGCAAACTAGAAAATGTGCAACTAAGGGAAAAGGCAAGAATTCAAGAGAAGGAAACGCAGATGGAAGTACAGAGACAAACCGAAAAGAGAATGAAGGAAAAAGAACTATGGGTGTCTCTAGCGAATGCAACTCAGGAAGAAGATAAGAAGGAACTCATGAAGCGCAAAGTGAGAAATATAATGCTTCTTGAGAAATTAAAAGCTGAAGATAGAGAGACTGAAGTGCAAGTCCAGAGACAGAGAGAAGAGAGACAGAGAGAGATAGAACGATGGAAAGCTCTGGAGAAAGAAGCACAGGAGGAAAACAACCGAGAGATTAGGAAACGAAAAGAACGGAACCTGCTTCTTAATAAAAATATGGAAATGGAAAAAGAACAGAAGCTGAAGAACATAGAACAGCAAAGAAGAATGAAAGAACTGGAGCTAGAAGCTCAGAAGAAGGTGAGTATGTGCTTGGTATGGGGGGGTTCATAATGGCACTTTATGGGGAATAATGTCTCCCTTATCAGGTATGGGTATATACTCGAGTATAAGCCGATCCGAATATAAGCCGAGGTACCTAATTTTACCTAAGAAAACTGGAAAAAACTTATTAACTCGAGTATAAGCCTAGGGTGGGAAATGCAGCAGCTACTGCTAAGTTTCAATAATCAAAATAAATACCAGTAAAATTGAGGCATCAGTGGGGTATATGTTTTTAAATATTTCTTTAAAAGAAAAACAGTAAACTAGCTCTGTAAGTGGAGAAGAGGGTCAACAAAAACACTATGGGGCCCATTTACTTACTCACGAACGGGCCGAATGCGTCCGATTGCGTTTTTTTCGTAATGATCGGTATTTTGCGATTTTTTCGGAAAACTATCGCGACTTTTTCGTTACCAATACGATTTTTGCGGAAAAACGCGAGTTTTTCGTAGCCATTCCGAAAGTTGCGATTTTTTCGTAGTGTTAAAACTTGCGCAAAACATTGCGCCTTTCAAGTTTTAACGCTACGAAAAAAGCGCCACTTTTCGCGCAAGTTTTAACGCTACGAAAAAATCGCAACTTTCGGAATGGCTACGAAAAACTCGCGTTTTTTCTCGCAAATCGTATTGGTAACGAAAAAGTCGCGATAATTTCCGAAAAGTCGTAAAGGCGCCGAAAAAATGTTCGTTTTCCAATCGGAATTTTTCCAATTCGGTCGGAATTCGTGTCTTAGTAAATCAGCCCCTATGAGTACTACCCCCACGCTCATTGCACATTGGCAAACTGGCAGCAGACCCAGTCCCGGAGGGATGTAAGGGGAAATAAGTATTGCGACTGGGAATGGGTCAGGGCACTGGAGGGTCTGGTTGTGGGTGGCCTAATTTGCACACAAAGGACAGAGGGTGCTAGTCTGGAGGGACCCATGGCACCCGACTCGAGTATAAGCCGAGGGTGACTTTTTCAGCACATTTTGGGTGCTTAAAAACTAGGCTTATACTCGAGTATATACAGTACTTTTCCATATAAAGGCACACTATTTGACATTGGAGATATTTTTTCTCAAATCACTATGCCCATTTTTAACTCATAACATCATTAAACTATATTCATAAGGATCTATTATACATCTTAATTTGCAACTCTTGCGTTACTATAATATAAAAAAGGACACAAGTCCATCAAGTTCATCAGTTGAATTCTATCTCCACAGGACGATGCTGCAATGAGAGAAGAAATAGCAATGCAGCAACCTAAAGAGATGGAAATAATAAGATCTACAGAGGAAGAAGCCCAGAAGCTTTCAGGTACAGTTTTATATCTTTCTTATCAGACTATGGCAGTATATAATAACCAAATATATTTCTGATGGGAAGGGTATCTCCTATAGATTCCAACAGAAGCCATTACCGCTCATTTTAAAAATGGGGTCCTTTTCTCTGTAATAATAAAGCAGTGCCATGTCCCTAATGGTAACTGAGTTGGATGAATCCCTATTGGTGGAAAAACAAGTCTATTGGGTTTATTTAGCATTTAAATGATTTTTAGCAGACTTAAGGTATGGGGATCCAGATTACAGGGAGATCTCTTGTCTGGAAAACCCCAGGCCTCAAGTATTCTGCATAAAATATCCCATACCTATATACAATTTCACACCCTGAAACAGGGCTTCTCAAACTTCTTAGGCAAGGGGCCTAACAGTTGGAGGGCCGGACCACCATCACCCCCCCGTCGTCAAACTATGGCCCGCTCCCCAGCACCCCCCACCAACCTGCCACCTCCCCCCCCCGTGCTCGCTTTGTCCATCCAATAGTCCGTCCTCCCTCCCACTCTCCATCTGTCCACCCTCCCTCTGAGTCCTACCTCTCCAGCTCCCCCCAGTCTTCTGTCCATCTAGTCCTCTTTCTGTAAGCACCCGTCCTCCCTCTTGGCTCTCCCGTCCCGCTCCCCGCTGACTCCTCTCTCTCCGTTGCCAGGGGTGACAACGCAGTGGGGGGGGGGTAAATTACCCTGGGGAGCCGGATTCAGCCCACGGCCCGTAGTTAGAGGACCCCTGCCCTAAAATATGCATCTTTATACAAATATTGTAATAAACCTCCATTTCTTTTGTTCTTATCAGGTCCTTCAGAGCAAAGTCCCGATGATGTTCCGGTTGACAAACAGAAGGTGAGTTTTGTTTTTGGTGCGAGAAAGCTGAGGCTTTGGATAATTTCAAATGCAAAAACGATTGCATTTTTGTGGTGGAAATCCCTTTCCATTTAGTTTCAGTAAGAGAACTGGCCTCAAACCAACTATATTATATAGTTACAATTGTTCAATCCATTATATTCTATTTATAAGTTTTATATTGATCCCTTTTTAACATCTGATCTCTATAGGACGCTGGGAGCCAAAAGGCTTCTCCTCCCATCTCTTTACCAGGAGAAGAAGAACAAACGGAAGAAGAAAGCGAAAAACCTGAGGCAGCCAATCAGGATCAAAATAAAAGCGTAACCAGGAAAAAAGAAAAGAAGATGAAAATTCGTAGAGGTGCGTTTTCTTTTTAGATATATTTTTTTGGGGGGGGAATGATCAAAATTCCCAGGTAGTTGAATGTGCTAAATATATTAAATATCTGCATTTTAGCACAGTATTGATATACATATCTCAGACAGCATTTAATATATGATTGTATGGGGAGTGTAGGTGTATGTTAGGATTTGCCTCTCCAGGATATTAGCCGCTAGTTTCCCATAAAGAGTAAATGAAGGGAAGTAAAGGGAAATATTATGGGCAACTTCATTAGTTCAGAAGCATTTGAAAATAATGGTCCCTAATGGTTCAGAGTATCACATTATTGTTATAATGTTACCCAAACCAACAAGCTTACACTTTACTCATTCACCCCCACTCACAAGCAGAAGGTCCTACAGCCATTTGATCCCCACAGTTCCCAAGGGTATTTTTGCAAAGTGATGACTAAACCAACAAGCTTACACTTTACTCATTCACCCCCACTCACAAGCAGAAGGTCCTACAGCCATTTGATCCCCACAGTTCCCAAGGGTATTTTTGCAAAGTGATGACTAAACCAACAAGCTTACACTTTACTCATTCACCCCCACTCACAAGCAGAAGGTCCTACAGCCATTTGATCCCCACAGTTCCCAAGGGTATTTTTGCAAAGTGATGACTAAACCAACAAGCTTACACTTTACTCATTCACCCCCACTCACAAGCAGAAGGTCCTACAGCCATTTGATCCCCACAGTTCCCAAGGGTATTTTTGCAAAGTGATGACTAAACCAACAAGCTTACACTTTACTCATTCACCCCCACTCACAAGCAAAAGGTCCTACAGCCATTTGATCCCCTCAGTTTCCAATGGTATTTTTGCAAAGTGATGACTAAACCAACAAGCTTACACTTTACTCATTCACCCCCACTCACAAACAGAAGGTCCTACAGCCATTTGATCCCCACAGTTCCCAAGGGTATTTTTGCAAAGTGATGACTAAACCAACAAGCTTACACTTTACTCATTCACCCCCACTCACAAGCAAAAGGTCCTACAGCCATTTGATCCCCACAGTTCCCAAGGGTATTTTTGCAAAGTGATGACTAAACCAACAAGCTTACACTTTACTCATTCACCCCCACTCACAAGCAAAAGGTCCTACAGCCATTTGATCCCCTCAGTTTCCAATGGTATTTTTGCAAAGTGATGACTAAACCAACAAGCTTACACTTTACTCATTCACCCCCACTCACAAACAGAAGGTCCTACAGCCATTTGATCCCCTCAGTTCCCAATGGTATTTTTGCAAAGTGATGACTAAACCAACAAGCTTACACTTTACTCATTCACCCCCACTCACAAACAGAAGGTCCTACAGCCATTTGATCCCCTCAGTTCCCAATGGTATTTTTGCAAAGTGATGACTAAACCAACAAGCTTACACTTTACTCATTCACCCCCACTCACAAACAGAAGGTCCTACAGCCATTTGATCCCCTCAGTTCCCAATGGTATTTTTGCAAAGTGATGACTAAACCAACAAGCTTACACTTTACTCATTCACCCCCACTCACAAACAGAAGGTCCTACAGCCATTTGATCCCCACAGTTCCCAATGGTATTTTTGCAAAGTGGCGACTCAAAACCCAAAACCAACATTTGTTTTTTTTTTCTATTAATCAGGAAAACCACAGGATTCCTGTGTTGATGTTCCAAAGGTGTCTAAAGTAAGTTTGTATCCTAGAATAATTAGGCTTTTCTCATCCGTGGAGACTGAATTAACTGCATTTTCTTCTCTTCTCTAGATGAGGACTCCTTACTGTCAAGTTGTTGCCAAACTTGACAAAGCCCTCAATATGATGGATCTGGACAGCAGGTAATTACATTAAGATATGTTTGTTTGTGCTTTACCCATAGTACTCAATGTTTGAGAAATTCTGCTTTATGTATAACAGAGAAGGTACCAGAAATAGGGATTAATCAGATCAATGTGTTTGATTTTAGTATGGCGCAATACGAGCCACCGCGTATTGAAGACTTCCAACTCCAGTCATTCCTTGGTGAGGGCTCATTCGGAAAGGTGAGTTATTCTGTCCCTATATGATGTGTAAATGATATAGTGTGACCTAGGGTGGTCAATATATGGGAGATTGGGCAGATTAGGAGATTAGGGTTCCTCTACAGCTTGTGCCTATGGCCAGTGCTGAGCATCAAATAAATTCATCCATTCATTAGTGAAGGACTTGCATACCTAGAGCTAGAGTTATAGGGTGTAATATAAGTACAATAGTTAGGAACATATAGGGTTCCCCTGGTCCCTCTCTATGCCTGCCCATGGCTTGTGTATCCAATTCCCAATGTGATAGAACTAGAGCACCAAACGGCTATTGCATTTTATCTCACGGAGCTTTCTCATTGCAGGTCTACAAGGCGCAACACAGAGAGACCGGAGAGATTATTGCGCTTAAGACTTTGGCGTTGTGTGAAATGAACGACACCAGCGTATTTAAATGGTAAGTTTCGGAAATGTTTTAGAAAACGTTTGACATCTTTAAAAAAAAATCGTTGTAACCCCCCACAATATCCTTCACGATAAATGGGGATTTTTTTTTTCTTCTACTAACTTCTCAATGGTTTTTGTTTGACAGCGTTGCCCTTGAACAACGTATCCTCCGGCTGGTAAGCGAGAGGCAATGGCCTTTCCTTACTGGCTTAGTCTGCTCCTTCCAGACCGAGCACTACATGTGTCTTGGGATGGAGTATGCGGAAGGAGGAACCTTAGACTCGTACTTGAGTGAAGGAGGATTGCCACTTGAGAGAGTAAGGTGAGTACTATAGGAACACCTATAACCACATCATTTCTATAAATTTGATGTACCGGATAGCCTTGTATTTATAAAACTAATATATTTATACATTTATCTTTGCAGATTCTATTCGGCTTGCATAGTCCTGGGCCTGCAGTTCCTACACGAGCATAACATCGCTCATAGGTAAGTAACGATAAACATTACAGGGACATAGAGCTTCAGCCTTATGTTCAAATATCCTATATTTGTGTTAAATTATTATTAAATCAACAATTCAAAATGTGCTTTTGGTGTTTTTTTTGCAGAGATTTAAAACCAGAAAATGTGCTACTGTACGGCGACGGCTATGTGAAACTCGCAGACTTCGGCCTCTGTCGAGAAGGTAAGACTTATAGATTTTCTAAGTAGGATGATGTAGTAGATATAGGGTGAAGCAGTTGGGCCGTAGCATTGGCCAATATATATTGTTACAGTCAGAGACAGACAGACAGTCTTTATTCTATGGGTAAACTCTTTAACTGGCTCTTTTGTTTCTGCTTCAGGAATGGCGTTTAACAGCACGACCTCAGCCGGAGGCGGCACACTCTTCTACATGGCCCTGGAAATGTTCAGGGGCCAATACACGAGAGCTGTAGACTGGTGGGCACTGGGAGTGACAATGTACAACATGCTCACTGGAGCCGTAAGTATCCGTTTAGAGAATAAACTAGGCAATCACTGGAGTTTTCACTTATCCAATCATATCAGAGTATTTTAGTGACCTAATTAAATTTTACCATTTAATGTATAGAGGCACTAGGTTCATCAAAACCTAGAAATGGCTCATTATCACCTTGGCACATTTGTATTTACAATAGATATCAAAGCAAATACCTCCTTTCATGGCTGCTTAGTTGGCTTTCCCATGACCTACTGTATATAGCTCTGAAACTATAGATGTTGGACACTATTGTAGGTTAGTTTTATCCCACGTAAACCACTCAACTATCAGTGGTTTTTTTTTTTTTTCAGGCACCATTTCGTGGATTAAATACAATGCAATTCTTTGGAACTGTTACGACCGAGGAACCAGATTATCCAGTTGATATCACCGAGGATACTCACAGTATAATAGCAGAGGTAAGTTCCAAGCACGATATTGTTATTTCAGCCTGTTGTTATCTGTATGATAAGAGTCCTGCACAGAAGTGACGCCTTTCTATTATTATTTACCCCTCCGCTTATATTAGTCCTTATTTTTTAAACATTAAAGAACCCACTTTTGTGGTAGTGGCTTCACAGAATTGTAACTGTCCCTTTGAGATAATGGTATTGTGTTGAACTGTAAGCTTATGTCTGTCTAACAATAATGTGTTTTGCAGCTCTTAGAGAAAAACCCAAGGTATCGCCTTGGCTCAGGAGAAGATGATGCCGAGGAAGTGAAGAACAGCCCTTTCTTTGAGGTATGTTCTCTCGCCAGATTCACTTATTTTTGCTCATACCGGCTATAAAGTAATGATTGTAAGTCTACATGCTCTGAATAGATTAATAAGTACATTTTATTTCTCCTATTTTATAGGGATTGGACTGGGAGGCTCTGGAAAATAAACAAATTCAGGCTCCTTTTATACCCGAGAGAAGAACAACGAAAGAGCCTGAAGGGAGCCTTAAATTAACTCCAGTTGGTGGCTCCAAACCACTGCGGGAAGAAGCCCAGTGGGCCGTGGAAGAGCTGTTCTATGCTAGGAGTTCTTCGTCAGATTCTGAATCATAAGTATGCCTTATAATGCATAAGAATTCCAGCATAACAGTGGAATTGGTCAAGTATGGAGGTTATAGTTTCTATGAAGACATCCAAAGTGAACTTGGATCCCTGTCTGCATCGCAGCAGAAAGTTCCGGGGCCCCTAAAGGGCGTCGGTGAAGACCGATGTTAGCAGGGGTTTTCCTGTTCACAAAAGATTCTGTGAAGATTAAGGATGAAGGGAGGTGGGCGGCCTGGGATGAAGTATCTGCTGCTGACGGAGGTGTTGGGGAAGGCAAGGAGGGGCCCAGGCTACAATTTCAAATTACAGTCCATCGGTCTCTGCTAACTTGACACTGCCATGGACTGAGAATCGTAAAGGTGCAGAAGATCAAGTTTCCGTGAAGATTAAGGATAAAGGGAGGTGGGCGGCCTGGGATGAAGTATCTGCTGCTGACGGAGGTGTTGGGGAAGGCAAGGAGGGGCCCAGGCTACAAGTCTCTAGTCTGCAGCATTGGTTGTAATACGTTTGTTAAGAATACTGTAAAAGATAAAATAAAAATAACTTGTACATACATGTAAAATATTATGTTTTGTTATATATCTATCTGTCTATGTACATTTATTTATATATCTATATTTATATCTATAATTTCTTAATAAAATGTATTTAGCCTTCTTCAATTTTAGGCCACACTTATTCTCAGTTGATCAAAATGGCCGTACATTGAATTGTTAGCCAGCCTGGGATATTCTCCCAAGGTGCCATTTTAATGGCAGGAATCTACCCCTCGAAAGGTAGTTGAAGTTTTCCTGTCTTGACACTAAACCTTTCTAGATGAACCACATATGGAATGCAATGGGGATGTCATTATTCATTTTACTTAATAGACTGTGTATTTATATATACAATCAAAACAGTAGCAGATATTAAATACAAAACAGTTGCGCCGAGCACATGGTGCCTAACACCAAAATCCAAATAGAAAAACAAGAAAGAAGCCTTTTTTGTGCTTCCAGCATAATACTTAACTTTTATTAGTCATTAAAAATGAAAAGAAATCAAGGCCTGAGTCAATAAGATCAACACAGAGGGGCACATTTATTAGTACAACAGGTACGAAATACAAAAAAATTGTATTTGGTCGTACTGTGCGTATTTATTCGTACATTTGCACAACTTTTTCGTATTGTCGCGCTGAGTACGAAAGTTTCGGATTCATTCAAGCTTCGGTATAGTGACATTCCTTGGGCCGGGTTGGAGCTGCAGAGTGCCATTGAGCCCTATGGGAGACTTTCCTTGGGCCGGGTTGGAGCTGCAGAGTGCCATTGAGCCCTATGGGAGACTTTCCTTGTGCCGGGTTGGAGCTGCAGAGTGCCATTGAGCCCTATGGGAGACTTTCCTTGGGCCGGGTTAGAGCTGCAGAGTGCCATTGAGCCCTATGGGAGGCTTTCCTTGGGCCAGGTTGGAGCTGCAGAGTGCCATTGAGCCCTATGGGAGACTTTCCTTGGGCCGGGTTGGAGCTGCAGAGTGCCATTGAGCCCTATGGGAGGCTTTCCTTGGGCCGGGTTGGAGCTGCAGAGTGCCATTGAGCCCTATGGGAGACTTTCCTTGGGCCGGGTTGGAGCTGCAGAGTGCCATTGAGCCCTATGGGAGACTTTCCTTGGGCCGGGTTGGAGCTGCAGAGTGCCATTGAGCCCTATGAGAGACTTTCCTTGGGCCGGGTTGGAGCTGCAGAGTGCCATTGAGCCCTATGGGAGACTTTCCTTGGGCCGGGTTGGAGCTGCAGAGTGCCATTGAGCCCTATGGGAGGCTTTCCTTGGGCCGGGTTGGAGCTGCAGAGTGCCATTGAGCCCTATGGGAGACTTTCCTTGGGCCAGGTTGGAGCTGCAGAGTGCCATTGAGCCCTATGGGAGACTTTCATAGTGACTGCTAATATCCTTATCATTTACAGTAGGGGGTACATTATCCCTTATAATACATGAGTGATACTCAGAGTTCCCTGTATAACTCAGCCTGCAGCCTTGTGCCTTTATATGGGCACAGAACCCCTCAGTGACTGCTAATATCCTTATCATTTACAGTAGGGGGTACATTATCCCTTATAATACATGAATGATACTCAGAGTTCCCTGTATAACTCAGCCTGCAGCCTTGTGCCTTTATATGGGCACAGAACCCCTCAGTGACTGCTAATATCCTTATCATTTACAGTAGGGGGTACATTATCCCTTATAATACATGAGTGATACTCAGAGTTCCCTGTATAACTCAGCCTGCAGCCTTGTGCCTTTATATGGGCACGGAACCCCTCAGTGACAGTGTCTAAGTGGGGCCATACTAGTCTAAGTGGGGGCCGTACTAGTCTAACTCGGGCCTTATTAGTCTAAGTGGGGGCCATACTAGTCTAAGTGGGGGCCATACCAGTCTAAGTGGGGGCCATACCAGTCTAAATGGGGGCCATACTAGTCTTAGTGGGGGCCATACTAGTCTAAGTGGGGGCCATACTAGTCTAAATGGGGGCCGTACTAGTCTAAATGGGGGCCGTACTAGTCTAAGTGGGGGCCGTACTAGTCTAAGTGGGGGCCGTACTAGTCTAAGTGGGGGCAATACTAGTCTATGTGGGGGCCATACTAGTCTAAGTGGAGGCCATACTAGTCTTAGTGGGGTCCATACTAGTCTAAGTGGGGGCCATACTAGTCTAAGTGGGGGCCATACTAGTCTAAATGGGGGCCTAACTAGTCTAAATGGGGGCCGTACTAGTCTAAGTGGGGGCCGTACTAGTCTAAGTGGGGGCCGTACTAGTCTAAGTGGGGGCAATACTAGTCTATGTGGGGGCCATACTAGTCTAAGTGGAGGCCATACTAGTCTAAGTGGGGGCCATACTAGTCTAAGTGGGGGCCATACTAGTCTAAGTGGGGGCCATACTAGTCTAAGTGGAGGCCATACTAGTCTAAGTGGGGGCCGTACTAGTCTAACTCGGGCCTTATTAGTCTAAGTGGGGGCCATACTAGTCTAAATGGGGGCCTAACTAGTCTAAATGGGGGCCGTACTAGTCTAAGTGGGGGCCGTACTAGTCTAAGTGGGGGCAATACTAGTCTATGTGGGGGCCATACTAGTCTAAATGGGGGCCGTACTAGTCTAAGTGGGGGCCGTACTAGTCTAAGTGGGGGCCATACTAGTCTAAGTGGGGGCCATACTAGTCTAAGTGGGGGCCATACTAGTCTAAGTGGAGGCCATACTAGTCTAAGTGGGGGCCATACTAGTCTAAATGGGGGCCATACTAGTCTAAGTGGGGGCCATACTAGTCTAAGTGGGGGCCATACTAGTCTAAGTGGGGACCATACTAGTCTAAGTGGAGGCCGTACTAGTTTAAGTGGGGGCCGTACTAGTCTAAGTGGGGGCCGTACTAGTCTAAGTGGGGGCAGTACTAGTCTAAGTGGGGGCCGTACTAGTCTAAGTGGAGGCCGTACTAGTCCAAGTGGGGGCCATACTAGTCTAAGTGGGGGCCATACTAGTCTAAGTGGAGGCCATACTAGTCTAAGTGGGGGCCATACTAGTCTAAGTGAGGGCCATACTAGTCTAAGTGGGGGCCATACTAGTCTAAGTGGGGGCCATACTAGCCTAAGTGGGGGCCATACTAGCCTAAGTGGGGGCCATACTAGTCTAAGTGGGGGCCATACTAGTCTAATCCGAATGTTCAGTTTGCAGTCCAAGAGTTTGCAGAGAGGGTTGAATTTCTCTTTAAGAGGACCATGTAATTTTTCACAATTTGATAGATCCTTGGTAGGTGGGGGCTACCTGTGTCATATGGACAAAACAATATGAATGCATCCTTCCATCTGGCACAGATGCCTCTATGATGCCAATCTAGGCCTAGGCAGCACCAGTAGCTCTGTTAGAAAGCACACCTACTGCACCACCCATGCACAATGGCTCCTACTCTTCAAACCCACATGTAGAAAACCCATGGCAGGAATTACAACACTCACCCAGCTAGCATTTATACTGAGATACGTGGTGTAAAGGTGGCAATCCTCTGTGGGACCCAATCATTGCTACGTATAGGAGGCCATCAGCCGAAATTTGAAAGAGTCCTCCTTCCTCTGCAGCCCATTTTTGATAAGCTCATTTGGTTGTAGATCTAATGTACAGACCTTTGCAAGGAGAACATTCATGAGTTGGGTCTAGGCTACCATGAACCACTATTCTACCTGCAGTGATCGAGAATTGCAAGGAACTTGGCCTGTGTTTTGTTATTAATTATTTGAATCCACAGTCCCACCATCTTTCAACTGTAGGACCATACATCAAGGTTTTATCACTGATTAGACATACTGTACTGGTCTAATCTAGGTTCAGTTTGTGGGCCAAGAGTTTGTAATTGATTTTAAGACCCTCATACCTTCTTCTCAGCATTTGGTGGATTCTTTGTAGGTATCGTGTATGGGGTGGGGGCTACAGTACCTGTGTCCGATGGAGACAATGTGTTATTGTGTACCTTTGTGCTGCTATATTCCCAGCCTAGGCCTAGGCCACACCAGTATCTCTACTACAGGGATCCCCAACCTTTTATAACCGTGAGCCACATTCAAATAGAAAATAGGTTTGGGGAGCAACACAAGCATGGAAAATGTTCCTGGGGGTGCCAATAAGAGCTATAGTTGGCTATTTGGAAGCCCCCTATGTGGACTGGTAGCCTATAGAAGGCTCTGTTTGGCTTTACATTGGGTTTTATGCATTCAAAAATGAGCACCTACTTTGAGGCCACTGGGAGCAATATCCAAGGGGTTGGGGAGCAACATGTTGCTCATGAACCACTGGTTGGGGATCACTGCTCTACTAGAAGGTATACCGACTGTACCCACCATGCACAAAGGCTTTTAAACACTAATATAGTAAAGCCATAAAGCCATGGCGATATTACAGTGTTCAGCCAGATAGCCTTTATATTGAGATGGTGGTATAAAGGTTGCTCAGAACTACGTAATCCAATTCTAGGTATATATGGGGAGCCATCAGATGACCTAGAAGTACAAAAAGTTCTCCTTCCTCTGGAGCCCATTTTCTACAAGCTCATTTACTTTGTGGGTCTAATGTAGAAACCTATACAAATTGGACATTTCTATGGATATGGACTAATCTTCTAGGATCCATTCATTAAACTTGCGGCAGGACTTGACCTGTGTTAGGCCACATGAATTACAATAGTATGGAGACCAAGCACAAATGGTCCTCAGTGCCATTGGGGCTAGATAGTGAGCTTGCCTTGAATATGAGCAGAAGTGGAGATGTTTTGTGGGAAGGGTCATTATAGCTTTATTTTTCTCTTGTATTTGGAAGTCATCGGTATAGTACTGTCTATGCCGGAGTGTATGGGAGATATATGGGAGACCTTATATATAAAGTATTTGGGAAAATTCAGAGGAACGTTATTTTCGTTATAGGAAAGAGCAGTCCCACCTATTGGGGACAATACAGTAGAACGTGACTTTGCATATTAGAAAGAGTGGTCTCTATCTCCTTGGGTTTCCCATAGTTTTGGGCAAACATGACACTTTCTCATTTTACATCCGCGCTGACAAGGTTAAAGCACGGCACAGGCGCCATGACGGAATTCTGAGCCAATACTTTGGGGATTTGGCTTCCCGCTGAGGAGAAGTGAGAGCGGAGCTTGTTACAGGCAGTAATGGCTACAGGAGTTGGCACCGTCGTGCCCTGGGACTCATTAGAACAGTAAGCAGTCACATTCATATGGGATTAAATCATCAGGTTTTAATTTGCTTTGCGGTTTGGCTCAATGCAATGCAACTTCGTTAGTTAATTAATTATGATCAATGCAACCAGAGCAGAGAGTTTACCAGCGGGCAGCTTAGTCCACCCGTTATAGTTCCTTACTGTTACTGTTATTATTATGGCACAGTCAGTATGTATAGTACAGGGGGAAGGCACCAATAACATATGGATAAAATAGGGATGCGCCGAACCCACCCTGACAGATTCTTCCGAATCCTGAACTGAATCCGAATCCCAATGAACATATGCTAAATAGGACCGGAAGGGGTTAAAATAAAATTTCCCCTGGCCATTTAACCCTTTCCGAATGTTAATTAGCATATGCTAATTTATGCCAATTAGGATTCCGGTTTGGTTGGCCCGTGACGGTGGATTCGCCCGAAACTGAATCCTTCAAAAAAAGCCTGGATTCGGCCTGAACCCGAACCGAATCCAGGATTCCCTAGTATAAAAGAAACCAAATGAAATGGCCTATGCTTTTCCTATTCTAGATCTTTTACTAAATTCTAACAAATAAAACAATTATTATTATTAACATTTATTTATAAAGCGCCAACATATCCCGCAGCGCTGTACAATAAGTGGGTTACATACATTGGGCATACAGAGTAACATATAAAGCAATCAGTAACCGATACAAGAGGTGAAGAGAGCCCTGCCCAAAAGAGCTTACAATCTACAAGGAGTAACATATAAAGCAATCAGTAACCGATACAAGAGGGGAAGAGAGCCCTGCCCAAAAGAGCTTACAATCTACAAGGAGTAACATATAAAGCAATCAGTAACCGATGTACAATAAGTGGGTTACATACATTGGGCATACAGAGTAACATATAAAGCAATCAGTAACCGATACAAGAGGTGAAGAGAGCCCTGCCCAAAAGAGCTTACAATCTACAAGGAGTAACATATAAAGTAATCAATAACCGATACAAGAGGGGAAGAGAGCCCTGCCCAAAAGAGCTTACAATCTACAAGGAGTAACATATAAAGCAATCAATAACTGATACAAGAGGGGAAGAGAGCCCTGCCCAAAAGAGAGCCCTGCCCAAAAGGGCTTACAATCTACAAGGAGTAACATATAAAGCAATCAGTAACCGATACAAGAGGGGAAGAGAGCCCTGCCCAAAAGAGCTTACAATCTACAAGGAGTAACATATAAAGTAATCAATAACCGATACAAGAGGGGAAGAGAGCCCTGCCCAAAAGAGCTTACAATCTACAAGGAGTAACATATAAAGTAATCAATAACCGATACAAGAGGGGAAGAGAGCCCTGCCCAAAAGAGCTTACAATCTACAAGGAGTAACATATAAAGCAATCAATAACTGATACAAGAGGGGAAGAGAGCCCTGCCCAAAAGAGAGCCCTGCCCAAAAGAGCTTACAATCTACAAGGAGTAACATATAAAGCAACCAATAACCGATACAAGAGGGGAAGAGGGCCCTGCCCAAAAGAGCTTACAATCTACAAGATAAGACTAAGGTCCCCATACACGGGCCGATAGTAGCTGCCGTTATCGGTCCCTTGGACAGATTCGGCAGCTTATCGGCCCGTGTATGGGCAGAAACGAGCGGCCTGGCCGACCGATATCTGGGCTGAAATTGGCCAGATCTCGATCGGCCAGGTTAGAAAATCCAGTCGGATCGGGGGCCACATCGGCTCGTTGATGCGGTCCCCGAACCGACTGCCCCATGGCGGCAAATGTAATCCGATCGTATGGCCCCAGGGCCAAACAATCGAATTTTTTTTTTTTTTAAGCCACTTGCTACCCGATATCACCCACCCGTAGGTGGGGATATCGGGTGAAGATCCGCACGCTTGGCGACATCGCCAAGCGAGCGGATCTTATAGTGTATGGGCACCTTACCTTATGAATACTGCGCAGGGTGCAATTCAGATTCAACTTCATTGTCAAACTTTAGCATTTTAAAACGTGCAAGTTCATGTTGAAGTCTGTGGGACCCGTCCCAGCAAAATTTCAGCAATTTTTTTCAATTTGAGTTTTTTAAGTTTTTCCGAAAGTTTGAAGATCTATTGAAAATGATAACTAGAATTCACTGCATTCAAGCTTTTTTTTCATGGTTTTATTTTATTTTTTTTAATCCAAATTAAAAAACAAAATAAACACACAATTGAATTTGGTAAATTTTTGAGTTTATTCAAACTAAAAAAAAAAAACCTTCTACATTTCACAAATGTAAATTTTGATCAACATTGAAATTTGATTTTTTTTTTTTTTTTGCTCTAAAACCCATGTTTTTAAAATGTTCAATACTTAGGGGGAGATTTACAAATCCACAAACGGACCAAAAGCGCCCGAATGCGTTTTTTCGCAATGATCGGTATTTTTTGCGACTTTTTCGTCTGTCCCGCGATTTTTCCTGCGCCGTCACGACTTTTTTTTATATATTTTCCGTGAGTTTTTCGTCGCCGTCGCAAAAAAATCGTATTGGTTTTTCCGCCGTTTACTATCGCTCAATACAAAAAAATTGCGACGGCAACGAAAAAGTCGCAAAATTTTCGTTTCCAATACAATTTTTTCCCTTTCGGGATTCGGATTCGTGGATTAGTGAATCTGCCCCTTACTGTATTAAGCCAAAAATACTGAGAAAACCTAAATGTCAAACTTTTGAATCCGAAGCTCTCGAGTTCATGTATCAGGCAATTGGACTTGTCCTAGCAAAATGTTAGCAATTATTTTCAATTAAATTTTTTTTTTTTTCGTTTTAAATTTCAAAATTTTGAGAGCTTATAAATCCAACGAAAATGCTGATTAGAATGTGAATTTATTTCCGATTTTTTTTTTTACATGGTTTGGTTGAGCTTTTTAGATTGTAAACAAACATTTGAATTTGGTAAAATGTTGAATTTATTGGAATTTTTTTTTACAAAAAAGCCGTAAAATATTGGAATTTTAAAAAATATGAACCAATGCTTGTTCCGTATCCATGAAGACTGAGCTGTGGGTGAAGCATTTCAACCATATGGCATTTCGTGTGGTCATAAATAAGGGTTTATACCCTCAAAGCACAAATGGCAATAAAGACAGCAATTCTATAAACTGGCAGTAGTTCTAGGGTGCGAAACGCGTTAGGAGAGTGGGTACCATGAGGCACTGGGATGTACCTTTCCATTGTTTGGTATAGTATGTTTTGTTTTTTGATTTGTTTGTTTAAATTTTGAGCCAATAAATGGTTGTTTATTTCACTGAATAATGTGTTGACTAAACAGTAGTTCTAGGGTCCGTAGCATCAATGGGTGCAGTTGCGCAGGATTTAGCAGTAGAAGTTGGACGAAAGCAGTGGTGCTTAGCATGAGGAATTCATTTCTAAAAGACCATTTTACACGTAGTAGTGAGTAGTGGAGCTGGGATATGGGGGGTTGATGTGGTGATATGAGTATATAGGGATTATAGATGGGATGGGATGTTGGGTGTGGAATAAAGATGCTGGAAAGGGGCGTGGACATTATACTGATTGATAGTGATGAGCGAATATGTCCCGTTGGCAAAATTTTTTTTTCACCCGCTACTATTCTTTTGAGGCCCGCGACTTTTTTTTTGATGCCGGTGACTTTTCTTTTGATGCCCGCGACTTTTCTTTTGACGCCCGCGACTTTTCTTTTGACGCCCGCAACTATTCTTTTGAGGCCCACAACTATTCTTTTGAGGCCCACAACTATTCTTTTGACGCCCGCAACTATTCTTTTGAGGCCCACAACTATTCTTTTGACGCCCGCAACTATTCTTTTGAGACCCACAACTATTCTTTTGACGCCCACAACTATTCTTTTGAGACCCGTGACTATTCTTGCGACAATTTTTGGACGTGCGACTATTCTTACGACAATTTTTGGATGCGGCGAATTTTTCCGCACCAAATTTTTTCATCCATTTTGCGAAACAATCCCCCACTGGTGAAACGCGGAAATTCGCCGCAAATACATGTCTGCAAAACATTTCGCCCATCACTACTGATTGAGTTTGTAGATGTACAGGAATGACACAAACATTTTAAATGAAATGGTGTTTGATGGTATGGGGTTGCCGGAATCTGGCACGGAGATAGAGAGGGAATGTCATGGATCTTTTATTTGGAATGGTGAGTTGTGCTATCAATACGATATTCGGTGCATTTGTGGCTGCTCGAAGAGGTGGCCGATATAGCAGAAGGGGGGTTGGACTATTTCTGAAAAATGGAGTTACATCAATTGGGGGCATGCTGGATTTAGTTCTTTTTAAACATGATGGTATTGTATTCCTACAAGGCTAAAACAAATAGTTCCCATGCTCCTCCAGCACTTGCTCGCAATATCATCACAAAGAAGGTCATTTCGCCCATGTCTGCTCTTGCTACCTCTTGTAATACTTGAGCATGGTTGTTGGGATGGTGAACTAAAACATCAAGGTAATAACCTTTATAAAATATAAAACAAACATTATTCTCCATTATTACTTGACCACCTAGAAAATGATTAGCAACGCCCCTTTCTCTAATTATACTACAAGCTAGAGGTTAGAATTTTTTAACTTCTAGATACAGACAATGTAGAAACCATGGCCCTATGGCCCATACCAAGTTAGAAGTTAGGAGCAAGGAGGAAGCTGTGTATAGAAAGTCCAATTTGAGGTATCCGGATGAGAATGGATGTTGGGATGGTGAACTAAAACATCAAGGTAATAACCTTTATAAAATATAAAACAAACATTATTCTCCATTATGACTTGACCTCCCAGAAAATGATTAGCAACGCCCTTACTCTAGAGGTTATAAATTTTTTACCCTCTACATCAGGGGTGGGCAAACTACGGCCCGCAGGCCCATAGCTTTTTTTAATCCGGCCCGCCGACTCCGCAAGTCTCATCACGCGAGACTTGGCATCTGGGGACCGGCCCAGCCCGTCTGTAAGTCAATGTGGCCCCTGAGCCAAAAAGTTTGCCCACCCCTGCTCTTCATACAGACAATGTGGATGTCAGTGCCCTATGGCCCTTACCAGGTTAGAAGTTAGGAGCAAGGAGGAAGCTGTGTATAGAAAGTCCGATTCGAGGTATCCGGATGGTTAAGAAACTAGTAGTATCCAGGCAAAAGTTCAGGGCAGGCTGCGATAAGCGTAGTCAGAATTCAGGCAAGAATTTAAAAACCAAAAGGAACCCAGGAACTTTCCATGAGAAAGACCTATACTCATCACTGAACTAGTGGCTCTGGCATCTTTTTATTCTGAATTTTACCTCAAACTGCGTCATGCTCCGGTGTAAAGGCATCATCGCGCTGGTAACACAACCCACATGGAAAACCATGGGTGCCGCCATCTTGGATTCACTGCCAGAGGGAGCTGAAGCCCCGGCTTTCACTCCTGACAGTTGGGGCATATGAACTTAAGCAAAATGGAAGAAATTATAACCATGATATATATCCAAATTAAAATGCCCCAAGTAATATCAACATTCTGGCTAACTTACTGTATATATGCCATACAAATGGCATTTAAAAGAGCCAGGTTCACCATCTGAATATAAGTCTTTCTTCATAAAGCTGGGTGCAACCTGAATTCTTATACAGACTTGATCCTCTGGTTTCATGACTTTTCTATTCCTGACTATGTTGATTGCTATCTGCCTTGACCTTTTGCCTGAATTCAACTTTAGGCTTTCTTAATCACTTGGATACCGCTCATTGGACTCATGTGAAATCAGCTTCCTCCTTCAACCCCTGTGAGGGCCATTGGGCCTTGACTTCAACCAATCAGCAGTTGTAAGGTTTGATATAATATCATATAATCATATATTCATGTAATTATATATTCATATATGCATGTATTTTGATACTTTGATACACTTTGATACTTAGCATATCATACTCCATTTTAGAGATGTATCTCCATTTTGTAACAGCAACCAGCAAGGTTTGAACATCCCATAATAAGCTGTTTTTCCCAAAAAGTACCCTTGCACAACTTGCACCTGACAAAACATAAGCCTTGAGAAACAATTTAATCTTATCTGTGCACTAACGCCTTTCTACTCCTTGTATCCTCCTTTTAATTCCTGTCCCGCATTAGCCATCCTTGAAGGCCATCCTTGTAGATAATGAGGTTCTACTCCATCTTTATTTTATAATGATTCCTTTGTCTCTGTACATACACGAGTGGTATAAATACTATCATCACGTAAGAATAAACTGGACAAGTTTGAACTTCCCTTGGAGCTGTGTCTTTCTTGTCCCCGTATACGCCTTTGTCCTGGTAGGAGGGCTCCCACGGATTACTAAATCTAAGATCGGCGGTCAGGGACCTTACAGCAGTTACTGTGTTTTTACCTTTCAACTGTTTGTAAACAAACGTATTATCTGGTAGTTTGGGGTTTCTTAGTCTGTTGAAGTGTTTTACTATTATATTACTATTATAACATCTCCCCCAGTCCAAATCCCCGCACCAAGGGGTCACTTGTTTAGTCGGCTATTGGAGATGAATTCTTGCTTAGCCAATATCGATTGCTAATTGCCTGAGATTGATTAAGTCCTGAATTACTTTTGCTTTTATTTTTTTAAGGTTGGAATATGGAAATGGATTCCATGAACCACTAATTCTGAGAGAAATATGGCAGACTGAGTGCATGATCACAATACTCAGAAGACACAAGATGTCTAAGGAAATCTTGTTCTTTTGTTAACAAGCCCCATGGGTTATCCACTGAGAGTGTTTTATAAGTGTCACATCCCTTATGCCATTACTGTTTTCTCTTGGATTGTGGCACTATAGGTGCTTATTCTGGAAATGAATATATTCACCAAGAATGAGGGATCCTTCTTGCTGCATGAAGACCATTTTTATGTGAATATCTCAGATACTTCCAGTGGTTATTAGCCTTAATCCTTGACAAAAGCAGCAGTGATCAGCATACTAATATATAAATGTAGAATGATATAGGTGCTGCAGATGGATCTATGATGCTATAGTTGGGAACCATCAGTCTACATCAAATGTAGATCTTTCTAAGTTGCAACTTACATCCTACAAAGAAATGCCATTCAATTCTGCTCTGTTTGTGAATGAAGACTCAGTGAAAGCTTTATCAGATTTGCCTTATGGGTGAGGCTGGTACCATAGCCCTGAAAACAAAAAGTTATTTGGATATTAACGAGGAAAGCATGTTTTCTGTTATTTGTTGGGCTGAATTTTCATGTATACAGTATATGCATGTATAGTGAACATTTGACTGATTTTGAATACAGGATGGAAAATCAAACTGTATCTGAATTCACACTGCTAGGACTCTCTTACCTCCCAGAGCTTAAACACCAGGTCTTTGTTATGTTTCTCCTTGTTTATTTTATGACCCTTTGTGGGAATCTTTTGATTGTGGTTCTTATTTTTACTGATAACCATCTACACACCCCAATGCACTTATTTCTTGGACACCTGGCTGGCGTGGACATCTGCTATTCCCAAGTTACTTGCCCACGAATGCTCTTGGACTTCTACTCTGAGAAGAAGACCATATCCTATAGCTCTTGCTTGACCCAAGCTTTTTTCTTCATGTGCTTTGCTAGATGTGAGTGCTACCTTCTGGCTGTGATGTCCTATGACAGATATGTTGCTGTTTGTCAGCCTCTGCATTACTTACATATTATGAGTTGGAAAAGATGTACCCAGCTGATTACTGTTGTATGGGCATTAGGGTCAAGCTACTCTTTAATGGAAATACTATTCACATTGAGGTTGACATTTTGTGGTCCAAGCACCATCCATAATTTTTTTTGTGACCTTCCCCAGTTGTTGACCCTTTCATGTACAGATACGTCCCTCAACATGCTCCTACTGTTTGTGTTGGGAGGTATAATATCATTTTGTGCTTTCTTCACCACTTTCTTGCCATATGTCTACATTTTCTACACAGTCCACAGGATCCAGACAAAAAACATCAAACTTAAAGCCTTCTCCACCTGTACGTCCCACCTTACCGTGGTTTGTATTTTCTATGGAACCCTGTGCTTTGCGTACCTTCACCCACACTCAAGATATTTTGATGCAGACATAGTGGTGGCGGTTGTGTATGCAGCAATTCTGCCCTTACTAAATCCCATAATCTACAGCCTGAGAAATGGGGAGATCCAAAGTGCTTTAGGAAGGATAAAGAAAAAATATGTTTGATAAAAACAAGTAAATAAATGCAACACTTTGTTGAACATTTCTATTATCATTACTGGTTATAATGGACGTATTGGTATAATAAATGTAATGCTGTTGGTGCTGCCTAAATGGAGAAAGATTTGGGTTTATCTTCAAGTAATAACTCTAGGCCAGTGGTTCTCAACCTTCCTAATGCCCCGTCCCTTTAATACAGTTCCTCATGTTGTGGTGACCCCCAACCATAAAATTATTCCTAAGCCCATCGGAAATATGTGTTTTCCTTTAGTCTTAGGCAACCCCTGTGAAAGGGTCGTTCCACCCCCAAAGGGGTCCCGACCCACAGGTTGAGAACCGCTGCTCTAGGCAGTGCCAATCAGTTTCTGCTAAAGCTAAGTACATTCTTGTGTACAAGGGAGAGTTAATTCAAAGGATCGAGCATCATGTAACTCTTTATAGATGCCTGATAAGAACTCACATGAGTATGCAGTGCAGTTTTGGACCCTAGTCCTTAAGAAGGATATTAAAAGTTGGGAAGAGGTTTTTGTTTAAACTGGTACAGGTATCGGATCATTTATCCGGAAACCTGTTATCCAGAAAGCTCCAAATTACGGAAAGCCCGTCTCCCATAGACTCCATTTTAATCAATTCAGAATTTTAAAAATGATTTCCTTTTTCTCTGTAATAATAAAACAGTACCTGTACTTGATCCCAACTAATATATAATTACCCCTTATTGGGGGCAGAACAGCCCTATTGGGTTTATTTAATGGTTAAATGATTCCCTTTTCTCTGTAATAATAAAACAGTACCTGTACTTGATCCCAACTAAGATATAATTACCCCTTATTGGGGCAGAACAGCCCAATTGGGTTTATTTCATGGTTAAATGATTCCCTTTTCTCTGTAATAATAAAACAGTACCTGTACTTGATCCCAACTAAGATATAATTACCCCTTATTGGGGCAGAACAGCCCTATTGGGTTTATTTAATGGTTAAATGATTCCCTTTTCTCTGTAATAATAAAACAGTACCTGTACTTGATCCCAACTAAGATATAATTACCCCTTATTGAGGGCAGAACAGCCCTATTGGGTTTAGTTAATGTTTTATTGATTTTTTAGTAGACTTAAGGAGATCCAAATTATTGAAAGACCCCTTATCCGGAATACACTTGGTCCCGAGCATTTTGAATAACAGGTCCTATACCTGTACAGGTATGGGACCTGTTATCCAGAATGCTCGGGCCCTGGGGTTTTCCGGATAAGGGGTCTTTCTGGAGAATATATAAAAAAAATAAAGATTGTTACAACTTGCCTTGGAGAGTTTCCATATGACCTCAACATCTTTTAGACGTGTCGTGTTTCTCTTTTCGGATTTTTAACGCATAATGAATGGCGAAAATATATTTTTTTCTGTGAAAAATTCGAGTTTTAGTGCAAGAAAACAAACAGGAATTGTGAAGAAATACAAAAGTTAGTAAATGCCCCCCATAGCTTTGCATATAAAATAACAGCTCTTCAAATGTAAGTCAACCTGAAAGCAACAGTCATCAATGGGGCCACCCAAGGAAAGTACTGGAAATATCCCTCATATATATATATATTGTTAATATATTTGATTTCTTAATGGTTTCTTAAGATTTCTTACTGCCATTTAAACTTAACAAAACAAAGGGGACAATATGCCAACCAGTCACAGATTTAGAAAATGAGGTGTTTTTGGACCTTATTTTCTGAGTAAAACTTCTTTGTCTAACCGATGTTATGTTCAAAAGATAAGAGGGGTCATTTAATAAACCACTGGGCACTAAGAGATGCAAAATGTGCTTATTTATGGAGCACCCCCAGCAGCCAATCAGCAGAACAATGGGAAGGGAGCAAGATAGCAGCTCCCAGTAGGTATCAGAATAGCACTCAATAGTAAGAAATCCAAGTCCGGCTTGGGACTCCTCCAGTTACATGGGAGTAGGAGAAACAATAGGTTAGCTGAAAGCAGTTCTAATGTGTAGCGCTGGCTCCTTCTGAAAGCTCAGACTCAGGCACACTTTACTGCTGCGCTGCAAGTTGGAGTGATATCCCGCCCCTCACTCCCAGCAGCCGATCAGCAGAACAATGGGAAGGGAACAAGATAGCAGCTCCCAGTAGGTATCAGAATAGCACTCAATAGTAAGAAATCCAAGTCCGGCTTGGGACTCCCCCAGTTACATGGGAGTAGGAGAAACAATAAGTTAGCTGAAAGCAGTTCTAATGTGTAGCGCTGGCTGAAAGCTCAGACTCAGGCACAATGCACTGAGATGGCGCCTACACACCAATATTACAGCTACAAATACATTTGTTGGTTCAAAAATAACATTATAAATGGCAAAAGGAATTATTTTCTATGTAACCAGTGTCATTTAGAAATAAAAAATGCCCCCAAATCATGGCAGACTCCCTGTAAGTCCCCAATCCACTATTACTAGGACAACTAAAGGCTCCTGGATGAATAATTATAAAGCTTAATTGGCAGTAGATATCTAACGGCGCTAACGTTCTGCCCTTAACAAGCCCCAGGGGTAATACACGGAGAGGCTTTAATAGCTGCTATTCAGACAACTGACGGAGATGTTGCTTTTGGCACAGATCACATTACCTTTACAGGACTCTGTACTGTTTTCCCTGCGAATTCTCTTTTAATGAATATATTCAGCAAGTAACAATGGCATCTCAAAAATATTTCTATTTAGAAACTATAAGAAGAGGTAAGTTACATTTATAAAACATCTGAGTAAGTCCATTGAAAACAATGCTATCATATTTCATGTCTATATCCGAAGTTATATTTGTTTGCCTTTGACTTAACTTTTAGAATGATGTAGAGTGATATTCTGAGGCAATTTGCAATTGGTCTTCATTTTTTTATTATCATTGTTTTTTAATAATTTAGATTTTTCTGTAGCCACCCTCCAGTTAGGACTTTCAGCAGCTATCTGGTTGCTAGGGTCCAAATTACCCCAGCAACAAAGCATTGACTTGAAAAAAAGAATAGGAGAGGCCCTGACTAGAAAGGTAAGTAATAAAACTAATAGTAACAATAAAATTGTTGCTTTATGGCTGCCGGGGTCAGTGACCCCCATTTGAAAGCTGGAAAGAGTCAGAAGAAGAAGGCGAATAATTCAAAAACTATATAAAAAAAATAATGAAGACCAATGGAAAAGTTGCTTAGAATGATCCATTCTATAACATACTTAAAGTTCTCTTAAAGGTGCACCGTCCCCGTAATAGAAATATATAAATATATAGAGGAGGAAGAGGAAATTAGAAACCTCTATGAGGAGCCAGTGATAGTAGAAAAGGCAGTCCAATCAGTTTGCTAATAGAAACAATATCTATATATTCTGTATAACTGAATTTTATTGGACTTCTTGTGGCCCAATTTTCAGTCTGGTGACTTACATAGTTACATAGGGTTGAAAAAAGACCAGAGTCCATCAAGTTCAACCCTTCCAAGTAAACCCAGCACACCTAGCCCACACCTACCAATCTATACACTCACATACATACACTATATATACAACCACTAATACTAACTACTAACTAAAATGAAACAGCCGTCTTATTACCCTACAGTTCAACCTTATTAGTGCACAGCAAAGAATTGCATGCTGGATAATGTCCAACTCCTTGCAAATGGTGTAACTACAGAGAAAGCAGACCCCACTTCCACAGGAGGGTGCAAGGGGCCAAATGCTTAATCTGTAGTCACCTGCAATTTTGTTTGATGGTAGTAAAATTCCAGGTCACTCAAGCCCCCCCCCCCCCACCCCAGAATCACAGAGGGGCCCTGGAATTTTTTTTTTTCACATTTATGCCCCTGACTCCATGTAAGGTGTATCTCTTAAGTGGCCCTTGGCAAGGGTATATTTAGGTCCAGTGCCAGTGTTGGACTGAGATGGGCCCACTCTCCAAACTTTAATTCCTCCTCTCCTCCCTCGAACCCTTTATTATCCCAGTCTCTTTTCTCTACATACTATACTCTGTTTTTCCATCTATCAAGCTTCCTTGTTCCCATACAGAAATAGGGAATGAGCATGAAATAGGCTTAATAGTTAGAGGCATGATGGCCCATTGACAACTGGGTCCACCAGGAATTTTCCTGGTAAGCCAGTCCGACACTGTCCGATGCTGCCCTAGATACCAGACCTAAATATCCTCCTACCTTGTGCGCGTGACGTCACTTCCACAGAGTTTCAATAAAAAAAATAAAATATAGGCAACCGAGGGCCGCAAATTTTATAAATGACCCCCCCCCCACTAAGTTCAAAATGAGGAAGAATAATCAGGAAAAGAAGAGCAGTGCAGGCAGAACCTACAGTACAAACAAGGAAAGGTCTCAGTCTTCTTTAGGTTCCTTCTCTAAAACCAGATCATGTTGTAGCACTGTGCCACTTGGACCTCATCATTTGCTGTAATTAGTGATAGCCATGGATTTGCAGCAAAAATTTGCCAAAAAAAAAATACCCATTGACTTTACACAGCTAGTCAGTTATAATGTTATAATATACAGTTTGGCCTTTTGCTTTGATATGATCATTGTACTCCTCGGTGACTTACAATATCCCTATATTTTTCAGTAGGTGGTACTTTATTATACTTTAAGCTACTTTACCTTGTTTCCATTTTTCCTCAGTAACCAAGCAAACAGTGCAGACAAACTGAGGTTATTCACCTTTCGCAGCACCCTGTAATGTATGGGATCCACAAGAGCCAAATGATGCTAGGAAACCACACAACGCCATTTGAGTTTATTTTTCTTGGGTTGTCCAATGTCCCAAGTGCTGGTCTTCCGTTGTTTGTATTATTCCTTCTTATCTATCTGATGACATTAGTTGGGAACCTTCTGATTCTCCTCATGATCTGTACCGATTCTCACCTCCATACCCCTATGTACATGTTCCTGAGCAACCTAGCAGGACTGGATATCTTTTATTCCACCGTTACGTCTCCCCGAATGCTCAGCGATTTCTTCTCAAAAACCAAGACAATCACCCTCCCTGTCTGTATCACCCAATTCTTCTTCTTCTTCTCATTTATTTGTATTGAACTGTACTTGTTGGCTGCCATGTCTTATGACAGATATGTAGCCATTTGCCACCCACTGCATTATATTCAAATAATGCACCCTAAATTCTGTGCCATGATGGTGTCAGTAGCTTGGGCTGGTGGGTTTCTTACTTCATTAATACACACCCTTTGTACACTTAGGTTGACTTTCTGTGGACCAAACCTAATCCAGGGTTTCTTTTGTGACCTCCCACAGTTATTTGCACTTTCCTGTACAAACACCTTCGTTAATGTCCTGGTAATGTTTCTGGTTGGCATATTTATGGGTTCCGGTGCTCTAGGGATAACATTTGTCCCCTATATCCATATATTTCGAACCATTAAAAAGATCAAAACCTGGCGAGGTAAATTGAAAGCCTTCTCCACCTGTGCGTCTCACTTGACAGTTGTCTTTGTATTCTATGGTACCCTCATTTTTACTTATCTCCGCCCAACTCCCCGCAATGGTTTTTCTGAAGATCGACTTGTATCTGTTGTCTACACCGTTGTTACCCCTATACTGAATCCAATCATCTACAGCCTGAGAAACAAGGATCTTAAAGAAGCCTTCAGAAGAACTGCTCGCAAAATTGGCTTCCTAAGATACAACACAAGCTAGCTGGAAACATTTAGTTGCACATTTTTGAGGAAGAGTCTCAGTTGTGAACTGTTTAATGGTTTAAGGACCCTCCTTCCGGCAGAAGGTGTAAATTCAAAAACATTTTGCCATGAATCCATGTTAGAAGCTAAAATGATTAGCTCCATACTCTCACAGTTATTTGCACTTTCCTGTACAAACACTTTCGTTAATGTCCTGGTAATGTTCCTGGTTGGCATATTTATGGGTTCCAGTGCTCTAGGGATAACATTTGTCCCCTATATCCATATATTTCGCACCATTAATAAGATCAAAACCTGGAGAGGTAAATTGAAAGCCTTCTCCACCTGTGCGTCTCACTTGACAGTTGTCTTTGTATTCTATGGTACCCTCATTTTTACTTATCTCCGCCCAACTCCCCGCAATGGTTTTTCTGAAGATCGACTTGTATCTGTTGTCTACACCGTTGTTACCCCTATACTGAATCCAATCATCTATAGCCTGAGAAACAAGGATCTTAAAGAAGCCTTCAGAAGAACAGCTCACAAAATTGGCTTCCTACGATGCAACACAAGCTAGCTGGAAACATTTAGTTGCACATTTTTGAGGAAGAGTCTCAGTTGTGAACTGTTTAATGGTTTAAGGATCCTCCTTCCGGCAGAAGGTGTAAATTCAAAAACATTTTGCCATTAACCCATGTTAGAAGCTAAAAGGATTAGCACCATGCTCTTTTGAAACCTTCCTTCCTAGAATTTCTGATTTTACCACTTGGCCTAGCCTAGTGGTGTTCATACAGTGTATCCTCCTCGATGAACTACTATTGTAAGACTGAACCTGTTTCTGCTGATCCTGGTACTTGGTACAGGCCACTGCTCTCATACCAAGCTCTGCTCTTCAGCGACAATTTTTGCCCACGTGCGTGCTGCGGCATCCTCTGGCCATCTTAAGTTTAAACTTGACAGCTCTACTAAAGGCTCTTAGGTGAAGACACATGGAGCTACTAGTAGCAGCTACTTGTCGTGGCTACTAAAACAGACAATGCTGGTTATTTACTGATAACTGTCTCTATATGTTATAGTAGAGGCAATTCTCAGTATTGTCTATGGCAGGGGATTTTCTGTAGTTTAGTAGCCATGAAAAAGTAGCTGCTACTAGTAGCCCAGTGTGTCTTCACCCTCACATTGTTGAATACCCTACCCTGAAACGGTGGCCTAAAGCCATATGGTGTCCGAGGGCAGTATAAATGTTTTTTATGCCATTATTTTCTTATGATCTATATGGACATAGGGGCCGATTTACTAATCCACGTACGGATCGATTTTTTCACGGGCTTCAATCATCATACAGTACCTACAGGATACCCCTCTGCTTCCCAACTTTTCCCATATATTTGTATGATTATCATATATACACTATGGGGCTGATTCACGAATCCGAATCCTGAATGGGAAAAAATCGGATTGGAAACTAACATTTTGCGACGTTTTTGTATTTTTTGCGATTTTTTTCGTCGCTGCGGCAACTTTTTCGTAAATTGTCGCAACTTTTTTGTAGCCATCACGAAAAAATCGTAAAGGTTTGCCCGCCGTTTACTAGTGCTCAATACGAAAAAGTTGCGACAATTCGCAACGGCTACGAAAAAGTCGTGACAATTCACGAAAATTTGACGAAAATTTGACGAAAAAAAATCGCAAAAAATACGAAAACGTCGCAAAATGTTCGTTTCCAATCCGATTTTTTCCCATTCGGGATTCGGATTCGTGGATTAGTAAATCAGCCCCATAGTGTATATATGATAATCATACAAATATATGGGAAAAGTTGGGAAGCAGAGGGGTATCCTGTAGGTACTGTATGATGATTGAAGCCCGTGACACAAAATACACCTTTTCTCCATTGAAATGAATTGTGATGGATTGGGAATTGTTTGCCCCAGATGCATACGGCAGTTCCATCTATATATTGAGTCTGAAATAAAATGCTGTTGGTAGAATATGAGCTTTCTTTCTCCAAATTTCAGTGCTAAAGTGTCACGATCAGTATCCCAAACTCAGAACAGACTCCAAGGGTCCGGTCTCGGCTCACGCTTCTGCCTATAACCGCCGCCTTTCACGTCGGGAGGAGCCCTTCCCTACTCGGATGCCGCCAGGACTTGTTGTGAGAGACCCATGGAGAGAGTTCTGAGCAGGCACAGGAACCAATCGTATGACAGGAAGATGGGGAACACTTAGGGGCTGATTTACTAATCCACTAATCCGAATGAGAAAAATTCAGATTGGAAAATGAACATTTTGCGACTTTTTCGTATTTTTTGCGTTTTTTTTTGTCGCTGTTACGACTTTCCCATAAATTGTCGCGACTTTTTCGGAACCGGTACGAAATTTCGTGAATTGTCGCGACTTTTTCATTGCCATTATGCCTTTGGAGAATTGTCGCGACTTTTTCATTGCCATTATAACTTTCGTGAATTGTCGCAACTTTTTCATAGCCATTACGACTTCGTGAATTGTCGCAACTTTCGTATTGAGAGCTCGAAAAAGTAGCGACAATTTGCGGAAAAGTCGCAAAGTACCGATCATTACGAAAAAAACGCATTCGGACGATTTTCGGACGTTCGTGGATTAGTAAATGTGCCCCTTAGTGTAGTCAGGACGGGCCGGGGTCAGCAACGATCGGGCAATGCAGTAGAGAGTCAGGATCCAGTAGAATAGTCGGTCAGGCAATGGTCGGTCCAGGCAGCAGGCAAGAATAGTCAGGAACAGGCAAGGTCAATACAGGCAGCAAACAAGAGAAGGTCGGGTACAGGCTAAGGTCAAACATGGCAGGAACACAAGAGAAACACACCCAGGAACTCACAGGAAGCAGAACCTACGTTGGGCAAGGATTTCAAGCTAGAAGCGCCTTAAATATTTGAATTTGGCGCCATCGTGACGTGATATGCGCGTGCCGAGCGTAGACGCGCATGCGCAGAACGCCGGATGCGAGCGTGCATGCGCACAAGGCAAAAAGATTTAAAGGGCCGCGCGTTGTGCGCGCGCACGCGAATCCTGGATTCGGTGCATCCCTAATAAGGATGTAGCGAACCTCAAAAAAAAACGCCAAAAAGTGCGAAAGTTCTCGAACTTTGCAAACCCCATAGACTTCAATGGGAAGGCGAACTTTAAAACCTAGAAAAGCCATTTCTGGCCAGAAAACTGATTTTAAAGTTGTTTAAAGGGTGCCACGACCTGGACAGGGGCATGCAGGAGGCGGATCAAGGGCAAAAATTTCTCTGAAAAATACTTTGTTGACACAGCGTTGCGTAAAACCGCAAAGGCAGCTGGCAGACCTAGCGGAAATACGCAGCATTTTTTGCTATTTCGCACTATTAGCACCATGGAAACGGGATTTGCTGAAAAACGCCATGTGTGGCTTGTGCGGCGTTTTTAGGCCGAGAAAAAACACAGCGGAAAAACGCCACGCGAACCCAAACTGCGAACATACGCGAAAAGTTCGCGAACTTGCGAACCCCCGATGTTCGTGCGAATTAGTTCACCGGCAAACATTTCGCTACATCTCTAATCCCTAATATGTATTTGCTGGGATACCAGACATGCATTTTTTTTTGTTTTAAATACCATACTGGTACTGATGTACTCGATGTACAACAATCAAATATAGGCCAATAAGGAATTTAGTGTTGGAGGAAAGGGGGTTAAATAATGATTGTCTCTAACACTCTTCACAGAGTGCCAGTAGGCCTTATAACAACAATTAGGGGCACATATACGATATGGTAAAAAATTGTATTAGCCACAATATTTTCTGATCTAAAATGTCACAAAAATGCTTTTATCGGACGTTAGAAAATATCGCAATTGCGTTCACGAATTTTTGTGCCAAAAAGAAAACCTTCATGGCTTTGATGCCTTCCATGTCTGGCTTTGGAAGCCTTCCATAGGACTCAATGGTTGTCGACAGATCAAACCTGGCGAAAAGATAGTCCGGATGAAAGTGTAACCAAAGCTTTAACGAATTCCGAAATGTTCGTAGTCTTAGCACAAAATACGATTTTTTTCGTGGTTTTTTTAACCGAAACCACAAAAAAGTCATGGAATTTTAATGAAAAAATATGAAATTATCTCAAAATTGTTCAGTAAATGGGCCCCTTAGTTTCTTTATTGCTGGAACTCATTCCTAAACAGGTCACAACAGATCTACAAACATTTCTGATGTTACAGATACAGACAGAGTAGTAGCTGCAGTCAGCTCTAGTACTCACACACAAGTATCCAATCCAAGAGTAGAAGACTCTCCCAAGGGAATTCTCTTCAACCGAAGCCTGTCTGCTTGAATTTCCTTACTGGGAATGTAACCACTGCAGTAATAACCCTCCTCCTACTTTTAGTGGTGACTCTGACTGGTCTACTAACTAGCCTGAGCTAACTACAAGGTTAACTATAACACACCTGTTAGTCCAAACTCTTCCATTTTCAGCTGAACCCTCCAACATTCTGTGGAGTCCAAAGAGGCTCTCCTATCCCTTTATAAGGGAAACTGCACCTGGTTCAACAGAACATTCTCACCTTACACAGGGTATGTCTAGACCTGGATGGGGAGCATCTTCTCCAACTCATACCTTTACAGACTTAATCAAAGCAGTGTCTGTTCTGTAAGGCAGGGGTTCCCAACCTTTCTTACTCGTGAGCCACAGTCAAATGTAAAAAGACTTGGAGAGCAACACAAGCACCCTAAAAGTTCATGGAGGAGCCAAATAAGGGCTGTGATTGGCTATTAGGGGCCTCTATGCACCCTCTTAGCTTACAGGGGCTTTATTTGGTACTAAATCTTGTTTTTATTCAACCAAAACCCCAAGTCAGGAATTCCAGGGACAGGCAATGATTAACAATGAGGACATTTCCTCATCTGTTTTTCAAAAGAGAGCCTTCAGTTCTGTAGTTATAGTGATTCAAAATCCTAGATCTAAGGAGAATAGGGCTAGAACTACCATCTTAATATATTAAGTTATTAGCTCTTGTGCTTGGGCTTTTAAATCAGTCTATGTGTGACTGTGGTGTGCAGCGATCAGGTAAATATCAGCACATTCTTCTCCCTTCTTCTTTGCCCTTTCTGTTGTTTTAAGGCCCATAGCACACAGCAAGAGTGGTGTAAATGATAACACTGTTCTCACAAACATATTCTAGTAGCCCAGTAGAGGCCCTTGGCAAATATGAGGACAGATGTAGCAAGACCTTAATAGAGGAGAGGTTGAAAGGGTTGAGAGGTGGAAGGAAAAACACTATCTAGTAGCCCAGTAGAGGACCTTGGCAAATATGAGGTCAGAGGTAGCAAGACTTGATAGAGGAGAGGTTGAGAGATGGAAGAAGAAATACTTTGTAGGACGTAGGGCCAGAGTGTAGATTAATAGGATAATGGGACAGTCCATGAGAAGTTATTTACAGTGTAATAATACAACATTAGCTGTTTTGTGGATAGGGGCTTTCAATAAATCTAATGAGCAGAGCTGTTAAATCAACCCTCCAAAGATCAATGAATTATACATCTTTGCAGAGAATAAGGGAAAATGTAGTCAAAAATTGGCCAAAAGACTTCTTTATATGGAAAACCCTTGTTACATCAGATTTTATTAAAAAATATATATATTGTGAGAAAAAATGCATCTAATGTTTCTGTCTATCTGTCTCTTATGTGACATAATGCAACTCTTCTCTGTTGGGCCAAATAAGAGTTGCATTCAGCTTAGTAGGCTTTGGAGACTGTAAAAGATGGCGGCTCAACCTGGTGGAGTCTCAAGGAGTCAGCAGAGGGACTCTTAGCAAACAGTTTTACATACTCAGTTACAGTCAAAAGCAATATTTTGTAATAATTGGACTTTGTGTTGTCCACTTCCGAACTTCAGAAAGTTATCTGTTTGGTAGAGTTCACTTACACTAGCAACCATGCAGTTGGTGGAATGAATATAAAGGTGCCCATACACATTAAGATCCGCTCGCTTGGCGAGGTCACCAAGCGATCGGATCTTCTCCTGAAATCCCCCACTTACGAGTGGGTGATATCGGGCGAATTCAGGCTAATTCGGTCATTTGGCCCTGGGGCCAAATGATCGAATTAGAACGAAGGTAATAGGCAAAGTCGGTTCAGGGACCGCATCAATGAGCCGATGTCGTCCCCGATCCGACTACATTTTTTTTAACCTGCCTGATCGATATCTGGCCAATTTCAGGCCAGATGTCGGTTGGGCAGGCCCGTCGGTAGTGCCCATACACAGGCCGATTAGCTGCCGAATCGGTCTAAGGGACTGCAATATCGGCAGCTAGAATTGGCCCGTGTATGGGGACCTTAAGAGAAATAGGCGAGGGTCTAAAATGAATAATAGTACCAATTTTGGTTTTAATCTGCTTTCTGGTTGCTAGGGTCGGAGCATTTTACATGTCAGGCTGAAAGGCAAAAAATAAAATACTAAAAAAAAAAAAAATACCAGACCAATGTTTTATATATATATATATATATATATATATAAAATATATACTAATTAATACTAGTCATGTACTTTTCATTTTGTACTGCATTGCATTTGGAAATGAATCATTTCAAATTAGCCTCATGGGATCTTGTACAGAAGTATATTTACTGTATGTCTGGGATATGCTGCCTGAGCTTAGTTGCTATAAGGAGTAATGGGAGTTACTTGTAAGTTACATTGTGATTTGAGTTCTTTTTCAAGATTGCAATATTTCATTAGCTCATAGCATTTGTTTGTGACATTTCCATAGAAAGGCTGAACAAACAACACATATGAATTCCGTTCTACAATGCATTGCTTTTTTCTTAGGTATGAGTGCTAGTAGGGGCTTTAGGGGCAATATTGACTATAGGCCCAGAGGCTAATGGGGTATTCAGAAGGATAAGGCTCTAATAGGTTTCTTACTCATGAACAGTTTTAATATTCTTGTGATGTAGACCATCTTCCCAAAGAACTGGGGTCCTCTGAAGATTTTGATGTTGGGTCCATGAATTCTAGATATCAATGGGCTTCAGTGGTGCTGAGGTATACTCTGTGTTACCTTGAGAGTATGTCATACTGTACACTTAGGGGCCATGACAAATGAGTTATTCATCAAGGGTAAAACCCAGGACTAGAATTACTAATACTAGAACTGGAACACTAATACAAAACATCACCATCTTAACACTGTGGTGGTCATGTAGAAGTCAAGGGGAGCTGTTCTAGGCTGGTCTAAGTTGTAATGATCTTTTTCTGCTTTGTGGTTGTAGCAGATGACAAATGTGTTATTTATCAAGGGTAAAACCCAGGACTAGAATTACTAATACTAGAACTGGAACACTAAAACAAAACTTCACCATCTTAACACTGTGGTGGTCATGTAGAAGTCAAGGGGAGCTGTTCTAGGCTGTTCTAAGTTGTAATGATCTTTTTTTGCTTTGTGGTTGTAGCAGATGACAAATGTGTTATTTATCAAGGGTAAAACCCAGGACTAGAATTACTAATACTAGAACTGGAACACTAATACAAAACGTCACCATCTTAACAATGTGGTGGTCATGTAGGAGTCAAGGGGAGCTGTTCTAGGCTGTTTTAAGTTGTAATGATCTTTTTCTGCTTTGTGGTTGTAGCAGATGACAAATGTGTTATTTATCAAGGGTAAAACCCAGGACTAGAATTACTAATACTAGAACTGGAACACTAATACAAAACTTCACCATCTTAACACTGTAGTGGTCATGTAGAAGTCAAGGGGAGCTGTTCTAGGCTGTTCTAAGTTGTAATGATTTTTTTCTGCTTTGTGGTTGTAGCAGATTTCTTCAGTTGTAAGCGTCCAAAAATTACAACGATAAAGAGGATTTATGCATATTCTTTCCATGGTTTTTTTCATTTGGGCTTTTTAAAAAAGGTTGTTTTGTTACTTGGCATTCTTGGTTTTTGAGAGTTTTTTTTGTGCTTTCGTGCTAATGTTTGATAACACCCCCTAGCTATGTAAAAATCAATAGTCAGTCATGGTAAATGAAACACTATTGTCTATGTTGGTTCTCACTGGACTGTCTGATCTTCAGTGCCTTCAGCTTCCCCTCCTACTGTTATTGCTGCTTGCCTACCTCATGACTATGATAAGCAACTTCATCATCCTTCTATCCATCTGCATGGATTCCCATCTTAACACCCCCATGTACTTCTTCCTTGGGTGCCTTGCTTGCCTGGATATGTGCTGCTCCTCAGTCACTGCCCCGCGGATGCTCTTTGATATCCACACAAAGAGACGAGTGATTTCCGTGGCCGCTTGTATAACTCAGTTGTTTTTCTTTATTTATTTTGCCATCTGTGAAATGTTTTTGTTGGCTGTGATGTCCTACGACCGATATATTGCAATTTGCTACCCCCTTCACTACATGCAGATAATGCATTTAAGGCTATGTGCCCAGATGGTATCAGGAATATTATTTGTGGCACTTGGATATTCATTAGTTCATACTCTGTGTGTGCTCAGGTTGAGTTTTTGCAGCTCAAACATTGTAGAAAGTTACTTTTGTGACCTTCCTCAGTTGCTTCAAATCTCATGCACTGACACCACCATCAACATTCTGATCATTTTTCTACTAGGTGGGGTATTGGGAATGGGTTCCTTGGCCATGACTTTTTTCTCTTACATAAGAATATTCACCACTGTTCTACGTATCCGACTGCAGAGTATGAGGCAGAAGACCTTCTCTACGTGCACCTCCCATTTGACAGTGGTCTTCATGTATTATGGTTCTCTTCTTTTTAACTACTTTCGCCCAATGACTAACTATCATGTTTCAGAAAGAAGCCTGGTTTCTGTATTTTACACTGTTTTTACACCACTTCTCAACCCCCTGGTTTACAGCTTGAGGAACCAAGAACTCAAAGCTGCTCTCAGAAGAGCATTACACAGTCTTTGAAGTCTGAATAAATATGTTTTCTCCTGTTCTTTATAATCTTCATCATGAAGTCAAAATAAAATAAAGAAACTAACACAAACACTTAAGTAAGCATCATCATTATCATCATTCTAAAGAAAAAACCCAAAGCAAAACATTTGGGTTGATATCAAATCAATAACAGATACAGGCCATCTTCAAGAAGAAAGGAATGACCTAAGGTCAGCTATTGCTAAACACATTATAGAGAGACATGAGAGTAGGAGTTCGATTACCTTTCAAGTCATAGATAAACCCAAATTCAATGTTATAAAGGGGGATTTAGATAGGAAACTGTCCGAAAAAGAGGTATATTGGATATACCGTCTTAGGACTGTTGAACAGTATGGAGGCTTGAATAGGGAATGGGAAGTCTCTTGTTATTTCTGAAACTATAGTATGGGTTAGTAGGAGGTGGGTTTTGGTAAATTTTCTATATTAATTATATCTTTATTGTTGTATATTTATAATATTATTTTTTCTGTATATTATTTGGTTTCATTTATGCAGTCATTGAATAATATTTTTGTGATGGATTGAACCACTTGAGTTGATATATACTTTTCCCATTTTAGGCAAACGCATTATGTGGCTAGTTATTACCTACTATGTGGGCAGATTTTGGGCTTTTAATGGGATAGAATGGTTCGCAAGGGTTTGATCCATGGGCCTCGTACCTATAGGGTTAATGATTTAAGTGGGTGTGAACCGCTATATGTATTTAAGTAACCAATGGGTGTGGGGCTTCATGGTAGCTTCTGAGGAAGTGGCGTTAAGCCACAAAACGCGTCAAGCTGTGTTATGGGACTGTGATGATTTTAAGGAAACCAATAAAGTGATTTTTTAATGAGAAATAAGGTTGCCAGTGCTCCGTCTGTACTACATTGTTTATTCCGTTGGATGCACGTCTGGACCGGGGGGCGTTATCGGACGTAGCAGCACGGGACCTTGAAAGGATGGGAATTAACTTTTTTCTACTACTGTATAATAAGCATAAATGAAATACCGCTGTTATACTATTACTGAATTGCAACCAGGAAGGCTATCATAGTCTATTTTCCTAAATGTATCTCTTTTGTAGGACCAAGATTTTAATCAATAGCTTCAAAGTTTTGAGAAAGGAAGGGGGGTCAATAGCTTCAAAGTTTTGAGAAAGGAAGGGGGGTATATCATGGTTCATTTTGATGGTATTTTCTAGTATAGTTTGGAGGAAATAAACATGTTCTGCAGTATGTGCATGAAACAAGAAAGGCATAGTCTTACTTTTAATGAAAAGTGGTTAAGGAGATTCATGTTACTTCCTGGACCTGTCAGAGAGTCACAGTTGTTCAGGACACTTACAGAACATCTTTTATACCCAAAAAGTTATGTTCAGTATTCAATGTCCAGGGACAGGGAATGATTAAGGTTCAAAAGAGAACCTTCAGTTCTGTAGCTATAGTGATTCAACATCCTAGATCTAAGGAGCATGGGGCTAGACTTACTGTACCGTATTAATTTATTAGCCTTTGTGCTTGGGCTTTTAAATCAGTCTATGTGTGACTGTAAATATCAACACCTTCTTCCCCCTTGTTGCTAATTTGCCTTTTCTGTTGTTTTAAGGCCCATGGAACACCGCAAGAGTGGTGTAAATAATACACAAACATATCCTAGTAGCCCAGTAGAGGCCTTTGGCAAATATGAGGACAGAGGTAGCAAGACTTGATAGAGGAGAGGTTGAGAGGGTTGAAAGAGTTGAAAGGTGGAAGAAGAAATACTTTGTAGGACGTAGGGCCAGAGGGGAGATTAATAGGATAATGGGATAGTCCATGAGAAGTGATTTACAGTGTAATAATGCAAAGTCTCTTGCTTGGCTCACAAGGACAGATCTCCTGTATCTTTTCCTCAGACTTGAAATCTTGAGTTGCCTTCTAATTATCCACATGGAGGTTTCAGGTAGATGTAAAACACCCACACGGAATTAACAGATCCATTTTGTTAGGAATCTGGGAGATATTTAACCTCCATCCTGGATGTTCCCAGGTATCCTGATAGTTACCTCCCACACCAGATACATTTATTCAAGCCTTTTCTAAAGTTGGCCATATATGGGTCAATGTAACCAGCCAATTTGGTAAAGTCAACAGCTTATTAGCCCAGTTGTCTGCCCTACATATATCTGGCTAAATATCTAATGGGAAGTTTAAACAATCAATGCATAGGACCAATGCATCAGTACATTGATGAGGCCCATATTATGATCTGATTGTTGTCCTGGAAGCCATCAAAGATCTGCTTAACGTGTATGACCAACTTAAATCCTACAGTCATACCCAGATCTGCCAATTTTGCCAAAGACTGCAACAGAAATATTGAATGCTGAACAAAAAATGAACTGATAAAATATATAACAATAAAAATAATATGAACAATTTGAGATTGAAAGGTGATTAGTTAAAAAGTCCCAGAAGATGTACCAATGGTCTATGGAGATTCATCCATTTTTAATTATCTCCATGGGTGTTTCAATGAATATATTTAAAGCTGGATTGTGCTGGATTATGGCCATTCATTTCATACTAAGCAATGGGCTGTTTCTCTGTTATTGCAGTGATTGGACAGTGACTGGCAGAAAACTATGACATTACCCCATTCAGGCTTGAAACAAAATGTTGGACCTATAACTTCTTGTAATCCATATTTTCTATACTGTTCTACGGTATTTTATGCATCAGATTATGTCTGTGGCTCATAATATCTATATTATTTTTGAAAATATTGCTGATGATATTTTTATTTCAAAAAATTACTCATGTATCAAAGTGATATTTCTCTCTGCACTACCAGAATGTTGAGCGCTGGTAGGGACTTCAGACTGGACAGCTTATGAGGAATCCAGAAGGATAGGATAAATGGGGTCCTGACCCAATGTTCACGTCACAGATCATCTTCCCCAAGCTGCGGAGTTCTTCAAAGTTTATGCTGCGGGGGGGCCTAGACTATTAATAAAATTGGTTAGCAATGAGCTTTAGGTCTTTATAGATGTTAGGAGACATCTAATCTGCTCTGAGCTTCCTTAACTATGTCCTACATATACTCAATAGATTTGTTCTATAGGTAAAACAAATTACCTATTCAATGGCAGCCATGGTTAATGAAACAATATTGCTCATGTTGGTTCTCTCTGGACTGTCTGATCTTCAGGGGCTTCAGCTTCCCCTCTTTCTGTTCTTTCTACTTGTCTATTTAATGACTATGATAAGCAACTTTGTCATCATTCTATCAATCTGCATGGATTCTCGTCTCAAAACGCCCATGTACTTCTTCCTTGGGTGCCTTGCTTGCCTGGATATGTGCTGCTCCTCAGTCACTGCCCCAAGAATGCTCTTTGATATACATACTAAAAAGAGGGTGATTTCTGTGGAGGCTTGTATCACACAAGTGTTTTTCTTTATGTTTTTTGTCATCTCGGAAGTATTTCTGTTGGCTGGGATGTCCTACGATCGATATATTGCAATTTGCTACCCCCTTCATTACATACAGATGATGCATTCAAAACTTTGTGTTCAGATGTTATCAGGAATATTATTTCTGGCCCTTGTATGTACATTAGTTCATACTCTTTCTGTGCTCAGGTTGAGGTTTTGTAGGTCAAACATAGTAGAAAGTTTCTTCTGTGATCTTCCTCAGCTGTTCCAACTCTCATGTACTGACACCACCATCAACATCTTGCTAATTTTTTTACTAGGAGGGTTATTGGGACTGAGTGCCTTAGCAATAACCTTTATCCCTTACATAAGAATATTTGCCACTGTTCTAAACATCAAAGAGAAGAATATGAAACAGAAGGCCTTCTCCACTTGTACCTCCCATTTGACAGCTGTCATTATATTTTATGGTACTCTACTTTTTAACTACTTTCGTCCAACAACAGACTCTCATTTTAAAGTAGGGAGGCTGGTCTCTGTATTTTACACTGTGTTTACACCGTTGTTAAATCCCTTGGTTTACAGCTTGAGGAACCAAGAACTTAAAACTGCTCTTAGAAGAATGTTAAATCGTTTATGAATTGTGATTCTTTTTCTAGTCATCATCATCATCATAAACAATAAACAAGGCGCATGAAACCATTAAAAAGAAGCAGCAAAAGGAATAAAGCAACAAATCTAAGGACCCATAGGAGCCAATCAGATTGCTTTCAAACTGATGACTGTTTTTATGTGCACCAATAGTACATGCATCATACAGGAAGACAGGCCATTACAATCATAGATTGGGTTGGAAAAGTAACTTGGAGTTGGTCTACACACATTCTTCGACCCACCCCTGTAGTTACAATTGCGTTATTACACATCAAATTACCCTAAAAGTTGAGAAACTTGTACTTTCCTCTCCTGGGGCCCCATTCATTTCCCCTTGAATTATCTTACATAAAGATCAGTGATCCCCAACCAGTGGCTTGGGGGCAACATGTTGCTCCTCAACCCCTTGGATGTTGCTCTCAGTGCCCCCAAACCAGGGAGTTATTTTTGAATTCCTGACTTGGGGGCAAGTTTTGGTTGAATAAAAACAAGATTTCCTACCAAATAAAGCCCCCTGTAAGCTGATAGGGTGCATAGAGGCCCCTAATAGCCAATCACAGCCCTTATTTGGCTCCTCCATGAACTTTTATGGTGCTTGTGTTGCTCTCCAAGTATTTTTACATTTGACTGTGGCTCACGAGTAAGAAAGGTTGGGGATCCCTGATATAGACTGATAGGAGCATTTGTAAGTATCCCCCTACATTTCAGTTGTTATTGCTAGAGGATGTCTCCCCACTAGCTCCTCAGACATCAACCAGGGGGTAAACCAAAATACATAGACGATTTTTTGTTGTTGTGTGGGGGGTAATGACTGCACATATCTTGTTCATGTCATGAAAAAGTCATAACCTAGAATTCTCTATGCAAAGTGGATTCCAGCCAATCCACGCGATAAGCAAAATCTATCAGATATCCAACAATGCAGTATGGCTTTTCTACTAATCACAGAAATAATATTTTTGCTAGTTTCTCATTTGCTTTCAGAATCTTTTCTTTGTCCCCAAAATTAGGATTTTGTGGTTTCGTAGAGAAGTGTGATGCCAAGTGCTCATGGGCAGATAATATTAAAAAAAAAAACGTCAACACGGTTTGACCAAACCATATTTGCCTTTGTTTGCCGCTTCTAACAACAAATATTCTGATTCTGCTAGAAGTGTACACATTGCCACTTGTCAAATTAGAAAATCAATGCAGATGATTGCCATATTGACATGCAACCCTGAATCAGTTATAGGTTAAATACAGTAGATAGAGTTTAAAAGAGAAAGAAATGTAAAAACTAAGTAAACTTTCTGAAAAAAAGGTCTATGTAAAGAAAGTCCTCTATCAAAAGAAACACAGGATTTCTTGTCTCCTTTTGTGTAAACATGTTCTTCCTGCTTTGAGAAAAATCCTTCAGGTACACGGCACAAGTTAGCTCATTCCTCTCTCCCTCTTCCCCTCTCTTTTCCTCCACCCATGCCCATTGGGTTTAACTCATTTTTTATTGATTTTTTTAGTAGACTTGGGGGCCGATTTACTAATCCACGAACGGATCGAAAGCGTCCAAATGCCTTTTTTTCGTAATGATCGGTATTTCGCCATTTTTCCGTCGCCGTCGCAACTTTTTCGTAAATTGAAAAAGTCGGGACAATTGGCGCAAGTTGTAACGGCTACGAAAAAGTCGCGACAATTCACGAAAAAGTCGCGACGGCGATGGAAAAACCGCAAAAAATACGAAAAAGCCGCAAAATGTTCATTTCCAATCCGATTTTTTCCCATTCGGGATTCGGATTTGTGGATTAGTAAATCAGCCCCTTAGGGTATGGAGATTCAAATTATGGAAAGACCCCTTATCCTGAATACCCTTGGTCCCGAGCATTCTAGATAACGGGTCCTATACCTGTATACTGATTTAGCCGCTTCTGGTTGTGTCAACATTTTATTGTCCCAAGAATGAGGCCCTCCCAACTGTCTGACAAAATATATATGGCTGAAATCGGCAAGATATCTATTGGAAGGTTAGAAAATCAGGCAAGGACCATATCAGTTTGTTGATGTGGCCCTCTCCTAGTTTGTCTGCCAGGCCCACAGTATGATTATTCTCATTGGGAGCCCAATCGTCAGATCATTAGTGATGAAGGTGCTGTAGCTGCATTTCACCAATTTTTTGCCATTGCAATAATTTTTCAGACGTTTCACAACATTTTTGGCAAATGGTAATTCGACAGATTTAATCATGACTACAGATCATTTGTCCCTCCATATGGGTGTTCATGTATGGTAAAGAACCATTAATATGTATGGGCAGTTTAACACCTTTCTGTTTGCCATCCTGAGTGACCCCCCCATCAGTAGTGATGAGCAAATTTTTTTGCCATCGGCGAATTGTTTCACAAAACTTCTGTGAAAATTCGCTGTGGAAAAATTCTCCACGTAGATATTTTTTTGTTGCGCGTTAAAAAAAGGGTGCGGTCGCATCAAAATTGGGCACGGGCATGTAAAAAAAATGCGGGCGACAAAATATAGACATGGGCGAAAAAAAAGACGAGGGCGACAAAAAAAATTGTGAATTTTTCGCCTTTTTGCAAATTTTCTTGCCGTTTTACGAATTTTATGGCGAAGCGAAACGGCACAGATTAGCTCATCACTACCCATCAGTCACATAACATTCCGGTCTGAAAGGTTCATGGTTAACATAGGACAAAAATAAAATTTTATGTATCAAAATATGCTAAAAGTTACTTTTAGTGATGAGCACGTTTTTGGATTCGCTGTGAAATTCCGCATTTCGTCATTGCCAAATTTTTTTTACCGAAACTGCAGCACAAAGTTGCTGCAACAAAAATTTGTGGATAAAAAAATCGCAGTTACGATACAGTCAAAAAGATCACGGTTGCAGCAAAAAAAGTTGCGTCGCAGTCACATCAAAAACTTTGGATGCATTGTCGGACATTTTCTCCGTTTAGTGAATTTTTCAGTAGTTCCGCAAATTTTTCATAAAGCAAAAGGGGACAGATTCACTAATTACTTTTCAATTAACCTCATCTTTAATCGTACCATCAGTTTCTAATTATCCTCATGGGGGTTTCAGACAACTATATTTATAACTGGATTGTTCTGTCTGTGGGAGATCCCTGATAAGAGAAGGAAGCTGTGTGGCCATGAATTTCATACTAAGCACCGTGTTGCTTCACTGTCATTGGCTACATGATCTGAGAATGAGGGGAGCTTAGCTTCTATAAGTTGCTATGGGAGTTGCTTAGTTGTACTGAGTCTTTTCTTATGACATTGTCCCATACAGACCAGAAACAGAATGTTGGACCTATGATTGTGGCTTTTTTTCATGTAATCCATGTTTCCTTTACTAATCCACAGTATCCATGTTTTCTTTAAAAAGCAAAAAATCTGAAAACTTGAATCCAAAACTTAACCATCTAAAGGTTTCTATAGAGGTCAATGGGAGTTGTCCTAGGCAAAGCCATATTTTCAATTTGAATGTTTCGTAAGTTTGTAAATTCAAAAATTGGAGGTATTCAAGTTTTTTTTATTCAAACAGGTTTTCCTAATTTATAAATAAATGTCCAAGTTTATTCAAACAAACTTCGAATTCACAAACTCGAAAATTGATAAATAAGCCCATTAATATATCTTTGTAAAACAGATGGTCTTCCCCAAGCTCTGGGGATCTTCTGCTCTTTGCTGATTTCAGATTGTATCATACTTTACGTCTATTAAAACACTGACTGGTTCTATAGGAAAAGTTTTTAGTTTTAATGTTCACAATCATTCCATACTTATTTAAAAAAAAAACATTACCTGTTCAATGTGAATCATGGCAAATGAAACACTATTGTCTATGTTGGTTCTTTCTGGACTGTCTGATCTTCAGTGCCTTCAGCTTCCCCTCTTTCTGTTCTTTCTTCTTGTCTATATGATGACCATGGTAAGCAATGTTATCATCATTTTCTCAATCTGCAAGGTTTCTCATCTCAAAACGCCCATGTACTTCTTCCTTGGGTGCCTTGCTTGCCTGGATATGTGCTGCTCCTCAGTCACTGCCCCACGGATGCTCTTTGATATCCACACAAAGATAAGAGTGATTTCTGTAGAGGCTTGTATAACACAACTGTTTTTTTTTATCTTTTTTGTCATCTCTGAAGTATTTTTGTTGGCTGGGATGTCCTACGACCGATACATTGCCATTTGCTACCCCCTTCATTACATGCAACTGATGCATTCAAGACTCTGTGTTCAGATGTTTTCAGGAATATTATTTCTGGCCCTCGTATATTCATTGGTTCATACTCTGTGTGTGCTCAGGTTACATTTTTGTGGGTCAAACATAGTGGAAAGTTTCTTCTGTGATCTTCCTCAGTTGTTTCAACTCTCATGTACTGACACCACCATCAACATCTTGCTGATTTTTCTACTAGGTGGGGTATTGGGACTGGGTTCCTTAGCCATGACCTTTTTTCCTTACATTAGAATATTTTCCACTGTTCTAAATATCAGAGTACAGAATACGAGACAGAAGGCCTTCTCTACCTGCACCTCCCATTTGACAGTTGTCTTCTTACTTTATGGTACTATTATTTTTAACTACTTTCGTCCAACAACAAACTATCATGTTACAGAAGGCAGGTTGGTCTCTGTATTTTATACTGTTTTTACACCGTTATTAAACCCCATGGTTTACAGCTTGAGGAACCAAGAACTTATTAGTGCCTTCAGAAGAATGTTACATAGTTTTGAATTCTGAATCAGAATGTTTTCTCCTCCTCTTCATAATCATTATCATCATCAAGCCAAATAAGGCTCATGGAAACGGTTAAATAACATCATCATCAACAAAAAAACAAATTGGGTAGCTGCAAGGATCCATATAGGTACCAAAACAATCCTATTGGGTTTATTAAATGTTTTTGGTAGACTTAAGACATGGAAATCCAAATTATGGAAAGATCATGTGTCTGGGAAAGTCCAAATCAAGGTCCCAAGCATTCGGGGCAATAGATCTCATACCAAATATATATGTATTTTTTCCCAGGAATAGCAATTTGTGGTACATATGTAGAATCTTACCCCCAGGATAGGTGGGTCCAGGTGCTCATGCCCCAGACCTTCAGCTTAGGGAGCCAGACAGGAGTACACAAAGGAAAAAACAGCAGGCAGGCACTTCTGGTATCCAAAAATACGTCAAAAAGTCATAGGAAGCAGCTAATAGTATTCACAAAAGGTCATATTTTATTTAATCCATAAAAAACAAACAATAAGCCTTACGCGTTTCGTACCTAGGGGTACTTAATCATAGGCAAATTTTGGCCCCCATTTTGTGCAAATAATCTGCCAATGGCAAAACGTGGAGATTCACCAGATAGAACTGCAGTTTCCAATCCAGTCAAGCTATGGCTATGGCTAGGGTGTCACAGTTTATTCTTTATACTTTCCTCTCTCCGCATTCACTTGATCCCCATTGCAGAACACACAAATCGATGAAAACAAATGCCATCTCACGTTCAAGTAAACTATACTTTTAGAATGAATACTTAACCAACAGAAAATGTATATTAAGTAAATCTTACCATGTTGGCATATACATATACAGTTTGTGATGGGCTGTGTGCTCCCTCAGAGGTCACAGGAAATAATGTGGCTCTAATCGTAACAGGAAGTAGTGTGGGAGTAAGTACAGAACTTTGTCTATTCATTGGCTGATGTGGCCTAGCATGTATGTGTGCCCTTGGTGTGTGTGTGAGCACAGTGTATGAGCTAGAAGGTGGCCCTTAATACTCAAAATGGAAATGTTCTATTTACAGTTGCAGCCAAGGTCCTTTCCCATGATGTTGCATTATGTGTCTTCCAGTTAACACAGGGCTATTGTGATACTAAAATCTACAGTTAAGGTGGCCGTACACATTAAGATCGTTTGGCAAGGTTGCCAAGCGAGCAGATCTTCTCCTGATATAACAGGCAGTGGTGAAATGTAATAACTACATCCTACTGTACCCCGTGCTTTGCACAGTCTAGCTGGACATTGCCTAATATCAGCCAAGGTAGCGTTACACATCCATAATCTGCTAAACCCTATTTAGTCTGGTCTTTGACCTACACACTGAACTGTAGAGGTGCCTCAAGGCTCAGTACTTGGCCATCTGTTGTTATTCCTGTGGCAGAGCTTATTCAGATCCAGCGTCAGGAATTAGGTAACTGGGTCCAACTTTCTGGGGAAAACAGCCAGTGGCACAGTCATAACCCCCATATTGAATAACTGTAAGCTAGTCTTTGAAAAGACTTACGAGAAAACCCAAAGCCTAATCTTCCAGAAGATATTGAAAATTTCAACCTTGTGTTATTCCAAAGTCTCTAACTTGGCTCACAAGGACAGATCTCCTGTATCTTTTCCTCAGACTTGAGATCTTGAGTTGCCTTTTGATTATCCACATGGAGGTTTAAGGTAGACCATGCTGGATGTCTCAGATCCATTTGTTAGGAACCTGGGAGATATTTAACCTCCATCCTGGATGTTCCCAGGTATCCTGATAGTTACCTCCCACACCAGATACATTTATTCAAGCCTTTTCTAAAGTTGGCTACATATGGGTCAATATAAGCTGCCGATTTGGTAAAGTCAACAGCTTATTAGCCCATGTATGGGGCCCTCCCAGCTGCCTGCCCTACATATATCTGGCTAAATATCTAATGTGAAGTTTAAACAATCAATGCATAGGACCAATGCATCAGTACATTGATGAGGCCCATATTGTGATCTGATTGTTGTCCTGGAAGCCATCAAAGATCTGCTTAATGTGTATGACCAACTTAAATCCTACAGTCATACCCAGATCTGCCAATTTTGTCAAAGACTGCAACAGAAATATTGAATGCTGAACAAACAATGAACTGATAAAATAAATAACAATAAAAATAATATGAACAATTTGAGATTGAAAGGTGATTAGTTAAAAAGTCCCAGAAGATGTCCCAATGGTCTATGGAGATTCATCCATTTTTAATTATCCCCATGGGTGTTTCAATGAATACATTTAAAGCTGGATTCTGCTGGATTATGGCCATTCATTTCATACTAAGCAATGGGCTGTTTCTCTGTTATTGCCGTGATTGGACAGTGACTGGAAGGAAACCATGACATTACCCCATTCTGGCTTGAAACAAAATGTTGGACCTATTACTTGTAATCCATATTTTCTATACTGTTCTACGGTATTTTATGCATCAGATTATTTCTGTGGCTCATAATATCTATATTATTTTTGAAAATATTGCTGATGATATTTTTATTTTAAAAACTTACTCATGTAAGTTATATTTCTATTTGTACTACCAGAATGTTGAGCGCTGGTAGAGGCTTCAGACTGGACAGCTTATGAGGAATCCAGAAGGATAGGATAAATGGGGTCCTGACCCAATGTTCACGTGACAGATCATCTTCCCCAAGCTGCAGAGTTCTTCAAAGTTTATGCTGTGGGGGTGCCTAGACTATTAATAAAATTGGTTAGCAATGAGCTTTAGGTCTTTATAGATGTTAGGAGACATCTAATCTGCTCTGAGCTTCTTTAACTATGTCCTACATATACTCAATAGATTTGTTCTATAGGTAAAACAAATTACCTATTCAATGGCAGCCATGGTTAATGAAACAATATTGATCATGTTGGTTCTCTCTGGACTGTCTGATCTTCAGGGGCTTCAGCTTCCCCTCTTTCTGTTCTTTCTACTTGTCTATTTAATGACTATGATAAGCAACTTTGTCATCATTCTATCAATCTGCATGGATTCTCATCTCAAAACGCCCATGTACTTCTTCCTTGGGTGCCTTGCTTGCCTGGATATGTGCTGCTCCTCAGTCACTGCCCCACGGATGCTCTTTGATATACATACTAAGAAGAGGGTGATTTCTGTGGAGGCTTGTATCACACAAGTGTTTTTCTTTGTGTTTTTTGTCATTTCTGAACTATTTTTGTTGGCTGGGATGTCCTATGACCGATATATTGCAATTTGCTACCCCCTTCATTACATACAGATGATGCATTCAAAACTTTGTGTTCAGATGTTATCAGGAATATTATTTCTGGCCCTTGTATGTACATTAGTTCATACTCTTTCTGTGCTCAGGTTGAGTTTTTGCAGGTCAGACATGGTGGAAGGTTTCTTCTGTGATCTTCCTCAGCTGTTCCAACTCTCATGTACTGACACCACCATCAACATCTTGCTGATTTTTTTAGTAGGAGGGGTAATGGGACTGGGCGCCTTGGCAATTACTTTTATCCCTTACATTAGAATATTTGCCACTGTTCTAAACATCAAAGAGAAGAATATGAAACAGAAGGCCTTCTCAACCTGTACCTCCCATTTGACAGTTGTCTTTATACTTTATGGTACTCTTCTTTTTAACTACTTTCGTCCAACAAGAGCCTATCATTTTACAGTAGGGAGGCTGGTCTCTGTATTTTACACTGTGTTTACACCGTTGTTAAATCCCTTGGTTTACAGCTTGAGGAACCAAGAACTAAAAACTGCTCTTAGAAGAATATTAAATCGTTTGTGAATTGGGATTGAATAGGTTCCTTCTTTTTATAGTCATCATCATCAAAATAAACACAAATAAACAACAAGGCACATGAAAACATTAAAAAGCAGCAAAAAGAGTAAAGTTTGCAACCCATAGGAACCAATCAGATTGCTTTCAAACTGATGACTAAAATGTTCATATTTGCACCAATAGTACATACATCAAACAGGAAGACATGCCGTTACAATCATAGATTGGGTTGGAAAAGTAACTTGGAGTTGGTCTACACACATTCTTCGACCAACCCCAGTAGTTGTAATTGAGTTATCACACATCAAATTACCCTACACAGAGAAACTTGTTTTTCTCCCCTGGGGCCCCATTCATTTCCCCCTGAATTATCTCACATATAGACTGATCAGGGCATTTGTAAGGATCTTCCCACATTTCAGTTGTTATTGCTAGAGGATGTCTCCCCACTAGCTCCTCAGACATCTACCAGGTGGTAAACCTAATATAACGTTCAAGTTAGGTAGGAACCAGTGTGCGACCGCTGGATGCAAAGTCTGACTCTTACGGTGTAGGAGGAACTCCCAGCCCTTCCCGGTCTTCACCGACGCCCTTTTGGGGCCCCAGAACTTTCCGCTGCGGTCCAAGCTAGGGTCCTGCAAACTTTCAGAGTACAGACGAAAATATTAGGTACCGGCAAGGCGAAGGCAGAAACGTAGTCGGGGTACAGGCAAAGGTCGAGGCAGGTAGCAAGAATCGTAGTCGGGGTACAGGCAAAGGTCGAGGCAGGTAGCAGGAATCGTAGTCGGGGTACAGGCAAAGGTCAAAACCGGAAACAACAATCAAAACGCTTGAGCAGGTACTGATAAATAACCAGAAGCCAGCTTGGGCAATGAAAGACTGAAGGAAGGGGTTTAAATAGCAGATTTTGGCGCCAAACAAAAGGAAACGGAAGAAACAAAAAACCTACATAAAGATGGCGCCAAAAGCTTCAAGGCGCGTAACTGTGCATGTCAGCGTGTCATCGCGCATGCGCAGTAACGCCGCGACGTGTGGGTCCTTCCCTGAGTGCGTCTGCCGGCTGGCGCGAGCTAAGGTAGGAGAACGTGCCGGACCGGCAGAGCGCCTTACACCAAAATACATAGAAGATGTCTTGTTGTTGTGTGGGGGGTAAAGTCTGCACATATCTTGTCCATGTCATGAAAAAGGTCATAACATGGCATTCTCTATGCCACGCGTTAAGCAAAATCTAGTTTAATTGATCATTAATCTAGTTTTAATTGATCATTTCAAGTGATGGAGGCATATCAGCTATCCAACAATGCAGTATGGCTTTTCTACTAATCACAGAAATAATATTTTTGCTAGTTTCTTATCTGCTTTCAGAATCTTTGCTTTGTCCCCAAAATTAGGATTTTGTGGTTTCATAGAGAAGTGTGATGCCAAGTGCTCTCATGGGCAGATAATGTCGACACAGTTTGACCAAACCATATTTGCCTTTGTTTGAAGCTTCTAACAACCAATATTCTGATTGAGTTCTGCTAGAAGTGTACACATTGCCACTTGTCAAATTAGAAAATCAGCACAGATGATTGCCATATTGACATGCAACCCCTTCTCTAAAGCTGGCCATACATGGGCCCAATATAATGCCGTCAATATGGCCCTTGCAGTCAACGGTCAACAGTTTATTTGTCCTTCAAACCACCTGCCTGATTATTTACTTGAGCATTAGGTTAGGTATCTATATCCTTTTGGACAAAGAGTGCCTTGGTGTGCTATTGCAACCCTGTTCCGATGGGCATGCCTATGTCTTCATATGCATCATTCTCCTTGGAGCCAATCATATGATCCTATCAGCCTGATTTGGCTCTGCACAAGGCCAAATTGGGAAACAGATCTGCTTATCAAGTATGGCTAGCTTGACAAGTGAAATTCATATCTGTCACTTTAATCTCCTCTTTGACCTGTAAACATAAGCTTTTAATCTTTTCTAGGCAGATGGCATATATACTGATTTAGCCACTCCTGGTTGTGTAAACATTTTATTGGTCCATGAAGAAGGCCCTCCCATCTGCCTGACAAAATATATAGCTGAAATCATCAAGATATCTATTGTAAGGTTAGAAAATTCCATCAGGCAAGGACCATATCAATTGATGTGGCCCTCTCCTGGTGGGTCTGCCTAGGCCCCCAGTATGATTATTCTCATTGGGAGCCCAATCGTCAGATCATTAGTGATGAGCAAATGTTTTCACTGCGAAATTCCGCATTTTGCAATTGGCAGGGTTTTTCTTTTTCCCGTGAAACTGGTGCAAAATTCTCCGTGACAAAAATTTGCAGAGTGAGGAAAAAGTTGCGGTCACTTCAAAAAAAGGTTGCATCTAATAGGTTGAGTCAAAAGAGTCGAAAAACTTGTAGACGCGTCAAAAAAAGTTGGCAAAAAAGTTGGCAAATGGTAATGCGACAGATTCATTCATGACTACAGATAATTTGTCTCTCCATATGGGAGTTCATATATGGTAAAGAACCATTAAAATGTAAGGCCAATTTAACACCTTTAAAGCTGAACAAAGAAGTGGTTAGCTTTCTGTTTGCCATCCTCAGTGACCTTCCCCCCCCCCATCAGTCACACAACATTCCGGCCTGAAAGATTCATGGTTAACATAGTGCAAAAATAACATTTTATGTATCAAAATATGCTAAAAGTAACTTTTAGTGATGAGCAAGTTTTTGGATTCGCTGTGAAATTCCGCATTTTGTCATTGGCAAATTTTATTACGGAAACTGCAGCGCAAATTTGCTGCAGCAAAAATTTGTGGATAAAAAAATCACGGTCAAAAAGATCATGGTTGTGTCAAAAAAAGTTGCGTCGCAGTCAAAAACTTTGTGTGCATTGTCGGAACTTGAGGTCGCTTATGATAAGTCTAAAAAGTTCTGGTCCTGGCAAAAAAGTTGTGGCAAAATCACATCAAAAATTCATGCCGTCGCTGTGTTTTATGAAATTTTCGCCATTTAGTGAATTTTTCAGCAGTTCCACAGTTTTTTCATAAAGGAAAGATTCACTCATAGTTACATAGGGGTGAAAAAAGTCCATCAAGTTCAACCCTTCCAAGTAAACCCAGCACAGACAACCCAAACCTACCAATTTATACACTCAGATACATAAACTATATATACAAACAGTAATACTAAGGGGGAGATTTATCAAGACACGAATGTTTGGAGCGTTCGTTTGAGTGTATTTCCGCCAATTTTTTTGCGCTTGCGCGACTTTTTCGGGAAGGTTCTGCCGCTGTTTACAATCGTTCTGCGTTTTGTGACTTTCGGATTGCCAATACGATATTAACGTGACTAATACGATTTTTTCGTAAGAATTTTCGTGATTTGCGATCTTCAGAAATTTTTGTTTCCAATCCGAATTTTTCCCATTCGGGATTCGAACTCGTGTTTTGATAAATCTGCCCCTTACTGTAGATATTAGTATCACAATAGCCTTGGATACTATGCTTGTTCAAGAACTCATCCAGGCCATCACTCATCACTAATTACTTTTAAATTAACCTAATCGTTAATCGTACCATCAGTTTCTAATTATCCTCATGGGGGTTTCAGACAACTATATTTATAGCTGGATTGTTCCATTAGTGGGAGATCCCTGATAAGAGAAGGATGCTGTGTGGCCATGAATTTCATACTAAGCACCGTGTTGCTTTGCTGTCATTGGCTACATGATCTGAGAATGAGGGGAGCTTAGCTTCTATAAGTTGCTATGGGAGTTGCTTAGTTGTACTGAGTGTGAGTTCTTTTCCAAATGTATAAATAACTGTATATACTTTTGCCATTATTATATAGAGACTGAAGTGTATCTTTGTTCATAGGAACTGTTTGGTGTATCATTATGACATTGTCCCATACAGACCAAGAACAGAATGTTGGACCTATGACGATATGTAATCCATGTTTCTGTACTAATCCACAGTATCTATGTTTTCTCTAAAGTGCAAAAAACCTGAATGTAAGACTTAACCATCTAAAAACTTGCGAGTTTCTATAGAAGTCAATAAAAATAAACAAAAGGAATTCTGGGAATGAATTCCAAAGGACTCTAAGAAAATCCCATTTATATGGGTTTACCCTATAGGCTAAAGCTCACCCACTGGGTTTTAAAGCAGAAGCCGGGATAATAGCTGATCAGATTCCCAACTACAGACCGGTTTCGCCCTTCTTGGGGCTCATCAGTGTAGCGCAGGGTTTTCTGATCAGCTTAGGTAGAGCCACACAAATAAATCATTAGAGTTGAGGAGATCACCTCATAGAGATACAAATAAACAAAAGGAATTCTGGGAACTAATTCCAAAAAGCTCCAAAAAAATCCCATTTAAATGGGTTTATCCTATAGGCTAAAGCTCACCCATTGGGTTTAAAGCAGAAGGCAGGATAATAGCTGATCAGATTCCCAACTACAGACCGGTTTCACCCTTCTTGGGGCTCATCAGTGTAGTGCAGGGTTTTCTGATCAGCTTAGGTAGAGCCAGGAGTGGGGATACACAAATAAATCATTAGGGTTGAGGAGACTGCCTCATAGAGATGCAAATAAACAAAAGGAATTCTGGGAATGAATTCTAAACAAGCTACAAGAACATCCCATTGACATGGGTTTACCCTATAGGCTAAATCTCACCCACTGGGTTTAAAGCAGAAGCCAGGATAATAACTGATCAGTTTCCCAACTACAGACCGGTTTCTCCTTTCTTCTATAGAAGTCAATGAGAGTTGTCGTAGGCAAAGTCAAGCCATAATTTTAATTTTTTGAGTTTATAAATTCAAAAATTTGAGGTATTCAAGATTTTTTATTCAAATAAGTTCTCCTCATTTTATAAATAAGAGAGAATTCAATATATGATATAGAAAAACAAACTGGAATTCACAAACTTGAAAATTGTTGAATAAGCCCATTGATATATTGAGGTAAAAACGATACCAAAAGTCCTCAGCGCTCAGTGTGATAAAAACTCCAATCCAACGTGAACCAAAAAGCAAATTCAGATGTGTTAGTGATTTCTTAATTGCAGCTTCTTCTTAAGACAACCCCTTTGACTGGGTCCCGACAAAACTCATGATGTTCTTCCCCAAGCTCTGGGGCCCTTCCAAGAATTTTCTTTGGGATGATGAGACTTCTAATGACGCCATTTAGAACTGAGCTTTGGATGTTCATAGAAATGTCTGCTAGGAGTGACTTTGTCTGCTCTGTGCTGCTTTCAGATTATATCATACTTTACCTCTATTAAAACACTGATTGGTTATAGAGGCACATTTTTTAGTTTAGATATTTCCAATTGTTCCATACTTATTTAAAAAGCAGTGCCTATTCAATGTGAATCATGGGAAATGAAACACTATTGTCCATGTTGGTTCTTTCTGGACTGTCTGATCTTCAGTGCCTTCAGCTTCCCCTCTTTCTGTTCTTTCTTCTTCTCTATCTAATGACCATGATAAGCAATGTTATCATCCTTCTCTCAATCTGCATGGACTCTCATCTCAAAACGCCCATGTACTTCTTCCTTGGGTGCCTTGCTTGCCTGGATATGTGCTGCTCCTCAGTCACTGCCCCACGGATGCTCTTTGATATCCACACAAAGATAAGAGTGATTTCTGTAGAGGCTTGTATAACCCAGTTGTTTTTCTTTATCTTTTTTGTCATCGCTGAAGTATTCTTGTTGGCTGTGATGTCCTACGACCGATACATTGCCATTTGCTACCCCCTTCATTACATGCAACTGATGCATTCAAGACTCTGTGTTCAGATGTTATCAGGAATATTGTTTCTGGCCCTCGTATATTCATTGGTTCATACTCTGTGTGTGCTCAGGTTACATTTTTGTGGGTCAAACATCGTAGAAAGTTTCTTCTGTGATCTTCCTCAGCTGTTCAAACTCTCATGTACTGACACCACCGTCAACATCTTGCTGATTATTCTACTAGGTGGGGTAATGGGACTGGGTTCCTTAGCCATGACCTTTTTTCCTTACATTAGAATATTTTCCACTGTTCTAAATATCAGAGTACAGAATACGAGACAGAAGGCCTTCTCTACCTGCACCTCCCATTTGACAGTTGTCTTCTTACTTCATGGTACTATTATTTTTAACTACTTTCGTCCAACAACAAACTTTCATGTTACAGAAGGCAAACTGGTCTCTGTATTTTACACTGTTTTTACACCATTGTTAAACCCCATGGTTTACAGCTTGAGGAACCAAGAACTTAAAAGTGCCTTCAAAAGGGTGTTACATAGTTTTAAATTCTGAATCTGAATGTTTTCTCCTCCTCTTCATAATCATTATCATCATCAAGCCAAATAAGGTGCATGGAAACATTTAAAAAACATCATCATCATCAACAACAACAACAAAAATGGGTAATGTAATAAAAGGTGTAAACTTTGTACCAAATCTTGGAACCCATAGTAACCAATTAGATTACGTCCAAACAGCTGACTAGCCAATCCTACATTTATGGGCTTAGTTATTTATCAGTTTTTGAGTTTGTCAATTGGACTTTGTTTTTCTAAATCAAATAAAATAACAACAAAAACAATATGAGTACTACCCCACGCTCATTGCACATTGGCAAACTGGCAGCAGACCCAGTCCCGGAGGGATGTAAGGGGGAATAAGTATTGCTAGTGGGAGCCTAGGCCAGGGCACTGGAGGGTCTGGTTGCGGGTGGCCTAATTTGCACACAAAGGACAGAGAGTGCTGGTCTGGAGGGACCCATGGCACCCGACTCGAGTATAAGCCGAGGGTGACCTTTTCAGCATATTTTGGGTGCTGAAAAACTAGGCTTATACTCGAGTATATACAGTATATCTATCTGGCTTCCTATGATTTCTTCACACACATCTTTCACCAGCTTCCAGAATGAGGTAAGTTTTGTACATGTTAACCATAAATTTTCTAAGGTTCCTATAGATTGGTTGCATCTCCAGCATAGATCATTTGGCATTAATCCCATCTTATGTAGTATTACTGGAGTTCTTTACCATCTAGATATTCATTTATAGGAGGACTCCTGGAATCTGCTGCTCACTGAGCATTTGGCTATTGTTTTGAAGATTCGTTTCCAATCTTCCTCCGTTAAGATTATATTTAGGTCTCGTTCCCATGCCTTGGTATACGTGGGTAATACTTTATATTTTTCTTCTATTAAGATTTTGTATAGGGTTGCTATGTTATGTCTTACTGGGAAGGGTAGTGCACATATTGTTTCGAATTTTGTTAGTTCTCTGGGTGATACTTCACTCAGTGAGTTTGCTCTCATCCAGGTAAGTATTTGTCTATATCTCCATTGGTCCATTTGTGACCAATTTGTTTTATTTAGGGTAATAGCCGGGTCTTTTCTGGTTGTTGATTTCGTTAGATGTGCTAGTCTTAGATTTTGTATACCAAAGGCTGTTCTATACCCCTTGTCTACAATCCCTTGAGTAAACTCTATGTTATTAACCAGCGGTATTAAAGGCGAGGGGTATGGAGCTAGATTGTATTTGTTTCTATTAATACCGTATATTACCTTGCATTGAGTCTGTTATGGTTGGTTTTTGCCTCCAAGGCAGAGATTCCAGGACTCCTCCCGACCATATATTCTCAATATTTCTCCATTGCATCAGTGAATTACAATTGTTATATTCTATGATTTTGGTTAACACTCGCTTGGTAGTATAGTTCACAATCTGGCATACTAAGTCCTCCTAGAAGTTTTAGTTGATATAGAGTGGATTTAGCAATCCTTTTATTTTAACCTTGTCCTATATATGAATCTAGTATTACCCTTAATTGTGTAAAGTAGGATTTCGGGATCGGTATTGGCTCTGTAGGTGTTGATACTTCTATCCATCCGTCTTTCCCTGGAAGTGGTGGAATCTGGGGCGATTGTGAGAATTTCATCCACTCCGTCAGGTCCGGTTCTTCAATGCCGCAGGATCTGCAGAAGGGTGTTATGTCCTCTGGTGAGTTGAGAGTTACCGGTAGTTGTTTTCCGTCTTTGTTCACTTGGATGTTGAAGGGGAATCCCCATCTGAACATGATCCCTTTATCCTGTAAAATACTTGTTAACGGTTTTATCAGTTTCCTTTGTTGCAGTGTATACCCCGATAGGTCCTGAAGTAATGTTATTTCCACATTCATATGCATTAGTGCAGAGATCCCCAACCTTTTATGCCTGTGAGCCACATTCAAATGGAGTAAGTGAGCAACACAAGCATGAAAAAGGTTCGTGGTGGTGCCAATAAGAGCTATAATTGGCTATTTAATAGCCCCCATGAAGACTGGCAGCCTATAGAAGGCTCTGTTTGACATTATTCTGGGTTTTTATGCAACCAAAACTTGCCTCCAAGCCAGGAATTCAAAAATAAGGGCCTTCTTTGAGGCCACAGGGAGCAACATCCAGGGGGTTGGGGAGCAACATGTTGCCCCTGAGCCACTGGTTGGGGATCATTGGATTAGTGGTTTTATTCTTCTTGACTTTTGCATTATTTCCTCTATTAATGGAAAGTGGGATAGGCAGCATATTATGTCTCTAGGTTTGTCCGTAGGTAGGCCGCGTGGCCTTAATGCCCTGTGTACCCTCTCTATATTGATATGGTTAGAAGTTTCTTTCTCCAGTTTTTGGTTAAACAGTTGTGTGACAGTGTTTTGCAAATTACACCCCTTCTGGTAATTCAGGTAGCCCCCTTATTCTTATATTGCACCTTCTGCCCCTGTTGTCCAGGTCGTCTAGGTGTCTCTGTAGTGTATATATAGTTTAGTCATGCATCTTCGTGGCTGAGATTAGTGCTTCTACTGACAAAGAGTGGGGTAAATGGAACATTTTCTAATTGGACCAGTGTGGTTAGTGGAGTACCGCAGGGGTCAGTCCTTGGTCCTTTGCTTTTTAACTTGTTTATTAATGACCTGGAGGTGGGCATAGAGAGTACTGTTTCTATTTTTGCTGATGACACTAAATTGTGCAAAACTATAAGTTCCATGCAGGATGCTGCCGCTTTGCAGAGCGATTTGACAAAATTAGATAACTGGGCAGCAAACTGGAAAATGAGGTTCAATGTTGATAAGTGCAAAGTTATGCATTTTGGTAGAAATAATATAAACGCGAACTATCTACTGAATGGTAGTGTGTTGGGGGTTTCCTTAATGGAGAAGGATCTGGGGGTTTTTGTAGATCACAAGTTGTCTAATGCCAGGCAGTGTCATTCTGTGGCTACTAAAGCAAATAAAGTGCTGTCTTGTATAAAAAAGGGCATTGACTCAAGGGATGAGAACATAATTTTGCCCCTTTATAGGTCCCTGGTAAGGCCTCACCTTGAGTATGGGGGCAGTTTTGGGCTCCAGTCCTTAAGAAGGATATTAATGAGCTGGAGAGAGTGCAGAGACGTGCAACTAAACTGGTAAAGGGGATGGAAGATTTAAACTATGAGGTGAGACTGTCGAGGTTGAGGTTGTTTTCTCTGGAAAAGAGGCGCTTGCGAGGGGACATGATTACTCTGTACAAGTACATTAGAGGGGATTATAGGCAGTTGGGGGATGTTCTTTTTTCCCATAAAAACAATCAGCGCACCAGAGGCCCCCCTTTAGATTAGAGGAACGGAGCTTCCATTTGAAGCAGCGTAGGTGGTTTTTATTTGTGTAATCATTTCTGAAAAGTCTGTTTGTGTTGGGAGTGTTTTGAGATATGCGAGGGTAACACAATCGGAGCTCACCGATTCACTGTTTCACTCTTCTGCAGGGCTGCGCGGCCGTCTCGACGCCATCTTGGAAACCTGTTGTTCCCGATCCGGGGCGAAGAATTGCTTAGGGTTTTTTTCCTTCTTCTCCACCGTGTTCTCTGCCCTTGCTGTGTTTCCCCATGTTTATTAAGCTGATTTCTAGATCGTTTTAGACGGAGCTGCACGGAGCCTCTCTACTTTGCTTCCACCATGTCAGGCAGCTAGCCACGCCCCCCCCCCCCCCCCTGCCTATGACAACTTTTATACAGGTCATGGAACTCCGAAGCGACTTCTAATATCCTCATATCTGACAATACTTTATTTATTATAATATACAAGTTTTAGTAACTCATGTGACAGAAATGACATCACTAAGCTCCAATTATAACTGATGACATCACTAAGAACCGTTTATAAGGATATAATTTACAGTTTGATATGATAGGGAAATGACCAAACTATATGTTATATATATATACATATATATACAGTATATAGCTTGTATATGGCCAAAAGAATGACCTGAGTTATGGAATTATAGCCCCTAGACCCAAAAGGGCACATAAAGCTAAACCCACTGTAACTCAGACACTTGCTGCCATAGGGTAACTTCACTCTTGTACTTTGCTGTCCTGTGACATACATGAGAAACATGTTAACTGATTATATTTAGATAAAATCTTATTTCCTTTACATAAATCCTATATTAAATTTTCATTTTTGTGATAGTTCCCCTTTAATCATATATAGAAGCTCACTAATTACAAGATAACACAAATACAGCAGTGGTTAAAATACAATTTTTCACTTGTCTATTGTGCATATAGCAATGACAAATGGAGCTCTGTTGGTCTATGGTTTGTATGTGTCTGCTCATGGTTCATTGCTGCATTCTGTTGTGCGAAGTCTCAAGCAAACTGTTTGTATTTTCTACACCAAACCAGAAATTAGGAGAAGGCGATCTCCCATAGGGTCCATTTAAAGTAAATACTTCTAACTTTTAGAAATGATTTTCTTTTCCCTGTACTTTTTTATTATTTTATTACAGAGAAAAGGGAATCATTTAACCATTAAATAAACCCAATAGGACTGTTCTGCCCCCAATAAGGGGTAATTATATCTTAGTTGGGATCAAGTACAGGTACTGTTTTATTATTACAGAGAAAAGGGAATCATTTAACCATGAAATAAACCCAATAGGGCTGTTCTGCCCCAATAAGGGGTAATTATATCTTAGTTGGGATCAAGTACAGGTACTGTTTTATTATTACAGAGAAAAGGGAATCATTTAACCATGAAATAAACCCAATAGGGCTGTTCTGCCCCAATAAGGGGTAATTATATCTTAGTTGGGATCAAGTACAGGTACTGTTTTATTATTACAGAGAAAAGGGAATCATTTAACCATGAAATAAACCCAATAGGGCTGTTCTGCCCCAATAAGGGGTAATTATATCTTAGTTGGGATCAAGTACAGGTACTGTTTTATTATTACAGAGAAAAGGGAATCATTTAACCATTAAATAAACCCAATAGGGCTGTTCTGCCCCCTATAAGGGGTAATTATATCTTAGTTGGGATCAAGTACAGGTACTGTTTTATTATTACAGAGAAAAGGGAATCATTTAACCATGAAATAAACCCAATAGGGCTGTTCTGCCCCAATAAGGGGTAATTATATCTTAGTTGGGATCAAGTACAGGTACTGTTTTATTATTACAGAGAAAAATTAAATCAGTTTTAGAATTCTGAATTATTTTATTAAAATGGAGTCTATGTGAGACAGGCTTTCCGTAATTCGGAGCTTTCTGGATAACGGGTTTCTGGAAAAGGGATCCCATACCTGTGCTTGCACGTGTAGCAATAAAGAAGCATCAATTATTGGTTTAATAGACAGCAGCACTGCAGTTTCCGATCCAGTCAAGCTATGGCTATGGCTAGGGTGTCGCAGTTTATTCTTTATACTTTCCTCTCCACCATTCACTTGATCCCCATTGCAGAACACACAAATCGATGAAAACAAATGCCATCTCACGTTCAAGTAAACTATACTTTTAGAATGAATACTTAACCAACAGAAAAATGTATATCATAAGTAAACCTTACCATGTTGGCATATACATACAATAGTAAATACATCTTTTCTTTGAGCCGCCATTTAGCGATGGGCTGTGTGCTCCCTCAGAGATCAGCTGACAGGAAGTGATGCAGCTCTAACTGTAACGGGAAGTAGTGTGGGAGTAAAAACAGAACTTTGTCCAATCATTGCCCAATGTGGCCTAGCATGTATGTGTGCCCTTGGTGTGTGTGTGAGCACAGTGTATGAGCTAGAAGGTGGCCCTTAATACTTAAAATGGAAATGTTCTATTTACAGTTGCAGCCAAGGTCCTTTCCCATGATGTTGCATTATGTGTCTTCCAGTTAACACAGGGCTATTGTGATACTAAAATCTACAGTTAAGGTGGCCGTACACACTAAGATCGCTTGGCAAGGTTGCCAAGCGAGCGGATCTTCTCCCGATAGCCCCACCTACGGGTGGCTTTGGGGCAAACAAATAATTTAGAACAATGGGTATAGGCTTCCGTCGGTTTGGGGACTGCATCAACGAGCCAATTTTTAACGAAATTTTTAAACCTGCTGATCGAGATCTGGGCGATTTCAGGCCAGATGTCGGTTGGGCAGTGCCCATAAACAGGTCTATAAGCTGCCAAATCGATCTAAGGGACCGATAACTGCAGCTAGAATTGGCCCGTGTATGGCCACCTTTAGTATTGATGTTGGTATATATAGTGTGTTGGGTTCACTTGGAAGGGTACTTGATGGACTCTTTTTCCAACCCCATGCATGGACATTGTGCAAATAACGGGCCTGGCTGGGGGCACCTGCAGGGCCCCTGGGACAGGAGCCCCGGTGGCCCCTTCATCCCCCAGTCTGACCCTGATCAAACAAGAACCAACCATTTGCCACCCAAGCTTAGCAAGCCAAAATCATATATAACATCATTACCCGTATTAAATGAGTAGGTTGTGTGAAATATAAACCCCCCTCTTATGATTCCTTCTCTGGCAGACAACTGTTAACTATTTATCTTTTTCTTTGTATTTTTTAATGATGAAGTCCACATATTACACTTATGTAGGGACCAGCCCCTATGGCTTTAAATCCCTATTCTTCCTTAGTTACTAGGTAGATGCCCATGTATCTATTTTTGCTTATTAGCGTATATTTCTCTCAATGGCTTATGACCACTTCCTGCCACTCATTAAAATAGTGTTTACTAATGGGTGGTCCTTCCTCTTTGGCCTGCATCTGTTCAACCAGGTGGATTTTCCACTGAGCCTGGAATCAACAAAGCCCCAGTAAAGTTGTGCTGCCCTTGATGGAACCCACCTCTAGTCAACAAGAACCCCATGAACAAGGCTTTAGTCTGTAACAGATTAACAGCACTTTCTAGGAAAGTGAGGTAGATAGATCTTGTAAGTAAGAGCAGCCTGTCCTCCAATTTAGGATTGAGAGCAGGGAGTAGCTCTGCCGTAGGCTCTGCTTGCCCAAGTAAAGGGACCGAAGTACTGACCAGGGAATTAGTCATAGTCTTCTCCCTGATCCATATCTGCTGTATGGGATCCAGACCACACAGTGAACCTTAAACTTCCCTTAGCTGTTTCCATATGGTGTCACATTGTGCTTTCTCCGCCTTCTCACATTTTACCATCTTTACAGCTACTATTTTGAGTATCTAACCCTTCTGCACTTGTCTTGGACAATAAAACCAGTTCTGTTGGCTTTCAGTGTCCTTTATTGTATTATTTTAGCAAACAACATAAGTGGGTTCCACATAGCAAAGGCCCATCCTGGTGTGTTAGAATCTAATGGAACCAATTCTAAAATCTAGCTGGACATGCCTTTTCTAGGCAAGATAGTGTTACAGTTACATTTTAGTAAACACCTCATTAACTTTAATATTTGTATTACATCTTTGGAGATTCACCAATTGTCAATTAACTCCATGGGGACTCATAAAAAGGAGTATTCATAAGCGTGCTGTCTGTAGGAGACTCCAGATGAGAGCCATGTTTCCCATACCATGCGTGTTCATCATTGGCCAATGTCCTCAGAATGAGAAGAACTCAGAGGTTATAGAAGTCACCTATTTTTTAAATGTGCAATATGAACAGTTTAAGTTATAAATAGCTGTATACAACTTTTTGATTTGGTTTTAAAGATTTCAAAATCTACATGGGAAGGTTCCACAGACAACAGAATATGGGAATGTATTTCTTTTCAGACAGCTGGGGGATCCAGAAGGTTAGAGGGTAAATTAGGGTCCTGAATGATGTGAAGTTTCAATATATGCTTGTGATAGAGATCGTCTTCCCCAAGCTCTGGGGCACCGCGTAAGATTGCTCTTCAGACCTGTATAGAAACTGTTAGGGGTTGCTTCATCTGCTCTGTGCTGCTTTAGGATTATATCAAGCTTTACATCTAATCTACAGATTAAACATTACCTGTTCAATGTGAATCATGGTAAATGAAACACTATTGTCTATGTTAGTTCTCTCTGGACTGTCTGATCTTCAGGGGCTTCAGCTTCCTCTCCTACTGTTCTTTCTACTTGTCTATCTAATGACTATAATAAGCAATTTTATCATCCTTCTATCAATCTGCAAGGATTCCCATCTTAAAACGCCCATGTACTTCTTCCTTGGGTGCCTTGCTTGGCTGGATATGTGCTGCTCCTCAGTCACTGCCCCACGGATGCTCTTTGATATACACACTAAGAAGAGGGTGATTTCTGTAGAGGCTTGTATAACCCAATTGTTTTTCTTTATTTTTTTTGTCATCTCTGAAGTATTTTTGTTGGCTGGGATGTCCTACGACCGATATATTGCAATTTGCTACCCCCTTCATTACATGCAACTGATGCATTCAAGACTCTGTGTTCAGATGTTATCAGGAATATTGTTTCTGGCCCTCGTATATTCATTGGTTCATACTCTGTGTGTGCTCAGGTTACATTTTTGTAGGTCAAACATTGTAGAAAGTTTCTTCTGTGATCTTCCTCAGCTTTTCCAACTCTCATGTACTGACACCACCATCAACATCTTGCTGATTTTTCTACTAGGTGGGGTAATGGGACTGGGTTCCTTAGCCATGACCTTTCTTCCTTACATAAGTATATTTACCACTGTTCTAAATATCAGAGTTCAGAATACGAGACAGAAGGCCTTCTCTACCTGCACCTCCCATTTGGCAGTGGTCTTCATATTTTATGGTACTCTTTTTTTTACCTACTTTCGTCCAACAACAAACTATCATGTTACAGAAGGCAGGCTGGTCTCTGTATTTTACACTGTTTTTACACCATTATTAAACCCCTTGGTTTACAGCTTGAGGAACCAAGAACTTAAAAGTGCCTTCAGAAGAGTTTTGCGTAGTTTGTGAGTTCTCCTCTGCATAATCTTCATTATCTTCATCAAGCTAAAATATGGCACATGAAAACAAAGGCGAATCATCGCGATCAACAACAAATAATAAATAATACACTGACTGCTTTCAAACAATTGACTTGTTAATGCTGCGTTTTGATGAGTTGCTCGAGTTCCTAGACCTCTTGCAAAAGTGTCGCTTTCTCTACCCAAAAAATGTTGCATTCTGATATATAATGTGTAAAATGTGAAAATTTTATTTGACTTCAATTTTAAAACAGTTATAAAGGCTGATTTGCGTCCAGAAGTTAGCAAAGTAAAATTTTTTCCTCCAGATTTCTAGCGTTGTTGCAGGCACAATGGCCATTGCTCAAGCAGGGTCCGTATCAACGGTGGGACCCGAAGCATATCCAAAGGAACTGAAGATGGTGCCCAAGTACGCTGCTGCTCTGCTCTCTTAGGTTGTGTTTGTCAATAGGGACAGTTTTTAAAGTTATAGACTATGTGAGAGGTGAGGGGGGTCGATGCAGGCCAGTTAAGGGGACTTTTTGACCTGGGGTGGGGTGTAGTTCTCCTTTAATGAAAGTACATATCACAAAGGCAAAGAATGGCCCCAAAGAAAATAATTATGAAAGGGGACCTGTCACCTTAAGAAATAATTGCAAATCCCTTTTGATCATGTTGGTTGAGCAAAACTAACTTTACTTAGGCTACATAAATTCTATAAATCTCGTTTCCCTCTGTCTTGCAAGTACACAATCACAGCAAGCGGGCAGCTGCCATTTTGTAAACACTTGTTATTAAGACGAGCTTTGTTTCATCCCTAAATGGTGTTTATGCTCCACAATCTGGCACCTGATGCCCATGTACAGGATATATATAAATGCAATGATATCTAGGAAGCGTTGAAAGAAAGTAGAAAGTGATTGCCTGCCCCGCCTCTATGCCTGAGGCAATATATGATTGACAGATCAGATTTTTAAATACATTTTTAACAGGTATGGGTGTATTAATAAAAAAAAAGAGTTTGAGTTTAATGTTTAGTTTGCAAAGGACTTTTTTTTAATACAGCCTTTTTTGTCTGGGTGACAGGTCCCCTTTAAAGAATAAGTAAACCCCGCCCCCACTTCCTGTTCAGTTCCCTCAACACTTCGACAACTGTAGTCAAATTTGAGAGCCTTCTGCACATGCCTGGAGGCAGCAGGAGTCAGTCTGTGCATGAGCGGGTTTTTTTTTTGATGAGGGAACTGAACAGGAAGTGGGGGCGGGGCTTCACTCTGCACAAGGAAGCAAAGGAAACGATCGACTTCTAACTCGGGAGCCAGGTCAGACAGGATGCTGGGACAAAGGTAGGTAATTCTGGAGGCTGTTTAGAGTAATTTTACTGATAGAAGCTTTACTTATTCTTTAAGATGACTTCAAAGACACTTGTCTTCAAGACTGGACTCATCTATTGACTCTGCTGAACTACAAAATGGCACATATCTCAGTATTGGGTGTCAAGCATCCCAGTATTTGAAACCAGTCCCATAACATATTTGCAGGTTTTATATGTGCCATTATGTTTATCTGTATATTAGGGGAGCAAAATAGCGTTTTGCCATATTAAAGTGCCCTCCAATACCTTCTTTGGTCTTCTTTTCTATCAGTTTTGTGATTATTATCGAAGGAGGACTCTCCCTATTATATGGCGATAAACCCTAAGGCAGTGCCAACCTCAGTACAGAGTTGGAGTCTTCATTGTTATCATTTTTGAATTATTTGCCTTCTACTTGTAACTCTTTGCAGATTTCAAATGGGGGTCACTGACCCCCCGGCAGCTAAAAACTACTGCTCTGTGAGGCTACAAGTATATTGTTATTATTACTTTGTATTACTTATGTTTCTATTTAGGCCCTCCTCTAGTCATTTTCCCAGCTCTTCGTCAAATGACTGGTTGCTAGGGTAAACTGCACCATAGCAACCAGATAGCTGCTAAAATACCAAACTAGAGAGCTGTTGAACAAAAACTGAAAAATCATAAAAAAGAAGACCAATTGTAAATTGTCTTAGGATATCAAAGTATGCATCATACTAAAAGTGAAATTAAGGAGAAGGAAATGAATTTTATTGCCAATAGATTAGCCACAATAGTGCAAGTTTGAACGCCATATTTATTCTGCAGAAAGCTTAACCATACCTGATTAAACTGCCCTAAAAGCTCCCTCTGTTTGTTTAGGATAACAGCTGCCATTTTAGCTTGGTCACAGTAGCTTCCGTGCTGCAGCTCTAGCTGGTAGCGAATTCTGATGGGAGGAGGAGTAAATTCTGATGGAAGGGGGAGTGAATTCTGATGGGGGGGGGAGTGAATTCTGATGGTAGGGGGAGTGAATTCTGATGGGAGGGGAGGAGGAAAATGTAGGGGGAGGGGGAGAGAGGAGTAAACTGAGCAATTGCTTGCCCATGTCATGAAGGATTTTTCTAAGAGCAGGAAGTCTGACACAGAAGAACATGTGTAAACAAAAGAAGAAAAGAAATCCCGTGTTTCTTTTGATAGGGGACTCAATGCAGAGTCTCTGTGAGTGCTTATGGCTGTATTTACATAGACCTTTCTGATAAGGCTTACTTAGTTTTTTACCTTTCCCTCTCCTTCAAGCAAGAATAGATAATTATGATGTCCACATCATATAGTTTCATTAACTCCTCATTAACTTTAATATTTGGATAATATAGCATTTGGGGATTTATTCCTTGTAAATTAACTCCATGGAGATTTGTACGAAAGAATATTTATAAACGTGCTGTCTATGGGAGATTCTAGATGAGAGTAGGGTACTGTGTGGCCCTGTTTCCCATACTATGTAATATACTGAGTGTCCATCATTGGCCGATGTCCTTAGCATGCGGAGAGCTTATCTGTTCTAATAATTATATATTATATTGCATATGAGCTGTTTTCAAGATTGTATATAACTGTATATCTCTTTGTTATTATTATATATTGTATCATTGTTCATATAACTTTGCATTATTTGACTTTTTTTGGAAATATAATGGTAGGCATATGATCCATACATGTTAGGAGCAGAATGCTGGACCCCAAAATGTGGCTTATTTATACAATCCATATCTGAGTATTTCATTAGATTATAGTCTATCTAGAAGTTCTGAAACCATTGCTGGTGAGTTTTTATAACTGATATTATGATCCATATGCCTGGAATTTTCCAAGGGGAAGCAAGCGTAATAATTATATAGGAAGGATAACCCAATGCATGCATTGCTTGAAAAATAATATGTATTAATGTTACTTCTGTTTCTCTCTGAACTTCAGGAATATCTAGCACAGGTTGGTGCAAACCAACAAGGGCTTCACACCCAGCTTCTGCCCAGAAGGGAATGGGGGTAATTATGGCTTCTAAAGTGCATTTTTGTTATACAGGTAAGGGACCTGCTATCCAGAATTCTCAGGACCTGTGGCTTTGCAGATAAGGAGTCATTCTGTAATTTGGATCTCCCTACCTAAAGTCTACTAAAAAATCATTTAAACATTCAGTAAACCCAATAGGGCTGTTCTGCCCCCAATAAGGGGTAATTATATCTTAGTTGGGATCAAGTACAGGTACTGTTTTATTATTACAGAGAAAAGGGAATCATTTAACCATGAAATAAACCCAATAGGGCTGTTCTGCCCCCAATAAGGGGTAATTATATCTTAGTTGGGATCAAGTACAGGTACTGTTTTATTATTACAGAGAAAAGGGAATCATTTAACCATTAAATAAACCCAATAGGGCTGTTCTGCCCCCAATAAGGGGTAATTATATCTTAGTTGGGATCAAGTACAGGTACTGTTTTATTATTACAGAGAAAAGGGAATCATTTAACCATGAAATAAACCCAATAGGGCTGTTCTGCCCCCAATAAGGGGTAATTATATCTTAGTTGGGATCAAGTACAGGTACTGTTTTATTATTACAGAGAAAAGGGAATAATTTAACCATTAAATAAACCCAATAGGGCTGTTCTGCCCCAATAAGGGGTAATTATATCTTAGTTGGGATCAAGTACAGGTACTGTTTTATTATTACAGAGAAAAGGGAATCATTTAACCATGAAATAAACCCAATAGGACTGTTCTGCCCCCAATAAGGGGTAATTATATCTTAGTTGGGATCAAGTACAGGTACTGTTTTATTATTACAGAGAAAAGGGAATCATTTAACCATGAAATAAACCCAATAGGGCTGTTCTGCCCCAATAAGGGGTAATTATATCTTAGTTGGGATCAAGTACAGGTACTGTTTTATTATTACAGAGAAAAAAGGAAATCAATTTTAACAATTAGAATTATTTGCATATAATTGGGTCTATGTGAAATGGCCTCTGTAATTCATAGCTTTCGGGATAATGGGTTTCTGCATAGTGGATCCCATGTACTGTATATTTGTGAAAGAGACCATCTCTCCCAACCTCTGAGGTCCTTCAAAGATTGTCTTCAGCGGTCCAGGGAAACACATTCTGGGACTAGCTTAACCTGCTTTGTGCTTCTTTGAGATTGTATCACATTGTAATATCTATTCTGATTTGTTCTAAGGAGAAGTTTTAGCAAATAATCTACTCTTTACACTTATTCAATGTCAGTCATGGTAAATACAACAATATTGTCTACATTGGTTCTCTCTGGACTCTCTGATCTTCAGTGGCTTCAACTTCCCCTCTTTTTGTTCTTTCTACTTGTCTACCTATTGACTATGATAAGCAACTTCATCATCCTTCTATCAATCTGCAAGGATTCTCACCTCAAAACTCCCATGTACTTCTTCCTTGGGTGCCTTGCTTGCCTGGATATGTGCTGCTCCTCAGTCACTGCCCCGCGGATGCTCTTTGATATCCACACTAAGAGAAGAGTCATTTCTACAGCAGCTTGTATAACCCAACTGTTTTTCTTCATTTATTTTGCCATCTGTGAAATGTTTCTGTTGGCCGTGATGTCCTACGACCGATATATCGCAATTTGCTACCCCCTTCACTACATGCAGATAATGCATTCAAAACTATGTGTTCAGATATTATTGGGGATATTGTTCCTGGCGCTTGTGTGCACGTTGGCGCATACTCTTTCTGTGCTCAGGTTGAATTTTTGCCGGTCAAACATTGTAGAAAATTTCTTCTGTGATCTTCCTCAGTTGTTCCAAATCTCATGTACTGACACCACCGTCAACATTTTGGTCATTTTGGTCTTAGGCGTGTTCATGGGAATGGGCGCCTTAGCCATGACCTTTATCCCTTACATAAGGATATTTGTCACTGTTCTTAATATCAAAGAGAAGAATATGAGACAGAAGGCCTTCTCCACCTGTATCTCCCATTTGGCAGTGGTCTTCATATTTTATGGTACTCTTTTTTTCAACTACTTTCGCCCAGCAACAAACTATCATTTTACAGAAGGCAGGCTTATCTCTGTGTTTTACACTGTGTTTACACCACTGTTAAACCCTTTTGTTTACAGCTTGAGGAACCAAGAATTTCAATCTGCCCTCAGAAGAGTATTACGAGGTTTCAGAATATTTAATAAAAATATTTTCTCCTCCTCTTTGTGATAAATATGGTCTTCAAGATGAGTTTTTAAGAACATCATAAGAAAAAAAAATGGTAATGGGTTTGTAGGAGAGTTACAGGCTGACCACTTGGGTCTGATTAGCTTCAGGGGGCCAATCAGTAGCCCTTATAACCCAGGCTGGTTAGTCTAACATAGTCTCTGAGAGAGATAGAGACTTGGAGAGTGCCTGGGAAACTCAGGGCATATTTTATGAACTGAACATATAGAGGTCTATGGACCTGTACACACATTGTTTTCTGACTTTAAACCTTCTGTATTTTTGTGTAATTCTGTTAGTGTCTTTTCTTTTTGAACTGTTTCCTAAACATTTTGCTGCCAGGTGAATTAAAAGCCATATTTCTTGAAGAGACTTTTTGCTTTCCTGACCATAACTCTGTGGGAACCTTTTATATATGGTTATATAGAGTGGCATTTGGTTGTTAGAGAAAATTGAAGTTTTTTATGCATAATTTAATGTAACAGGGTGATCAGACCCAACTGATAAGGCAGTTGCCTCCAAACATCAGCAACTGATTCAGCTCCAGGCTGCACAATATAGTCCAAAGACAGCAATCACGCCTCAATCATTCCTGTTAAAAATCAGACAGTCCGATGAAACATATCTCCTAAAGGGTAGCCAGTGGCCAAAAACGACCTGAGGTTCAGTGGGTGATCTTACTGTCACTGCTTCTGACACAGCCAGCCTACAGGAGTTTTTCTGCAGACAAGGTTACCATCTACCAAGAGAAAAAGACCACTATACTTGACAGGTTGGGCCTTACACTAGAGGTATAACACCATCAATTCTCACTTGAGCTGTATTACACACAGGTCCGGCCATAGTTTATGCCCAGTGGCTGATGGACTTTTGCACCAGGTGAATCCAACCTGCAACAGAATCCATAGATCAGGTAAGAGACCATGGTTCTAGAACGGTTTCTGCATGTCCTGCCTGTTGAAGTATGTCCGCAGAAGAGGAACTTGGTCCCACCAAAACACTGCAACAGTTTCCACAGGTTGAGCATCCTACCTCCATTGTAGCCATAACCCCAAGCAAATAAACAGTCTGCCGTATGGAAAAGGGATTCTCCCAGACAAGGCCAAGGATGGTGCCACCAGATCGGTGAGCAGTCAGCTCCCTTCCAGGAAGAAATAGTCTGCAGAGTGCATACTGCCGTGGCAAGTCACAGTATTGCCAAAGGAGATTGGTTTATCTCCCTTTGACACTTTTATTGTTTCCCTCCATTGGATGATTCCACTATGGAGCAACAGCAGCCATCAAGGAAAGTCTTCATCGCCCAGTGCTAAGGGTGGAGGTCTATGGGAAACAGTTGATCAACTGAGCTTCCAGTTGCAGTTGCACCCTGGCTGCCTACCCCTGTGTTACTGGGAAGTGATTCACCTTTCTACTCTTCACCACTTCCCCTATTAAATGTGTGCCCAGATGTACCAGATTCAGATTAAATGTTCCCTTTCTCACCAGACATCTTTAACCAGACATAAAGCCTGAAATGTCCCAGAAACAAAATGGACAAACAGGACTGAGGGATTGAAACAAATGTTGGTTTCTAAAGATTTTATAAGGGCTGCATTTAACTTAACTTATACAGTTCCCTAGGTAGTAGTGATGAGCGAATCTGTCCCGTTTCGCCATAAAATTCGCGATACGGCAAGAAAATGTTTTTGTCGCTCGTGCCCAATTTGACGCGACCGCAGCCTTTTTTTTGACGCACTCCAAAAAAATATTTTCTTGCGCCTAATTTTTCCGCAGCAAATTTTCACAGAAGTTTCGCGAAAGAATTCGCCTATGGCGAAATGCAGAAATTCTCTGCGAATCCATGCCTGGCGAAAAAAATTTGTTCATCACTACTAGGTAGACATTTGGGCAGAGGATTTGGGCAAGGATGTTAATGCCTTTATGCTGCCTGCCCAGATTGTTAACCAGCCAAATAAGTCTCAAACTGCCGTACTGCCCAGTGGCGTAACTATGCCATGCCGAAGCCCCCTGCCAAAATATCTGTGAAGGGGCCAGGAACTTACAGCAACAATAACCCACACCCAATAGCCAGTCAATTGCCCCACTTAAGTCTCCTTGATGCACATTCCCATTTAGGTAGGGGAGTGGGGAATGCAAGTGGGATAGACATCTGTGTGGTTTGCTTCCTCTATAGTTATGCCACCCAATATGCCCCTTTAATACCTTTGCCATTAATAAATGTCCCCTTTGAGCAGTCTCTGACTATACCACTCTGCATTCCCTTTAAAAACAGCTACTGCTAAAGAAGTTTCTGCTGAACTAATTGAGTTTTCCTCAAGGCTTGGGCTCCCAAAGAAAATTACTGCTTACTCTTCAAGAGGCCAGTTTCATGTCCAAACTCATGAAAGAGATGCTGATGCTCTTAAAGGTACAGTCTGTAAACACCCAGAGGAAAATCTGGGATGGATTGCTAAATTTTTGGCTCTTTGTGGTCAAGAAGGTCCTCCAAGACTCTACATGCTTCTCCCCCTTACAGCTATTGTTTGGGATATGTGGGGTACTGGACTTGTGAAAGTATTCTTGGAAAGAGCAGCCTTGCCCTGCTAAAAATACTGTTCATTATGTCATAGATCTAAGGGATCATTTAGATCTGTTGGGTCGCTTTGCCAGAGAGAAATTGAGGAAGGTAAAACAAAGTGGGGAGCAACACTTTTATAGAAATGGTCATCTTTGGACATTTCAGCGGCTGATAAAGTGTTGTAACCCCTCCATTCCTCAGAGTGCAAGCTCTTGGCTAAACGGCAGGGTCCCTTTTATTGCATGTCAAGTAAATTTCAAAATTGCACACCCCGATTCCAAATAAATCTATCATGTTAATCTCCTAAAGCCTTGGGAAAACTGAGGGCACCATTTTTATTCATCCTTTCCCTGAAGACTTAGGATTTAGAACTACACCTTTCCCCAAGGGCTGTGCAAGTCAGCTTTAAGGGGTAGGCCCTTGTGCCCCTTACTGCTCCAGCACTTTTGCTCCTGGGGTAATTAAGTTACCCCTATTATATACTTATGGTTATAATTGGAGAAGGTGCATATGATGAAAACAGGAGATTATTGGGAATTTGTTTTAGGGGGATCCTCGTTTTTATAAATGGTGTCTTGCCAAAATTGAGTATTGAGTGGTAAATGGTGTCCACCAATTCTTTGGTCTTTCCATCAATTTTGTAATTATTATGGTAGGAGCACTTACCCTTTTATAGACGGATAAACACTAAGGGGCACATTTACTAACCCACGAACGGGCCGAATGCGTCCGATTTCGTTTTTTTCGTAATGATCGGTATTTTGCGATTTTTTCGGAAAATTGTCGCGACTTTTTCGTTACCAATACGATTTGCGCAAAAAAAACGCGAGTTTTTCGTAGCCATTCCGAAAGTTGCACAAAATCTGGCGATTTTTTTGTAGCGTTAAAACTTGCGCGAAAAGTCGCAATTTTTTCATAGCGTTAAAACTTGCGCGAAACATCACGCCTTTTAAGTTTTAACGCTACGGAAAAGGCGCAACTTTTCGCGCAAGTTTTAACGCTACGAAAAAATCGCCAGATTTTGCGCAACTTTCGGAATGGCTACGAAAAACGCGCGTTTTTTCTCGCAAATCGTATTGGTAACGAAAAAGTCGCGATAATTTCCGAAAAGTCGTAAAGTCGCCAAAAAAAACGCAAAAAATACGAAAAAGTCGCAAAATGTTCGTTTTCCAATCGGAATTTTTCCAATTCGGTTGGAATTCGTGTCTTAGTAAATCAGCCCCTAAGGCAGCATCAACCTCTATAGTATAGAATTGGACTCCTCTGGGCTCTTCCATGGGCTTCTTAATAGAGATACGCCCTTCTTATAATGAACTTTTGGACTTTTGGAATAGTAAACTTTTAGTATGTTTAGTATGAATGCACCATTCCTACATTCCTAGCAACTTTGCAATTGGTCATTATTTTTTTTTATTTATAGTTTTTGAATTATTTGCCTTTCACTTTCTGACTCTTTCAAATGGTGGTGGGGGGGGGGTCACTGCCAGAAACTATTATAACTATTGTTACTTTGTATTACTTATCTTTCTATTGAGGCCTTCCACTATTCATATCCCCAACTCTAGTTCAAACAACTGCCTGGTTTCTAGGGTAAACTGCACCATAGCAAGCAGCTGCTAAAATACCAAACTGGAGAGCCTAAATAACTGAAAAACCATTAAAAATAATAAAAGAAGACCGAATGGAAATTCTCTTAGAATATCAATGTCTTCATCATGCTAAAAGTTAGTTGAACTACCCCTTTAATAAATATATTGGGATTGCTGAGATGTTTATTATAGTATGAAGACAAGAGCCTCAAGCTACATATAAATGGCAGATCAGGCAGATATCAGTTGGTCAGGTTTGACTTTCCCGTCGGATCAAGGACCACATGGCTTATCGAAGCATTGTAGTGCGATCCTTTGGCCCCAGGTCTAAACAATCAGATAAGCACAATATCGCCCACCTTAGATGGGACTATTGCAGCAAAGATCTTACCAAACGAGCAGATCTTATATTGTATGGCCACCTTTACTCAAAAGCCCATGGTATAGGTATGGGACCTGTTAACCAGAATGCTCAAGACCTGGGGGTTTTTTTTGGATAAGTGATCTCCATACCTTGAGCCAGGGGTCCCCAGCCTTTCTCACTCGTGACCCAGAGTCAAATGTAAAAAGACTTGGAAAGCAACACAAGCACCATAAAAGTTCATGGAGGAGCCAAATAAGGGCTGTGATTGGCTATTAGAGGCCTCTATGCACCCTATCAGCTTACAGGGGCTTTATTTGGTAGGAACTCTAGTTTTTATTCAACCAAAACTTGCCCCCAAGTCAGGAATTCAAAAATAACTCCCTGGTTTGGGGGCACTGAGAGCAACATCCAAGGGGTTGGGGAGCAACATGTTGCCCCCGAGCCACTGGTTGGGGATCACTGCCTTAAGCCAACTAAAGAATGATTTAAACATTAAGGGGGCCACATACTAACATTCAGATTTTTTTTACAATTCAGATTGTTTAGCTCCAAAACTCGAAAAAGTTCATTTTAGAGATTCACTATGCGTCAAATTGGTTAAAGATCCGAATCCAACAATTCTCCAGCCAAAACTTGCCGAGATCATGTAGAAGTCAATGGCAGATGCCCCTTCCCTTCCCCAGGGGATCCTTTTTTGCTTCAAAACTTTAGAGGGGTTTTTTTGGATTTCTGACAATTCGAAAAAGTAGAGGTCTTGGTGTGACAAAAAATCTCAGTTTCTTACTGAAATAAGGATTTTGAGATTTTTATCTGATTTTTTTTTTAATTTGGATTTTTATTTGGATTCTTTTTGCTGTTTTTTTTGGGGGGGGGGGTTTGTTTGTGCTTTATATATTAGGCTGATTTAATTAATTACTTGGCATTCAGGGGTTTAGTAACAATAATTTTTTTCATATTTCTGTATTAGAGAAATATTGAAGCAGCTTAAATTGGGTATAAACTTATGAAAGTTCTCAGGAACATTTGATTTGTAACATTTCTTTAACAGGAAAAGCTAAAGCTAAGTGGGGGGGGGGGGGAAACATATAATTTCTAGAGAATAGAAATAGAATAAATTTTTTCGCCAGCTATGGATTCGCAGCGAATTTCTGCATTTTGGCATAGGCAAATTGTTTTGCGAAACTTCAGCGAAAATTTGCTGGGGAAAAGTTAGCCATGCGTCCAAAAACAGTTGCGGTCATGTCAAAATGGGCGCGGTCACGGCTACATAGGCGTGTCACGCCAAAAAAGGATGCGTGCAGCAAAAAAGTGGTGCGACAAATGCGTTTTGCGGATTTTTTGCTGTTTGTTTCGTGAATTTTCCTATTGTTTCGTGAATTTTTTGCAGAAGCAAAACGGGACAGATTTGCTCACCACTAATAATTTCAATCCATGCAGAAATGAAAGCAAACTTCTATTTGGTATCTCCCATGCAGATCTTATTACAAGATAAAACCCCAAGCAGTTAAGGCAACAAGCAAAGGACTTCCACTGGCAATGGTGGAATTTATCTTCAGATTTCCTCGAAGTTTCTTTCAACATCAGGTTAACTTTTAGTATGTTATAGAATGACCTATGTTTAGCAACTTTTCAATTGGTCTTCGTTTTTTATTTTATGTAGTTTTTGAATTATTTGCCTTCCTCTTCTGACTCTTTCCAGCTTTCAAATTGGGGTCACTGACCCCGGCAGCCAAAAAAACGATTGATTTGTGAAGCTACAATATCAGGGGCTAATTTACTAACAAATTTCTATTGTAAACTTGATTTAAAAAAAGCAGTGAGTTTTCCGAGATTTACTATGCGTTTGGCTAAAAATTCGAAACTTGGCGAGTTCCTATAGAAGTCAATGGCGGAGTGCCCTTTCCTGGAAGTTCTTTCCTTTGTCTCGAAACTTTAGAAATATTGTTGGTTTTTGTACTAAAAACGTGACTTTTTATAATTGTTGCAGTGACAATTTGGATTTTTTTGCTTCAACAATTCCAAAAAGGTGAATTTTTTTGTGGCTTTTCTTGCACCAAATTTTCTGTGCAACGTTCTTTTAGTTAATATTAGACATTCGGGAAAACGAATTTAGTCAAATTTGAAAATAAAAAAAAGAAATTATTGAGTTTTGTTACTAATCTTTTTTTTTTATCTAGGCCCTCCTCTGTTCATATTTCTGTCTCTCGTTCTCTGGTTACCAGGTTAAATTGGACCCTAGCAACCAGATAGCTGCTGATTTGAATAATGTGAAATAATTCAAAAACCACAAATAATACAAAATTAAGATTCATCGCAAATAAGTTATTGTAAAAGTGATCAAAAGTTATGAGCGAATCTGTCCCGTTCGCTTCACCATAAAATTTGCGTAATGGCAAGAAAATTCGCATTTGTCACGCGATTTTCTTTTGTCGCCTGCGTCTATTTTTTGTCGCCCGTGCTTTTTTGACGCGGCCACGCCCAATTTTGACATGACCGCGCCTTTTTTTGCCGTGACTGTGCCCAATTTGACTCGACCGCAGGTTTTTCTTATGCAACTGCACCTTTTTGACACTTTTTGACAGTGCCTTTTTTTAAGCGCCCCCGCCTTTTTTGATTCTGTGCGACAAATTTTCACCGAAGTTTTGCAAAACAATTCACCAATGGCGAAATGCGGAAATTCGCTGCAAATCCATGCCTGCCAAAAAAATTCACTCATCACTAGTGATCAATCCCTTTAACGTAAAGGGATAAAAGGTGACAGAATTTTCTACTGAAAAAGGTGGGGGTGAGGGAATCATTGATGGGTCTCAAATTGCTTCAAATGCGCAAAATTTATTTTTGATTTATATTGATGCTTTTTAAATGAACCAGTAATCATTAATAAAAACAGTGGAGAATAAACCCAGTTTATTCCATGTAAATAGTAATGAGTAAATACTTTACCCTTCCTAATGCACGTTTAATCTCCCCATTTCTCAGACTGTAGATGATGGGATTTAATAAAGGGGAAATCACCGCGTACACAACGGAAACAACTACATCTGCGTCTAAATATCTTGAGCGTGGGCGCAAGTAGGCAAAGCACAGGGTTCCATAGAAAATACAAACCACTGTGAGGTGGGACATACAGGTGGAGAAGGCTTTGAGAGTTGGGTTTTTTGACCTTATCCTGTGTACCGTGTAGAAAATATAAACATATGGCAAGAACGTTATGAAGAAAACAATGAATGATAATATCCCTCCCAACACAAACAGTAAGAGCATGTTGAGGGACGGATCTGTACATGAAAGAGTCAACAACTGGGGAAGGTCACAAAAGAAATTGTGGATGATGCTTGGACCACAAAATGTCAACCTCAACGTGAATAGTATTTCCACTAAAGTGTAACTGGATCCTAAAGTCCATATCAATGTGAGGAGCTGGGTACATCTTTTCCAACTCATGATTTGTATATATTGCAGAGGCTGACAAACAGCAACATATCTGTCATAGGACATCACAGCCAGCAAGAAGCACTCACAACTAACGAAACACAGGAAGAAAAAAGCTTGGGTCAGGCAAGATCTGTAGGATATGGTTTTCTTCTCAGAGTAGAAGTCCAAGAGCATTCGTGGGCAAGTAACTTGGGAATAGCAGATGTCCACGCCGGCCAGGTGTCCAAGAAATAAGTACATTGGGGTGTGAAGATGGTTATCAGTGAGGATGAGGACCAGGATCAAAAGATTCCCACTCATGGTCATCAGATAAGTAAGGAGAAACATAAAGAAGAGTTGGTGTTCAAGCTTTGGAAGGTGAGATATTCCCATCAATGTGAATTCCGCTACAATTGTTTGATTTTCCATCGTGAGTTTCAAATTAGCCACAGGGCTACAAAATGTGCACTCAACAGTGATTTCTTCAGATGGGTTTGAATGAAAGTAAAAATATAGATGGGGGTGGGCACATTATTGCAACCTCACCTCAGTTTACTAAATAAAGAATGAATTTAGTTCTAAAGAGAAACATTTGTCCCAACTAGATGCTATGAAATGAGGGTGAAAGCCATTGTATTATTTTCAGCAGTATGGAGCCAATTCCACTTGAAAGACTCACTTTCAATTCTATAGCAGACTATATTTCCACATACAAGTGGTATTCTATGGTATTCAAGAGAACGTCTAGGTAGATAGTTGTGATTGCAGCTTTTATACATACATTATTCTGCTTCCAATGTATCCTCACTTATAAGGATCACTTCAGGGCACCTAAGTAGACTATTTGCTCTCCATACATAGTAGCAGCTCTGCCGCTTTTGGAAAGAGCCTGACTAACTGTCAGATCATTTTATTTCAGTAGTTTTAGTCAGAAATTTAGGTCTGGAAAGGCAATAATATGTTGCACAGGGGTACATCTGAGATCCATGTGATATCAAAACAAAGCTTGATCCGTCTGAATGGTACATATGTTCCTGGATGTGGTCCCCTGAAATGATAACCATAAATTCAGCAGTGATTTTTCAAAGGGTTGAGTCTTGGGGCTGACTATTGTCTATGAAATGTATCTGAGGGCTTCAAGTAAAACATATGCAATGAAAAGGGTGGGATACTTATATAAACACTCTCATTGGATAACCCATGGGGCTTGTTAACCACAGAATAGAGAGGACTTGTGTCCTTAGATATCTTGGTTCTTCTGAGCATTGGGATCAGGCACCCAGGCTGCCGCATCCCCCTCGGAATCACTTCAGGGAATAAATTACCATTTTTTTATCTTCCAAAATGAAAACCTTAAGAAAGGAAAATAAATTTGGTCTCATCCATTATAATTAGAAAAATACATCACCAACTGTTTTTCAAAAGAAGGGTTATAGAGGCAATACAAAGCCCATCTCCCATAGACTCTTTAATCAAATAATTCAGAATTTTAAAACTGATTTTCTTTTTCTCTGTAATAATAAAACAGTACCTGTACTTGATCCCAACTAAGATATAATTACCCCTTATTGGGGGCAGAACAGTCCTATTGGGTTTATTTAATGGTTAAATGATTCCCTTTTCTCTGTAATAATAAAACAGTACCTGTACTTGATCCCAACTAAGATATAATTACCCCTTATTGGGGACAGAACAGCCCTATTGGGTTTATTTAATGGTTAAATGATTCCCTTTTCTCTGTAATAATAAAACAGTACCTGTACTTGATCCCAACTAAGATATAATTACCCCTTATTGGGGACAGAACAGCCCTATTGGGTTTATTTAATGGTTAAATGATTCCCTTTGCTCTGTAATAATAAAACAGTACCTGTACTTGATCCCAACTAAGATATAATTACCCCTTATTGGGGGCAGAACAGCCCTATTGGGTTTATTTCATGGTTAAATGATTCCCTTTTCTCTGTAATAATAAAACAGTACCTGTACTTGATCCCAACTAAGATTTAAATAATCCTTATTGGATGCAAAACATTCCTATAGGGTTTAATTAATGGTTAATTGATTTTTTAGTAGACTTAAGGTATGGAGATCCAAATTACGGAAAGACCCCTTATCCGGAATACCCTTGGTCCCAAGTATTCTGGATAATGGGTCATATACCTGTATATTCATAAAGAAAAAAAAAGGAAAATAGTTAATTGTATTTTCTACTCTGGACAGTAGGTGACAACAACCCCCTGTAGATCTTGGCTAGGTCCTTCCGCAAGGACGTTTCTAGAGTTCCAAAAATTTCCTGAACCCCAAAGCTCATATAATAGAAATGGAGATGAAGGTCTGGGCCCTTAACTACCATGGGTAAGACTTCTACCTAATTTGCTTAGTGCTATGTATTCCTTTTGTAGTGAGATGGGGCAGCCTTGGCTTTATTGGGAAAAACCATGGTGTCTTGTGGTGAAACCGGGATTCAGGTATTTGGCTTTAGATTAATGTGGGGAACCTGAAGTAGTGCCAGGGAGGGCAGAGTGTTGGATGTCGGGCAGCTGCACAAATGGTAGAAATAGGGACCTGTAGTAAGAAAGGGGTGATTCCCTGCTAAAGCTAGTGGCTACTTTGAGACTATACTAGTCACGCTGATTGTGAGGTGAGATGTTTTGAAAGTAGAGTAACACTGTTGTGTCAGTTACCTGTGTTTATGAAAAGGTGCCCATTGGAGCACAGTAAAGGTCCCCATACACGGGTCGATTCTAGCTGCTAATATTGGTCCCTTAGACCAATTCGGCCGCTAATCGGCCCGTGTATGGGCACTAACGATGGGCCTGCCCGACCGATATCTGGCCTGAAATCGTCCGGATCTCGATCGGGCAGGTTAAAAAATCTAGTCGGATCGGGGACCACAACGGCTCGTTGATGTGGTCCCCGGATCGACTTTTCCTATACCCGTCGTTATAATTCGATCGTTTGGCCCCAGGGCCGAATTAGCCTGGATTGTCCCTATATCGCCCCCACGTAGGTGAGGGATATCGGGAGAAGATCCGCTTGCTTGGCGACATCGCCAAGCAAGCGGATCGGCCCATGTATGGGAACCTTAAAGGCGTGTAGCAACTCAGGTCAAGAAGAAATCACTGGCCATGAGTGACCTGCTTCCAAACCGTTTCTTCTAAGGGGACTGTAGCAAGATCAGACAAGAGATTAAATGACCTTCTCTTATTTGTAAGGCATTGCACCATTTATTTCTCATTATCCTTCGTTTATAGTCCGCCTAAAGGGTAAGCGCCACTTTATGGAGACCTGTTCATCATTTCCTGTTATATGTATCGTTGAAGGAAACTAACAACGCAGATAACGGGGCGATTGGGGGAAGGGGTGCTTGCATTGCAGGGAGTTGCAATTGGCAACTGGAGTCCAAGTTGGGTACGAAGAGGAAGGTACTGGGTTCCAATAGTATTCACAAAATACTGTTTCACATATGAATATATATATACAGTATATATATATATGTGTCAGTCCTCAAAACAAATCAATGTAAAATTGCTTGCAGGGATCTTCTGAGCACTCCTGCACTTTACATTTATGGTCATTTCTAGTTTTCAAAATATGAAACACCGGTGCCGTCTGTAGGTTTAGTCTTTCCAACTGGCCCGACTGCTGACGGGGAGGGAATTTCAGAAGAAGAAGAGGAAAGTGTTCTGATGTTGCCCTGCTTCGGGTAGGGAAATGTCACTCTTCTGAAATTTAGCAATAGCAGTATTGGGGAGCTCAACCCTCTGTTAACTTACCCAAACGGGTATCAGGTGCAAATACTGGAAGAACCTCACCTTGCATGGGGGTCAATATCCAACAGCAAAAAAATCCAGTAGCACACTGAAGATGCAAGCCGTGAAAAAATGGTATTTTATTTGCCCAAGTACATATAAACAAGCAAAGAGCAACGTTTCGGGACCCTCCGGACCCTTTCTCAAGCTAACGGTGCACTATTTAGTGTGCAAGTTATAAAGGTAGTGAAATGGGTGGGGATAGAGAAAACCTCCCCTGCTCCAGTGATAGCATGGTTAATTACAACAATTTAACCCCATATGTGCATACTAACAACCAGTCCTTAAATATTCTTATATAAAAAATGTTAAAAAGCATACAAATATACGTTTAGTCCACATTTGTGCAAAATTAGAGATTAGAGATTGTGCAAAATTAGACTCTTCTGAAATTTGTCCCCACCGGTCAGACTGTTGCAGAACTGGCCAGCGGTTTCTTTTTTATTATATAAGCCCAGTAAAAATTGCTAATATCAAGAAAACAAGCAAAAAATAATTATTGTAAATTGCAAAAGTGCTCAGCAGAGCAAGCAAAACCACTTAACATTTGTTTTGAGGGTTTCCATTACATTTGTAATTGTGACCTTTGCACATTTACCTGGGTCTGTGCAGTTAGAAGTGGGATTTGGCTTTGGAGAAACTGTATCTGCAGGATGAATGTAATGGGGCCTAATTACAAAAACAGCACATGGTGCAATATACAATAACAGGGTGCCAAGTGCTTACAGAAGGGGTTGGGGGGAATGGCCCAGAAGGCCTGTCTATCAGAAAGTGTATTAAGAGAATGGCGGGGTAGCAGGGTGAGCTTGTATTTACAGGTAAGTACTGGGCTTCTTTGGCCTCATAGCGATGCCCTGTGCTCACTGTGCCGGATTATTCAGCATTGGGTTCTACGTTCTGTGCTGAACATTTTGTAATCAAGACCAATATCTCCCAAATTCTGTCTAAAAAATGAAAACCCACCAATCGGCCTTAAATGTTCATGCCATCCGCACACCATTCAGTCTAAAATGCTGTTCCACATGTCTTCATACCCAGACCCATCGTTCCACCACCGACCATTAAAATTTCAATATCTTGGCCACTCCCCTCATGTCGCCGCATTTTCAAGTATTAAATGACCTCCGTACCATAACTCGCCATTCCATATTAAAGGTCAATGACATTTCCCTGTATGTTCATATCACTTTTCTGTCTCTCCATACCAACTAACACCATTACAAATGCCACCCACTGAACCTAACAAAAACTGAACTAATGATCTTTCCGCCTAAACCTGGTCCTACTCCCCCCTTTTCTATCTCTATTCATGGCACCCTCATCAACCCTGTCGATTCGGCACGCTGTTTGGGGGGGATCTTTGACTCCAGTCTCTCCTTTTCTAACCACATTAACACCGCTGTCAAAACCTGTCACTTTTTCTTACGCAATATTGCCAAAATCCGTCCCTTTCTTTCTACTGTAACAGCTAGGCTGCTCATGCATGCTCTCATCCTATCCCGACTTGACTACTGCAACCTGCTACTAACCGGCCTCCCTAACTCCCATCTTTCCCCCTACAGTCTATATTAAACACCACTGCCAGAATTCTCCTCCTCTCACCCAGGAGAGTTCAGGCCCTTCACCTGCTAAAGGCCTTATCGTGGCTCCTATTAAACAAAGAATATTTTACAAACTCCTTCTCCTAACCTTCAAAGCCCTCCATTCCTCTGCTCCTCACTACATCTCTTCCCTTGTGTCTCAGTACGTTCCTGGCCGACTCCTTCGTTCCTCACAGAGCAATCGTTTGGTTGCGCCCCCCACTACTACTGCTGCTTCCCGCCTTAACCCTTTCTGCCCTGCTGCCCCTCACATTGGGAATGCCCCCCCTGATTTCCTCCGGAGAGAATCCTCCCTCAGTCTTTTTAAAACCAAACTAAAAGACTCCCTTTTGGAGCACTCGCCCAGCACCTGATCTGGGAACTGGCACTTATATTGTAATGTCACCCACTGTGACCTACAGCACTTACTGTATATTTGCCTACTTGTGTCTGTAAGTTACCCTCCCATATAGATTGTAAGCTCTACGGGGCAGGGACCTCCTTCATCTTGTGTTTCTGACTCTTATTGCAACTTTACCTTGTATTTATTTGTATTTATTGTTGTACTTTGTATTTATCCATTATCTTTAACCCCCTGTTTATATTAATGTATTCTACTGTACAGCGCTGCGTACATAAGTAGCGCTTTATAAATAAAGATATACATACATACATACTCTCTACTGCCACCCGTCTATTTCATATAAAATATCCATGTCGATCCCACACACCTTATACTAAAACTCTCTGCAACTCGCAACAATGCGCATTGCAACTGCATCTGTTTTAACACATTAAACCCAACTGCAGCAAGTGCAACTAACCACTTTGGCACAATGACGCTGAAATTTTGGGAAAACACTGAATTGTGGGTAAAACTCTCCTGCATTCATAAATGACCCTTCTACTGTCTCCTTGCCATTCATCTGTATTTACATCCCAGTTTATGAGTATTTTAATACTTTTTCACTGCTCAGCAACCTGATTTGCCACTTTGGTTCATGTGACATAAAGGCTCAAAATGGCCACACAGTTGTGAGCATATACGTAGCAGGTACTTGTACCCAACCCAATGCGCCTTGCAGTTCCATGTACTTGCAGTGAGAGTGAATTATGTGCAAGTGAGCCAACTGATGTTAGGGAACCCTGGGATTAGCCCCCCCAGGGCAGTGAGTCCAAGGTACCCATAGCACCCGTGTAATTTGCCCCCTAAAGGTCCCCATACATGGGCCAATTGTAGCTGCCGATATCAGTCCCTTGGACTGATTCGGCAGCTTATCGGCCCATGTAGGTTCAGAAACAACGGGCCTGCCCGACCGATATCTGGCCTGAAATTGGGCAGATATTGATCGGCAAGGTTATAAAATTCAGTCGAATCGGGGACCACATCGGCTCGTTGATGTGGTCCCCGAACCGACTGCCCCATTGCCACCTATATAATCCGATCATTTGGCCCCAGGGACAAACGATCGAATTAGCCTACATGTTCCCCGATATCGCCCACCCGTAGGTGGGGATATCGGGTGAAGATCCTTAACGTGTATGGGGACCTTAATGCTATTATTGTTGGAGAGCCCATTGGCACTCTGGGAGGGACACCATCCTGACCTATGGGTGCTGTTCCAATTTTACTGGAATTCTAGGGAAAACACTGCATTGTAAGGAACCAATAAGGGGATTTGCATTTGAAGAGTTTCCTATATTGTTTTGACCATTTATTAAGGAATAGAAAAACATAAGTAGATTGTTTTGCTTTCATTTATCCATATGTTATTGGTGCCTTCCCCCTGTACTATACATACTGACTGTGCCATAATAATAACAGTAACAGTAAGGAACTATAACGGGTGAATTACAGTAGGCTGCCCGCTGGTAAACTCTCTGCTCTGGTTACATTGATCATAATTAATTAACTAACGAAGTTGCATTGCATTGAGCCAAACCGCAAAGCAAATTAAAACCTGATGATTTAATCCCATATGAATGTGACTGCTTACTGTTCTAATGAGTCCCAGGGCACGACGATGCCAACTCCTGTAGCCATTACTGCCTGTAACAAGCTCCGCTCTTACTTCTCCTCAGCGGGAAGCCAAATCCCCAAAGTATTGGCTCAGAATTCTGTCTTGGTGCCTGTGCCGTGCTTTAACCTTGTCAGCGCGGATGTAAAATGAGAAAGTGTCATGTTTGCCCAAAACTATGGGAAACCCAAGGAGATAGAGACCACTCTTTCTAATATGCAAAGTCACGTTCTACTGTATTGTCCCCAATAGGTGGGACTGCTCTTTCCTATACCGAAAATAACGTTCCTCTGAATTTTCCTAAATACTTTATATATAAGGTCTCCCATATATCTCCCATACACTCCGGCATAGACAGTACTATACTGATGACTCCCAAATAGAAGAGAAAAATAAAGCTATAATGACCCTTCCCACAAAACATCTCCACTTCTGCTCATATTCAAGGCAAGCTCACTATCTAGCCCCAATGACAGGACCATTTGTGCTTGGTCTCCGAACTATTATAATTCATGTGGCCTAACACAGGTCAAGTCCCGATTACTGACGCAAGTTGAATGAATGGATCCTAGAAGATTAGTCCATATACATAGAAATGTCCAACTTGTATAGGTTTCTACATTAGACCCACAAAGTAAATGGGCTTGTAGAAAATGGGCTCCAGAGAAAGGAGAACTTTTTGTACTTCTAGGTCATCTGATGGCTCTCCATATATACCTAGAATTGGATTACTTAGTTCTGGCAAACTTTATACCACCCATCTCAATATAAATGATATCTGGCTGAACACTGTAATACCGCCATGGCTTTATGGCTTTACTATATTAGTGTTTAAAAGCTTTTGTGCATAGCGGGTACAGTCGGTATACTTTCTAGTGGAGATACTGGTGTGGCCTAGGCCTAGGCTGGGATCATAGCAGCACAAAGGTAAACAAATTGTCTCCTACGGACACAGGTAGCCCCCATACACAATACCTACAAAGAATCCACCAAATGACTATGAAGATTTTCATTCATGGTTTGAAAGAGGTGTAAAAGAGGCTATTCATGTTGAAGTGGAGAAACCATCCCTAAACAGAGGCGGGGACCTTCAACACCATCTGTCAGTTTCAGAACTCTTCACACATCCATTCATGCAACTATAACAAGTAATACCTGTTTGGATGAGTTGCATGCTACTTTGGTAATCCTTTCAAAGTTACCCCACAGCATTCACAGCATGTGAGTTTCAGATGTCACCTCTCTGAAGAGTTACAAAGTGCCATTGTGATTGGATTAGTGGAAGAGTACATATGCTGAGGACTTCCCATACCAGTCAGTTGAACTGAAGAAGCTGCTCGGATGAGTAGTGAAACATCTTTAATGATTTCTTAACAGGTCCAGTTACTTTAGATTTATTTAGACTAGGTAAATAAACAAAATGCTGACAAGAAGGTATGAGGGTCTTGAAATCTATTGCAAATTCTTGGCCCACAAACTGAACTTGGATTAGACCAGTACAGTAAGTAATAGAACCTTGACGTATGGTCCACATAACCCAATAGGTAAGTTAAGAGGATAATAAAGAATCTCAAAAACTTCATGGGGTGTCAAGGGCATTGGTACTGGACCAGTGTAAACTGTGGTCACAGTGATGGGGCGCTTGGTACCCCACTGGTGTTAAACAGATCCAAAGATCCGCTGGAGCCATTGATGACTATTTAACATGCATTTGGATACCGAATACATCTTACAGCATCATAGCCCATTGGCAGGACATAACAAAGGAGGTTTTTAGACTTTCTGGGCTCAGACATAGCCACATAGTAAGTAAGGTTGAAAAAAGGTGTAGGTCCATCACGTTCAACCATAATGCCTATATATAACCTGCCTAACTTCTAGTTAATAAATGAAGGATCTCAGTGGTGATTGGCTGGCCATATTACACACACAGTGCTATGGGCACTGCCCTTATAACAGAATATAACAAACTGGCCTTGTGCATTAGTTGTTGCTATCGGCCAACTTAGGTTCTCTGTCCAGGTCTAGGTCTGTGTGTAATTATATGAGAAAGACTGGGAGGGAAAATACTGGCAGAATAACTCATTTGGATCAAGACATGACCTGTGACGATTTCCCCATAAAACATTGGCAATTCTATGAGTTTATGCTTGGCTTAAGCAGATCTATGCTCCCAAAGCTGCCCTTTGCCTTTTGTGATAAAGAATTCTGGGAATAAAACAAGTTTAATGTTAAATTAACTCTAATATGTGTCTTTCCCCTGTACTGTATATATATATAAAGTGTATATACTGTAGATATATAGATATATAAAAATATGTAAATAGATATATAACAACACATATTATTTAATTTTTTTTTTCATTATTTACAATATTCTCAAGAAATGTAATGCAGGTATGAGACCCGTTATCCAGAATGCTCAGGACCTGGGGTTTTCAGGATAAGGGATTTCTTTCTTATGTTTGGATATATATACCTAGTCTGCTAATAAATGATGTAAACATTTATTTTTTTTCCCAATCAGAAATAGGCTCTTTACAACCTACAGCATCTGGCACTGGCTGGTTCTTCACTCCTCCTAGCGGCAATACAGCTCCAGCTGAGGCTCTGGCTGCTCCAGTCCTCCTGGCGACAATACAGCCGAGGCTCGGGCTGCTCCACTCCTCCTACCGACAATACAGCCAAGGCTCGGGCTGCTCCACTCCTCCTACCGACAATACAGCCGAGGTTTGGGCTGCTCCACTCCTCCTACCGACAATACAGCCAAGGCTCGGGCTGCTCCACTCCTCCTACCGACAATACAGCCGAGGTTTGGGCTGCTCCACTCCTCCTACCGACAATACAGCCGAGGCTCGGGCTGCTCCACTCCTCCTACCGACAATACAGCTGAGGCTCGGGCTGCTCCACTCCTCCTACCGACAATACAGCCGAGGCCCATGCTGCTCCACTCCTCCTATCATGGTGTTGTGTGAGGAACGACCTCCATCCATCCCATCCCGCCCCGTTGGAGGTCCTGTTCCTCACAAGCCAGTGTTTCTGTAGTTGCCCCAATGGTTGCCTACCCATTGGTTTTTCCTATATATTTGTACATTGTACTTTATATAAAGATACTTATGTTTCCGAATCTGATGATGGCGTCCTAGCGTAGAACAGATCTTCTACGGCCCACTGGGCTTCTTTCTTTAGCGGTTTTGAGTCATTAACCAGATCTAATTCAAGGCTATTTTCAGGCTCTTTAGTTGTTCTTCTTTCAGGAATGAATGGGGCCTGGATTTGTTTCTTCTCCAGAGCCTCCCAGTCTAATCCCTATAAAATAGGAGAAATAAAATGTACTTATTCATCTATTCAGAGCATGTTATGATCATTATTTTATAGCCGGTATAAGCAAAAAATAAGTGAATCCGGCATCCAGGATGCAAGTACATACCTTAAAGAAAGAACTGTTCTTCACTTCCTCGACATCATCTTCTCCTGAGCCAAGGCGATACCGTGGGTCTTTCTCTAAGAGCTGCAAAACACATTATTGTTAGACAGATAATTGTGGGGTCAGTAATAATGGAAAGGCTTTACTTTTGTGAAGGCTCTTATCATACAGATAACAACAGGCTGAAATTAAAATATCGAGCTTGGAACTTACCTCTACTATTATACTTTGAGCATCCTTGGTGATATAAATTGGATAATCCGGCACCTCAGTCGTAATAATTCTAAGGTGTTCCTGTATATTTGCTCCACTAAATGGTGCCTGAAAAAAAGACAGAAAGTTGAGTGATTCAAGGGGCTAAAACTAACCTACAATAGTGTCCAAGGTCTATAGTTTCTGAGCTATTGTTTATACAGTAGGTCTTTTTAATGGGAAAGCCAACTAAGCAGCCAAGAACGTATTTGCTTGAAATCTATTACATACTATTACATAAATACAAACATGCCAAGGTTGTCCATGTTGTGAGAGTGATAATGACCCATTTCTAGGTTTTGATGAACCTAACACCCCTTTACATTAAATGATAACATTAAATAAGGTCTCTAAAATACTCTGAGAGGATCATTATCACCCTAAGGCCTGTGGTACATGGGGTAAAAACACAGGCTGAGCCTTTAACTTCTGCTCAGGCAGGATTCCCAGGCAGAAGATCAGCCTTTTCTCTGCCTCCATTTTTTACGCGAGCAGAGAAAATGATTGGATTTGTGGAAACTCTGCCAGTGATTGCCTAGTTTATTCTCTAAATGGATACTTACATCTCCAGTGAGCAGGGTGTAAATAGTCACTCCCAGTGCCCACCAGTCTTCACATGTGTATTGGCCGCTCAATATTTCTGGGGCCATGTTGTGGCATCCGTTAAAGTCTATTCCTGAAGCAGAAACAAAAAAAAGAGTTAATGAGTTTATCCATAGAATAAAGGCATCTCAACTGCTTCACCGTATATCAACTACATCATCCTACTTAGAAAATCTATAAATCTTACCTTCTCGACAGAGCCCAAAGTCTGCGAGTTTCGCATAGCCGTCGCCGTACAGTAGCACATTCGCCGGTTTTAAATCTCTGCAAAGAAAAACCCAAAAAGCACATTTGAAATTCTTCATTTATAAAAAACAAAAATATAGGATATTTGAACATAAGGCTGAAGCTCTATGTCCCTGTAATGTTTATCGTTACTTACCTATGAGCGATGTTATGCTCGTGTAGGAACTGCAGGCCCAGGACTATGCAAGCCGAATAGAATCTGCAAAGATAAATGTATAAATATATCAGATCTATAAATACAAGGCTATCCGGTACATCTAATGGCAGTTATTATGAGCCCAAACGTTCAGGGGAACATGGTATTTTGCTGCCTAAACTTCCCACCGAGCATTGGAACTGGGGCGTTAAAGATAAAGCAACTCTTAACGGCCTCAACAGACGCCCATGTACAAAACTACCCCATCTCTGGGCTCTTTGGAGCCCAATTGCCTATAAAATACACAGGTGATCATGGAAGCTTTATTGTAACAAGTAGGATCAAAGCAACTTCTAATCCACTGGCCTTAAACTATAACTTTGATTTCATAAAAAATAAGCAGAAATAATAGAAATGAAGGTGTTCCTACATGATTGGTAGGAAAGAGGCCAATGTCGATCTTATTTATTACCCAGTAATAACGTTATTATTTACATACAATAGTAAGAATGCCGTAGGGTTATTTCCCCTTGGACTGAGCTCCTTACAAGCTAAGTAGTACTCACCTAACTCTCTCAAGCGGTAATCCTCCTTCAGCCAGGTATGAGGCTAAGTTTCCTCCTTCCGCATACTCCATCCCAAGACACATGTAGTGCTCGGTCTGGAAGGAGCAGACTAAGCCGGTAAGGAAAGGACATTGCCTCTCGCTTACCAGCCGGAGGATACGTTGTTCAAGGGCAACACTGTCAAATAAAAACCATTGAGAAGTTAGTAGAAGAAAAATTCACAAGTATGTATACAGTACATCATGAGCATCAGTTATGAATGGACATTATTTTGACCTACCATGGAGCTAAAAGGACTATATTCATTGTCTTTTATGGAAAAATCTACATCTAACAAGCACTCTTTTAGCCAAAACTTACCGTTTAAATACGCCAGTGTCATTCATTTTATGCAAGACTAAAGTCTTAAGCGCAATAGTCTCTCCGGTCTCTCTGTGTTGCGCCTTGTAGACCTGCAATGAGAAAGCTCCGTGAGATAAAATGCAATAGCCATTTGGTGCTCTAGTTCTATCACATGAGGAATTGGATACACAAGCTATGGGCAGGCATAGAGAGGGACCAGGGTAACCCTCTTTGTTTTTAACTATTTTACTTATATTACTCCCTAACTCTAGATAAGTCCTTTACTAATGAATGGATGATAGTGCAACCTATTATGAATTTATTTGATGCTCAGCACTGTCCATAGGCACGAGCTGTAGAGGGACCCTGCACATTCTTATACTGTCCAATCTCCCATTTCCCAAATGTTACCAGTATTAAACCCTATATATCATATAGGGACAGAATAACTCACCTTTCCAAATGCACCCTCGTCAAGGAATGACTGGAGCTGGAAGTCTTCTATACGCGGTGGGGCCTTTTGCACCATCCTAAAATCAAACACATTGATCTGATTAACCCCTATTTCTGGTACCTTCTCTGTTATACATAAAGCAGGATTTCTCAAACCTCAACAGGTGTTTTACTGGAAAAAAAACAAGTACTATGGGTAAAAAACAGGTATATCTTATTGTAATTACCTGCTGTCCAGCTCCGTCATATTGAGGGCTTTGTCAAGTCTTTGGACAACCTGACAGTAAGGTGAAGTCATCTAGACAACGGAAGAAAATGCTTTTATTACTATTAAAGTTCAGTTAAATTACATAAGAGTTGGGAATAAGAATGTAAAATATATCCTTATAAACACAGTTTAATAAAGTTATGAGTTATAAATGGGATTAGTGATTTCACTTTCATCACATGACCATTTGAAATGGTGTTATAACCCGCCCCGGAGCCCATTAGTTTGTACAAAGCCACTTGGCCTAAGTTCTTGTGTCTTGTGGAAAAGTAACTCCTTTGTGACTTATAATATACCCATATGAACCCCCCATACCAAGCCCATACTCACCTTCTTCTTAGCTTTCTCTTTCATTCTTCTTTCCTCTTCCTTCTTCTTTAGCGTCTTCTGTTTTTCAGTTTCCATGTTTTTATTAAGAAGCAGATTCCTTTGTTTGCGCTTCATAATCTCTTGGTTATTTTCCTCCTGTGCTTCTTTCTCCAGAACTATCCATCTTTCTATCTCTTTCCGTCTCTGTTCTCTCTGTATCTGGAGTTGCACTTTGGTTTCATTATGGAGAGCTTTTAATTCATCATTAAGCAGCATGTTTCTTTCTTTGCGCTTAACGATTTCTCTCTTATTTTCCTCTTGAGCTTCTTTTTCTAGAGACGCCCATCGTTCTTTTTCCTTCGATCTCTGTTCCGTTTGTCTCCGTATTTGCTCCTGTGTTTCCTTCCCTTGGTTTCTTATCGTTTCCCTGAGAAGCACATTTCTCAGTTCACGATTAGCTGTTTCTTTCTTCCCTAGTTCGTCCATTTCATTTTCTCGAACCCTTATTTTCTCCATCACTAGCACATTTCTCAGGTTTTCCTTCGTTGGTTTCAATTCTTCACTTGCAGCTTTAATATTGCGGCAAGTTGAAGCCTATGAAAAGGAAATATACAATATAAATATAAACCAAGTACAAAACCTACTTATAGACCTGTACTGAATAATGATCAATAATATAACAAGATTCCAAACTGAAATGTGAAATTTGCTCCTCTCGTAATCTGGAAACTCTTTTAATTGAATCTCCCTTATGGAGTATATTTAGGGAATATATTTAGGGAATATATAGGGGATGCTGTACCTAGTGCAGGATCTTATACACATTCTGAATTTGTGTATTCATATTTGTGACTATAAATTGTATTGTAAATCATTAATAAGAAGAAAAATCCTATTGTCTCTAGGTTATATATCTAGCTGTGTGGTTTTCTGCGTCAAAGCAGTTTTACCATCATTAGTATCAATAAGATTCTGGGAGATAGAAATAATATAAAATACTATTAGGCATTATTACATATACTGTATATATATATATACACACACATAAAATAGCTCCTCTGCACTCCCCCATAATCAGTATTAATGAGGTATTTAAGACGTTCTGTGCAATAAGCTACTAAGTAAGGCCTCCTGGTATGAAAATCAGTATTATACGAATTACATGGAACAATTGCTCATATTAAAAAAAAAAGAAGTAAAACGAAGGCTTTGCTTGGGGGGCAGGGAAGGGCCCAACGGGGGCTTAGCCCAGTCTCACACAAACCCATCACTACTTCTGTTATTTAGAAGTCATTATTATCATTATATATCTATGCCAAGATAATAAAAAATATAAAATAAATGGTAAAATGCTCAAAATGACTTTTCTGTACATTTCTGCATACAAGAAAAAGGTTTTAGCCTTACCCTGTTATTGGATCTAAAGATGTTATAACATATTTTTCGAATTCTTGAAAACATTGTTCTGATTCCTAAATTAGAAAAGAAATAGTTTAACCAATCAGGTTACAGGGAAACAAAAGGCAAACCGACAACAACTGATAATAAACGTTAGAACCAATTCCCTAGAAAAGTTGAATTCCGTTCCCCCCATTGTCCCCCAATGTCACTTCCATCTTATAGAATTGGTTTGGTTCCCCCGTGTTTAGGTTCTGTTATTCTAATACTGATACAGGTATAGGACCCATTATCCAGAATGCTCGGTACCAAGGGTATTCCGGATAAGGGGTCTTTCCGTAATTTGGATCTCAACACCTTAAGTCTACTAAAAAATCAATAAAACATTAATTAAACCCAATAGGATTGTTTTGCATCCAATAAGGGGTAATTATATCTTAGTTGGGATCAAGTACAGGTACTGTTTTATTATTACAGAGAAAAGGGAATCATTTAACCATTAAATAAACCCAATAGGGCTGTTCTGCCCCCAATAAGGGGTAATTATATCTTAGTTGGGATCAAGTACAGGTACTGTTTTATTATTACAGAGAAAAGGGAATCATTTAACCATTAAATAAACCCAATAGGGCTGTTCTGCCCCCAATAAGGGGTAATTATATCTTAGTTGGGATCAAGTACAGGTACTGTTTTATTATTACAGAGAAAAGGGAATCATTTAACCATTAAATAAACCCAATAGGGCTGTTCTGCCCCCAATAAGGGGTAATTCTATCTTAGTTGGGATCAAGTACAGGTACTGTTTTATTATTACAGAGAAAAGGGAATCATTTAACCATTAAATAAACCCAATAGGGCTGTTCTGCCCCCAATAAGGGGTAATTATATCTTAGTTGGGATCAAGTACAGGTACTGTTTTATTATTACAGAGAAAAGGGAATCATTTAACCATGAAATAAACCCAATAGGGCTGTTCTGCCCCCAATAAGGGGTAATTATATCTTAGTTGGGATCAAGTACAGGTACTGTTTTATTATTACAGAGAAAAGGGAATCATTTAACCATTAAATAAACCCAATAGGGCTGTTCTGCCCCAATAAGGGGTAATTATATCTTAGTTGGGATCAAGTACAGGTACTGTTTTATTATTACAGAGAAAAGGGAATCATTTAACCATTAAATAAACCCAATAGGGCTGTTCTGCCCCCAATAAGGGGTAATTATATCTTAGTTGGGATCAAGTACAGGTACTGTTTTATTATTACAGAGAAAAGGGAATCATTTAACCATGAAATAAACCCAATAGGGCTGTTCTGCCCCAATAAGGGGTAATTATATCTTAGTTGGGATCAAGTACAGGTACTGTTTTATTATTACAGAGAAAAGGGAATCATTTAACCATGAAATAAACCCAATAGGGCTGTTCTGCCCCAATAAGGGGTAATTATATCTTAGTTGGGATCAATTACAAGGTTCTGTTTTATTATTACAGAGAAAAAGGAAATCAGTTTTAAAATTCTAAATTATTTGATTATAATGGAGTCTATCGGAGACAGGCTTTCCGTAATTCGGAGCTTTCTGGATAACGGGTTTCCGGATAAGGGGTCCGATACCTGTACAGCACATACAGACTGTAATATAAATCCAATAACTGAGTGAGTCCAACAGGGTCGGACTGGGGGGTGAAGGGCCCATCGGGGCCCAGTTCGACCCTGGAATCCAATATCCCAAGTGTTCCTTTTTCTCTCTATTATAAATTACTGGCCCACTCCGCCCACTTTTTCTAACCTTGGACCCACAGTTATATAGTAAAAACCACTGTGCAAAGTTTGGGGACCCTGGTTTTAATATTGTCTGAATGGCAGCAATTTAAATTTCTCCACTGAAAGTCAATGAGTGACATCTGATTGGCGATTAGTGGCTCCACCCACTTTTTCTAACCTGGAACTGCAGTTACCCAGTGACTAACTCTGCAAAGTTTAGGCTCCCTAGGATTAATAGTTACAGACCAGCAGTTTAAATATAAACCAATAATAGTCAATAGGTAAATTGTGATTGGTGGTTCATGGCTCCGCCCACTTTTTCTAAACTTTAGTCAAGGTCACCCAGTGACAAACAGTGGGCACCCTGGCATAAATAGTGCGAGAATGACAGCATTTTAAATTTAAACCAATAAAATTCAATGAATGAAATCTGATTGGCTGTTAGTGGCCCAACCCACTTTTCCTAATTTTGAACTGCCGTCCCCCAGAGACCAACTGTGCAAAGTGTGGGGATTTAGGCATAAAAATTGTGGGACTGACAGCATTTTACACTTCACCCTTAAAAGTAAATGTGATTGGTTGTTGGTGGCTCCGCCCACGGAAAACACCCAGTGACCAACTTTGGAAGTTTAACAACCCTGGAATTAATACTTTAATAATGGCATCAGTGTAAATATAAACCAATGAAATTTAATGGGTGGAAATGGATTGGCTGTTGGTGGCTCCGCCCACTTGTTTTAACCCTGAATATGTAGTCATCCAGTGACTGACTGTGCAAAGTTTGGGAACCCTGACATAAATAGTGTAAGAAAGGCAGCATTTTAAATTTAAACCAAAAGAATTCAATAGGTGAAGTCTGATTGGCTGTTGGTGGCTCCACCCACTTTTTAAAACCTAAAAATGCAGTCCCCTGGTGACCCTGGTGTTAATACTGTGAGAATGGCAGCAGGTTGAATTTCCCCATTGAAAATCAATAATTAAAATCTGATTGGCTGTTGGTGGCTCCACCCACTTTTTCTAACTCTGAACTGCAGTTACCTGGTGTCTAGCCCTGCAAAGTTTGGGGGCCTTAGTATTAATATTTAATGAATGGAAGCAGTTTAAATTTAAACAAATGAAGTCTATAGGTGAAATCTGATTGGCTGTTGTTGGCCCTAAAACTGCAGTCCCCTAGTAACCAACTGTGCAAAGTTTGGGGACCCTGGTGTTAATACTGTGAGAATGGCAGCAGGTTGGATTTCCCAATTAAAAGTCAATAGGTAAAATCTGATTGGCTCTTAGTGGCTCCACCCACTTAAAAAAACTTGAATATGTAGTCACTCAGTGACTGACTGTGCAAAGTTTGGGAACCCTGGCATCAAACCAATAAAACTCAATAGGTGAAATATGATTGGCTGTTGGTGGCTCCACCCACTTTTTCAAAACTAAAACTGTAGAACCCTACTGAACAACTGTGCAAAGTCTGGGGACCTGGGTGTTAATACTGTGAGAATGGCAGCAGGTTGGATTTCCCCATTAAAAGTCAATAGGTAAAATCTGATTGGCTGTTGGTGGCTCCGCCCACTTTTCAAAACTGAAACTGCAGTCCACTATTGACCAACTGTGAAAAGTTTGGGGACCCCAGTGTTAATACTGTGAGAATGGCAGCAGGTTGAATTTCCCCATTGAAAGTCGATAGGTAAAATCTGATTGGCTGTTGGTGGCTCCACCCTCTTTAAGAAAAAAAAAAACTTGAATACGTAGTCACCCAGTGACTGACTGTGCAAAGATTGGGAACTCTGGCATCAAACCAATAAAAATTAATAGGTGAAATCTGATTGGCTGTTGGTGGCTCCACCCTCTTTAAGAAAAAAAAACTTGAATTCGTAGTCACCCAGTAACTGACTGTGCAAAGTTTGGGAACTCTGGCATCAAACCAATAAAATTCAATAGGTAAAATCTGATTGGTTGTTGGTGGCTCCGCCCACTTTTCAAAACTAAAACTGCAGTTACCTAGTGAAAAACTGTGAAAAGTTTGGGACCCTGGTGTTAATACTGTGAAAATGGCAGCAGGTTGGATTTCCCCATTGAAAGTCGATAGGTAAAATCTGATTGGCTGTTGGTGGCTCCACCCTCTTTAAAAAAAAACTTGAATACGTAGTCATCCAGTGACTGACTGTGCAAAGATTGGGAACTCTGGCATCAAACCAATAAAACTCAATAGGTGAAATCTGATTGGTTGTTGGTGGCTCCGCCCACTTTTCAAAACTAAAACTGCAGTCCCCTAGTGACCAACTGTGCAAAGTTTGGGGACCCTGGTGTTATTACTGTGAGAATGGCAGCAGGTTAGATTTCCCCATTAAAGTCAATGGGTGAAATTTGATTGGCTGTTGCTGTCCCCTCCCACTTTGGGGCCAACAAATGTCACTGTTTCATTCGGGGTGACCCCATGATTGTGTTATTTAAGTTTGGGGGGTGTAGCTTCAAAGCTGTAAGTGCGGCAGCAGTTTGGAAATCTTCCCTGCAGTTATACAAATGATAATCATTTTTTTTAATAGTTAATTTTTTCTATATTAATTAAGAATCCGATCTTACTTACAGATAATCCAATCGGATTAAATCCTTATCGAACAAATCGCTGGTTAGAACCAAACACTCACAGTGTGAGCTGATCGGCATCCAACAGCAACTGGTACAGAACTGGCAGCGACCTTTATCCCTTATCTGATAAGGATGACATCACAATGCCCTGCTGCCATGGCAATGCAGAATGACTCCAGCCTGCGAAACAATCATGACCTTCCTTGTTGCTATGGGAACACTACATGAATCACTAACCATGTGGTTGGGAAGTGCCTTATGGCAAATAAAATCTGTGCCTATAAATAGGCAAGACTGGGGGTCAATAGCTTGTGTATGTACCTACTGGCACTCATTTACCCTGAAATAAACCCAATAGGGCTGTTCTGCCCCAATAAGGGGTAATTATATCTTAGTTGGGATCAAGTACAGGTACTGTTTTATTATTACAGAGAAAAGGGAATCATTTAACCATTAAATAAACCCAATAGGGCTGTTCTGCCCCAATAAGGGGTAATTATATCTTAGTTGGGATCAAGTACAGGTACTGTTTTATTATTACAGAGAAAAGGGAATCATTTAACCATGAAATAAACCCAATAGGGCTGTTCTGCCCCAATAAGGGGTAATTATATCTTAGTTGGGATCAAGTACAGGTACTGTTTTATTATTACAGAGAAAAGGGAATCATTTAACCATGAAATAAACCCAATAGGACTGTTCTGCCCCAATAAGGGGTAATTATATCTTAGTTGGGATCAAGTACAGGTACTGTTTTATTATTACAGAGAAAAGGGAATCATTTAACCATGAAATAAACCCAATAGGGCTGTTCTGCCTCAATAAGGGGTAATTATATCTTAGTTGGGATCAAGTACAGGTACTGTTTTATTATTACAGAGAAAAGGGAATCATTTAACCATTAAATAATCCCAATAGGGCTGTTCTGCCCCCAATAAGGGGTAATTATATCTTAGTTGGGATCAAGTACAGGTACTGTTTTATTATTACAGAGAAAAGGGAATCATTTAACCATGAAATAAACCCAATAGGACTGTTCTGCCCCCAATAAGGGGTAATTATATCTTAGTTGGGATCAAGTACAGGTACTGTTTTATTATTACAGAGACAAGGGAATCATTTAACCCCACTGACCCCCAATGAACTGAATGACTGATGAGCTCATTAATTATTCATTTAAACTATTTATATGCATTATATGTGCCATAAAATTGGCGAAATGGGACAGATTCGCTTATCACTATTCATGTAGAAGATGCTGATATAATTCAGTGAATGGATCCCAACAGCTGATGTTACGCTATAATAAGTACAATATAATGAATAATTAATGAACTAATTAGTCAGTTGCTAGGTTAGGAGCATATTAGTGCCTGGTTGCTAGGTTAAATTGCACCCTAGCAACCAGACAGCTGCTGAAATTCCAAACTAGAGAGCTGCTGAACAAAAAGCTAAATAATTATAAAACTTGAGACCAATTGCAAATCGCATCAGAATAGCACGCTCTGCATCATCCGAAAAATTATTGTATAAGGTGTACAAACCCCTTCATTTTTTTTTTGTCGTCCGCATCTTTTTTTGACGCTCCCGTCTTTTTTTTTTTTTGTTGTCCGCGTTTTTTTTTTTACGTGACCACGCCCTTTTTTTATGCCACCGTGCCAAATTTGACGCAACCACACCCTTTTTGACGCACAACTAGTTTTCCCGCCTCAAATTTTCATGAAACAATCCGCCACTGACGAAATACGGAAATTCGCTGCGAATCCATTCCTGGTGAAAAAATTCGCCCATCACTATACATGAAGGGGAATAACTGGTTATTGGGCCCCACAGCAACATCATTGGGCCCCTACGCTTATGCAGTTTACAAAACTTATAAAAAAACTTACTTAGGGCAAACCCCACTGAGCCCCAATAAACTGAATGACTTATTAGCACATTAACCAATGGAACTCTTTATATAAACAGCTTATTATAGAGTCAGCTGTTAATATTGTGCACACAAGGGGCAGGGCCACCATTTTGGTACTAAGCCCTTTTGTTCATGGGGGGCCCCATATAAATAACTTGTGGGGGGGGCCCCAAAGTTTCTGATGGCGGCCATGTGAGTTTAATACTGTAAGGTACATAGTGTGTGTAGCCATATATTATAAAGTGCAAAGTGTTGTGTAATGGGCTCTGGCGTTTGAGGGGATTTAGGAATACAAGGGTGGGAATACACGTGAGTTCTTTAGGGTGCTCTGGATATGGGCCAATGGAAACAAGATGGAGGGCTTCTGGGAAAAGATCCTTGAAAGACCGTGGGGAAACGAGGGGTTGTTGATAATCATTCTGTAGGGCTTTTCAGGTTGGCAAATAAACAAAAGGAATTCTGGGAACTAATCCCATTTACATGGGTTTATCCTATAGGCTAAAGCTCACCCATTGGGTTTTAAAGCAGAAGCCGGGATAATAGCTGATCAGATTCCCAACTACAGACCGGTTTCGCCCTTCTTGGGGCTCATCAGTGTAACGCAGGGTTCTCTGATCAGCTTAGGTAGAGCCGGGAGTGGGGATTCACGAACAAGCTAAAAGGGTTGAGGAGACCGCCTCATACGTATGCAAATGTCATAACAGGAATCTGGGAAGAAATTCCTTAAGGCTCCTAGAAAAGTCCATTTACATGGGTTTATCCAATAGGCTAAAGCTCACCCACTGGGTTTTTAAAGCAGAAGCCAGGATAATAGCTGATCAGATTCCCAACTACAGACCGGTTTCGCCCTTCTTGGGGCTCATCAGTGTAACGCAGGGTTCCCTGATCATAGGATAAACCCATGTAAATGGGATTTTCTTGAAGCTCTTATGGATTAGTTCCCAGAATTCCTTGTGTTTATTTGCATCTGGATGTGGTGGTCTCCTCAACACTAATGGTTAGGTTGGCAAAGTGATCTCAGTAAGCTCTTTGCTGAATCCCCATGATAAACTGAGAAGCAGGGGGTGCTTGGGGGTTCAAAGGGAGGAGCTCACAGTCCCCTATCACCTGAATTGCATTGGCTGCCGTCATTGGCTCCCTGATTTGCCTTACAGGGCAAAGAGCTGTTATTGTTCCTTTTTGTAACTTTCTTTTCTAGTCAGGCCCCTCTCCTATTCATATACCAGTCTCTCATCCAAACCACTCCCAGGTTGCTAAGGTAACTTGGATGCTGGCAACCAAACAGCTGCTGAAACTCCAAGCTGGAAAGCTGAAACAACTAAAAAAAACTACAAATAATAGAAAATGAAGACCAATTGCAAATTGTTTCAGGATATCACTCTCTACATCATACTAAAAAATTAACTCAAAGGTCATCAACCCCTTCAATTGTTATTGTTTCTCCTCTATTCTTATTCCTGTCTCTTTTTCAAATCACTGCGTGGTTGCTAGGTTAAATTGCACCGTAGCAACCAGATAGCTGCTGAAATTCCAAACTAGAGAACTGCTGAACAAAAAAGCTAAATAATTACAAAAGGCAAATAATAAAAAATTGAGACCAATTGCAAATTGCATCAGAATAGCAAAGTTATATAAACTCCTTTAATTGACCTCATACCACGGGCCCATTCATTAAAGTACGATGGGCACGAATACAAAAAAAAACATGTTTTTTCTAACTTTTAGAACTTTCGCATAATTTCCACAATATCCAAAAGGGAATCATTTAACCATGAAATAAACCCAATAGGGCTGTTCTGCCCCCAATAAGGGGTAATTATATCTTAGTTGGGATCAAGTACAGGTACTGTTTTATTATTACAGAGAAAAGGGAATCATTTAACCATGAAATAAACCCAATAGGGCTGTTCTGCCCCAATAAGGGGTAATTATATCTTAGTTGGGATCAAGTACAGGTACTGTTTTATTATTACAGAGAAAAGGGAATCATTTAACCATTAAATAAACCCAATAGGGCTGTTCTGCCCCAATAAGGGGTAATTATATCTTAGTTGGGATCAAGTACAGGTACTGTTTTATTATTACAGAGAAAAGGGAATCATTTAACCATTAAATAAACCCAATAGGGCTGTTCTGCCCCCAATAAGGGGTAATTATATCTTAATTGGGATCAAGTACAGGTACTGTTTTATTATTACAGAGAAAAGGGAATCATTTAACCATGAAATAAACCCAATAGGGCTGTTCTGCCCCCAATAAGGGGTAATTATATCTTAGTTGGGATCAAGTACAGGTACTGTTTTATTATTACAGAGAAAAGGGAATCATTTAACCATGAAATAAACCCAATAGGGCTGTTCTGCCCCCAATAAGGGGTGATTATATCTTAATTGGGATCAAGTACAGGTACTGTTTTATTATTACAGAGAAAAGGGAATCATTTAACCATGAAATAAACCCAATAGGGCTGTTCTGCCCCAATAAGGGGTAATTATATCTTAGTTGGGATCAAGTACAGGTACTGTTTTATTATTACAGAGAAAAGGGAATCATTTAACCATTAATTAAACCCAATAGGGCTGTTCTGCCCCCAATAAGGGGTAATTATATCTTAGTTGGGATCAAGTACAGGTACTGTTTTATTATTACAGAGAAAAGGGAATCATTTATCCATTAAATAAACCCAATAGGGCTGTTCTGCCACAATAAGGGGTAATTATATCTTAGTTGGGATCAAGTACAGGTACTGTTTTATTATTACAGAGAAAAGGGAATCATTTAACCATGAAATAAACCCAATAGGGCTGTTCTGCCCCAATAAGGGGTAATTATATCTTAGTTGGGATCAAGTACAGGTACTGTTTTATTATTACAGAGAAAAGGGAATCATTTAACCATTAAATAAACCCAATAGGGCTGTTCTGCCCCAATAAGGGGTAATTATATCTTAGTTGGGATCAAGTACAGGCACTGTTTTATTATTACAGAGAAAAGGGAATGATTTAACCATGAAATAAACCCAATAGGGCTGTTCTGCCCCCAATAAGGGGTAATTATATCTTATATACAGTGTGCAGGGTTAATGCTGTACCTTATAGTGAGCATATATTACAATAATACTTAAGATATACACATTTCAGGGTTTAAAATTACCCTGTATTCAGCATAATTTATAACAATTCTTAAAAAATACATGTTCCAGGGTCTAAACTTGCCCTGTATTCAGCATAAATTATACAAAACCACATAAAACAACTTCATAGAGCTTATCTATTTTAGAAAAAATCTTTTCAGTGAAAAACTTTAACTTTTTCATTTTTTCTAACCACTATAGTGGATATTATAGCCACTGTGTTAAAACATCACACACAATAAAATACATTAATGTAATTCAGTGCAAAATAGTGCAAAACAATTAAAACAGAATAAAAACATTTACTTATTTATTCTCTATTCCTTTTCCACCCAGACCAGTTATCCTTAAGTTGTTTCTTTAGACCCAGACCAGTTGCCCTTAACTTATTAAATGCCATGGATTGTAACCCTTACTTCTCCTACATGAATTATTTCCAAGGTGATACCAAAAACGGTTTTAATTCAAATTTTGTGTTCATCCCGTTTGGTATTACAGTACTTAATGTAAAAATCCACTTAGATTCTAACCGCAACAATTTAGTAACCAGATTTCCTTCACTTCTTTCATCTATTTTATCAATGCCGAACATTTGAAAATGCATCTGTTTGCCTTCATGCGAGTATTTAAAATGTTTGTATAGAGGGTTATCATCATCTTTATTTTTTAAACCTCGCAGATGTTCTCCTAGTCTTATTCTTAGCTGTCTTATGGTCCGTCCCACATATAGGGAACCACACACAGTTGATTAGCTTTAGAGACACAGAGACATTTATACAATTAAATGAGAATTTAGAAAAATGGGCTACTACCTGTGAAAGAAAAGAAATAGTACAAAAGCAAAATAAATATGAGAGAGACTTAACTGATTACCAATTGGGACAAATATTTTATTGGAGAAATGAGAGAATGCAGCGACCAGTGTATAAATCCATTCTGAAATCACCATTGCCATATAAAGTAAATAATAGAAAATATCTAACGGATGATTCTTCCTTTGCCAGTACTGCCTCCAGCCCAGATGGTTTTTTACAGAGTCCCCCCGTGCTGATACCCTCTGCGGAACGGAGAGGGGGAGAAAAAATGGCGTCGCGCAAGATAAGGGAACAGGAGGAAAGTACAGGCTGGGAAGAAGGACGCGGCGGCGTTGGAGAGGAAGGACACACCGGCAGAGAGGAGACATCCATGCGCGCCAACAGAGAGGACGCGTCTGTGCGCAGCTGGGAGAGGACGTCAGTGAGAGGACGGAGCCAGCGACGTCAGCGCGTCACTTGGGGGCGGAGCTTCGACGCAGAGGGGAGAGAGAGAAACGGGGAAGAGAATCTGCGGCGTTCTTTGAGGCAGTCAAGGCAGAGAAACCACTGGTAATGTATGAGGGGCATGTTAAAGCCTTAAACAAAGTGCAAAATGACTTGCTGGAAATATTGGATGGCTTAAATTTGAAAGCTAGAAACAGAACTAAATGTCAAAAAGAAAATGTGATAAAAACTTTTGGAAATGATATGGAAGTAAATAATGTGTTGAAAACTAGCTCTGGGTGCCCCTCAAAAACTGCTGTTGTTGAACTACAAACAGACTATGTTTTTCCAAAAGAGGATAAGGATCAGAAAATGGACATTGTATCTATATCTGAGAAGGATGATAATACACTATTTGAATATGTCTCTATACAAGAAAATGATAATGTACAAATGAATTATACTTATGCACAAATGACTGGTAATAATGATCTGCCGCAAGTTTATGATGTATTTATACAAATAGAGGATAATAATGATAATCTGCAAAGTGACGATGTCTCTAGTTTAATAGATAAAGATGATGATAGCAATAAGATAGAGAATGTATTTATCCATATGGGTGGTAACAATAGTAATGCACAAATTAAATCCATCTCTGAGCAATCAGATGCCAATGATGGCGAAACAAATTATGTCAGTACACAAATCAATATTGACGGCAATCACTCGCGAGCTAATCATACTGTTCAAATGAATTATGGCTCACCATTGAGTATGGAGAGTTTACAATCTGAATATACCTTAAGTAGTGATTGCCAGAATATTTGCCAAAATATTTTGGATAATGTACAAGATAAAACTAAGAAAAAATATGTGCATATTGAAACTGCCCAATTGAATGAGAAACTAGAGATATCTGATATAATAAAGAGTGGTTATGACAATATTAAAAAAGGCGTTAAGAAAATGAATAAGAGTAAAAATATTGTTAACGTATCTTTGGGTGATAGAAAAATTCAAGATGATCAAAATAACAAAAGTATTTGGCAGAATGATCAAATCTTGAATCTATCAGCCCATCAATTAAATAAAGAGGAGATAGAAATTTTACAAAAAGGTCTTAATTTTTGCCCGACAGGAAATATGGACTATTTTAAAACATATGTTGATTTTCAAAAATTTATTAGAAAAATTGCTCTAAAGAGATATTTTAAAATTAAAGAATTACAAGTTCTGGCCCAACCTAATGCAACAACTGCCCTATTTAGTGTTGTATCAGATGCCCCACTGAGTGAACCTCATGTAGATAAAGATACAGAGGGGATTAAAATACAAAGTCATTTTAGTGAGCAAGAAATGGAGATTATTGCATTTATGGCCCAATGTGAGGAGGAATCTAATTGTACTGAAACTGTAATACATAGTAATTTAAAAAGAGAATCAGTATTCTCACCAGATATTCCCCCAGGCAATGCTATTTTAATATATAAAAAAATAATAGAACAAGAACTACTTAAGATCTTTGAAAAAGATTTGCCTATGGGTTGTAAATTTCAAGGTAACCTTACATATAAACAAAGGAGAGCTTTAATAAATTTGAAAAAGAATGATGATATTTGTATTAAGAGGGCAGACAAAGGAGGGAAAGTTGTTGTATTGAGTAAGGATCAGTATAAAGAAATGATAATGGATATTCTGAGTGACCAAAAAACCTATGAATATGTGAAAGATAATCCACTTAGCAAATATAAGAAGGAGCTGCAACAATTGTTGTTAGATGCAAAAAGTCGAGATGTTCTAAATAAGTTTGAATTTGAATATATATGGAGGGAGAATCCAATTATGGCACACATTTATGCCTTACCTAAATTGCATAAGAATGTAACTTGTCCACCTGGGAGACCAATAGTCTCAAGTATAGGTAGCCTTACAGAAGGTCTGAGTGCATATGTTGATTACTATTTAAATGATATTGTAAAATCTACACCTGCATACATACAAGATAGTCAAGATGCTTCATCAAAAATCCTAAATGTTAATTGGAGAAGTAGCTATATTTGGGTGACATTGGATGTGCAAGCATTATATACACGCATAAATCATGTTGATGGGCTTAAGGCAGTTAACATGTATTTATGTAGATATTTAAAATCAGATGAACAAATAAGATTTTTGCTGGATGCTGTGGAATTCATTCTTTCCCACAATATAATGACCTTTAATGGTACTTACTATAGGCAATTGATAGGGACCGCAATGGGGGCGAAATTTGCGCCCTCATATGCAGGTCTCTTTATGGCAATGTGGGAGGAGGAGTATATTTACGGATCAGATAACCCCTATCATGATAACATAATTAAATGGTATCGCTACATAGATGAAGTCATTATGCTATGGGAGGGAGATGAAGTTGAACTATTTGGCTTCTTACATTATGTCAATGATAATGCATATGATATTAATTTTACTTTAGAGCATAATAAACGAACAATCGACTTTTTGGATCTAACATTCTATGTTGAAGGAGAAACAGTTAACACAAAACTATTTAGGAAACCAGTGGCAGGCAACACAATCTTAAGAAGGGATTCCTTCCATCCTGAACACACTGTAAAGTCAATTCCTTATGCGCAGCTAGTGAGACTGTACAGAAATTGTACTAATTATAATGTATTTAAAGAACAGGCAAGACAAGAGTGTGAGAGGCTCGAAGAGAGAGGCTATAACAAAAATGATTTGCAAACAGCACTCTATAAAGTTGGTGACCTAATAGTAAACAAAAGTAAAAGCAGAGGTAATAGAAAAAGTGAAATGGGAACTGCTGAAAGTAAAAAAGATGAGATCAGATGTATTCTAGATTATGGGGTTCAATATAAACAAATTACTAAGGTCATAAAAAGAAACTGGAATATTTTACAGGCAGACCCAGTGTTAAAAAAGTTAAATATGAAACCAGGGGTTGTAAGTAGAAAAGCGAAATCAATAGCGGGATTTATAGCCCCTAATAAATTGAAGAGAAAAAATAATGACAAGAAAGCGACATGTTGGTTAGGCAACATAAAAGGTTTTTTTCCATGTAAATGCTGCAAAGCCTGTAAATATACTGGTAATAAAAAAATGTTCTTTAGTAAAAATAGTAATAAAGAATTCAGTATTGATACTTATATATCATGTCAAACACAGTATGTCATCTATTGCCTACAATGCGAGTGTGGTTCCCTATATGTGGGACGGACCATAAGACAGCTAAGAATAAGACTAGGAGAACATCTGCGAGGTTTAAAAAATAAAGATGATGATAACCCTCTATACAAACATTTTAAATACTCGCATGAAGGCAAACAGATGCATTTTCAAATGTTCGGCATTGATAAAATAGATGAAAGAAGTGAAGGAAATCTGGTTACTAAATTGTTGCGGTTAGAATCTAAGTGGATTTTTACATTAAGTACTGTAATACCAAACGGGATGAACACAAAATTTGAATTAAAACCGTTTTTGGTATCACCTTGGAAATAATTCATGTAGGAGAAGTAAGGGTTACAATCCATGGCATTTAATAAGTTAAGGGCAACTGGTCTGGGTCTAAAGAAACAACTTAAGGATAACTGGTCTGGGTGGAAAAGGAATAGAGAATAAATAAGTAAATGTTTTTATTCTGTTTTAATTGTTTTGCACTATTTTGCACTGAATTACATTAATGTATTTTATTGTGTGTGATGTTTTAACACAGTGGCTATAATATCCACTATAGTGGTTAGAAAAAATGAAAAAGTTAAAGTTTTTCACTGAAAAGATTTTTTCTAAAATAGATAAGCTCTATGAAGTTGTTTTATGTGGTTTTGTATAATTTATGCTGAATACAGGGCAAGTTTAGACCCTGGAACATGTATTTTTTAAGAATTGTTATAAATTATGCTGAATACAGGGTAATTTTAAACCCTGAAATGTGTATATCTTAAGTATTATTGTAATATATGCTCACTATAAGGTACAGCATTAACCCTGCACACTGTATATGAAATATGCTGTTTGGTATAAAAGGGAAGTGACATCAGCACACAATACCTCCTCTGATGAAGCACTTTGTGCGAAACGCGTTAGGAGAGGCATTAGGATGTACCCTGTCACTGTGTGGTATAGTATACATTTGAATTTGTTATGTATTATGTCTTGAAAAAATCTTTGAGCCATTAAAATGTGGTTTTATTTTCACTGAATTTTTTTGTTGTTATTTGTATATTGATTCAGGGCCTATCAGTGAAATATAAAATGTGATTTCCTTTCCCAATTTATATTGTTGCAAGTAATTATATCTTAGTTGGGATCAAGTACAGGTACTGTTTTATTATTACAGAGAAAAGGGAATCATTTAACCATGAAATAAACCCAATAGGGCTGTTCTGCCCCAATAAGGGGTAATTATATCTTAGTTGGGATCAAGTACAGGTACTGTTTTATTATTACAGAGAAAAGGGAATCATTTAACCAATAAATAAACCCAATAGGGCTGTTCTGCCCCCAATAAGGGGTAATTATATCTTAGTTGGGATCAAGTACAGGTACTGTTTTATTATTACAGAGAAAAGGGAATCATTTAACCATTAAATAAACCCAATAGGGCTGTTCTGCCCCCAATAAGGGGTAATTATATCTTAGTTGGGATCAAGTACAGGTACTGTTTTATTATTACAGAGAAAAGGGAATCATTTAACCATTAAATAAACCCAATAGGGCTGTTCTGCCCCCAATAAGGGGTAATTATATCTTAGTTGGGATCAAGTACAGGTACTGTTTTATTATTACAGAGAAAAGGGAATCATTTAACCATGAAATAAACCCAATAGGGCTGTTCTGCCCCCAATAAGGGGTAATTATATCTTAGTTGGGATCAAGTACAGGTACTGTTTTATTATTACAGAGAAAAGGGTCTCCAGTGCTCAAACGGGACATTATTGAGTTAGAGAGGGTCCAGAGAAGGGCAACTAAGCTGGTAAAGGGTATGGAAAGTCTCAGTTATGGGGAAAGACTGGCCAAGTTGGGTCTGTTTACACTGGAGAAGAGGCGCTTAAGAGGTGACATGATAACTATGTATAAATAGATAAGGGGATCATATAATAACCTTTCTAATGTTTTATTTACCAGTAGGGCCTTCCAACGGACACGAGGGCACCCACTCCGTTTAGAAGAAGGGAGGCTCCATTTAAATATTCGGAAAGGATTTGTTACTGTGAGAGCTGTGAGGTTCTGGAATTCCCTCCCCGAATCAGTTGTACTGGCTGATACATTATATAACTTTAAGAAGGGGCTGGATGGATTCTTAGCAAGTGAGGGAATACAGGGGTATGGGGGATAGCTCTCAGTACAAGTGAGGGAATACAGGGGTATGGGGGATAGCTCTCAGTACAAGTGAGGGAATACAGGGGTAGGGGAGATAGCTCTCAGTACAAGTGAGGGAATACAGGGGTAGGGGGGATAGCTCTCAGTACAAGTGAGGGAATACAGGGGTATGGGGGATAGCTCTCAGTACAAGTGAGGGAATACAGGGGTATGGGGGATAGCTCTCAGTACAAGTGAGGGAATACAGGGGTATGGGGGATAGCTCTCAGTACAAGTGAGGGAATACAGGGGTAGGGGAGATAGCTCTCAGTACAAGTGAGGGAATACAGGGGTAGGGGATATAGCTCTCAGTGCAAGTGAGGGAATACAGGGGTAGGGGAGATAGCTCTCAGTACAAGTGAGGGAATACAGGGGTAGGGGAGATAGCTCTCAGTACAAAGTGAGGGAATACAGGGTAGGGGGGATAGCTCTCAGTACAAGTGAGGGAATACAGGGGTAGGGGAGTAGCTCTCAGTACAAGTGAGGGAATACAGGGGTATGGGGGATAGCTCTCAGTACAAGTGAGGGAATACAGGGGTAGGGGGGATAGCTCTCAGTACAAGTGAGGAATACAGGGTAGGGGAGATAGCTTCAGTACAAGTGAGGAATACAGGGGTAGGAGATAGCTCTCAGTACAAGTGAGGAATACAGGGTAGGGGATATAGCTCTATGCAAGTGAGGGAATACAGGGGTAGGGGAGATAGCTCTCAGTACAAGTGAGGGAATACAGGGGTAGGGAGATAGCTCTCAGTACAGTGGGAGGGAATACAGGGGTAGGGGGGATAGCTCTCAGTACAAGTGAGGGAATACAGGGGTAGGGGAGATAGCTCTCAGTACAAGTGAGGGAATACAGGGGTACATGGGGGATAGCTCTCAGTACAAGTGAGGGAATACAGGGGTAGGGGGGATAGCTCTCAGTACAAGTGAGGGAATACAGGGGTAGGGGAGATAGCTCTCAGTACAAGTGAGGAATACAGGGGTAGGGGAGATAGCTCTCAGTACAAGTGAGGGAATACAGGGGTAGGGGATGAACTGATGGACTCTGGTCTTTTTTCAACCCTATGTAACTATGGACTGGGCCACCTGGACACCGGGAAAAATCCTGGGGGGCCCCGGCGGCCCAGACCCAACCCTTGCCGGCACCCCCCAGTCCGACCCTGGACCTATAAGAAGGTTATGGGATACTATAATCAGCTCCTGTAGGGCACCAATCCCTGTGACTACTTTAACTCTTGCTAATATGTAAAGTAAGCTGGGATGGGGGTGCTGGAGGGCCCAAAGCAAGACTAGACCTCAGTATTGGAGGAAAACTTGAATCTCTTAGGTTGGTAAAACCTTAGTGGAACACACTGACCCTGTGGATTATGTTTAAATTACAGACTAGTTCCTGTTACAAAAGTTTGAGACAGAAAGGACTACACAACAAGAACAGTTCTCTGCTCCAATAAGTAACTTAATATTTCCCAGGAACACGCTCCAGTTGTAAGGCCCAGAGTGGGAGAGGACCCAGTCTTCTACTCCTTACCCCTAATATGCATTCCCTGAATGGGTTAGATGTGCTGAAGGGGTTAAGCTGCTGGTGTGACCAAACCATAAATCTTTATTACACATCCATTAAGGTTTTGGTAAGAGAGAATCTGTTCTGCCTGCCATAAAACTGAATTGTGATCAGCTCACAAAGTAAGTACCACCTTTAATTGGATGGTTATTAACCTAATAATTCCATTATTTCTATTGACGGCATCCGTGAAAGTTGTAGTATGGCTACAATCACTTTAACAAGGTCTTCAGGGTCCTTGAAAAAGTATACAGGGGGAAAGAACCAGCCAACATATGCCACATTACTGCTTTATCTGGAAACTTTATACTTTATTGTGTTTTGCTCCACTCTCTGAGCTTTCTCAAAGCCACTGTTGGTGTATCAATAAAATAATCACCAGCAGTGCCTTGAGAAAGCTCAAAGAGAAGAACCACTGGTCCATTGGTCTTCACCTTTTTCAGTGGAGACATTGGCTGGAGAGGACTTCTAGACGGAGGTGGACGGCATATATCCTATAGCATGCACCACTACTGAGGGAATGTGGTCCCCACACCCCTATATATATATAGGATCTGAATAAAGCGGTTGTGCGGCATATGTTGGCCGGCTCTTTCCCCCTGTACACTGTCAAGGACTCTGCATATAGAAAATAGTTGACTGGTTAAGGGGGAACATTGGTGGCCACCATATTCATATTTTTAATTATGAATCATTCATGCTGAGGGTGATTTGGTGTTTTTTTAGAGTTTGTTAATACATTTGTGTGTTTTACTTACTATATGGATGTTTTGAAAAATGAGCGATTGACAAACCATATAGCCTGGTGTGGTTAGATTTCATGTGTATTAACCTGAGTGCCCTAAGGTTGGGCTTTATCTTTTTTCAACAAGTTTGTTTTTTTAATTTCCCACAGTGCACCTTTCCATGTTGCTTTTCTAGCTGAATCAGACCTAGACAAGGGTCAGTGTTTGACTGGAACTGTGGGCCTTAAATGCAATCTATATTAGATCTTTGGTCTACACTTCCACTTTCAGCCTCCCTGAACAAAAATATAACCATTTTTACATGGCAGAGGGGACCATAATGCTGAAACAGAACTGTGCTTTGTATGCATGCTTTACTTATTCATCTAGATCAGCGGTTCTCAACCTGTGGGTCGGGACTCCTTTGGGGGTGGAACGACCCTATCACAGGGGTCGCCTAAGACCATGGGAAAACACATATTTCCGATGGTCTTAGGAATAATTTTATGGTTGGGGGTCACCACAACATGAGGAACTGTATTAAAGGGTTGCGGTATTAGGAAGGTTGAGAACCACTGATCTAGATCACTTTTAGGTAATTTAGTTTGGATAGATTCACCCAACACTGCTTATGGGTGTTAACAGAGTCTAAAATTGTGTCATTGGATAAAAGAACTGCAAAAGTGAAGGTGTTCCTTGAGATAACAGCCTGCATAATACGGTTTAGAGCAGAGTTTATTGGGATCATAAAATGGTCTTGTTGATTAGTGATGGTAACTAGTGATGGGCGAAATGTTTCGTCAGGCATGGATTTGCGGCGCATCTCTGCGTTTTGCCATTGGCAGATTGTTTCATGAAATGGATGAAAAAATTCACCGTGGAAAAAATCGATGTGCGTCCAAAAATTGTCGTGGGTGTCAAAAGAATAGTCACGCGTCAAAGTAAATAGTGGAGGCGTTAGAATAAATTGTTGCGAATCAAAAAAATAGTTGCGGCGTCAAAATAAATAGTGGCTGCGTCAAAATAAATAGCTGCGAGTCGCGGGCGTCAAAGAATAGTGGCGGCGTGAAAATTAATAGTCGCACATCAAAAGAATAGTCGTGGCATCAAAATAAATAGTCGTGAGTCAAAAAATTAGTCGCGGGCGTCAAAGAATAGTGGCGGCGTCAAAATAAATAGTCGCGCCTCAAAAGAATAGTCGTGGCATCAAAATAAATAGTCGTGCGTCAAAAGTAAAAAATTTTTTTACACGCTACATTTTTGCCGCTTTGCGAATTTTTCGCCGTTTCGCAAATCTTTTGAAAGATTTACAAATTTTTCGCAGAAACAAAACGGGACAGATTCGCTCATCACTAATGGTGACATGGTTAAGAGCCTCCTATTTGTATGGGTTCCAAGACTTGGTGCAAAGCTTGTGGCTCTAATAACCTAAACCATTACCTTTTTTTTATTCTCATGATGTTTTTTGAAACCTTAAGATCGGTTTTAGCTTGTCTTGAAGATGATATTTATTACGAAGAGGAGGAACAAACATGTTTATTCAAAATTCTCAAACCTTGCAATGCTCTTCTGAGGGCAGTTTGAAATTCTTGGTTCCTCAAGCTGTAAACAAAAGGGTTTAACAGCGGCGTAAACACCGTGTAAAATATGGAGACCAGTCTGCCTTCCGTAGCATTAGAGTCTGTTGTTGGACGAAAGTAGTTGAAAAAAAGAGTACCGTAAAATATGAAGACCACTGCCAAATGTGAGATACAGGTGGAGAAGGCCTTCTGTCTCATATTCTTCTCTTTAATGTTTAGAACAGTGGTGAATATCCTTATGTAAGGGATAAAGGTTATTGCTAAGGCGCCCATTCCCAAAAACACACCTAGGACAAAAATGACCAAAATGTTGACGGTGGTGTCAGTACATGAGATTTGGAACAACTGAGGAAGATCACAGAAGAAATTTTCTACAGTGTTTGACCGGCAAAAATTCAACCTGAGCACACACAGAGTATGAGCCAACGTGCACACAAGCGCCAGGAACAATATCCCCAATAACATCTGAACGCATAGTTTTGAATGCATTATCTGCATGTAGTGAAGGGGGTAGCAAATTGCGATATATCGGTCGTAGGACATCACAGCCAATAGAAACATTTCACAGAGGGCAAAATAAATAAAGAAAAACAGTTGGGTTATACAAGCGGCCACGGAAATCACCCTGATCTTTGTGTGGATATCAAAGAGCATCCGTGGGGCAGTGACTGAGGAGCAGCACATATCCAGGCAAGCAAGGCACCCAAGGAAGAAGTACATGGGCGTTTTGAGACGAGAATCCTTGCAGATTGATAGAAGAATGATGAAGTTGCTTATCATAGTCAATAGATAGACAAGTAGAAAGAACAGAAAGAGGGGCAGCTGAAGCCACTGAATATTAGACAGCCCGGACAGGACCAATGTAGACAATATTGTTTCATTTACCATGACTGATATTGAATAAATAATGTGTGTTTAGGAAAAGCTTTGCCTTTGAACAACTCTGAATAGATATGAAGTACTCTTAGAGAAACACAAGGCTTCGGCCCTAGTAGGTTTTCCTGGACCTCTTTGAAGGACCTCAGAGCTTGGGGAAGATGATCTGCTTCACAAACATATAACATACATCCGTCAGAACACTTAATTCCCCCATTTCATTCCGGGATCCCCCAAGCCACAGTTGGGTTTGTAGCCCCTAATGGTTGTACCTACCAGTACTTGAAATCCATGGAGAAACAGAATTAACAGTAATACGCGTTTTCTAAAAAGAGAAAGGCATTGCAGAAATCCATTCAGGTTATCTGTTCTCCATTGAACCTTCCAATTTAGATTTTCAAGTATGCCTTCCCATTGGAGTATTTGTATATATCCCAGGCATACGGATTATTTTATCAGTTATAAAACCTAATAAACCATGTTTTCAAAATGTCTACTCAGGCTATGATGGCATGAGATAATCTGATGTGTGGCTTATACATGGATTGAATGAATGAGTGTTCTAATGTTCTAGATTATACGCCTACCATGTTATCGCCCGCCTCTGTTAAATAATTGCAAAGTTACAGGAATAAATGATAAAGGTAAAGTTATTACAGTTATTGACATACTTAGAAATAACAGGTTTCCATAATTTTGTATATCAACTGATCTTCCCTCATTCTAATCCCATTGGCCAATATTGAATATACAGCATATGGGTATAGCTTTGGTATAGTGTAACATTTGGCTCACATCTGGAACCTCCCACAGACAGCATGTTCATAAATATTCCTCCTGTATTCCCCCATGGGGTTAATTAACGATTAATGAATCATAACGATTTTTCAGGGTTCTCTTTTTTTTAGTGATTGTAAATCCGCCTGTTGTTTCTATAGCAGAATATAGGTATGGGGACATGTTATCCAGAATGCTTGGGAACTGGGATTTTCCAGATTTTACTATCATTTTATTGTAGATCTCCATACTAGTTATGAGCAAATTTTTGGCATGGATTCGCAGCAAATTTCCGCATTTCTCCATTGGCGAAACTTTGGTGAAAATCCGCCGCAAAAAAACTTGTCGAGCAGCAAAAACAGTTGGGGCCGCGTCAAAATGGGTGTGGCAACGACAAAAATAGACGTGGTCGCGTAAAAATGGGCGTGGTGGCGGAAAAAAAAGATGCTTGCAGCAAAAAATCCACAGGACAAATGTGTTTCATAGATTTTCCTAGCATTTCACAAATTTTTTTTGCAAAGCGCAACAGGACAGGTTCGCTCATCACTACTTAAGTGGCTTATTTAGCAATTTTAGAATTTGTGAATTCAGATTCCCAACTACAAACCGGTTTCGTCCTCACTGGGGCTCATCAGTGTAGCGCTGGGTTTTCTGATGAGCCCCAAGGAGGGCGAAACTGGTCTGTAGTTGGGAATCTGATCAGCTATTATCCCGGCTTCTGCTTTAAACCCAGTGAGTGAGCTTTAGCCTATAGGATAAACCCATGTAAATGGGATTTTCTTAGAGTCCTTTGGAATTCATTCCCAGAACTCCTTTGGTTTATCTCTATCTCTATGAGGTGGTCTCCTCAACACTAATGATTTGTTTGTGAATAAGCTGATCAGAAAACCCTGCACTACACAGATGAGCCCCAAGAAGGGCGAAACCGGTCTGTAGTTGGGAATCTGATCAGCTATTATCCCGGCTTCTGCTTTAAACCCAGTGAGTGAGCTTTAGCCTATAGGATAAACCCATGTAAATGGGATTTTCTTAGAGTCCTTTGGAATTCATTCCCAGAACTCCTTTGGTTTATCTCTATCTCTATGAGGTGGTCTCCTCAACACTAATGATTTGTTTGTGAATAAGCTGATCAGAAAACCCTGCACTACACAGATGAGCCCCAAGAAGGGCGAAACCGGTCTGTAGTTGGGAATCTGATCAGCTATTATCCTGGCTTCTACTTTAAAACCCAGTGGGTGAGATTTAGCCTATAGGGTAAACCCATGTCAATGGCATTTTTTAGGAGCCTTAAGGAATTAGTTCCAGAATCCCTTTGGTCTATTTGCATATGAATGAAGTGGTCTCCTCAAATCTTTTGACTTGTTGTGTGTAAAACTATGCAATACCTTACAAACTATGAGGGGTGACAATGTGGTATCTGACCAGAAGCCTTCCTACAGTCCCCTTAGAGGTACTGATGTGTTAGTGGGTCACTCATGGCCAGTAAATTCTTCTTGCCATAAGTTGCTGTAGGCCTTTACTGTACTCCAATGTGCAGATTTTCACACATGTGTAACTGACCCAGCAATGTCACATTGCTCTCACTCTAACAGCACCTCAAAAGCAACCTGACTTACGTGACTAGTACAGTCTCAAAGTAGCCATTAGCTACAACAGGGAATCACCCCTTTCTTACTACAGGTCCCTATTTCTATGATTTGTGCAGCTGCCTGGCGTCCAACACTCTGCCCTCCCTGGCACTACTTCAGGTTCTCTAACCTGAACCCAAATACCTGAATCCCTACATGTGGGTTCATCAGAGGATCACTGTGCCATAGTTCTTCTCATTGGGGGCCAAGGCTTCCCATCTCACCAGGCTGAAATCTGAGGCAAGTTCCCCTTTCTCTTACTTCTACCCTATGGCAGATGCCCATGGATTGCATGGAGGCCTAAGAGACTTTTCCTCTGCACCATTTCTACTGTATCCTTTGGGGTTCTAGGAACTTCCTTGGGAAAAGGAAGACCACTGTAGACTTGGAGTACAGTAAAGGCCTACAGCAACTTATGGCAAGAAGAATTTACTGGCCATGAGTGACCCACTAACACATCAGTACCTCTAAGGGGACTGTAGGAAGGCTTCTGGTCAGATACCACATTGTCACCCCTCATAGTTTGTAAGGTATTACATAGTTTTACACACAACAAGTCAAAAGATTTGAGGAGACCACTTCATTCATATGCAAATAGACCAAAGGGATTCTGGAACTAATTCCTTAAGGCTCCTAAAAAATCCCATTTATATGGGTTTATCCTATAGGCTAAAGCAGAAGCCAGGATAATAGCTGATCAGATTCCCAACTACAGACCGGGGGCTACTTGGGGCTCATCAGTGTTGTGCTGGGTTTTCTGATCAGCTTATTCACAAACAAATCATTAGTGTTGAGGAGACTGCCTCATAGAGATAGAGATAAACAAAAGGAGTTCTGGGAATGAATTCCAAAGGACTCTAAGAAAATCCCATTTACATGGGTTTATCCTATAGGCTAAAGCTCACCCACTGGGTTTTAAAGCAGAAGCCAGGATAATAGCCTACAAGATAAAAGTCTACAAGGTCTACAGTGGGTTGTTGTCAACTACTGTAGTAGTTGAGTAGTAGCTGTAGTAGCTACAGTTAACTATTTACTATATATATTTATATGTTATGGCCTAGATGGTGGTATAAATAAAACATAATGTAATGGTCTAGGAGTCATAGGCAGTGGTGTGCCAGGACAGTTGGACATAGTGCCATAGTTTGGAGTCATTGAGTGGCTGGGGGAGCCACAATGGTAGTGGCTTCTGGACTGAGCATGAAAGGGGAGTGTTGGGCAGACAGCTTGTGGGACTAGTGTAGGGGGAGCAAACAGGAGTGGGTACAGGTGATTCAAGGCCAAATTTCTTCTTTATTAGCGGTTGAGATCAGGACCAAGTAGAACACATGAGTTCAGAAAGTCAAATTTGCGGTGTCCAATGGGTTAAGAAACTCTGTAGTTGTATCCAGGCAAAAGATCAGGGCAGGAAGCAATTAGCATAGTGAGAATCTAGGCAAGAAGTCAGAAAAACAAAGGATCAATCCAAAATAATAATTAAGGAGCACAGAGGAACTTCCGTGAGAAAGACCTATAGTCAGGCATTGAAACCTGGTCTTTGGCATCCCTTTGTCTTCGAATTTCGCACCAGGCGCAATGACTTTGCACACCGGACGCTACATAATCAATACAATAATAAACTAGGAATAAATGCTAGAGTACTTTTACATTCAAGATTAAGTTCTAAGAGTTAAGACACAAGAGGACGGAGATCCACGACCTGCAGTTCTCACAGTCTAAGTTGTGGTTAAAGTACCTCCCCCGCTGATGTCTGTAATAAGATGTAGCTCATCGTACGTAAGCATTATCTCAAAAACAGTTGACCTTGGGGGTTGTTGATAAACATAGGCCAAAATACACCTGCACAGTAACCTATAACAACCAATAAGATGTTGGCTTTCATTGTCCTACCTGCAGCTGCCTAAAAAAAGCAAACCTCTGATTTGTTGCTATGGGTTACTGCCCAGGAGCAAATCTGTCACTTCTACCTTTTAACATTGTGCAATAATTGCCACATTCTGGGCATTCTCTCCAAATATTTGTTAAAATCTAAAACAAACTAAGACCCACATTCTGATCAGCTGTTAGAGTTAAGACCCAATATACATAGATGAAGTGCTCCACCCTTACAAGTCGCTCAACCAGTCGTCATGGTAGGTGCTTGCTCGGGGTCTCAAGCCTGTCCTGGGGGCACAGTAATATACAAACAAGAAATCCAGTGGCACACTGGTATAGGACCCGTTATCCAGAATGCTCGGGACCAAGGGTATTCTGGATAAAGGATCTTTTCATAATTTGGATCTCCATACCTTAAGTGTACTAAAAAAATCGATAAAACATTAATTAAACCCAATAGGATTGTTCTGCCCCCAATAAGGGGTAATTATATCTTAGTTGGGATCAAGTACAGGTACTGTTTTATTATTACAGAGAAAAGGGAATCATTTAACCATTAAATAAACCCAATAGGGCTGTTCTGCCCCCAATAAGGGGTAATTATATCTTAGTTGGGATCAAGTACAGGTACTGTTTTATTATTACAGAGAAAAGGGAATCATTTAACCATTAAATAAACCCAATAGGGCTGTTCTGCCCCAATAAGGGGTAATTATATCTTAGTTGGGATCAAGTACGGGTACTGTTTTATTATTACAGAGAAAGGGGAATCATTTAACCATTAAATAAACCCAATAGGGCTGTTCTGCCCCCAATAAGGGGTAATTATATCTTAGTTGGGGTCAAGTACAGGTACTGTTTTATTATTACAGAGAAAAGGGAATCATTTAACCATTAAATAAACCCAATAGGGCTGTTCTGCCCCCAATAAGGGGTAATTATATCTTAGTTGGGATCAAGTACAGGTACTGTTTTATTATTACAGAGAAAAGGGAATCATTTAACCATTAAATAAACCCAATAGGGCTGTTCTGCCCCCAATAAGGGGTAATTATATCTTAGTTGGGATCAAGTACAGGTACTGTTTTATTATTACAGAGAAAAAGGAAATCAGTTTTGAAATTCTGTATTATTTGATTAAAATGGAGTCTACGGGAGATGGGCTTTCCATAATTCTGAGCTTTCTGGATAAAGGGTTTCCGGATAAGGGATCCGATACCTGTATAACAGGCCAGTGTGTCTCAGATAACAGTTACAATTGAACCTAGCCTTTGTACAGGTAGACAGTCTCACCCCAACAAGAATATCCTTCACTCATTATAACACTGCAAATGCTACTTTCTTTGTGCAAACACAGTGGAATATGAGTGGGCGTCTGTAGAGATATCTACCCATTCAGGAGATGATCCAGTTCTAAATTTATATGTCTGTCAGTTTCCATTTGGTGCAAAGTCACACATGATCTTAGCTTTACTGGGTCGGGTTCCTTGACGTTAATCTGAGGGCTGTAAAAGAGACACTCAGAGCAGCACAGTTTCTAAAACTGCCATATACAGGTCTGAGATTAAAACAAAAATCACATTTTCAACTTTCTGTAAATTGGTTGAGTTTTGGCATGAAGCATAGAAACCACCCATTTGAGAAATACAAATACAATAAGAAATTCCTTACCTCCTATTACTGCCACACTGTGTTTAGAGAGAAACCAACCACCATAAATACTCTTGCTTCCAACCCCTTTGAGGTTTATTGAAACACAGACAATATATATATATATATATAAATGAAACATAAGGGGAATACAAATTGCAAATATTTTTATACGCTCTTCTCTAATGATTTCCCTAATGGGGCCGTTGCACAAGGCCTACTATTATATAATATTTACTCTTATAGTAAAGCATCAACAAAAAAGAGAAAAATAACCCATTTATGGCCCTCAGGCTTGGTACTATTGGTCATTTGTCCTCTTTAACATACTTTTTATTAACATAAGAAGAATAGTATATCATATGCATACAATATTCATATATCAACTGATTACAACATATATAATATACAGTACAAAATAAACATTCATCACTAGTGATGGGCGAAAAGTTTCGCCAGGCATGGATTCGCTGCGAATTTCCGCGTTTCGCCATCGGCGGATTGTTTCGCGAAACGGATGAAAAATTTCGCCGCGGAAAAATTCGCCGCACGTCCAAAAATTGTCGCCGGCGTCAAAAAAGAATAGTCGCGGGCGACAAAATAATAGCCGCGGGCGACGAAACAATAGCGCGCGACAAAATAATAGCCGCGGGCGACGAAACAAGAGCCGCGCGACGAAACAAGAGCCGCGCGACGAAACAATAGCCGCGTGCGACAAAATAATAGCTGCGGGCGACGAAATAATAGCCGCGCGACAAAACAATAGCCGCGGGCGACGAAACAAGAGCCGCGCGACGAAACAAGAGCCGCGGGCGACGAAACAAGAGCCGCGGGCGACGGAACAAGAGCCGCGCGCGACGAAACAAGAGCCGCGCGCGACGAAACAATAGCCGCGCGACGAAACAATAGCCGCGGGAGACGAAACAATAGCCGCGCGACAAAATAATAGCCGCGGGCGACAAATTTTTTTGTCGCACGACATTTTCGCCGTTTCGCGAATTTTTCGCCGTTTCGCGGATCTTTTCAAAGATTCGCAAATTTTTCGGCAAAGCGAAACGGAACAGATTCGCTCATCACTATTCATCACCAAAGAGCAATCAGACCACCATAAAAATACTGATCGTTATGTGGACACCAATAGTTCGTAGAGGCACAGAGGACATTTTCACCTCTAAAAGCCTAAAGAAAGCAGTCTAATAAAGTAAAATAATGTTAATTCAAATCAAATTACAATAGGTTGAAAGCTATTATTGTATATAACCCACCTCGGAGGTCGGCATATCTATGGGGCACTTATTGTACATGGAAAAAGGCCCCTGTGTTGCTGCTCCGGCCTATCACAAATACTGTTGGATTTATCTACATTGGAGACAAGCTTTTGACTAGCTCCTAGACACATGTATCTCTCTTTACAAAATAATCTTATATGTATAATGACAACTGTCAGGTCCCTCCGTGGTAAAGCCAAGTTCTTTAGTTACTGGCCACTAGTCACATCTATGGCTCTGGCTCGCTATCTCCTATGTACTGCCAAACCTAGGGGGCCATTTACTAACAGTCAGATTTTATCTGTTAAAGATCCGAGTCAGAAAATAAAATAAATCTTTCAAATCTATATGATGATACTAAGGGGAAGATTTAATAATCCACGAACGGATCAAAAGCGTCTGAATGCGTTTTTTCGTAATAATCGGTAATTTTTCCGACTTTTTCGTCGCTGTCGCGAATTTGTTGTATATTTTCCGCAACTTTTTCGTCACCGTCGCCAAAAAAAATCGTATTGTCACAATGAGTACGAAAGTTTCGGATTCATTCAAGCTTCGGTATCATGACTTTCTTTGGGCCGGTTTGGAGCTGCAGAGTGCCATTGAGCCCTATGGGAGACTTTCCTTGGGCCGGGTTGGAGCTGCAGGGTGCCATTTAGCCCTATGGGAGACTTTCCTTGGGCCGGGTTGGAGCTGCAGAGTGCCATTGAGTCCTATGGGAGACTTTCCTTGGGCCGGGTTGGAGCTGCAGAGTGCCATTGAGCCCTATGGGAGACTTTCCTTGGGCCGGGTTGGAGCTGCAGAGTGCCATTGAGCCCTATGGGAGACTTACCTTGGGCCGGGTAGGAGCTGCAGAGTGCCATTGAGCCCTATGGGAGACTTACCTTGGGCCGGGTTGGAGCTGCAGAGTGCCATTGAGCCCTATGGGAGACTTTCCTTGGGCCGGGTTGGAGCTGCAGAGTGCCATTGAGTCCTATGGGAGACTTACCTTGGGCCGGGTTGGAGCTGCAGAGTGCCATTGAGCCCTATGGGAGACTTACCTTGGGCCGGGTAGGAGCTGCAGAGTGCCATTGAGCCCTATGGGAGACTTACCTTGGGCCGGGTTGGAGCTGCAGAGTGCCATTGAGCCCTATGGGAGACTTTCCTTGGGCCGGGTTGGAGCTGCAGAGTGCCATTGAGCCCTATGGGAGACTTTCCTTGGGCCGGGTTGGAGCTGCTGAGTGCCATTGAGCCCTATGGGAGACTTACCTTGGGCCGGGTTGGAGCTGCAGAGTGCCATTGAGCCCTATGGGAGACTTTCCTTGGGCCGGGTTGGAGCTGCTGAGTGCTATTGAGCCCTATGGGAGACTTACCTTGGGCCGGGTTGGAGCTGCAGAGTGCTATTGAGCCCTATGGGAGACTTACCTTGGGCCGGGTTGGAGCTGCAGAGTGCCATTGAGCCCTATGGGAGACTTTCCTTGGGCCAGGTTGGAGCTGCAGAGTGCCATTGAGCCCTATGGGAGACTTTCCTTGGGCCGGGTTGGAGCTGCAGAGTGCCATTGAGCCCTATGGGAGACTTACCTTGGGCCGGGTTGGAGCTGCAGAGTGCCATTGAGCCCTATGGGAGACTTCTTTTATTATTCTACTTTTCATTCACATTTTGTAATGTCTTTTATTACAGAAGATTCAATGTACATTCAGGATTATTTGAAAAATAAAATTCAGGCAAAGGACAAGGAACCCTCTAAAAGTGTAACCTTCCCGAACAAATGTCCATCCTAGTCCCTTGCCAACACCATATTTATTTTGCACAAAACCTTGTACTTTTATCAGAGCAACCATAAAGGGAATCAAAATATCTTTCAAGATTGTGGCTTCTATATTAGTTACACCGACATAATTGACTAGCCCTGTCATCCTGCTCATGTGCCTATCTTTTCCAAAAATATATTCTTGGGGGGGTTAATGTATTTTTTTTTTTTTTTTTACCCCACAAAAAATGCAGTATGTGTTGAATTGTCATTAACTGAAGTGATATCCGGGGCAATTTGTATGCACTGACTTCATTTTTGGGTTTCTTAATGCCAGATAATTAGGTGATCCTATGTACAATGGGCATCAAACTGTTCAGTGGACCCTTGGCTTTCATATTTAGGATGTTTTTTCTTGGTACCTAATTATGTATGGTAAGGTGCTAAAAAGTGGAAGCTTTGAGGCCATTTTCAGGTATTTTGTCAAAACTGAAAAATTTGAGAAAGCATAGTTTGGAGTAGAAAGACATGGGTTCCCATTTTGGATTCCCCGAATATGTATTTTCCAAAAATATATGGTTTGGGGAGGTCACCATATTTTGGGGTCTCTAAATGTCAGATATTTTGGTGATCCTATGCACAATGGGCATCAAACTGTTCAGTGGACCCTTGGCATTCATTCAAACTGCCAAATTTGAGAAAGCATAGTTTGGAGTAGAAAGGCCCGAGTACCCATTTTGGATTCCCGAATATGTACTTTCCAAAAAATATATGGTTTTGGGAGGTCAACATATTTTGGGGTCTCTAAATGCCAGATACATCGGTGATCCTATGCACAATGGGCATCAAACTGTTCAGCGGAGCCTTGGCTTTCATATTTAGGATGTTTTTTCTTGGAGTAGAAAGACCTGAGTACCCATTTTGGATGCTTTATACATTTGGTAATTTACTTTACCAAATCTATAAAAGTCAGAAATCTCCATAAAACTAAACAAATCAGGTATTGGCACATTCGAGAGACATGAGGCTTTCCAAATCAGTTGAATTTTTCTGCATAAAATGAAATAGTTTTTTGTAGAAATTCCTATATTTTTCATTATTTCATTTTTTTTGGGGGGGTATTTAGAGCCCTAAATCTTGTTCCAGAACTGGAAATACACAAAAACTCAGGTTCTCCTGAAAACATCAATGTATAGTTTTTCTAGGTAAACTAAAAATCCAGGAAATGCCCCTAAAGTGAAAGAGCACAAAATGTTCGAAAATGTCTGGTATTTAGTGCAAATGAAATGAAAAATTCTACTGCCACTTAAATGATGTTACTGTTATTGCGTTTTTTTCGTACTAATGATAACAAATTAGAAACAAATTGTATTTTCTATAAAATGTGTATACTTGTGTTTAGAGCTACTTTATGGAGCAATGGAGGAGATAGAACTCAATTCAAGAATCTGCTCGGCAATTATAAATGACCTTGTAATTGTTGTAACGTAATGGGACTCGGGAGAGTTAGACGGCTTAGATGAAAGGGTTTATATGGCTGATGTTGGCTTTCTGATCACAGAAGAAGTCTTGAGATTAAAGGTTAGGTACAGTATGGAATAGACAAATCCAGAGTGAAGAATACCAAAGAGCAGAAATAGGCTTGGATGGAAGGGTTTATATGGCTGATGTTTGTTTTCTGATCACAGAAGAAGGCTTGAGATTAGAGGTAAGGTACAGTATGGAATACACAAATCCAGAGAGAAGAATATCAGGTCAAGAGAGGCAAAGAGTAGAAATAGGCTTGGGTGGAAGGGTTTTTAAAGCTGGTGTTTGCTTTCTGATCACAGAAGAGGTCTTGAGCTTAGAGGTAAGGTAAAGTATAAAAAACAGACATACAAAGACAAGAATACTAAATCAAGACAAGCAAAGAGCAGAAATAGCCTTGGATGGAAGGGTTTTTATGGATGATGTTTGATCTCAAAACAAACCTTGACATTAGAGGTAAGGTACAGCACAGAAAACACAAATCCAGAGCTTCAGTGCAAGCAACTGCACATGTCAAGGTGTCAACACGCATGCACAGTTACACGGAAGCGCTGGTTACTACAGAAAAGTGTCTGCCGCCCAGTGCAACCTAAGGTAAGGGAACGCACCGGACCAGCAGATCGCCTTACAACAGGTGCAATGTATTGCCTTCTTGGTGCAGGGATGACCACTAATGCCAAACCATAAAAAGAACAGACTACTTGGTAGAGATGCACCCTACTGCCATTTGTTTTTATCTCCCAGGTCTTTGCATATGTTTAGGCTGGGTGTAAGTAAGGTACAAAAGCTCCTGTGTGTCAGTAAGAACTGTGCATGTACCCACCACAATCTGATGCAAGGAATGCACAAATGAGCAAAAGGTTAGAATTTCTGGTCTCTGGGATTGGTTGGCATGTTTCATGAAGGTCATGAAGGTTTTAAACTGCATTCATCCCAGAACTCTCACACTAACCAACTTCATGGATTCTGCACACACGGCCTGTGTTTTTAATGTATTAGCATTGTTACTGAAATGTTAACAGTGTCTGACTGGGATGCAAGGGGCTCTCCACAAAACCCTGGACCATAGGCCTACTCTCCAAATTATTTGTACTTATGTCCTCATTCAACCTCTTGTTGTTTTTGTTTCTTATCTTTACATCTTATCATTTCATTTAATTAGACTCTTTCTTTTCATACAGAAATAGAGAATGACTGTAAAATAAGCTAAATGGTTAGGACCAGAAGGGCCCACTGTGAGTTTTCCTGGTATCCCGGTGGGCCAGTCCCACACTGAATGTTAATTTTTATGAGCAACATCAAAGTGAAATGGAAAACCAAACTATAGAGTATATGTTGGTTCTCGCTGGACTGTCTGATCTTCAGTGTCTTCAGCTTCCTCTGTTCCTGGTGTTTCTCCTGATCTACCTTATGACTTTGATTGGGAACCTTCTCATCCTTCTCCTGATCTTCACTGATTCCCATCTTCACACCCCCATGTACTTCTTCCTTGGAACCCTGGCATGTCTGGATATGGGCTACTCCTCAGTCACTGTCCCAAGAATGCTCTTTGATCTGCTCAGAGAAAGAAAAATCATTTCTGTACCAGCTTGTATAACTCAGGTCTACTTCTTCCTGTTTTTCGTTGCATCAGAGATATTAATGCTGGCAGTGATGTCCTATGACAGATACATCGCTATCTGTCGCCCTCTTCACTACATGCAGATAATGACCTGGAACTTTTGTATTCAGCTGGTATTAATCTTATTGGTTTTTGCTGCAGCATACTCCTTGTTGCACACTCTGGTTTTAACTAAATTGCATTTTTGCAGGCCTGATGCTTTGCAAAGTTTCTTTTGTGACCTGCCCCAGTTGCTTCAGGTCTCCTGTAGTGACACATTCATCAATGTATTGCTTATATTTGTCTTTGGGATATTGTTTGGAGGAAGCCCTTTAGGAGTCACCCTTTACCCATATATCTCTATAATCACCACTGTGCTAAAAATCCCATCAAAACACACAAGATCCAAAGCTTTCTCCACCTGCTCCTCCCATCTAACTGTCGTCTCTATATTTTACTCTACTGCTTTCTTCAACTACTTTCACTCAAATGCCAATGATCATTTAGTTGAGGACAAAGTGGCTTCTGTATTTTATGCAATATTAACTCCCTCTCTAAATCCCGTGATCTACAGTCTGAGGAACCAAGAACTTAAAACATCACTAAGAAGGGTGTTACAGAGACTGACAATCCTTGAATAAACTGGACTGTCACAATCAATGACAGATGACAAGCAATCATGAATTTATTGCGTGTTTAGGGTAGAGGAAGCTTCAGAGTTCCCCAGGGTCAATAGATTTCCTTGTGCAGAATTCAGTACGGGTATGGGACCTGTTATTTGCGGTTAAGGGATCCTTCTGTACTTTGGATCTCCATACCTAAGGTCTGCTAAAAAAATCATTTAAACATGAATTAAAACCAATAGGATTGTTTAACCTCCAATAAGGGTTAATTACAGTATATTTTAGTTGGGATCAAGTACAGGTACTGTTTTATTATTACAGAGAAAAGGGAATCATTTAACCATTAAATAAACCCAATAGGGCTGTTCTGCCCCAATAAGGGGTAATTATATCTTAGTTGGGATCAAGTACAGGTACTGTTTTATTATTACAGAGAAAAGGGAATCATTTAACCATGAAATAAACCCAATAGGGCTGTTCTGCCCCAATAAGGGGTAATTATATCTTAGTTGGGATCAAGTACAGGTACTGTTTTATTATTACAGAGAAAAGGGAATCATTTAACCATGAAATAAACCCAATAGGACTGTTCTGCCCCAATAAGGGGTAATTATATCTTAGTTGGGATCAAGTACAGGTACTGTTTTATTATTACAGAGAAAAGGGAATCATTTAACCATTAAATAAACCCAATAGGGCTGTTCTGCCCCAATAAGGGGTAATTATATCTTAGTTGGGATCAAGTACAGGTACTGTTTTATTATTACAGAGAAAAGGGAATCATTTAACCATTAAATAAACCCAATAGGGCTGTTCTGCCCCAATAAGGGGTAATTATATCTTAGTTGGGATCAAGTACAGGTACTGTTTTATTATTACAGAGAAAAGGGAATCATTTAACCATGAAATAAACCCAATAGGACTGTTCTGCCCCAATAAGGGGTAATTATATCTTAGTTGGGATCAAGTACAGGTACTGTTTTATTATTACAGAGAAAAGGGAATCATTTAACCATTAAATAAACCCAATAGGGCTGTTCTGCCCCAATAAGGGGTAATTATATCTTAGTTGGGATCAAGTACAGGTACTGTTTTATTATTACAGAGAAAAGGGAATCATTTAACCATGAAATAAACCCAATAGGGCTGTTCTGCCCCAATAAGGGGTAATTATATCTTAGTTGGGATCAAGTACAGGTACTGTTTTATTATTACAGAGAAAAGGGAATCATTTAACCATGAAATAAACCCAATAGGACTGTTCTGCCCCAATAAGGGGTAATTATATCTTAGTTGGGATCAAGTACAGGTACTGTTTTATTATTACAGAGAAAAGGGAATCATTTAACCATTAAATAAACCCAATAGGGCTGTTCTGCCCCAATAAGGGGTAATTATATCTTAGTTGGGATCAAGTACAGGTACTGTTTTATTATTACAGAGAAAAGGGAATCATTTAACCCTTTAAGTGCCAGCCGAATTCGTCATTTCGGTTCCCCCCAGTGCCAGACGTTTTTTAAGCATTTTGTACTCATTCACTTTAACAATGTTTTTTGGTACGAAAACCTCCATGAAACTAGAGAAATTATATATCGTTTTTTTCGTCACTAATTTCGTTTCGTTATATATCGTTTCGTTTCGTCACTAAAATTTTCTGGAGATATGATGTGTATTTTGGGTGAAATATGTAAAAAAAAAAATATTATGAAAAATTTCTGTATATTTTGAGGTTTTTTTCCATAGAAAAGTTAATTTTACACAATTTTTTTTGTCGTTTGTAAAAGCCCTGATACTCCCAAGTCCAACGATACCAAATATGTGGTGGTACCCCACAGTTCCTGTCCAGAAGTAACCCCCAAACTAAGGCAATACTTAGTACAATATCACACCAGAACAAAGCGGAAAAGCGCTTGTAACAGTTGATGCAGCATAACTTACATGTAAATCTAAAATATCCCCTCATGTTCGGTATCTTTAGAAACTACAGACCTTCAGGTTTCTAGGTGCAATGTAGTTTTCTCTCAAAAGCCAAATACTTTTTGTCAGTGCATTGTGCAATTTGGAGCTTTTTTTGACATTTTTTTTTTTTTCTAAAACGTAAACTTGGACGCATGATCAAATGTGGATTTGACTAAAAAAAAATCTCATAAAAATTTTCTAACAAAGGCAAATTTGAAAGACAAACTTCTGAATAAAATGATGCCCCATATGTATGGGTGCACATAAAGACATGGGCACCAAACACTCCAAAGCAGGGGCAATGCACAAGGGCAATTACAGCTAAAAATGTGGGTGCTGTGCTCTATGTGCACTACCTGCAGTTTTTCAGTGTTAACCCCCCCTACCTGTGAAATAACCCCCACAAACTATATATTTCTGAAAAGTGCACACCTTCAGCTATTCAGAGACACCATTCTTCTCTTTCTACATGGAAAATTGTGGCTGCAGTCCCTTGCAGAAGTCAGCGCTTTGGTCAGAAATCAAGGAAAAACCCGATACAAACCTAGATTTCTCCCCAAAATCTCCATGGCAACTACCAAAAACTTACTAAACATCAATCTGCAAGCTCCCCTGAATAAAACGATACCCCATATGTATGGGTGCACATAAAGACGTGGCCACCAAATGCCCCAAAACAGGGGCAATGCATAAGGGCAATTTCAGTTGAAATTTTGGGGGCTGCGCTCTATGTGCACTACCTGCAGTTTTTCAGTGTTAACCCCCCCTACCTGTGAGATAACCCCCACAATCTATATATTTACGAAAAGTGCACACCTTCAGCTATTCAGAGACACCACTCTTCTCTTTCCACATGGAAAATTGTGGCCGCAGTCCCTTGCAGAAGTTAGCGCTTTGGTCAGAAATCAAGGAAAAACCAGATACAAACCTAGATTTCTCCCCAAAATCTCCATGGCAACTACCAAAAACTTACTAAACATCAATCTGCAAGCTCCCCTGAATAAAATGATACCCCATATGTATGGGTGCACATAAAGACGTGGCCACCAAATGCCCCAAAACAGGGGCAATGCATAAGGGCAATTTCAGTTGAAATTTTGGGGGCTGCGCTCTATGTGCACTACCTGCAGTTTTTCAGTGTTAACCCCCCCTACCTGTGAGATAACCCCCACAATCTATATATTTACGAAAAGTGCACACCTTCAGTTATTCAGAGACACCACTCTTCTCTTTCCACATGGAAAATTGTGGCCGCAGTCCCTTGCAGAAGTTAGCGCTTTGGTCAGAAATCAAGGAAAAACCAGATACAAACCTAGATTTCTCCCCAAAATCCCCATGGCAACTACCAAAATCTTACTAACCATCAATCTGCAAGTTCCCCTGAATAAAACGATACCCCATATGTATGGGTGCACATAAAGACGTGGCCACCAAATGCCCCAAAACAGGGGCAATGTATAAGGGCAATTTCAGTTGAAATTTTGGGGGCTGCGCTCTATGTGCACTTCCTGCAGTTTTTCAGTGTTAACCCCCCCTACCTGTGAGATAACCCCCACAATCTATATATTTACGAAAAGTGCACACCTTCAGCTATTCAGAGACACCACTCTTCTCTTTCCACATGGAAAATTGTGGCCGCAGTCCCTTGCAGAAGTCAGCGCTTTGGTCAGAAATCAAGGAAAAACCAGATACAAACCTAGATTTCTCCCCAAAATCCCCATGGCAACTACCAAAATCTTACTAACCATCAATCTGCAAGTTCCCCTGAATAAAACGATACCCCATATGTATCGGTGCACATAAAGACGTGGCCACCAAATGCCCCAAAACAGGGGCAATGTATAAGGGCAATTTCAGTTGAAATTTTGGGGGCTGCGCTCTATGTGCACTACCTGCAGTTTTTCAGTGTTAACCCCCCCCTACCTGTGAGATAACCCCCACAATCTATATATTTACGAAAAGTGCACACCTTCAGCTATTCAGAGACACCACTCTTCTCTTTCTACATGAAAAATTGTGGCCCCAGTCCCTTGCAGAAGTCAGCGCTTTGGTCAGAAATCAAGGAAAAACCAGATACAAACCTAGATTTTGGTCAGAAATCAAGGAAAAACCAGATAAAAAACCTAGATTTCTCCCCAAAATCTCCATGGCAACTACCAAAAACTTACTAACCATCAATCTGCAAGTTCCCCTGAATAAAACGATACCCCATATGTATGGGTGCACATAAAGACGTGGCCACCAAATGCCCCCAAACAGGGGCAATGCATAAGGGTGGGCTGTGCTCTATGTGCTCTACCTGCAGTTATTTAGTCTAAACACCCCCCTACCTGTGAAATAACCCCCACAATCAATATATTTACGAAAAGTGCACACCTTCAGCTATTCAGAGACACCACTCTTCTCTTTCTACATGGAAAATTGTGGCCGCAGTCCCTTGCAGAAGTCAGCGCTTTGGTCAGAAATCAAGGAAAAACCAGATACAAACCTAGATTTCTCTCCAAAATTTCCATGGCAACTACCAAAAACTTACTAAACATCAATCTGCAAGTTCCCCTGAATAAAACGATACCTATGTCTGGTTGCACATAAGTACATGGCCGCCAAACATGAAAATGCATAATATTGGGGCTGCACTCTATGCACCCCTTTTTTTTTGCCTGCACCCGAATGGATGGAATACGCTCGGATGCAGGCACATGTAGCCGATATACGCATGAAAACGCGTGAGAATACAAAGTCTCGCGTTTTCATGCGTATATCGGCTACATGTGCCTGCACCCGAGCGTATTCCATCCATTCGGGTGCAGGCACAAGTAGCAGGCGTAGGGCTGAATTTTCGGCAAGCGTTTTTCCACTTGCAGAAAAAATCAGCCCTACGCCATGTGTGGCATCAGCCTAACCCTTGGCAATAGAAACTACCAGAACAATCTTAGCACCTCTGGACCTTTCTAGAACAACTGAAATCAAATGAAGTTAAAATGGAATAAAACAACTAAAAGCAATCAAAGAACAATAATTGCAATGAAATCGGTGGTCAGAGCCCTGGATCCACCAATGTCACTGCAAAAGCAACCTTTTTGGGGGCACTAAACACACAATAAAGAACAATGCAAAGATAAAACACCATAAAATCAGTAAAATCCAATAAAACCACCTAAACCAACAGAAGAACAATAATTGCAATGAAATTGGTGGTCAGAGCCCTGGATCCACCAACGTCACTGCAAATTCAGCACCCAATAGCAATAAAAAAAGTTACAATACAATACAATAATAAAAAAACAGAAATCAATTATGAAAATGCCAAAAAAACACTAAAATGCAACCAAATAAATCAGATAATTATAGAGCAAGATCAGAAATAAAGTTTTAGTAAAAAAAAAAGACTGCCAAAGAAAGCAAAGAAAGAAAGAAAAGAAAAGAAAGATAGAAAAAAAAAAAAGTGTTAGTGTAAGTGTGTGTGTAAGTGTCTGTGTGTGCTTGGGAAAGTTGTAAATAAGTGTGTATGTGTGCAAAAGTGTAATAATGACAAAGATAGAAGAAAAAATTGAAAAAAAAAAATTTTAGACAGTTGAGATAGAAATAAGCAAAATAAACAGTGGTAGAGAGTTGTAGTTCAGCTTACCCAAGGCAGGCAGGCAATCAGGGGCGACCAATCTGGCAGGAAGGCAGCAGGAAGGCAGCAGGGGAGCTCCATCAGATCCGAAGTGCGCAGCAGGAATGAGGAGCCGACAGTAGGCGGCGCTATTTAAAGGGACAGCAGTGGACACGTCATCATCGCGTGTCCACTGCTGTCATTGGCTGGCGACGCGATCGGGGGACCGGATCGGTAAGTATGTTGTTCTTTGCTCGTTGCCTAGGGGGTTGTGAAGGGTTTACAAGCGCTGCGCTGCTTTAAAAGCCAGCGCAGCGCTTGTAAACCTGATAGTGCTGTAGGACGTAGATTCTACGTCCTGTGGCACTAAAAAGTTTAACCATGAAATAAACCCAATAGGGCTGTTCTGCCCCAATAAGGGGTAATTATATCTTAGTTGGGATCAAGTACAGGTACTGTTTTATTATTACAGAGAAAAGGGAATCATTTAACCATTAAATAAACCCAATAGGGCTGTTCTGCCCCAATAAGGGGTAATTATATCTTAGTTGGGATCAAGTACAGGTACTGTTTTATTATTACAGAGAAAAGGGAATCATTTAACCATTAAATAAACCCAATAGGACTGTTCTGCCCCCAATAAGGGGTAATTATATCTTAGTTGGGATCAAGTACAGGTACTGTTTTATTATTACAGAGAAAAGGGAATCATTTAACCATGAAATAAACCCAATAGGGCTGTTCTGCCCCAATAAGGGGTAATTATATCTTAGTTGGGATCAAGTACAGGTACTGTTTTATTATTACTGAGAAAAGGGAATCATTTAACCATTAAATAAACCCAATAGGGCTGTTCTGCCCCCAATAAGGGGTAATTATATCTTAGCTGGGATCAAGTACAGGTACTGTTTTATTATTACAGAGAAAAGGGAATCATTTAACCATGAAATAAACCCAATAGGGCTGTTCTGCCCCCAATAAGGGGTAATTATATCTTAGTTGGGATCAAGTACAGGTACTGTTTAATTATTACAGAGAAAAGGGAATCATTTAACCATGAAATAAACCCAATAGGACTGTTCTGCCCCAATAAGGGGTAATTATATCTTAGTTGGGATCAAGTACAGGTACTGTTTTATTATTACAGAGAAAAGGGAATCATTTAACCATGAAATAAACCCAATAGGGCTGTTCTGCCCCAATAAGGGGTAATTATATCTTAGTTGGGATCAAGTACAGGTACTGTTTTATTATTACAGAGAAAAGGGAATCATTTAACCATGAAATAAACCCAATAGGGCTGTTCTGCCCCAATAAGGGGTAATTATATCTTAGTTGGGATCAAGTACAGGTACTGTTTTATTATTACAGAGAAAAGGGAATCATTTAACCATGAAATAAACCCAATAGGGCTGTTCTGCCCCCAATAAGGGGTAATTATATCTTAGTTGGGATCAATTACAGGTACTGTTTTATTATTACAGAGAAAAGGGTATTTATTTAACCATTAAATAAACCCAAAAGGATTGTTTTACCTCCAATAATTATTAATTATATCTTGGTTAGGGCTAAGTACAAATTTAGTTGCATACAATAGACTCCATGTCTAGATATCTGCATTGTATAGATATTTCGTGTCACCCCCAATGTACATCTCTAACATACTTCAGCCAGGTTTATAATTATTTGTGAAAACTACGCTTCTGAAAATGACCATTTCCCTGAGGATGGAGGATGCATCACTAGTGATGAGCACATTTATTCGCCAGGCATGGATTCGCAGCGAATGTCCGCATTTCGCCATTCGCGAATTGTTTTGCTGTGAAAATTTGCCACGAAAAAATTTGTTGCAAAATTTTTTGGTTGCGTATCAAAGTGGACGCGGTCGCCTAAAAATGGGTGCGGTTGCGTCAAAACTGGGCATGGTCGCGCCAAAAAAGCACGGGCGACAAAAAATTAGCCACGGCAACAAAAATATAGATGCAGGCAACAAAAAAATAGCTGCGGGCGACAAAAAAGATGTGGGTGACAACAAAAGACGTGCAACAAATGCGTCTCGCGGATTTTTTTCACCGTTTTGCGAATTTTATGGCGAACCGAAACGGGACAGATTTGCTCCTCACTATACATCACTCTAGGGCGATCACATACTTTATTCTCTTCTTCAGATTCAAGAAAAAATCTGACTGCAAACTTCCCGAACAAATGTCCACCCTAGTCCCTTGCCAACAGGGTCAGACTGGGCCGACGGGACACCGGGAAAAAATCTGGTGGGCCTCAGCGGCCCAGACCTGATCCTTATGGCTGCTTCCCACCTGGCATTTCACTTACGCACGCTCAGAGGAGGATGCTGACATTTTTGGGTTTCTTAATGCCAGATACTTTAGTAATCCTATGCACAATGGGCATCAAACTGATCAGTGGACCCTTGGCTTTCATTTAAATCTCCAAATTTAAGAAAGCATAGTTTGGAGTAGAAAGACATGGGTTCCCATTTTGGATCCCCCGAATATGTGTTTTCCAAAAATATATGGTTTTGGGAGGTCACCATATTTTGGGGTCTCTAAATGTCAGATACTTTGGTGATCCTATGCACAATGGGCATCAAACTGTTTAGTAAACCATTGGCTTTCATATTTAGAATGCTTATTTCTTGGTACCTAATGCTATGTGGGAGTCTGCTAGTTCAAAAAAGTCTTTATTATTAGTGATTAAGAGGAAAAAGCCATGGTTACCCATTCTATTGTGATCAATAAAAGTCACATATTCGAGAGACATAAGACTTTCCAAATTAGTTGATTTTTTTTCTGCATAAAATGAAATAGTTTTTCTTGTAGAAATTCCTATATTTTTCATTATTTATTTTTTTGGGGTATTTAGAGCTCTAAATCTTGTTCCAGAACTGGAAATACACAAAAACTCAGGTTCTCCTGAAAACGTCAATGTATAGATTTTCTAGGTAAACTAAAAATCCAGGAAATTCCCCTAAAGTGAAAGAGCAGAAAATGTTCAAAACATGCCTGATATTCTGCAAAATTCTACTGGCACTTAAATGATGTTACTGTTATTGTGTATTGTGATAACAAATTAGAAACAAACTTGTGTTTAGAGCTACTTTATGGAGCAATGGAGCAGATAGAACTCAATTCAAGAATCTGTTTGGCAATTATAAATGACCTGGGAATTGCTGTAACGTAATGAGACTCGGGAGAGTTAGTCGGCTTGGATGGAAGGGTTTTTATGGCTGAGATTTGCTTTCTGATCACAGAAGAAGTCTCATGATTAAAGGTAAGGTACAGTATGGAATAGGCAAATCCAGGGAGAAGAATACCAAAGAGGCTTGGATGGAAGGATTGATTTGGCTGATGTTGATGTTTTCTGATCATAGAAGAGGTCTAGAGATTAGAGGTAAGGTACAGTATGAAATACACAAATCCAGGAAGAAGAATACCAAGTCAAGACAAGCAAAGAGCAGAAACAAACCTTGAGAGGAATTTGACAGTTTGAATGGAAGAGTTTATATGGCTGATGTTTGCTTTCTGATCACAGAAGAAGGCTTGAGATTAGAGGTAATGTACAGTATGGAATAGACAAATCCAGGGAAAAGAATACCAGGGGAAGACCAGAAATAGGCTTGGGTGGAAGGGTTTTTATTGCTGATGTTGGCTTTCTCATTATAGAAGAGGTCTTGAGATCAGAAGTAAGGTACAGTACAGAATACTGAGATATGCTTTCTGATCAGAGAAGAGGTTTTGAGATTAGAGGTAAGGTACAGTATGGAATAGACAAATCCAGAGGGAAGAATACCAAAGAGCAGAAATAGGCTTGGATGGAAGGGTTTTATGACTGATGTTTGCTTTCTCATCAGAGAAGAGGTCTTGAGATTAGAGGTAAGGTACAGTATCGAATAGGCAAATCCAGAGTGAAGAATACCAAAGAGTGGAAATAGGCTTGGATGGAAGGGGTTTTATGGCTGAGATTTGCTTTCTGATCAGGGAAGAGGTTTTGAGATTAGAGGTAAGGTACAGTACAGAATATACAAATCCAGAGAGTAGAATACCAGCTCAAGACAGGCAAAGAGCAGAAATAGGCTTGGATGGAAGGGTTTTTATTGCTGATGTTGGCTTTCTGATCATAGAAGAGCTCTTGAGGTCTAGAGGTAACATACAAAATGTTCTATTGATTTTGATGTTTTTCCCATGTGAAAACATAAGCAGAATTTTACATTTTTCAAATGCATGATCATTATTTATTTATTTTCACTTTAGTGTGTTGATGATCCCAGGTTCCTTATTTCTCTGCCTTTTACTTTATTGGCTGGTCAGTTACTATTAAACATGCATAAAAGTCCCAATCCTGTCTGACTTCTTTACCTGAAACTATGGCACAGCTATTTGTCTTCTTTCTATGACACTATAGCCCTGCTAAACATTTTGTTCCTTTGCCCAGGGGCTCAATGCAAACTGTGTGACTTCATACAAGGGGTATTTATTAAGTGCAAAAAACCCTAAAAATTCCAATGTTAAATGTCACAATCCAAAATCTTGCTAGTTTATGTAGAAGTCAATGGGAGTCGCCCTAGGAAGAGTCAAGCCATATTTTCAATTTAAATTTTTGAGTTTTATTCAAGTTTGTAAACTCAAAGATTCTAGGTATTTTGATTCGAACAAGTTTTTCTATTCAAACGAGTTCTCCATATTAATAAATAAACAAGCATACAAGGTTTTTTTTTAAAAAAAATAGACAAAAACAATTCCCAAACTTGAAAATTGCTAAATAAACCCTTGTGTGTTCTTTTCTCTCTTGATGTTTATCCCTTTTTTATTTACAGAATACATATATACAGGGAGAGTAATCCCACATATGGCAACATCTCTTTATAAAATGGGGGAAAATAACTTGCTAATAGCACGTGTAACAGCAATTAAACATTAATTAGGAATCTGTACAGCAAGACTTGAGTTTCAAACAATGGCTTTAGGTTAAGCTGTTCCAATGTGCCATTGCTTCCTTCTCCCAACATTATTCTGAACCCAGTTGCAGACTATCCAAGTCCAGAAAGATGAATGACATATCAAGATAGGTATTTTTGTTTGCCATCAAGATGGATTCATACAAGTTATGTAACATACTAGTTAGGCAGGAACCAATGAATAATACTGCTGGTGAAAATCTGACTCCTTCTGTAGCAGAGACACCCAGCTTATTCCGGTCTTCAACGAAGACCTTTTGGGGACCTGGAACTTTCTTCTGCGGTCCTAGCTGGGGCCCTACAAACTACAGAGTACAGATAATCAAATTCGAGGTGCAGACAAGGATCAGGCAGAAGTGTGGTCAGGAACAGGCAAATGTTAACAGTGTCTGACTGGGATGCAAGGGGCTCTCCAGAAAACCCTAGACCAGTGATCCCCAACCAGTGACTCGTGAGCAACATGTTGCTCACCAACCCCTTGGATGTTGCTCCCCATGGCCTCAAACAGGTGCTTATTTTTTAATTTCTAGTAAGGAGGCAAGTTTTGGTTGCATAAAAACCAAGTATTATGCCAAACAGAGCCTTCTGTAGGCTGCCAGTCCACCTAGGGGCTATTAAGTAGCCAATCATAGCCCTTATTTGGCACCCCCAGGAACCTTTGCTCCCCAACACTTTTTAAATTTGAATGTGGCTCATGGGTCTAAAAGGTTGAGGATCCCTGCCCTAGACCATAGGCCCACTCTCCAAATTATTTGTACTTATGTCCTCATTTAACCTCTTGCTGTCCTTGTCTCTTATCTTAACATTGTATCATTTCATCTAATTAGACTTTTTGTTTTCATACAGAAATAGAGAATGACCATGAAATAAGCGTAATGGTTAGGACCCGTAGGGCCCACTGACACCTGGGCCCACTGGAAGTTTTCCTGGTATCTCTGAAGGCCAGTCCCACACTGAATGTTAATTTTATAGGCAACATCAAAGTGAGATGGAAAACCAAACAACAGTGTATGTGTTGGTTCTTGCTGGTCTGTCTGATCTTCCAAGTCTTCAGTTTCCTCTGTTCCTGGTGTTTCTCCTCATCTATCTTATAACTCTGACTGGGAACCTTCTCATCCTTCTCCTGATCTTCACTGATTCCCATCTTCACACCCCCATGTACTTCTTCCTTGGAACCCTGGCATGTCTGGATATGAGTCTCTCCTCAGTCACTGTCCCAAGAATGCTCTTTGATTTACTCAGAGAAAGAAGAATCATTTCTGTACCAGCTTGTATAACTCAAGTCTTCTTCTTCTTTTTTTTCTGTACATCTGAGGTGTTTCTGCTGGCAGTGATGTCCTGTGACAGATACGTTGCTATCTGCCGCCCTCTTCACTACATGCAGATAATGAGCTGGAAAGTTTGTGTTCAGCTGGTATTAATCTTATTGGTTATTGCTGCAGCATACTCCTTGTTGCAAACTCTTTTTTTAACTAAATTGCGCTTTTGCAGGCCTGATGCTTTGCAAAGTTTCTTTTGTGACCTGCCCCAGTTGCTTCAGGTCTCCTGTAGTGACACATTCATCAATGTATTGCTTATATTTCTCTTTGGGATATTGTTAGGAGGAAGCCCTTTAGGACTCACCTTTTACCCATACATCCCTATAATCACCACTGTACTGAAAATGACTTCTAAACACACAAGATCCAAAGCTTTCTCCACCTGCTCCTCCCATCTAACTGTGGTCTCTATATTTTATAGCTCTGCTTTCTTCAACTACTTTCGTTCAAATGTAAATGATCATTATGCAAAGAACAAAGTGGCTTCTGTATTTTATGCAATATTAACTCCCTTTTTAAACCCTCTGATCTACAGTCTGAGGAACCAAGAACTTAAAATATCACTAAGAAGGGCGTTACAGATTCGGTCAAACCTTGGATAAACTGGACCAACAATTAATGACATTAATAAAACAAGGTTATAATACTGTGCATTATCTTGTGAATCTTTTGGCACAAATCTGCTGCACCATTGACCAAAACCTCTGTAGGAATCATGAATTTATGTCATGTTTAGGGTAATGGAAGCTCCAGGGTTCCCCAGTGTCAGTAGATTCCCTTCTGGGGTTTTGCGGTTGAGGGATCCTTCTGTAATTTGGATTTCCATACCTAAGGTCTGCTAAAAAAATCATTTAAACATTAATTAAACCCAATAGGGCTGTTCTGCCCCCAATAAGGGGTAATTATATCTTAGTTGGGATCAAGTACAGGTACTGTTTTATTATTACAGAGAAAAGGGAATCATTTAACCATGAAATAAACCCAATAGGACTGTTCTGCCCCCAATAAGGGGTAATTATATCTTAGTTGGGATCAAGTACAGGTACTGTTTTATCATTACAGAGAAAAGGGAATCATTTAACCATTAAATAAACCCAATAGGGCTGTTCTGCCCCAATAAGGGCTAATTATATCTTAGTTGGGATCAAGTACAGGTACTGTTTTATTATTACAGAGAAAAGGGAATCATTTAACCATTAAATAAACCCAATAGGGCTGTTCTGCCCCCAATAAGGGGTAATTATATCTTAGTTGGTATCAAGTACAGGTACTGTTTTATTATTACAGAGAAAAGGGAATCATTTAACCATTAAATAAACCCAATAGGGCTGTTCTGCCCCCAATAAGGGGTAATTATATCTTAGTTGGGATCAAGTACAGGTACTGTTTTATTATTACAGAGAAAAGGGAATCATTTAACCATTAAATAAACCCAATAGGGCTGTTCTGCCCCAATAAGGGATAATTATATCTTAGTTGGGATCAAGTACAGGTACTGTTTTATTATTACAGAGAAAAGGGAATCATTTAACCATTAAATAAACCCAATAGGGCTGTTCTGCCCCAATAAGGGGTAATTATATCTTAGTTGGGATCAAGTACAGGTACTGTTTTATTATTACAGAGAAAAGGGAATCATTTAACCATTAAATAAACCCAATAGAGCTGTTCTGCCCCCAATAAGGGGTAATTATATCTTAGTTGGGATCAAGTACAGGTACTGTTTTATTATTACAGAGAAAAGGGAATCATTTAACCATGAAATAAACTCAATAGGGCTGTTCTGCCCCAATAAGGGGTAATTATATCTTAGTTGGGATCAAGTACAGGTACTGTTTTATTATTACAGAGAAAAGGGATATCATTTTGAAGAATTAGAATTATTTGCTTAAAATTGAGTCTGTAATCTGGAGTAACCTGCAGCTTTCTGGATAATGGATCCCATGCCTGTAGCTGAGGATGGACCCACCCAATGGGTTTCAGTCCCACTATATAGACATGCAATAAGCATGGTTGAATGAAAGTACTTCAAGAAGTGCAAAATTTGCTTCCATTTTAGCCAGACTGCATTCGTTAATTACCCCTAGCCCAGTAGCAATCCCACCTCCAGTGGCTTTGTACTACAGACAGTGGTGTGCCTCCTGCACTTGAACTTACCCCAGGGGATCTCACAGTCATGTGCTTTGTTTCCGTGGCAAGAAAAGTTTTGGGTGTACCATATTAGCAGCAGTTCTGCCTGGTTCCCTTGACAGAAATATTGGGGATACCATCCTGTTGGTGGAGCTCCTGGCTTCAGGTACTGCATGCCCACTTAGTAGTAGTTAACTTTACTCCTACTGATGGGACCCTGACAGGCCAGGGGCACCCTATGTTTAGCTGTCATTGTGCAGCTACTAGACACCTTTCCATGCTGTACCCACTGTAGCCCATAAGGTCTACTTCTAATTCCGAGTAACCCTAACCCGAATTAACTCTTATTATTTAATACTCCTACTGAAGGGGCCCTGACAGACCCGGCTTTGCATTATTCATGGTGATGTTCTGGCCACATCTTGCCTCTTTTCAGTCTTTTGTACGTGGCTGCTATAAACTAAGCCCCAGGGTTTTCTTCTGTCACCCATACTGCACCATCAATGTTAAACAGCTTTCCAATGAGCTCATTGAACCTGATGCTTCCCTGCACTACCCAGTTGTGCCATGGCTTACTATACGGCTCTTTATAGTTGCTCCATTGTGGTGCCACTTCTCTGTACTATTCCCTGCTGCACGCCATTCCCAATATGCTAAACTTTACAGTAGACCACTGTGATGAAGCTTCCCTCAAGCAGAGCATCACTGAGCTTGGGCAAGTTAGTGGAATGGGATAGGCTAGGAAAGGGCAAGTTTTGGGTGTACTACGTAAGCAGTGATGCTTCTCTGCTCTCCCCAACTCTGCTATAGCCTACTACATGGCTTTTTATAGTTGCTCCACTGTGGTGCCACTTTCCATTGCCTGCACTCTTTTTCTGATATGCTAAACTTCACTGTAGACAACTGGTGTGAGTGAGGAATTGACTAGATTATTGTGGAGACTAATGTCATACAAGTTTGAAGGCCCTCACTCAATTGGGCTGCAATAGAGTGTCTGCTCCTTTGCTTAATCCAGTTCTGGCTTAAGGTGGCCTTCTTGTAGCTGGCCTCCTCCTTCTAGCTGATATTGACAGGGTCATTCTTCTGAGGATTCTAGACCTACACACCCTTGATGGAGCTGCTAACTCGGCCACTGGAGGAGCAGCCAACAGGAACTGCCTAAACCAGTCATCTCCCAATGTTTGGCAAGCAAGGCCTCTATTTCATAATTCATAATACACAATTTTAGAGATCCTGAAGTATCTTGTCTAGACTTTTCTTTCATTGGCCTGAACTTAAATGATAATAACCTTTGCCTTATCTAATAGTATGTAGATCCTGTTCCTCCCCAGAGCTTTAACCCTGCCCCCAAATTTGAATTACCTTATTCCCACTATATGGTTGGGTTGGGTGATAAAGCCCTTCTCCATGGCTCACATTTTTCCTAATACTTTGGTAGTTTTTGTGAAGCCAAATAATAATAATAATATCCAGCTATGTTTTACGTAAATGAATAAACATAAAGACTTGGGGGCATGTGTTTACCATGTTACATAGTTACATAGTGTTGAAAAAAGACCAGTGTCCATCAAGTTCAACCCATCCAAGTAAACCCAGCACACTTAACCCACACCTACCAATCTATACACTCACATACATACACTATATATACAACCACTAGTACTAACTGTAGATATTAGTATCACAATAGCCTTGGATATGTGTATGAGTTGTGAATTTTGCCTTGGCTATGAAGTCAGAGGAGATTGGTTGCAACATTAAAGATCACATTCAGTGCCTCTTATCTTACTGTGCTACAGTTTCCTAATTCCTAACCATTTTGTTTCCATACTATTTCAATAACCTAAATATAATGATAAGGCAAGTTGAATTTAGCCTAACTTGTTGGTAAGGAAGGAAAATGTTAGCATTTAGTATAACTTTATGATCACAAATGGTGGATAGAGCACAATTACAAAATCTGTAAGGCCAATACTGTATATATAACCTGGGAACAGTTGGAATGTAATGAGACTCAGGAGAGTTAGAAGGTTTAGATAAAAGGGTTTATTGGTTCATGTGTACATTCTGATCACAGAAGAGATCTTGAGATTAGAGGTAAGGTCTGCTATAGAATGCACTATTCCAGAAAGAAGAATACACATCAAGGCAGGCACAGAGTAGACATATGAGGATTGACTAGGATTGTAATTTTCTATGAAATGTTGTCTTTGTGTCCAATCCATTCAGTGTCAGCTTTAAGGTATGCTTTGGTTGTATTATTCTACTAGAGTATTGATTCCATCTTCACCGTGTTCCACCAGTATATGCTGAATATGAGCTCTCAAGTTTGTTTTGATTTCCAAGTTTAATTTTTTTACGTTCTTGCACATTCATTCTAGTTCCACCATGCTGTGGTCTCAAAGTGGCATCAACCTCTTGCAAAACTTATTTATTATATACACAGTTTCCCTCACTTTGCTTATGGAAAGTACCATGTCTGGGAAGGAAGGTTTTTTGCAATGCTTTCCCTGTACATAGAATATTATTTTGCTTATACACCTTCTGTCACATTTTGTCCTTTCCCCGTATCCAATGAGCCATGAGTGCAATGGCCCTTTATACCAGTTCTGCACAAACAAGAAGTATATGTAATAAGTTTATGAGCTTGAATCGGTTTCTGCGGTGTTTATTGGACTTTGATGGAATAAAAAATGACTAGAGACTTGATTTGATTTCATAAAAACCCACATTGTCATTGAAATAATAGAAGACAACAATGCTTCCCAGGTCAATCCATTGCTACATTTACAGTAGTAAGGTTTTATATAAAACGGCTATAGTCATCTATGTCTTGATCTCTTTCTGCCCCTAAGATGGGATGGAGTTTATTGTCTTCTACACAGTCTCTATTCTTCATAAACTGAGGAGCACAACAGGTTTTTATTTTCTTTCCATAATGTTTGATTGGTATTTTATTAAATCACAAAGTAAATCACCTACAATAGGCTCCTATATTGTCCATTAATAGTTTTTCAGATGAACATATTTCATGGATTAGATTAGTATAAACCAAGTTCATATTTGGGAGGAAAACAATGAAAGAATCACTGGATTGCTATAGACAAAAGTAACCAATTCCTCCATCTAAATGTTAAACAGATCCCTTTTTCACCACCTACTTTGGTAGAGAGTTTGTCCATATAAACACACTCACAGAGAGAATTATTTCCCTTACTGATTAAAAAACCCCTTTCCTTCTGTGTCAAATAATATTCTCTTGCCCGCCGCACTGATCCACAGATAAAGTTTAGTAATCCAAATCTTTCTATGATGTAAATAAAACTAAGGAATCACAGCAGTTAGGTCATTGCACCACGGCTCTAATAATAAACCAGTCCAGGGTACTTGAGAGCACCACACCCTGTATCTGCCAGGTCTGCCCTGCATGGACTTGGACTTGGGATGGGCAATTGGGCAATGTAACTATTCTTGTGTGTCTGGTAGTACTGTGTGAGTGCCCAGGTAAGGAATACTTGGGAGACATACAGAATTCTACACTGTTTTACTGGGGTGATGTCACATTATACAGTTCTGTCTCTATTATTATTTTGAACCTTTTATATATTATATGATCATTGTGTCTGGACTGATTATTTTTATAGGCAACATCAGCATTGAATGGAAAACCAAACAACAGCGTATGTGATGGTTCTCACTGGTCTATCTGATCTTCCAAGTCTTCAGCTTCCTCTGTTCCTGGTGTTTCTCCTCATCTATCTTATAACTCTGACTGGGAACCTTCTCATCCTTCTCCTGATCTTCACTGATTCCCATCTTCACACCCCCATGTACTTCTTCCTTGGAACCCTGGCATGTCTGGATATGAGTTGCTCCTCAGTCACTGTCCCAAGAATGCTCTTTGATTTACTCAACCAAAAAAGGGTCATTTCAATAAGAGCTTGTTTAATGCAGGTCTTCTTTTTTATGTTTTTGGGTGCATCAGAGGTATCCGTGCTGGCAGTCATGTCCTGTGATAGATATATTGCTATCTGCCGCCCTCTTCACTACATGCAGATAATGACCTGGAGAGTTTGTGTTCAGCTTGTATCCATCATTTTGGGTTTTGGATTAGTATGTTCCGTATTGAACATTAGTTTTTTAACGAAACTGACATTTTGCAGGTCGGATGTTTTGCAAAGTTTCTTTTGTGACCTGCCCCAGTTGCTTGAGGCCTCCTGTAGTGACACATTCATCAATGTATTGCTTATGTTTCTCTTAACAATATTATTTGGAGTAGGAATTTTAGGAGGCACCTTTTACCCATACATCCCTATAATCACCACTGTCCTGAAAATGACTTCTAAACACACAAGAGCCAAAGCTTTCTCCACCTGCTCCTCCCATCTAACTGTCGTCTTTATATTTTACTCTACTGGTTTATTCAACTACTTTCACTCATATTCAAATGGTCATTACTCCGGGGACAAAGTGGCTTCTGTATTTTATACAATATTAACCCCATTTGTAAATCCTGTGATCTACAGTCTGAGGAACCAGGAACTCAAATCATCTCTTAAAAAAAGCTTTGCAAGGAGTGGAAATCCAAACGGGACAAAAAACAGGTTTATAGACTGATTTTCTGTGGTGAACTCTATTCTCTATTCTCACCTCTCTATAAATCTGCCCCTTCGTCGGGCCGAATGCGTTTTTTTCGTAATGATCTGTATTTTGCGATTTTTCGGCTAATTGTCGCGACTTTTTCATAGCCATTCCGAATGTTTCGCGAAATGTCGCGACTTTTTCGTAGCTGTTACGAATTGCGCGAAAAGTCGCAACTTTTTCGCAGCTTTCGCGCCGAGTACGAAAGATTCGGATTCATTCAAGCTTCAGTATGGTGACTTTTCTTGGGCCAGGTTGGAGCTGCAGGGTGCCATTGAGTCCTATGGGAGACTTTCCTTGGGCCGGGTTGGAGCTGCAGAGTGCCATTGAGCCCTATGGGAGACTTTCCTTGGGCCGGGTTGGAGCTGCAGAGTGCCATTGATCCCTATGGGAGACTTTCCTTGGGCCGGGTTGGAGCTGCAGAGTGCCATTGAGCCCTATGGGAGACTTTCCTTGGGCCAGGTTGGAGCTGCAGAGTGCCATTGAGTCCTATGGGTGACTTTCCTTGGGCCAGGTTGGAGCTGCAGAGTGCCATTGAGCCCTATGGGAGACTTTCCTTGGGCCGGGTTGGAGCTGCAGAGTGCCATTGAGTCCTATGGGTGACTTTCCTTGGGCCGGGTTGGAACTGCAGAGTGCCATTGAGCCCTATGGGAGGCTTTCCTTGGGCTGGGTTGGAGCTGCAGAGTGCCATTGAGCCCTATGGGAGACTTTCCTTGGGCCGGGTTGGAGCTGCAGAGTGCCATTGAGTCCTATGGGAGACTTTCCTTGGGCCGGGTTGGAGCTGCAGAGTGCCATTGAGTCCTATGGGGGACTTTCCTTGGGCCGGGTTGGAGCTGCAGAGTGCCATTGAGTCCTATGGGAGACTTTCCTTGGGCCGGGTTGGAGCTGCAGAGTGCCATTGAGCCCTATGGGAGACTTTCCTTGGGCCGGGTTGGAGCTGCAGAGTGCCATTGAGCGCTATGGGAGACTTTCCTTGGGCCGGGTTGGAGCTGCAGAGTGCCATTGAGCCCTATGGGAGACTTTCCTTGGGCCGGGTTGGAGCTGCAGAGTGCCATTGAGCCCTATGGGAGACTTTCCTTGGGCCGGGTTGGAGCTGCAGAGTGCCATTGAGCCCTATGGGAGGCTTCCAACATCATACATTGAAGTTTCAAAGCCAGAAAGGTTGTTGCGCCGTTTACGAACGTTTAGATCCGAAAAATTTGTGACTTTCGGAACGCAACCACAAAATTATCGTGGTTACTCCAAATTGTTTCCAATCGACTTTTTCCTTTACGACTTTGCGGAAATTATCGCGACTTTTTCGCTACCAATACGATTTGCGCGAAAAAACGCGAGTTTTTCGTAGCCATTACAATGCGCTCGTATCTTGTCACGACTTGTTTGTATTGAGCGCTCGTAAGCGGCGGGCGAAACTTTCAGACTTAGCATGATTTTGGAAGCCTCCCATAGGGCTCAATGGCACCCTGCAGCTCCAACCCGGCCCAAGGAAAGTCTCCCATAGGGCTCAATGGCACTCTGCAGCTCCAACCTGGCCCAAGGAAAGCCTCCCATAGGGCTCAATGGCACTCTGCAGCTCCAACCCGACCCAAGGAAAGTCTCCCATAGGGCTCAATGGCACTCTGCAGCTCCAACCCGGCCCAAGGAAAGTCTCCCATAGGGCTCAATGGCACTCTGCAGCTCCAACCCGGCCCAAGGAAAGTCTCCCATAGGGCTCAATGGCACTCTGCAGCTCCAACCCGGCCCAAGGAAAGTCTCCCATAGGGCTCAATGGCACTCTGCAGCTCCAACCCGGCCCAAGGAAAGTCTCCCATAGGGCTCAATGGCACTCTGCAGCTCCAACCCGGCCCAAGGAAAGTCTCCCATAGGGCTCAATGGCACTCTGCAGCTCCAACCCGGCCCAAGGAAAGTCTCCCATAGGGCTCAATGGCACTCTGCAGCTCCAACCCGGCCCAAGGAAAGTCTCCCATAGGGCTCAATGGCACTCTGCAGCTCCAACCCGGCCCAAGGAAAGCCTCCCATAGGGCTCAATGGCACTCTGCAGCTCCAACCCGGCCCAAGGAAAGTCTCCCATAGGACTCAATGGCACTCTGCAGCTCCAACCTTGGGCAAAAGATAGTCATGATACCAAAGCTTGAATGGATTCCAAAATGGTCGTAGTCTTTGCGAAAAATACGACTTTTTAGTGGAAGTTAATGAAAACCACGAAAAAGTCGTGGAGTTTTAACGAAATTATTGTGGACATTACAAAAAGTTCTATAAATTAGAAAAAATATGATTTTTTTTCTCAAAAAACAAATTGTGTTTTAATGAATGGGCCCCTATGTAAAATAATTCAATCCATTTAGGAAGGATCTGGATGAAATGGCAGCCTTGGCATCTACCATAAGTGTTAGATTAGATTCAGTGTTGAAAACTGTGAGGTTATGCACTTGGAACTGAATATATTGCAGACTAATTATACCATTAATAAGAGCATTAATCAGTGCATATCAGTAATTCCCATTCCCTTTGAATAGAGCATGATTTCTAGTGTTTCGTCCTCCTCCCACAAGTGAGAAAGCCTGGGTCAACGGAACCCTAACGGAACCCTGTACTGAGATTATAAGCAAGGTGGTTCCATCCTAAAGTGTTTTTTTTATATTTACTGTGTTTGTTCTTTTATGGTTCTAATGTACATGTTCTAGTAATATAGAGAGCTCTGCATTCACTCAACCATTGTAGGCCTTGACTCCGATGGTGGTAATACCTGAAAACCAATCCACTTTCAGCTCTGCAGGGACTGGGGGTTAGATCCATAAACCAATTTTTAGGCCTGACCCATTGGATGGTGGTTTTAGAGATTGGCTTGAATTGTTTAAGCTCACTGCTACTATTAATGGCTGGGATAAACCTACAGGGAATGCCACCAAGGCTTTAAAAGTAAAAGGAAACTACCAGCTGCTATAGGCTACTTTAGAGCAAATTTTTGAACCTCACTAGGGGATAGAATGGCTTGATGTGGACCTCTTTTAGCTGGTTTCCTTTTTTTAGTTGGTGTTGATTGGGGTCATTCTTCTGGGAGATCCTGAAGTATCTAGGCTAGACTTTACTTTTACTTGCTCAAACTAAAATCATGATAAGCTACACCTTATCTAATGCTATGTAGATACTGCTCCTCTTTGGAGCTGCCCCCAAATTAGAACTACCCTGGCCAATGGAGAAGCATCGGCCTAAACCACTCATCTCCCAGTGTTTGACAAACAAGGTTCCTATTTCATAATGCACAATTTTAGAGAGCTTGACCTATTTTGTCTAGACCCAAGACTCAAGCGTCCCAATCTCATGATGGTTCTTTTAATGTATGTCAGGGATGGCTAGAGATCCAATAGGAACTATCTTTACAGAAGAGCTACAGAACATCTCAATGTCAGTTAGAAAACTCTGGGACTTTCATTTTAGCTACACTTGGAAGACAACCGATCAGTTATAGCCTGGCTCATCATACAATATAAAACCAAGGTCGTACTTGTCTGACATGACCACCCCAAATTATTAAACAAGTACCCTGTTGTCTAGGGGGCTGATTTATCATCACTCAAATTTTACTTTCTACAGCAATTCTGCGCTAAAACTCACAAACTAGAATAACAACTTCATAAATTTATTAATAGTGATGAGTGTCATTTTTCGCAAGGTTTAACAGCAAAAAAACTGCCATGGACTCAAATGAAAGTAAAAAAAAAAAAGTAGCGCTGTAGCTGTGGAAAAACGCCCATTGACGTGGTTTGATAATTTTTACTTTCAGCTGCCTGAATGTAAATCATAATAAGCTACAGCTTATCTAATGGTATGTAGATCCTGTTCCTTCCCAGAGCGTTAAAAGTGGCCATACACGGGGCAATTTCAGCTGCTTATGTCAGTCCTTTAGATCAATTTGGCAACTTATCTGTCTGTGTATGGGCACCACCAACAAGCCTCCCCAACCAATATCTGGCCTTAAATTGGCCAGATCTCAATAGGGCAAGTCTGATTTTTCTGTTGGAATTGGGGTCCGCATTGGCTCATTGATGTGCTCCCCGATTAGATGGTGCCTATGCCTGCCATCTTAATTCGATCATTTAGCCCTAGGGACTGAATTAGCCTGATATCGCCCGCCCATAGGTAGGCACATGGGGAGAAGATTCATTTGCTTGGCGACCTCGCCAAACGAGCAGATCTTACAGTGTATGGCCACCTTTACCCTTCCCCCAAATTCCAACTACCCTTTGCCCACCATATGGTTGGGTTAGGGTCATAAAGCCCTTCTCAATGGCTCACATTTTTCCTAATACTTTTGTATTTTTTGTGAAGCCCCACAGCTAGGGCATCACCTGATTAATATCCAGCTGTGTTTTATGTTTTATAAAGACTTCCTGACACAACCAAAGGCCCTGTATTCACCATAATATGAGCTGTGAATTCTGCCTCAGCTATGAAGTCAGATGAGTTTTCCCATTAAGACTGGTTGCAAGATCACAATCTGATCTTAATGAGCTACAGTTTTCTTATGATTTTGTTTCAACCCACTAAATATAATGATAAGGCAAGCTGAATTAAGCCTATAATCTAGGTAAGGAAGGAAAATGATTGCATTTAGTACCACATTATCATTATATATACAGTAGTGTATAGAGCACAATGACAAAATCTGTTAGGCCAATATATATGACCTGGGAATAGTTGAAATGTAATGAGACTCAGGAGAGCTAGAAGGTTTAGATAAAAGGGTTTATTGGCTCATGTGTGCATTCTGATCACAGAAGAGATCTTGAGATTAGAGGTAAGGTCCACTATAGAATGCACAATTCTAGAAACAATTCTTGCACATTCATTCCAGTTTCAAAGTGGCATCAACCCTTGCAAAGTCTGTGTGTTATACATCAACACAGTTTCCCCTCACTTTGATTATGGAAAGTACCATGTCTGGGAAGGAAGGTTTTTTTGCAATGCTTTCCCTGTACATAGAATATTATTTTGCTTATACACCTTCTGTCACAGTTTGTCCTCTCCCCGTGTCCAATGAGCCATGAGTGCAACGGTCCTTTATACCAGTTCTGCACAACGAAATATTTTTAAGAAGCTTTAATCGGTTATGAGCTCTAATCGGTTTCTGCGGTGTTTATTGGACTTTGATGGAATAAAAAATGACTAGAGACTTGATTTGATTTCATAAAAACCCACGTTGTCATTGAAATATTAGAAGACAACAATGCTTCCCAGGTCTTGATCTCTTTCTGCCCCTAAGATGGGATGGAGTTTATTGTCTTCTACACAGTCTCTATTCTTCATAAACTGAGGAGCACAACAGGTTTCTATATTCTCCATTAATAGTTTTACAAATTAACATATAATAACAAAATTTCTATGAAGTTCTTTTTTGGAAGGAATAAAATGAAAGAATCACTGGATTGCTATAGACAAAAGTAACCAATTCCTCCATCTAAATGTTAAACAGATCCTTTTTCACCATCTACTTTGGTAGAGTTTGTCCATATAAACACTCACTTCTGTCTCAAATAATATGCTCTTGCCCCCCGCACAGATCCACAGATAAAGTTTAATAATCAAAATCATTCTATGATCTTGTAACTAAAACGAAGGGATCAGAGCAGTTAGGTCATTGCACCACGTCTCTAATAATAAACCAGTCCAGGGTACTTGAGAGCACCACATCCTGTATCTGCCAGGTCTTCCCTGCATGGACTTGGACTTGGGATGGGCAATTGGGCAATGTAACTATTCTTGTGTGTCTGGTAGTACTGTGTGAGTGCCCAGGTAAGGAATACTTGGGAGACAAACAATTACAGAGCACACTTGTAGCCAAATAGCCAGATACTTTTTAGAAAAGAACCAGCACTGGGATGGATCAAATGGTAAGGGTCTTCACTGGGGTAGAAAATTGCATTTGCTAGTAATTTCCAGTTTCTGTCTCCCTTGAATGTTTTTGGAAGCATTAAGGCATGGTGCTCTGCATTAAGGAAAGACTTCTGATCTAGTGTCTAGGAATTCCCTGACTCATATGCATTGTATCTCTTTCTTGGCTTAATTTACAAAAATCACGCAAACATAAGCACTATTTTTAAATGCTGTAATAATGCTCACACATTCACAAACGTTGGCACACAATGAATGTTCTTAGTACAGAAACACAATCGCTCACAATACCTGCTCTGTAGAAGAATTCTACACACTGTTTTACTGGGGTGGTGTCACATTATACAGTTCTGTCTCTATTATTATTTCAAACCTTTTATATATGGTCATTGTGTCTGGACTGATTAATTTTATAGGCACCATCAATTTTTAATGGAAAACCAAACAATAGTGCCTACTTTAGTTTTCACTGGTCTGTCTGATCTTCCGAGTCTTCAGCTTCCTCTGTTCCTGGTGTTTCTCCTCATCTATCTTATAACTCTGACTGGGAACCTTCTCATCCTTCTCCTGATCTTCACTGATTCCCATCTTCACACCCCCATGTACTTCTTCCTTGGAACCCTGGCATGTCTGGATATGAGTTACTCCTCAGTCACTGTCCCAAGAATGCTCTTTGATTTACTCAACCAAAAAAGGGTAATTTCAATAAGAGCTTGTTTAACGCAGGTCTTCTTTTTTATGTTTTTGGGTGCATCAGAGGTATCCGTGCTGGCAGTCATGTCCTGTGATAGATACATTGCTATCTGCCGCCCTCTTCACTACATGCAGATAATGACCTGGAGAGTTTGTGTTCAGCTTTTATCAATCATTTTGGGTTTTGGATTAGTATGTTCCATATTGAACATTAGTTTTTTAACGAAACTGACATTTTGCAGGTCGGATGTTTTGCAAACTTTTTTTTGCGACCTGCCCCAGTTGCTTCAAGTTTCTTGTAGTGACACATTCAACAATGTATTGCTTATGTTTCTCTTAGCGATATTATTTGGAGTAGGAATTTTAGGAGGCACCTTTTACCCATACATCCCTATAATCACCACTGTACTGAAAATGACTTCTAAACACACAAGAGCCAAAGCTTTCTCCACCTGCTCCTCCCATCTAACTGTCGTCTTTATATTTTACAGTGCTGCTTTCTTCAACTACTTTCGCTCATATTCAAATGATCACTACTCCGGGGACAAAGTGGCTTCTGTAGTTTATGCAATATTAACCCCATTTGTAAATCCTATGATCTACAGTCTGAGGAACCAGGAGCTCAAATCATCTCTTAAAAAAAGCTTTGCCAGGAGTGGAAATCCAAACTGGACAAAAACAGGTTTATAGACTGATTTCGCCTCTCTATAAATCTGCCCCTTAGTGTATGATATAGAATAAACATTGGTATCAAAGATACAAAATGGCCGCATTCTCAATAGCTGAGATACTTGATCTTGACTACTAAGGCATTTTTTCCTAAAGTGTGAGATTTTTCTGCCAAGAAGAACTAAGATTTTTTGTACTTAAAACCATGAATTGTGAAAACTAAAACCTACTGTACAACCTTTAGTCCTGTAAAAATTCCCCGTAGTTGCATTAATGTCCATTATCTAAACTGTTGGTCTTGGTGCAACTTGCTAATGCTCTTGGCACGTGAACAGAGAAGAACTAAAAGAAATTGTATAGAAAGTATTTGTCAATTGTATATGCTGTAATTGGACTAGGGTTCTATATGGGGGGGGCACAGGGTCCTGTATTGGGTTCAATTATTCAACCAATTTATTAATAACTTAATAAAGTTCATAATCATTGTTTTCCAACTACTCAAAACTATGGGGCACATTTACTAACGTACGAATGCTCCGAATGCGTCCAAATGCGTCTTTTTCGCAATGAGCATATTTTTTGCGACAGTTTCGTACCTTTGCGCAACTTTTTCTAACTTTGCGACAATATTTGTGCGACAATATAAAAAAATTTGCATTGTCGCACCGAGTACGAAAGTTTTTGATTCATTCAAAGTTCGGTATGGTGACTTTCCTTGGGCCGGTTTGGAGCTGCAAAGTGCCATTGAGCCCTATGGGGACTTTCCTTGGGCCGGGTTGGAGCTGCAGAGTGCCATTGAGCCCTATGGGAAAGTTTTCTTGGGCCGGGTTGGAGCTGCAAAGTGCCATTGAGCCCTATGGGAGACTTTCCTTGGGCCAGGTTGGAGCTGCAGAGTGCCATTGAGCCCTATGGGAGACTTTCCTTGGGCCGGGTTGGAGCTGCAGAGTGCCATTGAGCCCTATGGGAGACTTTCCTTGGGCCGGGTTGGAGCTGCAGAATGCCATTGAGCCCTATGGGAGACTTTCCTTGGGCCAGGTTGGAGCTGCAGAGTGCCATTGAGCCCTATGGGAGACTTTCCTTGGGCCGGGTTGGAGCTGCAGAGTGCCATTGAGCCCTATGGGAGACTTTCCTTGGGCCGGGTTGGAGCTGCAGAGTGCCATTGAGCCCTATGGGAGACTTTCCTTGGGCCGGGTTGGAGCTGCAGAGTGCCATTGAGCCCTATGGGAGACTTTCCCTGGGCCAGGTTGGAGCTGCAGAGTGCCATTGAGCCCTATGGGAGACTTTCCGTGGGTCGGGTTGGAGCTGCAGAGTGCCATTGAGCCCTATGGGAGACTTTCCTTGGGCCGGGTTGGAGCTGCAGAGTGCCATTGAGCCCTGTGGGAGACTTTCCTTGGGCCGGGTTGGAGCTGCAGAGTGCCATTGAGCCCTATGGGAGACTTTCCTTGGGTCGGGTTGGAGCTGCAGAGTGCCATTGAGCCCTATGGGAGGCTTTCCTTGGGCCGGGTTGGAGCTGCAGAGTGCCATTGAGCCCTATGGGAGGCTTTCCTTGGGCCGGGTTGGAGCTGCAGAGTGCCATTGAGCCCTATGGGAGGCTTCCAAAACCATGCACTGAAGGATTAAAGTTGGAAAGGTTTTCCCGCCATTTACGATCGTTCAGTACTAAAATTACATGACTTTCGGATCGCCAATACAATATTATCAGGACTAATATGATTTTTTCGTAAGCATTTTCATGATATTTGCGATGTTCAGAAATTATCGTATTTAATCCGAATTTTTCCCATTCGGGATTCAAACTCATGATTTGATAAATGTACCCCTATGTAAAACAATTTCATCCGTTTAGGATAGATCACCTTGAATAGAGGATGATTTCTAGTGTGTCCTCCTCCTCCTACAAGTGAGAAAGCCTGGGTCAACGGAACCCTAACGGAACCCTGTACTGAGATTATAAGCAAGGTGGTTCCATTCTAAAGTGTTTTTTTTATATTTACTGTGTTTGTTCTTTTATGGTTCTAATTTACATGTTCTAGTACCAAGCTTTTAACGCAACCCATACCTTGCCAAGCTACCCAGCAAGGTAACTGATTTGGTACAAGTTGGTGGCAGCAGTGGTTCCATTACAGAGAATTAGCTTCACCATTACTTAATTACATTAAATTTTGCATTGTATTATATATATATATATATAGGCAGAAAAGCAACAAACCATTGTAGGCCTTGACTCCCCGGTGGTAATACCTGAAAACCAATCCACTTTCAGCTCTGCAAGGACTGGGGGTTAGATCCATAAACCAATGTTTAGGCCTGACCCATTGGATGGTGTTATTAGGGGTGGGACAGAATGGCTTGAATAGTTTAAGCTCACTGCTACTATTAATGGCTGGGATAAACCTACAGGTACTACAAGGGAATGCCACCAAGGCTTTAATGCAAAAATAAAAGGCAACTACCAGCTGCTATAGCAGGGGTTGGGAACCTTAGGCCAGGGGTCGGGAATCTTTTTGGCTGAGAGAGCCATAAACACCACATATTTTAAAATGTAATTCCATGAGAGCCATACAATATGTTTGGCCAAGGACGCTGTGGGACAAGGTAGCAGGGCCGGAACTAGGGGAAGGCAGAAGAGGCAGCTGCCTAGGGCGCAACCATCGATGGGCGCCAGGCAGGAGCCTCTCCTGCCTACCCCTAGTGCTACTTTGTCATTGCCTCCGCCACTTGTCATTAGCGGCGGAGGCAATGACCGATCTAATTGCACCGCAGGGAGGTGGGCGGAGTTGGTCGATCGGGTTGCCTAGGGCGCCCGGTCGGCTTGGCCCACCCCTGCAAGGTAGGGTGGGTGCCAAGGGTGCTGGATGCGATGCAGAGGAGGACGTGGCCTGTGCTCAGCAGATAGAAGACGTGTTCTAAGCCTTAGAACACGTCTTCTATCTGCCGAGCGCAGGGGCAAGGTAGGGTGGGTCCCAAGGATGCCGGATGCAAGGAAGAGGGCATGGTCTGCCTTCGGCGGATAGAAGACGTGTTCTAAGGCTTAGAACATGTCTTCTATCTGCTGAGTGCAGGCCACACACCCCCATTATTTTTTTTATTAAAGATTTGGCAGTGAGCAAGATGCAGCCATCAAAAGAGCCTCATCTGGCTCCCGAGCCATAGGTTCCCTAGGCCTGTGCTATAGGCTACTTTAAAGCAAGTTTTTGAACCTGACTTGGGGATCATCTGACTTGGGATCATCAACATTTTCTTAATAAAGTCAAGAACCAGGTAAAATGGTTGCAGAGTTTGGATATGAACTACAGACACTGGCCGTTACTGCTTTCCCTCATACAACACAAGAGGTGCACAATTTACTAGCCTCGGGCAGAGTGAATAAAAGAATGCAAGCATGCAGCCGAGATTATCCCAACCAAAAACATGATCAGATGCCATAAAGTATGAAACTAAGCTAGAAAGTCTGCAAAAAAACCATAGCAGGAAGAGGCGAAAGCTTCCCAACTGCAGTTCAGCCTGTCACAGGCCCCTCTTATTGGGATATCATGGAGCGTATTGACCACTTATGCCAGGATGTCTCGGAAATGAAAGGTCTATCAGTAAATAAAAGATTTACAAGGACTGTAGATGGGTCTGACATTATGATTTGGCCATATCAAAAGGTAATGTAAAGCACAAAAGAACATACAATCCTGAAATCGGCCAGATATCGATCGGGCAGGTTAAAAAATTCAGTCACATCGGGGACCGCATCGGCTCGTTTATGCAGTCCTCGAACCGACTGTGCCTATTACTGTCGTTATAATTCGATCATTTGGCCCCAGGGTTAGGGTTATACCGAATTAGCCTAAATTCTCCCGATATTGCCCACCCGTAGGAGGGGAGAAGATCCACTCGCTTTGCAACCTCGCCAGGCGAGCGGATCTTCACGTGTATGGCCACCTTAACTCTAGAAACCCTTAACCCTCTAGAAACTTTCCATGCCATTTTAATGGTTGCTAATGGTGGAACCATGCCTGTAATCGGTAAATGTCATCCCTTATGTACAGCTCGTACACACTTCCACCATGTTCATGATTAGTCATTTTGAAAACATAAAAAATATTGATTAATTATATGATCCCGAATGAAAGTAAGGTGACATGTTCAAGCGTCCCAATCTCATGATGGGTCTTTTAATGTATATCAGGGATGGCTAGAGATCCAATAGGAACTATCGCTACAGAAGAGCTACAGTACATCTCAATGTCAGTCAGAAAACTCTGGGACTTTCATTTTAGCTACACTTGGAAGACAACCGATCAGTTATAGCCTGGCTCATCATACAATATAAAACCAAGGTCGTACTCGTCTGACATGAACAAGCATGAACCACCCATGCTTGTTCAGCTGCTTATATCAGTTATATATATCCTTTAGATCAATTCGGCAGCTTATCTGTCTGTGTATGGGCGCCACCAACAAGCCTCCCCAACCGACTTGGCCTTATCTCAATAGGGCTAGTCTGATTTTTCTGTTGGAATTGGGGTCCGCATCGGCTCGTTGATGTGCTCCCCGATCGGATGGTGCCTATGCCTGCCATCTTAATTAGATCATTTAGCCCTAGGGACAAATAATCGAATTAGCCTGATATCGCCCACCCATAGGTAGGCACATGGGGAGAAGATCCACTTGCTTGGCGACCTCGCCAAACAAGCAAATCTTACAGTGTATGGCCACCTTTTCCCTTCCCCCACATTCCAACTACCCTATGCCCACCATATGGTTGGGTTAGGGTCATAAAGCCCTTCTCAATGGCTCACATTTTTCCTAATACTTTTGTATTTTCTTGTTAAGCCCTACAGCTAGGGCATCACCTGATTAATATCCAGCTATACAAAGGAAAAAACAGCAGGCAGGCACTTCTGGTATCCAAAAATACGTAAAAAAAAACATAGGAAGCATCTAATAGTATTCATAAAAGGTCAAAGACTATGATTAAGTACCCCTAGGTACGAAACGCGTAAGGCTAATTGTTTGTTTTTTATGGATTAAATAAAATATGACCTTTTGGATACCAGAAGTGCCTGCCTGCTGTTTTTTCCTTTGTGTACTCCTGTATGGCTCCCTAAGCTGAAGGTCTGGGGCATGAGCACCTGGACCCACCTATCCTGGGGGTAAGATTCTACATATGTACTACAATTTGCTATTCCTGTGAAAAAATAGATATATTTGGCATTTAATATCCAGCTATGTTTTATAAAGACTTCCTGACACAACCAGAGGCCCTGTATTCACCATAATATCAGCTGTGAATTCTGCCTCAGCTATGAACTCAGATGAGTTTTCCCATTAAGACTGGTGGCAAGATCACAATTTGATCTTACTGAGTTTCCTTATGATTTTGTTTCAACCCATTTAGTTGCATTTAGTACCATATTACTATTTTATATACAGTAGTGTATAGAGCACAATTACAAAATCTGTTAGGCCAATATACTGTATATGACCTGGGAATAGTTGAAATGTAATGAGACTCAGGAGAGTTAGAAGGTTTAGATAAAAAGGGTTTGACTAGGATTGCAATTTCCTATGAAATGTTGTCTTTGTGCCAAGATGTCATGGTTAGCACTGCAATGTCCAATCGTTACTCTCTAAATCAGTTGGAAGACACAACAGTCATCTCGTGAGTATGTTGAATAGTATCTATTCAGTGTGAGCTTTGGTTGAAAGTGTTATTCCTTTGGCATCTTGAGTCCAACTTCATCATGTTCCACCAGTATACGCTGAGTATGTGCCTTCAAGCTTGCTTGCTTTTTTTTTTTTTAACGATTCTTGCACATTCACTCAAGTTTCAAAGTGGCATCAACCCTTGCTAAGTCTATTTATTATATATCTACACAGTTTCCATCACTTTGCTTATGGAAAGTACCAAGTCTGGGTAGGAAGGTTTTTATTGCACTGTTTTCCCTGTACATAGAATATTATTTTGCATATACACCTATTGTCACCGTTTTTAAGAAGTGTATTTAATAAGAGTATAAGTTTTAATCGGTTTCTGCAGTGTTTATTGAACTTTGATGGGATAAAACTAGTGATGGGCGAAATGTTTCGCCAGGCATGGATTTGCGGCGAATTTCCGCGTTTCGCCATTGGTGGATTGTTTCGCGAAACGGATCAAAAATTCTCCGTGGAAAAATTCGCCTCACTTCCAAAAATTGTCGCGTCAAAAGAATAGCCATGGACGACAAAATAATAGCCGCGGACGACAAAAGAATAGCCGCGGACGACAAAAGAATAGCCGTGCAATGAAAGAATAGCCGCGGGCGACAAAAGAAAAGCCGCGGGCGACAAAAGAATAGCCGCGGGCGACAAAAGAAAAGCCGTGGGTGACAAAAGAATAGCCGTGCAACGAAAGAATAGTTGCGGGCGAAACGGGACAGATTCGCTCATCACTAGATAAAACATCACTAGAGACTTGATTTGATTTCATAAAAACCCAAGTTGTAAAATAATAGAGCTCAGCAATGCTTCCCTGGTCATTTAGTTGCTACATATACAGTATTAAGGTTTTTATCAATAATTACTGTGTCTTGTTCTCTTCTTCATAAACTGAGGGACACAACAGGTTTTCATTTTTTTCCATGTTGTTTGAGTGGTATTTTAATGAGTTACGAAGCTGAGTACATAGAATATGCTTCTATATTCCCCATTAATAGTTTTTCAATGAACATATTTATGGATAATCTCACATTTCTAAGAAGTACTGTCAGGAATAGAGTGAGTCCAAACCAAGACTGTTTTTGGAAGGGAAAAAAATGAAAGGATCACTGGATTGCTATAGACAAAAGTAACCAATGCCACCATCTATATGTTGAACAGATCCTTTCTTATTACCTACGTTGGTGGAGATTTTGTCCTTATGAACACACAGAGAAAAAATCTTTCCTTTACTGATTGTAAATCCCCTTTCCTTCTGTCTCAAATATTGTGCTCTTCCCCCTAAGAGATTGGTTAGTCATTAAACCACTTTTTAAATTATGAATTAGTCCAGGGTACTTGGCTGGAAAGCCCCACACCGCCATATTTTTTATCTCCCTGCATGGACTTGGGATGCAATGTAACTATTCTTTTGTGTCAGGTAGAACTGTGTGTGACTGCCCAGGCAAGGAATACCTGGGAGACAAACAATTACAGTGCACACTTGTAGCCAAGGAGCCGGGGCCAGGCTACTTGGCAAGATTAATAAAGAACTAACACTGGCATGGATCAAAAGATGAAAGTTTTCAGTGGGGTTTCCTGAACATTTGCCAGTAATTTCCATTTTTTGTCTCCTTTGAATGTTTTTTTATTAGCATTAAATCATAGTGCTCAGACTTATGATCTAGAGCAGTGATCCCCAACCAGTGGCTCAGGGGCAACATGTTGCTCCCCAACCCCTTGGATGTTGCTCTCAGTGCCCCCAAACTAGGGAGTTATTTTTGAATTCCTGACTTGGGGGCAAGTTTTGGTTGAATAATAACAAGATTTACTACCAAATAAAGCCCCTGTAAGCTGATAGGGTGCATAGAGGCCAATCACAGCCCTTATTTGGCACCTCCATGAACTTTTATGGTGCTTGTGTTGCTCTCCAAGTCTTTTTACATTTGGCTGTGGCTCACGAGTAAGAAAGGTTGGGGACCCCTGATCTAGAGTCTAGAAATTCCCAAACTCATATGTATTTTACAAGGTCACTTGGATTCATTTACAAAGAATTGGGTCCAGTAAATACATGCCGCATCCAATACTACGGTCAATGCTCTAATAATGCTCACACATTCCCCAGTCCACCTCACTTGTAACACATTACCTGCACTAGAGAGTACCACATTACATGCACAACTACATTCATCCTAGAAGTTTTACAATAAAGAAACACAAGATTTCTACACGGTGTGTGTGCTTGTTAACTGGGGTGATGTTGCATTGTTCTCTATTTTCCTTCTTTAAATGTATGATCATGGTGTATGGAATGGTTATTTTTATAGGCAACATCAAAGTGAAATGGAAAACCAAACAACAGTGTATGTGTTGGTTCTCGCTGGTCTGTCTGATCTTCCAAGTCTTCAGCTTCCTCTATTCCTGGTGTTTCTCCTCATCTATCTTATAACTCTGACTGGGAACCTTCTCATCCTTCTCCTGATCTTCACTGATTCCCATCTTCACACCCCCATGTACTTCTTCCTTGGAACCCTGGCATGTCTGGATATGAGTTACTCCTCAGTCACTGTCCCAAGAATGCTCTTTGATTTACTCACACGAAAAAAAGTCATTTTAGTGAGAGATTGTATAACTCAGGTCTTCTTCTTCTTTTTTTTCTGTACATCTGAGGTGTTTCTGCTGGCAGTGATGTCCTGTGACAGATACATTGCTATCTGCCGCCCTCTTCACTACATGCAGATAATGACCTGGAATGTTTGTGTTCAGCTTGTATCAATCATTTTGTTTTTTGGATTAGTATGTTCCTCGTTGAACATTGGTTTTTTAACTAAACTGACATTTTGCAACTCTGATGCTTTGCAAAGTTTTTTTTGTGATCTTCCCCAGTTGTTTCAAGTCTCCTGTAGTGACACAATCATCAATGTATTGCTTATGTTTCTCTTGCTGATAGTGTTTGGAATGGGCCCTTTTGGAGTCACCGTTTGCCCATATATTACAATAATCACCACTGTTCTGAAAATCCCATCAAAACAGATGAGATCCAAAGCTTTCTCCACCTGCTCCTCCCATCTAACTGTGGTCTTTATATTTTACACTACTGCTTTCTTCAACTACTTTCGCTCATTTGCAAACGATCAAAATGCTGAGGACAAAGTTTCTTCAGTATTTTATGCTGTATTGACCCCCTTTTTAAACCCTCTGATCTACAGTCTGAGGAACCAGGAACTTAAATCATCATTAAGAAAAGCTTGGCAAACACGGTAAATCCAAACTGGAGAAGAATAAACCACCCACACACAATAGTTGTAGCACAATTACTTACAAATGAGTTTATAGCTGCTTCTTCAAAAGCCTGGTTTGAACGTTCTCCTGTTTTAGTTTGGTTGTCTCTTATTATGCATTACTATATGCAAGTACAAGAACATGAAGGTAATAATAATAATTATCATCATTATCATTTTATCTCTTTTAGTGTAAATTGCAAAACCCATGCTGTACTATGTAGACAAATGAGGACCATGCAAAGGTCACCTCCAGCCTGCTGATGGTAGCCATAGGCAATCCTGAAACAGTAAGGCTGATGCCATGTAAGTGTGCTTGGAAAGATGGGAAAGAGGGAACCAAGGCAATAAAGCAAGGAAAGAGCATTCCCAGATCTGGCATCAGAAAGATAGAGATTCCCTGGAATTCAAGGTGATTAAAGTGCAGAAGAGGTTGCACCAACTTCAGATTCCCGTTAGGGTACCAGTAAGTGTTAGTCGGGGAAGGACTTTACTTTCCTTGCAGTTTAGGTCCCTTAGGATCCTGTTTCTGTAGGCCTTCACTCCAGTTACTGCATATCTAGGGGCCAGTTGGGAATTTATGGAATTTTTCAAAAGAACCAGAAGGTTCATTATTCAAGCCCCTTCTCTGATCAGAGTAGGTTAGAGCCCAAGTAAGTCCCTTAGGATCCTGTTTCTGTAGGCCTTCACTCCAGTTACTGCATATCTAGGGGCCAGTTGGGAATTTATGGAATTTTTCAAAAGAACCAGAAGGTTCATTATTCAAGCCCCTTCTCTGATCAGAGTAGGTTAGAACCCAAGTAAGTCCCTTAGGATCCTGTTTCTGTAGGCCTTCACTCCAGTTACTGCATATTTAGGGGCCAGTTGGGAATTTATGGAATTGCTTCAAAAGAACCAGAAGGTTCATTATTCAAGCCCCTTCTCTGATCAGAGTAGGTTAGAACCCAAGTAAGTGTGCTTGGAAAGATGGGAAAGAGGCAACCAAGGCAATAAAGCAAGCAAAGAGCATTCACAGATCTGGTACCAGAGAGATAGAGATTCTCTGGGATTCAAGGTGATTAAAGTGTAGAAGAGGTTGCACCAACTTCAGATTCCCGTTAGGGTGCCAGTAAGTGTTAGTCGGGAAAGGAATTTACTTTTCTTGCAGTTTAGGTCCCTTAGGATCCTGTTTCTGTAGGCCTTCACTCCAGTTACTGCATATCTAGGGGCCAGTGGGGAATTTGTGGAATTGCTTCAAAAGAACCAGGAGGTTCATTATTCAAGCCCCTTCTCTGATCAGAGTAGGTTAGAACCCAAGTTCTGGTTCCTGTTAGGTTTAGTCACACCTGCTTAGTTAGGGGCCCAGTTCCAAAGAACCTAAGAATTACAAACTGGATATCAGATACGCCTGAACTCTCAGTTATACGTGGTGCACCACAGAGGTTTAACATTGTTTGTATTCTTTTAGGGTTCTGATTTACATGTTCTAGTAAAATAGAGAGTGCAGCATTATAAATTAACCCATACCTTGCCAGGCTTCCCAGCACGTAACAAATTGGTGGCAGTAGTGGTCACAATACATAGCAATATCCTCTGAATTACTTGCACAAACTTCTCTTTTGTTTTGTTTTTTTTTGCATTGCATTGCATTATAATAAACAGGAAGAAATCAGCAAACCAATGTATTTCTTGACCCCCCCCCCCCCCCCTTCCTAGTGTTAATACCTGAAAACCAAATCACACAGGTCAGGGACTGGGGGTCAGATCCATAAACATGTTTTTGGAACAGTTTAAAGGAGAAGGAAAGGCTAGTAAAGAGTTAATCCCAAGCTGCAGGCATACCTTCAGTTGTCTCAGTAGTGCCCTTAAGTCTCCCCATATTTCACCTGTTCAGAAGATCTGAAGCCAAACAGGAAGAAAAAACGCTGAGCTGTGTAATGAAAGTTCCCATAATGCCTCACTCCTGCACAGACACCCAGACCAAGTGAGCATGCTCAGTTAGTAAGACTTTGGGGCAGATTTACTAATCCACGAATCCGAATCCCCAAAGGGAAAAAAATCGTATTGGAACCAAAAATGTTGCGACTTTTTCATCGCCGTCGTGATTTTTCGTATTTGTTTCGACTTTTCCGTCGCCGTCGCGACTTTATCGTATTTTGCGCGACTTTATCGTATTTTGCGCGACTTTTTCGCCGCCGCCGCGATTTTTTTGTATTGAGCGATAGTAGATGCCGGAAAAACCAATCCAATTTTTTCACGACGGCGATGAAAAAGTCGCGGAAAATATCCGAAAAAGTCGCGATGGCGCCGAAAAAATAGTGGGACATATGAAAAAGTCGCGACGGCGACGAAAAAGTTGCAAAAATACCGATCATTGCGCACACATTCGGACGCCTTCGGACCGTTTGTGGATTAGTAAAACTCCCCCTATGAGTCAGCTTCCTGCTGATTGGCTCAGATCCACATTCCTAAGGGGGGGAGCAGGAGAGAGCAGAAAACAGAAACATTTCCTTAATGAAAGGCAAAAACCAGGTGAAATTGTTGCAGAATTCGATGTGAACTACATACACTGACCGTTAAAGCTTTCCATCATGCAATACAAGAGATGAACAGTTGACTACCCTTGGCCAGTGTCTCAAACATAGCGTAAATAAAGATTTACCCTCACAGCTGAGATTGTGCAAGCCTAAAAAATTATCAGATGCCATACAATATGCAACTGAGCTAGAAATTCTACAAAAAAATCAGTCAGGAACCTCAGTAGAAAGAGGCAGAAGCTTCCCAACTACTGCTCAGCCTGTCACAGGCCCCTCTAATTGTTATATCATGGAGGCTATCGACCACTTACTTTATGAAATCTCAGAACTGAAAGGTCTACCTGTAAATAAAAGATTTACTAGGACTATAGATGGGTCCAACAGGGGTTCCAATTGAGGTAGCATAAAATGTGGGAAATGTGATTTTGCTATACCAAAAGTAAATGTAAAGGACACAAGAACACACTATCCCCAAAGTGAGTGCCTTATTCCAGCCTGCAGGGGCTAAAAAAGGTACTATTCAAGCTGTAGGGTGCAGCAACCTCCTACCTCTTCATATAGAAGGTCCATGTCACCTTTTAATCATGTCTGAGACCAGATTCTCCAGAAACCCTCAAACAATGCAAACTTGCCAGAGCACCACTGCTTGTAGGTACCTGACCTGCGAAAGAAAGAACTTGGACATTAGAGAACTAGACAATGACCAACTACAATGAGTTAGTGCTATAGGAATGTGTTTCCAGCTCTGGAGACAATGACTTACACAATGTACTACAGGTGCCTGGCATCACATTGACACAAGGCAGGCCCCTCCCATTTGTATGGGCCTGCAAAGAGTCTTTCAAAGAGACTTTGATACACAGCTTCAAGTTCTTTGTTCTCATGACTTAAGGTGGCCATACACAGGCTGATTCTAGCTGCCGATATGGGTCCCTTAGACCAATTCGGCAGCTAATCGGCCCATGTATGGGGACTCCCGACGGGCCTGCCCAACCGATATCTGGCCTGAAATCGGCCAGATATTGATCGGGCAGGTTAAAAAAATCTAGTCGGATCGGGGACCACATTGGCTCACTGATGCGGTCCCAGAACCAACTTTGCCTATACCCGTCATTATAATTCGATGGTTTGGCCCCAGGGCCCCGTAGGTGGGGATATTGGGAGAAGATCCGCTCGCTTGGCGACATCGCCAAGTAAGCGGATCTGAAGGTGTATGGCCAACTTTAGTGTCACTATCCCCTAGTCCATGGGCAGCACCAGTTGTAATAGTCAACAAGAAAGACAGTGGGGTAAGACTTTGTGTGGACTATAGAAAACTTAATGATATCACATTCAAAGATGCTTATCCGCTGCCCCAAACTGATGATACCCTTAATCCTTTGTCAAATGCCAGGTGGTTTTCTACCCTAGTGGATACTGGCAAGTGGAGGTCAACCCTGCTAATAGGCACAAATCAGCATTTGTTACCAGTCACGATCTTTTCAAATTCAATATCATGCCATTTGGTCTCTGCAGAGATTGATGGACATTATAGAGGCTGATTTTCAAGGGGCGACTTGCCTTGTTTACTTCGGTAACATTATTGTGATTGGTAGGACATTTGATGAAAAACTTGAAATGAACCAGAGATTGGGACCCATTTGATTGCTTCTTTCTAGTATTAGTACCAACTGCTCCACAGGTTTGTATGACTTTAACCCCTGAGGATGCCTGTGTGATAGAAGTCCTCACAGTAGCAAGCCCACCTCCAATGGCTTTGAACTATGGGCAGTGTGGTGCCCTTGAACTCATCCCAGGATCTCTCTGGGGTCATTCTTCTCAGGCTTCTAGACCTACACACCCTTGTTGGAGCTACTAACTAATTGAGGAGCAGCTGTGAGGAGCTGCCTAAGCCAATCATCCACCCAGTACTCCTTAAGCAGGGCCTCTATTTCATAATTCATAAACCACAATTTTAGAGATCCTGGAGAATCTAGGCTAGACTTTAATTTCATGTGAATTTTGCCATTAAGACCGGCTGCAACATTAAAGATCAGTGATTGCATGATCTTACTGGGTTACCGAATCCATACAATATTGTTTCCATACTACTGTACCACTAGATATTATAATATGATATGAGGCCTGATTAATTTTGTCTAAAAGTTAGGTAAGCAAGTAAAATGTTAGCACTTAATACCACTTTATGATAACATTTAGGGGATAGAAACCAATTACACAATCTGTTAGGCCAATTTATACAACCTGGGAATTGTTGAAATATAATGAGACTCAGGAGAGTTAGACGGCTTGGATGGAAGGGTTTTTAAGGCTGATGTTGGCTTTCTGATCACAGAAGAAGATTAGGGGTAAGGTACAGTATGGAATACACAATTCCCGAAAGAAGAATACCACATTACGCCAGGCAAAGAGTAGACATGTGCAAATGTTACAGCAATGAGAATTGACAGATTGCAGTTTCTTACAAAATGTTGTCTTTGCGTCATGTTTTCCACTGCAATTTCCGAATGTTACTCTAGTAATTAGTAAAAAATACACAACAGTTCTGCATCTTGTGTGTAGGTGCTGAATAGCAGCCATTCAGTAAGAGCTTGAAGGTTTACTTTGGTTGTGTTGTTCTATTCCACTAGCATCTTGATTCCTACTTCTCCCTGCTCCCCCAGGATACACTGAGTTATGTGCTATCAAGTTTGCTTTGATATTCAACAATTCTTGCACATTCGTTCAACACAGTTTCCCCTCACTTTGCTTATGGAAAATACCATGTCTGGAGAGGAAGGTTTTTTTCAATGCTTTCCCTGTACATAGACTATTATTTTCAATATACACCTTCGGTCACAGTTTGTCCTCTCCCCGTGTCCAATAAAGGGGTCTGATTTAATAAGCTACTTTCTGTAGCACTTATTGGACTTTGATGGAATCGAAAATAAATAGAGACTTCATTTGACTTCACAAGTGTTGGTTGTAATAATAGCAGAGGGCAATGCATCCTGGGTCATTGTGTTGCTACATACAGTAAGGTTTTTATATAAAACTGCTCTGTTGATCTGTGTCTTGATCTCTTTCTATGAGATGGAGTTAATTGTCTTCACTACACATTCAATATTCTTCATAAACTGAGGAGCATGGTGTTTTGGTCACTAATCATGTATGAGTATTTAATGAATCCCAAAGCAAAGCACATACACATATCCTTCGATATTCTCCACTAATAGTTTTACTAATGAACGTATTTAATGGATTAGCTCTTATTTCTAAGAAGTTCTGTCACGAACAGGGTAAGTACAATCCAAGATCATTTTTGGAAGTACACAATGAAAGAATCACTGGATTGCTATGGACACAAGTAACCCATGTCTCCACCTAAATGTTTACCAAAATGGTAGAGAGTTTGCCCATATGAACACACTTATAGAGAGAAATCTTTCCTTTACTGATTGCAAATCCCTTTTCCTTCTGGCTCAAATAATATGCTTATACCCCTGCACCAATCCACAGTGGTTAGGTCATTGCACCACTTTTTAAATTATAAATCAGTTCAGTACTTGGCTGGAAAGCGCCATATTTTTATCTCCCAGGTCTCCCCTGCATGGACTTATGATGGGCATGTGTGCAAGGAATACTTGGGAAAGAAACAAATACAGTGCACGCTTGCAGCCAAGGAGCCTGGGTCAGATACTTTTTGAAAAAGATGAGATTTTTCACTGGGGTTTGCTAGAAAATGTAGTTTTCTGGTAATTTTTGGTTTCTGTCTGTTTTTAGAAGGTATGGTGCTCCTCATTAAGGAAAGTCTTATGATCTGGAGTCTAGAAATTCTCAGACTCCTATGTATTCTACAAAATTAATACAAAGGGTCCAATAAATACATGCCACACACAAACATAAACACTATGTTCAATGCTCTAATGATGCTCACTCATCCACAAACACCGGCACACACTGAATGCTCATAGTACAGAAACGCAATCACTCACAATATCTGCAGTATAGAGGAATTCTACACATTTGGGTGCTTTATTTTACTGGGGTGTCACATTATACAGTTCTGTCTCTATTGTTATTTTCAACTTTTAATGTATGATCATTGTGTCTGGACTGATAATTTCTATAGGCAACATCAGCGTTGAATGGAAAACCAATCAACAGTGTATGTGTTGGTTCTCGCTGGTCTGTCTGATCTTCCGAGTCTTCAGCTTCCTCTGTTCCTGGTGTTTCTCCTCATCTATCTTATAACTCTGACTGGGAACCTTCTCATCCTTCTCCTGATCTTCACTGATTCCCATCTTCACACCCCCATGTACTTCTTCCTTGGAACCCTGGCATGTCTGGATATGAGTTACTCCTCAGTCACTGTCCCAAGAATGCTCTATGATTTGTGCAGAAGAAGAAGGGCCATTTCTGTACCAGCTTGTATAACTCAGATCTACTTCTTCTTCTTTTTCTGTACATTAGAGATGTCTGTGTTGGCAGTGATGTCCTATGACAGATACATTGCCATCTGCCGCCCTCTTCACTACATGCAGATAATGAACTGGAACTTTTGCGTTAAGCTTGTATTAAGCTTATTTGTGTTTGGTGTAATATATTCTTTGTTGCATATTGGTTTTTTAACTAAACTGACCTTTTGCAGGCCTGATGCTTTGCAAAGTTTCTTTTGTGACCTGCCCCAGTTGCTTCAGGTCTCCTGTAGTGACACATTCATCAATGTATTGCTTATATTTCTCATTGGAATACTGTTTGGAGTAGGAATTTTAGGAGCCACCTTTTACCCATACATCCCTATAATCACCACTGTACTGAAAATGACTTCTAAACACACAAGAGCCAAAGCTTTCTCCACCTGCTCCTCCCATCTAACTGTGGTCTCTATATTTTACACTACTGGTTTCTTCAACTACTTTCACTCCTATTCAAATGAACATTATGCTGAAGATAAAGTGGCTCCTGTATTTTATGCAATAATAACCCCCTTTTTAAATCCTCTGATCTACAGTCTGAGGAACCAGAAACTTAAATTAGCTCTAAAAAAAGCTTTGCAAAGACTGGTATTTCGAACTGGACAAAAAACAGGTTTATAATCCACTTCTGTGATCAACTGGAGAACAAATTGGTTCTACTGTTCTCCTGTTTTATGGTTGATGTCTATTTTCACGTATTACTATATGCAAGTGAAAGAAGATATAGGTAATGATAATGATCATTTTATCAAATTTAGGGGCAGATTTACCTTGCTGGTAGGGTCAAATGAAAATATCAAGTTTATTGTCCAAAAAAAAGCCAATAATTTCCATGAATCCTCTTTATTTTTCTCAAACAGGAAGTGCTCCAGCAGCCATTTTAGGAGCATTGGGGCTCATTTTTGGAAAACAATAATGTGTTTAAGTTTCACGTGAAACTGGGTGAAATAGAAAACAATGATGTGATTAACTTCCCCTTGAAACTGGGTGAAATAGAAAACAATGATGAGATTAACTTCCCCTTGAAAATGTGTGAAATAGAAAACAATGATGTGATTAACTTCCCCTTGAAAATGTGTGAAATAGAAAACAATGATGTGATTAACTTCCCCTTGAAAATGTGTGAAATAGAAAACAATGATGTGATTAACTTCCCCTTGAAACTGGGTGAAACAGAAAATAATTATGGGATTGACTACCCCTTCAAAATGTGTCACGTACAGGCTGTCACTGACTATTTTTTCCGCTACTATTGTAAGCCTCCATAGGACTCAATGGTTCTCAACAGCTTAGACCTGGCATACTTTTTTTCAATTTTAACTTTTCTAGACTGGTTATCAAAGACTCAAAATGGCAGCATGGTTAACATCATAGTTTTTTTTGTTTCCTTACCTAGACACCTATTAAGCTCAAAGTTGGTGCGAGCCATTTAATTAAAGTGCACTGTAACAGTAATGTTGAAAAAATGTCCCCCCCCCCTTTTATTTGGTATGGTACGACTGGATTGGAAGCTAGCTAATTATGGTCTCAACCAGGAAACTCTGTGCCTTTACGTTTCACATCTTTAACTTAATTACATTCAAAAACAGGTTTTTGAAAATGCCATTATAAATAGCAATATCCATCATAAAGCATGGCTCTATGGCTGACGTATTTGTGTTTTTTGATGTAATCAGTAGGAAACCAACCAGTGGTATTGAAGTAGATGTGATGTGGGATCTCTTGGCAAAAGTTTCTGATGCAGTTCTGCATCAATATTCATTTTCCAAACACTTGGGGGCACATTTACTTATCCACGAACGCTCCGCACGTTCGTTCGATCGGTCCAGTCGTATTTTCCTTGACTTTTTCGTACCTTGCGCAACTTTTTTGTATTTTTAGCGTGAAAAAATCGGATCGGTTTTGCCGCTGTTTACAATCATTCGATCCGAAAATTTTGTGACTGTTGGATCGCCAATACGATATTATCGTGACTAATACGATTTTTTCGTAAGCATTTTGTCACCAATATCACTATTTGCGATTTACAGAAATTTTCGTTTCAAATCCGAATTTTTCCCATTCGGGATTCGAACTCGTGATTTGATAAATCTGCCCCTTGGTCTTGGTACAGTTTGCTGATTTTGCTCTTTGTACATGGACAGAGAAGAGATAAAAGACATTGTTCAGAGAGTTTTTGGCGATTGTATGTTCTGTAATTGGACTAGGGTTCTAAATAGGGGCCACATGGTTCTATATTGGGTTCAGTTTTATATAAGCAATTCATGAAAAACTTAAAAGAGTGCATAATCATTGTTTTCCAACTATTCAAAATGATTAAAAAAAGTCAGGAACCTCAGCAGAAAGAGGAAAAAGCTTCCCAACGACTGCTCAGCCTGTCACAGGCCCCTCAGAACTGAAAGGTCTATCAATAAATAAAAGATCTACTAGGACTATAGATGGGTCTGACAGGGGTTCCAATAGAAGTAGACATTTTGCTATACCAAAAGTAAGTGTAAAGCACAAAAAAACACACAATCCCAAAGGTCAGTGGCTTATTCCAGCCTGCAGGGTCTAAAAATGCCGATAAAGCTGAAAGAGGTACTCTTTAAGCTGTAAGATGCAGCTACTTTCTACCTCTTCATATAGAAGAGTGGTTCTCAACCTGTGGGTCAGGACCCCTTTGGGGGGTCGAATGATCCTTTTACAGGGGTCGCAAAAGACCATCAGAAAACACATATTTCCGATGGTCTTAGGAATAATTTTATGGTTGGGGGTCACCACAACATGAGGAACTGTATTGAAGGGTCGCGGCATAAGGAAGGTTGAGAACCACTGATATAGAAGGTCCGTATCACCTTTTAATCGACTGTAGTGCACAAGTTTCCATGACCCATAAGCATGGCTGGGACCAGAAACCCTCAAACAATGCAAACTTAACAGAGCAAGAAAGAAAGAACTTGGACAGTAGAGGACTAGACAATGACCAAATACAAAATGCTATCAATATCTTAATGCAATATGAATGTGTTTTTAGTTCTGGAGACAATGACTTACAATGTACGACAGCTGCCTGGCATCTCCTTCACACAAGGCAGGCCCCTCCCATATTTATGGACCCGCAAAGAGTCTTTTAAAGAGACTTTGATACTCAACTTCAAGATCTTTCTTCTTGTGAATTAGTGTCACTATTCCCTAGTCCATGGGCAGCACCAGTTGTAATAGTCAACAAGAGAGACAGTGGGGTAAGACTTTGTGTGGACTATAAAAAACGTAATTATATCACATTCAAAGATGCTTATCTGCTGCCCCAAACTGATAATATCCTTGATCCTTTGTCAAATGACAGGTGGTTTTCTACCCTAGATCTTACAAGAAGATACTGGCAAGTGGAGGTCCAACCTGCTAATAGGCACCAGTCATGAACTTTTCAAATTCAATGTCATGCCATTTGATCTCTGGAATGCTCCATGAATCTTTTCGAGATTGACGGACATAATACAGGCTGATTTGCAAGGGACTGCCTCCCTTGTTTACTTGGGTGACACTGGTTGCCCCACTGTGATGATATTTCCTGTACCATTTCCTTCTGCAGTCCTTCCCTGATATGCTAAACTTCACAGTAGACCACTGCACTGACACTTCCCTTAAGCAGTCTATCACTGAGTTGGTGCAAGTTAGTTAAATGGTCTAGGTTATGATAGAGATGATTATCATACAATCTGGAGAGTTTCCCCTTAACCAGGCATTAATAGAGTCTCTGCTCCTCTGCTTAATCCAGTTTTGGTTTGGTGTGGACTTCTGGTAACTGGTTTCCTCCTTCTAGTCGGTGTTGATTGGGGTCATTCTTCTCAGGATTCTAGACATACACACCATTGTTGGAGCTGCTAACTAGTGAGGGATCAGCTATCAGGAGCTGCCTAAACCAATCATCCACCCAGTGCTCCACAAACAGGGCCTCTATTTCATAATTCATAAACCACAATTTTAGAGATCCTGGAGAATCTAGGCTAGACTTTACTTTCATGTGAAATTCATGTGAATTTTGCCATTAAGACCAGCTGCAACATTAAAGAGGATCTTACTGGGTTACTGAATCCATACAATTTTGTTTCCATACTACCATTAGATATAATAATATGATATGAGACCTGATTAATTGTGTCTAAAAGTTAGGTAAAGAAGTAAAATGTTAGCACTTAATACTACTTTATGATAGCATTTAGGGTATAGAAACCAATTACAAAATCTGTTAGGCCAATATATACAACCTGGGAATTGTTGAAATATAATGAGACTCAGGAGAGTTAGACGGCTTGGATGGAAGGGTTTTTAAGGCTGATGTTGGCTTTCTGATCACAGAAGAAGATTAGGGGTAAGGTACAGTATGGAATACACAATTCCAGAAAGAAGAATACCACATTAAGCCAGGCAAAGAGTAGACATGTGCAAATGTTACGACAATGAGAACTGACAGATTGCAATTTCTTACAAAATGTTGTCTTTACGTCAAGATGTCATGTTTTCCACTGCAATTTCCAATTGTTACTCTAGTAATTAGTAAAAAAATACACAACAGTTCTGCATCTTGTGTGTAGGTGCTGAATAGCAGCCATTCAGTAAGAGCTTTACGGTAACTTTGGTTGTGTTGTTCTATTCCACTAGCATCTTGATTCCTACTTCTCCCTGCTCCCCCAGGATACACTGAGTTATGTGATATCAAGTTTGCTTTGATATTCAACAATTCTTGCACATTCGTTCCCGTTTCAGCAGGAGTTGTATCAGCCCTTGCTAAGTCTATTTATTATATATCTACACAGTTTCCATCACTTTGCTTATGGAAAGTACCATGTCTGGGAAGGAAGGTTTTTGCAATGCTTTCCCTGTACATAGAATATTATTTTCCATATACACTTAGGGGCCCATTTACTTACTCACGAACGGGCCGAATGCGTCCGATTGCGTTTTTTTCGTAATGATCGGTATTTTGCGATTTTTTCGGAAAATTATCGCGACTTTTTCGTTACCAATACGATTTTTGCGGAAAAACGCGAGTTTTTCGTAGCCATTCCGAAAGTTGCGATTTTTTCGTAGCGTTAAAACTTGCGCAAAAAGTTGCGATTTTTTCGTAGTGTTAAAACTTGCGCGAAACGTCGCGCCTTTTAAGTTTTAGCGCTACGAAAAAAGCGCAACTTTTCGCGCAAGTTTTAACGCTACGAAAAAATCGCAACTTTCGGAATGGCTACGAAAAACTCGCGTTTTTTCGCGCAAATCGGATTGGTAACGAAAAAGTCGCGATAATTTCCGAAAAGTCGTAAAGGCGCCGAAAAAATCGCAAAAAATACGAAAAAGTCGCAAAATGTTCGTTTTCCAATCGGAATTCTTCCAATTCGGTCGGAATTCGTGTCTTAGTAAATCAGCCCCTTACTGTTCACAGTTTGTCCTCTCCCCGTGTTCATTGGAAGGGGCTGATTTAATAAGTTACTTTCTTATTGGACTAATGGAATAGAAAATGAATAGAGACTTCATTTGACTTCACAAGTGTTGGTTGTAATAATAGCAGAGGGCAATGCACCCCGGGTCATTGTGTTGCTACATACAGTAAGGTTTTATATAAAACTGCTGTATTGATCTGTGTCTTGATCTCTTTCTATGGGATGGAGTTAATTGTCTTCACTACACATTCAATATTCTTCATAAACTGAGGAGCATAACAGATGAAAAAATTTGCCGCGGAAAAATTCGACGAGCGTCCAAAAATTGTCGTCCGCGACAAAAGAATAGCCGTGGGTGACAAAAGAAAAGCCGCAGGCGTCAATTTTTTTTGATGTGCGACATTTTCGCCGTTTCACGAATCTTTTGAAAGATTCGCTAATTTTCCGGCGAAACGGGACAGATTCGCTCATCACTAGTAGAGAGTTTGTCCATAGGCACACACTTATAGGGAGAAATCTTTCCTTTACTCATTGCAAATCCCTTTTCCTTCTGGCTCAAATAATATGCTTATACCCCTGCACCAATCCACAACGGTTAGGTCACTGCACCACTTTTTTAATTATGAATTAGTCCAGGGTACTTGGCTGGAAAGCCCCACACCGCCATATTTTTATCTCCCAGGTCTCCCCTGCATGGACTTATGATGGGCATGTGTACAATGTAACTATTCTTGTGTGCAAGGAGTACTTGGGAGAGAAAAAAATACAGTTCACACTTGCAGCCTGGGCCAGATACTTCATTAAAAAGTTGAGTTGAGTTTTCACTGGGGTTTTCTAGAAAATTTAGTTTTCTAGTAGTTTCTGTCTGTTTTTAGAAGGCACAGTGCTCCTCATTAAGGAAAGTCTTATGATCTGGAGTCTAGAAATTCTCAGACTCCTATGTATTGTACAAAATTAATACAAAGGTTCCAATAAATACATGCCACACACAAACATAAACACTATGTTCAATGCTCTAATGATGCTCACTCATCCACAAACACCGGCACACACTGAATGCTCATAGTACAGAAAGGCAATCACTCACAATACCTGCAGTATAGAGGAATTCTACACATTTGGGGGCTTTATTTTACTGGGGTGTCACATTATACAGTTCTGTCTCTATTGTTATTTTCAACTTTTAATGTATGATCATTGTGTCTGGACTGATAATTTTTATAGGCAACATCAGCGTTGAATGGAAAACCAAACAATAGAGTATGTGTTGGTTCTCGCTGGTCTGTCTGATCTTCCAAGTCTTCAGCTTCCTCTGTTCCTGGTGTTTCTCCTCATTTATCTTATAACTCTGACTGGGAACCTTCTCATCCTTCTCCTGATCTTCACTGATTCCCATCTTCACACCCCCATGTACTTCTTCCTTGGAACCCTGGCATGTCTGGATATGAGTTACTCCTCAGTCACTGTCCCAAGAATGCTCTTTGATTTACTCAGAGAAAGAAAAATCATTTCTGTACCAGCTTGTATAACTCAGACCTACTTCTTCCTCTGTTTCTGTGGATCAGAGATGGCTGTGCTGGCAGTGATGTCCTATGACAGATACATTGCCATCTGCCGCCCTCTTCACTACATGCAGATAATGAGCTGGAATGTTTGTGTTCAGTTTGTATCAATCACTTTGGTTTTTGGGGCTGTACATTCCTTGGTGCATGTTGTTTTTTTAACAAAACTGACATTTTGCAACCCCAATGATTTGCAAAGTTTCTTTTGTGACCTGCCCCAGTTGCTTCATGTCTCCTGTAGTGACACATTCATCAATGTATTGCTTGTATTTCTCTTGGGGATATTGTTTGGTGCTGTCCTATTAGGCATCACCTTTTACCCATATATTACAATAAGCACCACTGTACTGAAAATCCCATCAAAACACACGAGAGCCAAAGCTTTCTCCACCTGCTCCTCCCATCTAACTGTCGTCTCTATATTTTACACTACTGCTTTATTCAATTACTTGCGTTCAAATATGAACGATCATTACGCTGAGGACAAAGTGGCTTCTGTATTTTATGCAATATTAACTCCATTTTTAAATCCTCTGATCTACAGTCTGAGGAACCAGGAGCTCAAATCAAAAATAAAAAGAGCTTTGCAAAGACTGGAAATAAAAACTGGACAAAAAATCTTACAGTAGTTGAAAAACAATAAATGAGTTTATAAACTGCCCTTGCAATAGATTAAAAAAACAAAAAATACTTTGGTTTGACTGTTCAGTTTTATTTAGGGTTGATTATCACTCATTACTATATGCAAGTAAAAGAAAATATATGTTCCTGCAATTGGAGTTGGGAGCATTAAGCACAGTTTCCCAGCACTGAACAAGTCTGTCCCTTTATCCCCATGTCTGATTCCTGTGCCATATAATGACGGGAAAATGACATCATTATCTCTATATGTAAGGTACCAGCAAGGGGCCTGACACAGTGCTGGGAATCAGCATTCTCATTGGTCTCACCTGGTTTCCACATAGAAAAGGCCCATCCTGTTGAATGGAAGTCCAGTGTACCCCCTGCTGTATTACTAGCTGGGCATTTGCTTATTCTAGACAAAAAGGGGTTACACTATATTAGTATAGGCAGAATTTGGAAGAGACTTTCTGCCCATACTTATATTTGACTAGTTTGACGACAGGAACTCTTGCATAAACACATGTGATGTCAACCAAGTCTTTGAAAATCACTATAAAGTAGCAAGGGAGAGTGCATATTTGGGACGATTGGCAAGGGTATTTTTCTTTTATTTGGTTTCTTAACTCAGGGTTAGTGATGGGTGAAACGTTTCACCAGGCATGGATTCACGGCGAACTTCCGCATTTCGCCATTGGCGGTTTGTTTCACGAAATGGATGAAAACATTTGCCACGGAAAAATTCACTGCACGTCCAAAAATTGTCAAAAGAATAGTCGCGAGTCCAAATATTGTCACAAGAATAGTCGCAGGCGTCCAAAGAATAGTCGCAAGTCCAAATATTGTCACAAGAATAGTCGCAGGCGTCAAAAGAATAGTCGCAAGTCCAAATATTGTCACAAGAATAGTTGTGGGCAAAAAAAATTTTTCCATGCGACTTTTCCGCCGTTTCGCAAATCTTTTGAAAGATTCGCAACTTTTTTGGAGAAACGGGACAGATTCGCTCATCACTACTCAGGGTAACTTAATTAATTATCTTTAATAAAGTTGTAGGTAACATGATGAGACTCCTCTACTGCTTGAGATGACTCTTTGTATTACTCTCCTGTTGGCATGAAAAAAAACAAAAAAAACCCCAACCAACTCTGTTGGGAAGGTATGGGGAGAGACTGGGTACTGGGCACACTATAGTGGGATAACACAATTCACCAACAGGGTGGCCAGCAAGGAAAACAAGGACATTACACCCAGAACACAATAACTTTATTTAACCCTTTTAGGGCCACAGAATGTAGAAGTTCTGCGGTTCTGTAGGGGCTAGAAATTAAAGGTCCCTAGCATGTAACACTTGTCTGCTATTGCCTGTTGGAATAGAAAGACATACAATAGTTAACTGTTTTTCATTACCCCAAATATGTTCTTTCCAAAAATATATGGTTTTTATGGGGCAAAATTGTTGTTGTGGCTTTACCCCCACATAAACTGCAGTAAATGTGTTGATTATTCAGTAGCTGACATGACCTCCAGGACTATTTGTATGCACTCATTTCATTTTGGGGTCACTAAATGCCACATACTTTGGTGATCCTATGCATTGCGGGCATCAAGATGTTCTGCAGACCCTTGACATTTTATTTAGGGTGTTTTATCCTTCACACCTAACATGTGAAAATGCTGGAAAGTGGAAGCTTGGAGGTGATTTTTAGATATTTCATCAAAACGGCTAGTTAGGAAAGCTTTGTGACTCAGTAGTTTGGAGTAGAAAGCCATGGTTACCCATTTTGGATTTGCCTGAATGTGTACTTTCCAGAAAATCTATACTTGTTTGTGGCTTTACGCCACATAAAACAAAGTAAATATTTTAATTTTCAGTAACTGAAATTTGAGCAATTCAAATGCACCAATTCGATTCCAGGGCCCCTACATGCCAGATACTTTGGTAATCAAATATCAAAAGGTAGTAATGGAAAAAACATACACAGGGCAAAAATGTATGCCTTTGCATGAATTTAATGTAGCTTTAGCGAACCTGGAAACTGTTTAGCAACATTTTATAGTTTGCACCAGTGCGCAGTATATGTAATAAAATGTCTTACTAGGAAAGTAAAGTTTGCTCCAAAAGAGTACGCCCCCTTAAGGCACATCTGAAAAATACACTATTCGCAGCTAAAATTTGTAATGCAGAAATGAATATTACATGGCTAAATGCTATTTTTTATTCTTATTTGTGTGATTTTTTTTTTCCATTTATGATTTGTATTACATTTCCCCTAATGTATAGTGTTTCTAGGCAAACTAAAATATAACCCCACCCCCTCCCAGTTTCCATACTGTTTCAACCCTCAAAAAATTATGATAAATAGGAAAAAAAATGGCATTTTGCCATAAACGTAGATAATCAAATAAAACAATATATATTTGTATTAAAGTGTTACTTTTTAATAAAATAGAGCAGATAGAACACAATTCTAAAACCTGCTGGGCCATTATAAATGACCTGGGAGTTGATGAAATTAATGAGGCTCAGGAGAATTAGAGAGCTTAGATGGAAGGGTTTATATGGCTGAGGTTTGCTTTCTGCTCATAGAATAGGTCTTGGGGTTAGAATTAACGTACCGTGTCAAATACACAAATCCAGAGAGAAGAATATGAAGCCAAGACAGGCAAAGAGCAGAAATAACAACGAGTTACTGAATAGGAAATCTATGAACCACTGTCTTTGGGTCAACGTGTCCTGTTATGCTCTGGAATTTCCAGTTGTTCCTCTATGAAGTCTCTATGAAAACCCAACAGTTTAGAGAACCAACTTGTGTGTGTGCTGAATAGTCTCCACCAAGTTTGAGATTTCACGTTTACTTTGGTTGTAAAGTGTTTTACTATTCCAGCAGCATCTTCTTCCCAACTTCTCCCTGTTCCACCAGTATTCACTGAGAATGGGCTTTGGCTTTTACTTTGATTATTAAGTGTTTTTTTAACCACATTAATTCCTGTTCCACCATGCTGTGGTTTCAACTCCGTCAAAATCTAAAATCTACATATCTTTGCTTATGGAAAGCGGCATGTCTGGAAATCAATAAAGGTTTTATGCAAAGGTTTCCCTGTACTTATCATTTTGTTTTACCTACACACCTTCTGGCACCTTCTGCCTTCCTGCCAATTCTGTATGAAGAAGATCTTTTCTATTTTATACCTGTAGGTTCCAGTAGTGTTTATCGTTGGTATAGAAAATTACGAGAATTGATTTAATATCATAGCAGTTCTATCCCAGGTCATTACATTGCCACAAACACTAAGGATTTATCTGAAACTGCAATTCTGATCTGTGTCTTGTTCTCTTTCTGTCTCTGCTACCCATAAACTGAGAAGCACAACTGTGTTTTTATTATTTTTTTCCCAAACAGAGGCACTAATCAGTGGTTTATTAATAAAAAAAACACAGATAGCACTTACTGTAGAAAAATTTGCACCTGCATACCATTAATAGTTTTACTAATAAAGATATTTAATGGATTATCTCTAAGCTATAAGAAGTACTGCCAGGAATAGGGTAAGTACAAACACATGTCTTGTTAATTATCAGGAAAAAACTGAAAGAATCACATTTTATGTAACCTCCAAATATAGTCACTATTGCTTTTATATGATAATAATGTATTTTTCTGGCTGCAAACCCCAAACTAAATGATGAACAACCTCCCTCCTCAGCAACCACATTAGAAGAACTTTAGTAGGCAATTTGTTTATATGAACACACTTTTCCTATACTCATGACAAACCTCCTTTCCTTCTCTCTCAAAGATATGCTCTTGTCTCCTTCACTGATCCAAATATCTTTCTATGATCTTGTTAATAAAACTAAAGATCACAGCAGTTAGGAGGTTGAACCGTTTCTCTAAAATGAACCAGCCCAGGGTACTTGGTTGGGGAGCACCACCCCGCCATGTTTGTATCTCCCAGGTCTTTCTTATTCTTGTGTGGGAGATAAGACATTACTGTACACTCCTTAACCAGGTACCCTGGGCCAGATACTTTTTCAAAATGTTGGAGCTCTAGCATGGAGCAAAAGGCGAGAGTTTGCCATTTTTGGTAATTTTTGCCTCTTTTAAATGCTTTTTAGTAGCATTAGGACATGGTGCTCCTGAAATAAAAAGATAATCACTAGTCAGGGAATATGGAGTGCTGGTCCTTTTCTTTCTTGTATAACTAAGAATTGACCAAGCACTCATGATAGGAGAGTAGTCTGAGTGCGGACTTCACCTTGAACATACATTAAATATAGGTTTTATTTTTTTCACTATTTGTATTTTTTGCTCCAAAATGTGGATCCAAAAATATTTTGTTCGACATTTATTATGCAACAAATGGGAAAGAAAAAATACGCCATCTAAAAGCTCTTGTGGTCATGTAGGTCTCAATGGCAGCTGTCCTTTTTACAACGGGAAGATCTTTCTTTGCTTCATGGTTTTAGCACTTTCGGGGGTTTCTTATGCTTTTGTTTGTGAGACAATACCGAATATTTGAGTTTTCACTTTTTTTTTTCTCCACTTTTTTTGTTCGTGCCTTTTTTAAGAAATCCATTAGTAGTTTTAGAGAAAATGAGCTTAGTCATGGTTTCAAAAACCACGTAAATGAGAATCTGGATGAATGGGTCTCCCCAAGTCAATTTGAGAATCTGGTCCTATAAATACTTTACATAACACACAGACATACACACTACATTTATTTCCACAAATAATGCACACACACTCACAAGCTGAGCAGGCACACAGTGCAGTATTTTCACACATTGCATGCACAAACTACACCCGTCTTTGAAATCTCGCACTGCAGGAACGCAGGGTTTCTACACATACAGTCTGGTTGCTTGATGTTACTGAAGGATGTCAATGATGTCTGGTCATTTTTATAGGAACAAAATATGGAAAACCAAACAATAGTGTATATGTTGGTCCTCGCTGGTCTGTCTGATCTTCCGAGTCTTCAAATCCCTCTGTTCCTGGTGTTTCTCCTCATCTATCTTATAACTCTGACTATGAACCTTCTCATCCTTCTCCTGATCTTCACTGATTCCCATCTTCACACCCCCATGTACTTCTTCCTTGGAACCCTGGCATGTCTGGATATGAGTTGCTCCTCAGTCACTGTCCCAAGGATGCTCTTTGATTCACTCAGAGAGAGAAGAATCATTTCTGTACCAGCTTGTATAACTCAGATCTACTTCTTCTTCTTTTTCGTTGTATCAGAGGTGTTAGTGCTGGCAGTGATGTCCTGTGACAGATACATTGCTATCTGCCGCCCTCTTCACTACATGCAGATAATGAGCTGGAAAGTTTGTGTTCAACTTGTATCAATCATTTTGGTTTTTGGTGCAGGATATTCCTTGGTGCATGTTGTTTTTTTAACTAAACTGACATTTTGCAACCCCAATGATTTGCAAAGTTTCTTTTGTGACCTGCCCCAGTTGCTTCAAGTCTCCTGTAGTGACACATTCATCAATGTATTGCTTGTATTTCTTTTGGGGATATTGTTTGCCGTATGCCTTTTGGGGGTCACCTTTTACCCATATATTACAATAATCACCACAGTTCTGAAAATCCCATCAAAACACATGAGATCCAAAGCTTTCTCCACCTGCTCCTCCCATCTAACTGTGGTCTTTATATTTTACACTACTACATTCTTCAATTACGTGCGTGCAAATATGAATGATCATCATACAGAGGACAAAGTGGCTTCTGTATTTTATGCAATATTCACTCCATTTTTAAATCCTCTGATCTACAGTCTGAGGAACCAGGAAATCAAATCATCAATAAAAAGAGCTTTGCAAAGACTGGAATACAAAACTGGACAATAAATTGAGCAGCAACATCAATAAAATGTTTCCCTAAATCTCCCCAGCCAGGGGCAGCATTGAAATGCAAAAGAATCCTCCAATGAGAATCCCAGCTGATCTGTATAAATCTGGCTCCCTGTTCTCTGTTCCTGCAATTGGAGTTGGGAGCATTAAGCACAGTTTCCCAGCACTGAACAAGTCTGTCCCTTTATCCCCATGTCTGATTCCTGTGCCATATAATGACGGGAAAATGACATCATTATCTCTATATGTAAGGTACCAGCAAGGGGCCTGACATAGTACTGGAAATCAGCATTCTCATTGGTCAGTTCTTTTGGCTTTATAATTACATTTTTATCAGTAGAACTCTCATTGGTTAACTTTCTTGCATCCATAAATATATTTTTCAGCAACTTCTATGGAAAATGAGACAATGTTGCGGTTGGGTTCTGCATTGGATTCCCCTTTATTTAACCAGTTTATGAATGACTTCATGAATGGGATGCATTATCTGTGTTTGCTAATTGTACAAAACCAAGCAATACAGCTGAATCCATTCATAATATATCATACCCTTGGCAAATTGTTTCGTGAAACTTCCATGAAAAATTGCATGGAAAAAATTGTTGAGCGTAATTAAAAGCTGCGGTCACGTAAAATGGGGCTCGGTCACATAAAATCAGGCGCATGCGCGTCAAAACTGGACACCAAATTGGGCCAAAAAGAAAGACACGGGTGACAAAAAAGACATGGGCGACAAAAAAAGTTGTGCAGCAAATGCATTTCATGGATTTTTCGCCATTTTGCGAATTTTATGGCGATGCAAAATGGGACAGATTCGCTCATCATTAGCCAGCGTTTGTCATGACAGACTGGAACTTCAATAGGAGACGGCCTAAAAGAAAACTGCATTTGCATTAAAGTGACAATAACACTATAGTGTTAACCTCGCAGATGAATAGACTTTGTTTTCTGGGTTATCGATCTAATTTTATGGGGGGAATATAATAAAAGTCGGAAATGGAAAAAAATCACAATGTGAAAATGAATGCCCCTGTGTGAACAAACTTGCCTTTGCGCAAATTTTATATGGGCTTTGCGTACACGGACCACTTCCAACAGCGGGAGAAAGTTTATGAACTTTATTGTTCACGGCAGTGCGCAGTGTATGTAATAAAACTTCCCAATGAAAAAGTTGTCAGGTTTGCTCCAAAAGATAGTTCTAATGAACAGTATTACATTACGAAATACAAATTTGTATTCTTATTTTATTTACTTTCCCCCATGAAGCCGTTTGACAAACATCAAAATAGAAAGCCAACTACAATTTGTACAAAAGACATATTTAACCTAAAAAATGTTCTAGGAAATCCCAGATAGGCCTTGGGCAATTGCAAATCGTGGAGCACACAAGCATCTGCAGCATGGAGTGCAAAGGCAGCCACAAGAACATTCTAGAACAGCAAAGCCTTTTTATACTCTTTACTAGTGATGGGCGAAAAAATTGACGGGAATGGAATCGGAGCTAATTTCTGCATTTCGACATTGGCAACAAAATTCTAAAAGAATTATCTTGCACCAAATAGAATTGTCTCTCTCATGAAAAGAATTGTCGCGCATCAAACCTATTGTCACATGTATTATAGAGCACATAACATTTTTGCTTGACGTGCACCATTTCCTCCATTTAACGAATTTTTCACCGTTTTGTGGTGAGAGATTTGTGAATTTTTTGGCAAAGCGAAATGCGTCAGATTTGCTCATCACTACTCTTTACATTTCTGGGTGTGGTGGTTCCCAAATGAGTGATGATTGGTTTATATCACTCAGTAGGAGAAACTTTTGACCATAAAGAAATAGTGTCACTACAATAAATGTCACTTTCAGCTGATTTTTTTTCTAAAACTACACACAGCTATGAACATTTTCAATAGAAAAACAGATGCGGAACTGGAAATGCTGATAAAGCTGTTATTCCAAATAAGATTATTTCTCGCAATTGAAAAAACATCACAAAAAATTTAATTTTAAAAGCTGACACAGAACTTTGTGCAGGTAAAGCAATTGAGGTAAATCCCATTGAATTGAACCCCATCCAACTGTTCTACTGCTTTAGATGACTCTCTGTATTGCTCTCCTGCTGGCATGAAAAAAAACCACAGCCATCTCTGAGAAGGTATGGGGAGAGACTGGGTACAAGCGACTCTATAGTGGGAAATCACAATTCACCAACAGGGTGGCCAGCAACGATTTTTTTGTGACTTTACCCCCACATAAAATGTGTTGATTATTCAGTAGCTGATGTGACCTCCAGGACTATTATTATGCACTAATTTGATTTTAAATGGCAGATAGTTTGGTGATCCGATACATACTGAGAATCAAGCTGTTCTGTAGACACTTGCCATTCATATTTAGTATTTTTTATCTTGACACCTAATAACAAACCTAATAACGTGTGAAAATGCCGGAAAGTGGAAGCTTTGAGGTGATTTTCAGGTATTTCATCAAAGCCACTAATTGAGGAAAGCTTTGTAACTCTGTAGTTTGAAGTAGAAAGACCTGGTTACCCATTTTGGATTTGCCAGAAAGTGTACTTTCCAAAAAATCTTTTATGGGGTGAACATATTTTTACGGCATTTTGCCGTAAATGTAGATAAGCCAGTAAAACAATATATATTTGTATTCAATGTTACTTTACAACAAAATAGAGCAAACAATTCTAAACAATTCTAAAATCTGCTGGGCTATTATAAATGACCTTGGAGTTGATAAAATTAATGAGGCTCAGGAGAATTAGAGAGCTTAGATGGAAGGGTTTATATGGCTGAGGTTTGCTCTCAGTTCATAGAATACGTCTTGAGGTTAGAATTAACGTACTGTGTCAATTACACAAATCCAGAGAGAAGAATATGATGCCAAAAGAGGCAAAGAGCAGAAAAAAGCAGCTGTAACAATGAGTTATTGAATAGGAAATTTATGAAACACTGTCTTTGGGTCAACCTGTCCTGTTATGCTCTGGAATTTCCAGTTGTTACTCTATGAAGTCTCTATGAAAACTCAACAGTTTAGAGAACCAACTAGTGTGTGTGCTGAATAGTCTCCGCCCAGTTTGAGATTTCAAGTTGACTTTGGTTGTAAAGTGTTTTACTATTCCAGCAGCATCTTCTTCCCAACTTCTCCCTGTTCCACCAGTATTCACTGAGAATGGGCTTTGGCCTTTACTCTGATTATTAAGTGTTTTTTTTAACCACATTAATTCCTATTTCACCAGGCTGTGGTTTCAACAAGGCATCAACCCCTGCAAAATCTGAAATATACATATCTTTGCTTATGGAAACCGGCATGCCTGGGAATCAATAAAGGTTTTGGGTAAAGGTTTCCCTGTACTTATCATTTTGTTTTACCGATTCACCTTCTGCCTTCCTGCCAATTCTGTATGAAGAAGATCTTTGCTATTTTATACCTGTAGGTTCCGGTAGTGTTTATCATTGGTATAGAAAATTAAAAGAGAATTGATTTAATATCATACGAATTCAAGTTGTGGTTGTAATAACAGAAGGCAGCAGTTCTATCCCAGGTCATTACGTTGCCACATACACTAAGGCTTTATCTGAAACTGCAATTCTGATCTGCATCTTGTTCTCTTTCTGTCTCTGCTACCCATAAACTGAGAAGCACAACTGTGTTTTTTATTATTTTTTTCCCGAACATTGGCACTAATCAGTGGTTTGTTAATAAAAAACAGCAAAGCACTTACAAATTTGCTCCTGCATACCATTAATAGTTTCACTAATAAAGCTATTTAATGGATTAGCTCTAATCTATAAGAAGTACTGCCAGGAATAGGGTAAGTACAAACACATGTCATAAATACCCCCCAGATATAGTCACTATTGCTTTTATATAATAATAATGTATTTTTCTGGCTGCAAACCCCAAACTAAATGATGAACAACCTCCCTCCTCACCAACCACGTTAGAAGAACTTTAGTAGGCAATTTGTTTATATGAACACACTTTTCCTATACTCATGACAAACCTTCTTTCCTTCTCTCTCAAAGATGTGCTCTTGTCTCCTTCACTGATCCAAATATCTTTCTATGATCTTGGAAATAAAACTAAAGATCACAGCAGTTAGGATGTAAAATGAACCAGCCCAGGGTACTTGGTTGGGGAGCACCACCCTGCCATGTTTTTATCTCCCAGGTCTTTCTTATTCTTGTGTGGGAGATAAGAAATTACTATACACTCCTTAGTCAGGAACCCTGGGCCAGATGTTTCTTTATAGTATTGGGACTCTAGCATGGAGCAAAAGGTGAGAGTTTTCACAGGGCTTTGCCAATTTTGGTCATTTCTGCCTAATAATTAGTCAATTTTCTTCTTGTATAATTAACAATTAATCAAACACCCAAGATAGAAGAGTGCTCTGAGTGCAGATTTCCCCTTGAACATATGAACTATAGGTTGTATTTGTTCACTATTTGTATTTTTTGCTCCAAAATGTAATTTTGTTGCAAGAAAACTATTTTTTTGCCATTTATTACACAACAAACGGGAAAGAAAAAATATGCCATCTAAAAGCTGTTGAGGTCATGTACGTCTTCAAAGGCAGCTGTCCTTTTTGGAAGATCTTTCTTTGCTTCATGGTTTTAGTGCTTTCGGGGTTTTTTTATGCTTTCGTTTATGAGACAATACCAAACATTTGTGTTTTCACGTTTTTTTCTCCACTTTTTTTGTTTGTGCTTTTTTTAAGAAAGCCCTTGCCATTAGTAGTTTTAGAGAAAATGAGCTTAGTTATGGTTTAAAAAACCACGTAAATGAGAATGTGGATAAATGGGCCTCCCCGAGTCAATTTGGGAATCTGGTCCAATAAACACACAGGCATATACACTACGTTTATTTCCCCAAGTAATGCTCACACATTCACAAGCTAAGCAGGCACACACTGAGTGCTTATAGCACAGAAACATAATTGCTCACCAGCTCATCTTTTACACCTCGCAGTATTTGCACACATTGCATGCACAAACTACATTCGTCTTTGGTTTCTACACATACAGTCTGTGTGCTTGATGTTACTGAGGGATGTCAATGATATCTGGTCATTTTTATAGGAACGTAATATGGAAAATCAGACAACAGTGTATATGTTGGTCCTCACTGGTTTGTCTGATCTTCCGAGTCTTCAGCTTCCTCTGTTCCTGGTGTTTCTCCTCATCTATCTTATAACTCTGACTGGGAACCTTCTCATCCTTCTCCTGATCTTCACTGATTCCCATCTTCACACCCCCATGTACTTCTTCCTTGGAACCCTGGCATGTCTGGATATGAGTTGCTCCTCAGTCACTGTCCCAAGAATGCTCTATGATTTACTGAGAGAAAGAAGAATAATTTCTGTACCAGCTTGTATAACTCAGTTCTACTTCTTTCTCTTTTTTGCTATATCAGAGATGTCTGTACTGGCAGTGATGTCCTATGACAGATACATTGCTATCTGCCGCCCTCTTCACTACATGCAGATAATGAGCTGGAACATTTGTGTTAAACTTGTTTCAATCATTTTGGTTTTTGGTGCAGGATATTCCTTGTTGCATGTTGTATTTTTAACTAAACTGACATTTTGCAACCCCAATGATTTGCAAAGTTTCTTTTGTGACCTGCCCCAGTTGCTTCAAGTCTCCTGTAGTGACACATTCATCAATGTATTGCTTATACTTCTTTTGGGGATATTGTTAGCCGTATGCCTTTTGGGTGTCACCTTTTACCCATATATTACAATAATCACTGCAGTTCTGAAAATCCCATCAAAAAACATGAGATCCAAAGCTTTCTCCACCTGCTCCTCCCATCTAACTGTGGTCTCTATATTTTACACTACTGCTTTATTCAATTACGTGCATTCAAATATGAATGATCATCAAACAGAGGACAAAGTGGCTCCTGTATTTTATGCAATATTAACTCCCTTTTTAAATCCTCTGATCTACAGTCTGAGGAACCAGGAGCTCAAGTCATCAATAAAAAGAGCTTTGCAAAGACTGGAAATCAAAATGGGACAAAAAAATTCCAGTAGCTGCTCTTGCAATAGATTTAAAAAAATGGTACAATAAAAATGGCAGTGTTCTCAATAGTTAAAAAACTTGTGTGTTTCCTAACCCAAAGCTCAGAGTTGGTCAAATGGGCAAAACAGCAGTGATTACCTTTCATCTGGTAGGGTAGTACAGGACTGGAGGATAGCTGATGTAATTCCACTATTTAAAAACAGATTATGGTCCCAGATTATGGCCTGTCATTTTGACATCCTCAACCAAACTTTTCCATGCTACAGTTCCTGGAATAATGTAACATATAATGAAGGTTGAAGCAGTCTGGGAGCTGTCATCCAGCAATATCAATAAAACTTTTCCCCAAATCTCCCCAGCCAGTGGCTGCATTGAAATGCAAAAGAATCCTCCAATGAGAATCCCAGCTGATCTGTATAAATCCGGCTCCCTGTTCTCTGTTCCTGCAATTGGAGTTGGGAGCATTAAGCACAGTTTCCCAGCACTGAACAAGTCTGTCCCTTTATCCCCATGTCTGATTCCTGTGCCATATAATGACGGGAAAAATGTCAAATTTGTATTCCTATTTTACTTTCCCCTATAAAGCTGTAGATAAAGACAAACATCAAAAAAGAAGACCAACTACAATTTGTACAAAAGACATATTTAACCTTAAAATATTCTAGAAAATCCCAGATAGGCCCTGGACAATTGCAATTGCAAATCGGGGAGCACACAAGCATCTGCGGTATGGAGTGCAAAGGCAGCCACAAGAACATTCTAGAACAGCAAAGACTTTTTATACTCTTTACTAGTGATGGGCAAAAAAATTTGGCAGGATTCACAGTGAATTTCCATGGTTCAACATTGGGTAAAAAAATTTGCCGCGCGTCCAAAAGAATTGTCTCGCATAAAAAAGAATTGTTTCTCATGAAAAGAATTGTCTCTCTCATGAAAAGAATTGTCGTGCATCAAACGTATTGTACCATGTATTATTGTATGCGCCAAACTTTTTTTTGACGTGCATCATTTCCCGTTTAACAAATTTTTCACCGTTTCGTGAATCTTTTGAAAGATTCGCAAATTTTTCGGCGAAGCGAAACAGGACAGATCCGCTTATCAAATACATTTCTGGGTGTGGTGGTTCACAAATGAGTGATGATTGGTTTATATCACTCAGTAGGAGAAAGTTGTGACCATAAAGAAATAGTGTCACTACAATAAATTCATGTCAGTTTCAGCAGATTTTTTTTTTTCTAAAACTACACATGGCTATGAAGAGTTTCCATGGAAAAACAGATGCGGAACTGGAAATGCTGATAAAGCTGTTATTCCAAATTAGATTATTTCTCGCTCAATTGAAAAAAACATCACAAAAAATTGAATTTTAAAAGCTGACACAGAACTTTATGCAGGTAAAGCAATTTAGGTAAAGCCCATTGAACTGAACCCCATCCAACTCTTCTACTGCTTTAGATGACTCTCTGTATTGCTCTCCTGCTGGAATGAAAAAAAACCACAGCAAACTCTGAGAAGGTATGGGGAGAGACTGGGTACCAGGCACACTATAGTGGGAAATCACAATTCACCAACATGGTGGCCAGCAATGATTTTTTTGTGACTTTACCCCCACATAAAATGTGTTGATTATTCAGTAGCTGATGTGACCTCCAGGACTATTATTATGCACTAATTTGATTTTAAATGGCAGATAGTTTGGTGATCCTATACATACTAGGAATCAAGCTGTTCTGTAGACCCTTGCCATTCATACTTAGGATTTTTTATCTTCACACCTAATAACATGTGAAAATGCCGGAAAGTGGAAGCTTTGAGGTGATTTTCAGATAATTCATCAAAGCCACTAATTGAGGAAAGCTTTGTTACTCTGTAGTTTGAAGTAGAAAAGCATGGGTACCCATTTTGGATTTGCCTGAAAGTGTACTTTCCAAAAAAATCTATTCTTTTATGGGGTGAACATATTTTTTACGGCATTTTGCCGTAAATGTAGATACGCAAGTAAAACAATATATATTTGTATTCAGTGTTACTTTACATTAAAACAGAGCAGATAGAACACAATTCTAAAATCTGCTGGGCTATTATAAATGACCTGGGAGTTGATGAAATTAATGAGGCTCAGGAGAATAAGAGAGCTTGGATGGAAGGGTTTATATGGCTGAGGTTTGCTTTGTGTTCATAGAATAGGTCTTGAGGTTAGAATTAATGTACCGTGTCAATTACATAAATCCAGAGAGAATAATATGAAGCCAAGACAGGCAAAGAGTAGAAATAATCAGATGTAACAATGAGTTATTGAATAGGAAATCTATGAAGCACTGTCTTTGGGTCAACACATCCCGTTATGCTCTGGAATTTCCAGTTGTTACTCTATGAAGTCTCTATGAAAACCCAACAGTTTAGAGAACCAACTAGTCTCCACCCAGTTTGAGATTTCACATTTACTTTGATTGTAAAGCGTTTTACTATTCCAGCCCATCCTCACCATGTTCCACCAGTATTCACTGAGAATATGCTTTGGCTTTTACTTTGATTATTAAGGCTGTGGTTTCAACAAAGCATCAACTCCTGCAAAATCTAAAATCTACACAGTTTTGTTCACTTTGCTTATGGAAACCGGCATGTCTGGGAAGCAATAAAGGTTTTGGGCAAAGGTTTCCCTGTACTTATGATTTTGTTTTACCTACACACCGCCTGGCACCTTCTGCCTTCCTGCCAATTCTGTACAAAGAAGAACTTTGCTATTTTATACCTGTAGGTTCCGGTAGTGTTTATCGTTGGTCTAGAAAATTAAAAGAGAATTGATTTAATATCATATGAATTCAAGTTGTGGTTGTAATAATAGAAGAAAGCAGGTCATTACGTTGCCACATACACTAAGGATTTATCTAAAACTGCAGTTCTGATCTGTGTCTTGTTCTCTTTCTGTCTTTGCTACCCATAAACTGAGAAGCACAACTGTGTTTTTTATATGTATTATTTTCCAGATAGTGGCACTTATGTGTTAATAAAAAACAGCAAAGCACTTACAAATTTGCTCCTGCATACCATTAATAGTTTTACTAATAAAGATAATTAATGGATTAGCTCTAATCTATAGGAAGTACTGTCAGGAATAGGGTAAGTACAAACAAATATCATATTTATTATCAGGCTAAAACTGAAAGAATCACATTTTATGTAACCTCAATATTTCATGAGAAATACCCCCCAAATTATATGATAATAATGTATTTTTCTGGCTGAAAACCCCTAACTAAATGTTGAACACCTCCTTCCTCACCACCTACTTTAGAAGAACTTTAGTAGGCAATTTGTTTATATGAACACACTTTTCATATACTCCTATACCTCCTTTGCTTCTCTCTCAAAGATGTGCTCTTGTCTCCTTCACTGATCCAAAAATCTTTCTATGATAAATAAAACTAAAGACCACAGCAGTTAGGAGGCTGAACCACTTCTCTAAAATGAACCAGCCCAGGGTACTTGGTTGGGGAGCACCACCCCGCCATGTTTGTATCTCCCAGGTCTTTCTTATTCTTGTGTGGGAGATAAGACATTACTGTACACTCCTTAGCCAGGTACCCTGGGCCAGATACTTTTTCAAAATGTTGGAGCTCAAGCATGGAGCAAAAGGTGAGAGTTTTCACAGGGGTTTGCCATTTTTGGTCATTTCTGCCTCTTTTAAATGCTTTTTAGTAGCATTATGGCGCTCCACATTAAGGAAATATATCTAATCTAAAGTTTACAAATCCATTCCAGAAATATATATTTATAAAAAGAAGAATATATATATATATATATATATATATATATATATAAAGGTGCCCCAGTGGGACCGAAACGTTAAATAAAAACATAATCACTATTCAGGGAATATGGAGTGCTGGTCCTTTTCCTTCTTGTATAACTAACAATTGACCGAACACCCAAGATAGGAGAGTGGTCTGAGTGCGGACTTCACCTTGAACATACATTAACTATAGGTTGTATTTTTTTCACTATTTGTATTGTTTGGTTTTAAGAAAACCCTTACCATTAGTAGTTTTAGAGAAAATGAGCTTAGTCATGGTTTCAAACACCACGTAAATGAGAATGTGGATAAATGGGTCTCCATTTGGTACAATAAATACTGTACATAACACACAGACATACAGACTACATTTATCTCCCCAAGTAATGCTCACACATTCACAAGCTAAGTAGGCACACAGTGCTTCGCAGTATTTTCACACATTGCAGGCATTAATTACCTGCGGGAATGCAGGGTTTCTACACATACAGTCTGGGTACTCAGTGTTACTGAGTGATGTCAATGATGTCTGGTCATTTTTATAGGAAACATCAATGTAATATGGAAAACAAATCAACAGTGTATGTGTTGGTTCTCGCTGGTCTGTCTGATCTTCCGAGTCTTCAGTTTCCTCTGTTCCTGGTGTTTCTCCTCATCTATCTTATAACTCTGACTGGGAACCTTCTCATCCTTCTCCTGATCTTCACTGATTCCCATCTTCACACCCCCATGTACTTCTTCCTTGGAACCCTGGCATGTCTGGATATGAGTCTCTCCTCAGTCACTGTCCCAAGAATGCTCTTTGATTTACTCACAAAGAGAAGGGTAATTTCTGTACCAGCTTGTATAACTCAGATCTACTTCTTCCTATTTTTCTGCACATCAGAGATGGCTGTGCTGGCAGTGATGTCCTATGACAGATACATTGCCATCTGCCGCCCTCTTCACTACATGCAGATAATGACCTGGAATGTTTGTGTTCAGTTTGTATCAATCATTTTGGTTTTTGGTGCAGTACATTCCTTGGTGCACGCTGTTTTTTTAACTAAACTGACATTTTGCAACCCCAATGATTTGCAAAGTTTCTTTTGTGACCTGCCCCAGTTGCTTGAGGCCTCCTGTAGTGACACATTCCTCAACATATTGCTTATATTTCTTTTGGGGATATTGTTTGCCGTATGTCTTTTAGGGGTCACCTTTTACCCATATATTATAATAATCGCTGCAGTTCTGAAAATCCCATCAAAACACACAAGATCCAAAGCTTTCTCCACCTGCTCCTCCCATCTAACTGTCGTCTTTATATTCTACACTACTGCTTCCTTCAATTACGTGCGTTCAAATATGAATGATCATCACACAGAGGACAAAGTGGCTTCTGTATTTTATGCAATATTAACTCCCTTTTTAAATCCTCTGATCTACAGTCTGAGGAACCAGGAGCTCAAATCATCAATAAAAAGAGCTTTGAAAAGACTGGAAATCAGAACAGGACAAAAAAAATTACAGTAGCTGCTCTTGCAATAGAAAAAAAAATGGTACAATAAAGCCATAGATAAAGACAAATATCAAAAAAGAAGACCAAGTAAAATTTATACAACAGACATATTTAACCTAAATAATGTTCTAGGAAATGCCAGATAGGCTTGGAACAATTGCAATCGGGGGGGAACACACAAGCATCTGCAGTATGGAGTGCAAAGGCACATTCTAGAACAGCAAAGCCTTTTTATGCTCTTTACATGTTTGGGTGTGGTGGTTCCCAAATGAGTGATGATTGGTAGCAATGAGCGAATCTGTCGCGCTCGCCGAAAAATTTGCGAATCTTTCAAAAGATTTGCGAAACCGCGGAAAAGTTGTGCGTCATAAAGAATTGTCGCACGCAACAATACTTATGAAGCACGACAATACGTTTGATGCACAACAATTCTTTTGATGAGAGACAATTCTTTTTGGCCTGAGACAGTTTTTTTGACGAGAGAGACAATTCTTTTTGATGCAAAAGACAAATTTTTTTGACACGAGAGACAATTCTTTTGATGAGAGATAATTCTTTTCGGCACGAGACATTTCTTTTGATGAGAGAATTCTTTTTGATGCAAGAGACAATTTTTTTGACACAAGAGACAATGCTTTTGATGAGAGACAATTCTTTTGATGAGAGACAATTCTTTTTGACATATGAGACAATTCTTTTTGATGCAAGAGACAATTTTTTTTGACATGAGAGACAATTCTTTTGATGAGAGAGACAATTCTTTTGATGAGAGAGACAATTCTTTTTGGCGCGAGACAATTCTTTTGACAGGCAACAATACGCTTGATGCAGAAGAGAATTCTTTTGCCACTCGTGAAATTCAAATAAAGTCATGCTATGAAGAGTTTCCATGAGAAAACTCTGCAGAACTGGAAATTCAAAATTAGATTAGAGATTAGAGCTTTATCATAACTTTAGCCTATTGAATTGAACCCCATCCAGGAAAAATGGGATATGGAATCAGTCTGTTTGTCCTGCTCTTGTGGATAATATAGAATAAAAGTGTTCATTTAGTGAAAAGGTTTAAGTTGATGGATGTTTGTCTTTTTCAACCCCATCTACTGTTTCATTAAGTATGCACATATCAATGGTCAGTAAGGTTTGAGGTTCTGGGATAGGCTGGACAACAGCAGGACAGAACAGAACCGGACTAGGCTCATTTATCACCAGTGGGCAGTACTGAGTACAGTTTTGGACTCCAGTAAATAAAGAAACAATATGGGACTAGACAGAGTTCAGAAAGTGGTAGCTAGCATCTACAGTATAATTATTGAAAATACAGAAGAAGATACATCTGGTACACAGTGAAATCATTTTCTTATTCAATCATATTCAATGTCATAAAGAGACATTATGGAACAAGATAGATTTCAAACTACAGTAGGTAACTAGGTTTATAAATAAGAGGATCTCAGTTATAAAGATACAGGTGAAGATGCATCTGGTTCACAGTCAGATACATTTCCCAGTATTGTGACTTATGTGCATCAGATACATCAAAAAAGTCTGCTCCATTTGAAGGCTAAACAAGTTGGTACTGTCTACATTTGAGAGAGATACTTTAGGATGGGGTCCTAACCTTCATGGAACTTTATCATAATATCCAAACAGTATGTGGATCTATCCGATGTTTTTATGGTCCTATCCGGGTACATCCTTGGCCAGAATGCCGGACCTCAGCATGGACCCCTGTTACCAAAATGTATCTTCGGTTTTCCTCAAAACTAATATTTTTCAAAATAAGACATAATTTATTCTAGCGAAGTGAAGCCTAGTCCTGTCATTGTTATAGTTTTGACTATGAAGATTTTCATTCATCCAGGTCATAGTATATCTAGTATAAATAAATCTAAAGCAACTGGACTTGTTAAGTAATCATTGAAGATGTTTCACTACTAATCCGAGTTGAACTGAAGAAGCTGCTCGGATGAGTAGTGAAACATCTTCAATGATTACTTAACAAGTCCAGTTGCTTTAGATTTATTTATAGTAGATATGTTATAGTTTTGTTTACCATTACTGCTGAAACATGGGAATCAAAATACTGGTAATAAAAACAGAACATAATCATTTATCAGAATACTTGTACCTTTAGATATTAGTCTACTTTTATCCACATGAAAACTTCCTAGTTTGCGACTTCTGAATGATGCACAAGTTAGGGCCATTCAAGGGGCCACCAACGTCCCGTCATTCAAATACCGGTTTAACAAGATTACAGACTTATGTTTTAGATGAATCTTTGAAATCCCGTTATTTGAAATCATTTTTTTAATTGGGCAGTGGTTAACCATTCAGTGCTGAATCAATTCCAGACTGCAAGGAGAGTTATTCTGCAGGAAGAATGGCCAAACTTCCATGTGGGTAAGAACCCCCACACCCGTCCCTTTAATGGTGGTCTTATGCCATTAAAAATTGGGTGTTGGTTAATGGGCAGTCTTCTCCTTTACAAGCCGCAAGCTGAGTGCTCCATTATTCCATATGGGTGTGTCTGGATGTTTAGCATGGTGTGTGCATACTGCTTCAGCTCGCGACCATATGGTGCGGGTTAGGGATATTATGGGGTGAGCTGTATTTTGTTGTTTGTCGGGTGGGGTTTTTAGTATTACTTGTAACATGGGTCTTTCTGGGCTGTTTAGAGCCATTAGCAGTTTAGAGGATGGGCAAATGGGTTTTGGGGTGAACCAAGGTTTAGCATGTGCTAGTTGGGCAGCCAGGTAGTATAGTTTAAAGTCTGGTAGGGATGCTCCTCCGCTGTTTGCGGCTTTTTTGAGGGAGTCCAGTTTAAGTCTCCTTCTCCCCGTTCCCCATATAAAGGGGACCATTAGTTTATCAAGTTTTTGAAAGAAGGATTTGGGGAATACACTAGTTGAGATACTTGATCTTGACTACATAAACATTTCTCCCTGAAATGTGAGATTTTTTATGACATTTGTCAAAGTTTCTAAAGAATCTTATGTTTTCTCAATGGTGGTGTCATCTTGCCATGTTTGGCACAAAAGATTCAATATAAAAGTCTGAATATAGGTCTTTCCTGTGAAGGTCCTGGGAGTGATTAACTTTCTGTTTTGGCTTGATCTACTGGTTCCTGATCTCTGCTTTGTCCCTGACTATGCTGATTGCAGCCAGCCCCAATTATATGCCTGAATTCGACTAAAAGACTTGCTTAACCCCTTGGATACCACGTACTGGATTTTCTGAACTCAACTTCCTCCTTGGGCCTGACCTCAACCCTGGTAGATTATGTTGGCATTATAAAAAGTATTATCCTTTATAAAAGATAGCTTTTTGGTTTAAAGTCAAACACATTTACGATAACTGTGATAGGCAAGTATTTTTTTACCCCTCTGAGGAAAATCGGTTGTGGTTTCAGACTGTTTCCCCCCCTTGTAGATCATATACAGTTGATGGATAGATATCTTTTTCAACCCAGTTTACAATTTAATTATGTACATATCCATAATTAATAAGATTTGAGGTTATGGGGTAGGCTGGACTCAGGATCATTGGCCAGTCTTAATAATGTTCTGTATAGTCAATGGCAGGACAGGACCAGGCTCATTAACCACCAGTGGGCAATCTATAGAGTACAATTTTGGATTTCAATACATAAACAAACAATATGGTACTAAACAGATTCCAGAGAATGGTAACTATTATTGTTTTAAGGCTGAACAAGTTGGGATTATTTACATTTGAGAGAGATACTGGGGGGATCCTAACCAGCATGGAAAAATTAATCATAACCAGTGTCGGACTGGCCCACCAGGATACCAGGAAAACTCCTGGTGGGCCCAGGTGTCAATGTTGCGCCTAAACATTGGGCTGCTTCATGGTTATTCCCTATTTTTGAATGGGAAGAAAGAGGAGAAATAGATGGAAGAATAGATGCTAGCATGTAAATAAAAGAGACTAGGAGAATAAAGAGGTTTGGTGAGCAAAGGAGAAGAAACGTTTGGAGAGTGGGCCTATGGTCTAAGGTTTTCTGGTGGGCCCATGGGGTCCCAGTCCAACACTGATCATAATATCCAAACAGTATGTGGAACTATCCAGTGCTTTTCTTGTCATTTCCTGGTACATCCTTGTCCACAATGCTAAACCTCAGCATGGACCCCTGTCACCAATATGTATCTTCAGATTTCCCCAAGACTATAATATTTTTACGAAATAAGACATCATTTATTCTAATGACGATAAGCCTAGCCCTATTGGTATAGTTTTGTTTGCCATTACTGCTGGATCACGGGAGTCCAAATAATGATAATAATAAAAGAACATATTTATTTATCAGAATGCCACCTTCATTTATTAGTCTACTTTTTTTATCTTTAAAAACGTCCTAGTTTGTGGCTTCTGAATGACGCCCAAGTTAGGGACATTCAAAAGGATGCCAAGGTTCCACCAACTTCCTGTCATTTCTGTATGTTGTTCTCCAAAGACTAGTTTAACAAGATTGGGCAGTGGTTCCCACATCAAGGAAAGGAGTTTACTATGGTAAATTTTCATATGCAGAATTTGAAATGGCCAGGCTGACTACAGGAGCCCTTGAATAAGCCCATGTGATGTCAACCAAGTCTAGCCAGATTACTATAAAGCTGCAAAGGGGAAGTGCATATATGGGACAATAGCCAATGATTTTTTTCTTATTTTTTTTTTTTTATTTCGGTTCCTTTTATTTATTTTTTAGCTCAAGGTTTCCTTAATAAGCTTATTATATTTAATAAAGTTGTAGGTAACAAACTGAGACTCTTCCACTGCTCTTTGCATTGCTCTTCTGTGGGCATGCAAAAACAACTGCCTTCTCTGAAAAGGTGTGGGGGAGAGACTGGGTACCGGCACACTATAATGGGATATTACAATACGCCAACAGGGAGAACAAAGGCATTATACTTAGAACACAATAACTTTATTCAAAAATTGTTCACATGTGCTCTAAACTGGTTTTCAAATATCACCTTTGATGCTACTGTGCCACAAGTTTAATACTATTTCAACCTTCAAAGAATGAGAAGGCATTAGAAAAAAAATGGTGAATTTTAGCTAAATGTATGTAGGAAAATGAAAACATATATATTTGTGTTTAGTTCTACTTTATTATAAAATGGATTGGATAGAACACAGTTAAGAAATCTGCTGGGCCACTAAGGGGCACATTTAGTAACCCACAAACGGGCCGAATGCGTCCGATTGCGTTTTTTTCGTAATGATCAGTAATTTTGCGATTTTTTTCGGCGTCGTTACGATTTTTGCGCAAAAACGCGAGTTTTTCGGGGCCTTTACGATTTTTGCGTAAAAACGCGAGTTTTTCGTAGCCATTACGAAAGTTGCGCAAAGTCGCGATTTTTTCGTAGCGTTAAAACTTGCGTGAAACGTCGCGCCTTTTAAGTTTTACCGCTATGAAAAAGGCACGACTTTGCGCGCAAGTGTTAACGCTACGAAAAAATCGCGACTTTGCGCAACTTTCGTAATGGCTACGAAAAACTCGCGTTTTTACGCAAAAATCGTAAAGACGCCGAAAAAATCGCAAAAAATACGAAAAAGTCGCAAAATGTTGGTTTCCAATCGGAATTTTTCCAATTCGGATTCGAAATTGTGTCTTAGTAAATCAGCCCCTTAGGGTTACCTGGGAATTGCTGTAATGTGGCTCAGGAGAGTTAGACGGCTTGGGTGGAGATTTGCTTTCTGATCACAGAAGAAGGCTTGAGATTAGAGGTAAGGTACAGTATGGAATAGACAAATCCAGGGAGAAGAATACCAGGTCAAGACAGGCAAAGAGCAGAAATAGGCTTGGATGGAAGGGTTCCAGGGAGAAGATTAGCAGGTCAAGAGAAGTAAAGAGCAGAAAAGGATTGAATGAAATACTTTTTATGGCTGATGTTTGCTTTCTGATCATAGAAGGGGTTTTAAGATTAACGGTAAAGTATGAAAAACAAAGATCCAAAGAGAAGAAATGAAGTTAAGACAAACAAAGAGCAGAAATAGGCTTGGATGGAAGGGCTTTGTATGGCTGATGTTGGCTTTCTGATCATAGAAGAGGTCTTGAGATTAGAGGTAAGGTACAGTATGGAATAGACAAATCCAGATAGAAGAATATCACGTCAAGACAGGCAAATAAATATTCACATGTATCAGCAATGGGTTTTTTATGTAGCTTATGTGAACCTGGAAACTGTTTGGCAACCACTTCCAACAGAGGAAGAGAGATTGCACATTATGACAACCTTAAGGCACGTCTTTAAAGTGCACTGTGTGCAGTTACAATTCGTAATGCAATAACGAAGAATATTACATTGTTGAATGCCATTATTTATTCTCATTTGTGTATTTTTTTTCTCCATGTATGACTTTGATTACATTTCCCCCAATGTATAGCTTTTCTAGGCAAACTAAAATCTACCCCCACCCCCTCCCAGTTTCAATACTAATTTAAAAACAATATAATAAATAAGAAAAAAAAAAAGGTATTTAGCCATAAATGTAAATATAAAACAATATATATTTGTTTTTAGTGTTACTTTACAATAAAACAGAGCAGATAGAACACAATTCTAAAATCTGCTGGGCCATTATAAATGACCTGGGAGTTGATGAAATTAATGAGGCTCAGGAGAATTAGAGAGCTTAGATGGAAGGGTTTATATGGCTGAGGTTTGCTTTGTGTTCATAGAATAGGTCTTCAGGTAAGTGCTAAATACACAAATCCAGAGAGAAGAATATGACGCCAAGAGAGGAGAGAGCAGAAAAAAGCAGCTGTAACAATCATTTAGTGAATAGGAAATTTATAAACCAGTGTCTTTGGGTCAACATGTCCTGTTATGCTCTGGAATTTCCAGTTGTTCCTCTATGAAGTCTCTATAAAAACCCAACAGTTTAGAGAACCAACTAGTGTGTGTGCTGAATAGTCTCCGCCCAGTTTGAGATTTCAAGTTTACTTTGGTTGTAAAGTGTTTTACTATTCCAGCAGCATCTTCTTCCCAACTTCTCCCTGTTCCACCAGTATTCACTAAGAATGTGCTTTGGCTTTTACTCTGATTATTAAGTGTTTTTTAGCCACATTAATTCCTGTTTCACCATGCTGTTTCAACAAAGCATCAACTCCGGCAAAATCTAAAATCTATACAGTTTTTTAAACCTTCTGTCACCTTCTGCCTTCCTGCCAATTCTGTACAAAGAAGAACTTTGCTTTTTTATACCTGTAGGTTCCAGTAGTGTTTATTGCACTTTGTTGGAATAGAAAATTGAAAGAGATTTGACTTAATATCATCCTGCACTGATCCAAAAACCCTTCGATGATCTTGTAAATAAAACTAAAGACCACAGCAATTAGGAGGTCGAACCGCTTCTCTAAAATGAACCAGCCCAGGGTACTTGGTTGGGGAGCACCACCCTGCCATGTTTTTATCTCCCAGGTCTTTCTTAAGGTCCACATACACGTGAAGATTCACTCGCTTGGCAAGATCGCCAAGCGAGCGGATCTTCACCTGATATCCCTACCTACGGGTGGGTGACATCGGGGAACATGTAGGCTAATTCGATCGTTTGGCCCTGGGGCCAAACAATCGAATTATATAGGCGGCAATGGGGCAGTCGGTTCAGGGACCGAATCAACGAGCTGATGCGGTCCCCGATCTGACTAGATATTTTAACCTGCCCTGAACGATATCTGGCCGATTTCAAGCCAGATATTGGTTGGGAAAGGCCCGTCGGTAGTGCCAGATGCTTTTTTAAAGTGTTGGAACTCTAGCATGGAGCAAAAGGTGAGAGTTTTCACAGGAGTTTGCCATTTTGATCATTTCTGTCTCTTTTAAATGCTTCTTAATAGCATCTAGAGTCTACAAATCCATTCCAGAAAATTGATCCCATATATATGTTTTGATAAATCCAAAAGACAAAATAAGACACCCAAAAGCTGTTGAAGTCATGAAGAAGTCAATGACAGGTGTCCTTTTTACAACTGGAAGATCTGTCTTTGTTTAATGGTTTTAATGGGGTTTTTATGCTTTCATTTGTGTGACAATGCAAAAAATTGGTGTTTTCAAGAAATCACATACAATTCGTAGTTTTAGAGAAAATGAGATTAGTCATGGTTTCAAAAACCACAAAAATTAGAATGTGGGAAATGTTTTTTATTAAATGGGCCTCCCCGGGTCACTTTGAGTATGTGGTACAATAAATACTGTACATAACACACAGGACACTACGTTCAATGCCCTAATAATGCTCACACGTTCACAAGATAAGCAGGCACACACTGAGTGCTTATAGTACAGAAACATAATTACTCACAATAACTGCACTTCTTTTACACCCCGCATTATTTTCACAATCTGCATTCATCCTAGAAATCTCACACTGCAGCAACACAGGGATTCTATGCACATAGCCAGTGTGCTTGATGTTAATGAGGGATGTCAACATTGTCTGATCGTTTTTATAGGAAACATCAACGTCAAATGGAAAACCAAACTATAGAGTATGTGTTGGTTCTAACTGGTCTGTCTGATCTTCCGAGTCTTCAGCTTCCTCTGTTCCTGGTGTTTCTCCTCATCTATCTTATAACTCTGACTGGGAACCTTCTCATCCTTCTCCTGATCTTCACTGATTCCCATCTTCACACCCCCATGTACTTCTTCCTTGGAACCCTGGCATGTCTGGATATGGGCTACTCCTCAACCACTGTCCCAAGAATGCTCTTTGATTTACTCACAGATAGAAGGGTCATTTCTGTACCAGCTTGTATAACTCAGATCTACTTCTTCCTCTGTTTCTGTTCATTTGAGACATCTGTTCTGGCAGTGATGTCCTATGACAGATACATTGCCATCTGCCGCCCCCTTCACTACATGCAGATAATGAAATGGAAAGTTTGTGTTCAACTTGTATCAGTCATTTTGGTTTTTGGGGCTGTATATTCCTTGCTGCACGCTGTTTTCTTAACCAAACTGACATTTTGCAGGCCTGATGCTTTGCAGAGTTTCTTTTGTGACCTGCCCCAGTTGCTTCAGATCTCCTGTAGTGACACATTCATCAATGTATTGCTTATATTTGTCTTTGGAATACTGTTTGGAGTAAGCCTTTTAGGGGTCACCTTTTACCCATACATCCCTATAATCAGCACTGTTTTGAAAATCCCATCAAAACACACACGATCCAAAGCTTTCTCCACCTGCTCCTCCCATCTAACTGTGGTCTTTTTGTTTTACACTACAACGTTCTTCAATTACTTGCACTCAAAAACAAATGATCATCACACAGAGGACAAAGTGGCTTCTGTATTTTATGCAATATTAACCCCTTTTTTAAATCCTTTGATCTACAGTCTGAGGAACCAGGAACTCAAAGCATCAGTAAAAAGAACTTTGCAACGACTGCAAATCAAAATTGGACAAAAAAATTACGTTAGGAAAGTCTCCCATAGGGCTCAATGGCACTCTGCAGCTCCAACCCGGCCCAAGGAAAGCCTCCCATAGGGCTCAATGGCACTCTGCAGCTCCAACCCGGCCCAAGGAAAGTCTCCCATAGGGCTTAATGGCACTCTGCAGCTCTAACCCGGCCCAAGGAAAGTCTCCCATAGGGCTCAATGGCACTCTGCAGCTCCAACCCGGCCCAAGGAAAGTCTCCCATAGGGCTCAATGGCACTCTGCAGATCCAACCTGGCCCAAGGAAAGTCACCATACCCAAGCTTGAATGAATCCGAAACTCTTGTACTCGGTGCGACAATACGATTTTGTCGCACAGATTTTGTCACAAAGTACAAAAAAGTCACACAGAGGCAGGAAAAAGTCACAAAAAATACGCACAGTACAAACAAATACGAATTAGTTGTATTCGGAGCAATTGTACTTTGATTATTCTGCCCCTTAGGGTGGCCATACACGCAGCGATATTATCGTAAGATACCTAGTTTCAGATGAAATTCGGTGTGTGAATGGAGGATAGACGAGGTGCCGGATATCGCAGGAGCATCAGATATCGGTCGTCGATTGGGCAGAACCAAAGATTTTACTCAATTGCCATTGAAGGCATCTGAGCAAAATCTACATTTAGGGCTGAATCGTCAGGTAGAAGAGGAATCCATATTGTTTCTACCTCCATATCTGACGATTCAGCTCCGAACATCAGTGGAAGAACTAAGGATCTTTCCTGCAACCAAATCGTATGGTGTATGGCCACCTTTAAAGTGGCAGTGTTCTTCATCGTTTAGATACTTGATCTTGGCTACAAAAACATTTTTCTCTGAAATGTAAGATTTTTATGACGTCTATAAAAGTTTGTTTTCCCAATGGTGTTGTCATCTTGATGTGCCTGGCTCAAAAGATTCAATATAAAAAGGCACCAAAAACCTGTCCAAATATAGATCTTCCTTGTGAAGTTTCAGGGTGCCTATAACTTTTGGCTTGATCAACCGGTTCGTGACTTTCTGCTTTGTTCCTGACTACGCTGATTGCTGCCTGCCATGATCTTTTGCCTGAATTCGACTAAAAGACTTGCTTAACCCCTTGGATACCACATACTGGATTTTATGTACTCAGCTTCCTTCTTGGTCCTGACCTCAACCCTTTTAAGGCCCATCGGTCCCTGACACTGTATAAATCTGGCTCCCTGTTCTTTGTGCTTAATGCTCCCAACACCAAATGCAAGAATAATTTCCCAGCACTGAACAAGTCTGTCCTTTATCCCCAATGGCCTCTCTATATGTAAGATAACAATAAGATGCCTGAGGAAAAGTGGATATGGTTTCAGTCTTTTTCCTCCCCTTGTGGATCATATACAGTAGACGTTTTCCCTTAAACAAAAAGTTCAAGTTGATGGATAGATGTCTTTTTCAACCCAATCTACTATTAAATGATGTAAGCAATATAAAATCCATAGGTTCTGGGGTAGGCTGGACTCAGGATCACTGTCCAGTCTTAATTATGTTCTGTATAGTCAATGCAGGACAGGACCAGGCTCATTTACCACCAGTGGGCAATCTATAGAATACATATTTGGACTTAAATACATAAAGAAACAATATGATACTAAACAGATTCCAGAGAATGTTTTTTAAGGGAATGAAGGATCTACAATGTAATTAATGAAGATACAGACGAAGATACATCTGGTACACAGTGATATCATTTTTCTATTCAATCATGTTCTGTGTGCATCAGATACATGAAGAAAAGTCTTCTCCATTTGCAGGCTGAACAAGTTGAGAGAGATACTGGGGGGATCCTAACTAACATGGAAACTTAATCATAACATCCAAACAGCATGTGGAACTATCCAGTTCTTTTCTTGTCATGTCCCAGTACATCCTTGTCCACAATGCTAAACCTCAGCATGGACCCCTGTCACCAATATGTATCTTCAGATTTCAATTCCAGACTCAAAGGCACATTTCTATGACCAGAAAGTAGAGATTTAAATCACATTTAAGATTATTTGAAACTATGCTGTTAAAAGAAAAGGAACCCCCCAAGAGTGTAACCTTCCCAAGCATATGTCTACTGTAGCCCCTTTCCAAATGCCTTGTACTTTTATTAGACTACTATGAAAAAAATGACTCTGTCCTCCAAGTCTGTGGGCGTCGTATTAGTTCTACTGATGTCACTGACTGGCCAGTCTCTTCTTCCTGTGCAAGCCCCAATCCCGTGATTACATAATACTCACATTAAGGAAAGGAGTTTACTATGCTATATTTGCACATGCAGAATTTGGAATGGAGTTGTTGCCCTTGCTGACTACAGGAGCCATTGAATAAACACATGTAATGGCAACCGAGTTTTTAAAAAAATAGCCAGATTACTATAAAGCTGCAGAGGGGAAGTGCATATTTGGGACGATTGGCAAGGGTTTTATTTTCTTTGTTTTCTTCTCAATTAATAATCTTTAATAAAGTTGTAGATAGACCAAAGGGATTTAGGGAACAAATTACTTAAGGCTCCTAAAAAAAATCCCATTTACATGGGTTTATCCTATAGACTAATGCTGACCCACTGGGTTTGAAGCAAAAGCCAGGATAATAGCTGATCAGATTCCCAACTACAGACGGGTTTCGCTCTTCTTGGGGCTCATCAGTGTAGTGCAGGGATGGGGATTCACGAACAGTTCATGAATCCCCACTCCTGCTTCAAAAACCCAGTGGGTGAGCTTTAGCCTATAGGATAATCCCATGTAAATGGGATTTTTTTAGGAGCCTTAAGGAATTTGTTCCCAGAATCCCTTTGGTCTATTTACATACGTATGAGGCTGTCTCCTCAACCCTGTTGACTTGTTCATAAAGTTGTAGGCAACACATTGAGACCCTTCTACTGCGGCAACAGGTTGGCCACCAAGGGGAACAAAGACATTCCATTCAGAACACAATAACTTTATTGAAAAATCTTTTACATGTGCTTTAAGCTGGTACTGAAACATCACCTTTGATGCTACTGTGCCACAATTTCAATACAATTTCAACCCTCAAAGAATAAGAATGCATTAGAAAAAAATGCGATGATTTCAGAAATCTGCTGGGCCATTATAAATGACCTGGGAATTGCTGTAATGTAATGGGACTCGGGAGAGTTTGTCGGCTTGGATGGAAGGGTTTATATGGCTGATGTTTGCTTTCTGATCACAGAAGAAGGCTTGAGATTAAAGGTAAGGTACAGTATGGAATAGGCAAATCCAGAGTGAAGAATATTACACCAAGACAGGAAAAGAGCAGAAATAGGCTTGGGTGGAAGGGTTTTTTTATGGCTGATGTTGGCTTTCTGATCACAGAAGAAGGCTTGAGATTAGAGGTAATGTACAGTATGCAATAGACAAATCCAGGGAGAAGAATATCATGCCAAGACAAACAAAGAGCAGAAATAGTCTTGGGTGGAAGGGTTTTTTTATGGCTGATGTTGGCTTTCTGATCACAGAAGAAGGCTTGAGATTAGAGGTAATGTACAGTATGGAATAGACAAATCCAGGGAGAAGAATATCATGCCAAGACAAACAAAGAGCAGAAATAGTCTTGGGTGGAAGGGTTTTTTTATGGCTGATGTTGGCTTTCTGATCACAGAAGAAGGCTTGAGATTAGAGGTAATGTACAGTATGGAATAGACAAATCCAGGGAGAAGAATATCACGCCAAGACAAACAAAGAGCAGAAATAGGCTTGGATGGCAGGGTTTTTATGGCTGAGATTTGCTTTCTGATCACAGAAGAAGTCATGAGATTAGAGGTAAGGTACAGTATGGAATAGACAAATCCAGAGTGAAGAAAAGACAAGGCAAAGAAATATTCACAAGTATCAGCAATGAATTTTTGAAAAGGAAACCTACCAAATGCTGTCATCGTGTCAAGATGCCATGTTCTGCAGTGCAATTCCAACTATCTCTCAGAAAGCACAATGGTATAGTGAGCCAACTAATGTGTGTGTGCTAAACAGTATCCACCCAGTTTGAGATCTTAAACTTACTTTGGTTGTAAAGTGTTAAACTATTCCAGCAACCACTTTTAACCATGCTCTGCCAGTATAGACTGAGAATGTGCTTTGACACTGAGGGGAAGATTTACGAATATGCGTGATTAGAGCACGCCACTGAAAACTTCACCCATTTTCAATTCATTCCTATGGGATTTTTTGAAGCGTATTTATCAATGGGTGAAAGTTTCATTTCAGGTCTGTCTCTATTGTTATTTTTTAATTGTATTGTATTATCATTGTGTCTGGTATTGTGTATAGGCAACATCAAAGTCAGATGGAAAACCAGACAAGAGTGTATATATTAGTTCTCGAGGGTCTGTCTGATCTTCCAAGTCTTCAGCTTCCTCTATTCCTGGTGTTTCTCCTCATCTATCTTGTAACTCTGACTGGGAACCTTCTCATCCTTCTCCTGATCTTCACTGATTCCCATCTTCACACCCCCATGTACTTCTTCCTTGGAACCCTGGCATGTCTGGATATGAGTTACTCCTCAGTCACTGCCCCAAGAATGCTCTTTGATTTACTCAGGGAAAGAAATATCATTATTGTGAGAGATTGTATAACTCAAGTCTTCTTCTTCTCCTTTTTCTGTACATCTGAGGTGCTTCTGCTGGCAGTGATGTCCTGTGACAGATACATTGCTATCTGCCGCCCTCTTCACTACATGCAGATAATGAGCTGGAATGTTTGTATTTGGCTTGTATCAAGTATCTGTTTCTGTGGTGCAGTACATTCCTTGTTGCACACTGTTTTTTTAACCAAACTGACATTTTGCAGGCCTGATGCTTTGCAAAGTTTCTTTTGTGACCTGCCCCAGTTGCTTGAGGCCTCCTGTAGTGACACATTCATCAATGTATTGCTCATATTTCTCTTGGGCATATTGCTTGGAGTAGGCTCCTTAGGGGTCACTTTTTACCCATACATCCCTATAATCACCACTGTTTTGAATATCCCATCAAAACACACAAGATCCAAAGCTTTCTCCACCTGCTCCTCCCATCTAACTGTGGTCTTTATATTTTACAGTTCTCTATTCTTCAACTACTTCCGCTCATATACAAATGATCATTACACTGAAGACAAAGTGGCTTCTGTATTTTATGCAATATTAACCCCATTTTTAAATCCTTTGATCTACAGTCTGAGGAACCAGGAACTCAAATCATCCCTAACAAGAGCTTTGCAAAGACTCAAAATCCAAACTAAACAGAAAACTACAATAGCTGAAGAACAATAGTTAATGAGTATTTTCACTCATTATATATGTAAGTAACAGAACGAATAAGTAATAATCATATTTCTCATATGTCATGTAGTTTAAGATGCAACAAAAAACCCCATACACTAGATAAAAAACACTCAAAATGGGAGTGTTCCCATTTGTTGAGGCTACTGATGAATGGATCTGTCCCATTTTGACAAAAAAAACTTGAGAAATTGTTGAAAAATGTTGAAATTGGTGAAATTTCAGTCATTGGCGAAATTTCAGTCATTGGCCTGTCACCTTTCTGTGTTTTTCCCAGCGGACCAGGATGCACAGGACGTGGGGTTTTCTGGATAAAGGATCTTTCTGTAATTTGGATCTCTATACCTTAATTCTGCCAATTTACCTTCTTGCCGTTAGGAAATCATTCAAGAATATTAGGTGCCACCGCTAGAGGACCTTCCTGCTAATGATCTGTAAGGAGTTGAACAGCATTTGTTTGAATTGTTCACGTTGGTAATAAAGTTGTTTGAAGGAGGAATAACCCCCGGCAGGAAGTAGGGGGTTGGTGGCCTTTCTGGCAGTGAGAGAGATAGGGGAAGAAGCCTGTTTGGTAGGGAGGGTTAGGATTGAGAAAATGCCCAGATGGGGAGCCGGATTAAGAATATTGTTGATAGGACATGCTGTGAATAAAAAGACAATTCTGGTTTAAGAACAGAGTGTTTGAAATCCAACTTTACAGACTGGCATTACCTGGATTTATTATCCACTCCCTGGTCCTTATTCATCATAGATTTGCCTAACTTTATTGTTTAGATATGTAGCAGACAGTCCAAGGTTACACTCCAAACCAGACTTGTAATAGTCACTGTATCATTTTATAGCATAAAGCTGAGCCTTTACTGGCTTGCGAGATGAGAGGAACCATATCTTCTGCCATAGAAAAATCAAACAAGTCAGATTCTGTGAAATCAGACAACAGAAGGTAGAGATTCCTGGTTCTTTTGTTACCTTAGACCAAAGCTCTGGCCTCCACATGTGGACAAGGCACAGAGGCGGACTATTGAGATAAACCCACTCCGGAGCATTTGCCCCCCTGCACTTCAGCTGAATGAGTAAAAAGTTCTACCAGAATCTGATGATATAAAATCTGATGTATAAAATGTATTGGGTGCTGCCACTCATGTCCAGCATAGCCTTTAGCAACAGCTGCATAAACCCTATCATATGCTCTTACTGATTTTATGAGCACAAGACCCAAGGCAATGGGCGATATCTTGCTTTTATCTTTATTCATTAGCTTTTCTTCTGCAGACATACACTATCCCCTTATAATGCATGCCTACTGTAAAGTCATTCCCTTGGAGTCCTGCCCTCGTTGTGCACAACAATTCCAATGGTGTCAATCAACAAAAATAGTGCTGGAGGGGCCACAGTAATTCCCTTGTTCAGTACAGTAAAGAAACCATTATGGCTGCCCTTCCTCTAAAGCAGCAGTTCTCAACATGTGGGTCGGGATCCCTTTGGGGGTCGAATGACCCTTTCACAGGGGTCGCCTAAGACCATCAGAAAACATATTTCCAATGGTTTTAGAAATAAATTTATGGTTGGGGGGTCACCACAACATGAGGAAGTGTATTAAAGGGTCACGGCATTAGGAAGGTTGAGAACCACTGGTCTAGAGGGCATTCTAGGGCCTAGCACTATTCCCAAAACCTTGCAAAAATGTTTTGTATCTGGATATTGAAATTGTGAATTTTTCAGGACCTCCTTAAGGTCATATATACTGCCTGTGTTTGTGTTTATACGACCCAATATTGTAAATGTTCTGGGTCCCAAAACAATTTTTTGAGCAAAATTTTCTCAGCCTAGATACTGGCCTATAGCCTCTATTAATGATGTGTCTTCTCCTATTACCAAATGAGACACATAGCAAGCTAGCTGGCCTTTTCACTATAGCTGTCGATATCCGACGGGGCCCACAGGGAGAATTATTTAACAGAGATACAACCTATTAGTGAACGTTCCCTTGTAACAGTAAAGCTGTTCCTTGGCACATTGCCTGGTAAAAGGATCAAAATCACTGTCCATTTGTTGGGTACCCCAAGTACTAACATTACCAACCTTCTACCTGTGATTTCTTGATTAAAAAATCATTAAGCTTTTCCCAGGTGTCCATTTAAGCTGAATGAATACTTGAATAAATGACTATACAATGTACAAGTCCATGCAAGGGCAGGATGATCAATACCTGGAAGAAGCCAGTAGAAGAGCACTGGGCAGGGGTAGAAACTTTTTGTAATTAGGCTTTCTAGCAAAATGGCACAAGTCCATGATTTTTCTGTTCTTTAACTTCAAACTTCCTTTATATCAGTCACATACACAGAGTTAAATAAGAAATGCAGTTATTTAAGTTGAATCTGCTTTAAAAACCCTCAGCTCCTCATGGAGAATGGAGATACAATGGTAAAATAATGAGTTGGTACCGTTAAATGGAAATGTCCTACCATGCACCTGCTAAACATGAATATTTATACTCTGCTAGGGCTGATCTACTGGGTCATTGGCTAGAAAGTCTATTTACAAAAAGTTTCTACCCCTGCCCAGTGCTCTTCTACTGGCTTCTTCCAAGTATTCCTCATCCTGCCCTTGCATGGACTCGTATATAGTATAGTCATTAGTTGGTCCCTTAGACCAACCCGGCAGCTTATCGGCCTGTGTAGGGGCACAAACAACGGGCCTGAAATAGGGCAGATATCGATCGGGCAGGTTTAAAAATGTAGTCAGCTCAAGGACTGCATTGGTTAATTGATGCGGTTCCCGAACCGACTGCGCCTATACCCGCCATTCTAATTTGATTGTCTGGCCCCAGGACCAACGACCCAATTAGCCAGATATCACGCACCTGTAGGCGGGGATATCGGGAGAGGATCTCTGTGTGTATGGCCACCCTAATTTATGTTCATATCATACTCCAATTTTTAGAGCTTTATCCTACAATTTCAGTCTGAATGTTCGATGTCGTTGCATTTACACCTTCAATCAACATCTGAACATTCATCAGAAAAAGAAACTCTGAAAGTGTATGGTCATCTTTACTGACCAACAGAAATCAAGTAATCAATCAATAATGGCACTTGGGGTCAGAATATGAAACCCACCGCAGGTTTTTCTTGCAGAAAGTAGATCTGTTTTGGGAATGGTTAGTGCAGACCAAGGCCAAAATACTGTACTTTTAAACACAAAAAGCTGCAATTTGTTCCAATTTGAACAAAAAGCATTGCACTTAAATGTGCTAAAAAGTGATTTAAGATCCCTATATAGTGCTTTAAACAGATCCCATTTCTTCTGTTGGTTAGCAATGAGTTGAACAACAAGTGGCAGTGGTATTATTCTGGAAAAGGCAAACACTCTGCTTCTCCCTTAACCAAATTGTGGCACAGAGATGTGCACCAACTGCAGACAAATTAGCCTTAAGGTCTAAAGTACTTGCCAATAGGCTTTATACATTGGCCTTATAAATCCTGCCTGGTTGTATTTACAGTTAAGATGGAGGCAAAAGACAGACATAGGATCTTAAATATAGTAGGACTGGCGAATATCACAGGTCTGAAAGCTGCGCTTCTAGTGGATTCTATACTGGGAATATTTCATGACTACAGGCTGTGATAATATACCTTGGCTATGGCTAAATTATAATCAGCACCCCATGGTAAAAGTAACCAAGTTACCCGTCTCCAGTTACAAATGCCCAACCCCCATCTCCATTATATTCTGCCATTTGCATTGACCCTTTAGCTCAGGGAACTCAAATCGGCAGTAAGTGGATCCTTCTAATATTATCAATGCGTTTAATTGTGTAAATTAGTGAACCAGGGAAAATTCTATTCCCTGAAGCTGGATTATTATCACTAAACGAATGAGCCTTTAGAACCAAAGACTAAACAAAGAAAAACTGTAAAAACTAAGGTTTAATCCATAAAATTTCAAAAAAATACAGTTCATACAACATTACAATTTCCAGAAACACAATTTAGACAGAAAATCCTTCATTGTGATGGGAAGGCAGCCCAGTAGAATCTACAAGAGAAACCAATGGACACATTAGTGAGCCAGCAAAATCAAAGGGTAAATGTTATAGAACAAATCACTCTGCCGTAGCAACATGCAAACTCCCATAGATGTTTAGCAAACAATATTTTGTGTTTAACATTTAAGGAATGGGGAGAAACTGGCACAGAAACCAACCTCATCCAGCAAGCAGTCTCCTCATAACTGTGCCGCCCCTTGTCTTGTTCTTTTCAGGCTCCTTTATGGGTATTCACTGGGCACGGCATCTGAAAAACATAGAAGGGAGGCATAAATGGAAAATAAAAGGTAGGAACTGGGGGTAAAGACCCCCTGCCCTATGTGCCATAGTATGATGTAAACAGAAAAGTATTTTTTATAAAGTTAATCAAATGAATTGTGGTTTCTAAAAGACATTTATGTAAAGTATAAAAGCCATTTCAGCCAATGGCAGGACTAAAACATGCATTTGCAAAACAAAGATCAGCAAGTACTGAAACCAAGAATATAAAGAGGGCATATGGCCCTGTATTCCTTTTGAATTAAGGGTAAGAATACACATTTGCCAGCATATAAAGCCAAGAATATAAAGAGGGCATATGGCCCAGTATTCCTTTTGAATTAAGGGTAGGAATACACATTTGCCAGCATATAAAGCCAAGAATATAAAGAGGGCATATGGCCCAGTATTGCTAAAGAGGGCATATGGCCCAGTATTGCTAAAGAGGGCATATGGCCCAGTATTGCTAAAGAGGGCATATGGCCCAGTATTGCTAAAGAGGGCATATGGCCCAGTATTCCTTTTGAATTAAGGGTAGGAATACACATTTGCCAGCATATAAAGCCAAGAATATAAAGAGGGCATATGGCCCAGTATTGCTAAAGAGGGCATATAGCCCAGTATTGCTAAAGAGGGCATATGGCCCAGTATTCCTTTTGAATTAAGGGTAGGAATACACATTTGCCAGCATATAAAGCCAAGAATATAAAGAGGGCATATGGCCCCGTAATATTTAAGTCATAAGGACAATATTATAAAGTGATACAAACGGGACTGCACAATGAGTTCCCAGTGTGCCCTGGGAGCCAGGGGTTCTAAGAAGGACACCACCATTCAGAAAATCCACAGGGGGGTTACCTACACTGGAATTGGCACAGCGGATCATCAAGGCTAGGCTGTGGCCATACGGGTCGGGCGGAGAAGCGACCACAGCCTTAGAGCCACAACTTCCGTGAGAGATGCCCTGCGGGGCCCTTACAGACCAAATCCCACAGATGAAGCAGCCTTAGAGCCACAACCCCAGGGGAATGATCTGTAGCCGGCATCCAGATCAAACCCCAAAAGGAAGCAGCCCCCCACCTCTAGCAGCTGTACCGCTCGCAACATGGATTCTCTGTCAGAAGTGTCCCCCCCAGGACCCCTGGCTCCCAGGGCACACTGGCACCTCCATGTACCCCCCCGCCTGTAGCACACTATAGTGCAAATATATCTGCATTAGCCAGGCTGTAAAGCCAAGAGTATAAAGAGGGCATATGGCCCAGTATTGCTAAAGAGGGCATATGGCCCAGTATTGCTAAAGAGGGCATATGGCCCAGTATTGCTAAAGAGGGCATATGGCCCAGTATTCCTTTTGAATTAAGGGTAGGAATACACATTTGCCAGCATATAAAGCCAAGAGTATAAAGAGGGCATATGGCCCAGTATTGCTAAAGAGGGCATATGGCCCAGTATTGCTAAAGAGGGCATATGGCCCAGTATTGCTAAAGAGGGCATATGGCCCAGTATTGCTAAAGAGGGCATATGGCCCAGTATTGCTAAAGAGGGCATATGGCCCAGTATTGCTAAAGAGGGCATATGGCCCAGTATTGCTAAAGAGGGCATATGGCCCAGTATTGCTAAAGAGGGCATATGGCCCAGTATTGCTAAAGAGGGCATATGGCCCAGTATTGCTAAAGAGGGCATATGGCCCAGTATTGCTAAAGAGGGCATATGGCCCAGTATTGCTAAAGAGGGCATATGGCCCAGTATTGCTTTTGAATTAAGGGTAGGAATACACATTTGCCAGCATATAAAGCCAAGAATATAAAAAGGGCATATGGCCCAGTATTGCTAAAGAGGGCATATGGCCCAGTATTGCTTTTGAATTAAGGGTAAGAATACACATTTGCCAGCATATAAAGCCAAGAGTATAAAGAGGGCATATGGCCCAGTATTGCTAAAGAGGGCATATGGCCCAGTATTGCTAAAGAGGGCATATGGCCCAGTATTGCTAAAGAGGGCATATGGCCCAGTATTGCTAAAGAGGGCATATGGCCCAGTATTGCTAAAGAGGGCATATGGCCCAGTATTGCTAAAGAGGGCATATGGCCCAGTATTGCTAAAGAGGGCATATGGCCCAGTATTGCTAAAGAGGGCATATGGCCCAGTATTGCTAAAGAGGGCATATGGCCCAGTATTGCTAAAGAGGGCATATGGCCCAGTATTGCTAAAGAGGGCATATGGCCCAGTATTCCTTTTGAATTAAGGGTAGGAATACACATTTGCCAGCATATAAAGCCAAGAGTATAAAGAGGGCATATGGCCCAGTATTGCTAAAGAGGGCATATGGCCCAGTATTGCTAAAGAGGGCATATGGCCCAGTATTGCTAAAGAGGGCATATGGCCCAGTATTGCTAAAGAGGGCATATGGCCCAGTATTCCTTTTGAATTAAGGGTAGGAATACACATTTGCCAGCATATAAAGCCAAGAGTATAAAGAGGGCATATGGCCCAGTATTGCTAAAGAGGGCATATGGCCCAGTATTGCTAAAGAGGGCATATGGCCCAGTATTGCTAAAGAGGGCATATGGCCCAGTATTGCTAAAGAGGGCATATGGCCCAGTATTGCTAAAGAGGGCATATGGCCCAGTATTGCTAAAGAGGGCATATGGCCCAGTATTGCTAAAGAGGGCATATGGCCCAGTATTGCTAAAGAGGCATATGGTCCAGTATTGCTAAAGAGGGCATATGGCCCAGTATTGCTAAAGAGGGCATATGGCCCAGTATTGCTAAAGAGGGCATATGGCCCCGTATTCCTTTTGAATTAAGGGTAGGAATACACATTTGCCAGCATATAAAGCCAAGAATATAAAGAGGGCATATGGCCCAGTATTCCTAAAGAGGGCATATGGCCCAGTATTCCTTTTGAATTAAGGGTAGGAATACACATTTGCCAGCATATAAAGCCAAGAATATAAAGAGGGCATATGGCCCAGTATTCCTTTTGGATTAAGGGTAGGAATACACATTTGCCAGCATGAAGCCAAGAATATAAAGAGGGCATATGGCCCAGTATTCCTTTTGGATTAAGGGTAGGAATACACATTTGCCAGCATGAAGCCAAGAATATAAAGAGGGCATATGGCCCAGTATTCCTTTTGAATTAAGGGTAGGAATACACATTTGCCAGCATATAAAGCCAAGAGTATAAAGAGGGCATATGGCCCAGTATTCCTTTTGGATTAAGGGTAGGAATACACATTTGCCAGCATATAAAGCCAAGAATATAAAGAGGGCATATGGCCCAGTATTCCTTTTGAATTAAGGGTAGGAATACACATTTACCAGCATGAAGCCAAGAATATAAAGAGGGCATATGGCCCCGTATTCCTTTTGAATTAAGGGTAGGAATACACATTTGCCAGCATATAAAGCCAAGAATATAAAGAGGGCATATGGCCCAGTATTCCTTTTGGATTAAGGGTAGGAATACACATTTGCCAGCATATAAAGCCAAGAATATAAAGAGGGCATATGGCCCAGTATTCCTTTTGGATTAAGGGTAGGAATACACATTTGCCAGCATATAAAGCCAAGAATATAAAGAGGGCATATGGCCCAGTATTCCTTTTGGATTAAGGGTAGGAATACACATTTGCCAGCATATAAAGCCAAGAATATAAAGAGGGCATATGGCCCAGTATTCCTTTTGAATTAAGGGTAGGAATACACATTTGCCAGCATATAAAGCCAAGAATATAAAGAGGGCATATGGCCCAGTATTCCTTTTGAATTAAGGGTAGGAATACACATTTGCCAGCATATAAAGCCAAGAATATAAAGAGGGCATATGGCCCCGTATTCCTTTTGAATTAAGGGTAGGAATACACATTTGCCAGCATATAAAGCCAAGAATATAAAGAGGGCATATGGCCCCGTATTCCTTTTGAATTAAGGGTAGGAATACACATTTGCCAGCATATAAAGCCAAGAATATAAAGAGGGCATATGGCCCCGTATTCCTTTTGAATTAAGGGTAGGAATACACATTTACCAGCATATAAAGCCAAGAATATAAAGAGGGCATATGGCCCCGTATTCCTTTTGAATTAAGGGTAGGAATACACATTTGCCAGCATATAAAGCCAAGAATATAAAGAGGGCATATGGCCCAGTATTGCTAAAGAGGGCATATGGCCCAGTATTGCTAAAGAGGGCATATGGCCCTGTATTGCTAAAGAGGGCATATAGCCCAGTATTGCTAAAGAGGGCATATAGCCCAGTATTGCTAAAGAGGGCATATGGCCCCTTATTCCTTTTGAATTAAGGGTAGGAATACACATTTGCCAGCATATAAAGCCAAGAATATAAAGAGGGCATATGGCCCAGTATTCCTAAAGAGGGCATATGGCCCAGTATTCCTTTTGAATTAAGGGTAGGAATACACATTTGCCAGCATATAAAGCCAAGAATATAAAGAGGGCATATGGCCCCGTATTCCTTTTGAATTAAGGGTAGGAATACACATTTGCCAGCATATAAAGCCAAGAATATAAAGAGGGCATATGGCCCAGTATTGCTAAAGAGGGCATATAGCCCAGTATTGCTAAAGAGGGCATATGGCCCAGTATTGCTAAAGAGGGCATATGGCCCAGTATTGCTAAAGAGGGCATATGGCCCAGTATTGCTAAAGAGGGCATATGGCCCCGTATTCCTTTTGAATTAAGGGTAGGAATACACATTTGCCAGCATATAAAGCCAAGAATATAAAGAGGGCATATGGCCCCGTATTCCTTTTGAATTAAGGGTAGGAATACACATTTGCCAGCATATAAAGCCAAGAAAATAAAGAGGGCATATGGCCCCGTAATATTTAAGTCATAAGGACAATATTATAAAGTGATACAAACGGGACTGCACAACGAGTTCCCAGTGTGCCCTGGGAGCCAGGGGTTCTAAGAAGGACACCACCATTCAGAAAATCCACAGGGGGGTTACCTACACTGGAATTGGCACAGCGGATCATCAAGGCTAGGCTGTGGCCATACGGGTCGGGCGGAGAAGCGACCACAGCCTTAGAGCCACAACTTCCGTGAGAGATGCCCTGCGGGGCCCTTACAGACCAAATCCCACAGATGAAGCAGCCTTAGAGCCACAACCCCAGGGGAATGATCTGTAGCCGGCATCCAGATCAAACCCCAAAAGGAAGCAGCCCCCCACCTCTAGCAGCTGTACCGCTCGCAACATGGATTCTCTGTCAGAAGTGTCCCCCCCAGGACCCCTGGCTCCCAGGGCACACTGGCACCTCCATGTACCCCCCCGCCTGTAGCACACTATAGTGCAAATATATCTGCATTAGCCAGGCTGTAAAGCCAAGAGTATAAAGAGGGCATATGGCCCAGTATTGCTAAAGAGGGCATATGGCCCAGTATTCCTTTTGAATTAAGGGTAGGAATACACATTTGCCAGCATATAAAGCCAAGAGTATAAAGAGGGCATATGGCCCAGTATTGCTAAAGAGGGCATATGGCCCAGTATTGCTAAAGAGGGCATATGGCCCAGTATTGCTAAAGAGGGCATATGGCCCAGTATTGCTAAAGAGGGCATATGGCCCAGTATTGCTAAAGAGGGCATATGGCCCAGTATTGCTAAAGAGGGCATATGGCCCAGTATTGCTAAAGAGGGCATATGGCCCAGTATTGCTAAAGAGGGCATATGGCCCAGTATTGCTAAAGAGGGCATATGGCCCAGTATTCCTTTTGAATTAAGGGTAGGAATACACATTTGCCAGCATATAAAGCCAAGAATATAAAGAGGGCATATGGCCCAGTATTCCTAAAGAGGGCATATGGCCCAGTATTCCTTTTGAATTAAGGGTAGGAATACACATTTGCCAGCATATAAAGCCAAGAATATAGTGAGGGCATATGGCCCAGTATTCCTTTTGAATTAAGGGTAGGAATACACATTTACCAGCATGAAGCCAAGAATATAAAGAGGGCATATGGCCCAGCATTCCTTTTGAATTAAGGGTAGGAATACACATTTGCCAGCATATAAATCCAAGAGTATAAAGAGGGCATATGGCCCAGTATTGCTAAAGAGGGCATATGGCCCACATATTCCTTTTGAATTAAGGGTAGGAATACACATTTGCCAGCATATAAAGCCAAGAATATAAAGAGGGCATATGGCCCAGTATTGCTTTTGAATTAAGGGTAGGAATACACATTTGCCAGCATATAAAGCCACGAGTATAAAGAGGGCATATGGCCCAGTATTCCTTTTGAATTAAGGGTAGGAATACACATTTGCCAGCATATAAAGCCAAGAATATAAAGAGGGCATATGGCCCAGTATTGCTAAAGAGGGCATATGGCCCAGTATTGCTAAAGAGGGCATATGGCCCAGTATTGCTAAAGAGGGCATATGGCCCAGTATTGCTAAAGAGGGCATATGGCCCAGTATTGCTAAAGAGGGCATATGGCCCAGTATTGCTAAAGAGGGCATATGGCCCAGTATTGCTAAAGAGGGCATATGGCCCAGTATTGCTAAAGAGGGCATATGGCCCAGTATTGCTAAAGAGGGCATATGGCCCAGTATTGCTAAAGAGGGCATATGGCCCAGTATTGCTAAAGAGGGCATATGGCCCAGTATTGCTAAAGAGGGCATATGGCCCAGTATTGCTAAAGAGGGCATATGGCCCAGTATTGCTAAAGAGGGCATATGGCCCAGTATTGCTAAAGAGGGCATTTGGCCCAGTATTCCTAAAGAGGGCATATGGCCCAGTATTGCTTTTGAATTAAGGGTAGGAATACACATTTGCCAGCATATAAAGCCAAGAATATAAAAAGGGCATATGGCCCAATAAGCCTAGAACAATATGATTTTTTTACACTTTTACGTGTGCTAATATTTAAGTTATAAGGACAATATTATAAAGTGATACAAACGGGACTGCACAACGAGTTCCCAGTGTGCCCTGGGAGCCAGGGGTTCTAAGAAGGACACCACCATTCAGAAAATCCACAGGGGGGTTACCTACACTGGAATTGGCACAGCGGATCATCAAGGCTAGGCTGTGGCCATACGGGTCGGGCGGAGAAGCGACCACAGCCTTAGAGCCACAACTTCCGTGAGAGATGCCCTGCGGGGCCCTTACAGACCAAATCCCACAGATGAAGCAGCCTTAGAGCCACAACCCCAGGGGAATGATCTGTAGCCGGCATCCAGATCAAACCCCAAAAGGAAGCAGCCCCCCACCTCTAGCAGCTGTACCGCTCGCAACATGGATTCTCTGTCAGAAGTGTCCCCCCCAGGACCCCTGGCTCCCAGGGCACACTGGCACCTCCATGTACCCCCCCGCCTGTAGCACACTATAGTTCAAATATATCTGCATTAGCAAGGCTGTAAAGCCAAGAATATAAAGAGGGCATATGGCCCAGTATTCCTTTTGAATTAAGGGTAGGAATACACATTTGCCAGCATATAAAGCCAAGAATATAAAGAGGGCATATGGCCCAGTATTCCTTTTGAATTAAGGGTAGGAATACACATTTGCCAGCATATAAAGCCAAGAATATAAAGAGGGCATATGGCCCAGTATTCCTTTTGAATTAAGGGTAGGAATACACATTTGCCAGCATATAAAGCCAAGAATATAAAGAGGGCATATGGCCCCGTATGCCTTTTGAATTAAGGGTAGGAATACACATTTGCCAGCATATAAAGCCAAGAATATAAAGAGGGCATATGGCCCTGTATGCCTAAAGAGGGCATATGGCCCTGTATGCCTAAAGAGGGCATATGGCCCTGTATGCCTAAAGAGGGCATATGGCCCTGTATGCCTAAAGAGGGCATATGGCCCTGTATGCCTAAAGAGGGCATATGGCCCTGTATGCCTAAAGAGGGCATATGGCCCTGTATGCCTAAAGAGGGCATATGGCCCTGTATGCCTAAAGAGGGCATATGGCCCTGTATGCCTAAAGAGGGCATATGGCCCTGTATGCCTAAAGAGGGCATATGGCCCTGTATGCCTAAAGAGGGCATATGGCCCTGTATGCCTAAAGAGGGCATATGGCCCTGTATGCCTAAAGAGGGCATATGGCCCTGTATGCCTAAAGAGGGCATATGGCCCTGTATGCCTAAAGAGGGCATATGGCCCTGTATGCCTAAAGAGGGCATATGGCCCTGTATGCCTAAAGAGGGCATATGGCCCTGTATGCCTAAAGAGGGCATATGGCCCTGTATGCCTAAAGAGGGCATATGGCCCTGTATGCCTAAAGAGGGCATATGGCCCTGTATGCCTAAAGAGGGCATATGGCCCTGTATGCCTAAAGAGGGCATATGGCCCTGTATGCCTAAAGAGGGCATATGGCCCTGTATGCCTAAAGAGGGCAGTATTAAGGGGGGCATATGGCCCACATATTCCAGTTAAAGACTGGACTGAATCCAAGCATATTAGGGGGCAGTATAACAGGGCATATGGCCCACATATTCCACTTGAAGGAAGGAAGGATGGGAATACACATTTACTCTGCATTAAGCCAAGTATAAGAGTTATAAATCTTTCATTAGAACTAATACAGCTGTTTCAAAGCAAGAGCTACAACTTCAGTGAAAGAAGAACCACAGGCGCCTTGCAGCCCATCAATCCCAGCCGGAGCAGCCCCCCCTCTAGCAGCCAAACTGCCCCCCAACTGGGGCTCTTACTGATAAGTGCCAGCCCCAGGAACACTGCCTGCCAGGATTCAAAGGGGGCATATGGCCCAGTATTCCTAAAGAGGGCATATGGCCCAGTATTCCTAAAGAGGGCATATGGCCCTGTATTCCTAAAGAGGGCATATGGCCCTGTATTCCTAAAGAGGGCATATGGCCCTGTATTCCTAAAGAGGGCATATGGCCCTGTATTCCTAAAGAGGGCATATGGCCCTGTATTCCTAAAGAGGGCATATGGCCCTGTATTCCTAAAGAGGGCATATGGCCCTGTATTCCTAAAGAGGGCATATGGCCCTGTATTCCTAAAGAGGGCATATGGCCCTGTATTCCTAAAGAGGGCATATGGCCCTGTATTCCTTTTGAATTAAGGGTAGGAATACGCATTTGCCAGCACAAAGCCAATAATATAAAGAGGGCATATGGCCCACACAAGCCTAGGACAGAATGATATGAATTTATTTTTAGACTTTTACACATGTGCTAATATTTAAGTCATAAGGACAATATTATAAAGTGATACAAACGGGACTGCACAACGAGTTCCCAGTGTGCCCTGGGAGCCAGGGGTTCTAAGAAGGACACCACCATTCAGAAAATCCACAGGGGGGTTACCTACACTGGAATTGGCACAGCGGATCATCAAGGCTAGGCTGTGGCCATACGGGTCGGGCGGAGAAGCGACCACAGCCTTAGAGCCACAACTTCCGTGAGAAATGCCCTGCGGGGCCCTTACAGACCAAATCCCACAGATGAAGCAGCCTTAGAGCCACAACCCCAGGGGAATGATCTGTAGCCGGCATCCAGATCAAACCCCAAAAGGAAGCAGCCCCCCACCTCTAGCAGCTGTACCGCTCGCAACATGGATTCTCTGTCAGAAGTGTCCCCCCCAGGACCCCTGGCTCCCAGGGCACACTAGAACTCTGTACAGCGCCACTTGTAGCACTTTAATAAATGCACAAACTGCATTAGCCAGCCATGAACTAAACCTGCTGAACTATAATGATTTTTAAGACCATACAATACATTTATATTTATATATACACATTATAAAGTAGGAGGCAATTTATATATATAAACCTCACCTGTTTCATTGAACAGAGGATCTCAGACCCTTCACTCTTCATTTCAGTCTTCTCTTTCTATCCATGTATTTCTGGGCTTTTACCAAAAAGAAACCTTCAGGAGAGAAAAATAAAATGTTATATACAGCCCACAGCAACAGTATTTATTTTATTTCAATTCCTGCTAAGTAACTTCACTAGGCAGAAACCTAAATCAAATCCAGCAATGATTGTGTATATGTGTAACATGTGCTCAGTGTAAGGCTGAATGAACTTTCCTGCTTTGAGTTATTAATACAAACTGAGGCCTACTCACTGCTTGAAGCCTGTGCTAGAGTTGTTTGCACATGGGCATTAATTGCATCAGAGAGCCCTGTGATACAGGTGAGCTGTGCATGAAATACCTGTACAAACATATCTGGATTTGAATCAAACATAATATAAAAAGTACATTAAAAAAACCATTTCAAGCTCTGAGTTCTTACCTGTTGCTTTGAGAGCAGCCATTTTCTAAAGGCTGGCCTGGCCTTCTGAGCAGGTATTTATAGGGGAGATGCGGCCATTTGATGGCAGCAGAGAGCACTGAGGGAACAAACACAAGGTTAAAGGAGAAGTCCACCCAAAGAATGAAATAAATAGATATCAAGTACAGGTACTGTTTTATTATTACAGAGAAAAGGGAATCATTTAACCATTAAATAAACCCAATAGGGCTGTTCTGCCCCCAATAAGGATTAATTATATCTTAGTTGGGATCAAGTACAGGTACTGTTTTATTATTACAGAGAAAAGGGAATCATTTAACCATGAAATTAACCCAATAGGGCTGTTCTGCCCCCAATAAGGGGTAATTATATCTTAGTTGGGATCAAGTACAGGTACTGTTTTATTATTACAGAGAAAAGGGAATCATTTAACCATGAAATAAACCCAATAGGGCTGTTCTGCCCCAATAAGGGGTAATTATATCTTAGTTGGGATCAAGTACAGGTACTGTTTTATTATTACAGAGAAAAAGGAGACTATTTTTAAAAATGTGAATTATTTGATTAAAATGGAGTCTATGGGAGATGGCCTTTCCATAATTCGGAACTTTCTGGATAATCGGTTTCCGGATAAGGGATCCGATACCTGTATTTTATGCTTTGAAAACTTGAAATGTTTGTGAGTAAGTGTAGGGGAATTATAAAGCTGGCAGGTTTAGACTGCAGCTATTCCAGGGACCCCCACACCCCCTCAGGGGCCCCTACCCACCTGTTTGCTTACCCACAGCCTTTCCCCCCCCACCGCTATATTTTTGTTGGCACTGCGGGGGAGTAATGGCACAGGAGACGGGACAGCAACAGCAGAGAAGGTGGGGATCAGGTCTGGGTTGGTGGGGCCCATTGGGTTTTTTCCTGGTGTCCTGTCGGTGCAATCCGACCCCATTCATCAACTGGAAAGAGTTATCTTTCCCATGGAAAATCCTCCCTGTAATACGTCCCTAAAGAGGTGGTTAACTTTTAGTATTTACAGAATGTCTTATTCCTAGCAAATTTGCAATTGGTCTTCATTATTTATTTTTTCTAGTTTTTCAATGATGAAATGGAAAAGCTATGTGAGCTTATAATTTTGTTGTTATTGTTAATTATGTTTCCTGATCTTTCTATTCAGTCCATCTTCTATTCATATTCCAGTGCAACTCACCGACTCGTTGCTAAGGTAAACAAGTCCCTAGCAACCAGATAGCTGCTGCAATTCCAAACAAAAACCTAAATGACAGAAAAACCACGAAAAATTAAAAAATGAAAACGAATTGCTAATTGTCCCAGAATATCAATGTCTATGTCATAGTAAATATTAATATGAAGGTAAATAACCCCTTTAATAAATGTAACAGGACTTGCTCCTACCTGATAATAAATGAGGCCTATAGTTATTAAAAAAACACAAGTAATAAAAAATGATGACCAATTGCAAATAGTCTCAGAATATCACACTCTACATCAGTGATCCCCAGCATGTTGCTCCCCAACCCCTTGGATGTTGCTCTCAGTGCCCCCAAACCAGGGAGTTATTTTTGAATTCCTGACTTGGGGGCAAGTTTTGGTTGAATAAAAACAAGATTTCCTACTAAATAAAGCCCCTGTAAGCTGATAGGGTGCATAGAGGCTGCCTAATAGCCAATCACGGCCCTTATTTGGCACCTCCATGAACTTTTATGGTGCTTGTGTTGCTCCCCAAGTCTTTTTACATTTGACTGTGGCTCACAAGTAAGGAAGGTTGGGGACCCATGTCCTTTTCTAGCACCATTTATGAGATTAAAGAGATCTATGAAAAGCCCTTTTTATCTCATGTTAAATCATCAAATGTTCCTAAAGATATGTCATGTTCCCTGGTCGCTAGGGCCCAACCCCTTCTTATGTCCTATAACTCCATAATAGGATTATGAGAGGAATCTTGATGATTTATAAAGCAGAAGAAAGTTGCCTCACATTGGTAATTGTGGTTGAAATCTGTTCACTTATCACAGAAAGGGCCTTGAGATTAGAGGAAGGTATAATAGGTAGGTTATGCTTTTTTGGCCATTTATTATGTGTAATAAGTAAAAATACACTAAAAGCTGTTGATAAACAGGCCTCCCCATGTACTCAGGGGCAGAGTCGAAAGTCGGAGCATGTACCCAATCAAAAACCACAGGAAATATTTCTAAGCATTTTGGGTGCAGATACTTTTTGCAATGTGGAGTCCAATAATGTCCATATGCATAGTAACATCATTCATAAAAGGTACCAACTCCCATAGATTCTCCTTGCACTTCCCTGTACTTGCAGTGTTTGGGAATTCACCCCCCCCCCCCCCAGCTGAATAGTGCACCAGTGTTCCTACTGAAGCTGAGGAACCCCGATATTGCTGACCCCTCCATGTGTCAATTCCAGGATTCCATCTGTGGTTTTTTTATTAAAAACCACTACAGACTTATGCCAAGCATCTGAACACTAATGTGGTTATTGATACAGTGAGTCTTTTCTATCCAGAAGTGATACTATCCCCACTATATATGTGGGGGCGGTCCCGTCAAAAAGTCACACCATTTTGTGATTTTTTTTTTGCTGAAGCGAAATGGGACAGATCCACTCATCATTGATTAGAATACATTTGTTAACATTAATTTCATATCTACTGTATATCCAAGCTGTAGTAAATGAAGACCTGTCCCACTGGCAAAGCATCTCCTCTAGAGGCTAAAATTCATTTTTATATTGTAATTATCCACCAGAGATTAGCCGAATAGTATATTTAAGAAGGGTTTCCTAGAGGTTGGCTGAGATCTGATGTCTCTTGCTTTGCTATGTGTAGAGGTAAGTCTCGTCTCCAGTCTTATCGCAGTAGGGGGCAAAACATATGTCAGGTTTGCTTTTCTATATTTCTATATTTTGAATAACATGGAATACATTGTAAAAAAATATTTAACTTCAGATTGTAATGTTCCAACATTTTTTTTAAAAAAAAAGTCTCCAAGAAGTATCCCTAAACAATGATGAATGTATATAGTCCTTTCTAAAACACCCAAAAAATTGTGAGAGTGAAGCTGGTTGGTCTGAAACATATTGTGCTGTGCTATGCACCAATAAACAGAATTGTTTGACTCTCTAGTGGACTATTTACAACATATTACATTGGGAGTGGCGAAACCCTACCTCTGTGTAGTCACTTAGGCTTCTTAATCTTGGGTAAGAGTTCTAGACCTTGTTTGCTTGTCTATAGGTGATCCTTACTGTATCTTAGGGATGCTCGGGGTGAAGTTTTCTTTGTAGACCGGCTACAAGTCCTTTTGGCAGTCATAAGATTCTGGGGGTATTGGTTTAGCAATATGTGGAAGGATACTGGTCAAAGAGGGGTATTACATTTAGGGGTATGTTTACTAAGAATGGAGATAAATATCACCGGTGATGTTGCCTGTAGCAACCAATTAGGTCTTTGCTTTGATTTCTAACTTGTAGGTGATCTTATTGCTGATTGGTTGCTATGGGCAACATCACCGGAGATATTTATCTCCAATCTTAGTAAACACGCCCCTTAGTCAGTTAAATACAGCTAATATGATTGGTTTATAAACCTTAGTTTGGGCTGTTAATAATCACTTAATATAAGGGATGTCACTCCTGAGATGCCAGTTTTTGGATGATTCTGGGATTTCTAGAACAGCAACAGATGGAGGATTATAGGGTGGACATCCTAGTCCTAGGGGCTGATTTACTAAGACACTAATTCCAACCGAATTGGAAAAATTCTGATTGGAAAACGAACATTTTGCGACTTTTTCGTTTTTTTGCGATTTTTTCGGCGACTTTGCGACTTTTCGGAAATTATCGCGACTTTTTCGTTACCAAAACGATTTGCGCGAAAAAACGCGAGTTTTTCGTAGCCATTCCGAAAGTTGCGCAAAATCTGGCGATTTTTTCGTAGCGTTAAAAATAGCGCGAAAAGTCGCGCCTTTTCCGTAGCGTTAAAACTTAAAAGGAGCAATGTTTCGCGCAAGTTTTAACGCTACGAAAAAATCGCCAGATTTTGCGCAACTTTCGGAATGGCTACGAAAAAGTTGCGTTTTTTCGCACAAATCGTATTGGTAACGAAAAAGTCGCGACAATTTTGCAAAAAAATCGCAAAATACCGATCATTACGAAAAAAACGCAATCGGACGCATTCGGCCCGTTCGTGGGTTAGTGTGCCCCCTAGTAGTAAAAGGGATGCATCATTCTTTATAATCTATTATAACATAATATTGTTATAAAACTAGAAATACCATCTTTTTACAATTATAGGGAGGATTATATTTATAGATATAGACATAAAGTTTACTTATTTACAGAGTGTTGTGCCTATGTTTTATACCACAGGATGATGTCATGAGGGATGAGGGGTCGGATCCTGATATAAATATATTTTTAAAACCTATTATCAGTATTATTATTGCTCATTTTGTTACAGGCAGTGAGATGGAAAATCAAACAACTGTGGATATATTGGTTCTCGCTGGTCTGTCTGATCTTCCGAGTCTTCAGCTTCCTCTGTTCGTGGTGTTTCTTCTGATCTACATCTTGACTCTAATTGGGAACCTTCTCATCCTTCTCCTGATCTTCACTGATTCCCATCTTCACACCCCCATGTACTTCTTCCTTGGAACCCTGGCATGTCTGGATACAGGTTACTCCTCAGTCACCGCCCCAAGGTTGCTTTATGATTTGTTTACAGAACAAAGGACCATTTCAGTGCGGGCTTGTATAGCTCAGATCTATTTCTTCTTTCTTTTTGCTACATCAGAGGTGTCCTTGCTGGCAGTGATGTCCTATGACAGATACATTGCAATTTGCCACCCTCTTAATTACATGCAGATAATGAGATGGGAAGTTTGCATTAAGCTTGTATCCGTCGTGTTGGTTTTTGCTGCAACGTATTCCTTGTTGCAAACTCTTTTATTAAATAAACTGACCTTTTGCAAATCAGATGCTTTGCAAAGTTTCTTTTGTGAACTGCCCCAGCTGCTAAAGGTCTCCTGTAGTGACACATTAACCAACACACTGGTCATTAATATCCTTGGTATATTGTTTGGACTAATAATCCTAGGAGTTATCTTTTCCCCTTACATCTCTATTCTCCATGCTGTTCTAAAAATTCAATCCAAAAACATGAGATCCAAAGCTTTCTCCACCTGCTCCTCCCATCTAACTGCTGTCTTCATATTTTACAGTACTACTTTCTTCAACTACTTTCGTTCAAATGGCAATGATTCAACTGATCATTTTACTGCAGACAAAGTGGCTTCCGTATGCTATGCTATATTAACCCCCTTTCTGAACCCTCTCATCTATAGTCTGAGGAACCAGGAGCTCAAAACATCCCTAAAGAAGACCTTACAAAGGCATCAAATGTTTGGATAACCCATAAATAGAAACAATAATTGAAATACAATACTTGTTTTCCAAGTTTTATTTCCGCTCAATATTCAATGAGATCTGAAACTTGTAACCTGGACTCAAGGGCAGTGTCAAGACCCATTATAGCCAACCATACAACAATACTACCAATTTTCTGAATAATATTGATTTCCTACAATGTCCAATCAGTAGAAGCAGCTAAAAATATATTGAGATTCATAAATGTCTGTTTAAAAGTAGTAGCCGAAAAAAGTCCCATCATATTAGCACAGGAAGTTCTAATATCTAATAATCTAATATATCACCATTCTCTAGAAATCACCATTTATATCCTTTTCAGAGATTTGGTATGGTATTTTTGTATGTTTTTTGGTACGTTTTTTTTGTAATAATAATGTAATATGTTGTATAGTTCTGTAGGATGAAAAGTTCTTCCTTTCCTGTACCCTTTCCCCATGTTTATCTGATACTCGTACCTAAAATGATTGATATAAGATGGGAATTAATTCAGGATCTTTGTTTTGAACTACAAAGGTTGAGTAGTTTTGGGCTTCCTAAAATGTGGGTATATATTGTGGAAAGACAACTCCCAGAATTCCCTGAAAAACGTTGGCTGCCGGCATTGTCAGCCATACCTTCAACGGTGCTGACTGATCCAATATGGAAGGGTCTATGGGCAGAACTGTAATGCTGATGTAATGATGCGCCAAAGCATGATGTCATTGAACTGCAAGTTTGTGCCCTGCTTAATACCAATAAGTGGGTCTGTTCCTGGCTGAATTGCAATTAGTTACTAGTTTCCATTTCTCGATCTAGTTTCCAGCTTGTTCCAGACTATTCCGATTGCTGCCAACCCTGACCTTTATCTAAATATTGGCCAAGAAACCCCTTAACTCGTCCAATAATGTACTTTAGGTTATTTGTGTCCCCAGAGTTGGACTGGGACCCCAGGGGCCCACCAGAAAACCTTACCATAGGCCCGCTCTCCAAACTATTTTTCCTCCTTTCCTCACCCAACCTCTTTATTCTCCTAGTCTTTTATATTAACATGCTGACACCTATTCTTTTATCTATTTCTCTTTGTTTTCATTCAGAAATAGGGAATGACCATGAAGTAGGCCAAATGGTCAGGAGCAGGAGGGCCCACTGACATCTGGGCCCACCGGGAGTTTTCCTGGTATCCTGGTGGGCCAGTCCAACACTGTATCCCTGACTTTGCTCCGTGAGCTAGCTTTCTTCTACGTTCTGACTTCCACCCCTTAAGGCATCTGAAAATATTGCTCCTCTGCCTTTTTCCTTTTCCAATAAAGAATCTTGAATTCCTCCTTGTCTACACTATGGCTGTGACCCCTCAACTTGCAGGGGTTTAATCAATCAATGCCTTATTTATTTATTTCTAACTTGATGCCTCAACATAGCAATTTTGGCTACATTATTTCTATGCTGTAAGGCAGTGCTGTCCAACTGGCGGCCCGCGACCCCCCTCTGTGTGGCCCCCCACTTGTCTGGCTGCTTTGATGGCTTACCTTTGAGTAAGCATTAAATGGTATCAGTACTGAGATTAACTGGCCCCCCTGCATGGTTCTCACCTCAGATTCAGGCTGTAATCCCTCTGTATTGTTTAAAAATGTAATCCCCTGTGTTTTTCATACCTTTTAATACCTGCATTGTTCACCCCCTGCAGTGTTCACACCTCAGGCTCAGACTGTAATCACTCCCATTGTTCACTTCTTCACACCTCAGGCATAGGTACTGTAGGCAGAGTATGGCACATACAGCCAGCATAGGGCAGGTAGAGTATGGCACACACAGGCAGCATAGGTCAGGGAGGGTATGGCACACACAGGAAGGGTAGGGCAGGCAGAGTATGGTACACACAGACAGCATAGGACAGGCAGAGTATGGCACACACAGGCAGCATAGGACAGGTAGAGTATGGCACACACAGGCAGCATAGGACAGGTAGAGTATGGCACACACAGGCAGCATAGGACAGGTAGAGTATGGCACACACAGACAGCATAGGACAGGTAGAGTATGGCACACACAGGCAGCATAGGTCAGGGAGGGTATGGCACACACAGGAAGGGTAGTGCAGGCAGAGTATGGTACACACAGTCAGGGTAGGGCAGGCAGAGTATGGCACACACAGGCAGGGTAGTGCAGGCAGAGTATGGCACACACAGGCAGGGTAGGGCAGGCAGAGTATGGCACACACAGGCAGGGAAGGGCAGGCAGAGTATGGCACACAGAGGCAGCATAGGGAAGGCAGAGTATGGCACACACAGGCAGGGTAGGACAGGTAGAGTATGGCACACACAGACAGCATAGGACAGGCAGGGTGCTGCCTGTGTGTGCCATACTCTGCCTGCCTTATGCTGCCTGTGGGAGGTGAACCTGGCAGGGGTTTGTTGTGGGAGTTTGTTAGCAGTTGGAAATAGCCATTAAATGGTCCCTAAGGTGTGTAATTATGGTTGATATCCCCACAGTAAGGACCAAGCATTTGGGATTTTGCTGTGCTACCACCATTGTGATAAAATAGGTGTGGTTTGAAGTGGGTGTGGTTTCAAAAAGGGGAGTGGCCAAAACTGGCTTCCATTAGCGGCCTTCCACCATGTATGCTAGAGAAATTCCGGCCCTCAGCACCGTAGAAGTTGGACAGCACTGCTGTAAGGTTATAGGAAAAATTGTTGCTATGAACTTTCTGACAGTTTTTGATGGCAGGCAGTGGGGTGGCAGCCTCTTCTCAACTCGTTTAAGGAGAAGCAAAGGTAAAAACTAAGCAAGCTTTATCAGAAAGATTTGATACTTACACAAAACTGCTGGTTCGAGCCCTCATTTTTTTTTCATACTTGGGGGGCTCATTCATTAAAGTATGATAGGTCCAATTACAAAAAAATTGTAATTTTTTTACAACTTTTGCATGTTTTCTGCAATATTTTCGTTAATTTGCGTGTCAATTTAGTGCCATTGAGCCCTATGGGAGACTTTCCTTGGGCCAGGTTGGAGCTGCAGAGTGCCATTGAGCCCTATGGGAGGCTTTCCTTGGGCCGGGTTGGAGCTGCAGAGTGCCATTGAGCCCTATGGGAGACTTTCCTTGGGCCGGGTTGGAGCTGCAGAGTGCCATTGAGCCCTATGGGAGACTTTCCTTGGGCCAGGTTGGAGCTGCAGAGTGCCATTGAGCCCTATGGGAGGCTTTCCTTGGGCCGGGTTGGAGCTGCAGAGTGCCATTGAGCCCTATGGGAGACTTTCCTTGGGCCGGGTTGGAGCTGCAGAGTGCCATTGAGCCCTATGGGAGACTTTCCTTGGGCCGGGTTGGAGCTGCAGAGTACCATTGAGCCTTATGGGAGACTTTCCTTGGGCCGGGTTGGAGCTGCAGAGTGCCATTGAGCCCTATGGGAGACTTTCCTTGGGACGGGTTGGAGCTGCAGAGTGCCATTGAGCCCTATGGGAGACTTTCCTTGGGCCGGGTTGGAGCTGCAGAGTGCCATTGAGCCCTATGGGAGGCTTTCCTTGGGTCGGGTTGGAGCTGCAGAGTGCCATTGAGCCCTATGGGAGACTTTCCTTGGGCCGGGTTGGAGCTGCAGAGTGCCATTGAGCCCTATGGGAGACTTTCCTTGGGCCGGGTTGGAGCTGCAGAGTGCCATTGAGTCCTATGGGAGACTTTCCTTGGGCCGGGTTGGAGCTGCAGAGTGCCATTGAGCCCTATGGGAGACTTTCCTTGGGCCGGGTTGGAGCTGCAGAGTGCCATTGAGCCCTAGGGAGACTTTCCTTGGGCCGGGTTGGAGCTGCAGAGTGCCATTGAGCCCTATGGGAGACTTTCCTTGGGCCGGGTTGGAGCTGCAGAGTGCCATTGAGCCCTATGGGAGGCTTTCCTTGGGCCGGGTTGGAGCTGCAGAGTGCCATTGAGCCCTATGGGAGACTTTCCTTGGGCCGGGTTGGAGCTGCAGGGTGCCATTGAGCCCTATGGGAGACTTTCCTTGGGCCAGGTTGGAGCTGCAGAGTGCCATTGAGCCCTATGGGAGACTTTCCTTGGGCCGGGTTGGAGCTGCAGAGTGCCATTGAGCCCTATGGGTGACTTTCCTTGGGCCAGTTTGGAGCTGCAGAGTGCCATTGAGCCCTATGGGAGACTTTCCTTGGGCCGGGTTGGAGCTGCAGAGTGCCATTGAGCCCTATGGGAGACTTTCCTTGGGCCGGGTTGGAGCTGCAGAGTCCCATTGAGCCCTATGGGAGACTTTCCTTGGGCCGGGTTGGAGCTGCAGAGTGCCATTGAGCCCTATGGGTGACTTTCCTTGGGCCAGTTTGGAGCTGCAGAGTGCCATTGAGCCCTATGGGAGACTTTCCTTGGGCCGGGTTGGAGCTGCAGAGTGCCATTGAGCCCTATGGGAGACTTTCCTTGGGCCGGGTTGGAGCTGCAGAGTCCCATTGAGCCCTATGGGTGACTTTCCTTGGGCCGGGTTGGAGCTGCAGAGTGCCATTGAGCCCTATGGGAGACTTTCCTTGGGCCGGGTTGGAGCTGCAGAGTGCCATTGAGCCCTATGGGAGACTTTCCTTGGGTCGGGTTGGAGCTGCAGAGTGCCATTGAGCCCTATGGGAGGCTTTCCTTGGGCCGGGTTGGAGCTGCAGAGTGCCATTGAGCCCTATGGGAGACTTTCCTTGGGTCGGGTTGGAGCTGCAGAGTGCCATTGAGCCCTATGGGAGACTTTCCTTGGGCCGGGTTGGAGCTGCAGAGTGCCATTGAGCCCTATGGGAGACTTTCCTTGGGCCGGGATGGAGCTGCAGAGTGCCATTGAGCCCTATGGGAGACTTTCCTTGGGCCGGGTTGGAGCTGCAGAGTGCCATTGAGCCCTATGGGAGACTTTCCTTGGGCCGGGTTGGAGCTGCAGAGTGCCATTGAGCCCTATGGGAGACTTTCCTTGGGCCGGGTTGGAGCTGCAGAGTGCCATTGAGCCCTATGGGAGACTTTCCTTGGGCCGGGTTGGAGCTGCAGAGTGCCATTGAGCCCTATGGGAGACTTTCCTTGGGCCGGGTTGGAGCTGCAGAGTGCCATTGAGCCCTATGGGAGGCTTTCCTTGGGCCGGGTTGGAGCTGCAGAGTGCCATTGAGCCCTACAAAAATCGTGCACTGAAGGTTCAGTCAGAAAGGTTTTCGCGCCATTTACGATTGTTCGGATACAAAAATTTCATGACTATCAGATCGCCGATCCTCTGTCTTGAATTTTTGCAAATCAACCTACTGTTCAATTAACATTAATATACTTTTGAGTATAATTTGAAGCAGTGAGTAAATGAAGGGGCAGGGGAGATAGCCAATCACAGCCTTGCAGTTACACAAACACGGGCTTCAGTTCCCAATTGGGTCAGCCTACCTGCTGATTGGTTCCTATCCTATAGTGCAGTGTGTTGAATGCCACTGCCCTCCCTGCACAGCCTGGGAAAGGAGCCAGCAGGAAGTGGAACAGGTGGGCGGGGCTATTGCAGTTGGGGGGGGGAATTTCTCAACAAATCAGTTCATTCTTAATTTTCACATGATGTGTCTCCTTTAAGGTTTATATGATTATGTGAATAAAAAAGGAGTTTTGATGGTTGCCTCGCCAAATAATCATATATTATAAGAATATTATGTTTTTATTTGCTTAAACTTCAGAGTTGAAATGTGTGTTTTAACTTTTAGTACCAGAAAGGACATAATTTAGAAATGTGTTGCCAATTATAAATGGCCTGGGAACTGATACAGTATAATCAGACTCAGGAGAATGATGGGGCTTACAAGGAAGGGTATTTATGGCTGAGATGAGTTCCTTGATGACAGAAAGGAGATTAGAGATAAGGTACAGTATGAAACCTTTTACGGGAAATAAATAGATAATCATTGAACTGGTAAATTCATCTTTTTCTGTTTGTGTAACCACAACAATTGTGTTGCTCCGAAATAGGACTCCATTTTATTTAGTGATAATGTATTTTGGTAGAAAAGTTCCCCATCCATCCAAACGTTGAATCACTCATTACCATCTCCTTCGGTAGGGAATTTCAGAAAGGAACATAGAAGAGAAATATTTGCTCCAATGATGACAAAATTCCATTTTCTCCTCTCTCCAGGACTGTCCCCCAGAAATGATCAGCCAGACAAATCTTTGTACAGTATGATCTGTAAAGGATCTTTTATTCAGAAAACCCTTTGTTCAAAATGTTCGAGATATAGCAATGCCATTTCCAGCTTTAATTTTGTAGGCCCAATGTGGACTGGCAGCCTACAGGAGGCTCTGTTTGGTACTACCCATGGCCTTTATGCCTCCAAGTTAGAAATTCAAGAATGAAGACCTGCTTTGAGGCCACTGAGAGCAACATCAAAGGGGGCAGTGAGCAACATGTTGCCCCCGAGCCACTGGTTGGGGATCACTGATCTAGATGTTGATCTAAACATTATCTAAATGTTGGGTCATGTCTGTACTTTTGATGACATGGATGGATAAATAAAGCTGTTGATGACCTTTACCCACTAACTGGGCTCTGGGTTTGTTATTTCTGGTGTATTGTGTGGGTTGTGGGGAGGGATTCTTGTCTCCACAGTCTTGTGGGTGCCTTTTTATTTTTTGGTGGGAAAGTTAACTATTGATAGGGCAGTCTCTTTTGTTAGTTTCTGCTGTAATGGTTTCTGTAGTTTCCGTATAATTATGTGAGAATTCCTTTTTACAGCAATAGCAATGTGAAATGGAAAACCAAACAGTAATGTACGAGTTGGTTCTCAGTGCGTTGTCTGATCTTCCAAGTCTTCAACTTCCGCTGTTTCTGCTCTTTCTCCTGATCTACATTTTGACTTTCATTGGGAACCTTCTCATCCTTTTCCTGATCTTCACTGATTCCCATCTCCACACCCCCATGTACTTCTTCCTTGGAACCCTGGCATGTCTGGATATGGGCTACTCCTCAGTCACTGTCCCAAGAATGCTCTTTGATTTACTTACAAACAGAAGAATCATTTCTGTACCAGCTTGTATAGCTCAGATTTTCTTCTTCGTCTATTTTGCTGCATCAGAAATATTTGTACTGGCAGTGATGTCCTATGACAGATACATTGCTATCTGCCGCCCTCTTCACTACATGCAGATAATGACCTGGAAAGCTTGTGCTCAGCTTGTATTAGCTGTGTTTGGTTTTGGCGCATTATATTCCTTGGTGCACACTCTACTTTTAACAAAATTAACTTTTTGCCGAACAAATGCTTTGCAAAGTTTCCTTTGTGACCTGCCCCAGTTGCTTCGGATCTCATGTAGTGACACATTCATCAATGTATTGTTTGTATTTCTGCTTGGGATATTATGTGGACTAGGTATATTAGGTGTAACCTTTTACCCATACATCCCAATAATCACCACCATTCTCAAAATCCCATCAAACCAAATGAGATCCAAAGCTTTCTCCACCTGCTCCTCCCATCTAACTGTGGTCTTTTTGTTTTACGTGACTATTTCCTTCAACTACTTCTGCTCAATCGCCAATGAAAGTTTTGCTAAAAACACCAAAGCCTCTATATATTATGCAATATTAACCCCCTTTTTAAACCCTCTGATCTACAGTCTGAGGAACCAGGAGCTCAAAGCCTCATTAAGCAGAGCTTTAAAAATGGTTTTTACGCTATTAGAGAAATTGGGTGAAAAATAAAATAAATAGATCATTGGAAAAATGGGGTCAGTTCTGGGCGGTCCTGAAGAAATCATTGTTAATTTCTGAGCTTTTTCTGGCAAATGTAAAGACTTTTCTCTTTAATAAATCCTATTCAAGGTTTCTGAAATTAAATTTCTCTTTTTCTTTTTTATTCGTAGGAGGACACAGACTACACGTTTCTCTGTTAAACATTAGTTAGATACAAATTATATTACAGGTATGGGATCCCTTATCCGGAAACCCGTAATCCAGAAAGCTCCGAATTACAGAAAGCCCATCTCCCATAGACTCCATTTTAATCAAATAATTCAGAATTTTAAAACTGGTTCCCTTTTTCTCTGTAATAATAAAACAGTACCTGTACTTGATCCCAACTAAGATATAATTACCCCTTATTGGGGGCAGAACAGCCCTATTGGGTTTATTTCATGGTTAAATGATTCCCTTTTCTCTGTAATAATAAAACAGTACCTGTACTTGATCCCAACTAAGATATAATTACCCCTTATTGGGGGCAGAACAGCCCTATTGGGTTTATTTAATGGTTAAATGATTCCCTTTTCTCTGTAATAATAAAACAGTACCTGTACTTGATCCCAACTAAGATATAATTACCCCTTATTGGGGGCAGAACAGCCCTATTGGGTTTATTTAATGGTTAAATGATTCCCTTTTCTCTGTAATAATAAAACAGTACCTGTACTTGATCCCAACTAAGATATAATTACCCCTTATTGGGGGCAGAACAGCCCTATTGGGTTTATTTAATGGTTAAATGATTCCCTTTTCTCTGTAATAATAAAACAGTACCTGTACTTGATCCCAACTAAGATATAATTACCCCTTATTGGGGCATCACCATGAATAATGCAAAGCCGGGTCTGTCAGGGCCCCTTCAGTAGGAGTATTAAATAATAAGAGTTAATTCGGGTTAGGGTTACTCGGAATTAGAAGTAGACCTTATGGGCTACAGTGGGTACAGCATGGAATTTTCTTAAGAAAAAAAGGTGTCTAGTAGCTGCACAATGACAGCTAAACATAGGGTGCCCCTGGCCTGTCAGGGTCCCATCAGTAGGAGTAAAGTTAACTACTACTAAGTGGGCATGCAGTACCTGAAGCCAGAAGCTCCACCAACAGGATGGTATCCCCAATATTTCTGTCAAGGGAACCAGGCAGAACTGCTGCTAATATGGTACACCCAAAACTTTTCTTGCCACGGAAACAAAGCACATGACTGTGAGATCCCCTGGGGTAAGTTCAAGTGCAGGAGGCACACCACTGTCTGTAGTACAAAGCCACTGGAGGTGGGATTGCTACTGGGCTAGGGGTAATTAACGAATGCAGTCTGGCTAAAATGGAAGCAAATTTTGCACTTCTTGAAGTACTTTCATTCAACCATGCTTATTGCATGTCTATATAGTGGGACTGAAACCCATTGGGTGGGTCCATCCTCAGCTACAGGCATGGGATCCATTTTCCAGAAAGCTGCAGGTTACTCCAGATTACAGACTCAATTTTAAGCAAATAATTCTAATTCTTCAAAATGATTTCCCTTTTCTCTGTAATAATAAAACAGCACCTGTACTTGATCCCAACTAAGATATAATTACCCCTTATTGGGGGCAGAACAGCCCTATTGGGTTTATTTAATGGTTAAATGATTCCTTTTTCTCTGTAATAATAAAACAGTACCTGTACTTGATCCCAACTAAGATATAATTACCCCTTATTGGGGCAGAACAGCCCTATTGGGTTTATTTAATGGTTAAATGATTCCCTTTTCTCTGTAATAATAAAACAGTACCTGTACTTGATCCCAACTAAGATATAATTACCCCTTATTGGAGGCAGAACAGCCCTATTGGGTTTATTTCATGGTTAAATGATTCCCTTTTCTCTGTAATAATAAAACAGTACCTGTACTTGATCCCAACTAAGATATAATTACCCCTTATTGGGGCAGAACAGCCCAATTGGGTTTATTTAATGGTTAAATGATTCCCTTTTCTCTGTAATAATAAAACAGTACCTGTACTTGATCCCAACTAAGATATAATTGCCCCTTATTGGGGGCAGAACAGCCCTATTGGGTTTATTTAATGGTTAAATGATTCCCTTTTCTCTGTAATAATAAAACAGTACCTGTACTTGATCCCAACTAAGATATAATTACCCCTTATTGGGGCAGAACAGCCCTATTGGGTTTATTTCATGGTTAAATGATTCCCTTTTCTCTGTAATAATAAAACAGTACCTGTACTTGATCCCAACTAAGATATAATTACCCCTTATTGGGGCAGAACAGCCCTATTGGGTTTATTTAATGGTTAAATGATTCCCTTTTCTCTGTAATAATAAAACAGTACCTGTACTTGATCCCAACTAAGATATAATTGCCCCTTATTGGGGGCAGAACAGCCCTATTGGGTTTATTTAATGGTTAAATGATTCCCTTTTCTCTGTAATAATAAAACAGTACCTGTACTTGATCCCAACTAAGATATAAATAATCCTTATTGGATGCAAAACAATCCCATAGGGTTTAATTAATATTTTATTGATTCTTTAGTAGACTTAGGGGCTGATTTACTTACCCACGAACGGGTCGAATGGAGTCCGATTGCGTTTTTTTCGTAATGATCGGTATTTTGCGATTTTTTCGGATTCTTTACGAATTTTTCGTTACCAATACGATTTTTGCGTAAAAACGCGAGTTTTCGTATCCATTACGAAAGTTGCGTAAAAAGTTGCGCATTTTTCGTAGCGTTAAAACTTATGCGAAAAGTTGCGCATTTTTCGTAGCGTTAAGTTTTAACGCTACGAAAAATGCGCAACTTTTTACGCAACTTTCGTAATGGATACGAAAAACTCGTGTTTTTACGCAAAAATCGTATTGGTAACGAAAAATTCGTAAAGAATCCGAAAAAATCGCAAAACATACGAAAAAGTCGCAAAATGTTCGTTTTCAAGTCGGAACTTTTCCAATTCGGGTCGGATTCGTGGGTTAGTAAATCAGCCCCATAAGGTATGTGGATCCAAATTACAGAAAGATCCCTTATCCGGAATACCCTTGGTCTCGAGCATTCTGGATAATGGGTCCCATACCTGTACTACAATTAAAATCAAACAATTTGTGTTTATTAAAAAATACTACTCAGCAGATCCATACATTACAAAATCTAATTAATCATATATATATATAGGTGTACAATAATTCATACAGACAATAGAAGTAAGTATCTTAAAAAATTCTGTACAAAGGAGACAATCACATCAATCAAAAGTTCATTCTATACAGTAAATAACAACTGTTATATTACTAGATTAGTATATAGTTAGAATCCCCAGTTCATTAGTAAAAAACCCTTTAAATTAGAGTCAACCTATATCGACTAAAAAAGATTTTGTAGACCAGACCTATCATTCCAACTTAAAAGAGGAAAATCAAATAAAAATACAGCAGAAAACTCATTAGGAGTTCCTTCAGATAAAACTCCAACATGATAAAGAGCTTTCAATACTTAAACAACTATTAGACAAAATCAAGCCAGCCGTATTGAGCAGCTAGCGATACTAAAAGACATTATTGAGCAGGATAAACCATACTGAATAGATGTTATTTCTTTATATAAAGCTAATGGACAGCATAATAAAAACGCTGGTGGAAATAATCAAATATTGCTTAAAAATCTATTTCGAATAGGGCCCTAACGTTAAAGTGAAGGGTAACACTACTGATCGAGTAAACACACTTCACTCTCCATAGGAAAAAGCAGACAGATCTTGATACGTAACTGAAAGCAGTGATAGTACTATAGTATACGTTCTGGTATACAGTGAGTAAGAAGTTTAGCCCTATAGGGGCTTATTACAAACACATCCCCCTTGTCCCGGCCGGGAACTTACTCAGGATATGAAGAGAGAGGCTCAGGCTCCTTATTGCGGCTTCGCGCTGTTAACTTCCCTCCGGTGACGTCACCGGTTCGAGCCGAGCCCCACACTACGGATCCTCTCTTGTGTCAAAATAAAAAAGCCGACGCGTTTCGCGCTTCCTCATGGGCTGCTCCTTTGTAAAGAATTTTTTAAGATACTTTTACTTCTATTGTCTGTATGAATTATTGTACACTTGTATATATATATGATTAATTCGATTTTGTAATGTATGGATCCGCTGAGTAGTATTTTTTAATAAACACAAATTGTTTGATTTTAATTGTAGTAGTGGTGTTTGTGAGCGCTAACTCCTATGGGTAGGGGGCAGTTATACATGGCAGGGGGTAAGGTTATTGGGGGGCAGTTATACATGGCAGGGGGTAAGGTTATTGGGGGGCAGTTATACATGGCAGGGGGTAAGGTTATTGGGGGGCAGTTATACATGGCAGGGGTTAAGGTTATTGGGGGGCAGTTATACATGGCAGGGGGTAAGGTTATTGGGGGGCAGTTATACATGGCAGGGGATAAGGTTATTGGGGGGCAGTTATACATGGCAGGGGGTAAGGTTATTGGGGGGCAGTTATACATGGCAGGGGATAAGGTTATTGGGGGGCAGTTATACATGGCAGGGGGTAAGGTTATTGGGGGGCAGTTATACATGGCAGGGGGTAAGGTTATTGGGGGGCAGTTATACATGGCAGGGGATAAGGTTATTGGGGCAGTTATACATGGCAGGGGGTAAGGTTATTGGGGGGCAGTTATACATGGCAGGGGGTAAGGTTATTGGGGGGCAGTTATACATGGCAGGGGTAAGGTTATTGGGGGCAGTTATACATGGCAGGGGTTAAGGTTATTGGGGGGCAGTTATACATGGCAGGGGGTAAGGTTATTGGGGGGCAGTTATACATGGCAGGGGATAAGGTTATTGGGGGGCAGTTATACATGGCAGGGGGTAAGGTTATTGGGGGGCAGTTATACATGGCAGGGGGTAAGGTTATTGGGGGGCAGTTATACATGGCAGGGGATAAGGTTATTGGGGCAGTTATACATGGCAGGGGGTAAGGTTATTGGGGGGCAGTTATACATGGCAGGGGGTAAGGTTATTGGGGGGCAGTTATACATGGCAGGGGATAAGGTTATTGGGGGGCAGTTATACATGGCAGGGGGTAAGGTTATTGGGGGGCAGTTATACATGGCAGGGGGTAAGGTTATTGGGGGGCAGTTATACATGGCAGGGGATAAGGTTATTGGGGCAGTTATACATGGCAGGGGGTAAGGTTATTGGGGGGCAGTTATACATGGCAGGGGGTAAGGTTATTGGGGGGCAGTTATACATGGCAGGGGTAAGGTTATTGGGGGCAGTTATACATGGCAGGGGTTAAGGTTATTGGGGGGCAGTTATACATGGCAGGGGGTAAGGTTATTGGGGGGCAGTTATACATGGCAGGGGATAAGGTTATTGGGGGGCAGTTATACATGGCAGGGGGTAATGTTATTGGGGGGCAGTTATACATGGCAGGGGATAAGGTTATTGGGGGCAGTTATACATGGCAGGGGGTAAGGTTATTGGGGGCAGTTATACATGGCAGGGGATAAGGTTATTGGGGGCAGTTATACATGCCAGGGGATAAGGTTATTGGGGGCAGTTATACATGGCAGGGGATAAGGTTATTGGGGGCAGTTATACATGCCAGGGGGTAAGGTTATTGGGGGCAGTTATACATGGCAGGGGGTAAGGTTATTGGGGCAGTTGTACATGGCAGGGGTTAAGGTTATTGGGGGGCAGTTATACATGGCAGGGGGTAAGGTTATTGGGGGGCAGTTATACATGGCAGGGGATAAGGTTATTGGGGGGCAGTTATACATGGCAGGGGGTAATGTTATTGGGGGGCAGTTATACATGGCAGGGGATAAGGTTATTGGGGGCAGTTATACATGGCAGGGGGTAAGGTTATTGGGGGCAGTTATACATGGCAGGGGGTAAGGTTATTGGGGGCAGTTATACATGGCAGGGGGTAAGGTTATTGGGGCAGTTGTACATGCCAGGGGGTAAGGTTATTGGGGGCAGTTATACATGGCAGGGGATAAGGTTATTGGGGGGCAGTTATACATGGCAGGGGGTAATGTTATTGGGGGGCAGTTATACATGGCAGGGGATAAGGTTATTGGGGGGCAGTTATACATGGCAGGGGGTAATGTTATTGGGGGGCAGTTATACATGGCAGGGGATAAGGTTATTGGGGGCAGTTATACATGGCAGGGGATAAGGTTATTGGGGGCAGCTATACATGGCAGGGGATAAGGTTATTGGGGGCAGTTATACATGCCAGGGGGTAAGGTTATTGGGGGCAGTTATACATGGCAGGGGGTAAGGTTATTGGGGCAGTTATACATGGCAGGGGATAAGGTTATTGGGGGGCAGTTATACATGGCAGGGGGTAAGGTTATTGGGGGGCAGTTATACATGGCAGGGGATAAGGTTATTGGGGGGCAGTTATACATGGCAGGGGGTAATGTTATTGGGGGGCAGTTATACATGGCAGGGGATAAGGTTATTGGGGGCAGTTATACATGGCAGGGGGTAAGGTTATTGGGGGCAGTTATACATGGCAGGGGGTAAGGTTATTGGGGGCAGTTATACATGGCAGGGGGTAAGGTTATTGGGGCAGTTGTACATGGCAGGGGTTAAGGTTATTGGGGGGCAGTTATACATGGCAGGGGGTAAGGTTATTGGGGGCAGTTATACATGGCAGGGGGTAAGGTTATTGGGGGCAGTTATACATGGCAGGGGGTAAGGTTATTGGGGCAGTTGTACATGGCAGGGGTTAAGGTTATTGGGGGGCAGTTATACATGGCAGGGGATAAGGTTATTGGGGGCAGTTATACATGCCAGGGGATAAGGTTATTGGGGGCAGCTATACATGGCAGGGGTTAAGGTTATTGGGGGCAGTTATACATGGCAGGGGTAAGGTTATTGGGGGCAGTTATACATGGCAGGGGTTAAGGTTATTGGGGGGCAGTTATACATGGCAGGGGATAAGGTTATTGGGGGGCAGTTATACATGGCAGGGGGTAATGTTATTGGGGGGCAGTTATACATGGCAGGGGATAAGGTTATTGGGGGCAGTTATACATGGCAGGGGATAAGGTTATTGGGGGGCAGTTATACATGGCAGGGGGTAATGTTATTGGGGGGCAGTTATACATGACAGGGGATAAGGTTATTGGGGGCAGTTATACATGGCAGGGGATAAGGTTATTGGGGGCAGCTATACATGGCAGGGGATAAGGTTATTGGGGGCAGTTATACATGCCAGGGGGTAAGGTTATTGGGGGCAGTTATACATGGCAGGGGGTAAGGTTATTGGGGCAGTTATACATGGCAGGGGATAAGGTTATTGGGGGGCAGTTATACATGGCAGGGGGTAAGGTTATTGGGGGGCAGTTATACATGGCAGGGGATAAGGTTATTGGGGGGCAGTTATACATGGCAGGGGGTAATGTTATTGGGGGGCAGTTATACATGGCAGGGGATAAGGTTATTGGGGGCAGTTATACATGGCAGGGGGTAAGGTTATTGGGGGCAGTTATACATGGCAGGGGGTAAGGTTATTGGGGGCAGTTATACATGGCAGGGGGTAAGGTTATTGGGGCAGTTGTACATGGCAGGGGTTAAGGTTATTGGGGGGCAGTTATACATGGCAGGGGGTAAGGTTATTGGGGGCAGTTATACATGGCAGGGGGTAAGGTTATTGGGGGCAGTTATACATGGCAGGGGGTAAGGTTATTGGGGCAGTTGTACATGGCAGGGGTTAAGGTTATTGGGGGGCAGTTATACATGGCAGGGGATAAGGTTATTGGGGGCAGTTATACATGCCAGGGGATAAGGTTATTGGGGGCAGCTATACATGGCAGGGGATAAGGTTATTGGGGGCAGTTATACATGCCAGGGGATAAGGTTATTGGGGGCAGTTATACATGGCAGGGTTAAGGTTATTGGGGGCAGTTATACATGCCAGGGGGTAAGGTTATTGGGGGCAGTTATACATGGCAGGGGGTAAGGTTATTGGGGCAGTTGTACATGGCAGGGGTTAAGGTTATTGGGGGGCAGTTATACATGGCAGGGGGTAAGGTTATTGGGGGGCAGTTATACATGGCAGGGGATAAGGTTATTGGGGGGCAGTTATACATGGCAGGGGGTAATGTTATTGGGGGGCAGTTATACATGGCAGGGGGTAAGGTTATTGGGGGCAGCTATACATGGCAGGGGATAAGGTTATTGGGGGCAGTTATACATGCCAGGGGGTAAGGTTATTGGGGGCAGTTATACATGGCAGGGGGTAAGGTTATTGGGGCAGTTGTACATGGCAGGGGTTAAGGTTATTGGGGGGCAGTTATACATGGCAGGGGGTAAGGTTATTGGGGGCAGCTATACATGGCAGGGGATAAGGTTATTGGGGGCAGTTATACATGGCAGGGGATAAGGTTATTGGGGGCAGTTATACATGGCAGGGGATAAGGTTATTGGGGGGCAGTTATACATGGCAGGGGGTAATGTTATTGGGGGGCAGTTATACATGGCAGGGGATAAGGTTATTGGGGGCAGTTATACATGGCAGGGGATAAGGTTATTGGGGGCAGCTATACATGGCAGGGGATAAGGTTATTGGGGGCAGTTATACATGCCAGGGGGTAAGGTTATTGGGGGCAGTTATACATGGCAGGGGGTAAGGTTATTGGGGCAGTTTTACATGGCAGGGGGTAAGGTTATTGGGGCAGTTGTACATGGCAGGGGGTAAGGTTATTGGGGGCAGTTATACATGGCAGGGGGTAAGGTTAATGGGGACAGTTAAACATGGCAGGGGGTGAGGTTATTGGGGGCAGTTAAACATGGCAGGGGGTAAGGTTATTGGGGGCAGTTGTACGTGGCAGGGGGTAAGGTTATTGGGGGGCAGTTATACATGGCAGGGGGTAAGGTTATTGGGGGCAGTTATACATGGCAGGGGGTAAGGTTATTTGGGGCAGTTGTACATGGCAGGGGGTAAGGTTAATGGGGACAGTTAAACATGGCAGGGGGTAAGGTTATTGGGGGGCAGTTATACATGGCAGGGGGTAAGGTTATTGGGGGGCAGTTATACATGGCAGGGGGTAAGGTTATTGGGGGGCAGTTATACATGGCAGGGGGTAAGGTTATTGGGGGCAGTTATACATGGCAGGGGGTAAGGTTATTTGGGGCAGTTGTACATGGCAGGGGGTAAGGTTAATGGGGACAGTTAAACATGACAGGGGGTAAGGTTATTGGGGGCAGTTAAACATGGCAGGGGGCAAGGTTATTGGGGGCAGTTGTACATGGCAGGGGGTAAGGTTATTGGGGGCAGTTATACATGGCAGGGGATAAGGTTATTGGGGGCAGTTATACATGGCAGGGGTAAGGTTATTGGGGGCAGTTATACATGGCAGGGGTAAGGTTATTGGGGGCAGTTATACATGGCAGGGGATAAGGTTATTGGGGGCAGTTATACATGGCAGGGGTAAGGTTATTGGGGGCAGTTATACATGGCAGGGGTAAGGTTATTGGGGGCAGTTATACATGGCAGGGGGTAAGGTTATTGGGGGCAGTTAAACATGGCAGGGGGTAAGGTTATTGGGGCAGTTATACATGGCAGGGGTAAGGTTATTGGGGGCAGTTATACATGGCAGGGGGTAAGGTTATTGGGGGCAGTTAAACATGGCAGGGGGTAAGGTTATTGGGGGCAGTTATACATGGCAGATATTGAGGTTATTGGGGGGCAGGAAAGGGTTGGAAAGGGGATGGGAACATCTGGAGCCAAAATGCATCTACTTAATGCTATGAACCAGTTGTGTTCAGAGAGGAGTTCCAGTGACAACTCTCAAACACTTATCTGCCTGATATTTTTGGATGTATATGTACTGTACATTTGTATATTATATTTTGCTTGAGAAAGTCTTTTTTTACATTGTAAAAAATATTGTTATAATAAAAGTTTTATAAAAAAAAAAAAAAAACTAAAAAAATAAGGGTTTCTTATTAATGAGAATTTTAATTTGGTGGCAGTGGACGAGTGTGGTATAATAGTGCAAATAGCAGGGATCCTCAAACTATGGCCTATGGCCTCAGTGAGTGGGAGGGGGAGCTGGGAAGACAGAAGGAGCGGAGAGAGCTGGAAGAGGTAGGACACAGCAGTGTGGGGGGGGGGGTTGGGGAGTGGTCTGTGGAAGAGAGAGGACACAATGGGCAGCGGGAGGGGGGAGCTGGAAGAGAGAGAATGCAGGAGTGGGCCATAGTTTGACACGGGGAGGGGGGTGGTCCGGCCCCCCAACAGTCTGAGGGACCATGGACTGGCCCCTTGCTTAAAAAGTTTGAGGACCCCTGTTCTATAGTTACCCCACTGGCTTGATGCCTCTGTATTTTTTTCAGAGAGTCTAAAGTTCAATAAAAAATTGAGAAAACTTCCTAAACCCTCTCCCGAGCACTTGGATTGTTTTCTATTGAGCAGTGACTGCTAATGCAAAGCTGAAATTTCTATTTGGCCTTATACCCCCTTTACTTATACTGAGAGGAACAACTCACTTAGGGACGTCTTATACTTAGCACTAGCCAATGGGGCAGTTATGTTGAATGAGCAAAATGATTGATATAGAACAATTTGCTTCCTCCATCTATTAAGACTTAATGGGCACATTTAAGATTGCTCGAGCCTTTGGGCTTAAATTTGTACTAGATTGTTAGGAAAACACTTAGGGGCTAATTTAAGAATGTTCAAGCGTTCGGATCCCAAACCCACATGAGAGTTCCCAAACTAGCCCGTGGTTTCTTCATCCGAGTAGCACACTTTGCACAAATTGGGTTTTTCTTTTCCCTGGCCAAAAAAAAAAGCTTGGCCAAAAAGCTCTTTATTTTTTGGGGTAAAAACAAAAACCTAATTTGTGCTATTCGGATGAAGAAATCATGGATTTGTTTGGGAACTCTCATGTGGGTTTAGGATCCGACCACTCAAGCATTCTTACATGAGCCCCTAAAGGTGGCCATACACGAGGCGATTTCGCTCGTTGTGCGATGAACGATTATATCGACAAACGATCGTATGGCGATCGAGTTCCCATACGATATGCCATCCACGGGCAACGATAATTCGGGAAAGATTTCGTCGCATCATTATCGTAAAATACGTACGATCGTACATCTACGTACGATCGAATGTCGTTGACTTCCGCTGCTGGCAATCGTGACATGCGCAGAGAACAATCGTTGAAAGACAAATGTCTGACACTCACACCAACTGGCAGATTTTATCGTTAAACGACCAAAATTTTTAAACCTGGCCGATCGATTTTGGGGACGATAATGTCGGCTCGTTTAGTGGGCCGACGATCGTTCGTACACCACCAACTATACGATAACTTAACGATAGCATCGGATTGTTCGGGAATCGGTCGTTTGTAAGTAAAAAATCGGTCCGTGTATGGCCACCTTAAGTGTTATCCTTCAATTTCCTAACAATCTAGTACAAATCTCACAATATTCTTAGCAAAACTAATGTAACTATCAATTACAGGCTTTTGTTTATATACTAGGGGCACATTTATGATCGATTGAGCCCCTTGGCTTGAGCAATGATAAAGGAAACCCCGCTAAAATACTTCCTTAGGTAAGATATTTTTCCTTTTGTTGGCTTTTTTTTAAAAAAAGTTTTCATATTTATAAAATCCTGCTCAGGGAAAGAAACCCTCAACCAACAAGGTATTTTTACCCAAAATCTCACGCAGGGTTTCCTTTATGATTGCTCCAACCAAAAGGCTCAAGCGATCTTACATGTGCCCCTTGGGGTCCTCAAATATGTTGTTGGTCAAACGCGGCCAAACTCTTTGTGCCTATTCGGGATCGATTATGTTGGGCCCTGGGTTTTTCAAGGATAAGGGTTTTGCATTATGTGCATCTACATGAATTCATCTTAGCTTGGTTAACATCAATTCCAAGTAAGAAAAAGAAAGACCCATTTAGACAAGTCATTATGGGAACACTATGGGCCTGATTTTTAAAGTTTGTGGATCGCTGGTTTCCAAATACCAGATTTCATGTCCGTACGTAACGGTTCGGGAAACTGTTCCTTTGGGAGCACTAATTTAGATCCATGTGGCCCTAGACACAGAGCTTCACTTTTGTTTGGCTGCATAGTATAAAATAATGGACTGGGAGTTTTAGTTTGGGGCACAGTGATATCCCCCCCTCACCCCCAGCATCCGATCAGCAGAACAATGGGAAGGGAGCAAGATAGCAGCTCCCAGTAGGTATCAGAATAGCACTCAATAGTAAGAAATCCAAGTCCGGCTTGGGACTCCTCCAGTTACATGGGAGTAGTAGAAACAATAGGTTAGCTGAAAGCAGTTCTAATGTGTAGCGCTGGCTGAAAGCTCAGACTCAGGCACACTTTACTGCTGTGCTGCAAGTTGGAGTGATATCCCCTCACCCCCAGCAGCCGATCAGCAGAACAATGGGAAGGGAGCAAGATAGCAGCTCCCAGTAGGTATCAGAATAGCACTCAATAGTAAGAAATCCAAGTCCGGCTTGGGACTCCTCCAGTTACATGGGAGTAGGAGAAACAATAGGTTAGCTGAAAGCAGTTCTAATGTGTAGCGCTGGCTGAAAGCTCAGACTCAGGCACAAGGCACAGAGATGGCGCCTACACACCAATATTACAGCTACAAATATATTTATTGGTTCATTTTATTCCAGAGCATTAGCTATTGGTATAACTAAAACGATTCAGATTATAAATAAGCCCCTTTATCTCTGATATTTTCATGCTATTAGGAAAAAAATGTATTTTGCCTAATTTCTAGTATAAGGTAAAAAATGCCTTTAGCGCCCTGGGAACCATTAAAATATAATTAGACTCCAGAGGACTGGAAGGCTGGGGAAGGAAGGGTTTATAACTGAGGTTCATTTAGCCATTGCTGAAAGGGTATTGAGATCAGAGGTAAGATGTTGCATTTTTCAAACTTAATTTCATACTTAATAACGTTAACTTAAACTTTGCAAGTCACAAATTGTGCAAATTCATTCTACATTTCTACCTTGAGCTTTTTTAGCAGTGTAGAAAATGTCTGAATTCATTCTGACCTGTAGGATGGTGATGACCTGTAGGATGGTGAACCTTTGTTTTATTTCAGCCTCTAGGGAACCTGCTCTTTGGAAGGGGGAGCTGCTATCTGGGGTGTCAGGACCAATTCACTTGCACTGTACATAATGCACATAAAGTTCTGTAGATACATCTTTGTATGAACTTGTGAACACAGTAGGAAAATAACTTTTTTGTGGAAACGTCAAATTCCAAATATTTTATATAATAGGTTGTATAACGGCATAGTAGTACTCTATACATTGGTGGTGTCACTTTGTTCAATGATTCAGAGTCCCCTTGGACTTCTCCGCATTTTGTGGCGTTACAACCTTAAATGAAATGGTTATAATTGAGATTTTATATCGCCGATCTGCACAAAATAGTCTATAATGTAAACTTAGAAAAATAATCTGCACATCTTATAAAATTATTTCCAAATAAAAAAACCTGAAAAGTCTTAAGAACCCAGATCCAAAGCTGTGAAACCCCTACATAATCTCTGGTGCAACCAGAGGTTGGGAAAAATATAGCCTGGATTCTCCATAATACTTTGCTGTATGGAACAGTTACAAGAAGATGTCAGTGCTAAAAACAATCCATAGCTAAGCGTTGAGTCTGTAGAGCATATGGGAGGCATAGAAAGTATTTGGAAAAATGTTCACTGGTCTTTAGATGAGACCAAAACTGGTTTTGTTAACCCTAGTGGCATAGTTTTATGGGACAGAAAGCCAAAACAGTATGGTGGTGGTATCAACATGTTTTGGGGATGTGGGTATAGGTTGGGATTGCAAAAGCTATGGGGCCAAATACAAAGCCAATCTATAGGATGAACATTTTCTGTCTACAAGTAACATGGGATTGAGGAGAAGGAGGTCCAACTATCAGCAGGGCAATGGCCTAGCCACACCTAGAATGGTTTTAAACCAAGTACTTATCTTGAAGTTGCTGATTTGTCATAATGAGAAATATTTTCCATATGCAGGAGAAAAAAAACAATTAATTTTCATTCAAATTGCCCTTGTTCAATAATGTACATGATAAACAAAAACAAACAAACAAAAAACTTATTGATAATGTGGTCCTTAATGTCAAGACACAGTATTATAATATTACTGTACCTTAGGGGTGCTCAGCCTGTAGCCCTCTGGCTATTAGTCTCATCTCAGCAAGAGCTGGACAACGACTGATCTAAAGTCTTCCATTCTTGTACGTTTCTGTTTTAATGCATTTTATTATTATAGGCACTGCCACACTGAGATGGAAAACCAAACCATAGTGTATATGTTGGTTCTCGCTGGTCTGTCTGATCTTCCGAGTCTTCAGCTTCCTCTGTTCCTGGTGTTTCTCCTGATCTACCTATTGACTCTGACTGGGAACCTTCTCATCCTTCTCCTGATCTTCACTGATTCCCATCTTCACACCCCCATGTACTTCTTCCTTGGAACCCTGGCATGTCTGGATATGAGTTACACCTCAGTCACTGCCCCAAGAATGCTCTATGATTTTCTCAGAAGAAGAAGGGCCATTTCTATACCAGCTTGTATAACTCAGATCTACTTCTTCATCTGTTTTGGTGTTTCAGAGACATCTGTGCTGGCAGTGATGTCCTATGACAGATACATTGCCATCTGCCGCCCTCTTCACTACATGCAGATAATGAGCTGGAAATCTTGTGTTCAAATTGTATCAGGCATGTTGGTATTTAGTGTACTATATTCCTTAATGCACACCCTTTTTTTAAATAAACTGACATTTTGCAGGTCAGATACTTTGCAAAGTCTATTTTGTGACCTTCCCCAGTTGCTTCAGATCTCCTGTAGTGACACATTCATCAATGTATTGCTTATATTTCTATCTGGGATACTATTTCAGTTAGGCATTGTGGTGGTCACCTTTTTCCCATATATCACTATAATAACCACTGTGCTGAAAATCCCATCAAAAACCATGAGATCCAAAGCTTTCTCCACCTGCTCCTCCCATCTAACTGTCGTCTTTATATTTTACAGCACTATTTTCTTCAACTATTTTTTCTTAAATACAAATAATTCAACTGAGGACAAAGTGGCTTCTGTATTTTACGCAATATTAGACCCTTTTTTAAACCCTTTAATCTACAGCCTGAGGAACCAAGAGCTCAAAATGGCCTTAACAAGAGCTTTACAAAAACTGTAAATGATTGGATAGATTGAATGAATAAACTAAATTAGAAGAAGAATAAAAATTGGGAGGCCCATTTCTCAAACATCTGGGTTTGTTTTCGTTTTTGAGGTTTATTCTGCCACGACTAAACTTACAAATGAAAAAAGCATTAATGTTTATATATTTAATATTTGCCCAAGACAAAAAAAAAAGTGGACCCCAAATGCATTAAAACAAATGTGAATTCCTGGAACCATGAATAGTGATGGGCGAAATAATTCACCAGGCATGGATTCACAGCGAATGTCAGCGTTTCGCCATTGGCGAATTATTTTGCGAAACAGGGGACAAAATAATAAAAAACCTGAAAAGTCTTGATTGCTGGAGAACCCAGATCCAAAGCTGTGAAACCCCTACATAATCTCTGGTGCAAACAGAGGTTGGGACAAATATAACCTGGATTCTCCACAATACTTTGCTGTATGGAACAATTACAAGATGTCAGTGCTAAAAACAATCTATAGCTAAGCGTAGAGTCTGTAGAGCATATGGGAGGCATAGAAAGTATTTGGAAAAATGGTCACTGGTCTTTAGATGATAAGAGTGTTCTTCGTCTAAGTCAGAGTATTCCTTAAAGAGATTCAGTCATGATTTTTATGTCTAAATTACGCTGTTTACATAGCAAATAATTCCCTCTGTTGTTTAACGTTTAATTCTTGAACCATTTGTAGCTGTAATATTGGTGTATAGGCGCCATCTCAGTGCCTTGTGCCTGAGTCTGAGCTTTCAGCCAGCGCTACACATTAGAATTTCTTTCAGCTAACCTATTGTTTCTCCTACTCCCATGTAACTGGAGGAGTCCCAAGCCGGACTTGGCTTTCTTACTATTGAGTGCTATTCTGATACCTACTGGGAGCTGCTATCTTGCTCCCTTCCCATTGTTCTGCTGATGGGCTGCTGGGGGTGAGGGGGGGGGATATCACTTCAACTTGCAGCGCAGCAGTAAAGTGTGCCTGAGTCTGAGCTTTCAGAAGGAGCCAGTGCTACACATTAGAACTGCTTTCAGCTAACCTATTGTTTCTCCTCAGACACATATCAAGATCATTACATTGAAAACTTGCCCCGAGCTTCCTGTTATTGAAACCATAAAGAGCATAATGGATTTTGAAAACTAAGACTTTGGCTATAGATTCCCTCCCCACTAATGGAAAATCTATATCTTTAGATCGCCACACAACTTTCACACAAGTTCAACATTTTAGTATACAGTCTCCTTTTCCATCATAACAGATACATAATATCAACATCATCACCTACCAGAGTAGGTTGAAATGAATTAGCTTTAGGTATGACTGTTCAGTTATGCTCCAATATCTTGTATGCAAAGAGGATTGAACTTTTGTTTAATTGGAGGGGAGAATTGGAGGCTCGGAAGCTGGCATGGCTCAACCTGGTTATGAATAGTTATGAAAGTATACAAGTTTGCAATAAAAAAAAAACCCCATCAAGGTTCTCTTCTGAATAGCATATCTGCCACTTTAGAAACCCCTACACTTGACCATACCTGGTCTCTAAATACATTAGGGTGCTCAACCATCAAGGTTCTCTTCTGAATAGCATATCTGCCACTTTAGAAACCCCTACACTTGACCATACCTGGCCTCTAAATACAGTAGGGCGCTCAACCATCAAGGTTCTCTTCTGAATAGAATATCTGCCACATTAGAAACCCCTACACTTGACCATACCTGGTCTCTAAATACAGTAGGGCGCTCAACCATCAAGGTTCTCTTCTGAATAGCATATCTGCCACTTTAGAAACCCCTACACTTGACCATACCTGGTCTCTAAATACAGTAGGGCGCTCAACCATCAAGGTTCTCTTCTGAATAGCATATCTGCCACTTTAGAAACCCCTACACTTGACCATACCTGGTCTCTAAATACAGTAGGGCACTCAACCATCAAGGTTCGCTTCTGAATAGCATATGTGCCACTTTAGAAACCCCTACACTTGACCATACCTGGTCTCTAAATACAGTAGGGCGCTCAACCATCAAGGTTCTCTTCTGAATAGCATATCTGCCACTTTAGAAACCCCTACACTTGACCATACCTGGTCTCTAAATACAGTAGGGCACTCAACCATCAAGGTTCGCTTCTGAATAGCATATGTGCCACTTTAGAAACCCCTACACTTGACCATACCTGGTCTCTAAATACAGTAGGGCGCTCAACCATCAAGGTTCTCTTCTGAATAGCATATCTGCCACTTTAGAAACCCCTACACTTGACCATACCTGGTCTCTAAATACAGTAGGGCGCTCAACCATCAAGGTTCTCTTCTGAATAGCATATCTGCCACTTTAGAAACCCCTACACTTGACCATACCTGGTCTCTAAATACAGTAGGGCGCTCAACCATCAAGGTTCTCTTCTGAATAGCATATCTGCCACTTTAGAAACCCCTACACTTGACCATACCTGGTCTCTAAATACAGTAGGGAGCTCAACCATCAAGATTCTCTTCTGAATAGCATATCTGCCACTTAAGAAACCCCTACACTTGACCATACCTGGTCTCTAAATATAGTAGGGCGCTCAACCACCAAGGTTTAATCAAATAAAGGGGCCTGCCACTTCATAAAAAAGAGGGTGGGATGTACATTTCATTTACATTATGTGTTTGTCAAGGCCTGATGGCTCTTACTGGGGTTGAAGTTAGGACCAAGGAGTTCAGAACATTCAATATGTGGTATCCAAGGGTAGTCTGTTTATTTTGAATTTTTGTGCCTTGCCAGGCGTGGTAACCGTGGTGGCATTGTGTCACTACTACTAAAATCATGGTGGGAGTGGCTTCTAAAGGTAGTTTGGAGATGGTAATGTATTCAAAAAGGTCTCCATCAAACTCCATTTCCTGCTTCTGCAGAATGCTAATCAATACAGAGGTTGCTGGAGTCAAAGAGATCCAATAACATTTATAATATTTTATTCAAACAAGGGGTACAGATTGCAGCGTAATTTTTTAAGAACCAAAAATGGAATCATTGAGTATTTGGGGACTCAAAATGAACCAACATGATAACATGTATCAAGGTTTTATTATATACCTATGTACTTATAATGGGAAGTGAATTGTGCTTAGTACAGGGGAATCCCTATGTGCCATAGTTTTATGTTATCTCTCTGTACAGGCTATGAGCAAACTTAGGGGGCTGTTCCTGCTGAATTGTGCTTAGTACAGGGGAATCCCTATGGTTTATGGTATCTCTCTGTACAGGCTATGATCAAACTTGGATTCTCACTAGCTGCACCAATCACTTCTGGGGTCCTGGAATACACCCTTCTTGGGACAACACAATAGCCTTGCCAACTTATATAGGTCCCTAGCCAGCACTTACCAAGGACAGCTCAGCTGAGAGACATCTGCTGACAAGGCCTGTGCCATCACTAGATGTTACCGAGGCCAATGGGGTTCCTCCTTATTCCCAACTCAGTTAAATAGTTTTCCTGGTCTGGGACCTCCTACTCTAGAAATAACACAATGCAGCTCCCCCTAGAGAACCAAATATAGGTGTTGTCGCTGTTGGACAATATAGATATTGCATTTAGAATATACATTTATATTTCTCTTCTTAAAAGTGGACAAGAAATTTAGGTGGAATCACTAAAACGTGGAAAAATAATTCTCTAAATGTGATCTTGTATGTAGCTATGAAAAAAAATCCACGAAAACCTCAATATCCTCGGAAAAATGGTTTCCTTTAGAATTTTTGTATGAAGGAAATTAGAATGAGATTATGTTCTACATTATTATATTTATATTGAAATGTTACTTATAAAAATGTTCGATTTGCTTCCCTAATCCATGTAATATCCATGCTGGTCAATACTTTATTGTTATCACATTGCTACTCTACCTTCTCTCTTTGGTTTTCAAATTCCAGATCTGTAAAAAAAATGAAATTTTATTTTAAAATTTTGGAAATTTTTAAAAAGAAAGTTCTATTTCACTGGCTTACTAGTATACAAACTGTTCCATCACAATCATGGGGCCACACACAGGTAGAATAGAAACAAGAACAGAGGAACATTCAGCCCAAACCAAGAATGAGAAGGACATCTCTAAGCCACAGGTATCACTGAGATCATTACAGGAAATTGAATTATTAACACAATAATGGCAAAAAAAGTATAGATAATTTGTATGGAAAGAGCAGTGAAATGGACATAACCAATTAATAATAATAATAATAATAATACTTTCTAAGACCTCAAGATGATACTGAGCTGTAACTTGCAATGGGACATTTTAGCTCTTGGATCTCTTGAAATTTCACAAGCTGCTACAGCTCCTTATTAGTGAAGAGCAAATTTTTTCGCCAGGCATGGATTTGCAGCGAATTTCTGCATTTCGCCATTGGCGAATTGTTTCGCAAAACTACCGTGAAAATTCACAGCGGAAAAATGCGTCGCACAGAAATTTTTTTTGTTGTGCATCAAACCGGGCATAGTCGAGTCAAAAAAGGGAGTGGTCGCTTCAAATTGGGCGCTGTCGCATAAAAAAGGGCTCAAAAAATATACGCAGGTGACAAAAAATAGACATGGGCGACAAAATTGCGCGACAAATGCGTTTCACGAATTTCACGAAGCTATCATGAATATTCGCAGCAGAAAAATGCGTTGCACGGAAATAGTTTTTGTTGTGTGTCAAAGCAGGCGCGGTTGCGTCACAAAAGGGAGCGGTTGCGTCAAAAAAGAGCGCAAAAATGAAATGCAGGTGACAAAAATAGACACGGACGACAAAAAAAACGCGCAACAAATGCGTTTCACAAATTTTTTGCCATTTCCTGAATTTTCATGCTTCTTACGCAAATTTTATGGCGAAACGGGACAGATTCGCTCATCACTACTCCTGATAGGTCCATCTGATGCCTTGGGTTTCACAGGCTCCTTTGCACAGGATTAAGTGAGCATTTGGCCATTTAGGCAGGACAGTTCTTTATTGCAGACCAAAAAGGGGTAAATTTTATTGGAATTGGAAAAAATAGGTATGACTGGGGTGGATCATACAGTAGATCAATTAGTAGGTCAAATTATCCATACGTTTCATATTCATATCTCAGGGGGTATGGACATTCACATAGGGGCCCATTTATCAACATTTGGATTTTAGTGGTTTTAGTGGTTTTTAAACTCATTTTCCCTAAAACCACAAATGCCAAGTCATTTATTAAAAAAAACTGCAAAAAGAATCCAAATAGAAACTTCAAAATGTCCGTCTTCGGAATAATGTTTGTACGAATGAAAGCACTGGGAAAACCTGAAAACTCTTTGATCCATTGCAAAAGCAGTTTTAAACCAATCATCTTTATTATTTTTTTTTCATATAAGATCAAAGAGATTAAATAGGTTTACACCAGTCCCTGCCCAGTGTGGAAGGAAATAAGAGGAAACCCACACACGTACTGGGAGAACAAAGAAGCCTCTTGCAGGTAGCCCTCTGGTTAGAACCAAACATATGACCCCCAAGCGAAAAGGCAGCATTTCTAACAATTGTCCCACCGTGCCAGCCATTGTCCATGGTTCTCTAACGGCTATAGTTCATTCAACTAATTTATCCAATGATTTACAGTGAGTGTAAAGTTCTTTTTAAAGATGTTTTGAGCTCCTGGTTCCTCAGACTGTAGATCAGAGGATTTAAAAAGGGAGTTAATATTGCATAAAATACAGAAGCCACTTTGTCCTCTGTGAAATGATACTTTGCATTTGGGCGGAAGTAGTTGAAGAAAGCAGTACTGTAAAATATAGAGACCACAGTTAGATGGGAGGAGCAGGTGGAGAAAGCTTTGGCTCTCATGTTTTTTGATGGAATTTTCAGAACAGTAATAATTATAGTGATGTATGGGTAAAAGGTGACCCCTAAAATTCCTATTCCTAACAATATTCCAAAGAGAAATATAAGCAATACATTGATGAATGTGTCACTACAGGAGACCTGAAGCAACTGGGGCAGGTCACAAAAGAAACTTTGCAAAACATTAGAGCTGCAAAAGGTCAGTTTACTTAAAAAAAGAGTGTGCAGCAAGGAATATACTGAAGTAGAAACCAACACACCTGATACAAACTGAACACAAACATTCCAGCTCATTATCTGCATGTAGTGAAGAGGGCGGCAGATAGCAATGTATCTGTCATAGGACATCACTGCCAGCAAAAATACCTCTGATACACCAAAAAAGATGAAGAAGTAGACTTGAGTTATACAAGCTGGTACAGAAATTATCCTTCTTCCTGTAAATAAATCAAAGAGCATTCTTGGGGCAGTGACTGAGGAGTAACTCATATCCAGACATGCCAGGGTTCCAAGGAAGAAGTACATGGGGGTGTGAAGATGGGAATCAGTGAAGATCAGGAGAAGGATGAGAAGGTTTATAATAAGAGTCATAAAATAGACAACAAGAAAAAGCAAGAAAAGGAGAAGCTGAAGATTCAAAAGATCAGACAGTCCAGTTAGAACCAACATATACACTACAGATTGGTTTTCCATCTCAATGTGGTGTTGCCTATAAAAAAGAACAAATAATAAAAATGCATAAAATGAAACTAATAACAGAGACTGATCCAGCAAATATTATTCTCAGCAAAAGAGAGAAAACTTAGAGCCAAAAAAAGACCTCCTCCATGTCTGAAGGCACCCCGTGTCTCTCTAGTACAAAACTTCTAGGATAGTAAGTGCAGTATGTGTTTGCAATGTGTGACTTTTCACAAAACTGAAAAAAAAACACAAGACTCCAATTTATTGTGAGCGGCAAGCTTTTAAAAAAAAAGGTTGCTGTCAAAAACACCCATAAGCTCGGAAAAAGCGACAGTGGGAAAAAAAGTTGCCGCAAAGAAATTCCCATTGACTTCCCAACCTGTTTTATGAATTTTTGCCAATTTGTGAAATTTTCCGGTGAAGCGAAACAGGACAGATTCTCTCACCGCCAATGGTTTTACCTTCAGATCATTGCCAAATGTTGAAAACTTCCTTTCCATTAGGGCTAAGGGGATTTTGCTAATTGTACTGACCATGCTGACAAGTTCTTCTGTGGAACAATATATGGAAGGAAACCCAGAAGTAGTTGGCTACCGGCTTGAAAACAAATCTTATGTTAAACAAAATCTTATGAAAGAAATTTGAAATTCGTATAACTACCAATGCTAAAATATAACAAAAATCTCTCACCTATTATCTCGATTGCCTTTATGCAACCACTGAACAAGTCTCAGCCATAAAAACCCTCGCACCTAAGCCTTCCAATTCTCCTGAGTCTAATTCCATTCTAACAGTTCCCAAGTCATTTATAATATGCATGTACATTTTTCTGTTTCCATCCCTTCTGTAATATCTCAAAAGGGAACTGAAAAAGTTATCTCGTTATCTCAACTCATTGACAAGATTCCCATAGACTTTAATAGAGTTTTCACACGATGAGCAGTGAGAGACGTTTTTCTGAATCTCAAAAGGAACCTCGTCCATGAACCTTCATGTCATAAACCTTTTTCTGACTGAAGGAATCCTGCCTAATAGTGATGGGTGAAATGTTTCGCCAGGCATGGATTCACGGCGAAAAGTTTGCCGCGCGTCCAAAAATTGACGCGGGCGTCAAAAGAATTGCCACACGTCAAAATAAATAGTCGCAGGCGTCAAAAGAATAGTCGTGGGCATCAAAAGAATAGCCGCAGCATCAAAATAAATAGTTGCGGACGTCAAAAGAATAGTCGCAGGCATCAAAATAAATAGTTGCGGACGTCAAAAGAATAGTCGCAGGCATCAAAATAAATAGTTGTGGCGTCAAAATAAATAGTCGCATGTTAAAAGAATAGTTTTGCGTCAGAATAATAGTCGCGCGTCAAAAGAATAGTCTTGCATCAAAATAATAGTCGCGCGTCAAAAGAATAGTCTTGCATCAAAATAAATAGTCACGCGTCAAAAAATTAGTTGCGGGCGTCAAAAGAATAGTCTCGCGTCAAAATAAATAGTCGCGGTGGCAAAATAATAGTCGCGTGTCAAAAGAATAGTCTTGCATCAAAATAAATAGTTGCGGTGGCAAAAGTAATAGTCGCGCGTCAAAAAATTAGTTGCGGGAGTCAAAAGAATAGTCGCGGGCGACAAATTTTTTTCCGTGTGACATTTTTGCCGTTTTGCGAATCTTTTGAAAGATTCGCTAATTTTCCCGCGAAGTGAAACGGGACAGATTCGCTCATCACTACTGCCTAATGTGTTATAATTAAGAGCCAGGTACTTAAGCTTATGCATGCCATATCCACATGAACTTGTGAGTAGAGAGACAAGTCCCAGAATCCATCACTTTTACAATGGAACCAGGAGAGGGATGGGGTTGAATTACATTGAGAGCCTAAGGGGGACCAGGAACTGGTCTCATCAAGCACAGAGACAGACTTTAATGGTTTCTGTTCTACCTGGGTAATCTGTGGAAGTGTTTTTTTTCCGCATTTTTCATAAATAAGTTGAATTTTGATAGATCGGCCTCTCTGGATTAAGCTGAATCTGCATTGCGTGAAACGCAACCAAATTCTGGGTTCTCTGTGTCTCTATCAAATAAAGTGGAACAGGTTGCTGGTAGTGATGAGCAAATTTTTTCAGCAGGCATTGATTCGCAGAGAATTTCTGCATTTCACCATTGGCGAATTGTTTTGCAAAACTTCTGTAAAAATTCACTGCAGAAAAATTATTTTGTCGTGCGTCAAATTGGGCGTGGTCGCGTCAAAAAGGGTGCGGATGAGTCAAAAAAAGGGCGCGTTACATCAAAAAAGGGTGGGCGACAAAAAAAGATGTGGGTGACAAAAAAAAACATGCGACAAATGCGTTTCGAGAATTTTTTGCGGATCTTCTTGCTGTTTCGCGAATTTTATGGTGAAGCGAAACGGGACAGATTCGCTCATCACTAGTTGCTGGACCATTAAGTTACATAATCTGGAAATCAGTTCAAGTAACAGTTCCAGTTGAAGATATTTAGGACGTGTTTACTCAGCTCATATTGAAAGCATCAGAAATGGCACACCTACAAACAATTATTCCTTTTTCATTTAACAATCAGAGCTTCTTCAGGATAATGAAGAACTAGGAAGTACTATGACAACACCAAAAGATGAGGAAATTTGAAAATAATATGGAGAAGCTAAAAAAAAAAAAAATAGGGGGTTGCTCTATGAATTTATCTACCTTATTTTCAAAGATTCTAAAATAGTTTTTGTATCTACTGCTTTAAAGCAGGGGCAAGGGTAGTTAACAATTTCCCATTAGGAATCAACATTGGAACCAGGACGGAAGATTTGTTCATTAGTTTTGGCAACAAAAATCTTACTTACAAATGGCTTGTATATTACATATGGACAGTGGCAGAGTTCCATTACCCATCTCCATCCTCCATTGCAGACATTGGTCATCAGAAACTAATGAACCTGTTGACTATGTCAAGGAACATTACTGTAGAAAGTCAGTAAAACTAAAATACCGGATATAAAGTTGCCATGTTCTCCACAATCAATCATATAAATTGTTTATGAGGGGAGAGTAGTATAACATGCAACAGCCATAATATATAGAATAAGACACCATTACTGCTCTCCAGACCTTCTCTATGGTCTTTTATAATTTGTTGTCCATTATCCTGATGGCCTAAAGAGAAAAATGGAATTCACAAGGAGATGACGACAAAGTCCATTGAAGTGAGTGAAACACACAATGGCAGCCATATGATACCATAATGTAAAGGGTACAAATACTAGTTCTCTTCACCATGAACATGTGGTGGGTTATGGCCAATTCTGACACCACTGATGTGGACTCCATTATGGTTGAGCTCTCTCCATGTAGCTTTATGGGCTGTCTGATGTAAGGTGCCCCTGTAATTACAGTACGTAGGTTGATGGATAGCTGGGTCTAATAGTTGCATTAAGCACCAATGCATCCATCCTACCTCTTATGATGAATAATGTACCCATTGATGCTAGTGAACCCTGGACTTACCACCAACCTGGATGATATTTATGCATGGAGGTAATCATTTCCTGGTCTTTTTCTATTTGATATACAGGTATCAAATGTATTACCATGAATGCCAGGGGTTTTCTGGATAAGGGATTTTTCCATAATTTGGATCACCATGCCTCAAGTTTACTTAAAGGAGAAGGAAAGGTAAAAACTAAGTAAGCTTTATCAGAAAGGTCTATGTAAATACAGCCATAAGCACTTACAGTAATGCTGCATTGAGTCCTCTATCAAAAGAAACACAGGATTTCTTCTCTCTTTTTTTATAAACATGATGTTCCAGTGTCTGACTTCCTCTCTCAGAAACAGCCTTAATTCCCGGGGCCAGAGTCTGTACAGTTCTCCCCTCTCCTGCTCCTCCCTCCCACCAGAATGCTAAGAACTCCCTCCCTCCTCCCTTAGGAATGAGTGATCGCAGCTATACTGGCTAGAGACTGCAGGAAGGAAGCTACCTAAAATGGCAGCTGCTATCTTAAGCAAAGGGAGAAAGCTTCTAAAACTGTTTACTCAGGTATGGTAATGGTTTCTGCAGAATAAATATAGCGTTCTAGGTGGCACTAATGTGGCAAATCTATTGACAGTAAAATGCCAAAATGACTTTCCTTCTCCTTTAAAATCATTTAAACCCAATAATAAACCCAATAGGCTTGTTGGTCACCAATATGGATTCATAACCCCTAGATTACACAGTATGGTTTATTACTATAGAGAATAGTGATAACCGTATTTTTTTTGGCAGACAGGATTCACAGCGAATTTCCACATTTCGGCATAGGCGAATTGTTTTGCGAAATTTCAGAGAAATCAAATTGGGCGTGGTCCCGTTGAAATGGGCGCAGGCGTGGAAAACTAGGTGCGGGCGCGTCACAAAAAAGTCACGCAACAAATGCTTTTCGCGGATTTTTTTGCCGTTTCGCAAATTCTTATGTTGTTTCGCAAATTTTTCTGGTAAAGCGAAACAGGACAGATTCGCTCATCAATAAGAGAAAAAAAATGAAATCATTTTTAAAATTTAGAATTAGTCACTAAAACTGGACTCTATGGGAGATGGCCTTCCCATAATTCACAGCTTTCATGATAACGGGTTTCCAAATAAGGGATCCCATACCTGTAGTTCTGGGATGATACAGTCACAAATGCATTCCTTCCCAGAACTGCAGGTATTGTATCTCTTTTTTGGAGCTATAATTCATATATAAAAATACATATTGTAGCATTAATTTCTATTTATCTCTAATAAGTTTAGCCAATTTGCCCGTAGGTAGTAAATCTATCCCACTGGCATTTCTACATTATAATTACCCACAAGAGATCACCCGAATGGTTTATTTAGCAACTGCTTTCTTGAAATTGAGGTTGACGGGGATCTGATGTAGAGCGTTGCACAATGCGTTGCTCTGTGTAGAGGTGAGTCTCAACTCTCATTATTGCATACACTAAAAAAATAAATAGGTATTTGTTTTCTAAAATATAATTTATAATAATAGGCGATTCTCAAAATACACTGGTGTTCTAGAAAACAATATGATTTTGAGCAGAATGAACATTATTAGGTGCTGGGAAAGAACTCTCCTTCAACCTTTCCCCAAATAGTAGCAGAAGTAATAAAAACTTCACATAACGTCATATCATAAATTCAATTTCCTCTACTCCGAACATATCAGTACAGTTGGGCAGTATAGCCCCTCCCACACATGGAAACCTTCTGACTTCCTGCCCACCACTGTTATACATTTGCCATAGCAGGACAGATATTTTAGAAGCTCAAATGGCAGGTATTAAAGAATAAACCTGCAAAAAGTTGTCATAAAAACTTGACCAGTAAAAGATGGCACGTTTCTATAGATATTGGATGGAATATTCTCAGGGAACTTTATTAATTTAGTTTCCTAGTTTATCAGAACATTCAAGAGTTTATAAAAATGAAAGAAACAATGTGATCCTAGTCTCTTTTCTTTACAAATTCTAATCTACCCTTCCATCTTTGTTCCCTACAGAAATAGGACATGACTATGGATTAGGCCAAATGACCAGTAGAAGGAGTTTTCCTTGTATCCTGGTGGGCCAGTCTAACGCTGCCTATAAATCCCAGTAAGGCAATTTCTATCCTTGAACACAAATAACAGCAATGATAATCAAAAACAACAAACAAAAATGAATGATTTTGAAAAGATTTATTCACTTTAAACATAAGACAGAACTTCGTAAATGATGTTAATGTCGCTAATATACATCCACACATATAGCAAAATAATCTTTTGTTTTGTTTAAATATTAACAATAGTAATACCTCTCTTGTGAATATATTGGGATAGTGTTGGGGGGTAATCGATAACTAGCTAAATGGTTGAGTCCAAGGTTCTGCAGTTCAGTGTGTTAACTGGTTATGGGTGGTATTGTAAGTCATATAGTAGTATTTCCACAGTAAGTGCATACTGTGTAGCTTAAGAGAGAAAAGACACTAATATAGTATGCTACTTGCTGGTCTGTCTGATCTTTCACGTCTTCAGCTTCCTCTGTTCCTATCATTTCTCCTCATCTATCTTATAACTCTGACTGGGAAACTTCTCATCCTTCTCCTGATCTTTACGGATTCCCAAACTCTGTGCATACTTTGTACCTTTAGAGGAAAATTATTATCATAATTATGTTTTTGTTTATTTCTAAAGGAATTACCAAAGTGAGATGGAAAACCAAACAATAGTGTATGTGTTGGTTCTTGCTGGTCTGTCTGATCTTCCAAGTCTTCAGCTTCCTCTGTTCCTGGTGTTTCTCCTCATCTACCTTATAACTCTGACTGGGAACCTTCTCATCCTTCTCCTGATCTTCACTGATTCCCATCTTCACACCCCCATGTACTTCTTCCTTGGAACCCTGGCGTGTATGGATTTGTGTTCTTCCTCAGTCACGGTCCCGAGAATGCTCTTTGATTTACTCAGAGACACAAGGTTTATTTCTGTACCAGCTTGTATAACTCAGGTCTACTTTTTCTTCTTTTTTGCTCTTTCAGAGATATCTGTGCTGGCAGTGATGTCCTATGACAGATACATTGCTATTTGCCGCCCTCTTCACTACATGCAGATAATGAACTGGAAAGTTTGTGTTCATCTTGTTTTAATTGTGTTTGTTTTTAGTGCAGCATATTCCTCGGTGCACACTCTGTTTTTAGCTAAATTGACATTTTGCAGGTCAGAAGCTTTACAAAATTTCTTTTGTGACCTGCCCCAGTTGCTTCAGATCTCCTGTAGTGACATATTCATCAATGTATTGCTTATATTTCTCCTTGGGATAATGTTTGGACTGGCAATTTTAACTGTCACTTTTTTCCCATACATCGTGATACTCAGAACAGTTCTAAAAATCTCATCAAAAACCACGAGATCGAAAGCTTTCTCCACCTGCTCCTCCCATCTAACTGTGGTCTTTATATTTTACACTACTATTTTCTTTAACTACTTCCGCTCAAGTGCAAATGACCAATTTACTGAGGACAAAGTGTCTTCTGTATTTTACACAATATTAACCCCCTTTTTAAACCCTCTGATCTACAGTCTGAGGAACCAGGAACTCAAAATATCACTAAGAAAAACTTTACAAAGACTGCAAATAAAAAACTACAGTGACTAAAAACCTTTCTTAAAAAAAATGTATTTCAGAAAGTTCCTACAATATACAAAAGAATGAGACTTTAACCCCCTATTGTCTTTTTACGACCCAGAAGTGAAGTTGAGGGCAATAAAGATTGGCCAAGTGACTGGGAATCAAGGAAACAGACAGAATAAAATACATAGACAAACATTTGGGGGCACATTTATTGAAAGCTGTGCAAAAGACTAAGCCTCCCTCAAAAATCACAATCAGTCACAAGCAATTTCGAATCTGAAATGGGTAACCATGTCTTCCAACTCCTAAGTACCAAACAGCAATGCTTTGAATTTAGCAGTTTCAATAAAAAAATTATGAAAATTCTAAAAAATCACCTCAAAGCTTCCACGTTCAACTATCATATCTCCCACTTAACATAAGGTACCAAGAAAAAACATCCTAAATATGAAAGCCAAGGGTCCACTGAACAGCTTGATGCCCATTGTGCATAGGATTATCAAAGTATCTGGTATTTAAAGACCCCAAAAGAAAGTTAGTCCATACAAATTGCCCCTGAGATCTCTTAAGCTACTGAAAATTCAACACATTTACTGCATTTTTGTGGGGTAAAAACAAAAATAAAAAAATACATTGACCCCTTCAAAACCACATATTTTAGGAAAGTACACATTCGGGTGAATTCAAAATGGGTACCCATGTCTTTCTACTCCAAACTACAGAGTCGCAATGCTTTCCCACAATAGGTGCTTTTGATGAAATACCTGAAAATTGCACCCACTTTCAAGCACATTATCTCCCACATAGCATTAGGTACCAAGAAAACACATCCTAAATATGAAAGCCAAGGGTCCACTGAACAGTTTGATGCCCATTGTGCATAGGATCACCGATGTATCTGGTATTTAGAGACCCCAAAAGGAAGTTAGTGCATACAAAGTGAATACACTGCAATATAAGCTCCCGGCATGTTTATTATGTTCCATAAGACCCTAAAACAGCACAGAAACCCTAGAAAACCATATATTTTCAGAAAGTTCACATTCTGACAAAACAAAAATAGGTAAATACATCTTTCTACTGCAAACTACCAAACTACAAAGCTATGCTAAACATAACAGTTTTTATGACATTTCTGCAAATCGTCACTAAGCTTGCATTTTACCCCATTATGTACCCCCACATTTTGTAACATATCAACATAAAACATTCTAAATATGAACGCCAGGGGCCTACTGAACAGTTTGATGCCCTATATGCATAGATTTACCAAACTATGTGGGGTACAGAGGCACCCAAATTGATATATAGCAGACAAAATATCCATGAGCAAAGACATGTGCCAATTGAGGCTAGTGAACCCTGGAATTACCACCAACCTGGATAAGATTCATGAGTGGAGGTAGTAATTCCCTGGTCTTTTTCTATTTGATATACAGGTATCAAATCTATTTCCATGAATGCTTGGGACCTGGGGTTTTTCTGGATAAGGGATTTTTCCATAATTTGGATCACCCTATAGGCTTCTTGGTCACCCATATGGATTCATGAAGCTGTAACCCTAAATTACACAGTACTGTTTATTACTATAGAGAATAGCGATGAGCGATTTTTTTACGGCAGACATGGATTTGCAGCGAATTTCCGCATTTGTTTCGCGAATACTGAGAAAGTTGCTGGGGAAAAAACTAGTGTGCATCAAAAAAATGGTCACAGCAAAATAGTTGTGGAAGCGGTAAAATAGGTACGGCCTATTTTTTTTATGATTTTTTTTTACTTTTGAGAATTTTCATGTCGTTTCACAAATTTTTCGATGAAGTGAAACGGGGCGGATTCATTCATCACTAATAGAGAAAAAGAAAAAAAAAATGAATTATTCGTTAAAACTGGACTCCCTGGGAGATGGCCTTCCCATAATTCTCAGCTTTCTTGATAACGGGTTTCCAAAAAAGGGATCCCATACCTATAGTTCTGGGATGATACAGTTACAAATGCATTCCTTCCCAGAACTACAGGTATTGTATCACTTTTTTGGAGCTATAATTCATTTATTAAACTACATATTGTAACATTAATTTCTATGTATCTCTAATGAGTTTAGCCAATTTGCCCGTAGGTAGTAAATCTATCCCACTGGCATTTCTACATTATAATTACCCACAAGAGATCACCCGAATGGTTTATTTAGCAACTGCTTTCTTGAAATTGAGGTTGACGGGGATCTGATGTAGAGCGTTGCACAATGCGTTGCTCTGTGTAGAGGTGAGTCTCAACTCTCATTATTGCATACACTAAAAAAAAATTAGGTATTTGTTTTCTAAAATATAATTTATAATAATAGGTGATTCTCAAAATACACTGGTGTTCGAGAAAACAATGTGATTTTGAGCAGAATAAACATTACTAGGTGCTGGGAAAGAACTCTCCTTCAACCTTTCCCCAAATAGTAGCAGAAGTATGAAGAACTTCACATAACGTCATATCATAAATTCTATTTCCTCTACTCCGAACATATCAGCACAGTTGGGCAGTATAGCCCCTCCCACACATGGAAACCTTCTGACTTCCTCCCCACCACTGTTATACATTTGCCGTAGCAGAACAGATTTTTTAGAAGCTCAAATGGTAGGTGTTAAAGAATAAACCTGCAAAAAGTTGTCATAAAAACTTGACCAGTAAAAGATGGCACTTTCTATAGATATTGGATGGAATATTCTCAGGAAACTTTATTTATTTATTTACTTTCCTTGTTCCTATCAGAACATTCAAGAGTTTATAAAAATGAAAGAAACAATGTGATCCTAGTCTCTTTTCTTTACAAATTCTAATCTACCCTTCCATCTTTGTTCCCTACAGAAATAGGAAATGACTATGGATTAGGCCAAATGACCAGTAGAAGGAGTTTTCCTTGTATCCTGGTGGGCCAGTCGGACGCTGCCTATAAATCCCAGTAAGGCAATTTCTATCCTTGAACACAAATAACAGCAATGATAATCAAAAACAACAAACAAAAATGAATGATTTTGAAAAGATTTATTCACTTTAAACATAAGACAGAACTTCGTAAATGATGTTAATGTCGCTAATATACATCCACACATATAGCAACATAATCTTTTGTTTTGTTTAAATATTAACAATAGTAATACCTCTCTTGTGAATATATTGGGATAGTGTTGGGGGGGTAATCGATAACTGGATAGTAGCTAAATGGTTGAGTCCAAGGTTCTGCAGTTCAGTGTGTTAACTGGTTATGGGTGGTATTGTAAGTCATATAGTAGTGTTTCCACAGTAAGTGCATACTGTGTAGCTTAAGAGAGAAAAGACACTAATATACTACTGTATGCTACTTACTGGTCTGTCTGATCTTCCACATCTTCAGCTTCCTCTGTTCCTGGTGTTTCTCCTCATCTATCTTATAACTCTGACTGGGAACCTTCTCATACTTCTTCTGATCTTCAGGGATTCCCATACAATGTGCATACTTTGTACCTTTAGAGGAAAATTATTATCATAATTATATTTTTGTTTATTTCTATAGGCAATACCAAAGTGAGATGGAAAACCAAACCATAGTGTATATGTTGTCACTTGCTGGATTGTCTGATCTTCCACATCTTCAGCTTCCTCTGTTCCTGGTGTTTCTCCTCATCTACCTTATAACTCTGACTGGGAACCTTCTCATCCTTCTCCTGATCTTCACTGATTCCCATCTTCACACCCCCATGTACTTCTTCCTTGGAACCTTGGCGTCTATGGATTTGTGTTCTTCCTCAGTCACTGTCCCAAGAATGCTCTTTGATTTACTCAGAGACACAAGGTTTATTTCTTTACCAGCTTGTATAACTCAGTTCTACTTTTTCATCTTCTTTGCTCTGTCAGAGGTGTCTGTGCTGGCAGTGATGTCCTATGACAGATACATTGCTATCTGCCACCCTCTTCACTACATGCAGATAATGAGCTGGAAAGTTTGTGTTGTTCTTGTTTTAATTGTGTTTGTTTTTAGTGCAGTATGTTCCTTAGTGCACACTCTGTTTTTAACTAAATTAACATTTTGCAGGTCAGAAGCTTTGCAAAGTTTCTTTTGTGACCTGCCCCAGTTGCTTCAGATCTCCTGTAGTGACACATTCATCAATGTATTGCTTATATTTCTCCTTGGGATAATGTTTGGACTGGGAATTTTAACTGTTACTTTTTTACCATACATCGCGATACTCACAACAATTTTAAAAATCTCATCAAAACACACAAGATCCAAAGCTTTCTCCACCTGCTCCTCCCATCTAACTGTGGTCTTTATATTTTACACTACTATTCTCTTTAACTACTTCCACTCAAGTGTAAACGGCCATTTTACTGAGGACAAAGTGTCTTCTGTATTTTACACAATATTAGTCCCCTTTTTAAACCCTCTGATCTACAGTCTGAGGAACCAGGAACTCAAAATATCACTAAGAAAAACATTACAAAGACTGCAAATAAAAAAACTACAGTGACTAAAAACCTTTTTTTATAGAAAATGTGATTCAGAAAGTTCCTATAATACACAAAAGAATGAGACAATTGGGGGTCATTTACGACCCAGAAGTGAAGTTGAAGACAAGCAAGTTCCCCACAGTGACTGCTGGGCAGCAAATTCAAGGGATTCAGGGAAAGAGACAGAATAAAATACATAGAAAGATTATAAAACATTAGGGGGCACATTTATTGAAAGCTGAACAAAAGACTTAGCTCCCCAAAAAAATCACAATTAGTCACAAGCAATTGACATTTTTGCCTCAATTTCCAATTCTTTTCCAATGGGTTTGCCCATATTTATGGAACATTAGAACTATGTTATCATGGCTGAATGAAGTTATGAGAAAAACCTGAGTGAAAAAACAAATTGCATTCTTAAACAAGCTAAAAAAATCTCGACTGATGTAAAATTGCAGAAAAAAACGAGCTTTTCAGCTTCTCATTCACTTATGAAATCTGTCAGGTTGAATAAATTCCATTTTTATTTATTTATTTATTTATTGCGATAGTATTTTGTGAAATCGAAGGGGCACATTTACTAACCCACGAACGGGCCGAATGCGTCCGATTGCGTTTTTTTCGTAATGATCGGTATTTTGAGATTTTTTCGGAATGGCTACGAAAAAGTCGCGTTTTTTCGCTCAAATTGTATTGGTAACGAAAAAGTCGCGGCAATTTCCGAAAAGTCGCAAAGGCGCCGAAAAAAATCGCAAAAAATACGAAAAAGTCGCAAAATGTTCGTTTTACAAACTGAATTTTTCCAATTCGGATTCGGATTCGTGGGTTAGTAAATGTGCCCCTAAGGGTATAAGAAGATTTTGTGATTTTCAACTTGCTTACAAAATTCAGGCATGATCACAATTTTCTGTGCATGAAGAAACACAAGCCACAAAAAAATCAGAAAATGTTCTTGAATGGTAAAGACTTCTATACAACATGGAGGCTCATTGGGCTTGCAGCACTGAGGATCCAAGTTTGATTCCAACCAGGGCATTTTCTAAACTTTGCATGTTCTCCCCCTGGCTGTGTGGACTTTCTCTAGGTACTCTTGTTTCCTCCTACACGCCATAAAACATACAGGCAGGTTAATTGACACCTGATAATATTGGCCCTACTGTGTGTGAATGGGATAGGGACCTTAGATTGTAAGCTCCATTGGGGCAGGGACTGATGGGAATGTGATAGGGACCTTAGATTGTAAGCTCCATTGGGGCAGGGTCTGATATAAATAATGTATAATCCTTGTAAAGTGATTAAGAAATGAAATAAGTAATGCTACAGATCTAAATTAGGTGGGTTACCTGGAAAAAGGCAAGGATTTTGTTGTTGGTAGGACTTGCGATGGTCGTTACGAGTCTGGGTCTGAGAATTTTAATATAAGCTAATTTATCTCTTTTGATCTTTTTTTAAAATGTTTTTCTTTACCTGATAATATCACTTCTGGTTTATGATTGCATCTTTTCCGGTTTATAGAGCAGTAGTGGGTCTTTTAGCAGATTGGGAAAACAGTCTAAACAGGTAAAAATGCAGGCTGTGGGTCTGGATTTCAGAAGTTGGACCCATGCAGGATTCTGTTCTATGCTTGTACATTTTAGGATACATAATTTACATTGTCACAAACAATGTTTTTTTTGAGGTTGCATCAAAATGGCTACATGTCCAAATCCCACAAAGACATATATCCATCAACTTCAACCTTCTGTTCAAATGAAACTGCCTAGCTGCAAGATGTAAAATATACAGTATATGTTTATAATAAAATAGGTTTATACTTGTGTTTTCTATTCCTTTTTACATTCACACACACACACACACACACACACACACACTGCAGTCAATTTTATAAGAAATGAATTAGAAATGATGGAGATTTCTGACTTCTATAGATCAAAAATTCCCAGCAGTTAATTACCAATTTTCAAAGCATTACAGCAGAATACGGCATACTTTAGATTCCAAAGCCAAAACTCCTGGAACATTAAGTTTACCTCAGGAAACCATATATTTTTGAAAAGTACACATTCTGCCGAATCCGAAATGGGTAACTATGTCTTCTAACTCCTAAGTACCAAACAGCAATGCTTTGAATTTAGCAGTTTCTATAAAAAATTATGAAAATGCTAAAAAATCGCCTCAAAGCTTCCACTTTCAAGCATCAAATCTCCCACACAGCATTAGGTACCAAGAAAACACATCCTAAATATGAAAGCCAAGGGTCCACTGAACAGTTTAATGCCCATTGTGCATAGGATTATCAAAGTATCTGGTATTTAGAGACCCCAAAATAAAGTTAGTGCATACAAATTGCCCCTGAGATCTCTTAAGCTTCTGAAAATTCAACACATTTACTGCATTTTTGTGGGGTAAAAACAAAAATAAAAAAATACATTGACCCCTTCAAAACCACATATTTTGGGAAAGTACACATTCGGGTAAACGCAAAATGGGTACCCATGTCTTTCTACTCCAAACTACAGAGTCGCAATGTTTTCCCACAATTGGCGCTTTTGATGAAATACCTGAAAATTGCACCAAACCTTCCACTTTCAAGCACCTAATATCCCACATAGCATTAGGTACCAAAAAAACACATCCTAAATATGAAAGCCAAGGGTCCACTGAACAGTTTGATGCCCATTGTGCATAGGATCACCAAAGTATTTGGTATTTAGAGACCCCAAAAGGAAGTTAGTGCATACAAAGTAAATACGCTGCAATATAAGCTCCCGGCATGTGTATTATGTGCCATAAGAACCTCTAACAGTACAGAGACTCTAGAAAACTATATATTTTCAGAAAGAACACATTCTGACAAAACAAAAATAGGTAAATACATCTTTCTACTGCAAACTACCAAACTACAAAGCTATGCTAAACAGAACAGTTTTTATGACATTTCTGCAAATCGTCACTAAGCTTGCATTTTACCCCATTATGTACCCCCACATTTTTTAACATATCAACATAAAACATTCTAACTATGAATGCCAGAGGTCTACTGAACAGTTTGATGCCCTATATGCATAGATTTACCAAACTATGTGGCGTACAGGGGCAACAAAATAAAAATAGTGTATATGAATTTTCACATATGACGCTCTGGCTGGTGCAATTTTTGCACCCGGTATGTGTATTATCTGCTATAAGACCCCCTAATAGTAAGGAGACCCTAGGAAACCATATATTTTCCAAAAGTAAACATCCCGACAAAACAAAAATGGGTAAACAAACCTTTCAATTGCAAATTACCAAACTACAAAGCTATGCTAAACATAATGGTTTTTATGAAATTTCTGAAATCGTCAGATTTATGTACCCCCACATTTTGTAACATATCAACATAAAACACTCTAAATATGAACAACAGGGGTCTACTGAACAGTATGATGCCCTATATGCATATATTTACTAAACTATGTGGGGTACAGAGGCACCCAAATTGATATATAGCAGACAAAATATCCATGAGCAAAGACATGTGCCAATTGAGGCTAGTGAACCCTGGAATTACCACCAACCTGGATGAGATTCATGAGTGGAGGTAGTAATTCCCTGGTCTTTTTCTATTTGATATACAGGTATCAAATCTATTTCCATGAATGCTTGGGACCTGGGGTTTTTCTGGATAAGGGATTTTTCCATAATTTGGATCACCCTATAGGCTTCTTGGTCACCCATATGGATTCATGAAGCTGTAACCCTAAATTACACAGTATAGTTTACTACTATAGAGAATAGCGATGAGCGATTTTTTTCGGCAGGCATGGATTCGCAGCGAATTTCCGCATTTGGCGAATTGTTTCGCGAATACTGAGAAAGTTGTTGGGTAAAAAATTAGTGCACATCAAAAAAATGGTCGTGGCAAAATAGTCGTGGAAGCGGTAAAATAGGTACGGCCTATTTTTTTTCATGATTTTTATGATATTTTGAGAATTTTCATGACGTTTCACAAATTTTTCGGTGAAGCGAAACGGGACAGATTCGTTCATCACTAATAGAGAAAAAGAAAAAAAAATGTAATTATTCGTTAAACCTGGACTCTATGGGAGATGGCCTTCCTATAATTCTCAGCTTTCTTGATAATGGGTTTCCAAAAAAGGGATCCCATACCTATAGTTCTGGGATGATACAGTTACAAATGCATTCCTTCCTAGAACTACAGGTATTGTATCACTTTTTTGGAGCTATAATTCATTTATTAAAATACATATTGTAACATTAATTTCTATGTATCTCTAATGAGTTTAGCCAATTTGCCCGTAGGTAGTAAATCTATCCCACTGGCATTTCTACATTATAATTACCCACAAGAGATCACCCGAATGGTTTATTTAGCAACTGCTTTCTTGAAATTGAGATTGACGGGGATCTGATGTAGAGCGTTGCACAATGTGTTGCTCTGTGTAGAGGTGAGTCTCAACTCTCATTATTAACTGGTTATTAACTGGTTATGGGTGGTATTGTAAGTCATATAGTAGTGTTTCCACAGTAAGTGCATACTGTGTAGCTTAAGAGAGAAAAGACACTAAAAGAGTATCATGTTTAAATTTTTGTTTATTCTATAGGCAATACTAAAGTGATATGGAAAACAGAACTACAGTGTATATGTTGCTGGACTCTCTGACCTTCCACATCTTCAGCTTCCTCTGTTCCTATCATTTCTCCTGATCTACCTTATGACTCTGACTGGGAACCTTCTCATCCTTCTCCTGATCTTCATGGATTCCCATACTCTGTGCATACTTTGTACGTTTAGAGGAAAATTATTATCATAATTATATTTTTGTTTATTTCTATAGGCAATACCAAAGTGAGATGGAAAACCAAACAATAGTGTATGTGTTGGTTCTCGCTGGTCTGTCTGATCTTCCAAGTCTTCAGCTTCCTCTGTTCCTGGTGTTTCTCCTGATCTACCTTATGACTCTGACTGGGAACCTTCTCATCCTTCTCCTGATCTTCACTGATTCCCATCTTCACACCCCCATGTACTTCTTCCTTGGAACCTTGGCGTGTATGGATTTGTGTTCTTCCTCAGTCACTGTCCCAAGGATGCTCTTTGATTTACTCACAGACACAGGGTTTATTTCTTTACCAGCTTGTATAACTCAGTTCTACTTTTTCATCTTCTTTGCTCTGTCAGAGGTATCTGTGCTGGCAGTGATGTCCTATGACAGATACATTGCCATCTGCCGCCCCCTTCACTACATGCAGATAATGAGCTGGAAAGTTTGTGTTGATCTTGTTTTAATTGTGTTTGTTTCTAGTGCAGCATATTCCTCGGTACACACTCTGTTTTTAGCTAAACTGACATTTTGCAGGCCTGATGCTTTGCAAAGTTTCTTTTGTGACCTGCCCCAGTTGCTTGAGGTCTCCTGTAGTGACACATTCATCAATGTATTGCTTATATTTCTCCTTGGGATAATGTTCGGACTGGGAATTTTAACTGTTACTTTTTACCCATACATCGCGATACTCACAACAATTCTAAAAATCTCATCAAAACACACAAGAGCCAAAGCTTTCTCCACTTGCTCCTCCCATCTAACTGTGGTCTTTATATTTTACACTACTATTTTCTTTAACTACTTCCACTCAAGTGCAAACGGCCATTTTACTGAGGACAAAGTGTCTTCTGTATTTTGCACAATATTAGTCCCCTTTTTAAACCCACTGATTTACAGTCTGAGGAACCAGGAGCTCAAAATATCACTAAGAAAAACTTTACAAAGACTGGAAATAAAAAAACTACAGTGACTAAAAATCTTTCTTATAAAAAATGTGATTCAGAAAGTTCCTACAATACACAAAAGAATGAGACAATTGGGGGTCATTTACGACCTAGAAGTGAAGTTGAGGGCAAGCAAGTTCCCCACAGTGACTGCGGGGTAGAAAATTGATGGGACAGAATCAAATACATAGAAAGATTGTAAAACATTGAGAGCACATTTATTGAAAGCTGAACAAAAGACTAAGCCCCCCAAAAAATCATAATTAGTCACAAGCAATTGACATTGCCTCAATTTCCAATTCTTTTCCAACGGGTTTGCCCATATTTATGGAAAATTGTAACTATGTTATCATGGTTGAATGAAGTTATGAGAAAAACCTGAGTGAAAAACCAAATTGCATTCTTAAACAAGCTAAAAAATCCTCGGCTGATGGTAAATTGCAGAAAAAAATGAGCTTTTCAGCTTCTCATCCACTTATGAAATCTGTCAGGTTGAATAAATTCCATTTTTATTTTTTTTTTATTTTTTTTGCAATAGTATTTTGTGAAATCTAAGGGTATAAAAAGATTTTGTGATTTTCAACTTCAAAATGTTCTTGAATGCTAAAGACTTCAATGCAACATGGAGGCTCATTGGGCTTGCAGCACTGAGGATCCAAGTTTGATTCCAACCAGGGCACTTTCTAAAGTTTGTATGTTCTCCCCCTGGCTGTGAGGACTTTCTCTAGGTACTCTTGTGTCCTCCTACACGCCAAAAACATACAGGCAGGTTAATTGGCACCTAATAATATTGGCCCTACTGTGTGTGAATGTGATAGGGACCTTAGATTGTAAGCTCCACTGGGGCAGGGTCTGATATAAATGATGTATAATCCTTGTAAAGTGCCACAGAAAATTCCAGCGCTATACATATACCAGAAGTGAATAAGTAATGCTGTAGACCAGTGGTTCCTAACCTTCCTAATACCGCGACCCTTTAATACAGTTCCTCATGTTGTGGTGACCCCCAACCATAAAATTATTCCTAAGCCCATTGGAAATATGTGTTTTCGTTTAGTTTTAGGCGACCCCTGTGAAAGGGTTGTTTGACCCCAAAGGGGTCCCGACCCACAGGTCGCTACAGATCTAAATTAGGTGGGTTACCTGAACAAAGGCAAGGATTTTGTTGTGGGTAGGACTTGCGATGGTCACTATGAGTCTGGGTCTGAGGGCTGAGAATTTTAATATAAGCTGATTTTACTCTTTTGATCTTTTTTTAAAATGTTTTTCTTTACCTGATAATATCACTTCTGGTTTATGATGACATCTTTTCCGTAGTGGGTCTTGTAGCAGGTCAGATTGGGAAACGGGTCTAAGCAGGTAAAAATGCAGGCTGTGGGTCTGGATTTCAGAAGTTGGACCCATGCAGGATTCTGTTCTATGCTTGTACATTTTAGGATGCATAATTTACATTGTCACAAACAATGTTTTTTTTGAGGTTGCATCAAAACGGCTTCAAATCCAAATCCCACAAAGACATAAATCCATCAACTTCAACCTTCTGTTCAAATGAAAACTGCCTAGCTGTAAGATGAAGCCATCAACAATTTGTTTCACAGGGTTGAAAACTTCAACTCTGCAAACACACTCTACAATGTAAAATATACAGTATATCTTTATAATAATATAGGTTTATACTTGTTTTCTATTGTTTTTTACATTCACACACACACATTGCAGTCAATTTTAAAAGAAATGAATTGACCCCGCTGTTTGGTTTTGGAGGAAACCTGAATACAGGTATGGGATCCCTTATTCAGAAAGCTCAGAATTACGGAAATCCCGTCTCCCATAGACTCAATTTTAATCAAATAATTCAGAATTTTAAAACTGATTTTCTTTTTCTCTGTAATAATAAAACAGTACCTGTACTTGATCCCAACTAAGATATAATTACCCCTTATTGGGAGCAGAACAGCCCTATTGGGTTTATTTAATGGTTAAATGATTCCCTTTTCTCTGTAATAATAAAACAGTACCTGTACTTGATCCCAACTAAGATATAATTACCCCTTATTGGGGGCAGAACAGCCCTATTGGGTTTATTTCATGGTTAAATGATTCCCTTTTCTCTGTAATAATAAAACAGTACCTGTACTTGATCCCAACTAAGATATAATTACCCCTTATTGGGGCAGAACAGCCCTATTGGGTTTATTTCATGGTTAAATGATTCCCTTTTCTCTGTAATAATAAAACAGTACCTGTACTTGATCCCAACTAAGATATAATTACCCCTTATTGGGGGCAGAACAGCCCTATTGGGTTTATTTAATGGTTAAATGATTCCCTTTTCTCTGTAATAATAAAACAGTACCTGTACTTGATCCCAACTAAGATATAATTACCCCTTATTGGGGGCAGAACAGCCCTATTGGGTTTATTTCATGGTTAAATGATTCCCATTTCTCTGTAATAATAAAACAGTACCTGTACTTGATCCCAACTAAGATATAATTACCCCTTATTGGGGGCAGAACAGCCCTATTGGGTTTATTTCATGGTTAAATGATTCCCTTTTCTCTGTAATAATAAAACAGTACCTGTACTTGATCCCAACTAAGATATAATTACCCCTTATTGGATGCAAAACAATCCTTTTGGGTTTAATTAATGTTTGATTGATTTTTTAGTAGACTTAGGGTATGGAGATCCAAATTACGGAAAGACCCCTTATGCGAAATACCCTTGGTCCCGAGCATTCTGGATAATGAGTCCTATACATGTACTTAGTGGAAACCCACACAAGCAAGAGGAGAACATACAAACACCTTGCAGTTTGCTGATTGGAATCAAACCTAGAACTCTAATCCTGCAAGGCAGCAGGGCTATTAATACACAGTTTACTCCTGATTCTTTAACTGAGGGAAATGTATTAAAAGGCCACAGTTACGTTAATCTCATTAAATAGTTTGTAGCTTTTCATCAGTTGTGAGTGATACAATATAGCAAGGCATTTCTCACCCTCTAATGTGAATATGGGGTGTCAGAACCCAATTAACATCTTAATTCTAAAGGGACCCATTCATTTAACCACGATTGGAAAAAATTTCACGATAATTTCTGATGTTCGAAAATGTCACAAAAATTATTTTCTCGGTCGTATGAAAATATTGTGGTTGCAATTCGAAAGTCACAAAAATTTCGGATGCGAACATTCGTTAATGGCGCAAAAGCCTTTTCTGGCTTTCAAACCTTCAATGTTTGATTTTGGAAGCCTCCCTTGGGCTCAATGGCACTCTGCAGCTCCAACCTGGCCCAAGGAAAGTCTCCCATAGGGCTCAATGGCACTCTGCAGCTCCAACCTGGCCCAAGGAAAGTCTCCCATAGGGCTCAATGGCACTCTGCGGCTCCAACCCGGCCCAAGGAAAGTCTCCCATAGGGCTCAATGGCACTCTGCAGCTCCAACCTGGCCCAAGGAAAGTCTCCCATAGGGCTCAATGGCACTCTGCAGCTCCAACCCGGCCCAAGGAAAGTCTCCCATAGGGCTCAATGGCACTCTGCAGCTCCAACCCGGCCCAAGGAAAGTCTCCCATAGGGCTCAATGGCACTCTGCAGCTCCAACCCGGCCCAAGGAAAGTCTCCTATAGGGCTCAATGGCGCTCTGCAGCTCCAACCTGGCCCAAGGAAAGTCTCCCATAGGGCTCAATGGCACTCTGCAGCTCCAACCCGGCCCAGGGAAAGTCTCCCATAGGGCTCAATGGCACTCTGCAGCTCCAACCCAGCCCAAGGAAAGTCTCCCATGGGGCTCAATGGCACTCTGCAGCTCCAACCCAGCCCAAGGAAAGTCTCCCATAGGGCTCAATGGCACTCTGCAGCTCAAACCCATCCCAAGGAAAGTCTCCCATGGGGCTCAATGGCACTCTGCAGCTCCAACCCAGCCCAAGGAAAGTCTCCCATAGGGCTCAATGGCACTCTGCAGCTCCAACCCGGCCCAAGGAAAGTCTCCCATAGGGCTCAATGGCACTCTGCAGCTCCAACCTGGCCCAAGGAAAGCCTCCCATAGGGCTCAATGGCACTCTGCAGCTCCAACCTGGCCCAAAGAAAGCCTCCCATAGGGCTCAATGGCACTCTGCAGCTCCAACCCGGCCCAAGGAAAGTCTCCCATAGGGCTCAATGGCACTCTGCAGCTCCAACCCGGCCCAAGGAAAGTCTCCCATAGAGCTCAATGGCACTCTGCAGCTCCAACCTGGCCCAAGGAAAGTCTCCCATAGGGCTCAATGGCACTCTGCAGCTCCAACCTGGCCCAAGGAAAGCCTCCCATAGGGCTCAATGGCACTCTGCAGCTCCAACCTGGCCCAAAGAAAGCCTCCCATAGGGCTCAATGGCACTCTGCAGCTCCAACCCGGCCCAAGGAAAGTCTCCCATAGGGCTCAATGGCACTCTGCAGCTCCAACCCGGCCCAAGGAAAGTCTCCCATAGGGCTCAATGGCACTCTGCAGCTCCAACCCGGCCCAAGGAAAGTCTCCCATAGGGCTCAATGGCACTCTGCAGATCCAACCCGGCCCAAGGAAAGTCTCCCATAGGGCTCAATGGCACTCTGCAGCTCCAACCCGGCCCAAGGAAAGTCACCCATAGGGCTCAATGGCACTCTGCAGCTCCAACCCGGCCCAAGGAAAGTCACCCATAGGGCTCAATGGCACTCTGCAGCTCCAACCCGACCCAAGGAAAGTCACCCATAGGGCTCAATGGCACTCTGCAGCTCCAACCCGGCCCAAGGAAAGCCTCCCATAGGGCTCAATGGCACTCTGCAGCTCCAACCCGGTCCAAGGAAAGTCTCCTATAGGGCTTAATTGCACTCTGCAGCTCCAACCTGGCCAAAAGATAGCCATGATGCCAGAACTTGTATGAATTCCGAAATGGTCGTAGTCTTTGTGAAAAATACAACTTTTTCGTGGAAGTTAACAAAAACCACAGAAAAGTAGTGGAATTTTAACGAAATTATCGTGGACATTGTGAAAAGTTCTATAAATTAGTTTTGTTCATTCGTTAAATTTTTGTGGTTTAATGATGTACATTACAATACATATTTATTAACATTGTTCTATTCTCATCTGCATAAGGAAAAGCCTTTGGCCAAATTTGCCAACCAGTTGTCAATTAAAGAAACACCTTTCCCACTGACATTGAATTTCCTAGATCCACTCTCGAGACTGGTCTAAATTTATACATTATAATTATCCACTAGAGATCAGCTGGTTGGTTTATTTAAGACCTGCTCTCCTGAAATGAAAGTTGGTTGGTGTCTGATGTGCGCAGGTAAGTCTTATTGTCTTATGTATCTCTTTAGCAGTGCAGCCAGAAAAATACATGAATATGCAGTATGCTCTTCTAAAACATCATTTAGAAATTGTAAAACAGATTGGGTGTTGGATTAGAACCTTCAATACATGAAAAGCCTTTATAGGTGGCAAAGACAGTACAATAACCATTGTAAGCAAATCCCACTTTCACTTTTTTTCTTGCTCTTCTCAGCTGTAAAAGTTACATTGTAAGAAATATGTTTTGGTAGTAATATCAAACAGTACTTGTGAATTGTCAACCAAAATAAAGACTTCTATGTATATCTGTGTGTGGTGATAACTTAATCCCTAAAACTAGATCCCTAAAAACATTTTCTATAAAAAAAATTGGTTAAAATCCAGTAGCTTGTTACCAAATTGCATAAAAACTGGCACAAATCTAGTAAACTTGTAAAATATTCGCCCCCAGGTGGTGCATGGCCTAGGGTGTTTTATATTGTGCTTTTTTTGCACTCATCTAGAGGCAGGATTTAACACTCAAACAATGGTGGCTGGATATGGTGAGACAAAATGTGAAAACTTGCTGGCTGCATCCATACATCCATGTTAATGGCAAAAAGATCTTTTTTTAAAGTTGAAATATTAACTATAGTAATACCTCTCTTGTGAATATATTGGGACAGTATTGGGGGGGTAATCAATAACTGGGAGAGTACTATAGTTCTATGGCTGCACTTCAGTGTTAACTCATGATGTGCGGTTCTAAATGTGGTAACTGGTTATAGGTATATCATATAGTAGTGATTCCAGAGTAAGGGCATACTGTGCATACTTTGTACCTTTAGAGGAAAATTATTATAATAATTGTGTTTTGTTTATATCTATAGGCAATACCAAAGTGAGATGGAAAACCAAACCATAGTGTATATGTTGTTACTTGCTGGATTGTCTGATCTTCCGAGTCTTCAGCTTCCTCTGTTCCTGGTGTTTCTCTTGATCTACCTTATGACTCTGACTGGGAACCTTCTCATCCTTCTCCTGATCTTCACTGATTCCCATCTTCACACCCCCATGTACTTCTTCCTTGGAACCTTGGCGTGTATGGATTTGTGTTCTTCCTCAGTCACTGCCCCAAGAATGCTCTTTGATTTACTCAGAGAAAGAAGAATCATTTCTGTACCAGCTTGTATAACTCAAGTCTACTTTTTCATCTTCTTTGCTCTGTCAGAGGTATCTGTGCTGGCAGTAATGTCCTATGACAGATACATTGCTATTTGCCGCCCTCTTCACTACATGCAGATAATGAGCTGGAGAGTTTGTGTTGATCTTGTTTTAATTGTGTGTGTTTGTTTGTTTGTTTAACTACTTTCGCTCAAATGCAAATGACCATTCTGCTGAGGACAAAGTGTCTTCTGTATTTTACACAATATTAGTCCCCTTTTTAAACCCACTGATCTACAGTCTGAGGAACCAGGAGCTCAAAATATCACTAAGAAAAACTTTACAAAAACTGCAAATAAAAAACTACTGTGACTAAAAGTCTTTCTTATAGAAAAGGTGTTTCAGAAAGTTCCTACAATACACAAAAGAATGAGACAATTGGGGGTCATTTATGACCCAGAAGTGAAGTTGAGGACAAGCAAGTTCCCCACAGTGACTGCTGGGCAGCAAATTCAAGGGACTCAGGAAAAGAGACAGAATAAAATACATAGAAAGATTGTAAAACATTGAGGGCACATTTATTGAAAGCTGAACAAAAGACTACGCCCCCCAAAAAACCACAATTAGTCACATGCAATTGACATTTTTGCCTCAATTTCCAATTCTTTTCCAATGGTTTTGCCCATATTGATGGATCATTATGACTGTTATCATGGCTGAATGAAGTTATGAGAAAACGCAAGTTCCCCACAAATGAAAAAAAGAGCTTTTCCCATTCACTTATGAAATCTGTCAGGTTGAATAAATTCCATTTTTATTATTATTATTTTTTTTTTTTTTTTTTTGCAATAGTATTTTGTTAAATCTAAAGTTGATTTTTCAACTTGCTTACAAAATTCAGGCATGATCACAATTTTCTGTGCATTTTCAAGCAAGTTGAAGAAACACAAGCCACAAAAAAATCAGAAAATGTCCTTGAATGCTAAAGACTTCTATACAACATGGAGGCTCATTGGGCTTGCAGCACTGAGGACCCAAGTTTGATTCCAACCAGGGCATTTTCTAAAGTTTTTATGTTCTCACCCTGGCTGTGTGGACTTTCTCTAGGTACTCTTGTTTCCTCCTACATGCCAAAAACATACAGGCAGGTTAATTGACACCTGATAATATTGGCCCTACTGTGTGTGAATGTGATAGGGACCTTAGATTGTAAGCTCCATTAGGGCAGGGTCTGATATAAATAATGTATAATCCTTGTAAAGTGATTAAGAAATGAAATAAGTAATGCTACAGATCTAAATTAGGTGGGTTACCTGGAAAAAGGCAAGGATTTTGTTGTTGGTAGGACTTGCGATGGTCATTACGAGTCTGGGTCTGAGAATTTTAATATAAGCTAATTTATCTCTTTTGATCTTTTTTTAAAATGTTTTTCTTTACCTGATAATATCACTTCTGGTTTATGATTGCATCTTTTCCGGTTTATAGAGCAGTAGTGGGTCTTTTAGCAGATTGGGAAAACAGTCTAAACAGGTAAAAATGCAGGCTGTGGGTCTGGATTTCAGAAGTTGGACCCATGCAGGATTCTGTTCTATGCTTGTCCATTTTAGGATACATAATTTACATTGTCACAAACAATGTTTTTTTTGAGGTTGCATCAAAACGGGTACATATCCAAATCCCACAAAGACATAAATCCATCAACTTCAACCTTTTGTTCAAATGAAACTGCCTAGCTGCAAGATGAAGCCATCAAAATTTGTTTCACAAGGTTGAAAACTTCAACTCTGCAAACACACTCTACAATGTAAAATATACAGTATATGTTTATAATAAAATAGGTTTATACTTGTTTTCTATTCTTTTTTACATTCACACACACACACACACACACACACACACACACACACTGCAGTCAATTTTATAAGAAATGAATAAGAAATGATGGAGATATTAGACTTCTATAGATCGAAAATTCCCAGCAGTAAATTGCCAAATTTTCAAAGCATTGTAGCAGAATACAGGATACTTTAGATTCCAAAGCCAAAAATCCTGGTACATTAAATTTACCTCAGGAAACCATATATTTTTGAAAAGTACACATTCTGCCGAATCCAAAATGGTAACCATGTCTTCCAACTCCTAAGTACCAAACAGCAATGCTTTCCTGAATTTAGCAGTTTCTATAAAAAATTATGAAAATTCTAAAAAATTGCCTCAAAGCTTCTACTTTCAAGCACCTTATCTCCCACATAACATTAGGTACCAAGAAAACACATCCTAAATATGAAAGCCAAGGGTCCACTGAACAGTTTGATGCCCATTGTGCATAGGATCACCATACAAAGTGAATACACTGCAATACAGTATATGCTCACGACATGTGCATAAGACCCTATAACAGTGCAGAGACCCTAGAAAACCATATATTTTCTGAAAGTACAAATTCTGACAAAACAAAAATGGGTAAATACATCTTTTTACTTCAAACTACCAAACTACAAAGCTATGCTAAACATAACCGTTTTTATGACATTTCTGCAAATCGTCACAAAGCTTGCATTTTACCCCATTATGTACCCCCACATTTTGTAACGTATCAACATAAAACATTCTAAATATGAACGCCAGGGGTCTACTGAACAGTTTGATGCCCAATATGCATAGATTTACTAAACTATGTGGCGTACAGGGGCACCCAAATAAAAATAGTACATATGAATTTTAACATATGATGCTCCGACTCATGCAATTTTTGCACCCGGTATGTGTATTATGTGCCATAAGACCCCTTAACAGTAAGGAGACCCTAGAAAACCAAATATTTTCCAAAAGTACACATTCTGAAAAAACAAAAATGGGTAAACAAATCTTTCAATTGCAAACTACAAAGCAATGCTAAACATAATGGTTTTTCTGAAGTTTCTGAAAATCGTCACAAAGCTTGCATTTAAAAAATTGGTGCACATCAAAAAAATGGTTGTGGCAAAATAGGCGATGAAGTGGTAAAATAGGCACGGCATATTTTAAAAAAATTTTTTTTTTTGCCGTATTGAGAATTCTCATGTCGTTTTGTGAATTTTTTGGTGAAGCGAAACGGGACTAATTCGTTCATCACTAATAGAGAAAAAGAATAAAAAATTGAATTATCCGCTAAAACTGGACTCTATGGGAGATGGCCTTCCCATAATTCACAGCTTTCTTCATAACGGGTTTCCAAAAAAGGGATCCATAGCTATAGTTCTTGGATGATACAGTCACAAATGCATTCCTTCCTAGAACTACAGGTATTGTATCTCTTTTTTTGAGCTATAATTCATTTATTAAACTACATATTGTCACATTAATTTCTATTTTAGCCAAATTTTCCTTTAGGTAGTAAATCAGGCACATCTATCCCACTGGCATTTCTACATTATAATTACCCACAAGAGATCACCCGAATGGTTTATTTAGCAACTGCTTTCTTGAAATTGAGATTGACGGGGATCTGATGTAGAGCGTTGCACAATGCGTTGCTCTGTGTAGAGTCTCAACTCTCATTATTACATACACACAAAAAAAATAGGTATTTGTTTTCTAAAATATAATTTAGGAGATTCTGAAAATACGCTGGTGTTTGAGAAAGCAATTATTAGGTGCTGGAAAAAAATCTGTCCTTCAACCTCTCACCAAATAGTAGCAGAAGTAGTAAAAACTTCACATAACGTCATATCATAAATTCTATTTCCTCTAATTCTAACATATCAGTACAGCTGGGCAGTATAGCTCCTCCCACACATGGAAACCTTCTGACTTCCTCCCCACCACTGTTATACATTTGCCATAGCAGTACAGATCTTTTAGAAGCTCAAATGGTAGGTGTTAAAGAATAAACTTCCACAAAAACTTGACAAGTAAAAGCTGGCACCATTTTATAGATATTGAATGGCCTAGTCTCTGGAAATTTTATTTAGTTTCTTAGTTTATCAGAACATTCAAGAGTTTATGAAAATGAAAGAAACAATGTGATCCTTTCTGGTTTGTAACTTTTCTCTTCTTTAATCTCCTAGTCTCTTTTCTTTACAAATTCTGATCTACCCTTCCATCTTTGTTCCCTACAGAAATAGGAAATGACTATGAATTAGGCCAAATGATTAGTAGAAGGAGGGCCCACTGGGAGTTTTCCTGGTATCCTGGTGGGCCAGTCTGACGCTGCCTATTTATTCACTTTAAACCTAAGATAAAACTTTGTAAATTATGTTAAAGAAAAGACGCTGATATTTTATCATTTTTAAGTTTTTGTTCATTCTATAAGGAATACCAAAGTGAGATGGAAAACCAAACAACAGTGTATATGTTGCTACTTGTTGGACTGTCTGATCTTCCAAGTCTTCAGCTTCCTCTGTTCCTGGTGTTTCTCCTCATCTACCTTATAACTCTGACCGGGAACCTTCTCATCCTTCTCCTGATCTTCACTGATTCCCATCTTCACACCCCCATGTACTTCTTCCTTGGAACCCTGGCATGTCTGGATATGAGTTACTCCTCAGTCACTGTCCCAAGAATGCTCTTTGATTTACTCAGAGAAAGAAGAATCATTTCTCTACCAGCTTGTATAACTCAATTCTACTTTTTCCTCTTCTTTGCTTTATCAGAGATGGCTTTGCTGGCAGTGATGTCCTATGACAGATACAATGCTATTTGCCACCCTCTTCACTACATGCAGATAATGAGTTGGAAAGTTTGTGTTCAGCTTATTTTAATTGTGTTTGTTTTTAGTGCAGTATGTTCCTTAGTGCACACTCTGTTTTTAGCTAAATTGACATTTTGCAGGTCAGAAGCTTTACAAAATTTCTTTTGTGACCTGCCCCAGTTGCTTCAGATCTCCTGTAGTGACACATTCATCAATGTATTGCTTATATTTGTCCTTGGGATAATATTCGGACTGGGAATTTTAACTGTCACTTTTTTCCCATACATCGTGATACTCACAACAATTCTAAAAATCTCATCAAAAACCACAAGATCCAAAGCTTTCTCCACCTGCTCCTCCCATCTAACTGTGGTCTCTATATTTTACACTACTATTTGCTTTAACTACTTTCGCTCAAATACAAATGACCATTTTGCTGAGGACAAAGTGTCTTCTGTATTTTACACAATATTAACCCCCTTTTTAAACCCTCTGATCTACAGTCTGAGGAACCAGGAACTCAAAATATCACTAAGAAAAACTTTACAAACACTGCAAATAAAAAACTACAGTGACTAAAAACCTTTCTTATAGAAAATGTGTTTCAGAAAGTTCCTACAATACACAAAAGAATGAGACAATTGGGGGTCATTTACGACCTAGAAGTGAAGTTGAGGACAAGCAAGTTCCCCACAGTGACTGCTGGGCAGCAAATTCAAGGGACTCTGGGAAAGAGACAGAATAAAATACATAGAAAGATTGTAAAACATTAAGGGGCACATTTATTGAAAGCTGAACAAAAGACTAAGCCCCCCAAAAATCACAATTAGTCACAAGCAATTGACATTTTTGCCTCAATTTCCAATTCTTTTCCAATGGTTTTGCCCATATTTATGGATCATTATGACTATGTTATCATGGCTGAATGAAGTTATGAGAAAACGCAAGTTCCCTACAAATGAAAAAAGGAGCTTTTCCCATTCACTTATGAAATCTGTCAGGTTGAATAAATTCCATTTTTATTATTATTATTATTATTTTTTTGCAATAGTATTTTGTTAAATCTAAGGTTATAAAAAGATTTTGTGATTTTTCAACTTGCTTACAAAATTCAGGCATGATCACAATTTTCTGTGCATTTTCAAGCAAGTTGAAGAAACACAAGCCACAAAAAAGCAGAAAATGTTTTTGAATGCTAAAGACTTCAATGCAACATGGCGGCTCATTGGGCTTGCAGCGCTGAGGACCCAAGTTTGATTCCAACCAGGGCACTTTCTAAAGTTTTTATGTTCTTTCCCTGGCTGTGTGGACTTTCTCTAGGTACTCTTGTTTCCTCCTACACGCCAAAAACATACAGGCAGGTTAATTGACACCTGATAATATTGGCCCTACTGTGTGTGAATGTGATAGGGGCCTTAGATTGTAAGCTCCATTGGGGCAGGGTCTGATATAAATGATGAATAGTCCTTGTAAAGTGCCACAGAAAATGCCAACGCTATACAAATACCAGAAATGAATAAGTAATGCTATAGATCTAAATTAGGTGGGTTACCTGGAAAATGGCAAGGATTTTGTTGTGGGTAGGACTTGTGATGGTCTCTATGAGTCTGGGTCTGAGAATATAAGCTAATTTAACTCTTTTAATCTTTTTTTTTTAAATGTTTTTCTTAACCCCAACTGTTTTTTGATAATATCACTTCTGGTTTGTGATTGCATCTTTTCCGGTTTATAGAGGCTAGCAATTGTGGGTCTTTGTAGCGCCAAATTTCGATGCCTATTTTGCAAAAAAAAAAATGGAAATTTGCTGCGAATCCATGCCTGGGGAATTTTTTCACCCATCACTACTCAAAACTCTAATCTTTTTTAAGATTTTAAAAAAAATAAACACATTTCCACCAATGTCTGACATTTACTCAAAAGTCTGAACTGTAAAAGTCCATGCGGGAAAAATTAACAGAAAAGACGTGAAATGATTCATTTTTCAACTTGTCGCACCAAAACCTTGACTTTTTCAACTTGTCACACAAAAAACATCTTTAAAAATCTGAAACCTCTAAAGTTTTGAAGCAAAAGAAGGATCATCCAGGAAAGGGAGATCTGCCATTGGCTTCTGTATGATGTTGGCAAATTTTAGCTGGCGAATTGTGGGATTTGGATATGTAGCCATTTTGATAAGTGATGGGCGAAAACATTCGCCAGGCATGGATTCACGAACTTCTGCTTTTCGCCACTGACGGATTGTTTTGCAAAATAGGCAAAATTTGCCATGCATCCAAAAATTGTCGCCCGTCTCAAAAGAATTGTCGCACATCAAAAAGAATTGTCTCTCGCATCAAAAGAATGGCCCCCTTAATTTAAAGGTGAACTACCCCTTAATAATTCTGCAAGATGATCCACAGGCAGGTGAAAACCCCTGAAGCCATCATTAGTTGTGAGTAATACAATATAGCATCGTACTTCCCACCCTCTAATGCAGGGGTCGGGAACCTTTTTGGCTGAGAGAGCCATAAACATATTTTACATATTTTAAAATGTGATTCCGTGAGAGCCATACAATATGTTTGGCCGCGAATGCTGCGGGGCAAGGTAGGGTGGGTCCCAAGGATGCGATGCAGAGGAAGGCGTGGCCTGCACTCGGTGGATAGAAGACGTGTTCTAAGGCTTAGAACAAGTCTTCTATCTGCCGAGCGCAGGGGCAAGGTAGGGGGGGTCCCAAGGATGCCGGATGTGGATGCAATGCGGAGGAGGGCATGGCCTGCGCTCAGCGGATAGAAGACGTGTTCTAAGGCTTAGAACACGTCTTCTATCCGCCGAGCGCAGGCCACAACCCCCGTTATTTTTTTTTAGTAAAGATTTGGCAGCGAGCCAGATGCAGCCATCAAAAGAGCCACATCTGGCTCCCGAGCCATAGGTTCCCTACCCCTGCTCTAATGTGAATATGGGGTTTCAGAACCCAGTTAACATCTTAATTATAAGTATATTACAATACATGTTTATTAACATTGTTCTATTCTCATCTGCATAAGGAAAGGCATTTGGCCAAATTTGCCGACAAATTGTCTATTAAAAAAACACCTTTCCCACCGACTTTGAATTTAAAATCACTAAAATCTATTTTTTTTTTCACCTAGCGAAATCTTCAGTAAGAATCAGAGTTTTAGTATTTTGGCTTGGGCTGTGTGGGAAAAAGTCACAGGACAGTCACAAAACTCGGAATTTTTCAACATGTCCCACAAAAAACAGTGTGAAAAATTCGAAAGTTTCAAAGGAAAAGAAGCATTCTCAAAGGAAGGGAAGGGACATCTGCCTTTGGCTTCTACATGATCTTGGCAAGTGTTATCTGGTGAATTGTAGGATTTGGATATGTAGCCATTTTGACACACAGTACATCTCAAAAAGTGTAGCTACTTTTTTTTCTGCAACTTTTCGAGATTTGGTGTAAAAAAATTGAATCGTGGAAAAAAAACCCATTAGTAAATGGCCATCACTAATTCAAAGGTGGACTACCCATTTCTTAACACTCTTTCATAATTATATGGAAAACACCTTGCAGTTTGCTGATTGGAATCAAACCTAGGACTCTAATCCTGCAAGCCAGCGGTACATTTAAAACGCAGTTTACTCCTGATTCTTTAACTGATGGAAATGTATTAAAAGGCCACATTAATCTTTGTAAATAGTTTGTAACTTTTCATTGATTGTGAGCAATAGATTATAACATTCCATTTCCCACCCTCTAGTGTGGATATGGGGCATCAGAACCCAGTTATCATCTTAACTATAAGTATATTACAATACATATTTATTAACATTGTTAAATTCTCATCTACATAAAGAAAGGCATTTGGCCAAATATGCCAACCAATAGTCAATTAAAAAACACCTTACATTGAATTTCCTAGATCCACTCTTGAGACTGGTCTAAATTTATACATTATAATTATCCACTAGAGATCAGCTGGTTGGTTTATTTAAGACCTGCTGCCCTGAAATGAAAGTTGGTTGGTGTCTGATGTGCGCAGGTAAGTCTTATTGTCTTATCTATCTCCTTAGCAGTGCAGCCAGAAAAAAACATTAACATGCAGTATGGTCTTCTAAAAATTCATTTAGAAATTGTAAAATAGATTGGCCTTTGGATTAGAACCTTCAATACATGAAAGGGTTTTTATAGGTGGCAAATCCCAATTTGTTTCTTGATCTTTTTAAATGTAAAAATAACATTGAACAAATGTGTTGGTAGTAATATGAAAACGGTTCTTGTGAATCAAAACAAAGGGGAATATTTATCAACGTTCGTGTTTGATTTTTTTTTTAGATTTCAAGTTTTTTTAGTGGTAAAAATCGCACAGTTCAAATTATGATCCAAAAACTGGGACGTCTGATATTTATCAAGTGGAAAAAACCCAGAACTCGAACGTAACGGCATCTAAAATCTTGTTTACATAGAAGTCAATAGGATTTGTCCAAAGTCAAGCAACATTTTTGATTTGAGAAAGTCAAGTTTTTCTCGAGTTTGTAAACTCACAAATCAGAGATATTGGAGTTTTTTTTTTTAATTCAAATTAGTTTTCCATATTAATAAAAAAGTAAGCATTTGAATGTTTTTGAAATGTGAGTTTATTCAAATTATAAAAACACTGTAAAATTCTCAAACTCAAAGGGGCACATTTACTAATCCACGAACGTCCGAAAGCGTCCGAATGCATTTTTTTCGTAATGATCGGTATTTTTGTGACTTTTTCATCACTGTCGCTTTTTTCGTATTTTGCGTGACTTTTTCGTCGCTGTTACGTATTTATCATATATTTTCCATGACTTTTTCGTCGTGAATAATTTGGATTGGTTTTTCCGCCATTTGCAATGGCTCAACATGAAAAAATCGCGACGGCGACCAAAAAGGTTGCGCAAAATACGATAAAGCCATGATGGCGACAAAAAAGTCGCGCAAAATACGAAACAATCGCGATGGCGACGAAAAAAATCACTAAATTTTCATTTCCAATCCGATTTTTTTCCATTCGGGATTCGGATTCGAGGATTAGTAAATGTTCCCCATAGACTGATAAATAAGCCAAAAAGAATTCTATGTATATATGTCTGTGGGGGTATCTTAATCTCTAAAATCACTTAGCCAGCATTTTCTATAAAAAAATTGGTAAAATTAGTAGCTCGTTACAAAACTGGGAAATTGTTGTGAGATCAAAAAGACTAAAAACTGGTGCAAATCTAGAAAACTTGCAAACGAACCTGTGTCGCTGGTAAGTTTGTATTTTATAGATATGTCCTTGCAGTTTTATTGGTACACTGGTTACTACACAATTTTACTAGACTTTTATGTTTTTTAATCAATCTTTCTTTTATTAATTTTCATTAATAGGGAAGGGGTTACAGAACAGAAGGGGAAAGGGGAAGTTTATGCATAGAACAGGAGCAAAAACAAAGATACGTTGTACGGAGGGTTAACAGGAAGTAATATGAACCTAGTCTATACCTAACTTGAATGTTTGTTGTACCTCAGAGCAATAGCCGGACTGTATCCAATGTCTCCACGTAGACCAATATTGCATTGTTTTATTATGAATTAAAAGCATAATTGCATCTAGTTTCCTGGTTTCCTCCACTAGACAAACCCATTCTATAAAAGAGGGCAGAGATACCATCTTCCATTTTTTAGGAACTGCAATTTTACCAGACTTTAACCAGTTTCTTCTGAGTATTGTTTGTGAAGATTCTCATATCTTCTGATAATTTTTGGCTTAGCCAATTAAAGAGTATGATTTTGCAAACAATTCCAGTGTGCCTTAGGCATACTTAGTAACACCAATATTTGTCTGTCTCCAGCACTAGTGGAATTACAACTCAAAAGAGATCTATCTATAATTACAGCCCTGGCTTTTAAGTGTTACAGGGCAGCTGAAAAAAATAGGCAATATAGTTCATCAAAAGGCCAAGTGATTAACAAATTTACAGTCTGTAAATTCAAATTTTGGTCTTGGCCCACTAACCAGTAGGTCTGCTAACTTACTGCCAAGGCCCCTTCTATGACTACAACTTATTGATGGTTGTAACGTTTGCATCATATCATCATATCATAAATTCTATTACTCCTAACATATCAGTACAGTTGGGCAGTATAGCTCCTCCCACACAAGGAAACCTTCTGACTTCCTCCCCACCACTGTTATACATTTGCCATAGCAGAACAGATCTTTTAGAAGCTCAAATGGTAGGTGTTAAAGAATAAACTTCCATAAAAAACTTGACCAGTAAAAGATGGCACGTTTCTATAGATATTGAATGGTATATTGTCAGGAAACTTTATTTATTTAGTTTCCTAGTTTATCGGAACATTCAAGAGTTTATGAAAATGAAAGAAACAATGTGATCCTTACTGGCGTGTAACTTTTCTCTTCTTTAATCCATCTTTGTTCCCTACAGAAATAGGAAATGACTATGGATTAGGCCAAATGACTAGTAGAAGGAGGGCCCACTGGGAGTTTTCCTGGTATCCTGGTGGGCCAGTCTGACACTGCCTATGTATTCACTTTAAACCTAAGCTAGAACATTGTAAATTATATTAAAGAAAAAAAGACACTGATATTTTATCATTTTTTAAGTTTTTGTTCATTCTATAGGGAATACCAAAGTGAGATGGAAAACCAAACAATAGTGTTTGTGTTGCTACTTGCTGGTCTGTCTGATCTACCAACTCCTCAGCTTCCTCTGTTCCTACTCCGAACATATCAGTACAGTTGGGCAGTATAGCTCCTCCCACACAAGGAGACCTTCTGACTTCCTCCCCACCACTGTTATACATTTTCCATAGCAGAACAGATCTTTTAGAAGCTCAAATAGCAGGTATTAAAGAATAAACCTGCAAAAAGTTGCCATAAAAAACTTGGCATTAAAAGCTGCCAATTTTCCATAGATATTGAATGGAATTTTGCGCAAGTTTTAACGCTACGAAAAATCGCAAGATTTTACGCAACTTTCGTAATGGCTATGAAAAACTCGCGTTTTTACGCAAAAATCGTATTGGTAATGAAAAATTCGTAAAGACGCCGAAAAAATCGCAAAAAATACGAAAAAAATCGCAAAATACCGATCTTTACGAAAAAAACGCAATCGGACTCATTTCGACCCGTTCGTGGGTTAGTAAATCAGCCCCCTAGTCTCTTTTCTTTACAAATTATAATCTACCCTTCCATCTTTCTTCCCTACAAAAATAGGAAATAACTATGAATTAGGCCAAATGACTAGTAGAAGGATGGCCGACTGACAACTGGGCCGACTGGGAGTTTTCCTTGTATCCTGGTGGGCCAGTCTGACGCTGCCTATAAATACCAGTAAGGCAATTTCTATCCTTAAACACAAATTAAAGCAATGATAATAAAAGACAACAAACAAAAATGATTTTTAAAAGATTTATTCACTTTAAACATAAGACAGAACTTTGTGGGAGAGTAGTTAAATGGTGGAGTCCAAGTTTCTTCGGTTCAGTGTTAACCCAAAGGGGGACATTTATTAATGCACAAACATGTATGAACACTCTGAGCGTATTTTCTGCAACAATTTCATACCTTGCGGCAAAATTTATTACACAAAATCGTATTGTTGCGCCTATTACGAAAGTTTCAGATTCATTCAAGCTTGGGTATAGTGACTTTCCTTGGGCCGGGTTGGAGCTGCAGAGTGCCATTGAGCCCTATGGGAGACTTTCCTTGGGCCAGGTTGGAGCTGCAGAGTGCCATTGAGCCCTATGGGAGACTTTCCTTGGGCCAGGTTGGAGCTGCAGAGTGCCATTGAGCCCTATGGGAGGCTTTCCTTGGGCCAGGTTGGAGCTGCAGAGTGCCATTGAGCCCTATGGGAGACTTTCCTTGGGCCGGGTTGGAGCTGCAGAGTGCCATTGAGCCCTATGGGAGACTTTCCTTGGGCCGGGTTGGAGCTGCAGAGTGCCATTGAGTCCTATGGGAGGCTTTCCTTGGGCCGGGTTGGAGCTGCAGAGTGCCATTGAGCCCTATGGGAGACTTTCCTTGGGCCGGAGCTGCAGAGTGCCATTGAGCCCTATGGGAGACTTTCCTTGGGCCGGAGCTGCAGAGTGCCATTGAGCCCTATGGGAGACTTTCCTTGGGCCGGGTTGGAGCTGCAGAGTGCCATTGAGCCCTATGGGAGACTTTCCTTGGGCCGGGTTGGAGCTGCAGGGTGCCATTGAGCCCTATGGGAGACTTTCCTTGGGCCGGGTTGGAGCTGCAGAGTGCCATTGAGCCCTATGGGTGGCATTCCTTGGGCCGGGTTGGAGCTGCAGAGTGCCATTGAGCCCTATGGGAGACTTTCCTTGGGCCGGGTTGGAGCTGCAGAGTGCCATTGAGCCCTATGGGAGACTTTCCTTGGGCTGGGTTGGAGCTGCAGAGTGCCATTGAGCCCTATGTGAGACTTTCCTTGGGCCGGGTTGGAGCTGCAGAGTGCCATTGAGCCCTATGGGAGACTTTCCTTGGGCCGGGTTTGAGCTGCAGAGTGCCATTGAGCCCTATGGGAGACTTTCCTTGGGCCGGGTTGGAGCTGCAGAGTGCCATTGAGTCCTATGGGAGGCTTTTATTATTATTATTATTAACATTTATTTATAAAGTGCCAACATATCCCGCAGCGCTGTACAATAAGTGGGTTACATACATTGGACATACAGAGTAACATATAAAGCAATCAATAACCGATACAAGAGGTGAAGAGAGCCCTGCCCAAAAGAGCTTACACTCTACAAGGAGAAAGGGTTGAGACACAAGGTGTGGGAATGGCCATGACCAGAGTTGTGAGAGGTGGGGCACAGGGTATTGCTAAACTAGATTAGGGTAAGCTTCTCTAAATAAATGCGTTTTTAGAGATCTCTTGAAGGCAGAGAGATTGGGAGAAAGTCTGACAGTTTGTGGGAGCGAATTCCAGAGAAGGGGGGCAGCCCTTGCAAAGTCTTGAATGAGAGCGTGTGAGGAGGGAATGAGAGAGGAGTTGGGGGGCAGGTCAGTAGAGGAGCGTAACAAGCGGGTTGGATGGTACCTAGTGATGAGTTCAGAGATGTAGGGTGGGGCAGAGTTATGAACTGCTTTGAATGTGAAAGTCATTAGTTTGAATTTTATCCTGGATGGTAGGGGAAGCCAGTGCAGGGATTGGCAGAGTGGCATGGCAGAGGAGGAGCGGTTGGAGAGGTGTATGAGCCTGGCAGCAGTGTTCATTATGGACTGGAGAGGGGACAGTCTTTGGAGGGGAAGGCCAATTAATAAGGAGTTACAGTAGTCCAGGCGAGATATTATAAGAGAGTGAATAAGAATTTTGGCAGCATCTTGGGTGATAAATGATCGTATTTTGGAGATATTTCTTAGGTGAAAGTGACATGATTTGATAAGTGATTGGATATGAGGAGTGAAGGACAGGGCAGAATCAAGGATAACCCCAAGGCACCGGGCCTGGGAAGATGGGGTGATGGTAGAATTGTTAACCTGTATAGATACCTCGGGAACAATGTGGGCGTTGGATGGGGGAAAGAGAACCAGTTCAGTTTTAGAGAGGTTTAATTTAAGGTAACGTTGGGACATCCAAGTGGAGATAGCGGCCAGGCAGGAAGAGACGCCAGTTAGAAGCTCTGGGTTGAGATCAGGAGAGGAAAGATAGATCTGAGTATCGTCAGCATAGAGGTGGTACTGAAAGCCAAAAGAACTGATTAATTTGCCAAGTGAGGAGGAATAGAGAGAAAATAGTAAGGGGCCCAGGACAGAGCCTTGAGGAACCCCGACAGAAAGAGGCAAGGGAGAAGTTGATTCCCCATTGTAAGAGACACTGAAGGATCGATCTGAGAGATAAGATGAAAACCAGGATAAGGCAGTGTCACGAAGGCCAAGAGAGCGGAGAGTCTGGAGGGGAAGAGGGTGATCCACAGTGTCAAAAGCAGCAGAGAGATCGAGAAGTATTAGTAGCGAGTAGTGTTTTTTGGCTTTAGCCGATAGGAGGCTTCCAAAATCATGCACAGAAGGATCAAAGTCGGAAAGGTTTTCCCGCTGTTTCCAATCGTTTGGTACGAAAATTTTGTGACTTTCGGATCGCCAATACGATATTATTGTGACTATTCCGATTTTTTCGTAAGCATTTTCATGATATATGCAATCAGCAGAAATTATAGTATCCAAGCCGAATTTTACCCATTTTGGGATTCGAACTCGGGATTTGATGAATGTGCCCCATAGTGTGGTAACTGGTTATAGGTGGTATTATAAGTCATATAGTAGTGTTTCCAGAGTAAGTGCAAATTGTGTAGCTTAAGAGAGAAAACACTGATTTAAGTTTTTGTTCATTATATAGGCGATACCAAAGGGAGATGGAAAACCAGACTACAGTGTATATGTTGCTACTTGCTGGACTCTCTGACCTTCCACATATTCAGCTTCCTCTGTTCCTGGTGTTTCTCCTCATCTATCTTATAACTCTGACTGGGAACCTTCTCATCCTTCTCCTGATCTTCACTGATTCCCATCTTCACACCCCCATGTACTTCTTCCTTGGAACCCTGGCATGTCTGGATATGAGTTGCTCCTCAGTCACTGTCCCAAGAATGCTCTTTGATTTACTCAGAGACTCAAGGTTTATTTCTGTACCAGCTTGTATAACTCAGGTCTACTTTTTCTTCTTTTTTACTGTATCAGAGGTATCTGTGCTGGCAGTGATGTCCTATGACAGATACATTGCCATCTGCCGCCCTCTTCACTACATGCAGATAATGAGCTGGAAGGTTTGTGTTCAGTTTGTATCAGGTGTGTTGGTTTTTAGTGCAGCATATTCCTCGGTGCACACTCTTTTTTTAGCTAAATTGACATTTTGCAGGTCAGAAGCTTTACAAAGTTTCTTTTGTGACCTGCCCCAGTTGCTTGAGGCCTCCTGTAGTGACACATTCATCAATGTATTGCTTATATTTGTCCTTGGGATAATGTTCGGACTGGGAATTTTAACTGTCACTTTTTTCCCATACATCGCGATACTCACAACAATTCTAAAAATCTCATCAAAAACCACAAGATCCAAAGCTTTCTCCACCTGCTCCTCCCATATAACTGTGGTCTCTATATTTTACACTACTATTTGCTTTAACTACTTCCGCTCAAGTGCAAATGGCCATTTTGCTGAGGACAAAGTGTCTTCTGTATTTTACACAATATTAACCCCCTTTTTAAACCCACTGATCTACAGTCTGAGGAACCAGGAACTCAAAATATCACTAAGAAAAACTTTACAAACACTGCAAATAAAAAACTACAGTGACTAAAAACCTTTCTTATAGAAAATGTGATTCAGAAAGTTCCTACAATACACAAAAGAATGAGACAATTGGGGGTCATTTACAACCTAGAAGTGAAGTTGAGGGCAAGCAAGTTCCCCACGGTGACTGCTGGGCAGCAAATTCAAGGGATTCAGGGAAAGAGACAGAATAAAATACATAGAAAGATTGTAAAACATTAGGGGGCACATTTATGGAAAAGTTGTGCCAAAAGACTAAAAAATCACAAGCAATTGCCATTTTTGCCCCAGTTTCCAAATCTTTTCCAATTTTTTTTGCCCATATTTATGGAAAATTGTAACTATGTTATCATGGCTGAATGAAGTTATGAGAAAAACCTGAGTGAAAAACTGAATTGCATTCTTAAACAAGCTAAAATATCTTGACTGATGTAAAACTGAAGAAAAAATAGATTTTCAGACTTCCCATTCACTGTCTGGTTAAATTATTTTCATTTTTATTATTATTATTATTATTTTTTTTTGTAATAGTATTTTATTAAACCTAAGGTTATAGAAATATTTTGTGATTTTCAACTTTCAAATATTGCTTGTCAATAGAGAGACAATTCTTTTTGGATGCGCGGTGATCTTTTCCACTATTAATTTTCTGACCTGTTTGGCAAAAATCCGCCAATGACCTGTTTTTGGCTTTTTTTATTGAGTTTTGTTGCATTAACAGAAGGTCCATCTGTACACATGGCTTGCACAAGATAACAAAAATGTTATATCAAAAACATGATCACTGGTATTACAGTATAGAGATGTAGCGAACCTCACAAAAAAAGTTTGCGAGACCGTTCGCGAACTTCCGCCAAAAAGTGCAAACTTTTGCGAACTTTGCGAACCCCATAGACTTCAATGGGAAGGCGAACTTTAAAAACTAGAAAAGCCATTTCTGGCCAGAAAACTGATTTTAAAGTTGTTTAAAGGGTGCCCCGACCTGGACAGTGGCATGCAGGAGAAGGATCAAGGGCAAAAATTTCTCTGAAAAATACGTTGTTGACACAGCGTTGCGTTTTGTGCTGTAAAGGGCAGAAATCACACTACATTTCTAAACTTGTGTAATAAACTGCTTTAAAACGTCCGGCGCCTACATGCCAATCAAGTCGTGTAAAGGTTACGGCCGGTTCCCACGCAAAGACAAAACGCCGCAGTAGTGGATACGGAATATATTATTGCTGGTGGAAAAACATCGCTCAGGTGATTTTATTGCAATGCAATGTCACTACTATGTGTAACGTGTTTGGTGCACTACTATGAATAACAGCAAACAGCACTGGACACATTATAGAACAGTAAGTTAAATTAAAAAAAAAAAAATTAATAATAAAAAAAAAGTGATCTCTGGTTGGTGCTGGGGGTGAACTACTAGGAGCAGCACACCAGTCCCCAACACAGCTAGACTAATAGCACTGGGCTCTATAAATTACAGTAGCAAAGTAAAAAAACACAAATAAAAAAAAATGATGTCTCCAACACACACAGACGGAGCTGCAGTACACAATTAAAAGAAGAGTAACAGTAATCAGAAAATAAAAGCAGTCCTTACAAGGACTATTGGGTTACAGCCGATGAGATCAGCAGGACAGCTGCCCACAGCAGCTACATACAGAGCAGTAGAAAGTAGATTACTAGTCAGCAAAGCTACCTAAACTGTCCCTCAAATCCCTGCACAGCTCTCTCCCTATGCTAACTCATCAAGCACACACAGGCAGAATGTAAAATGGCTGCTGGGCTTCGGTTTATATATGGAAGGGAGTGGTCCGGGGGTGGTCCAGGAGGGAGAGCTGCCTGATTGGCTGCCATGTATCTGCTGGCTCTGGGGTGAGAGGTCAAAATTTGGCTCCAACTAAGGCAAACCCAAAATTGCGAACATCGCTAAAAGTTCGCAAACTTGCGAACTTGTGGACACCCGATTTTCGTGCGAATTAGTTCTCCGGCGAACAGTTCGCTACATCTCTGTTACAGTATATCGGGGTTGCTCTAGTAGATCTGCAGAGTCCCTGAAGTGTATTTTTCAGGTAGCATAGTCTGAGTGAGGTGGTGTAACGTATATATCTTTTAGGTTTCTGATCGTACAGCATCTAGTTGCCATGTGGCAGTGGGCCTTCACCCGGATAAGGTATCCAATTATGATAAAAAAAGAACAGTTAGAAAGAGAAGAAATCAGGTAGGGAGGGGTAAGAAAGGAAGTTGGTTATATGTACAAAACTGGGTAAAAAGGGGGTATGGGGTATGTGGGTGGGGGTTCGGTTCATCTTGTTTTAATGGTGTTTGTTTTTAGTACAATGCATTCCTTGCTGCACACTGTTTTTAACTAAACTGACCTTCTGCCGCCCAAATGTTTTGCAAAGTTTCTTTTGTGACCTGCCCCAGTTGCTTCAGGCCTCCTGTAGTGACACATTCATCAATGTATTGCTTATATTTCTCATTGGGATAATGTTCGGACTGGGAATTTTAATTGTCACTTTTTTCCCATACATTGCGATACTCACAACAATCCCATCAAAAACCATGAGATCCAAAGCTTTCTCCACCTGCTCCTCCCATCTAACTGTGGTCTTTATATTTTACACTACTATTTTCTTTAAGTACTTTCGCTCAAGTGCAAATGACCATTTTGCTGAGGACAAAATGTCGCAAGTCGCAAAATGATTAATTTTTTCGACTTGTTGCACCAAAACCTCGACTTTTTCAACTTGACACGCAAATAAAACAGCTTTCAAAATCTGAAACTTCTAAAATTTGAAGAAAAAAAAAAGAATCCTCCATGGAAGGGACATCTGCCATTGACTTGGGCATGATCTGGCGAATTGTGGGATTTGGATACGTAGCTGTTTTGATGCATAGCAAACCTCAAAAAAGTAGCAACTTTTCTGAGTTTTTCTGGCGCAAAAAAATCTGAATTGTGAAAATTAATCTGATCGTTTGGGATGAGCGAATCTTTTAAAACTGAAAAATGTGCTTAACGGGGAAAATGTTGCGTTGTTTTCTATTCTTTTTTACATTCACGCAAACACACACACACTGCAGTCAATTTTATAAGAAATTAATTGACCCCGCTGTTTGGTTTTGGAGGAAACCTGAATCCTAGTGGAAACTCACAAAAGCAAGAGGAGAACATACAAACACCTTGCAGTTTGCTGATTGGGATCAAACCTAGAACTCTAATCCTGCAAGCCAGCAGGGCTATTAATACGCAGTTTACTCCTGATTCTTTAACTGAGGGAAATGTATTAAAAGGCCACAGTTACGTTAATCTCATTAAATAGTTTGTAGCGTTTCATTAGTTGTGAGTAATACAATATAGTGTGGCATTTCCCACCCACTTGTGTGAATATGGGGTGTCAGAACCCGATTAAAATCTTAATTCTAAAGGGACCCATTCATTAAACCACGATCGAAAAAAAAAAATTCAGAGTAACCACGATTATTTCTGATGTTCGAAAATGTCGCGAAAATTCTTTTCTCGGTCGTATGAAAATATTGTGGTTGCGTTACGAAATTTTCACAAAATTTTTGGATGCAAACATTCATAAACTGCACAAAAACCTTTCTGACTTTGAAACTTTCAATGTTTGATTTTGGAAACCGTCCATAGGGCTCAATGGCACTCTGCAGCTCCAACCCGGCCCAAGGAAAGTCTCCCATAGGGCTCAATGGCACTCTGCAGCTCCAACCCGGCCCAAGGAAAGTCTCCCATAGGGCTCAATGGCACTCTGCAGCTCCAACCCGGCCCAAGGAAAGCCTCCCATAGGGCTCAATGGCACTCTGCAGCTCCAACCCGGCCCAAGGAAAGTCTCCCATAGGGCTCAATGGCACTCTGCAGCTCCAACCCGGCCCAAGGAAAGTCTCCCATAGGGCTCAATGGCACTCTGCAGCTCCAACCCAACCCAAGGAAAGTCTCCCATAGGGCTCAATGGCACTCTGCAGCTCCAACCCGGCCCAAGGAAAGCCTCCCATAGGGCTCAATGGCACTCTGCAGCTCCAACCCGCCCCAAGGAAAGTCTCCCATATGGCTCAAAGGCACTCTGCAGCTCCAACCCGGCCCAAGGAAAGCCTCCCATAGGGCTCAATGGCACTCTGCAGCTCCAACCCGGCCCAAGGAAAGCCTCCCATAGGGCTCAATGGCACTCTGCAGCTCCAACCCGGCCCAAGGAAAGTCTTCCATAGGGCTCAATGGCACTCTGCAGCTCCAACCCGGCCCAAGGAAAGCCTCCCATAGGGCTCAATAGCACTCTGCAGCTCCAACCAGGCCCAAGGAAAGCCTCCCATAGGGCTCAATGGCACTCTGCAGCTCCAACCCGGCCCAAGGAAAGTCTCCCATAGGGCTCAATGGCACTCTGCAGCTCCAACCCGGCCCAAGGAAAGTCTCCCATAGGGCTCAATGGCACTCTGCAGCTCCAACCCGGCCCAAGGAAAGTCTCCCATAGGGCTCAATGGCACTCTGCAGCTCAAACCCGGCCCAAGGAAAGTCTCACATAGGGCTCAATGGCACTCTGCAGCTCCAACCCGGCCCAAGGAAAGTCTCCCATAGGACTCAATGGCACTCTGCAGCTCCAACCTGGCCCAAGGAAAGTCTCCCATAGGGCTCAATGGCACTCTGCAGCTCCAACGATACCAAAGCTTGAATGAATTCCGAAATGGTCGTACCCTTTGCAAAAAATATGACTGTTTCATGGAAGTTAATGAAAACCACGCAAAAGTCATGGAATTTTAACAAAATTATCGTGGACATTACAAAAAGTTCTATAAAAAACTGTTTTTTTCTCTAAAATTTTTTTGGGGGTTTAATGAATGGTCCCCAAAGTACATTATAATACATATTTAGTAACATCGTTCAATTCTCATCTGCATAAGGAAAGGCATTTGGTCAAATTTGCCAACCAGTAGTCAATTAAAAAAACACCTTTCCCACTGACATTGAATTTCCTAGATCTACTCTCGAGATTGGTCTAAATTTATACATTATAATTATCCACTAGAGATCAGCTTGTTGGTTTATTTAAGACCTGCTCTCCTGAAATGAAAGTTGGTTGGTGTCTGATGTGCGCAGGTAAGTCTCATTGTCTTATCTATCTCTTTAGCAGTGCAGCCAGAAAAAAAAACATGAATATGCAGTATGCTCTTCTAAAACATCATTTAGAAATTTTAAAACAGATTGGGCTTTGGATTAGAACCTTCAATACATGAAAAGTCTTTATAGGTGGCAAAGACAGTACAATAACCATTGTTTGCAAATCCCACTTTCACTTTTTTTCTTGCTCTTCTCAGCTGCAAAAATTACATTGTAAGAAATATGTTTTGGTAGTAATGTCAAACATTACTTGTGAATTGTCAAAATTAAGACTTCTATGTATATGTGTGTATGGTGATACCTTAATCCCTAAATCACATTTTCTATCAAAAATTGGTTAAAATCCAGTAGCTTGTTATCAAACTGAGAAATTGTTGTGAAATCAAATTGAGTAAAAACCAGTGCAAATCTAGTAAACTTGTTAAACATTTGCCCCCAGGTGGTCCATTGCCTAGCGCGTTTTTGATGCTACGTGCTTTTCTGGCAAGTCTTTGCACTCATCTAGAGGCAGGATTTAACACTCAAACAATGGTGGCTGAACATGGTGAGACAAAATGTAAAAATTTGCTGGCTGCATCTATACATCCATGTTAATGGCAAAATTATCTTTTTTTTTTTTAAGTTGAAATATTAACAATAGTAATACCTCTCTTGTGAATAAGTTGGTACAGTGTTGGGGGGGGGGGGGAACCAATAACTGGGAGAGTACTATAGCTCTATGGTTGAGTGCAATGCACTGCACTTCAGTGTTGACCCATGCTGTGTGGTTCTAAATGTGGTAACTGGTTATAGGTATCTCATATAGTAGTGTTTCCACAGTAAGTGCATACTGTGCATACTTTGTACAGTAGAGGAAACTTATTATCATAATTACGTTTTTGTTTATATCTATAGGCAGTACCTAAGTGAGATGGAAAACCAAACAATAGTGTATATTTTGTTACTTGCTGGATTGTCTGATCTTCCAAGTCTTCAGCTTCCTCTATTCCTGTTGTTTCTCTTGATCTACCTAATGACTCTGACTGGGAACCTTCTGATTCTTCTCCTGATCTTCACTGATTCCCATCTTCACACCCCCATGTACTTCTTCCTTGGAACCCTGGCGTGTATGGATTTGTGTTCCTCCTCAGTCACTGCCCCGAAATTGCTCTTTGATTTACTCATACAAAAAAGGGTTATTTCAGTAAGAGCTTGTATAACTCAGATCTTCTTCTTCCTCTGTCTCTGTGGATCAGAGATATCTGTGCTCGCAGTGATGTCCTATGACAGATACATTGCCATCTGCCGCCCTCTTCACTACATGCAAATAATGAGCTGGAAAGTTTGTGTTCATCTTGTTTTAGTTGTGTTTGTTTTGAGTGCAGTACATTCTTTGGTGCACACTCTTTTTTTAACTAAACTGACCTTTTGCAGGCCTGATGTTTTGCAGAGTTTCTTTTGTGACCTGCCCCAGTTGCTTCAGGTCTCCTGTAGTGACACATTCATTAATGTATTGCTTATTTTTGTTGTTGGGATAATATTCGGACTGGGAATTTTAGCACTCACTTTTTTCCCATACATCGCAATACTCAGAACAGTTCTAAAAATCCAATCAAAAACCACAAGATCCAAAGCTTTCTCCACCTGCTCCTCCCATCTAACCGTGGTCTTTATATTTTACACTACTATTTTCTTTAACTACTTTCGCTCAAATGCAAATGACCATTTTGCTGAGGACAAAGTGTCTTCTGTATTTTACACAATATTAATCCCCTTTTTTAACCCACTGATCTACAGTTTGAGAAACCAGGAACTTAAAATATCCCTAAAAAAAGCTTTAAAAAGAATTTCAATATAAGCTAATTTTACTCTTGAAATACTTAAATACAAAAAAAAAAATTATATTTTTCATGATATAGGGATTTATACGAGAAACATATTATTTTGTGGACACAAATTCAACTGATTTGGAAAACCAAATCAGTGCCAATACCTAATATGTATAGTTTTATGGAGATTTCAGACTATAGATTAAAAACTCCCAGCAGTAAATTACCAAATTTTCAAAGCATTACAGCAGAATACAGGATACTTTAGATTCCAAAGTCAAAAATCCCAGAACATTAGCTTTACCCCAGGAAACCATATATTTTTGAAAAGTACACATTCTGCCGAATCCAAAATGGGTAACTATGTCTTACAACTCCTAAGTACCAAACAGCAATGCTTTCCTGAATTTAGCAGTTTCTATAAAAAATTATAAAAATTCCAAAAAAATTGCCTCAAACCTTTCACTTTCAACCATCATATCTCCCACATTACATTAGGTAACAAGAAAAAATGTAATAATTGTGAAAGTCAAGAGCCCACTGAACATTTTGATGCCTATTGTGCATAGGATTACTAAAGTACCTGGCATTAAGAGACCCCAAAATAAAGTTAGTGCATACAAATTGCCCCTGATAGCTACTGAAAATTCAAGACATTTACTGCATTTTTGTGGGGTAAAAACACAAAAAAATACATTGCCCCCCTCACAACCATATATTTTTGGAAAGTACACATTTGGGTGAATTCAAAATGGGTACCTGTGTCTTTCTACCCCAAACTACAGAGTTGCAATGTTTTCCCACAATAGTCGGTTTTGATGAAATGCCTGAAAATTGCACCAAACCTCCCACTTTGAAGCACCTTATCTCCCACATAGCATTAGGTACCAAGAAAAAAACATCCTAAATATGAAAGCCATCAGTTTGATGCCCATTGTACATAGGATCACCAAAGTATCTGGTATTTAGAGACCTCAAAAGGAAGTTAGTGTATACAAAGTGAATACACTGCAATATAAGCATGTGTATTATGTGCCATTAGACCCCCTAACAGTACAGAGACCCTAGAAAACCAAACGTTTTCCAAAAGTACACATTCTGACAAAACAAAAATAGGTAAATACATCTTTCTACTGCAAACTGCAAAGCTATGCTAAACATAACAGTTTTTATGACATTTCTGCAAATCGTCACTAAGCTTGCATTTTACCCCATTATGTACCCCCACATGTTATAACGTATCAACATAAAATATTCTAAATATGAACGCCAGGGGTCTACTGAACAGTTTGATGCCCTATATGCATAGATTTACCAAACTGTGTGGGGTACAGGGGCACCCAAATAAAAATAGTGCATATGAATTTTCACATCTGATGCTCTGGCTGGAGCACTTTTTGCACTCAGTATGTGTATTACTGTATGTGCCATAAGACCCCCTAACAGTATGGAGACCCTAGAAAACCATATATTTTCCAAAAGTACACATTCTGACAAAACAAAAATGGGTAAATACATCTTTCTATTGCAAACTGCCAAACTACAAAGCTATGCTAAACATATTGGTTTTTTGACATTTCCTAAAATCGTCACAAAGCTTGCATTTTGCCCATTATGTACCCCCACATTTTGTAAAATATGAACGTCAGGGGTCTACTGAACAGTTTGATGCCCAAAATGCATAAATTTACCAAACTATATGTTGTACAGAGGCACCCAAATTGATATATAGCAGACAAAATGTCCATGAGAAAAGACAAGTAACAAAGAACAATGCAAAATGCTATAAAATCACTAAAAGGAAATTTTTTTTTTTCACCTAGCGAAATCTTCAGTAAGAATCAGAGTTTTAGTATTTTGGCTAGGGCTGTGTGGGAAAAAGTCCCAGAAAAGTCACAAAACTCGGAATTTTTCAAAATGTCCCACAAAAAACTGTGTGAAAAATCCGAAACCTCTAAAGTTTCAAAGCAAAAGAAGCATTCTCAAAGGAAGGGAAGTGACATCTGCCATTGGCTTCTACATGATCTTGGCAAGTTTTATCTGGCGAATTGTCGGATATGGATATGTAGCCATTTTGACACACAGTAAATCTCAAAAAGTGTAGCAACTTTTTTTTCTTTTGGTGGAAAAAAATTGAATCGTGGAAAAAACCCATTAGTAAATGGCCATCCTAATTCAAAGGTGGACTACCCATTTCTTAACACTCTTTCATAATTATAGGGAAAACACCTTGCAGTTTGCTGATTGGAATCAAACCTAGGACTGTAATCCTGCAAGCCAGCGGTGCATTTAAAACGCAGTTTACTCCTGATTCTTTAACTGATGGAAATGTATTAAAAGGCCACAAAATAATCTTTGTAAATAGTTTGTAACTTTTCATTGGTTGTGAGCAATAGATTATAACATTCCATTTCCCACCCTCTAGTGTGGATATGGGGCATCAGAACCCAATTAACATCTTAACTATAAGTATATTACAATACATATTTATTAACATTGTTAAATTCTCATCTACATAAGGAAAGGCGTTTGGCCAAATTTGCCAACCAATTGTCAATTAAAAAACACCTTACATTGAATTTCCTAGATCCACTCTCGAGACTGGTCTAAATTTATACATTATAATTATCCACTAGAGATCAGCTGGTTGGTTTATTTAAGACCTGCTGCCCTGAAATGAAAGTTGGTTGGTGTCTGATGTGCGCAGGTAAGTCTTATTGTTTTATGTATCTCTTGATATATATCTCAGTATATATTTCTAAAACATTTAGAAATTGTAAAACAGATTGGGTGTTGGATTAGAACCTTCAATACATGAAAGGCCTTTATAGGTGGCAAAGACAGTACAATAACCATTTTATGCAATTCCCACTTTCACTTTTTCTTGATCTTTTTAAATGTAAAAATTACAAATATGTGTTGGTACAGGTTTCGGACCCCTTATCCGGAAACCCGTTATCCAGAAAGCTCTGAATTACGGAAAGCCCATCTCCCATAGACTCCATTATAATCAAATAATTCAGAATTGTAAAACTGATTTCCTTTTTCTATGTAGAAATAAAACGGTACCTTGAAATTGATCCCAACTAAGATATAATTACCCCTTATTGGGGGCAGAACAGCCCTATTGGGTTTATTTAATGGTTAAATGATTCTCTTTTCTCTGTAATAATAAAACAGTACCTGTACTTGATCCCAACTAAGATATAATTACCCCTTATTGGGGCAGAACAGCCCTATTGGGTTTATTTCATGGTTAAATGATTCCCTTTTCTCTGTAATAATAAAACAGTACCTGTACTTGATCCCAACTAAGATATAATTACCCCTTATTGGGGCAGAACAGCCCTATTGGGTTTATTTCATGGTTAAATGATTCCCTTTTCTCTGTAATAATAAAACAGTACCTGTACTTGATCCCAACTAAGATATAATTACCCCTTATTGGGGGCAGAACAATCCTATTGGGTTTAATTAATGTTATTGTTAAAATTATTGATTTTTTAGCAGACTTAAGGTATGGAGATCCAAATTACACCTTATCCGGAATACCCTTGGTCCCGATCATTCTGGATAACGGGTCCTATACCTGTAATAAGAAAACAGTACCTGTGAATCAAAATAAAGGCGGAGATTTATCAACGTTTGTGTTTGATTTTCTTTAGGATTCAAGTTTTTAAGAGGTAAAAGTCGCACAGTTCAAATTATGATCCTAAAACTGGGACGTCTGATATTTATAAAGTGCAAAAACCCCGAAATCGAACGTAAAACTTCGGCATCTAAAATCTTGCGAGTTTATATAGAAGTCAGTAGGATTTGTCCAAAGTCAAGCAACATTTTTGATTTGAGAAAGTCAAGTTTTTCTCGAGTTTGTAAACTCACAAATGAGAGATATTGGAGTTTTTTTTTTTAATTCAAATTAGTTTTCCATATTAATAAAAAAGTAAGCATTTGAATGTTTTTGAAATGTGAGTTTATTCAAATTAGAAAAACACTGTAAAATTCTCAAACTCAAAGGGGCACATTTACTAATCCACGAACGTCCGAAAGCGTCCAAATGCGTTTTTTTCATAATGATCGGTATTTTTGCGACTTTTTCATCGCTGTCGCGTTTTTTCCATATTTTGCGTGACTTTTTCGTCGCCGTTACGACTTTATCATATATTTTCCGCGACCTTTTAGTCGCGAAAAATTCGGATTGGATTTTCCGCCATTTACAATTGCTCAATACGAAAAAAATTGCGACGGCGACAAAAAAGTCGTGACGGCAACAAAAAAGTCAAGTAAAATATGAAACAATCGCGATGGTGACGAAAAAATCACTAAATTTTCGTTTCCAATCTGTTTTTTTCCCATTCGGGATTCGGATTCGAGGATTAGTAAATGTTCTCCATAGACTGATAAATAAGCCAAAAAGAATTCTATGTATATATGTCTGTGGGGGTATCTTAATCTCTAAAATCACTTAGCCAGCATTTTCTATAAAAAAATTGGTAAAATTAGTAGCTCATTACAAAACTGAGAAATTGTTTTGAAATCAAATAGAGTAAAAACTGGTTCCAATCTAGTAAACTTGCAAAGGAATCTGTGTCGCTGGTAAGTTTGTATTTGATAGATAATGTTCTCACAGGTTTATTGGTACACTGGTTACTACACAATTTTACTAGATTTTATTTTTTTTATTCAATTTTTCTTTTATTAATTTTCATTGATAGGGAAGGGGTTACAGAACAGAAGGGGTAAGGGGAAGTTTACACATAAAACAGGAGCAAAAACAGATACAGTGGTTGTACGGAGGGTTAACAGGAAGTAATATGAACCTATGAAGCATAGTCTATGCTCAGAGCAATAGCCGGACTGTATCCAATGTCTCCACGTAAACCAATATTGCATTGTTTCATTATGTATTAAAAGCATAATTGCATCTAGTTTCCTGGTTTCCTCCACTAGACAAACCCATTCTATAAAAGAGGGAGGAGATACCACCTTCCATTTTGTAGGAACTGCAATTTTACCAGACTTTTACCAATTTTTTCTGATTATTGTCTGTGAAGATTCTCATATCTTCTGATAATTCTTGGCTAAGCCCATTGAAGAGTATGATTTTTGCAAACAATTCCAGTGTACCGTAGGCATATAATATTTGTGTATCTCCAGCACTAGTGGAATTACAACTCAAAAGAGATTACCGTATATACTCGAGTATAAGCCGATCCGAATATAAGCCGAGGTACCTAATTTTACCTAAGAAAACTGGAAAAACGTATTGACTCGAGTATAAGCCTAGGGTGGGAAATGCAGCAGCTACTGCTAAGTTTCACTAATCAAAATAAATACCAATAAAATGACATTAATTGAGGCATCAGTGGGGTATTACATTTTTAAATATTTATTTCAAAGATAACAGTAAACTAGCTCTGTAAGTGGAGAAGAGGGTCAACAAAAACAACAGGCACTGGAGGGTCTGGTTGTGGGTGGCCTAATTTGCACACAAAGGACAGAAGAGGGTGCTAGTCTGGAGGGACCCATGGCACCCGACTCGAGTATAAGCCGAGGGTGACATTTTCAGCTGAACAACTAGGCTTATACTCGAGTATATACAGTATCTATAATTACAGCCCAGGCTTTTAGTGAAACGTCTTCAATGATTACTAAACAAGTCCAGTTGCTTCAAATTTATTCAAGTGTCCTACAAAGTTTCTTTTGCGATCTTACCCAGTTGCTTCAGGCCTCCTGCAGTGACACATTCATCAATGTATTGCTTATATTTATCTTTGGGACGTTATTTGGACTTTTACCCATACATCAGTATAATCAGAACTGTTTTGAAAATCCCATCAAAAATGAGATCTAAGGCTATCTCCACCTGCTCCTCCCATCTAACTGTGGTCTTTATATTTTACAGCACGACTTTCTTCAACTACTATCAGTCAAAGGCAAATGAGCAATTTAATGATAACAAAGTGGCTTCTGTATTTTATGCAATATTAAGCCCCTTTTTAAACCCTGTGATCTACAGTCTGAGGAACCAGGAGCTTAAAATGGCCATGAAAAGAGTTTTTACAAAGATTGCCAATTTTGGATACATTGGATAAATAAACTAAAAAACTTTGTCAATAAAGAAAGCTGTGTTATAACCTTTAATGTGATAATTCAATGTGCAATAAGAACAAAAGAAAATCTTTGGTTTTACAGGTCCCTTAGTCTATTTAGATAAGGTTTAAAAGCTTTATGGGTTAAAAACGTTTGGTTCAGCTATTTTTATATCATATTCCATACCTTCCTTCAATAGCCATAAGAAACATCAATGTAACTGTAGTGGATCAGAGAACTGTGTCCCCTGTTTCTCAGTCTGTGACATCATCCAGCCTAACTACACACTGGGGAGGGACCCGATTGGCTGGATGCCCCAGTGCACGCAGTCCTTAACCACATGGGAAATGTAAGTTACAATAACAGGATGCTATACACCAGGGGTCTCAAACTCGCGGCCCGCGGGCCATTTGCGGCCCTCGGTACAATATTTTGTGGCCCGCACCAACGCCGAATGAATGGATCGCGATTTTTATTGCGATTCAAGGGATAATGCAAGGCGCGGCGGGCGGGAGCTGCTGATTGCAGAAATGACGTTATGCCATCACAACAGTTATTATGGGAAGACGTAAGGAGCTAATTGTGCACACAGAACGTCTTCCCATAATAACTGTTATGATGGCATAACGTCATTTCCGCAATCAGCAGCTCCCGACTTTTTTTTGTGAAATCCCTTATGCGACCCAGCCTCATCCTGACTTTGCCTCCTGCGGCCCCCAGGTAAATTGAGTTTGAGCCCCCTGCTATACACTAAACATAGCACAAGTTGTTAAACTTCTGTTATACATTTAGGGACTTATAAGCTGACTTAAAGTATTAACTCTTCAATATTCAGCACCCCTTCAGAGGCACTTTTCAGTGAAGGCCCTTAATGTGGAAACCTGTGTTAAGGAAGGCCATAGAATTTCTTAAAAATATCAAAGCTCCAGGTTTGGGCAGCTTAATAAATGACAATGTATATACCTGTTATACTGTGAAATATATTGGCACTTTATAAATATGTGTTTATAATACTAATTTAGGTGAACAGTAATTTTACATACTGTGGTCAATTTTATTGGGAACCAATAAACCCTACTGTGTGGTTTTGAAGTGGAAGAGAAAACTGGAGTACCACTGGAAACCCACATAAACACGGGGAAAACATATAAACTTTGTGCAATGCGTGATTCCAATTCTGTAACAAGATGTACCAAGACGCTAAGGAGGGGGGAGGCATTTACTAAAACTTGTTTTTTCAGATTTTTATTATTGTTTGAAACCATGAAAAAAAAAGTTGCAGGAATGGCAGTCATTTATCAAAAGATCTGAACAGAAAAGGCATGAACAAAAAAAGTCACTGAAAAGTGGCAAAAACTGCAATTTTTTTTGGTCTTGCCACATGATAACCGTTACTTCTTCATATTGTCACATAAAATCCAGTGTCAAAAAACCTGAAAACCTCTAAAACCACAAAGCAAAGAAAACTCAAATTGTAAAAGGGTTATCTTTTATGGCAAAGCAAAACGGGACAGATTCGCTCATCATTAAAAATCACCATGAACGGTCCTCAGAATAATAATTCCCCAAATGATCTATCATTTCTTTTATATCAGCTACTGGAAAATCAACAGATTTACTACATTTTATAAGGATAAAAGTAAAAAAAAAAAAAAAGCAACACCCCCCCCCCAGAAAGGCATATATTTTTGGAAAGTAAACATTTTTCTGATTCCAAAATTTATAAATATATCTTTCTACTTCATACTACCAAACTTGGCAATTTTGATTACATTTCCCAAAACCGTCTTAAAACTTCAAATTCTCTTCTACCACGTCATTAGGCACCAATAAATATAGTTACATAGGGTTGAAAAAAGACCAGAGTCCATCAAGTTCAACCCATCCGAGTAAACCCAGCACACAACCTATACTTACCAATCTATACACTCACATACATAAACTATATATACACCCACTAATACTGACTGTAGGTATTAGTATCACAATAGCCTTGGATATTCTGCTTGTTCCAGAACTCATCCAGGCCCCTCTTATAGGCATTAACAGAATCTGCCATTACAGCATCACTAGGAAGGGCATTCCCCAACCTCACTGCCCTCACCGTGAGGAACCCCCTACCCAACATCCCCCGGCAGGGCATTCCCCAACCCCTTCACTGCCCTCACCGTGAGGAACCCCCTACCCAACATCCCCCGGCAGGGCATTCCCCAACCTCACTGCCCTCACCGTGAGGAACCCCCTACCCAACATCCCCCTGCAGGGCATTCCCCAACCTGAAACCCCCCTATGCTGCTTCAAATGGAAGCTCCGTTCCTCTAATCTAATATAACTGCTATGACTAAACAATTTTCTTTCTTCTCACAATGTACATAGGTTCATCAAAGTATATGGAAAACAAAACAATACAATATATAATGAATTTAACAGGACTGTCTAACGTTCCTGTAGTTTTTATGCTTAATAAATTATGAATTAATTACGGTTTTGGACCAATTACTATAATGATAGAAAATATGATTTGTGAAAAATTAAAAAAAATACAAACAAAAATCTGCCCAACAAAGCAGAATGCAAAGTTGCTATTATTACTTGATTTTTAAATTTAGATCTTTTTTGTTTAACTGGGGAGGGATGACTCTGATGGTTGCTTTTTTAATTGGTTATAATTATTATGTGAACATTTATGTATAGGGAACATGAAAGTGAGATGGAAAACCAAACAATAGTGTATATGTTGGTTCTCGCTGGTCTGTCTGATCTTCCAAGTCTTCAGCTTCCTCTGTTCCTGGTGTTTCTCCTCATCTATCTTATAACTCTGACTGGGAACCTTCTCATCCTTCTCCTGATCTTCACTGATTCCCATCTTCACACCCCCATGTACTTCTTCCTTGGAACCCTGGCATGTCTGGATATGAGTTACTCCTCAGTCACTGTCCCAAGAATGCTCTTTGATTTACTCACAGGTAGAAGGGTCATTTCTGTGCAACACTGTATAACTCAGATCTACTTCTTTCTCTTTTTTGCTGTATCAGAGATGTCTGTGCTGGCAGTGATGTCCTATGACAGATACATTGCCATCTGCCGCCCTCTTCACTACATGCAGATAATGAGCTGGGAAGTTTGTGTTCAGCTTGTATCAGGCATTTTGAGTTTTGCTTCAATATATACCTTGCTGCACACTCTGTTTTTAGCCAAACTGACATTTTGCAGGCCTGATGCTTTGCAAAGTTTCTTTTGTGACCTGCCCCAGTTGCTTCAGATCTCCTGTAGTGACACATTCATCAATGTATTGCTTATATTCCTATCTGGGATATTGTATGGAGGTGTTGCTTTATCAGTTATCATTTTCCCTTATATCACTATAATCAGAACTGTTCTCAAAATCCCATCAAAAGCCATGAGATCCAAAGCTTTCTCCACCTGCTCCTCCCATCTAACTGTGGTCTTTATATTTTACAGTACTATTATCTTCAATTACTTCCGCCCAAATGCAAAGTATCATTTGACAGAGGACAAAGTGGCTTCTATATTTTATTCAACATTAACCCCATTTTTAAATCCTCTGATCTACAGTCTGAGGAACCAGGAACTCAAAACCTCATTGAGAAGAATGTTACAGACTGTAAATTTTTCAGGGGGCAAGGTTGCCCAAACTATGTGATATGAATGTACAGAATAACATAGGACTGTATGCAGAGCAATACAACATCTCAGTCAACAAATTACTCTTAAAACACAAAAAAATCCACTTTGTACATATGAAGACATGGAAATACTACACAGAATAGACAATATAAAAAAGTATTAGCAAGGGGTATTTAGGCTATATTTAGAAAAGACTGTACAAAATGCAATGTTCTCTCATTTGTAATTCTGGTGATAGTAAGTAGTTGATGGCTAGAATATGTACTAGGTACTGAATTTGCCTTGGGTTGGCATAAGCATAGCATGTAATTGATTTGTCAGTTTCTTTACTGCACCACAAACACCTTCATTTGGGGCAGGGGATTTATGAAGAACTACAATGGATCTCCGCAGAACCTTCCGCCGGCCATTGCAATGAGAAGTATTGGCCACAGGTCCCAGGTTAGTGATTACATTGGTGTTTCCTAAGAAATTTGCAACACTATTGATATGGGGTTTCATTGCTCTTTAAGGTGCCATTGATTAGGTTTCATTAACCCCATTGGAGGTTACAGTCTAAATTCCCTCCTTAGATATTATATTAAGGGTAACAGACAGTCCTCTCTATGGAACTCTCCATACTAGGGGCAACTCTTTGTTTCATACATGCTACACAGAGGTATGCCAAAACACTATGCAAGTATTTATCAAGCATAGCTCCTGGAAGTCTTCTCATAGAAAGTTCATGCAACAACCACTACACTATGGCAGTATAGACTATTTTATATATGAGCAATGTGTATGGAATGTTTGAGGGTTACATTTGGGACAATCAGAGATTATATGGCTGAGCATGTTGAAACCATTTGGTGAACATACCTACTAAACACACAGCTAACCTATAGGGATTTGCAGCTATCTGAGGTGCATCTTCAGCATTTTTCATAGCTATTTTTAGTTATCTAAGCTTGCCATAGTAATGTATGGCCTGTCTTGGCTTGTGTGACTACAGGGCTGTGATTGGCTATCCCCCTCTTACTGTGCTTCCGGCCAGGACCAGTAGGACACAGCCACCTGATTTGCAACAAGGGCAAGGATCAGAGAGGGTCTATGGGGTGTTCCAATAAAGTGGTCTTTTTTGCTCAGGTGATCATTTTTAGCTGAAAGTGAAAGCAGTACCATATATTATTCATTATTGCCTACAAGATTGGAGAGGTTTCTAGTTATACTATATGTCTCTCTTTAAAGATATCTTAACGCAAATACACTCCTTACACTTTTGTATAGGGTAAGGACTATAGCATTTTCTTGCTACAAATGACTATTTACTCTGCCCATGTGGTAAACTAAGATGTTTAGACTTTCAAAGTCCATCCTGGACTTACCTTTCTTTTAATAATAATAAAGTGCAGGCCAAGCCGCCCATTTGCTCTGGAGGCCCTCAGCTCAACATGCCCAAGGTAAGGTCACTCAAACACTTTGCCATGCTGCTGCCTTAGCTGCCCATTCAGTCTGTAGAGACTTCCAACTAGCCACACATGCCCAGCTCAGAGGGCCCAGCATAGAGGGTAAGGTCAACCAACCCCTTTGCCATGCTTCTTCCTTATCAGCCCTTCCACTCTGTAACAAAACCTCCAGCTTAGAGGGTAAGCTCATCTGACTTCTCTGACTTGCTGCTATCATTGTAGCTGTTAAGACTGTGGGTCTAACCCACCTTGGGAGTTAGATCACCACACTGCGGCAAGCCACTTTTGGGGTTAGACCACCACACTGCGGCCACCCACTTGGGGGTTAGACCACCACACTGCAACCACCCACCTTAAGAGTTAGACCACCACACTGCGGCCACCCACCTTGGGGGTTAGACCACCATACTGCAGCTGCACTCTTATGGAACCACCTGCTAATCTGTGACTTGACTAGAAAATCATATCCTTGACCTCTCCTCAGTTCTCCTGCCTGATAAATATACCATGTTATAGTTTATGGGTCAATAAGGTCTGCTACACACACATTACACATTACATTTATTAACATTTGCCACTTAGCCATCCAGATTACCAGTTTGTCCAGGTACCAATGCAAGAAATACACATCCTAAATTGTCCTACCATGTATATACTGTAAGTTCAACACATCTTCCCCACCTAAACCACCCAATGTGTACTGCATGTATCCCCTCCATTTGCCAGTACCATCACATTTTACAAAAACAGCTTTCACCTTTTGGCCATTTACCCTCTCACACATCTTCAGTGACATTTCCATCTGCAAACAGCACATGTGCACTGTAAAGTTCATGCAATGAAGAATGCAGGCTTACACAGGCAGAACTTCCTTTTTTGAATTTTTATACTGCGATACAGGGTATACAGGGTAAGCGAAGGGTTTTTAAGGCAGAGGTTTGTTGTCTGGTCACAGAAGGAGTCTTGGGATTACAGGCAAGGTATGTTGTCTTCATTTTTTTTAAACTATCTGTAGCATTAATGATAAGGGCTTAAGGATTACTTGACAAAAGCAGACAGCAGACATTTCAAAAAATACATTTAACAGGTAACAAGCATATAGATCATTGTTGATGGACAACAAAAGTTTTCTTAGGGGTGCACCATTCCATAACAATTTCATTTTTCATCAGGAATAACATTAATAGAAACTGTGAATTATAGAATGACAACAGCAACAGCTCTGGAACAGCGAAGTGTTGTTCTTCGTGAGTGGTTGACCTATCACCAACTGGTAGAAAAAGGTTGAGGAGACCACTTTATACATATGCAAATAGACCAAAGGGATTCTGGGAACAAATTCCATAAGGCTCTACCTAAGCTGGTGAGAAAACCCTGCACTACACTGATGAGCCCCAAGAGGGGCGAAACCGGTCTGTAGTTGGGAATCGGATCAGCTATTATCCTGGCTTTTGCTTTAAAAACCCCGTGGGTGAGCTTTAGCCTATAGGATAAACCCATATAAATGGGATTTTTTAAAGAGCCTTATGGAATGTGTTCCCAGAATCCCTTTGTTCCAATTGGTAGAATAATTCCTATGTCTTAATACCAAACATTACAAAGATTCTTATTTGAATGCCGCATCTTACATTATAGAAGCAAAGGGATTCTTTCCACACAGCTGATTTGTCTTTCTTTTATTTTACTGGAGGAAATGGAAACGTCCAGGCCTATTTATTAGCACTCTGATTTTAGTGGTTTTGGAAACAATGAAAAAAACTAATTTTCACTAAAACCATAAATGCCAAATAATTTATTAAAAAGCCTTTTATAAAAAGCATGAACGAAAAGATCCGCAAAACAAATCCAAATAAGAACCTGAAAAACCCTGAAATCCTCATTTTCATAAGAATTTTGGTAAGAATGAAACCAAAACATCTAAAACCACGAAGGAAAGAAAGATTTTCCAATTGAATAAGGACTTCAACATTACCTCGCCAGCTTTTAGATTGCAATGTTTCGTATTAGTGTTTTTCATGGTTTTTAGGCTTATTAAATTGACATTTAATAGTGGTTTAAGAAAATTATTATGATAGACAATTTTGATCACTAATCTTGTTATTATTTATATATTTATTTATAGATACCAAAGTGAGATGGAAAACCAGACAACAGTGTATACATTGGTTCTTGCTGGACTGTCTGATCTTCCGAGTCTTCAGCTTCCTCTGTTCCTGGTGTTTCTCCTCATCTATCTTATAACTCTGACTGGGAACCTTCTCATCCTTCTCCTGATCTTCACTGATTCCCATCTTCACACCCCCATGTACTTCTTCCTTGCAACCCTGGCATGTCTGGATATGGGTTACTCCTCAGTCACTGTCCCAAGAATGCTCTTTGATTTACTCACAGGTAGAAGGGTAATTTCTGTACGAGACTGTATAACTCAGATCTACTTCTTGATCTACTTTGCTCTATTAGAAGTATCTGTGCTGGCAGTAATGTCCTATGACAGATACGTTGCTATCTGCCACCCTCTTCACTACATGCAGATAATGAACTGGAAAGTTTGTGTCCAGCTTGTATCAGGCATTTTAGGTTTTGCTTCAATATATACCTTGGTGCACACTCTTTTTTTAACCAAACTGACCTTTTGCAGGCCTGATGCTTTGCAAAGTTTCTTTTGTGACCTGCCCCAGTTGCTTCAGGTCTCCTGTAGTGACACATTCATCAATGTTTTGCTAATATTTCTCTTTGGGATATTCTATGGAGGTGTTGTTTTATCAGTCATCATTTACCCATACATCACTATAATCAGAACTGTTCTAAAAATCTCATCAAAAGCCATGAGATCCAAAGCTTTCTCCACCTGCTCCTCCCATCTAACTGTGTTCTTTATATTTTACAGCACTATTATCTTTAATTACTTCCGCCCAAATGCAAAGTATCATTTGACAGAGGACAAAGTGGCTTCTATATTTTATGCAATATTAACTCCCTTTTTAAATCCTCTGATCTACAGTCTGAGGAACCAGGAGCTCAAAATCTCACTAAGAAGAATGTTACAGAATGTAGATTGTAGGCATAAGATTGCCCAGACTAGGTAATATGAATGTACAGTATAACATAGGACTGTATGCAGATCAATACAGCATCTCAGTTACCAAATCAACTTTAAACTATAAAGCAGTTCAGTTAGATCAGTTAGATGCCAGTTTCTGAGATCCTCAGAAGCCACATTGTGTACACAGAAATCTATTCATAGGTAACTATAGGTAACTATTCAGCATGTAGATTTTATTTGTGATTTGGAGATGGAAACACTTAACTACACAGAATAGACAATATCAGAAATTATAAGCAATGAGTGATCTGTGAGTATTTAGGCTATGATGATGACAGTAAATAGTTTGCTCTAGGTATTGCCAGTGTCGGACTGGGACCCCAGGGGCCTCCTAGTCTACTAGTCCCTTATTTACATGCTAGTATCTATCCTTCCATCTAATTCTCCTCTTTGTTCCCATTCAGAAATAGGGAATGGCCATGAAGTAGGCCAAATGGTCAGGAGCAGGAGGGCCCACTGACACCTGGGCCCAACGGTAGTTTTCCTGGTATCCTGGTGGGCCAGTCCAACACTGGGTATTGCAGACCATTTTGGATGGTGGTATATTTGTGGGTTTTTGACACTTAAGAGATGCTTAGAATCTATATTAGGTACTGAATATGCCTTGGGCAGGCACATACACAATAAGTAATTTATTTGCCAAACACCTACATTGGGTGCAGGGGATTTATGAAGAAGAACTACAGTACAATGGATCTCTGCAGAACCTTTCACCGGCCATTGCAATGAGAAGCATTGGCCATGGGTTCCAGGTTAGGTTTGATCCACCCCAATGGAGTTTACAGTCTAAATTCCCTCCTTAGATATGATATGATTTAGGTTAAGAGAAGTCCTTCCAATGGAACTCTCCATAAAAGGGGCAACTCTGCTAATGCTCAATTTTTTTAGTTTGAGTATTGTTATATTTTTGGGGGATTTATTATAAGTCAAATCTGAAAGAAAAAATATGCCATCTAAAACCTGTTGAGATCATGTAGAAGTCAATGTTCCAGGTTTTTGTGACTCTGTAATTTGTAAAACAATATGAAAAAATCACAGTCAAAATTTTTGCATTTTGCCAACAACATTGCTTTAAGTCTTATCATAAATTGTTCATACAACAACCACAAAAATAGGCTTTTATGTGAGCAATTTGTATGGAAAGTGCAATGGTTTGCTGTTTGTAAGGAGGTAAAATAAAGGATTGGTCAGCCAACAGGATGCGTATGACTATGGGGCTGATTCATCAAAGTACGAATTCGAATCCCAAAATGGGCTCAATGGCACTCTGCAGCTCCAACCCGGCCCAAGGAAAGTCTCCCATAGGGCTCAATGGCACTCTGCAGCTCCAACCCGGCCCAAGGAAAGTCTCCCATAGGGCTCAATGGCACTCTGCAGCTCCAACCCGGCCCAAGGAAAGTCTCCCATAGGGCTCAGTGGCACTCTGCAGCTCCAACCCGGCCCAAGGAAAGTCTCCCATAGGGCTCAATGGCACTCTGCAGCTCCAACCCGGCCCAAGGAAAGTCTCCCATAGGGCTCAATGGCACTCTGCAGCTCCAACCCGGCCCAAGGAAAGTCTCCCATAGGGCTCAATGGCACTCTGCAGCTCCAACCCGGCCCAAGGAAAGCCTCCCATAGGGCTCAATAGCACTCTGCAGCTCCAACCCGGCCCAAGGAAAGTCTCCCATAGGGCTCAATGGCACTCTGCAGCTCCAACCCGGCCCAAGGAAAGTCTCCCATAGGGCTCAATGGCACTCTGCAGCTCCAACCTGGCCCAAGGAAAGTCTCCCATAGGGCTCAATGACACTCTGCAGCTCCAACCCGGCCCAAGGAAAGTCTCCCATAGGTCTCAATGGCACTCTGCAGCTCCAACCCGGCCCAAGGAAAGTCTCCCATAGGGCTCAATTGCACTCTGCAGCTCCAACCCGGCCCAAGGAAAGTCTCCCATAGGGCTCAATGGCACTCTGCAGCTCCAACCCGGCCCAAGGAAAGTCTCCCATAGGTCTCAATGGCACTCTGCATCTCCAACCCGGCCCAAGGAAAGTCTCCCATAGGGCTCAATGGCACTCTGCAGCTCCAACCTGTCCCAAGGAAAGACTCCCATAGGGCTCAATGGCACTCTGCAGCTCCAACCCGGCCCAAGGAAAGTCTCCCATAGGGCTCAATGGCACTCTGCAGCTCCAACCTGGCCCAAGGAAAGTCTCCCATAGGGCTCAATGGCACTCTGCAGCTCCAACCTGGAGCTCCAACCAGATTCACTCATCACTGGTCTGTGGCAAAGCACTCAGACCTGTTTTATGAAGGTGTGAGTGAAGCTCATTAATATTGGCTGCTTTGAATGTGGCTTAGAGCAAATTTTAATCATATTGTTAGTTGGCGCCAAGTCCATCTGCAGAGCCTACATCAGACAGTGCATTTCCTCTTTTGGCCAGATAAGACCTGCAGAGATACAGTCGTTACTAAGTAAGAACAAGTGGCTACCCGTACCTTGCAAGGGTAGACAGAGAGGTAGAAGATGACAACTAACTTGTTCTAGGAACGAGAGCTAGATAGGTTAGCTAGAAAGGACAGCTCAGGTTCCCACAAGGAGTCAGTATTTGGTAGAACACTACTGGTGACTGTACACCAGATAGGGATTGTGAGTGCGTAGGATTAGGGTAGTGGCCTTATAGGAAAGCTGTAGAGAGACAGCTGTGTGAAGCTTGGCACTGTAAAGAGACAGGGGTCCTTGAGGCTTCAAGGGAGGTACATAGTGAGAAGTGTGTGTGTGATTCATACTCGTAAAACTACAAGAGTCTCCTGATTGGTTGACTCCAGTCTGTTCTGTTTTGCCTTCCGAGTAGCCTGCAATAAAGTCAGTTCTGGTTCAATGAACGTTGTTGTGGTCATGACTACCGTTCTCATCAAACACCTTTGGAAAGGTAAAATTCATTTGCAATACATAGTGTTTCACATAAGCAAAGTAAGTATAACTTTAGTCCCAAATAATAATACATAGGCTGTGCAGTAACTCCCATTCATTTTGCTAAAACTTCCAAAATTATTATCAGGATTTCAAGCACAATTTTATTTATTAAGCACAAAAAAATCCAAAAAGTAGAATGTAAAACTTTGGCATCTAAAAGCTTTCGAGTTAAGTCACATAGAAGTCAACAGAAGTTGTCCTAAGCAAAATTTGAAATTCGAAAAAGGATAAAAACTTATAAGTGCAATGTGGTAAGAGAAACAGTAGAAAGGAGGTCATAGCCCTGTAGAACTATCAGTCTAAGGGGCCCATTCATTTTCTAATTTATAGAACTTTTTGTTAAGTCCACTATATTTTCGTTAAAATTCCGCGACTTTTTCATGGGCATTGGTTCTTAAGTCCCAAGACTGGACCATGTAATGCTCTAGTTCTTCATAGGATAGGCTTCTTTTGAAAGAGGTTAAGAGAATGTGTATACAGGGGTGGAATGCCAGAGGTTAGACGCAGCACCATAGGAAGGTTTAAGATGGGAAATGGGTATGGATGGAGTTAAAAGATGTTGGTTCTGAGAGGGATGGAGGAGACAGCCAGGACCATACAGAGATAACAGTGAATAAATATAGTCAGGACCAGAAGAATGAAGGGCTGCAAAAGTGAGTATGTGCTTTGCCTCAAGAAAAAGATGGAGAACTTCTGTGGGAACCTCTAAAGGCATGAACCTTGGAATCTCTAAAATGTACAGGTATGTGCAGCATTTTTTATATTATTCTTTGTGTGACTCTTGTTCCCTCCTTTAGTTACCCTTTAATGATTTATCATGAATAGGTCACTCTATGCTTGAATGGACTTATGCATGAAAAGTTTACCAGCTTGCTATCCAGTTGAGGAACCATAGAAACGATTGCTGAAGGCAAAATTCATAAATTCACATCTATTTCCCAGTGATGCAGAATATGCCTATAGTACAAGGTAATCATAATGTAACCATTTCACTTCAAAACAAGCCCTAGGTTTAACTACACTGTGATTCTTTTTCCAGTTTTGGGGTCATTTCCTTGCCCCAATAGCAAGTCACTTATTGCCCTATACACATGGGCATAAGCCCCCTTCCATGCAAGCTAAGCTGTAGCTGAGGTTATTTTAATATAACGTGAGAAAAGTTTTAGTTAAACAGTTAAAGAAAGACATTTAATTGTGATAAAACAAAAATTCCCCAAATGCAAAAACTTAAGTACTGGATGATTAAATGTAATTGAGACTCGGGGGGTTTGTAAAGGTTGGGGAGAAGGGTTTTTAAGGCAGAGGTTGGCACTCTGAAAAAGAAGGAAGGCTTGGGATTAAAGGTAAGGTTTGTTTTACAGGCATTTTAGTACTTACCTGTAGTGTTAGTTATGAGGATTTTGGGCTTTATAGTCCAACCTATGCCTCTAGGTATCCATGGTCTGTGCTTTCCTGTCATATCCAATCCAATATTTCCTACCAGTAGTTTTCACTGATAAAGATATTAAATAGCTTTGCCCTAAATATAAATACAGTCAAGAGCAGGGTGAGTCCAACTCAACCAACGTTTCAGAAACAAGAGAAGAGACCTTGTCACTGTGGACACTTTCTGGTATCTGGTACCCACAATAACTGCATAAAAAATATTAATAATAGTATTAGTGGTAGTAGTAGTAGTTTTTAAAAACTAGCTTGATACATATAGCTCCTTAATAATAATACTCTATTTATGATAATGCTCTACACTCCTCCTTTGGTAGAGAATTTTATTAAATACGGAAAAGAAGCCATTCTGGGCTAAAAGCATAAACCACTTTCCTCCTGTCTTGAAGGATGCATTCATGCCCCTTGCACCTATCTGAATAGAAAAGGTTTGGTTCAATAGTTTGGTTTGATTTATATGAACACAGTGAGGGGTCTGTTATCCTGAAACCCATTGTCTTTAAATTGTGGTCATTTTTGGCGATATCCTAACAATTTTTTCTAAAAGTTAGGTGCAGATGGGCAGGAGGTAGCCAAAGACACAGGAAAAGTCTGCACGAAACTTACCCCCGCCCCTCTCAAACAAAACCATTTTCTGTGGCACCTGAAGAGGGTCAGTTTACTCTGGAAAATATCACCTTTGAGAAGTTGACTCCAATGTTAATTTCTTTTTTTCATGTATTGATTAATATGTGGTAGGTCATTTATAGGAAATACCAAGTGAGATGGAAAACCAAACAATTAAGGACACGTTGGTTCTCACTGGTCTGTCTGATCTTCCAAGTCTACAAGTTCCTCTGTTCCTGTTGTTTCTTTTCATCTATCTTTTCACACTGACTGTCAACCTTCTCATCTTTCTCCTGATCTTCACTGATTCCCATCTTCACACCCCCATGTACTTCTTCCTTGGAACCCTGGCATGTCTGGATATGAGTTACTCCTCAGTCACTGTCCCAAGAATTGATTTACTCACCCAAAAAAGGGTCATTTCTGTGAGAGACTGTATAACTCAGTTCTACTTTTTCCTCTTCTTTGCTATATCAGAGATGTCTGTTCTGGCGGCGATGTCCTATGACAGATACATTGCCATCTGCCGCCCTCTTCACTACATGCAGATAATGAACCAGAAAGCTTGTGTTCAACTTATATCAATCATGTTGGTGCTCAGTGCACTTTATCCCTTGCTGCCCTCTTTTTTTAACAAAACTGAGCTTTTGCAAGTCCGATGCTTTGCAAAGTTTCTTTTGTGACATTCCTCAGTTGCTTCAGGTCTCCTGTAGTGACACATTCATCAATGTATTGCTTATATTTCTCACTGGGATATTGCTTGGTGCTGTCTTTTTAGGGGTCACCTTTTACCCATACATCAGTATAATAATGACGGTTCTGAAAATCCCATCAATAAACATGAGATCCAAAGCTTTCTCCACCTGCTCCTCCCATCTAACTGTGGTCTTTATATTTTACACTGCTATTTTCTTAAATTACTTTAGCCCAAATGCAAAGTATCATGTTATAGAGGACAAAGTGGCTTCTGTATTTTATGCAATATTAACCCCCTGTTTAAATCCCGTGATCTACAGTCTGAGGAACCAGGAGCTCAAAACATTACTAAGAAGAGCTTTACACAGAATGTAGATCCATGGATGGATGAGGAACGTGTGGGGGACAAGTTTAATTATATTAATGTATATCATGGGACTGCATGTAGATCAGCACACAAGAGAACACATACAATCTACAGAATGTTTGGTGGCCGAGCAGTACCGTCTGTCTGACTATAGACTTAAGGCTCACAGATCTCCCCTTATTAATGTCAGATGATATTAATTATTCTGTGCAGTGGAGTTTTTCCATTCTACCTTTTCACACTGGACACATAGGGGGCTCATTTACTAACCAACGATTTTCAATTTTAAAACTTGATTCAAATTTGTTTTCGGAAAAGTCGCAAGGAAAAAATGCTGTGACTTTTTCAATATTTAGTATGCATTTAAATGGCGAAAAATCCGAATTCGCCAGATTAAACTTGCCAAGTGTATGTAGAAGTCTATAGGAAAGGTCCCTTTCCTTGAATTTCTTTCTTTTATCTCGAAACTTTCGAAATTTCGCTGGGTTTTGTCCAAAAATCACAATTTTTCAAATTGTTGCAGTGACAATTCAATAAAGTTACGTTTTTCAAAGCAACAATTCGAAAAAGAGTTTTTTTACGACTTTACTCACAGCAACTTTTTAAGTAAATATTAGACATTCGGGAAAATGATTTTAGTTGAATATGAAAATGAAAAAAATTCGAAATTATGTAGTTTAAATAACTCTGCCCCATAAAGGCCACATGCTGATTGGTTAACGATCAATAGACGTACGTGAGTCCTGCTTGGTTGGAAAGAAAACTGTAAAGTCTGCAACAATTATCTGAATGAACTACTGGGTGTTTTTCCACCCTATATAATAAATGATTGCAGGGGTTATGGACAGCTCCCCCTATGGGACACTCATTACTAGGGGCAAGCAATTCCCCATTTTATTTACATAGGCACATCCAATTAAAGGTCAGCTTGGGGCCAATAAGATTTGATTTGACTGGGCCTATTTGAACTCATTTGTAGCATATTGAGAGTTGGGCTACTTTACAGAGGGTCCTGGTCTTAAGAACTGAAACCATTTTCCTTATGCAGTTGCTCTTAGCAGAAAAGTGATGACTTTGGGCTTTTAATTTATGAAAATGAATTCATTTCTCCCCAGCAGTGAACTCCTCAGCCACTGGTATTAAAAAAGATCCACTTTCCCCTTACAAAACAAGGAAAAGGATAAATGAAAAGCAGCAGGGCAACTGTCATACTTTCATATAGGCTCATGTTGCATCTGGCTCACCTGGATAGGATGCCTTGGATAGGATGTATGGAACATACCATAAAATACAACATTTAGTATAGTAATGCATAATGGAGATGAGCAATGCAAAATGGTTCACTTTTGCAGACATGGAAAGGCTATCAACAAAAAATTAACAAGTTGAGCCCAGCCAACTACCTCAAAGAGAACATGTGTTGTACATAGTGAAAATTAACAATTTAATTGTTTCCCAAAATCCCCCCATTTGTATGAACCTCGGCTGAATTTGGGGGCTGATTTATCAGCAGTTGTATTTTTTCCATGATTTGTATTTTTTTGTGCTAATAAACAAGATGTTCTACTCAAAAACACAGATTTTTTGCAATTTATCATGTGTCAAAACCATGAAAACTGCAAAGGTAAAAATACACAGAATAAACATTCTGGCTATATTCAGTGCAAGGTGTTTACCTTGGGATTTCATGATGTTGGACTGACCTTTGTCCCTTATGTACCGATATTACTGGCATGATAGAGGATACCTACAACTGAAGAAAAACTTAAAGTTATATAGGCACATGGAGAGACCTTTGGCCAAATGGCAGTTGGTATAGCGCTATGAAAAACGTCTAGTCTAGTTATGGGATTTGAACCTGGGCAGACCCTGTTACTGCAAATGTGTTTCATTTATGTGAATTGTTACCTTATTGAGTTTATATAAAACTATATGTGGCAATACAGCAATATTGGGGCACATTGTATTCTTCTTTCAGTTTATGCACAACATAAGTTTCTGTAAATTCAGAAATATCACAAACTAATTTGGGGGCCTTCGGGCTCAAGCAATCATTAAGGAAACCACGTGTGAGTTCGCTAACTCACGCTGGGTTTCAGAGTCAAATACCTGGAAAACTTTTATAAGTTTTTTCAAAAAAAAAAAAGTTCAGGAAAATAACAAACGTTACTGAGATATTCAGCCCCAAAAACCAACATGAGCAGTTTCCTTTATTAACGGAATGGGGGCTCTTGTGTCTGCGAGAAGGCCCTACTGGTAAATAAAGCATTAGAGAGGTTATTATATGATCCCCTTATATACTTATACATAGTTATCATGTCACCCCTTAAGCGCCTCTTCTCCAGTGTAAACAGACCCAACTTGGCCAGTCTTTCCCCATAACTGAGACTTTCCATATCCTTTACCAGCTTAGTTGCCCTTACAGGACTATACAGAGACAACAGTGAAGAAATGGAATCAGCAGCAAAGGAATGAAGGGCTGCAAATGTTAGGATGTGATTTGCCTGAAGAGAAAGATGGAGAACTACTATGGGAACCTTTGGAGGCATGAACCTTGGAATCTCTGAAATCTATGTGCAGCATTTGTGATCTTATTCTTTATGTGACTCTTGTTCCCCCCTTTAGTTACCCTTTAATGATTTATCATGAATAGTAGTGATACTACTTTGCCATAAAATTTGCGAAACGGCAAGAAAATTCGCGAAACGCATTTGTTGCACGATTTTTTTGTCACCCATGTCTTTTTCTGTCGCCGACATCTTTTTTTATGCGACCGCAGTTTTTTTTTGACGTGCAACGAATTTTCCTGCGGCAAATTTTTGCAGAAGTTGCGCAAAATGATTCGCCAGTGGCGAAATGCAGAAATTCGTCGTGAATCCATGCCTGCCGAAATAATTTGCGCATCCCTAATGAATAGGTCTCCGTATACTTGAATGGACTCAAGAACTGTCAATTACATCAAAAGTTTACCAGCTTGCTATCCAGTTGAGGAACCATAGAAACGATTGCTGAAGGCAAAATTCATAAATTTACATCTATTTCCCAGTGATGTAAAATATGTTTATAATACAAGTTAATCATAATGTAACCATTTCACTTAGAAACAAGCCCTAGCGGCACATTTACTAACCCACGAACGGGCCGAATGTGTCCGATTGCGTTTTTTTCGTAATGATCGGTATTTTGCGATTTTTTCGTATTTTTTGCGATTTTTTCGGCGTCTTTACGATTTTTGCGAAAAAACGCGAGTTTTTCGTAGCCATTACAAAAGTTGCGCAAAGTCGCGATTTTTTCGTAGCGTTAAAACTTGCTTGGAACGTCGCGCCTTTTAAGTTTTAACGCTATGAAATAGGCGCGACTTTGCGCGCAAGTGTTAACGCTACGAAAAAATCGCGACTTTGCGCAACTTTCGTAATGGCTACGAAAAACTCGCGTTTTTTCGCAAAAATCGTAAAGACGCCGAAAAAAATCGCAAAAAATACGAAAAAGTCGCAAAATGTTCGTTTCCAATCGGAATTTTTCCAATTCGGATTCGAAATCGTGTCTTAGTAAATCAGCCCCCATGGTTTAACTACACTGTGATTCTTTTTCCATTTTTGGGGTCATTTCCTTGCCCCAATAGCAAGTCACTTATTGCCCTATACACATGGACATGAGCCCCCTTCCATGCAAGCTAAGCTGTAGCTGAGGTTATTTTAATACAGTGTGAGAAACGTTTTAGTTAAATAATTAAATAAAAAATATCATTGTGATAAAAACAAAAATTCCCCAAACGCAAGTAAAGTACTGGCTGATTAAATGTAATTGAGACTCGGGGGGTTTGTAAAGGTTGGAGAGAAGGGTTTTTAAGGCAGAGGTTTGCTCTCTGAAAAAGAAGAAGGCTTGGGATTAAAGGTAAGGTTTGTTTTATGGGCATTTTAGTACTTACCTGTAGTGTTAGTTATGAGGATTGTGGGAATTATAGTCCAAGCTATGCCACTAGGTATCCGTGGCATCAATCCAATATTTTCTACCAGTAGTTTCCCTGATAAAGATATTAAATAGTTTAAATATAATATAAATACTGTCAAGAGCAGGGTGAGTCCAATTCAACCAACGTTTCAGAAGGAAGAGAAGAGACCTTGTCACTGTGGACACTTTCTGGTATCTGGTAACCACAATAACTGCATATAAAATATGATTATTATTATTATTAGTGGTAGTAGTAGTAGTTTTTAAAAACTAGCTTGATACATATAGCTTCTTATTAATAATAATAATAATAATAATAATAATAATAACAATACTCTGTTTATAAGAATGCTCTACACCCCTCCTTTGGTAGAGAATTTTATCAAATACAGAAAAGAACCTCTTATGGGCTAAAAGGATGCATTCATGCCCCTTGCACCTATCTGAATAGAAAAGGTTTGGTTCAATAGTTTGGCTTGATTTATATGAACACAGTAAAGGGTATATAATTCTGAAACCCATTGTGGCCATTTTTGGTGATATCCTAACAATTTTCTTTTTAGTTACAAAACAGAATCTAGTGCCTGATGATATCAACGTTATTGTTAATCCAATATAAATGGCAAAACAATCTCTGTATTTAGTAGCCTTATGCCCTGGCGAATTCTGAAAGTTAGGCCTACATGGGCAGGTAGAAGCCAAACCCACAGGAGAAGTCTGCACGAAACTTTCCATGGCACCTGAAGAGGGTCTGTTTCTTGTGTTCATTTCTGATTTGTAATTTATTTATCATTATAATGAGCCAGCCAAACGGCATTGCAAAGTGTATAATATTCATAAATGGGTCTTAATTTTGTCTACTCTGGAAAATATCACTTTTGAGAAGTGTTGATGAATATGTGGTAGTTCATCTATAGGAAACACCAAGTGAAATGGAAAACCAAACAATAGAGTACACGTTGGCTCTCACTGGTCTGTCTGATCTTCCAAGTCTACAAGTTCCTCTGTTCCTGGTGTTTCTTCTCATCTATCTTTTCACACTGACTGTCAACCTTCTTATCTTTCTCCTGATCTTCACTGATTCCCATCTTCACACCCCCATGTACTTCTTTCTTGGAACCCTGGCATGTCTGGATATGAGTTACTCCTCAGTCACTGTCCCAAGAATGCTCTTTGATTTACTCACACAAAAAAGGGTAATTGCTGTGAGAGACTGTATAACCCAGTTCTACTTTTTCCTCTTCTTTGCTGTATCAGAGATATCTGTGCTGGCCGTGATGTCCTATGACAGATACATTGCTATCTGCCGCCCCCTTCACTACATGCAGATAATGAACCAGAAAGCTTGTGTCCAACTTGTATCAATCATGTTGGTGCTCAGTGCACTTTATCCCTTGCTGCACACTCTTGTTTTAACAAAACTGAGTTTTTGCAAGTCCGATGCTTTGCAAAGTTTCTTTTGTGACATTCCTCAGTTGCTTCAGGTCTCCTGTAGTGACACATTCATCAATGTATTGCTTATATTTCTCTTTGGGATATTGCTTGGTGCTGTCTTTTTAGGGGTCACCTTTTACCCATACATCAGCATAATAATGACGGTTCTGAAAATCCCATCAAAAAACATGAGATCCAAAGCTTTCTCCACCTGCTCCTCCCATCTAACTGTCGTCTTTATATTTTACACTACTATTTTCTTCAATTATTTTAGCCCAAATGCAAAGTATCATGTTATAGAGGACAAAGTGTCATCTGTATTTTATGCTACATTAACCCCCTGTTTAAATCCCGTGATCTACAGTCTGAGGAACCAGGAGCTCAAAACATCACTAAGAAGAGCTTTACACAGATTGTAACTCCATGGATGGATGAGGGAGGTGTGGGGGGCAAGTTTGCAAAAAAATCACAACTTTTTCCATAATATACAAGAATTCGATAAAGTCGGGATTTTGGCAGCGACAGTTCAAAACAGTCGAGTCTTTCACAACTTTTCTCGCAGCGACTTTTCCGTGCAATCTTTTTTTTTTTTTTTAGAAAATATGAGACATTTGGGAAAATGATTTTAGTTGAATTTGAAAATGAAAAAAATTAGAAATTATGAATTTTAAATAAATCTGCCCCATAAAGACCACATGCTGATTGGTTAACGATCAATAGACGTACGTGAGTCCTGCTTGGCTGGAAAGAAGACAGTAAAGTCTGCAGCATTTATCTGAATGAACTACTGATCATACAGATAAATGCTGCAGACTTAACTGTTTTCCCACCCTAGATAATAAATGATTGCAGGGGTTATGGACAGCTCCCCCTATGGGACACTCATTACTAGGGGCAAGCAATTCCCCATTTTATTTACATAGGCACATCCAATTGAAGGTCAGCTTGGGGACAATAAGATTTGATTTGACTGGGCCTATTTGAACTCATTTGTAGCATATTGAGAGTTGGGCTAATTTTACAGCGGGTCTTGGTCTTAAAAACTGATTTTGTAACACAATTATCCTTATGCAGCCACTCATAGCAGCAAAGTGCTGCCACTGGTATTAAAAAAGATCCACTTTCCCCTTACAAAACAAGAAAAAAGATAAAGGAAAAGCAGCAGGGCAACAGTCATACTTTGCATATAGGCTCATGTTGCATCTGGCTCACCTGGATAGGATGCCTTGGATAGGATGTATGGAACGTACCATAAAATACAACAATGCATATAGTAATGCATAATGGAAATGAGAAATGCAAGATGGTTCACTTTTGCAGACATGGAAAGGCTATCAATTTGCTCAACAAAAAATTAACAAGTTGACGCCAATCACGCCAACTGCAGTACCTCAAAGAGAATATGTGTTGTACACAGTGAAGATTAACAAATTAATTGTTGCCCAAAATCCCCCCATTTGTATGAACCTCTGCTGAATTTGTGGGCTGATTTATCAAAGGTTGTATTTTTTCCATGATTTGACTTTTTTTTGGGGGCTAATAAACAAGATTTTTACTTAAAAACACAGTTTTTTTTTTCAATTCATCATGCATCATAACCGTGAAAACTGCAAAGGTAAAAATAATCATTTTTTCTATATTCAGTACAATAAACACCTTGGGATTCAAACAAAAGTTTTACAGAATGAGCTTTAAAAATAAAAAAAAGTTCAGGAAAATAACAAACGTTATTCAGCCACGAAAACCAGCACGACCTAACAAATTCTTGGGGTTTCCTTTATAAACGGAGTGGGTGCCCTCATGTGTGTTGGAAGGACCTACTGGTAAATAAAACATTAGAAAGGTTATTATATGATCCCCTTATATATTTATAGAATGTTATCATGTCACCTCTTAAGCGCCTCTTCTCCAGTGTAAACAGACCCAACTTGGCCAGTCTTTCCCCATAACTGAGACTTTCCATACCCTTTACCAGCTTAGTTGCCCTTCTCTGGACCCTCTCTAACTCAATAATGTCCCGTTTGAGCACTGGAGACCCAAACTGAACAGCATATTCTAGATGGGGCCTTACCAGCGCTCTGTAAAGGGGAAGAATAACCCCCTCCTCCCGTGAATCTATACCCCATTTAACACAGCTCAATACCCTGTTTGCCCTTGCAGCTGCTGCCTGGCATTGCTTGCTACAGCCAAGTTTATTATCTACAAGGACTCCAAGGTCCTTCTCCATTATGTATTTGCCTAGTGCAGTCCCATTAAGGGTATACGGGGCTTGCATATTTTTACATCCCAGGTGCATGACCTTACATTTATCCACATTAAATCTCATCTGCCACTTAGCTGCCCAGATTGCCAGTTGGTCAAGATCCTGCTGCAGGGATGTCACATCCTGGATAGAATTGACTGGTCTGCAGAGTGTCATCTGCAAACACTGATACATTACTTATAATACCCTCCCCCAAGTCATTTATGAACAAATTAAACAAAAGTGGACCCAGTACAGAACCCTGAGGGACCCCACTGAGGACCTTATTCCAAGTAGAGAATGTACCATTAACAACCACCCTCTGTACCCGATCCTGTAGCCAGTTTTCTATCCATGTGCAAATGACTTCACTAAGACCAATAGACCTTAGCTTAGAAAGCAGTTGTTTGTGGGGAACGGTATCAAATCCTTTGTTAAAATCAAAATAGATCACATCTACTGCCCCCCCACTGTCCAGCTTCTTACTTACCTCATCATAAAAAGCAATTAAATTAGTCTGACATGACCTGTCCTTAATAAAGCCATGCTGATTACTGCTCATAATGCCATTCTCCACTACATAATTTTGTATGTGATCCCTTAACAGGCTTTCAAATAACTTGCCCACCACGGATTAAGGTTTAAGATGGCAAATGGGGATGGTTGGTTTTGAGAAGGAAGGAGGAGACAGTCAGGACCATACAGAGACAACAGTTAAGAAATGGAATCAGCAACAAAGGAATGAAGGGCTGCAAATGTTAGGATGTGATTTGCAGAATATGTTGGCAATTTGTTTTATTATTAATACAAGTCATTATACAATTGTAAGCTCTTTTGGGCAGGGCCCTCTTCACCTCTTGTATCGGTTATTGGTTGCTTTATATGTTACTCCTTGTAGATTGTAAGCTCTTTTGGGCAGGGCTCTCTTCCCCTCTTGTATCGGTTATTGATTGCTTTATATGTTACTCCTTGTAGATTGGAAGCTCTTTTGGGCAGGGCTCTCTTCCCCTCCTGTATCGGTTATTGATTGCTTTATATGTTACTCCTTGTAGATTGGAAGCTCTTTTGGGCAGGGCTCTCTTCCCCTCCTGTATCGGTTATTGATTGCTTTATATGTTACTCCTTGTAGAGTGTAAGCTCTTTTGGGCAGGGCTCTCTTCACCTCTTGTATCGGTTACTGATTGCTTTATATGTTACTCCTTGTAGATTGTAAGCTCTTTTGGGCAGGGCCCTCTTCACCTCCTGTATCGGTTATTGGTTGCTTTATATGTTACTCTGTATGCCCAATGTATGGAACCCACTTATTGTACAGCGCTGCGGGATATGTTGGCGCTTTATAAATAAATGTTAATAATAATAATAATAATTATACAATCATAATGTAACCACTTTACTTAGAAACATGCCCTAGTTTTATCTACACTGTGATTCTTTTTCCAATTTTGGGGTAATTTCCTTGCCCCAATAGCAAGTCACTTATTGCCCTATACACATGGACATGAGCCCCCTTCCATGCAAGCTAAGCTGTAGCTGAGGTTATTTTAATAGGGCGTGAGAACAGATTTAGTTAAACAGTTAAAGAAAGAAAATTAATTGTGATAAAACAAAAATTCCCCAAACAAAAAAACTAAAGTACTGGCTGATTAAATGTAATTGAGACTCGGGGGGGTTGTAAAGGTTGGAGAGAAGGGTTTTTAAGGCAGAGGTTTGCTCTCTGAAAAAAGAGAAAGGCTTGGGATTAAAGGTAAGGTTTGTTTTACAGGCATTTTAGTACTTACCTGCAGTGTTAGTTATGACGATTTTGGGCATTATAGTCCAAGCTATGCCTCTAGGTATCCATGGTCTATCACTTTCCTGTCATATATATTTTCTACCTGTAGTATTACTGAGATATTACATAGCTTTGCCCTAATTATAAATACAGGGAGCAGGGTGAGTCCAACTCAACCAACGTTTCAGAAGGAAGAGACTTTGTCACTGTGGGCACTTTCTGGTATCTGGTAACCACAATAACTGCATATAAAATATTAATAATATTATTATTAGTGGTAGTAGTAGTAGTATATAAAAACTAGCTTTATACAGATAGCTTCTAAATAATAATACTCTATTTTTAATAATGCTCTACACCCCTCCTTTGGTAGAGAATTTTATTAAATACAGAAAAGAAGCCATTCTGGGTCTCAAAGGATGAATTCTTGTCCCTTACACCCTTGCACCCATCTGAATAGAAAAGGTTTGGTTCAATAGTTTGGTTTAATTTATATCAGTGTTCCCCAACCAGTGGCTCGTGAGCAACATGTTGCTCCCCAACCCCTTGGGTGTTGCTTTCAGTGGCCTCAAAGCAGGTGCTCATTTTTGAATTTCTGGTTAGGAGGCAAGTTTTGGTTGCATAAAAACCCAGTATAATGCCAAACAGAGCCTTCTATAGGCTGCCAGTCCACATAGGGGCTATTAAGTAGCCAATTATAGCTCTTATTGGCACCTCCAGGAACCTTTTTCATGCTTGTGTTGCTCCCCAACACTTTTTAAATTTAAATGTTGCTCACAGGTATAAAAGGTTGGGGATCCCTGATTTATATGACCACTGTAAGGGGTCTGTTTTCCTGAAACCCATTGTCTTTCAATTTTCAAAATAGAATCTTGTGCCTGGTTATAACAAATGTAACATGTATCCATATAATGGCTAAACAATCTCTCTTTTTAGTAGCCTTATGCCATGGCAAATTGTGAAAGTTAGGCGTAGGTGGGCAGGTGGTAGCCACAAACACAGGAAGCCAAAAAAAATGTTTCTGTGGCATCTGAAGAGGGTCAGTTTCTTGTGTTTGTTTCAGATTTGTAATTTATTTATCATTATAATGAGCCAGCCAAACTGCATTGCAAAGTGTATAGTATTCATAAATGGGTCTTCATTTTGTTATCTCTGGAAAATATCACTTGAGAAGTGGACACCAGTGTATTGATAAATATGTGATAGGTCATCTATAGGAAATACCAAGTGAGATGGAAAACCAAACAATAGAGTACACGTTGGTTCTCACTGGTCTGTCTGATCTTCCGAGTCTACAAGTTCCTCTGTTCCTGGTGTTTCTTCTCGTCTATCTTTTCACACTGACTGTCAACCTTCTCATCCTTCTCCTGATCTTCACTGATTCCCATCTTCACACCCCCATGTACTTCTTCCTTGGAACCCTGGCATGTCTGGATATGAGTTACTCCTCAGTCACTGCCCCAAGAATGCTCTTTGATTTACTCACAGGTAGAGGGGACATTTCTGTTCCAGCTTGTATAACTCAGATCTACTTCTTAATTTTTTTTGCTACATCAGAGGTATCTGTGCTGGCAGTGATGTCCTGTGACAGATACATTGCCATCTGCCGCCCTCTTCACTACATGCAGATAATGAGCCAGAAAGCTTGTGTTCAGCTTGTATCAATCACGTTGGTGCTCAGTGCAATTTATACCTTGCTGCACATTCTTGTTTTAACCAAACTGACATTTTGCAGGTCAGAAGCTTTGCAAAGTTTCTTTTGTGACCTGCCCCAGTTGCTTCAGGTCTCCTGTAGTGACACATTCATCAATGTATTGCTCATATTACTCTTTGGGGCATTGTTTGGTGGTGTCCTGTTAGGGATCACCTTTTACCCATACATCAGCATAATAATGACGGTTCTGAAAATCCCATCAATAAGTATGAGATCCAAAGCTTTCTCCACCTGCTCCTCCCATCTAACTGTCGTCTTTATATTTTACACTACTATTTTCTTCAATTACTTTAGCCCAAATTCAAAGTATCATGTTATAGAGGACAAAGTATCATCTGTATTTTATGTAATTTTAATGCCCTGTTTAAATCCCGTGATCTACAGCCTGAGGAACCAGGAACTCAAAACATCACTAAGAAGAGCTTTACACAGAATGTAGATCCATGGATGGATGAGGAAGGTGTTGGGAGCAAGTTGCAAAAAATAATGTATGTATATAATGGGACTGCATCAACACACAAGAGAACACATACAATCTACAGAATGTTTGGGGGCCCAGCAGTAAGTCTGTTAGACTATAGACTTAAGGCTCACAGATCTCCCCTAATTAATATCTGATGATATAAATTATTCTCTGCAGAGTTTTTCCATGCTATCTTTTTTACACCGGACACATTGGGGCTCATTTACTAACCAACAATTGTTTAATTTTAAACTTGATTAGAATTTTTTTTCAAAAAATTCACTGAGAAAAATGATGTGACTTTTCCAAAATTTATTATGCATTTCAAAAAAAATCTGAACTCCCAATTCACCAGTAGTGATGAGCGAATCTGTCCCGTTTTGCTTCACCGAAAAATTCGAGAGTATTTCGAAAGTGTCGCGAAACAGCGAAAATGTTGTGCGTCCTAAAAACTGTCACCCGCGAAAATTTTTGGACGTGTGACGAATTATTTCATCCGTTTCGTTAAACAATCTGCGAAATGCTGGAATTCGGTGCAAATCCATGCCTGCCGATTTTGCCCATCACTAGTGATGAGCGAATCTGTCCCGTTTTGCTTCGCCGAAAAATTCGAGAGTATTTCGAAAGTGTCGCGAAACAGCGAAAATGTTGTGCGTCCTAAAAACTGTCACCCGCGAAAATTTTTGGACGTGTGACGAATTATTTCATCCGTTTCGTTAAACAATCCGCGAAATGCTGGAATTCGGTGCAAATCCATGCCTGACGATTTTGCCCATCACTAGTGATGAGCGAATCTGTCCCGTTTTGCTTCGCCGAAAAATTAGTGAATCTTTCAAAAGATTTGCGGAATGGCGAAAATTTTGCGAAATGGCGAAAATGTTGCGCGTCAAAAAAAAATTGTCGTCCACGGCTATTCTTTTGTCGCCCGCGGCTAATGTTTAGTCGCACGGCTATTATTATGTCACCTGCAGCTATTATTTCGTCGCCTGCAGCTATTATTTAGTCGCACGGCTATTATTTCGGCGCCCGCGGCTATTATTTAGTCGCACAGCTATTATTTTGTTTCGCGGCTATTATTTCATCGCCTGCAGCTATTATTTCGTTGCGCGCCTAATATTTCATCGCCTCGGCAATTTTTGGACGCACAGCGATTTTTCCGCCGGCGAATTTTTTCATCCGTTTCGCGAAACAATCCGCCAATGGCGAAACATGGAAAGTCACCACGAATCCATGCCTGCCGAAACATTTCACCCATCACTACCCATCACTATTCGCCAGATTAAACTTGCCCAGTTCATGTAGAAGCCAATGGCAAAGGTCCCTTCCCTTTCCTTGAAGTTGTTTCTTTTGTCTCGAAACTTTAGAGATTTCACTGGGTTTTGTCCTAAACATGACTTTTTCGAACAATCCAATAAAGTCGGGATTTTTGCAGTAACAATTCAAAAAAGTTGAGTTGTTAACAACTTTTCTCCCTGCGACTTTTCCGTGCAACTTTGTTTAGTAAATATTAGACATTCAGGAAAATTATTTTAGTTGAATTTGAAAATGAAAAAAAATGAGAAATTATGGAGTTTTAATAACTCTGCCCCATAAAGTCCGCATGCTGATTGGTTAACGATCAATAGGCGTATGTGAGTCGAAAGAAAGTTGGAAAGAAGTCTTGATCTACTACTACTGATCATACAGATAAATGCTGCAGACTTTATTGTTTTCCCACCCTAGATAATAAATGATTGCAGGGGTTATGGACAGCTCCCCCTATGGGACACTCATTACTAGGGCCAAGCAATTCCCCATTTTATTTACATAGGCACATCCAATTGAAGGTCAGCTTGGGGCCTATAAGATTTGATATGACTGTGCCTATTTAAACTCATTTGTAGCATATTGAGAGTTGGGCTACTTTACAGAGGGTCCTGGTCTTAAAAACTGATTTTTTTTTAAAGAGGACCTGTCACCCACATATAAAAAGTTGTAGAATAAAAGTCCTTTGAAAATTAAACATGAAACCCAAATTCTTTTTTTAATTGAATCATCCATACCTGTAAAAAAATGTATTTAAAAATCTGAGCTGTCAATCATATATTGCCTGCCCCGCCCGCGGGGCAGGCAATATATGATTGACAGCTCAAATTTTCAATTACAATTACTTTCACTTTCCATTCAGCATTTACTAGATATCACCCAGATGGCAAATGCATACAATTTTGGGGGGATACAAAGCTTTGCCTTAATAACAGTGTTCACAAAATGGCGCCGGCCTGCTGGCTGTGACTACTAATTCCAAGACTGAAGGGAAAAAAAGTGAAATAGTTTATATAGTGGGAGTAACGTTTATTTTGCTCAACTAACATGATAGAAAAGGATTTGGAATTAATTTTGAGGGTGACAGGTCCCCTTTAACACCATTTTCCAGCTGCTCTTAGAAGCAAAGTGATGGGCTTTTTATTTATGAAAATGAATTCACTCCTCCTCAGCGGTGGACTCCTCAGCCACTGGTATTAAAAAAGGGCCACTTGCCCCTTTCAAAACAAGAAAAAAGATAAATGAAAAGCAGCAGGGCAACAGTCATACTTTGCACATAGGCCCATGTTGCACCTGGAACACACCACAGCCTTGGATAGGATGTAAGGAACGTACCATGAAATAAAACAATGCAAATAGTAATGCAAAATAAACATGAGAAATTCAAGATGGTTCACTTTTGCAGACATGGAAAGGCTATCAATTTGCTCAACAAAAAATCACAAGTTGAGCCCAATTGCACCAACTACCTCAAAGAGAACATATGTTGTACATAGTGAAAATTAACAAATTAATTGTTTCCTGAAATCACCCCCATGAACCTCTCCTGAATTTGGGGGCTGATTTATCAACGGTTGTATTTTTTTGTGCTAATAAACGAGATTTTCTACTCAAAAACACACATTTTTTGCAATCCATTATGCGTCAAAAGCGTGAAAAATGCAAAGGTAGAAATACGTAGAATAAACATTCTATATTCAGGACAATAAACACCTTGGGATTTCATGTAGTTGGACTGACCTTTGAGCCATATGTTCCTATAGTATCAATACACGTTTGTACATAACTGGTATGGGGCAGAAGAAGTTGAACAGAGAATTTTGTACAAGGTTTCTTTTCAATATTGGGGCACATTGTATTCGTCTGTCAGTTTATGCCACAACATAAGTTCCTGTAAATTCAAAAATATCACATACTAATTTGGGGTCTTTCGGGCTCAAGCAATCATAAAGGAAACCATGGGTGAGTTCACTAACTCATGATGGGTTTCAGAGCCGAATATGTGACAAACTTTCATAAGTTTTCCAGAATGAGCTTTAAAAAAAAAAAAAATGTTCAGGCAAACAACAAACGTTACTGAGATATTCAGCCCCGAAAACCAACAAATTTTGGGGGGGTTTCTTTATAAATGGAGTGGGTGCCCTCATGTCCGTTGGAAGGACCTACTGGTCAATAAAGCATTAGAGAGGTTATTATATGATCCCCTTGGACTCAAGAACTGTCAATTGCATCGAAAGTTTACCAGCTTACTATCCAGTTGAGGAACCATAGAAATGATTTCTGAAGGCAAAAATGAATGAATTCGCTTCTATTGCCCAGCGATGCAGAATATGTTTGCACATACAAGTTAATCATAGGGGCACATTTACTAATCCACGAATCTGAACCCCGAATGGGAAAAAATCGGACTGGAAATGAAAGTTTTGCGACTTTTTCGTATTTTGCGCAATTTTTTTGTTGGCATCACGACTTTATCGTATTTTCCGCGACTTTTTCGTCGCCGTTGCAATTTTTTCGTATCGAGCAATTGTCAACGGCGGAAAAAAGCAATCCGATTTTTTCGCGGCGACGACGAAAAAATTGCAGAAAATATACGATAAAGTCGTAACTAAAAAATCGCTGGACATACGAAAAAGTCGCGGCGGCGACGAAAAAGTCACAAAAATACCGATCATTATGAAAAAACACGTTCGGACGATTCCGGTCCATTCGTGGATTAGCAAATCTGCCCCATAATGTAGCCATTTTACTTGTATATATCCCTTGTTTTAACTACACTGTGATTCTTTTTCCAGTTTTGGGGTCATTTCCTTGCCCCAATGGCAAGTCACTTATTGCCCCATACACATGGACATAAGCCCCCTTCCATGCAAGCTGTTGTAGCTGAGGTTACTTTAATGCAATGTGAGAAAAGGAGGCCCTTTAGGACCGGAGGAAAGTGGAGGGACGGGCCATTATGAACACAGAGTTGGCGCTCTCCAAACCACTTATAAATTATTATAGATTAATTCAAACAATTAGTGTTTATTAGTTTAAAACATATATATACATGATTAATTCTTATAATGACAGTCTAGATAAAATACATCAGTATGCACAGCAATAGCCTGGTGTTCAAAAATGAGGAGCTACAATAAATAATTAATAGAAATCCTAATAATTCATGGAACAATTCTAAAAATAAAAATATAAATAATCAGGAGTACATGACAGGGCCAGAAGGAGGATCCATTAGTATTAGGTGCAAGGGTTCATGGGGCTTGTAGTCCAGGCAGGGATTGGTAGAGGGAAGGGGGGGGGTATTAAAAGGGGCGGAGTTAGACGGTTTTGGCGCCAATTTTAAGAAACAGCCCACCCACCCTATTGAGAGGAATCTGTCACAGCTTTGGGTAAGGAATAAAGGGTAGGCAGTAAGAGCTAAGGTGGTGCAAGGTCAGAGGATGGGGATGGAGGTGATTAAATATTGTTATAGCGGAAGGACAAAAAATAAGGGGAGGAGTTGCTGGCGGCAAGGGATCTCCCTAGGAGCAGCCTTTAGCGGCTAAGGGTGGAGATCTCGCTGGATTGGATTATATATTAATATGTTGGCTTTGTAAAATTATTGATTATATACAATAAACGTGGCTGCGGCCTTTTCAAACCCATACGGTGTCAGAATGTCAGTAAGAAGGGGGTGCGGGTTTTTGGGGGGAGAAAGGGTCAAGACTTGACGCTGCCCATGTCAAGTTTTAGTTAAACAGTTAAATCAAAAATATCATTGTGATAAAACAAAAATTCCCCAAACGCAAGTAAAGTACTGGCTGATTAAATGTAATTGAGACTCGGGGGGTTTGTAAAGGTTGGAGAGAAGGGTTTTTAAGGCAGAGGTTTTCTCTCTGAAAAAGAAGGAAGGCTTGGGATTAAAGGTAAGGTTTGTTTAACAGGCACTTTAGTACTTACCTGTAGTGTTAGTTATGAGGATTTTGGGCATTACAGTCCAAGCTATGCCACTAGGTATCCTTGGTAAATCACTCTACTGTGATATATATTGTCTATCAGTAGTATTACTGAGATATTACATAGCTTTGCCCTAATTATAAATACAGGGAGCAGGGTGAGTCCAACTCAACCAACGTTTCAGAAAGAAGAGAAGAGGCCTAGTTATGAGGATTTTGGGCATTATAGTCCAAGCTATGCCTCTAGGTATCCGTGGTCTATCGCTTTCCTGTCATATGCAATCCAATATGTTCTACCAGTAGTTTCACCGATAAAGATATTTAATAGCTTTGCCCTAATTATAGATACTGTCAAGAGCAGGGTGAGTCCAACTCAACCAACGTTTCAGAAAGAAGAGACCTTGTCACTGTGGACACTTTCTGGTATCTGGTAACCCCAATAACTGCAGAAAAATTATTAGTATTACTATTAGCGGCAGTAGTATTTAAAAACTATATTTATAATAATGCTCTACACCCCTCCTTTGTTAGATAATTCCATCAACTGTTTATGTCCATATAAACAGTTTCCTATTGAACCAAAGCTTTTCTATTCAGATAGGTGCAAGGGACAAGAAGACCTGGGCTAAAAGCAAAAATCTCTTTCCTCCTGTCTTCATGTCCCTTGCACCTATCTGAATAGAAAAAGTTTGGTTCAATAAAAAACTGTTTATATGAACATAGCGAGGGGTCTGTTATCCCTAAACCCATTGTCTTCAAATTGCTGCAATGCCATTTTTGGTGATATTCTAACAATTTATCAATAGAATAAATACAATAGAATCTTGATGATGATCAAGATATCATCTGATGATATCAAACGTAACATTAATCCATATAAATGGCGGAGTGAAGTTAGGACAGGTAGCCAGGAGGTAGCCGAAGATACACCAAAACTTACCCCCGCTCCTCTCAACTAATATAATTTTCCATAGCACCTGAAGAGGGGCAGTTTTTTGTGTTCATTTCTGCATTTTTCAATTTATCAAACTTCAATGCCAAGATAATAATATCCATAAATGTCTCTTAAATGTGTTTCCTCTGGAAAATATCACTTTGGAGAAGTAGACTCTGATGTTAGTTTCTCTTTTTCATGTATTGATGAATATGTGGTAGTTAATCTATAGGAAATAAAAAGTGAGATGGAAAACCAAACAACGGTCTTGTTTCTCACTCATCTGTCTGATCGTCCGAATCTACAAGTTCCTCTGTTCCTGGTGTTTCTCCTCGTCTATCTTTTCACACTGACTATCAACCTTCTCATCCTTCTCCTGATCTTCACTGATTCCCATCTTCACACCCCCATGTACTTCTTCCTTGGAACCCTGGCATGTCTGGATTTGAGTTGCTCCTCAGTCACTGTCCCAAGAATGCTCTTTGATTTACTCACAGGTAGAAGGGCCATTTCTGTACCAGCTTGTATAACTCAGTTCTACTTCTTACTCTTTTTCATGACATCAGAGACATCTGTGCTGGCAGTGATGTCCTATGACAGATACATTGCCATCTGCCGCCCTCTTCACTACATGCAGATAATGACCTGGAAAGTTTGTGTTCAGTTTGTATCAGGCATGTTGGTGCTCAGTGCAATTTATCCCTTGGTGCACACTGTTTTTTTAACCAAACTGACCTTTTGCAGGCCTGATGTTTTGCAAAGTTTCTTTTGTGACCTGCCCCAGTTGCTTCAGGTCTCCTGTAGTGACACATTCATAAATGTATTGATTATATATCTCCTTGGGACCTTGTTTGGTGCTGTCCTTTTAGGGGTCATCTTTTATCCATACATCAGTATAATAATGACGGTTCTAAAAATCCCATCAAAGCAGATGAGGTCTAAAGCTTTCTCCACCTGCTCCTCCCATCTAACTGTCGTCTTTATATTTTACACTGCTATTATCTTCAATTACTTTAGCCCAAATGCAAAATATCATGTTATAGAGGACAAAGTGTCATCTGTATTTTATGCAATAATAACCCCCTGTTTAAATCCCGTGATCTACAGTCTGAGGAACCAGGAGCTGAAAACATCACTAAGAAGAGCTTTACACAGATTGTAACTCCATGGATGGATGAGGAACGTGTGGGGGACAAGTTGCAAAAGCTAAGAAATATTAATGTATATGATGGGACTGCATGGAGATCAGCACAACATCACCCAACAGAACACATACAATCTACAGAATGTTTGGGGGCCCAGCACTACAGTCTGTCAGAATATAGACTTAAGGCTTCTGTGCAGTGGATTTCTTCCATGCTACCTTTTCACGCTGGACACATAGGGGCTCATTAACCAACCAACGATTTTTAATTTTAAACTCAATTCGAATTTCTTCAGAAAAAGTGGCAGAGAAAAAATACGCTAAAACTTTTCAAAGATTTACTATACGTTTAAACCGCCAAAATTCATGTAAAAGTCAAGTCAATGGCAGAGGTCCCTTCCCTTTCCTTGAAGTTTTTTCTTTTGTCTCTAAATTTTCGAGATTTCTCTGGGTTTTGTCTGAAAATCCTGACTTTTTCGAATTGTCGCCGCAATAATTTGATAAAGTCAGGATTTTTGCCGTGACAATTCGAAAAAATTCAATTTTTTAACGACTTTTTTCGTGCAACTTTTTAAAATAAATATTAGACACTTGGGAAAATGAGTTTAGTTGAATTTGAAAATGAAAAAAAATGAGAAATTATGGAGTTTTAGTAAATCTGCCCTATAAAGTCCTCATGCTGATTGGTTAATGATCAATAGACGTACGTGAGACCTACTTGGTTGGAAATAAATCAGTTAAGTTGGCATTTATCTGAATGAACTTCTCATCATACAGATAAATTCTGCAGACTTTGTTGTTTTCCCACCCTAGATAATTAAAGGAACAGTAACACTAAAAAATAAAAAGGTTTTAAAATAATTAAAATATAATGTACTGTTGCCCTGCACTGGTAAAAGTTGTGTGTTTGCTTCAGAAAGACTACTGTAGTTAATAGAAATAGCTGCTGTGCAGCCATGGGGGCAGCCATTTAAATTGAAAAAAGGAGAAAAGGCACAGGTTACATAAGAAGATAACAGATAAACTGTGTAGAATACAATGGGAATCTGCTACTTATCTGTTATCTGCTTAGTAACCTGTACCTTTTCTCCTTTTTTCAATTTAAATGGCTGCCCCCATAACTACACAGCAGGGTATTTATATAAACTGTAGTAGGGTTTATGAAGCAAACACACAACTTTTACCAGGGCAGGGCAATAGTACATAATATATTAATTATTTTTATACACTTTCATTTTTTGGTGTTACTGTTCCTTTAAATGATTGCATGGGTTATGGACAGCTCCCCCTATGGGACAATCCTTATTAGGGGCAAGCAATTCCCATTTTATTTACATAGGCGCATCCAATTGAAGGTCAGCTTGGGGTAGGGTTGCCACCTCTGCCGGCTTTAATCTCTGGGCAGGGGGCGGGCAGATGTCAGGGGGTGGGTACTGACATCAAAGGGTGGGGAAGAGGTGGGGCAATGAAATAATGGGGGTGGGGCTATGACGCAGCAATCGGCGATTGGAAGAAATATAAATGAAAAACAGCAGGGCAATAGTCATATAGGCTCATGTTGCATCTGGCTCACCTGGATAGGATGCCTTGGATAGGATGTATGGAACGTACCATAAAATACAACAATGCATATAGTAATGTATAATGGAGATGAAAGACATGGAAATGCTATCAATTTGCTCTGCACAAACTCAGCAGTTGAGCCCAATCGCGCCGACTTTCTCAAAGAGAACATGTGTTGTACTTAGTAAAAATCTGTATAACAAACACATTGTTTTACAAAATCACCCCATTTGTATGAACGCTGAATTTGGGGGGCTGTTTTTATGAATGGTTGTTTTTTTTTCCCATGACTCCTATATTTTTGTGTTAATAAACAAGATTTTTGCTTAAAAACATTTACATACGTATTACCTAATATTGAGATATTACAGTGATGTAACGTTATTGATTCAAGTTATTCGCTTGTTTTTCCATTTTTGCATCCACATTTTTTTAAAAAAATATATACATTTTTTTAATAAATACATTTTTTTTTATTTAAATAGATTTTTAAATAAATAAGGAGACATTTGTGCTTTTTAAAAATGTGACTTTAGCCGAGGTTGACTAAAAAAATGCTAAAAATGACACAAATAAGATGGAGAACTCCTGTGAGAACCTTTGGAGGCATGAACCTTGGAATCTCTGAAATCTATGGGGCCCATTTACTTACTCACGAACGGGCCGAATGCGTCCGATTGCGTTTTTTTCGTAATGATCGGTATTTTGCGATTTTTTCGGAAAATTATCGCGACTTTTTAGTTACCAATACGATTTTTGCGGAAAAACGCGAGTTTTTCGTAGCCATTCCGAAAGTTGCGATTTTTTCGTAGCGTTACAACTTGCGCGAAAAGTTGCGCTTTTTTCGTAGCGTTAAAACTTAAAAGGCGCGACGCTTTGCGCAAGTTTTAACACTACGAAAAAAATCACAACTTTTTGCGCACGTTTTAACGCTACGAAAAAATCGCAACTTTCGGAATGGCTACGAAAAACTCGCGTTTTTTCGCGCAAATCGTATTGGTAACGAAAAAGTCGCGATAATTTCCGAAAAGTCGTAAAGGTGCCGAAAAAAACGCAAAAAATACGAAAAGGTCGCAAAATGTTCGTTTTCCAATCGGAATTTTTCCAATTCGGTCGGAATTTGTGTCTTAGTAAATCAGCCCCCGCATTTGTGATCTTATTCTTTATGTGACTCTTGTTCTTCCCTTTACTTACCCTTTAATCATTTATCAGGGATAGGTCTTTATACACTTGAATGGACTCAAGAACTGTCAATTGCATGAAAAGTTTGCCAGCTTGCTATCCAGCTGAGGAACAATTGCTGAAGGCAAAATTCATAAATTCACATCTATTGCCCAGTGATGCAGAATATGTTTATAATACAAGTTAATCATAATGTAACCATTTCACTTAGAAACATGCCCTAGTTTTAACTACACTGTGATTCTTTTTCCAGTTTTGGGGTCATTTCCTTGCCCCAATAGCAAGTCACTTATTGCCCTATACACATGGACATGAGCCCCCTTCCATGCAAGCTAAGCTGTAGCTGAGGTTATTTTAATACAGTGTGAGAAACGTTTTAGTTAAATAATTAAATAAAAAATATCATTGTGATAAAACAAAAATTCCCCAAACGCAAGTAAAGTACTGGCTGATTAAATGTAATTGAGACTCGGGGGGGTTGTAAAGGTTGGGGAGAAGGGTTTTTAAGGCAGAGGTTGGCTCTCTGAAAAAGAAGAAGGCTTGGGATTAAAGGTAAGGTTTGTTTAACAGGCATTTTAGTACTTACCTGTAGTGTTAGTTATGAGGATTTTGGGCTTTATAGTCCAAGCTATGCCTCTAGGTATCCATGGTCTGTGTTTTTTTGTCACATATATTTTCTACCTGTAGTATTACTGAGATATTACATAGCTTTGCCCTAATTATAAATACAGGGAGCAGGGTGAGTCCAACTCAACCAACGTTTCAGAAAGAAGAGACCTTGTCACTGTGGGCACTTTCTGGTATCTGGTAACCACAATAACGGCATATGAATTATTAATATTACTTTTATTGGTGGTAGTAGGAGTAGGGGTATTTAAAAACTAGCTTTATACAGATAGCTTGTTAATAATAATACTTTATTTATAATAATGCTCTACACCCCTCCTTTGTTAGAGAATGTTATGAATTACAGAAAGGAACCTCTTCTGGGCTACAAGCAAAAAACATTTTCCTCCTGTCGCAGAGGATGTGTTCTTGAAGGAAAGGTTTGGTTCAATAGAAAAAAAAAGTTTACATGAACATAGTGAGGGGTCCGTTATCCCTAAACCCATTGTCTTCAAACTGCGGCAATGCCATGTTTGGTGATATGCCATGGCATATTCTGAATGTTAGTAGAGTTAGTACAGTTAGTAGAGTTAGTACAGTTAGTAGAGTTAGTACAGTTAGTACAGTTAGTACAGTTAGTACTGTTAGTACAGTTAGTACAGCTAGTACAGTTAGTACAGTTAGTTAGTAGAGTTTGTACAGTTAGTACTGTTAGTAGAGTTAGTACAGTTAGTAGAGTTAGTACAGTTAGTAGAGTTAGTACTGTAAGTACAGTTAGTACAGTTAGTACAGCTAGTACAGTTACTACAGTTAGTACAGTTAGTACAGTTAGTTAGTAGAGTTTGTACAGTTAGTACTGTTAGTACTGTTAGTACAGTTAGTACAGTTAGTAGAGTTAGTACAGTTAGTACAGTTAGTAGAGTTAGTACAGTTAGTGCAGTTAGTACAGTTAGTAGAGTTAGTACAGTTAGTACAGTTAGTACAGTTAGTACAGTTCGTGCAGTTAGTACAGTTAGTAGAGTTAGTAGAGTTAGTACAGTTAGTAGACTTAGTACAGCTAGTACAGTTAGTAGAGTTAGTACAGTTAGTAGAGTTAGTAGAGTTAGTAGTTAGTAGAGTTAGTAGAGTTAGTAGTTAGTAGAGTTAGTAGTTAGTAGAGTTAGTACAGTTAGTAGAGTTAGTACAGTTAGTACTGTTAGTACAGTTAGTACTGTTAGTACAGTTAGTGCAGTTAGTGCAGTTAGTACAGTTAGCCAGGAGGTAGCCGAACATAAAGGAAGAGTCAGCTCAAAACTTGCCCCTCTCAACCAAACTAATTTTCCATATCACCTGAAGGGGGTCCTTTTTTTGTGTTTGTTTCAGCTTTTTAATTTTTAAAACTGCACTGCAAGGTTAATAATATTCATAAATGTTCACTCTGGAAAATTTCGTTGTTGAGAAGTAGACTCTGATGTTAGTTTCTTTTTTTCAAGTATAGAGTAATACGTGGTAGATAATCTATAGGAAATAAAAAGTCAGATGGAAAACCAAACAACAGTGTTGTTTCTCACTCGTCTGTCTGATCTTCCCAATCTACAAGTTCCTCTGTTCCTGGTGTTTCTCCTCATTTATCTTATAACTCTGACTGGGAACCTTCTCATCCTTCTCCTGATCTTCACTGATTCCCATCTTCACACCCCCATGTACTTCTTCCTTGGAACCCTGGCATGTCTGGATATGAGTTTCTCCTCAGTCACTGCCCCAAGAATGCTCTTTGATTTACTCACAGGTAGAAGGGACATTTCTGTACCAGCTTGTATAACTCAGATCTACTTCTTCATCTTTTTCGTTGCATCAGAGGTATCTGTGCTGGCAGTGATGTCCTATGACAGATACATTGCCATCTGCCGCCCGCTTCACTACATGCAGATAATGAGCTGGAAATTTTGTGTTCAGCTTGTATCAGGTGTGTTGGTGCTCAGTGCAATTTATCCCTTGGTGCACACTCTTTTTTTAACCAAACTGACATTTTGTAGGCCTGATGCTTTGCAGAGTTTCTTTTGTGACCTGCCCCAATTGCTTGAGGCTTCCTGTAGTGACACATTCATCAATGTATTGCTCATATTTCTCCTTGGGATATTGTTTGGTGGTGTCTTTTTTGGGGTCATCTTTTACCCATACATCAGCATAATAATGACAGTTCTGAAAATCCCATCAATAAACATGAGAGCCAAAGCTTTCTCCACCTGCTCCTCTCATCTAACTGTCGTCTTTATATTTTACACTACTATTTTCTTCAATTACTTTAGCTCAAATGCAAAGTATAATGTTACAGAGGACAAAGTGGTGTCTGTATTTTATGCAATATTAACCCCCTTTTTAAATCCCATGATCTACAGTCTGAGGAACCAGGAGCTCAAAACATCACTAAGAAGAGCTTTACACAGATTGTAAACTCCATGGATGGATGAGGAACGTGTGGGGGACAAGTTTTACTTTGCATTTAAACGACTAAAACTCCAAATTCATGTAGAAGCCAATGGCAGAGGTCTCTTCATTTTCCTTGAAGTTCTTTCTCATGTTGCATCTGGCTCACCTGGAAATGAATCCCCCACAGCCTTGGATAGGATGTATGGAACGTACCATAAAATACAACAGTGCGTATAGTAATGTATAATGGAAATGAGAGACATGGAAATGCTATCAATATGCTCTGCACAAACTCAGCAGTTGAGGCCAATAGCGCCAACTTTCTCAAAGAGAACATGTGTTGTACATAGTAAAAATCTGTAAAACAAACACATTAAACAGGCCCAAACAGATGGTGGTTATAGGGGATTCGATCCCTAGGAAAGTGGACAGGGTAATCTGTCCAGCGGATCGCTTCAACTGAACAGTTTGCTGCCTTCCTGGTGCCAGGGTTCGGCATGTGGTTGATCGGGTTGACAAATTATTGGGAGGGGCTGGGCATGACCCGGCTGTCTTGGTAAATATCAGTACTAATGACAAAATGAACGGTAGGTGGGGGACCTTAAAGAGTGAGTTCAGGGATCTAGGCTCTAAGATTAAGGAAAGGTCCTCCAATGTAATTTTTTAGTCGCCTTTTATGAGTAGGAACCTCGATGCTGGAATGGCAGTTGATGTCATCTACTTGGACTTTGCTAAAGCGTTTGATACAGTACCTCACAGAAGGTTAATGATCAAATTAAGGAATATTGGCCTAGAACATCATATTTGTAATTGGATAGAGAACTGGCTGAAGGATAGAGTACAAAGAGTGGTGGTAAATGTAACATTTTCTAATTGGACCAGTGTGGTTAGTGGAGTACCGCAGGGGTCAGTCCTTGGTCCTTTGCTTTTTAACTTGTTTATTAATGACCTGGAGGTGGGCATAGACAGTACTGTTTCTATTTTTGCTGATGACACAAAATTGTGCAAAACTTTAAGTTCCATGCAGGATGCTGCCACTTTGCAGAGCGATTTGGCTAAACTGGAAAACTGGGCAGCAAACTGGAAAATGAGGTTCAATGTTGAAAAGTGATGCATTTGGTAGAAATAATATAAACGCGAACTATCTACTGAATGGTAATGTGTTGGGGGCATCCTTAATGGAGAAGGATCTGGGGGTTTTTGTTGATAACAAATTGTCTAATTCCAGGCAGTGTCATTCTGTGGCTACTAAAGCAAATAAAGTGCTGTCTTGTATAAAAAGGGCATTGACTCAAGGGATGAGAACATAATTTTGCCCCTTTATAGGTCCCTGGTAAGGCCTCACCTTGAGTATGGGGGGCAGTTTTGGGCTCCAGTCCTTAAGAAGGATATTAATGAGCTGCAGAGACTGCAACTAAACTGGTAAAGGGGATGGAAGGGTTAAACTATGAGGTTAGACATTACTCTGTACAAGTACATTAGAGGGGATTATAAGCAGATAGGGGGGGTTCTTTTTCCCATAAAAACAATCAATGCACCAGAGGCCCCCCCTTTAAATTAGAGGAACAGAGCTTCCATTTGAAGCAGCGTAGGTGAGGGCAGTGACGGGTTTGGGGAATGCCCTGCCGGGGGATGTTGGGTAGGGGGTTCCTCAGGGTGAGGGCAGTGAGGGGGTTGGGGAATGCCCTGCCGGGGGATGTTGGGTAGGGGGTTCCTCACGGTGAGGGCAGTGAGGGGGTTGGGGAATGCCCTGCTGGGGGATGTTGGGTAGGGGGTTCCTCATGGTGAGGGCAGTGAGGTTGGGGAATGCCCTGCCGGGGGATGTTTGGTAGGGGGTTCCTCACGGTGAGGGCAGTGAGGGGGTTGGGGAATGCCCTGTCGGGGGATGTTGGGTAGGGGGTTCCTCACGGTGAGGGCAGTGAGGGGGTTGGGGAATGCCCTGCCGGGGGATGTTTGGTAGGGGTTTTCTCACGGTGAGGGCAGTGAGGGGGTTCAGGAATACCCTGCTGGGAGATGTTTGGTAGGGGGTTCCTCACGGTGAGGGCAGTGAGGGGTTTGGGGAATGCCCTGCCGGGGGATGTTAGGTAGAGGGTTCCTCACGGTGAGGGCAGTGAGGTAGTTGGGGAATGCCCTGTTGGGGGATGTTGGGTAGAGGGTTCCTCACGGTGAGGGCAGTGAGGTTGGGGAATGCCCTGCCAGGGGATGTTGGGTAGGGGGTTCCTCACAGTGAGGGCAGTGAGGGGGTTGGGGAATGCCCTGTCGGGGGATGTTGGGTAGGGGGTTCCTCACGGTGAGGGCAGTGAGGTTGGGGAATGCCCTGCCGGGGGATGTTTGGTAGGGGGTTCCTCACGGTGAGGGCAGTGAGGGGGTTGGGGAATGCCCTGCCAGGGGATGTTGGGTAGGGGGTTCCTCACGGTGAGGGTAGGGAGGGGGTTGGGGAATGCCCTGCCGGGGGATGTTGGGTAGGGGGTTCCTCATGGTGAGGGCAATGAGGTTGGGGAATGCCCTGCCGGGGGATGTTGGGTAGGGGGTTCCTCACGGTGAGGGCAGTGAGGTTGGGGAATGCCCTGCCGGGGGATGTTGGGTAGGGGGTTCCTCACGGTGAGGGCAGTGAGGTTGGGGAATGCCCTGCCGGGGGATGTTGGGTAGGGGGTTCCTCACGGTGAGGGCAGTGAGGGGGTTGGGGAATGCCCTGCGGGGTAAATTGGGTAGGGGGTTCCTCACGGTGAGGGCAGTGAGGTTGGGGAATGCCCTTCCTAGTGATGCTGTAATGGCAGATTCTGTTAATGCCTATAAGAGGGGCCTGGATGAGTTCTTGAACAAGCAGAATATCCAAGGCTATTGTGATACTAATATCTACAGTTAGTATTAGTGTTTGTATATATAGTTTATGTATGTGAGTGTATAGATTGGTAGGTGTGGGTTGGGTGTGCTGGGTTTACTTGGAAGGGTTGAACTTGATGGACTTTTTTCAACCCTATGTAACTATGTAACATTGTTTTCCAAAATCACCCCATTTGTATGAATGCTGAATTTGGGGGGCTGATTTATCAATGGTTGTATTTTTTTCCACGACTCGTATATTTTTGTGCTAATAGACAAGATTTTTGATTGAAAAAATGTGCAAAGTGATGTAGAAGTCAATGTCCTTGGCTTTTTTTTCTGGTCCATGGTAGTGATGAGCGAATCTGTCCCGTTTTGCTTCTCCGTAAAATTCGGGAAACGGCGGAAAATTCGGGAAACGCATTTGCCTCACAATTTTTTTTGTCGCCCTAGTCTATTTTTTTGTTGCCAGTGGCTTTTTTGACATGACCGCACCCTTTTTACGCAACCGCGCCCAATTTGACGCACGCCAAAAAAAAAAAAAAAAATCTGCGCAGCGAATTTTTCTGCGACAAATTTTCACCGAAGTTTCGGGAAACAATTCTCCAATGGCGAAATGTAGAAATTCGCTGCGAATCAATGCCTGGATTTGCTCATCACTAGTCAATGGACGAATGACCTAATACTGAGATATTACAGTGATGTAAAGTTATTGATTCAATTTATTCGCTTGTTTTTCCATTTTTGTATATGCGATTTTTTAATAAATAAAGAGACATTTGTGCTTTTTGAAAATGGGACTTTAGTCGAGGTTGAAACAAAATGATAAAATTACACAAATACAAATTTTGATAAATCGGCGCCTTATAAAGAAATAATGTTTCTCGCTTGTTACAACTGATATGTTCAAAACATTCCGGCTATATCCAATACAATAAACACCTTGGGATTTCATGTTGGACTGACCTTTGCCCCTTATGTACCAATATTACTGGCAAACTGAAGGTTTAATGTATATGTATCGTTAAATTATTGAGTTTATATAAAACAGAGCCTGTATAACAGAAACAATAAAGTCCCCCTGTCTCCGTGATAGACACCAACCCAGTTTTATATAAAGCCCTAAGGGGCAACAGACTGACCAGACTGACCTGGGCCTCAGAGAACAGAGAATTTTGGACAACGTTCCTTATGCGGCAATACAGCAATATTGGGGCACATTGTATTCTTCTAGTTTCTGTAAATTCAGAAATATCACATACTAATTTGGGGGCCTTCGGGTTCAAGCGATCGTAAAGGAAACCATGTTCAGAGCCCAATACCTGGCAAACTTTCATAAGTTTTCCAGAATGAGCTTTAAAAAAAAATAAATAAATAAAAAAAGTTCAGGAAAATAAAAAACGTTACTGAGATATTCAGCCCTGAAAACCGGCATGAGTTAACAAATTCTTGGGGTTTTTCTTTAGAAATGGAGTGGGTGCCCTCGTGCCCGTTGGAAGGACCTACTGGTAAATAAAACATTAGAAAGGTTATTATATGATCCCCTTATATATTTATACATAGTTATCATGTCACCTCTTAAGCGCCTCTTCTCCAGTGTAAACAGACCCAACTTGGCCAGTCTTTCCCCATAACTGAGACTTTCCATACCCTTTACCAGCTTAGTTGCCCTTCTCTGGACCCTCTCTAACTCAATCATGTCCCGTTTGAGCACTGGAGACCAAAACTGAACAGCATATTCTAGATGGGGCCTTACCAGCGCTCTGTAAAGGGGAAGAATAACCCCCTCCTCCCATGAATCTATGCCCCTTTTAATACAACTCAAAACCTTGTTTGCCCTTGCAGCTGCTGCCTGGCATTGCTTGCTACAGCCAAGTTTATTATCTACAAGGACTCCAAGGTCCTCCTCCATTATGGATTTGCCTAGTGCAGTCCCATTAAGGGTATAAGTGGCTGCATATTTTTACATCCCACATTAAATCTCATTTGCCACTTAGCCGCCCAGATTGCCAGTTGGTCAAGATCCTTCTGTAAGGTGCCACATCCTGGACCGAATTCCCTGAGCTTCAGAGTTTTGTGCCATCTGCAAACACTGATACATTACTCATAATACCCTCCCCCAAGTCATTTATGAACAAATTAAACAAAAGTGGACCCAGTACAGAACCCTGAGGGACCCCACTGAGAACCTTATTCCAAGTAGAGAATGTGCCATTAACAACCACCCTCTGTACCCGATCCTGTAGCCAGTTTTCTATCCATGTGCAAATGACTTCACTAAGACCAATAGACCTTAGTTTAGAAAGCAGTCGTTTGTGGGGAACAGTATCAAATGCTTTGGCAGAATCCAAATAGATTATATCTACTGCATCTCCACTGTCCAGCTTCTTACTTACCTCATCATAAAAAGCAATTCAATTGGTCTGACATGACCTGTCCTTCATGAAGCCATTCTCATTCCTACCCATAATGCCATTCCCCAGATCATAATTTTGAATGTGATCCCTTAACAAGCCTTCAAATAACTTGACCAACATCTTTTTACAACATCCATACCCATTTGATGGTTTACGATGGCCAATGGGTATGGATGGTGTAAAAAGATGTTGGTTCTGAGAAGGAAGGAGGAGACAGTCAGGACTATACAGAGACAACAGTTAAGAAATGTAGTCAGCAGCAAAGGAATGAAGGGATGAAAATGTTAGGATGTGATTTGCCTCAAGAGAAAGATGGAGAACTTCTGTGGGAACCTTTGAGGGCATGAACCTTAGAATCTCTGAAAACTACGTGCAGCATTTCTGAGCTTATTCTTTATGTGACTCTTGTTCCCTCCATTAGTTACCCTTTAATGATTTATCATGATTAGGTCTCTATGCACTTGAATGGACTCAAGAACTGTCAATTGCATCAAAAGTTTACCAGCTTGCTATCCAGTTGGGGAACCATAGAAACGATTGCTGAAGGCAAAATTTATAAATTCACATCTATTGCCCAGTGATGCAGAATATGTTTATAATACAAGTTAATCATAATGTAACCATTTCACTTAGAAACAAGCCCTAATTTTAACTACACTGTGATTCTTTTTCCAGTTTTGGGGTCATTTCCTTGCCCCAATAGCAAGTCACTTATTGCCCTATACACATGGACATAAGCCCCCTTCCATGCAAGCTAAGCTGTAGCTGAAGTCATTTTAATACAGGGTGAGTTTTAGTTAATGGTTAATTAAATAAAATTCATTGTGATAAAACAAAAATTCCCCAAACGCAAAAACGAAAGTACTGGCTGATTAAATGTAATTGAGACTCGGGGGGTTTGTAAAGGTTGGAGAGAAGGGTTATTAAGGCAGAGGTTTGCTCTCTGAAAAAATAAAGGAAGGCTTGGGATTAAAGGTAAGGCTTGTTTTACCGGCATTTTGGTACTTACCTGTAGTGTTAGTTATGAGGATTTGGGACATTATAGTCCAAGCTATGCCACATGGGGTCTATCACTTTCCTGTCATATATATTTTCTACCTGTAGTATTACTGAGATATTACATAGCTTTGCCCTAATTATAAATACAGGGAGCAGGGTGAGTCCAACTCAACCAATGTTTCAGAAAGTAGAGACCTTGTCACTGTGGACACTTTCTGGTATCTGGTAACCACAATAACTGCATAAAAATGATTCATAGTAGTATTAGGGGTATTAGTAGTAGTATTAAACACTGGCTTTATACAGCTAGCTTTTAAATAATAACAATAATAATACTCTACACCCCTCCTTTGTTAGAGAATTTTATAAAAAACAGAAAAGAACCTCTTATGGGCCAAAAGCAAAAACCCCTTTCCTCCTGTCTCAAAGCATGACTTCTTGAAGAAAAGGTTTGGTTCAATAGAAAACTGTTTAAATGAACATAGTGAGGGGTCCGTTATCCCTAAACCCATTGTCTTCCAATTGGGGCAATGCCAATTTAGGTGATATTCTAACAATTTATCAATAGAATAAATACAATAGAATCTTGATGATGATCAAGATATCATCTGGTGATATCAAACGTAACATTAATCCATATAAATGGCAAAACAACCTTTGTTTTTTTACCATGACGAATTCTGAAGGTTAGGGCAGGTAGCCAGGAGGAAGCCGAACATAAAGGAAAAGTCAGCACAAAAGTTACCCCCCGCCCCTCTCAACCAAACTAATTTTCCATAGCACTTGAAGGGGGTCAGTTTTTTGTGTTTGTTTCTGTTCTTTCATTTATCAAACTTCATTGCAAAGTTAATAATATTCATAAATGTCTCTTAAATTTGTTTCCTCTGGAAAATATCACTTTGGAGAAGTAGACTCTGATGTTAGTTTCTTTTTTTCATGTATAGAGTAATATGTGGTAGTTAATCTATAGGAAATACCAAGTCAGATGGAAAACCAAACAACGGTCTTGTTTCTCACTCGTCTGTCTGATCTTCCGAATCTACAAGTTCCTCTGTTCCTGGTGTTTCTCCTCATTTATCTTTTCACACTGACTATCAACCTTCTCATCCTTCTCCTGATCTTCACTGATTCCCATCTTCACACCCCCATGTACTTCTTCCTTGGAACCCTGGCATGTCTAGATTTGAGTTACTCCTCAGTCACTGTCCCAAGAATGCTCTATGATTTACTCACAGGTAGAAGGGACATTTCTTTACCAGCTTGTATAACTCAGATCTACTTCTTAATGTTTTTTGCTGTATCAGAGATGGCTGTGCTGGCAGTGATGTCCTATGACAGATACATTGCCATCTGCCGCCCTCTTCACTACATGCAGATAATGAACTGGAATGTTTGTTTTCAGCTTGTATCAATCATGTTGGTGCTCAGTGCAATTTATACCTTGGTGCACACTCTTTTTTTAACCAAACTGAGTTTTTGCAGGCCTGATGCTTTGCAGAGTTTCTTTTGTGACCTGCCCCAGTTGCTTCAGGTCTCCTGTAGTGACACATTCATCAATGTATTGATTGTATTACTCTTGGGGATATTGTTTGGTGGTGTACTTCTAGGGGTCACCTTTTACCCATACATCAGCATAATAATGACAGTTCTTAAAATCCCATCAATAAACATGAGATCCAAGGCTTTCTCCACCTGCTCCTCCCATCTAACTGTCGTCTTTATATTTTACAGCACTATTTTCTTCAATTATTTTAGCCCAAATTCAAAGTATCATGTTATTGAGGACAAAGTGGCTTCTGTAGTTTATGCAATATTAACCCCCTTATTAAATCCCGTGATCTACAGTCTGAGGAACCAGGAGCTCAAAACATCACTAAGAAGGTCTTTACACAGATTGTAAATCCATGGATGGGTGAGGAAGGTGTTGGGGGACAAGTTGCAAAAGCTAAGAAATATTAATGTAGGTATATAATGGGACTGCAAGCAGATCAGCACACAAGAGAACACATACAATCTACAGAATGTTTGCGACATTTTTGGATCGTACCACGATATTTTCGGACAAGCATGATGTGACTTTTTGCAAAATTAACGCACATCAGAAATTTTCGTATTTAATACGAATTTTCACAAATCATACTTGGAATTCGTACTTTAATGAATGTGCCCCTAAACGTGCCAAATTCACGTAGAAGTCTATGGCAAAGGTTCCTTCTTTTGTCTCTGGGTTTTGTCCGAAGATCACAATTGTTTCGAATTGTCACAGCGATTCGAAAAAGTCAAGTTTTTTTCGACTTTACTCATAAATTTTAGTCATTCGGGAAAATGAGTTTAGTTGAATTTGAAAATGAAAAAAAATTTGAAATTATGGAGAAATTATGCCCTATCAAGACCACGTGCTGATTGGTTAATGATCAATAGACGTATGTGAGTCCTGCTTGGTTAGAATGAAAACAGTAAAGTCTGCAGCATTTATCTGAATGAACTACTGGGTGTTTTCTCACCATAAATAATAAATTATTGCAGGGGTTATGGACAGCTCCCCCTATGGGATACTCATTACTAGGGGCAAGCAATGCCCCATTTTATTTCCAATAGAAGGTCAGCTTGGGGTAGGGTTGCCACCTCTGCCGGCTTTAATCTCTGGCAGGGGGTGGGCGTTATGTCACAGGGGTGGGTGCTGACATCACAGGGTGGGGAAGAGGTGGTGCAATGACATCATGGGGAGGGGCTATGATGCAGCAATTGGCAATTGGAAGAAATATAAATGAAAAGCAGCAGGGCAACAGTCATATAGGCTCATGTTGCATCTGGCTCACCTGGAAATGAACACACCACAGCTTTGGATAGGATAAAGAAAAACTTAAAGGGATACTGACACCTGTCTTTGGAACCCCCCTCTAATACTTTGTACCATCGCTGTTCTTACATGCCTAGCGCCAGACCCTGACACTTTCCAACTTGCTTATCAAAGGAATGCTGGGAATGGTAGTTTGGGCAGTAGCTATGCAGATGCATAACTTTATGGGTTCGAACCTGAGCAGACCCTTATACTGCAAATGTGTTTAATGTACGTGAATCGTTAAATTATTGAGTTTCTATAAAACAGAGCCTTTATAACAGAGACTTTGAACTTCAGAAGAATGTTGTACAACATTTCTTACGTGGCAATACAGCAAAATGGGGCAGATTGTATTCTTTGTTGAGATGATGCACAACTTATGTTTCAACATGTGTATTCATAAATATAGCATACTAATTTGAAAGCCTTCATGTTCATATAATTATGACAAGTGGACTCCTTAATTGACCCTTCACCTTGAGGCACCTTGCCAGCCTAACCCAAGGCAATATTCTAAAGCCAGAATTCCATAAGAGATCACTACTATACCCTGCCATTCTTCTCTGAAGACTTGAATTTTACTTACCATACTTGCCATTTGAGATCAGCACTATGTCATTATATCTGCCACTGAGTATTAGGCTGCCTCTACCTAGAGAAGATGGCTACCAGCTGCATTTCCCACCATGAGAGAAATGTAGCAGCCCTGCTGCCGGTCCTGAATCTGCAGTGTCTCGATGATAGGAAATCCGAGCAGGCTGTCACCTAGCACAAGCAGTAGTAGCGTCTGTATCTATCAACCCACTGTGCAGTCACAGGAGAGACCCTTCTTTCTCCCTCTGCAAAATATACCTGTGCAATACTCTGGCAAGGTCCTACCACAGCTGTGGCAAATAAAACTTAAAATACATTATCATATATCCAATGTTTTGACCCAGAGGGAGGCAAAAAAACCCAACCTGAAGCCTGTACCAATGATGCCTCAAGAGGGGAAAAAATTCCTTCCTGACCCCAATAGTGATTAGAAACATTCCCTTAATCAAGCATGCGTAGTTAACATGAATGAAATACAATGCTGGCTTTCAAGTTTATATTGTATAGAGATACAGAAATCACACTATAGCAATGTGTTCAGGAAAAAATCCACATTCAATTATAAATAGATAATATGAGAACATAAAGAAGAAAACTCCTGACATTTCTGCAAAAAATGCAAAAAGGGGGTGGGTGGGAGGTTTCTACCTGCTCAGAAGATAAGGAAGTAAGTGTTTCTTTTCCTGACATCACATCCCTCTTTCTCCGCCCCCATCCCATCTTTCTCCTACCTTAACTCTTTCCTTCTCACCTAATCACGGTTGCACCTGATTCTGCCAAACATAAACCATAAATCTGGCTACTGGTCATTTAGGTGCCTTGTCATGCAGCCCCTGCACTTATAGCTCCAGTGCTTTCCTTAATGGAAACCCTGTATGAGTTTGCTAACTTACGCTGTGCTCAATACCTTCCCAACTTTCATTATTTTTCTCCAACGGGCTATTAAAAAAAGCTTTTGGATGCCAAACTTTTTTTTTTTTTCAAAAAAAGCCTGTTCAACAGTTGGCGGGGTATTCAACCCCAAAAAAACAGCATGAGTAAGCAAATTTGTGTGGGGTTTTCTTAATTGCTTGAGCCAGAAGGCATTAATAGACACCATAATATTGTTAGAGCCACTGCTGAAAGCTGTACTAATGAAAGAGCAAACCAGTTCTTTTACAAAAATGATGTTTTGATTATTTAGGACTAGTGATGAGCGAATCTGTCCCGTTTCGCTTCGCCATAAAATTCGGGAAACGGCAAGAAAATTCGTAAAACGGTGAAAAATTTGTGAAACGCATTTGTCGCGTGATTTTTTTTGTCACCTGCATCTTTTTTGTCACCCGCGCTTTTTTACGCAACCACGCCCAATTTGACGCAACCGTGCCCTTTTTGACGCGCGACAAAAAAAAATTCTGTGCGATGAATTTTTCCACACAAATTTTCACTGAAGTTTCGCAAAACAATTCACCAATGCCGAAATGTGGAAATTTGCTGCGAATCCATGCTTGCCGAAAAAATTCGCTCATCACTATTTAGGACATCATTGCTGACCCAAGATGAGAGCCACAAGCATTTTCTCTACCACAAAAAGGAAAGGATTTATGCTACTTGTATTTTTAAGAGATAGCACTGAAAATGTATCTGTTCAGGAGGGGTGGTGTTGGCTCCCCTAACGCAGTGATCCCCAACCAGTGACTCGGGGGCAACAAGTTGCTCCCCAACCCCTTGGATGTTGCTCCCAGTGCCCCCAAACCAGGGAGTTATTTTTGCATTCCTGACTTGGGGGCAAGTTTTGGTTGAATAAAAACAAGATTTCCTACCAAATAAAGCCCCCTGTAAGCTGATAGGGTGCATAGAGGGCCCTAATAGCCAATCACAGCCCTTATTTGGCTCCTCCATGAACTTTTATGGTGCTTGTGCTGCTCCCCAAGTCTTTTTACATTCAACTGTTGTTGAAAGAAAGGTTGGGGACCCCTGCCCTAACGTAATCACTTCACGTAAAAACAATATGCCCTCATTGCAACTGCCCTGTGATTTGCTTTAAAGATAAATAATCATTGTCATAAAAAAAAATCCACCAAACTCAATTTAGTGTAATGAGGCTCAGGGGGTTTGGAAGGTTTCGAAGAAATGGTTTATAAGGCCCAGGTTTCTTCTCTGAAAATAGAGGGAGATTTCAGATTACAGGTAAGGTTTGTCTTACTGGATTTTTGAAACTACTTTTGAAAACAGACATAGTCAATAGACATTTTCAAATAATCCACTTTTCAATAATACACATACAGGTATTTTTGGCAATATGGTCCAAGCTATTTCACTAGCTATTTTTTTGTCTGATAATTAATTGCAGCGTGCAAATGTTCCGTCCTTTCTACTAGAAGTTTAACAGAGGAAGATATTCAATTGATTTTCCATAATTATATATACAGTCAAGAGCAGGGTCGGTACAATTTAACTGAATTAATAGAAGAGAATTATTTGATCACTATAGACGCTTTTTTATTAGGACATTTACAAAGTGAATTGCCCTACAATGAAATAAATGAAACAAGTTTATTATAATACCAAGTATGGGACCTGTTATCTAGAATGCTCAAGACCTGGGGGATTTCAGAACTATAATTTGGATCTCTATACTTTTAGGGGTATATTTATTTTTTTGAGTAAATAGCAGTTGTTAGTGTCTGTGTTTAATTTATGAGTTGCAGAGTTACTATGCAGTTCATAGGCAATAGATTATTATTACCTGTGCCAACATGTGCCTTCTTTAACCTCTTTTATTTTACCAGGGAAAAAGTCACTTTTGAGAGGTCACACTCTAATGTTTCTCTTAATATTATATTGTTATTGTGTGATTAGTTGTTTATAAACAATACCAAAGTGAGATGGAAAACCAAACTATAGAGTATATGTTGGTTCTCGCTGGTCTGTCTGATCTTCCGAGTCTTCAGCTTCCTTTGTTCCTGGTGTTTCTCCTGATCTACCTATTGACTCTGACTGGGAACCTTCTCATCCTTCTCCTGATCTTCACTGATTCCCATCTTCACACCCCCATGTACTTCTTCCTTGGAACCCTGGCATGTCTGGATATGGGTTACTCCTCAGTAACTGTCCCAAGAATGCTCTTTGATTTGCTCACTCGTAAAAGAATAATTTCTGTTCCAGCTTGTATAACTCAGATCTACTTCTTCATCTATTTTGCTACATCAGAGATAATTGTGTTGGCAGTGATGTCCTATGACCGATACATCGCTATCTGCCGCCCTCTTCACTACATGCAGATAATGAGCTGGAAAACTTGTGTTCAGGTTGTGTCGGGTGTGTTAGTTTTGGATGCAGTATATTCCTTGGTGCACACTCTTTTTCTAAATAATCTCATCTTTTGCAAGTCAGAAGCTTTGCAAAGTTTCTTTTGTGAGCTGCCCCAGTTGCTTCAGATCTCCTGCAGTGATATATTGATCAATGTATTGCTTATATTTCTCCTTGGGTTATTGTTTGCAGTAGGTCCATTAGGAGTCACCTTATACCCATATATCACTATCATCAGGACTGTTCTGAAAATCCCATCAAAGAACATGAGATCCAAAGCTTTCTCCACCTGCTCCTCCCATCTAACTGTGGTCTTTATACTTTACAGTACTATTACCTTCAACTACTTTCTCCCAAATGCAAAAGATCATTACACAAAGGACAAAGTGACTTCTGTATTTTATGCAATATTAACCCCCTTTTTAAATCCTCTGATCTACAGTTTAAAGAATCAGGAAATCAAAACATCCCTAAGAAGAACTTTATACAAACTGCAAATCCTGAGAGGGTGAGGAATGCATGGGTACAAGATATTACACAATAATAGAGTTGTTGAGACATTTGGAAGCAATATGCATTAGGGACTAGTGATGAGCGAATTTGTCCCGTTTTGCTTTGCCAAATGGCGAACGCAACTTTTTTTTTACCCTTTTTTTTAATGCCACTGTGACTTGTCCGATGACCACAACTTTTTTTAACGCAACCACAACTTGTTCAACGGGACTGTGTCTTGTTTGATGTGACTGCAACTATTTTTGATGCAACCGTGACTTTTTCTCCCTCTGCAAATTTTTTTGTTGCAGCAAATTTTTCCCAAAAAATTAACCAATGGTTCATCACTATTAGGTACTGCCCTGGGCAGGTACATGCACATTACAGGAATTCTTAAGTAACGTCTGTATTGTATGTGTGCAGCTTTTTATTGTTAAGAAAAAGTAAAATGGTGGTGGCGTAAGGATAGAGAGTAGCACAGGTATAGGACCCATTATCCAGAATGCTTGGGACCAAGGGTATTCCGGATAAGGGGTCTTTCCTTAATTTGGAACTCCATACCTAAGTCTACTAAAAAATCAACAAAACATTAATTAAACCCAATAGGACTGTTCTGCCCCCAATAAGGGGTAATTATATCTTAGTTGGGATCAAGTACAGGTACTGTTTTATTATTACAGAGAAAAGGGAATCATTTAACCATTAAATAAACCCAATAGGGCTGTTCTGCCCCCAATAAGGGGTAATTATATCTTAGTTGGGATCAAGTACAGGTACTGTTTTATTATTACAGAGAAAAGGGGATCATTTAACCATTAAATAAACCCAATAGGGCTGTTCTGCCCCCAATAAGGGGTAATTATATCTTAGTTGGGATCAAGTACAGGTACTGTTTTATTATTACAGAGAAAAGGGAATCATTTAACCATGAAATAAACCCAATAGGGATGTTCTGCCCCAATAAGGGGTAATTATATCTTAGTTGGGATCAAGTACAGGTACTGTTTTATTATTACAGAGAAAAGGGAATCATTTAACCATGAAATAAACCCAATAGGGCTGTTCTGCCCCAATAAGGGGTAATTATATCTTAGTTGGGATCAAGTACAGGTACTGTTTTATTATTACAGAGAAAAGGGAATCATTTAACCATGAAATAAACCCAATAGGGCTGTTCTGCCCCCAATAAGGGGTAATTATATCTTAGTTGGGATCAAGTACAGGTACTGTTTTATTATTACAGAGAAAAAGGAAATCAGTTTTAAAATTCTGAATTATTTGATTAATATGGAGTTCATTATTCTGAGGTTTCTGAATAACGGGTTTCTGGATAAGGGTTCCCATACCTGTACCTTACATCCCTATTGATTATGGCTTTCGATGCCCTTTAAAATGACATATTATTGGCTAGCATTTTTATCCGTGCCTTAGAAACCACTTTTTTCTGAGGCTGTGCCCAGGCGTTATTTTTAATTATGATTGTCAACCATAACTTTTATAGCCCCAACACATTAGAGATTGTCCATCATGCAACACAATGAAGTTCTCACCTCAGAAAATAAATTACTGGGGGAAACAGTTATGTCCCATATGACTCCACCTCAGCTCACTGATTGGTTACTGACTGGTAACAGGTTAGAGTGCTGTAAAGGAGGAAGTAGTGTTCTGGCTATTATGTCATCCATTCACTCCAGCCTTTATAGATTACATTTTTGCCTAACTAAATATATTAGAAACATTTTATTTTTTTTATTTTTCCCTGCCTATCTGTTTACTCGGTTTTATTTTTCATCTGGAGATCCCCTGAAAAATATATATGCTCTATATATATATAAGTTTTATAAATTCGTATAAAAAAACTAGGATTTCAAGGTTTTTGTATTCTTATTCGGATTCTTTTTGTGGGTTTTTTTGTTTGTTCTTTTTAGAACAAAAAAAAAAGAGTTCCTTCATGGTTTCAAAAACATCTAAAACCACTAAAATAAGAATGCGGGTAAATGGGCCGCCCCATACCCCCATGTCGTAAGTTTAACAGGAAAAGAACCATAAATTTTCAAAATATCTTTTGTACAAAAACAAAAAAGTGTTGTAAATTTGCTGAAATTGTATTTTAGGCAGCTGTGAAAAGATCTAGGTTTAATTAAAAGGCAAAATCTATGTCGGGTTTATAGGTTGATATTCTGCAATCTTGTACAATAGGCTAATATTTCCAGATGTCTTCATGGTGACCAACATGCTACATTGGCGCATTTGCTTTTAACTTATTCCTTTGTAACATGTTAAGTTCTGTTGAAAAAAGACACACATCCATTAAGTTCATCCTTAATGCCTATATATATAACCAGTCTAACTTCTAGTCAATAAAGGAAGGCAAAAAACCCCATCTGAAGCCTCTGTAATTTGCCCCAGAGGGGGAAAAAATTCCTTCCTGACTCCAAGATGGCAATCGGACCAGTCCTGTCAGTTGGAAGGACCTACTGGTAAATAAAACATTAGAGATGTTATTATATGATCCCCTTATATATTTAAACATAGTTATCATGTCACCTCTTAAGCGCCTCTTCTCCAGTGTAAACAGACCCAACCTGGCCAGTCTTTCCCCATAACTGAGACTTTCCATACCCTTTACCAGCTTAGTTGCCCTTCTCTGGACCCTCTCTAATTCAATAATGTCCCGTTTGAGCACTTTGAAGGAATGTTATATTTTTAGGATGATTTTCCTTACATTGATGATTCTGAACAGTGTGAACATGGTGATGTGGCACTCTACCGAATAGTACTCAGGGGGCAAATGCACCTATTGATGCTAGAAAACCCTGGAGTTACCATCTCCCTGGATGTAGTGGTAATTCCAGGGTTCCCACAGAATACTAATGCTTACATTGGCGATAGTTGTCCTTGAGCTTAAAATGTTAGCCACAAATTGCACCCTGTTCACGAAAATGCGCCAGAAGTGGAATAGGGTCAAGATTCAGTGCAACATGCTCAACAACAATCATCAGGGTGCCAGATACCATAAGTAATATGGAGGAATATGGAGACTGCCAACCCTGCTGCAGAGGAATTCAGATTCAGGAGAGTAGGGGTGTCTTCAGGAGGACTTATAGGGGGTTCTATAATAAAAAACACTACCTTTTTCCAATAGCAGTAACCAATAAGATGTTTGCATTTAATCAGGTGTCCTCTACCTGGTTGCTATGGGTTACTTCTCTTGGGCAAACATAGTTATTACATAACCCCCATAGTGTGGTACTGGAGCAGGATGGAAGAACTGTACAGGCGCGGCCAAAAGTTAAAATCTCAGGAGAGGGGTATAGTTCTATTTTAAATTCTTCTTCCTTGTTCTTGACTCTATCCACAATTCATCATGAAAAGTGATGAGCGAATCTGTCCCGCGAAAAACTCATGTAACGGCGCCCGCGACTATTCTTTTGACGCCTGCGACCAATTTCTTTATTTATTTTGACGCTGAGACTATTCTTTTGATGCCACGACAATTTATTTTGACGCCGCAACAATTTATTTTGACAACCGCGATGTTTGATGTTTCGATGCTGCGACTATTCTTTGATGCTGCAACTATTCTTTTGGCACGCGACTATTTATTTTGACACCGCGACTATTCTTTGATGCCACAACAATTTATTTTGACGCTGCAACAATTAATTTTTTGACGCAGCGACAATTCTTTTGACGCCCGTGACAAATTTTTTGACACGCGACTATTTATTTTGAAGCTGCGACTATTCTTTTGGCGCGCGACTATTTATTTTGACGCCACGACTATTCTTTGATACCACAACAATTTATTTTGACGCCGCAACAATTTATTTTTTGACGCTGCAACAATTTATTTTTTGACGCCGCGACAATTCTTTTGATGCCCGTGACAAATTTTTTGACGTGTGACTATTTATTGTGACGTGCGCCTATTCTTTGACGCCGCGACTATTTATTTTGATGCTGTGACTATTCTTTTGATGCCGCAACAATTTATTTTGACGCCGCGACAATTTATTTTGACGCCGTGACAATTCTTTTGAAGTCCGCGACAATTTTTAATAAGGCCAAATTCACCCAATGACTGGTAGGAGCCAGCCTGGAAAAACTATCCCTGAACAGAGGAGGGGGCCTGCGACACCGCTTGTCATCAACATACAATACCGCTTTGACAGTCCAGTTGTTTTAGACTTAATTCTACTAGATACTATATGAACTACAGTTGCTGGCTCAATACCTACACTTAACTGGTTATAATTGCATTTCTCTTTTATTCTTCAAGAGCCAATATTGATTTATCCTGACCAAAGCCATCTTGTATATCATATTGGATAACCTCACTCGTGATTATTTTAGTGCCACATAAAAATTACAGAAATTAAATAGTAGGGAATAGTAGGAAAGTTACCATTGTAAAAATATGTATGTTACAATGTAATTAGACTCAAGAGGTTTGGAAGGCTGGAGTTGTGGGTATTTAAGGCTGTTTGTTACCTGATCACAGAGACAGTCTTCAGATTAGAGGTAATGTATGTTTTGTTGAAAGATCAACCAACTAAACCAGTAGACATTGCCCCGTGTTTTGAACGAATATATTTGGGCATTATAGTCCACGCTATGTCACTAGTTATCTTTCTTTTGTCTTTTCACAAGTTGTTGTCAGGAGCAGAGTCAATACCATTCAATTCAGTTTTCAGAGGGAGAAAGTAGATTTTCTTGGCCATCTATATCAATAATAAAATGTATTTTCTTGCTAGAAATATACCCAGAGCATCTTGGTCCTGAGCAGACTAATCACTCCACAGCACTCCTTTGGTGGAGCTTCATGACTTTCCCGACATTCTGGGCTGAAGGTAAACCCCTTTATTCCTCCATGGATGTATTTTTGTTCTTTGCCCACGTATGAAAATAGTGCAGAAGACAAAAATTCTTGTGGAATTGTAAAACTAGTGATGGGTCTATAATTCTACTATTTCCTCTATTTTCCACAAAGATCTAAAATATGGAAACGTTACTTCTAGTAGTGTCCTATTTAAAAAATTGTGCTTGATCTTATCCAAGTTATACTGCTCATAAAATCCTTTTTTACTGTTCACATTTTTTTAGTTGTTTTATGCCACATCTTAAAAACCCCAGATACGATCCCACAAGTGTATTTTTTTACTGTACACAATGGTCATGTCACCTCAGAAGTACATTTCCTTTACAACACTCAGTGTCGGACTGGGACCTCAGGGGTCCACCAGAAAACCTTAGACCATAGGCCCACTCTCCAAACTATTTTTCTTCCTTTCCTTGCCCAACTATTTCTCCTCTTTCTGCCCATTCAGAAATAGGGAATGACCATGAAACAGGCTAAATGGTCAGAAGCAATAGGACCCACTGACACCTGGGCCCACCGGGAGTTTTCCTGGTATCCTGGTGGGCCAGTCCGACACTGACAACACTAGTCTGATAAAATTTCTATAAATTAGCTAATCGATAACTGAATGTTATAAAGTTACCAATTGCGATGTTGATAGTGACCCATTACCAGCTGGGAGTACCCAAGTACTGCAATTTAGTATTAGTGATGCTGTCACACCCAGTTATAGGCAGAATTATAAATCAGTAATAAAAGTAGAATTTGCACTATAAAGATACTATTCTTACTTTATGAACAGTATTGCAGAACCACAAGGATTCCTACATTCGGTCTGCCTTTATCCTTGTTTTATTTTACTAAAGGAATATCACTTTTTAGAGATATCTTTATTATGGAATTGATCGTTTTTACAGGCAATACCAAAGTGAGATGAAAAACCAGACAATAGAGTATATGTTGGTTCTCATTGGTCTGTCTGATCTTCCGAGTCTTCAGCTTCCTCTGTTCCTGGTGTTTCTCCTCATCTATCTTATAACTCTGACTGGGAACCTTCTCATCCTTCTCCTGATCTTCACTGATTCCCATCTTCACACCCCCATGTACTTCTTCCTTGGAACCCTGGCATGTCTGGATATGGGCTACTCCTCAGTCACTGTCCCAAGAATGCTCTTTGATTTACTCACAGGTAGAAGGGTCATTTCTGTACCAGCTTGTATAACTCAGATCTACTTTTTCCTCTTTTTTGCTGTTTCAGAGATGTCTGTGCTGGCAGTGATGTCCTATGACAGATTCGTTGCCATCTGCCGCCCTCTTCACTACATGCAGATAATGAGCTGGAATGTTTGTGTTCAGTTTGTATTAGGAGTACTGATTTTTGGTGCGGTACATTCCTTGGTGCACACACTTAATTTAACTAAACTGACCTTTTGCAGAGCAGATGCTTTGCAAAGTTTCTTTTGTGACCTGCCCCAGTTGCTTCAGGTCTCCTGTAGTGACACATTCATCAATGTATTGCTTATATTTGTCTTTGGGACATCGTTTGGAGTTGCTATTTTACTGGTCACCATTTACCCATACATCACTATAATCACCACTGTTCTAAAAATCCCATCAAAAAACATGAGATCCAAAGCTTTCTCCACCTGCTCCTCCCATCTAACTGTGGTCTTTTTATTCTATATTACTTTTATGTTCAATCACTTCCGCCCAAATGCAAAGTATCATTTCACAGAGGACAAAGTGGCTTCTGTATTTTATGCTACATTAATCCCATTTTTAAATCCTCTGATTTACAGTCTGAGGAACCAGGAACTCAAAACCTCATTAAAAAGGTCTTTACATAGACTGTAAATTTATGTAAGGTTAAGTGAGATGTGGGGGAAGACAGCCAAACCTATGCAATGTTAATGTATATACAGCAGTGATCCCCAACCAGTGACTCAGGGTAACATGTTGCTCCCCAACCCCATTGGATGTTGCTCCCAGTGCCCCCAAACCAGGGAGTTATTTTTGAATTCCTGACTTGGGGGCAAGTTTTGGTTGAATAAAAACAAGATTTCCTACCACTAAAGCCCCCTGTAAGCTGATAGGGTGCATAGAGGCCCCTAATAGCCAATCACAGCCCTTATTTGGCTCCTCCATGAACTTTTATGGTGCTTGTGTTGCTCCCCAAGTCTTTTTTACATTTGACTGTGGCTCATGAGTAAGAAAGGTTGGAGAACCCTGATATACAGCATCATAGGATTTGCAGATCAATAAAGCATCACACTAGAGTTACCATTACACCTATTTAACACTTAAACGTCTCACTCTTTAAGACTTTTATTAATGCTACAGACTTTACTGGTTTTTGTCCAATGTAGTGTATATCAAAATATATTGCTAGCCAACCATTCTGCTATTGTTTTTCCTATGTATTCAGTTTTAAACAGTTGACTAGTGATGAGTGAATTGTTTCACCAGGCATGGATTTGCAGCAAAATGTTGCATTTTGCCATCAGGGAATTTGTTTGCGAAACTGCGGCAAAAATTCATGCACAGAAAAAAAAATCCAGAGACAAAAAAGTCGCCAAGAAAAATGACGCTGAGACAAAAAAGTTGCTGCAAAAAAAGCCCATTGACTTTGATGCATTTGGAGTGTAGGGACCCATAGGGTTAACATGGCCCTATGGCTATAAACCCTACAACTTCCTTAGTCTGTTCTGTTACTGGGAAAAGACCCATGTATCAGTTTATAGTTTTGCATATGTGCCTTATTGGTTAACAGGGAGACCACTCTCTTGGCACTCTGATATAGTGCTTAGCTGGGGGGTGGGTCTGCCTCTTTGGCTGCATCTGCTGACCCAGGTAGACGTTCCACTGAGCCTGGGATCAACAGGGCCCCAGTAAAGTGAGTACCATAGAGTCTGCATCTAGCTCTAGTGAAGTTGGGGAACAGCGACCCTGTTAATGAGGCGTAGTAAGTGTCAGGATAATTCATAAGAGCACTTTCTAGGAAAGTGAGATTAGTTAGAAAGAGCAGTTTCGGCTCCAACCAGGAGAGATTAGCTGGAAGTATCTTCCCTACAGGAACTCTTGCCTTAGAGCAGAACACGGTTAACGCAGGTATCAGGTCAGTTCCTATCCCTGATTCATAGTCGGTTGTGAGGGATCCTTGGCTGCTAAGGGACACCCTGAGGATACAGATACTGGGCCAGGCTACTCCCCACAGGGAGGCCGTGCTGGTTGGTGGTCCTTACCTTTCCCGCCCTCGGCTGAAGTGGGCTATACGGGTGGACACCATATTTTTCTACCTTCTATTCAATTACCTGATATCTCCTCTGCGTGAGTATTGCTATAACCCTGCACATTGATTGTCTCTGACAATAAACCAATTCTACAACTTCAAGAACCTTCTGGCGCCCATTTGTTACTCTGCACTGCACACAGCTACAGTGAGTTGTAGTTGCACTACACCATAGCTCCGTTTGGTCACTTCCACATAGCGAAGGCCCCTCCTGAAGGATTGAGTCATGTGTACCCCATGCTCTAAACCTACACTAGCTGTGCTGTTGGCTTGGTTACAGCAAAGAAGGGGTTACAGGAGTAAGAAAAATCTGGTATTAACTTTAATGCAATTAAAAGAAAAAATATTGAACACAAAAAATATCACATGCGTAAAAAAGAAAGTTACCTATTGACTTCAATGCATTTTGCAAATTTTTCATTTGGCGAAGGGAAACGGGGCAGATTCACTCATTACTACAGGTGAATTGGCAACAATACAGTAACCAGGTACAGGTATAGGACCCGTTATCCAAAAAGCTTGGGACCAAGGGTATTCCGGATAAGGGGTCTTTCCGTAATTTGGATCTTCATACCTTAAGTCTACTAAAAAATCAATAAAACATTAACTAAACCCAATAGGATTGTTTTGCATCCAATAAGGATTATGTATATCTTAGTTGGGATCAATTACAAGGTACTGTTTTATTATTACAGAGAAAAGGGAATCATTTAACCATGAAATAAACCCAATAGGGCTGTTCTGCCCCCAATAAGGGGTAATTATATCTTAGTTGGGATCAAGTACAGGTACTGTTTTATTATTACAGAGAAAAGGGAATCATTTAACCATGAAATAAACCCAATTGGGCTGTTCTGCCCCCAATAAGGGGTAATTATATCTTAGTTGGGATCAAGTACAGGTACTGTTTTATTATTACAGAGAAAAGAGAATCATTTAACCATTAAATAAACCCAATAGGGCTGTTCTGCCCCCAATAAGGGGTAATTATATCTTAGTTGGGATCAAGTACAGGTACTGTTTTATTATTACAGAGAAAAGGGAATCATTTAACCATTAAATAAACCCAATAGGGCTGTTCTGCCCCCAATAAGGGGTAATTATATCTTAGTTGGGATCAAGTACAGGTACTGTTTTATTATTACAGAGAAAAGGGAATCATTTAACCATTAAATAAACCCAATAGGGCTGTTCTGCCCCAATAAGGGGTAATTATATCTTAGTTGGGATCAAGTACAGGTACTGTTTTATTATTACAGAGAAAAGGGAATCATTTAACCATGAAATAAACCCAATAGGGCTGTTCTGCCCCCAATAAGGGGTAATTATATCTTAGTTGGGATCAAGTACAGGTACTGTTTTATTATTACAGAGAAAAGGGAATCATTTAACCATTAAATAAACCCAATAGGGCTGTTCTGCCCCCAATAAGGGGTAATTATATCTTAGTTGGGATCAAGTACAGGTACTGTTTTATTATTAAAAAGAAATCAGTTTTAAAATTCTGAATTATTTGATTAAAATGGAGTCTATGGGAGATGGGCTTTCTGTAATTTGAAGCTTTCTGGATAACAGGCTTCTGGATAAGGAACAGTTTAAATCACTTGTTACTGTAGTTATATTACTGCCACACAAATAAAATAACATACACTAGTTAAATAGTTAAAAGTAGTTCATCAAATTGTGATGAAAAATATGTAATACATCAAACCCCAACAGTAGAGTATGTTTCAAATTAATTAGACTCAAGAGGTTTGAAAGGTTTAAAAGGAAAGCTTATGAAGGCCGAGGTGTATGATCATAGAGGGAGCCCTAAGATTAGAGGTAAGATTTGTATATTGAAAAATGAACAGACACAACCAGCAGCAGTTTTATATAAAATAGCTCTACAGGTATCTCGGGGCATTCCAGCTATGTCACTAGTTACAGTATCTTTCCTCTGTCCTTTTCCTTTTACGTTTGCTCCCACATTTTTCAGTAGTTTTGCTGCTAAAGATATAGTAGATTTACACGGGAAGGCCCATTTGTCAACATTCTCATTTTCGTGGTTTTAGTTTCTTTTTGAAATGACGAAAAATTAATTTTCTAAAAAAATCATAAATTTATTAAGACAGACTTTGCCGAAGAGCGTGGATGAAAAACCCATGAAAAGAATCGTCATAAAACACAAAATCTATGGGAATTGTTTTCCAAAGCCTCTCAAACCAGGAAGCAAACGAATAACTTCTATATGACCTTGACAGTTTTGTATTTGGCAAAGTTTTGTATTTTTTTGGAGGGGGATTTTTTTTAGAGAAAATAGTAAAATCTATGATTTTCTGAGCAAAAAAATAAGATTTGGGAAAATGTAAAAACCATGACCTTAAGGGGCACATTTACTAATCCACGAATCCGAACCCCGAACGGCAAAAATTCGTATTGGAACCGAAAATTTCTGAACTTTTTCGTCGCCGTCGTGACTTTTTCGTATTTTTCACGACTTTTCGTTGCGAATTTTTTGTATTGAACGATCGTAAACACCGGGAAAACCTTTCTGACTTTGATCCTTCAGTGCATTGGCTCGATCAGTTCACCTGCGTATGAAAGAACGTTCTTTCGTTCAATCCGAAACTTTCGGTAAGGTGATAAAAAGTCGGGGAAAATACGAAAAAGTCCGACGGCGGCGAAAAAGTCAGATCATTACAAAAAAAAAAACGCATTCAGACGCCTTCGGAGCGTTCGTGGATTAGTAAATCTACCCCTTAGTATATCTGCCCCATAATAGCAAATAATTATAGCAGGAACATTAGTACCATTAAATTACAACCCATAGACTTACACTGTACACTGGGAAAATTAGTAGTATCACATAAAAACCAATTAGATGATTGCTTTCAATGTTCAACTTGCAGTTGGCTGTAGAAAACTAATCACTGATTGGTTGCTATGGGTTACTGCCCAAGTGCAAATCTGCCCAGTGTTTATAAATAAGCTCTACTATTTTGTAACCACAACATTTACAATGGAAAACGTCCTGAAATGATTATAATACTGATATTCTTTCTTTATCCACAGTACATTGATACAGACAATGAACAGCAAAAACACAAGAAGGGTTTAACCACAGTCTGAGTTTATCTTTGTTTAATTTTACTGGGGGAATGCCACTTTTTAGAGGTAAGCGTTTGACGTTAGTTTCAGATTTTGATCTATACTACTATACATTGGTCATTCTTACTGGTAATACCAAAGAGATATGGAAAACCAAACCATAGTGTATACATTGGTTCTCGCTGGTCTATCTGATCTTCCAAGTCTTCAGCTCCCTCTGTTCCTGGTGTTTCTCCTCATCTATCTTATAACTCTGACTGGGAACCTTCTCATCCTTCTCCTGATCTTCACTGATTCCCATCTTCACACCCCCATGTACTTCTTCCTTGGAACCCTGGCATGTCTGGATATGAGTTACTCCTCTGTGACTGCCCCAAGAATGCTCTTTGATTTACTTATAGTAAGAAGGGACATCACTGTACCAGCTTGTATAACTCAGATCTACTTCTTTTTCTTTTTTGCTATCTCAGAAGCATTTGTGCTAGCAGTGATGTCCTATGACAGATACGTTGCTATCTGCCGCCCTCTTCACTACATGCTGTTAATGAGCTGGAACATTTGTGTCCAGCTTGTATCAGGGGTACTTGTTTTTGGGGCAGTACATTCCTTGGTGCACACTCTTTTTTTGACCAAACTGACCTTTTGCAGGCCTGATGCTTTGCAAAGTTTCTTTTGTGACCTGCCCCAGTTGCTTCAGGTCTCCTGTAGTGACACATTCATTAATAAATTGCTTATATTTTTCTCTGGGATAATGTTTGGATTTGTTATTTTAGTGGTTACATTTTACCCATATGTCACTATAATCAACACAGTTTTGAAAATCCCATCAAGAAACATGAGAGCCAAAGCTTTCTCCACCTGTTCCTCCCATCTAACTGTGGTCTTTCTATTTTATGGTTCTTTCTTCTTCAATTACTTGCGCCCAAATGCAAAGTATCATTTCACAGAGGACAAAGTGGCTTCTGTATTTTATGCAATATTAACCCCATTTTTAAACCCTCTGATCTACAGTCTGAGGAACCAGGAGCTCAAAGCCTCACTAAGAAGGTCTTCACATAGATGTATAGGAGGTTAAGTAAAACATGAAGGCCAGATTACTATATCTATATCATGATAATTTGTTTTATTAGGACGGCATGCAGATCAATACAAAAGTTGAAAAATGTTCAAAACTGCAGAAAATGTACTAACCTCTTTAAATGCAATGGGTGTTTTTATGACTTTTTTGCACAAAATTCTTTGAAGTCAAGGGATGTAGTGATGAGCGAATCTGTCCCGTTCCGCCATAAAATTTGCGAAACGACAAGAGAATTGGTGAAATGCATTTGTTGCGCAATTTTTTTTGTTGCCCGCGTCTATTTTTTGTCGCTTGCGTCTATATTTTTTTGCCGCCTGCGTCTATTTTTTGTCGCCTGTGTCTATTTTTTTGTCGCCCATGCTTTGTTGCCCAATTTCTTGCCCCATTTCTCGCCCAATTTTGACGCTACTGCACCTTTTTTTGATGCCTTTTTTGTCGCGACCACGTGAAATTTGAAGCGCAACAAAAAAAAATTCTGCACACCGATTTTTCACGGAAATTCACTTCAAATCCATGCCTGGCGAAAAAATTCGCTCATCAATACAGGGATGTTTTTTTTTTCTGCACAAAATGTGTTGACCTTAATGGATGTACTATAGTTTCAAGGCTTTTTTATTTCAAAATGCATTGAAGTCAATGAATGTTTTTTATATACTTTTTTCACTGTGAAATTTTGCTGTGGTTTGGTGCGTCGTAACAACAATGTTTTTTTGGACGTGCGCAACAATTTTTTTTTTTTTACGTGCGGCTTTTTTTTTAAGCTTGGCAAAGTTTTCTGTGGCGCAAAATCAGCGAAATGAATGAATAACGGGAAATGACACATTACAAACAAAATTGTCACGCGCATCATAAAAATTTGTTGGGCGCGTCTTTTTTTTTGCACGAGTTTCTATACATTTTTTGCTCTTTCTTTACATTTTTCGCTTGGTTATTTAGAAACAGGACAAACCCTATAACAGTGAAATCTCATTTAACTCATTATTTTCAATGAGTCTACCAACTTTAAAAAAGCGAGCGAGCGAGCGAGCGAGCAAGCGAGTGGATCTTCTCCCGATATCCCCCACCTACAGGTGGGCGATATCGGGAGAATCCAGGCTAATTCGATCGTTTGGCCCTGGAGCCAAACAATCGAATTATAATGATGGGTATGGGAAAAGTCGGTCCGGGGACCACATCAACGAGCCGCCAAGCGAGCGGATCTTCTCCCGTTTGGCCCCAGGGCCGAATGATTGAATTAGCCTGGATTCTCCCGATATCGCCCACCCGTAGGTGGGGATATCGGGAGAATCCAGGCTAATTCGATCATTCGGCTCTGGGGCCAAACGATCGAATTATAATGATGGGCATAGGTAAAGTCGGTCCTGGGACCGCATCAATGAGTCGATGAGGTCCCCGACTAGATTTTCTAACCTGCCCAATCAAGATCTGGCTGATTTCAGGCCAGATATCGGTCGGGCAGGCTGTCAGTAGTCCCCATACACAGGCCGATTAGCTGCCGAATCTGTCTAAGGGACCCATATCGGCAGCTAGAATCGGCCCGTGTATGGGGGCCTTAAGTTATACACTAGTACCCCCAGGTCTTTTTCCATCAAGAATTTTCCTAACTTAGTGCCTTAAGAGTAAGTGGCAGCATTCAGTTTCATCCCGATTTCATTTTCTAAAATTGTTAGGATGTTTCTGAAAATCAGAGAATTATTTTCAATGAGTCTACCAAAAAAAAAAAAAAAGGGAAAAAACTAAAAAAATTGGAATTGAAAAAATCATTTCCATTTTTCTGGGACAACTCCTATTGACTTCTACATGAACTTGTCAGCTTTAAAAAGACTAATTTTGACATTTTATCTTTTTTACATTTGTCCCTTTTTTTTGCCCATAATAAATCTTGAACATTTGAATTTTGGAAGCTCTTTTTGAACACAAAAAAGAAATCAAATGTGAACATCGATAAATCTGCCCCATTGATAAGTCTGCTTTGCAAAGCTTCCCTGTAGTTTGTATCTATTATTGTAATGTCCCCTGCTCTATTCATTTATTATTCTGCTATTATTCTGTATATACGCAAAATATACTTACAATACCTTGCTAGCCCTTCCTGCTTTGTAAAGGGAATGAATTACTCTCTCCTATTTGCTGACTGCCATTGCTTGTTACAACTAAAGGTCCCCATACACCTTCAGATCCGCTCGCTTGGCGATGTTGACAAGCGAGTGGATCTTCCACCAAGGGGTGAGCGATATCGGGAGAATCCAGGCTAATTGGTCAATGGGCAATTTTGCTGCACTGTATAGTTCTGCATTAAATCTAGTACAGGTATAGGACCCATTATCAAGAATGCTCGGGACCAAGGGTATTCCGGATAAGGGGTCTTTCCATAATTTGGATCTCCATACCTTAAGTCTACTAAAAAAATCAACAAAACATTAATTAAACCCAATGGGATTGTTTTGCATCCAATAAGGATTATTTTTATCTTAGTCGGGATCAAGTACAAGGTACTGTTTTATTATTACAGAGAAAAGGGAATCATTTAACCATGAAATAAACCCAATAGGGCTGTTCTGCCCCAATAAGGGGTAATTATATCTTAGTTGGGATCAAGTACAGGTACTGATTTATTATTACAGAGAAAAGGGAATCATTTAACCATGAAATAAACCCAATAGGGCTGTTCTGCCCCAATAAGGGGTAATTATATCTTAGTTGGGATCAAGTACAGGTACTGTTTTATTATTACAGAGAAAAGGGAATCATTTAACCATTAAATAAACCCAATAGGACTGTTCTGCCCCAATAAGGGGTAATTATATCTTAGTTGGGATCAAGTACAGGTACTGTTTTATTATTACAGAGAAAAGGGAATCATTTAACCATGAAATAAACCCAATAGGGCTGTTCTGCCCCAATAAGGGGTAATTATATCTTAGTTGGGATCAAGTACAGGTACTGTTTTATTATTACAGAGAAAAGGGAATCATTTAACCATTAAATAAACCCAATAGGGCTGTTCTGCCCCAATAAGGGGTAATTATATCTTAGTTGGGATCAAGTACAGGTACTGTTTTATTATTACAGAGAAAAGGGAATCATTTAACCATTAAATAAACCCAATAGGGCTGTTCTGCCCCAATAAGGGGTAATTATATCTTAGTTGGGATCAAGTACAGGTACTGTTTTATTATTACAGAGAAAAAGGAAATCATTTTTAAAAATTAAAAAAATTTGATTAAAATGGAGTCTATGGGAGACAGGCTTTCCGTAATTCGGAGCTTTCTGGATAACGGGTTTCTGGATAAGTGGTCTCATACCTGTACTCGTATTTACCTTGGAATTAACTTTTAGTATGATGTAGAGACCAATATTGCAATTGGTCTTCATTTCTTATTTTTTGCAGTTTTTCAATTATTTGGTGTTTTGTTTAGCAGCTCTTCAGTTTGGAATATCAGCCGCTATCTGGTTGCTAGGGTCCAAATTACTATAGCAACCAGGGAGTGGTTATAATGAGAGACTGGGAAATGAATAGGAGAGAACCTGAACACAAAAATTAATAATAAAAAGGACCAATAACAATAAAATTGTAGCCTCACAGAGCAATAGTTTTTGGTTGCCGGGGTCAGTGACCCCCCCATTTTGAAAGCTGGAAAGAGGCAGAAGAGAAAGGCAAATAATTCAAAAACTATAACAAATAAATAATGAAGACCAATGGAAAATTGGCCTTTCTATAACATGAACCATTGTGTATTTGTATTATTTTTGCTAATGAGTTTATTTCTATCAGCTAGAAGATAAGCTGAAGGCCCAATGGGAGTGACCGTGCCAATTCCAACCAACCCCTTTGGGGATCATTAGTTATAAAACAAAAGGAAGAAAAATAAAATAAAACTCGCCAATAAAAACACATGACAAAAGCAGTTTAGTCTTTAGAACAATATATATATATATATATTGCTCAATCCGGTCTACATAGTTTGGTACAAAAACATACACCGTACCAACCAGGTACCTTACATATAGAGATAATGATGTCATTTTCCCATCATTATATGGCACAGGAATCAGACATGGGGTTAAAGGGACAGACTTGTTCAGTGCTGGGAAACTGTGCTTAATGCTCCCAACTCCAATTGCAGGAACAGAGAACAGGGAGCCAGATTTATACAGATCAGCTGGGATTCTCATTGGAGGATTCTTTTGCATTTCAATGCTGCCAATGCGGGCCCTAGAGAGCTGGGAAAGTTTTATTGTGCACTATTGCTTTAAGAATACAACCCTGATGTTGCTGGACTACAGCTCCCAGCATGCCTCACCCTTCATTATATGTTACATGTAACGTTGGGTTGAGCAGTACAGCAAGGGTTTATATCCCCTTTAAGCAATAGGCTGTGCCCGTGTATGGGTACATTTCCCAGACAAATACATGTCAGACCACAGGAGCTTTGACGTGGCCAGGGGCAGTCCAAGCCAACTGGGCACCCTAGGAAACCCAGTCGGCCACCTTGGCTCTGGGTTACAATGTACATTTAATCCATTCAGTGAGTGACCAACAGATAACAGCGCTACAGGGTCTGTATGTATTTGAATTTAATGGGAGGGATGTAACACAGCAATGTCTAGTCTGCAGCCCTTCCCATCTCATAAATATAATGTATCTGGAATTGTATGCCTTTATATGGTCACAGAACCTCTTCAATATCCTTATCATTTACAGTAGGGGGTACATTATCCCTTATAATACATGAGTGATACTCAGAGTTCCCTGTATAACTCAGCCTGCAGCCTTGTGCCTTTATATGGGCACAGAACCCCTCAGTGACTGCTAATATCCTTATCATTTACAGTAGGGGGTACAGTATCCCTTATAATACATGAGTGATACTCAGAGTTCCCTGTATAACTCAGCCTGCAGCCTTGTGCCTTTATATGGGCACAGAACCCCTCAGTGACTGCTAATATCCTTATCATTTACAGTAGGGGGTACATTATCCCTTATAATACATGAGTGATATTCAGAGTTCCCTGTATAACTCAGCCTGCAGCCTTGTGCCTTTATATGGGCACAGAACCCCTCAGTGACTGCTAATATCCTTATCATTTACAGTAGGGGGTACATTATCCCTTATAATACATGAGTGATACTCAGAGTTCCCTGTATAACTCAGCCTGCAGCCTTGTGCCTTTATATGGGCACAGAACCCCTCAGTGACTGCTAATATCCTTATCATTTACAGTAGGGGGTACATTATCCCTTATAATACATGAGTGATACTCAGAGTTCCCTGTATAACTCAGCCTGCAGCCTTGTGCCTTTATATGGGCACAGAACCCCTCAGTGACTGCTAATATCCTTATCATTTACAGTAGGGGGTACATTATCCCTTATAATACATGAGTGATACTCAGAGTTCCCTGTATAACTCAGCCTGCAGCCTTGTGCCTTTATATGGGCACAGAACCCCTCAGTGACTGCTAATATCCTTATCATTTACAGTAGGGGGTACATTATCCCTTATAATACATCAATCTCACGAAAAAGCAAAACATTCACTAAATGCATTGACGTCAATGGGCATTTTTTCCCTCACTTTTTCTCACTCCAAACACATTACAAATGAATTGACTTTATTTTGCGGTATTTTTCTCTTATTTTATAAAACTTGAATCCTGTTTCCTAAACTCAAAATCAAATGCAGCCGAGATCCCTTTTTTTTTAATCAGGGAAAACTTCATAATTCCTTTAGATAAAGTTTCTAATCAATATTTTATTTCAGTTCCCCATTAACTTGCGCTCCCTAACTAAACGGGTGGATAATTATTGATTTATGCTGTGTTCCCGTGGCAACAAGGAAGCCATCATTATTTTAGAACTTGAGTTCAGGTTTGGTAACCATGGCAACAGTGAAGGCATTGTGATGTCATAGTGTTTACTGCAGCGACTTCAGTCTGTGTTCCCATGGCAACAGGGCATTGTGATGTCATCCTTATCAGATCAGATAAGGAGGCGTCACTGACAATCCCTTTACCATTTGTTGGATAGAAGCCAATCAGAGCGCAGTGTTTCTGTTTGTCTCTATTCCATCATTTGTTTTATTCAGATCTGATTCAATCGAATTACCTGTAAGTAATATCTAACTATTAGTTATTCATTTATAAGAAAATAAAATTATTTAATCGTATATAGAAAAAATAGCTGGGGGGGAATTATAAAGTCTGCAAATATTTTTTGAAAATGGTTGTTTTTGCCCGTAATCGTTACACTTTGCGCTGCTGGGCCCCTCCCTCCTTTATTTGCGAATCCCAGGGAAATGCCAATTGCGCCCAAACATTCCCCAATAAGATGGCTATTTCCCTGAGCCCCTGTGCGGGTTTCCCTGTGCGACTATAAATGCGCCGTTTGGGAAATCAGTTGAGCGAATATTTTTTTCCGGCGCCAAAGTGGCGGCGTCACTGGGAGGCGGAGTGTGCGCATAAATATTCCCAGTGTGTGAATGGGCCGTATTTAATGAGCTTCTGCGGGAATTTCCCAATTATGTTTGCGCATTAAATGCGCCAGTCTTACATATAAATATACTGCATTCGCCTTTACGCCCAGGCCTTTCCCAGGCAATATAGGGAAGCCATTCTACCATTTAGTAGCCATGTTGTTGCCATGGAGCCAATCTGTGCAGCCATTGGGCCAGTTTGGGGCTCATTATTCATAGGTTCCCATCTTGAAAACTGCGGCCTATACATTTGTATCTAAATTATTTCTCTGCAACTCGAGTAATTATACTCTGCACTTTAACATTAACGGCCCAACCTACGTTCCACAGCTACAGTATAAGGGAGTAAATATATATATATACATATGTAGCCAAATAAATATATATATACAAATGTAGACTAATAAATATATACTGTATATATAGTCTTGTAAAGAATCGGCACTCACCAGTATCGGGCACAGGCTGGGTGCTGACAAAAATAATGCATCAAACTCAACAGTAGAAAGCACTCACAGCTATAGCATCAATCAAGTGAGTGATTTATTTCAGCATACCATCTACGCGTTTCGATCACCACAGGATCGTCATCAGGATGATAGACAGGAAGTGAAGTGTCAGGTTAAAAACCCGCAGTATCCAATCAGTGTTTATGCAACATTAACCCATTCAATAACATGTGCAAAGTGTAATCAAATATCAGGCACTTGAAAATCCCCATATGATCAAAAATAGAATAATTATCAAACATCTAGACTCATGATAATACATAAACTAGGACATATCCCATATATATCAATGTAGTAAGCCACATGGCAAAGCTCATAGTGAGATATAATTTTAAAACACATATAAGTCAATCTATCAAGACACATGACAAAGTCACATGTCATATCTAAAAATTGAGTTTACAAAAATCACCATTAACTTCAATACTCATCTAAACTCATGCTAATACATAAACTAAGACATATCCCATATATATCAATGTAGTAAGCCACATGGCAAAGCTCATAGTGAAAAATAATTTTAAAACACATATAAGTCAATCTATCAAGACACATGAAAAAGTCACATGTCATGTCTAAAAATGTAATTTATAAATATCACCATAACCTTCAATACTCATCTAAACTCATGCTAATACATAAACTAAGACATATCCCATATATATCAATGTAGTAAGCCACATGGCAAAGCTCATAGTGAAATATAATTTTAAAACACATATAAGTCAATCTATCAAGACACATGACAAAGTCACATGTCATGTCTAAAAATTGAGATGATAAATATCACCATTAACTTTAATACTCATAAGCATTAACTATTACATACTGATAGGGAAAATAAGTTACCCACCCAAAATTATAATGTGATAAAAACAACGTGTTGTAAAAAATTATTTCAATTTCATAGTGAGATTTAGGAACAAATAAATGGACAAAGATTGTCCAATAATAATAAAAAAACATTTCTTACAATCTTTATAAAGTTAAAAGCAATCACACTTAAAAAACATTTAAGGAAGTCACTAGTCACTATCTCAATTTTTAGACATGACATGTGACTTTGTCATGTGTCTTGGTAGATTGACTTATATGTGTTTTAAAATTATTTTTCACTATGAGCTTTGCCATGTGGCTTACTACATTGATATATATGGGATATGTCTTAGTTTATGCAGTATCATGAGTTTAGATGAGTATTGAAGTTAATGGTGATATTTATAAACTCAATTTTTAGATATGACATGTGACTTTGTCATGTGTCTTGATAGATTGACTTATATGTGTTTTAAAATTATTTTTCACTATGAGCTTTGCCATGTGGCTTACTACATTGATATATATGGGATATGTCTTAGTTTATGTATTATCATGAGTCTAGATGTTTGATAATTATTCTATTTTTGATCATATGGGGATTTTCAAGTGCCTGATATTTGATTACACTTTGCACATGTTATTGAATGGGTTAATGTTGCATAAACACTGATTGGATACTGCGGGTTTTTAACCAGACACTTCACTTCCTGTCTCTCATCCTGATGACGATCCTGTGGTGATCGAAACGCGTAGATGGTATGCTGAGATAAATCACTGACTTGATTGATGCTGTAGCTGTGAGTGCTTTCTACTGTTGAGTTTGATATATATATATATATATAGACATATGTAGCCAAATAAATATATATATATAGACATATGTAGCCAAATACATATATATACTGTATATATACATATGTAGACAAATAAATACATATATATATATATATTACTTCCCAGTACACACTATGCGAGTTTATCTACAACTGAATGAATGTAAGTTTAAACGACACTACCAGCCAATTAGAGCCCAGTTCCGACCCAATTGATAGTACATAGAGGAAAGGAATATGTTCTGCCTGTGGGAGCTGCTGTACATCCCTAGTGTAATTAGGCACAGGCTGATATTGATTAAAACAAGATGTCAATTTAATATGAGCTTCATCTCATAGAAATAAAACACATTTTAAAAACAATAATTAGTAATCATTAAGTTGCACTTCCTAAGCAAACACTTGGGGAAGCTATGGTTACCATGGCAACAGTGAAGGCATTGTGATGTCATAGTGTTTACCGCAGTGAATTCAATCTGTGTTCCCATGGCAACAGGGCATTGTGATGCCATCCTTATCAGATAACCAGATCAGATAACCATTTACCATTTGTTGGATAGAAGCCAATCAGAGCGCAGTGTTTCTGTTTGTCTCTATTCCATCATTTGTTTCATTCAGATCTAATTCAATCAAATTACCTGTAAGTAATATCTAACTATTAGTTATTCTAATATAAGAAAATTGAATTATTTAATTGTATATAGAAAAATAGCTGGGGGGGAATTATAAAGTCTGTGCACATTTTTCACAAATGGTTGTTTTTGCCCCTAATCGTTACACTTTGCGCTGCTGGGCCCCTCCCTCCTTTATTTGCTAATCCCAGGGAAATGCCAATTGCGCCCAAACATTCCCCAATAAGATGGCTATTTCCCTGAGCCCCTGTGCGGGTTTCCCTGTGCGACTATAAATGCGCCGTGTGGGAAATCAGTTGAGCGAATATTTCTTTCCGGCGCCAAAGTGGCGGCGTCACTGGGAGGCAGAGTGTGCGCATAGATATTCCCAGTGTGTGAATGGGCCGTATTTAATGAGCTTCTGCGGGAAATTCCCAATTATGTCTTACATATAAATATACTGCATTCACCTTTACGCCCAGTCCTTTCCCAGGCAATATAGGGGAGCCATTCTACCATTTAGTAGCCATGTTGTTGCCATGGAGCCAATCTGTGCAGCCATTGGGCCAGTTTGGGGCTCATTATTCATAGGTTCCCATCTTGAAAACTGCGGCCTATACATTTGTATCTAAATTATTTCTCTGCAACTCGAGTAATTATACTCTGCACTTTAACATTAACGGCCCAACCTACGTTCCACAGCTACAGTATAAGGGAGTAAATATATATATATACATATGTAGCCAAATAAATATATATATATACAAATGTAGACTAATAAATATTTATATATATATATATATATAATGCACAACAGAAGCCGGCACTCACGTATAGAACAAATTAATATGCCTGGGTGCAGTCCCAAAGAGATGTATACGAATTCTTGGAGAAAGGTACCGCTTACGCAGGACTTAGTTGTCATGCCACTACAATAAAACTTCTGAATTGAACTCTAAGGGGCCCATTTACTTACTCACGAACCGGCCGAATGCGTCCGATGGCGTTTTTTTTCATAATGATCGGTATTTGGAGATTTTTCGGAAAATGATCGCGACTTTTTAGTTGCCATTCCGAATGTTGCGCAAAATTTGGCGATTTTTTTGTAGCGTTAAAACTTGCGCGAAAAGTTGCGCCTTTTTCGTAGCCATTCCAAAAGTTGCGCAAAATGTTGCGATTTTTTCGTAGCGTTTGGATTCATTCAAGCTTCAGTATGGTGACTTTGCTTGGGCCGGGTAGGAGCTGCAGAGTGCCATTGAGCCCTATGGGAGGCTTTCCTTGGGCCGGGTTGGAGCTGCAGAGTGCCATTGAGCCCTATGGGAGACTTTCCTTGGGCCGGGTTGGAGCTGCAGAGTGCCATTGAGCCCTATGGGAGACTTTCCTTGGGCCGGGTTGGAGCTGCAGAGTGCCATTGAGCCCTATGGGAGGCTTTCCTTGGGCCGGGTTGGAGCTGCAGAGTGCCATTGAGCCCTATGGGTGACTTTCCTTGGGCCGGGTTGGAGCTGCAGAGTGCCATTGAGCCCTATGGGAGACTTTCCTTGGGCCAGGTTGGAGCTGCAGAGTGCCATTGAGTCCTATGGGAGACTTTCCTTGGGCCGGGTTGGAGCTGCAGAGTGCCATTGAGCCCTATGGGAGGCTTCCAAAATCATGCTAAGTCTGAAAGTTTCGCCCGCCGCTTACGAGCGTTCAATACGAAAAAGTCGCGACAAGATACAAGCGAATCGTAATGGCTACGAAAAACTCGCGTTTTTTCGCGAAATTCATATTGGTAACGAAAAAGTCGCGACAATTTCCGAAAAGTCGTAAAGGCGCCAAAAAAAATCGCAAAAAATACGAAAAAGTCGCAAAATGTTCGGTATCCAATCAGAATTTTTCCAATTCGGATTCGAATTCGTGTCTTAGTAAATCAGCCCCTAAGTCCTGCGTGAGCGGTACCTTTCTCCAAGAATTCGTATATATTTATATATATATATATATACTGTATATATGCATATGTAGACAAATAAATATATATATATACATATGTAGACTAATAAATATATATATAGATATGTAGACAAATAAATATATATATATACATATGTAGACGTATATATATATATATACATATGTAGACAAATAAATATATATATACATATGTAGACTAATAATTATATATATACAAATATAGACAAATAAATATATATATACATATGTAGACAAAAATATATATATATACATATGTAGACAAACAAATATATATATACATATGTAGCCAAATAAATATATATATATATATAGAGGTGGATAACGAAGAAGCCGCTCTCACAGGACTTATGTGTAAAATAAAAGGTCTTTTTATTTAAATGGTGAACTGACGTTTCGGCTGAAAACCACAGCCTTTCTCAAAGTTACAACACAGAGTGAATACAAACATTATATACCACAACCGGCGGGAAAATACAGACAAAAAACGTGAGGATGTGACGTCACACATTACCGTATCAAAACATCTAAAAAAAACAGTGGAAAATACTAACACAAATGAAATGAACACAACATAATTTCGCATCATTTTGGTAAAACATAATAATTGATATATGGAGTCATTATGTCCAATCACTACAAACAGACATAAGAGATAAGCATAAACAACACAAAAAAATCGTGAATTGTAGAAATAAACTTGCAAAAGCATAGGGATAGAACGAGAACTTATACAATAAAGAGAACATCATAGCGCTATGCATCAGTGCATCGGTTACAGTTTAACCACATATATGGAGCACATACATAGGGGCTGATTTACTAATCCACGAATCCGAATCCCGAATGGGAAAACATCGGATTGGAAACAAACATTTTGCGACTTTTTCCGCGTTTTTCCCGTCGCCGTCGCGACTTTTTCGTAGCCGCTACGACTTGCGCGAATTGTCACGGCTTTTTCGTAGCCGCTACGACAACTTTTTCATATTGAGCGCTAATAAACGGCGGGCAAACCTTTCCGGTTTTTGCACAACGGCTACGAAAAAGTCGTGACGATTCGCGCAAGTCGTAACAGCTGCGAAAAAGTCATGACCATTTACTAAAAAGTTGCGATGGCGACGAAAAAAATCGCAAAATACCGATCATTACGAAAAAAACGCATTCGGGCGTTTTCGTGGATTAGTAAATCTGCCCCCACAGAGTGCATATATGCATCCCAGGCAACAGATACGGGGAAACTTACTCATTGGAAGTTCCGCTTGGTGCATAGAGGGTCTCAGACTAGCCCCCACGATCAAGACGCGTACAAGCCAGTTGTCACTGTCGCACCAAACGTAAAGAACGGTCGCCGTTTGTCAAATAAAATAAGTGGCGATAGCTGACACACTAGTAGTACGGAAGGGGATAGCGATCGGTACAGGGGACGCTGGTAATCAGCTTAGGGGAATGTACATACACTTAGCAGGATATGTCCCGGCTATAATCATTGAGTAGTAGTTTACTCAGGGGGACAATCCAATCCGACCAGTTATCATTAATCTTAATAGTGATAGCGCCAAGGGGAAAAAAATAAAATAAATATATATATACAGCCAAATAAATATATATATATATATATATAAATACATATGTAGCCAAATAAATTTATATATATATTACTTCCCAGTACACACTATGCGAGTTTATCTACAACTGAATGAATGTAAGTTTATACGACACTACCAGCCAATTAGAGCCCAGTTCCGACCCAATTGATAGTACATAGAGGAAAGGAATATGTTCTGCCTGTGGGAGCTGCTGTACATTCCTAGTGTAATTAGGCACAGGCTGATATTGATTAAAACAAGATGTCAATTTAATATGAGCTTCATCTCATAGAAATAAAAGACTTTTTAAATACAATCATTAATAATCATTAAGTTGCATTTCCTAAGCAAACACTCAGGGAAGCTATGGTTACCATGGCAACAGTGAAGGCATTGTGATGTCATAGTGTTTACCGCAGTGAATTCAGCTTTGTGTTCCCACGGCAACAGGGCATTGTGATGTCATCCTTATCAGATAACCAGATCAGATAAGCAGGCTTCACTGACAATCCCTTTACCATTTGTTGGATAGAAGCCAATCAGAGCGCAGTGTTTCTGTTTGTCTCTATTCCATCATTTGTTTTATTCAGATCTAATTCAATCAAATTACCTGTAAGTAATATCTAACTATTAGTTATTCTAATATAAGAAAATCGAATTATTTAATCGTATATAGAAAAATAGCTGGGGGGGAATTATAAAGTCTGTGCATATTTTCCGCAAATGGTTGTTTTGCACCAGTTTTGCCCTTAATCGTTACACTTTGCGCTGCTGGGCCCCTCCCTCCTTTATTTGCTAATCCCAGGGAAATGCCAATTGCGCCCAAACATTCCCCAATAAGATGGCTATTTCCCTGAGCCCCTGTGCGGGTTTCCCTGTGCGACTATAAATGCGCCGTTTGGGAAATCAGTCGAGCGAATATTTCTTTCCGGCGCCAAAGTGGCGGCGTCACTGGGAGGCAGAGTGTGCGCATAAATATTCCCAGTGTGTGAATAGGCCGTATTTAATGAGCTTCTGCGGGAAATTCCCAATTATGTTTGCGCATTAAATGCGCCAGTCTTACATATAAATATACTGCATTCACCTTTACGCCCAGTCCTTTCCCAGGCAATATAGGGAAGCCATTCTACCATTTAGTAGCCATGTTGTTGCCATGGAGCCAATCTGTGCAGCCATTGGGCCAGTTTGGGGCTCATTCATAGGTTCCCATAGTGAAAACTGCGGCCTATACATTTGTATCTAAATTATTTCTCTGCAACTCGAGTAATTATACTCTGCACTTTAACATTAACGGCCCAACCTACGTTCCACAGCTACAGTATAAGGGAGTAAATATATATATATACATATGTAGCCAAATAAATATATATATATACATATGTAGCCAAATAAATATATATATACAAATGTAGACAAATAAATATATATATACAAATGTAGACAAATAAATATATATATACAAATGTAGACAAATAAATATATATATACAAATATAGACAAATAAATATATATATATAGAGGTGGATAAGGAAGAAGCCGCTCTCACAGGACTTATGTGTAAAATAAAAGGTCTTTTTATTTAAATGGTGAACTGACGTTTCGGCTGAAAACCACAGCCTTTCTCAAAGTTACAACACAGAGTGAATACAAACATTATATACCACAACCGGCGGGAAAATACAGACAAAAAACGTGAGGATGTGGCGTCACACATTACCGTATCAAAACATCTAAAAAAAACAGTGGAAAATACTAACACAAATGAAATGAACACAACATAATTTCGCATCATTTTGGTAAAAAATAATAATTGATATATGGAGTCATTATGCCCAATCACTACAAACAGACATAAGAGATAAGCATAAACAATACAAACAAATCGAGAATTGTAGAAATAAACTTGCAAAAGCATAGGGATAGAACGAGAACATATACAATAAAGAGTACATCATAGCGCTATGCATCAGTGCATCGGTTACAGTTTAACCACATATATGGAGCACATACATAGGGGCTGATTTACTAATCCACGAATCCGAATCCCGAATGGGAAAACATCGGATTGGAAACGAAAAAGTCGCGACAATTCGCGCAAGTCGTAACGGCTGCGAAAAAGTCACGACCATTTACTAAAAAGTCGCGACGGCGACGAAAAAAATCGCAAAATACCGATCATTACGAAAAAAACGCATTCGGGCGCTTTCGATCCATTCGTGGATTAGTAAATCATCCCCATAGAGTGCATATATGCATCCCAGGCAACAGATACGGGGAAACTTACTCATTGGAAGTTCCGCTTGGTGCATGGAGGGTCTCAGCAGGGCCGCCATCAGAAATCACGGGGCCCCTCACAACAAAATTTTCTGGGCCCCACCCACCCAATGGCCCCTCCCACACCCCCAATGGCCCCTCCCATCAATACAAGGGACACACAGGCATTGGTAGCGAGGGCCCACTAAAACCTTGGTAGCCAGGGCCCCCCTAAAACATTTGTGGCCAAGGATTACGTTTTGCATTAGTGCCAGTGCCACTAAAACATTGCTAGCCTGCCCAGGGCCCCCTAAAACATTGGTGGTCCTCCCCCAGTGTCCCCTACAATGGCCCGCTCTCCGCTAATTCTTGCCGCTCCCCCCCACCACCACCCCCCCACCCCACAGAATCCTCCTTCTTCTTCCAGGGTCCCCCAAGCATCCTGCTGGTTCCTTCAGGGGCCCCCCCAAGCATCCTCCACCTTCCCCAGGGCCCCCCCCAAGCATCCTCCACCTTCCCCAGGGCCCCCCCAAGCATCCTCCACCTTCTCCCAGGGCTCCCCCAAGCATCTTCCACCTTCCCCCAGCCCCCCCCCCCCCAAACATCCTCCACTTTTCCCCCAGGCCCCCCAAACATCCTCCACCTTCCCCCCAGGCCCCCCCCAAACATCCTCCACCTTCCCCCAGGGCCCCCCCAAGCATTTTCCGCCTTCCCCCAGGGCCCCCCCAAGCATCTTCCACCTTCCCCCAGGGCCCCCCCAAACATCCTCCACCTTTCCCCCAGGCCCCCCCCCAAACATCCTACACCTTCCCCCCAGGCCCCCCCCCAAACATCCTACACCTTCCCCCAGGCCCCCCCAAGAATCCTCCAGTCCTTCCCCCCCCCCCTGCCAGCATCTTTTTGCATCCTCCGGCTCCTACTCCCCTGTGACAGTTGTCCCGGGCCCGGGCGTTTAAAGGGGGCCTGGCCGTGCTCTGTTACTGTTATTGCTGGTATCCGCTGTGATGTCCCGAACTCGCCGCTGCATGTGCGCTTTTATAGGGTTGTGCCCCGTGTGTGTGACGTCAGTACGCACAGGGCGCAACCTTATAAAAGCGCACACGCAGCAGGGAGTTCGGGACATCACAGCGGATACCAGCAATAACAGTAACAGAGCCCGGCCGGGCCCCCTTTAAATGCCCGGGCCCGGGACAACTGTCCCCCTGTGCCCCCCTGATGGCGGCCCCGGGTCTCAGACTAGCCCCCACGATCAAGACGCGTACAAGCCAGTTGTCACTGTCGCACCAAAGAATGGTCGCCGTTCGTCAAATAAAATAAGTGGCGATAGCTGACACACTAGTAGTACGGAAGGGGATAGCGATCGGTACAGGGGACGCTGGTAATCATCTTAGGGGAATGTACATACACTTAGCAGGATATGTCCCGGCTATAATCATTGAGTAGTAGTTTACTCAGGGGGACAATCCAATCCGACCAGTTATCATTAATCTTAATAGTGATAGCGCCAAGGGGAAAAAAATAAATAAATATATATATATTACTTCCCAGTACACACTATGCGAGTTTATCTACAACTGAATGAATGTAAGTTTATACGACACTACCAGCCAATTAGAGCCCAATTCCGAGCCAATTGATAGTACATAGAGGAAAGGAATATGTTCTGCCTGTGGGAGCTGCTGTACATTCCTAGTGTAATTAGGCACAGGCTGATATTGATTAAAACAAGATGTCAATTTAATATGAGCTTCATCTCATAGAAATAAAAGACTTTTTAAATACAATCATTAATAATCATTAAGTTGCACTTCCTAAGCAAACACTCAGGGAAGCTATGGTTTCCATGGCAACAGTAAAGGCATTGTGATGTCATAGTGTTTACCGCAGTGAATTCAGCTTTGTGTTCCCACGGCAACAGGGCATTGTGATGTCATCCTTATCAGATAACCAGATCAGATAAGTAGGCTTCACTGACAATCCCTTTACCATTTGTTGGATAGAAGCCAATCAGAGCGCAGTGTTTCTGTTTGTCTCTATTCCATCAATTGTTTCATTCAGATCTAATTCAATCGAATTACCTGTAAGTAATATCTAACTATTAGTTATTCATTTATAAAAAAAATAATAAAATCTAATTATTTAATCGTATATAGAAAAAAATGCCGGGGGGGAATTATAAAGTCCGCGCATATTTTTCGCAAATGGTTGTTTCGCGCCTGTTTTTGCCCTTAATCGTTACACTTTGTGCTGCTGGGCCCCTCCCTCCTTTATTTGCAAATGCGAATTGCGCCCAAACATTCCCAAATTAGATGCAATTTAGTATCAGCAACAACATCGCAGTTTGTCTCCCTAATGACTAATTGGTTTAACTCGTTATTTTTCTCATTTAGGAATCACAACAATGTTTTCCAGAATTGGAAAAACCCTTAGGAACGTCTTTAGGTGTAACCCTAAGGTAAGGCTCAGCCTGGTCTCTTTACTATTCAGGGGACACAGAATGGGATTGGCTGCTGGGGCTCTATCATATCGTTAGGAATTAAGGATTCTAATTAGCGTAAACGCCCCAAAGTCATATATATATAATTGCTCTGAGTCTTGTTACAAACAATTAGACTTCCCGTTAGTATTTCTGTTCCCACTGCTGATATCTCGGCATGATTCTATAATGATAATTCTGAATTATAAAGAACAAAAGCTCCATTGGGCCCATCCCTGCCCCCCAAGCAATGCATAAGGTTTCTCTCATGGTTACACACACACACACACACATATATATATATATAATGATGGGAGAATCTGTCGATAAATTTGCAAAACCACAAAAATGGGCTTAACGCATTGAAGTCAATGGCATTTTTTCCAATGTTTTTTCTCCAGATACACTGAAGTCAATGGCATTTTTCCCTCAATTATTTTTCCTACTCCAAATACATTGACGTTAATGGGTGTTTTTCTATCTATCTATCTATCTATCTATCTATCTCTATCTATAACACATTGAAATCAGTAGGTGTTTTTTCTCATGCCAAATACATTAAAGTCAATGACATTTTTTCCAATGTTTTTTCTCCAAATACACTGAAGTCAATGGCATTTTTCCCTCAATTCTTTTTCCTACTACAAATGCATTGAAGTTAATGGAATCTATCTATCTATCTATCTATGTATCTATCTATCTATCATCTATCTATCTGTCTGTCTGTCTGTCTATCTATCTATCATCTATCTATCTACCTGTCTGTCTGTCTGTCTATCTATCTATCTATCTATCTATCTATCTATCTATGTATCTATCTATCATCTATCTATCTATCTATCTATCTATCTATCATCTATCTGTCTGTCTGTCTGTCTGTCTATCTATAATCTATCTATCTATTATCTATCTGTCTGTCTGTCTGTCTGTCTGTCTGTCTGTCTATCTATCTATCTATCTGTCTGTCTGTCTGTCTGTCTATCTATCTATCTATCTATCTATCTATCTGTCTGTCTGTCTGTCTGTCTGTCTATCTATCTATCTATCTATAACACATTGAAATCAGTAGGCGGTTTTTCTCATGCCAAATACATTAAAGTCAATGACACGTTTTCCAATGTTTTTTCTCCAGATACACTGAAGTCAATGGCATTTTTCCCTCAATTCTTTTTCCTACTACAAATGCATTGAAGTTAATGGAATCTATCTATCTATCTATGTATCTATCTATCATCTATCTATCTACCTGTCTGTCTATCTATCTATGTATCTATCTATCTATCTGCCTGTCTATCTATCTATCTATCTATCTATCTATCTATCTATCTATAATCTATCTATCTATCATCTATCTGTCTGTCTATCTATCTATCTATAATCTATCTATCTATCATCTATCTGTCTGTCTGTCTATCTATCTATCTATCTATCTATATATCATCTATCTATCTACTTGTCTGTCTGTCTATCTATCTATCTATCTCTATCTATCTATAACACATTGAAATCAGTAGGTGTTTTTTCTCATGCCAAATACATTAAAGTCAATGACATATTTTCCAATGTTTTTTCTCCAAATACACTGAAGTCAATGGCATTTTTCCCTCAATTCTTTTTCCTACTACAAATGCATTGAAGTTAATGGGATCTATCTGTCTATCTATGTATCTATCTATCATCTATCTATCTATCTATCTATCTATCTATCTATCTATCTGTCTATCTATCTATCTATCTATCTATCTATCTATCTATCATCTATCTATCTATCATCTATCTATCTATCTAACTGTCTGTCTGTCTATCTATCTATCTATCTATCATCTATCTATCTATCTATCATCTATCTATCTACCTGTCTGTCTGTCTGTCTATCTATCTATCTATCTACCTGTCTGTCTGTCTATCAATCTATCTATCTCTCTACCTGTCTGTCTGTCTGTCTGTCTATCTCTATCTATAACACATTGAAAAAAGTAGGCGTTTTTTTCTCATGCCAAATACACTGAAGTCAATGACATTTTTCCCTCAATTCTTTTTCCTACTACAAATGCATTGAAGTTAATGGGTGTTTTTCTATCTATCTATCTATCTATCATCTATCTATCTATCTATCTATCTATCTATCTATCTATCTATCTATCTATCTATCATCTATCTATCTATCATCTATCTATCTATCTATCTATCTATCTATCATCTATCTATCTAATCTGTCTGTCTGTCTGTCTATCTATCTATCTATCTAATCTATCTGTCTGTCTGTCTGTCTGTCTATCTATCTATAACACATTAAAGTCCGTTGCCGGTTTTTCTCATGCCAAATGCATTACAGTCAATGGACATTTTTTCTCACTGGAAATACATTCAAATCAATAGAATTTGTTTTGCTACAGATATAAACACACAGTATATGTAATAATGTTTAATGGTGTTTATCCCATTTCTCTCCCAACAGGATGTTCCTAAAAAAACGCAACGTGTCTCGGACACGGGAGCCAAGGAGCCTTCAGGTGCGCTATCCCAGGAGCCATTGCTCTCTATTCCTCTTATTCTACTCACTCCTTAACCCCATCAGCCCTCCTTCCCTCTATATGTAACATTCATACACTAAACACTGCCTGGGAATCTCATGGATGTTTATTTGTTACTATAGGATCTACAACAACAACTGGAAGGCTCAGAAGACTCGGCCGAATATTCACCACCATGTGTGGCTCTAGGGTCAGGGTAAGGCTGAAAGCTTCTCGTATAGAATAACCCATAGTATTAAACATAGCCGGTACCTGCCTGACAGGCATTAGTAGCAGCGCCCTGTGTTTTAGGTTTTATGGTTATTTTACCTTTAAATTACGCTTTAGTATCACGGAGATATTGATATTCAGAAAAGATTAGCAATATTTATTTATTTTTTTGTAATTATTTATTAGAATTGTATGTAGTTGCTAGGGCTCAGTTTACCCTAGCAACCAGGCAGTGCTCTGGCAGACTGGAATATAATTAGTAGAGGCCCTGAACAAAAAGATAATCTATACGACATAATATAATTGTAGCCTCGCAGAGCAATAGATTTCTTGCCCGTTGGGGTCAGTGACCCCCATGTAAAAGCTGGAAAGAGGCAGAAGGGGTAAAAAAAAGCCCCTAGGCTTATGTTATTGGTTATAGTTGGTGATGAAGGTTTGTGTTTCACCCTGGAATTTTGAGATGTTCAGATGAAACCCTATTATATTGCACTACGGGGATTTTTGGGGGGTGTTTATTAGTTTTTTTTGTATCTTTTCCTAAATTCCCCTGTTGTTCTCTCCCCGTAGGACTGCAGCGGTCTCACCCTTGTGACTGCTCCTCCCTGTCCCCAACAACTGGTCCTCCAACTGGCGGCCGCTGAACGAGTGGCATCAGGGCCAGTTTCCCACGAAATTCTCCCTCAGGGGAAGAATGTAAGTTTTTATTTTGACTGATCCAAACTTGTCGCTTACAAACAAAATACTTTTGACATTAAGATTAATTGACATTAATATCTACGTTCATGCTGCTGTTACAGCAATACATTTGTACTAAATATATTCTAAATTAGTACAGGTATGGGACCTGTTATCCAGAATGCTCGGGACCTGGGGTTTTCCAGATAAGGGATCTTTCTGTAATTTTTTATTATTACAGAGAAAAGGGAATCATTTAACCATGAAATAAACCCAATAGGGCTGTTCTGCCCCAATAAGGGGTAATTATATCTTAGTTGGGATCAAGTACCGGTACTGTTTTATTATTACAGAGAAAAGGGAATCATTTAACTATGAAATAAACCCAATAGGGCTGTTCTGCCCCCAATAAGGGGTAATTATATCTTAGTTGGGATCAAATACAGGTACTGTTTTATTATTACAGAGAAAAGGGAATCATTTAACCATTAAATAAACCCAATAGGGCTGTTCTGCCCCCAATAAGGGGTAATTATATCTTAGTTGGGATCAAGTACAGGTACTGTTTTATTATTACAGAGAAAAGGGAATCATTTAACCATGAAATAAACCCAATAGGGCTGTTCTGCCCCCAATAAGGGGTAATTATATCTTAGTTGGGATCAAGTACAGGTACTGTTTTATTATTACAGAGAAAAGGGAATCATTTAACCATTAAATAAACCCAATAGGGCTGTTCTGCCCCCAATAAGGGGTAATTATATCTTAGTTGGGATCAAGTACAGGTACTGTAATTTTCTGCTTATAAGGGAGTCTATGGGAGATGGCCTTTTCGTAATTCAGAACTTTCTAGATAACGGGTTTCTGGATAAGGGATCCCATACCTGTATAAGTTACTGAGCTTTATTTCCTTAAACATATGCCACGGCCAGAGAGACAATTAAACACATATTATTCAAATGACAAGAGTCAATCTGAAATTGCAGACAACTAAAACTAACCACGTTGACCTGGAACCTAATACCTTATTTTTATTATAGGCCCTGTTATATTATTAATTATTATTGTACCAAATGCTAAGTATTCAGCTCAGGCCTATAGGTATTTGTTGGACTTCAGTGCTTAGTTTTGTATATTTCATTTCTCCAGGAATTCAGTAGCTATACTGAAGCTACGCAAACCTTTCAGCTTGCACTGAAAGGTAGAGAAGATGTAAAGGAAGATCTTGAGAAACGGGCTGAAGAGGAGGCGAAGGAATACGCCCGGCACCGGAACACCAGAATGATTCTGCAGGACAAAATAAAGGAACGTCTCCATAAAGAATCTCTGCAGGAAGCTGAACAATTTTCAGATCAGCAGAAACAGAGATTCATGGAGAATGAAAGCTGCAGAATCCTGGAAAAAGAAGCAAGAGAAGCAGGAGAAGAAGCGCGAGAAGAGGCGAAAAGAGAGCTAGCGAGCCTCAAGGTAAGGAATGTGCTTCATTACAGAATGCACCGGGAAGAGGACCGAGAAGATATGAAGAGACAAACAGATTTGCGTCTGAAAGAAAAGGAAAAGATGAAAACTCGCCAAGAAGAAGCCCTGGACGAGGCCCAAAAGGAAACAATGAAGAGAACCATAAGAAATGTGCTTCTTAATGAGCAAATAAAGATCGAAAAACAGCAGCAAGAAGCACAGAAGAAGGTGAGTTTGGGCTTGGAAAGGCTGGTCATGAACTATAATTACACTATATGTGCCCCTTATTGTCATATATTGTGTGTATATTATGTATAGTATAAGTTCCCAAAGGCTTTCCATGACAATATAAAGGCACAAGAACCCTTCCCTAGTGCTTTTATACAGATAAAGGTGGATAATATCTAAACCCCGTATGTAATAAAAGGCCCAACGTTTCCCCAATAGCAGTAACCCATAGCAACCAATCAGATTCTTGCTTTTAAACCAGGAAATGCTACCTGCTAGCTGATGTCCCTTTGAAAAGTAGTTTCAATAAGGAAACTAAGTCCTTTTTCAAACAAACTTTTTAAAGTTACAATAACATATTCGATGTATTAAATTCTATTTAGTTTCCTTTGACAATATTTTACGCTAAATCCTTTTTACATTGGATCTCTCTATAGGACATCAGCGAGGAGCCTCGGGTTGCCAGACGGATTGAGTTTCCCAAGAGGAGACCAGTTCAGATCCGGAAAGGTGATTTTTTTCTCCTACAAATACTTTACTAATTGATGTTCAACCATAAACCTGATCCCAATTCCCAACTAGAATAATGTACTAATGCACTGTATGTTCTATTCAATGGCTGCATTTTATATTATGGCCACGTTCACTAGTTTTTGAAAATAGTTCCTAATGGTTCTTGGTACGAGGCCATCGATATAATGTCGCCCAAACCAACAGCTTTAGACTTAGGCCTCAACTTATTCATTCCAACCAACAAACCGCCATTTTGTCCCCACAGTTCCCAGTGGTACTTGGGACTTAAACCTTTGTTTTTTTTCTTTTAATCAGCCCCTCTATGGAAGCTGGCTTCATTTATTGATTCTCCTGATGACTATAAGGTAAGTTGTTGCTGCAAAATAAATAGAGTAATAACTTCTGTTCTATTGATCATGAATTAATGGTGTTTCCTTCTCTTCTCTAGCGGAGAACTCAATATTATGAAATCATTGAAAAGATCGACGAAGCCCTTGGCCCAAGTGGGTTGGACAGAAGGTAATGATTATGATTCTAAGATATGTTTGTTGTACTGTCTGTGGTTTATTTGGGTTGGTGGATTGCATGAAATCTTACCCATTGTGCTTATATATATAAATGTTCTATAGGAACGCCTGTTTGGGCCGAGGTACCCTGCTATGTATATGCATCTCAGCCCATAACAGAGAAGGTACCAGAAACAGGTTTAATCAATTATATGTATTTCATTTCAGGCTGGTGGAGACGGCACCACCAACAATCGAGGATTTCCAGCTCCAGTCCTATCTCGGCGAGGGAACTTTCGGAAAGGTGAGCTTTCCCATCTCTATATGATATATCTAACCCTAAATCCTGTATAATATCCAATTTCCATTCTATTGTTTCTCCATGACAAACACCTAAATAGAACGGCAGCGGCAAATATGTATTGCACTTTATCTCATGAATCTCTTTCATTGCAGGTCTACAAGGCGCAACATAGAAAGTCCGGGAAGGTTGTTGCTATCAAGGCCATGGAAATGCACAATATCAACAAGATCCGTGCATTTAAAAGGTAAGTTATGGGTAAAATCCCAATGGGGGCGCTCTGAGACTAATGGGGTCTAATGGGGGGGGGCTCAGAGATGTAAATCAGTAACTGGGGGCTAATATAATGTAGAATAAGTGCATTTAGACATGAATTAAAGATAGGCCTTGCACAAACCTTAGATTGTAACACTGGTATATTCATTTTGAATCAGAAATCATTTTAGACCTAGAACTGTTGAACCTCCCCATACTCTCTCGGCCATAATTCAATGTGTATAATTATTTTTGTATTAACGTTGAATGGTTTTTATTTTCCAGGGTCGCCGTAGAGCAGCGAATCCTCCGGTTGGCTGATGAGGAACAATGTCCGTTCCTTGTCGGACTGCGCGGCTCCTTCCGGGCTCCAAACCATGTGTGTCTGGCTATGGAGTTTGCGGAAGGAGGAGATTTAGCTTCCTATACGGCTACAGGCGGAATTCCACTTGACGGAGTTCGGTAAGTACTAATTAGCTTTTAGGGAGCTCAACCCAAGGTCGATTACCCCTATGGCATTCTTACCACTATATGGACATAATACCATTATTATTGGGTCAATAACTCACTCAATAGGTAGAACATTGGCTTCTCTCCCACTAGTCACACAATACCATTTACTGGGAAACATGGGGGTCTGTTCATGTCGTTAAAGGTTTCAATGCAATTTCAATCCATGTTTATTCTTTGCAGATTCTATTCCGCCTGCATGGTTCTTGGCCTGCAATTTCTCCACCGGCACAACATCGCCCATAGGTAAGCAAAAATGAACCTTGAAGGGACATAGAGCCCTAATCCTAGAAATGATCACTTTTGTTATTTATGCTCAACCTCTGATATTAAATATATTTTTGCTTTATAATGAATAAATCAGTATGTATGACGTGCTTCTATTTTATTGTAGGGATATAAAAGTAGCCAATGTGCTGTTATGCAGCGATGGATACGCCCAAATTACCGACTTTGGGCTTTGCAAAGAAGGTAAGATAGCATTGGCCATATATATATAGATAGAGATAGATAATAAGAGCTATAGTGCACTGCTGCTCTTCTGTTCAGCCAATGAATGCAGCTGTTCTATGGATAAACTCTTTAACCTACTGTTTTCTTTCTGCTTCAGGAATGACGTTTGACAGGACAGCCTCATATTTATGTGGAACCCTACCCTATTTGGCCCCAGAAGTCATCAGGGCCAAATACACAAGGACGGCCGACTGGTGGTCACTTGGAGTGACCATCTTCAAGCTGCTTACCGGAACCGTAAGTAACCATTTATAGAAAAAAACTAGCCAATCACCGATAGAGTTTCCACAAATCCACTTTTTATCTACATTTTGTCCTCTTGTGTATAAATGTAGGCAGAGAAAAGGCCGATCTTCTGACTTCTGCTCTGTGTTGACAGTCGCGGCATCACCGTAATCCGCTCTGTACACTGATTGGCCAATGATGTGCCTGAGAATTTTGCCTGAGCAGAAGTCAGAGGCTCAGCCTTTTTCCCAGCCTGTGTTTCTACCCCAGCCAATAGAATACCTAGGGTCTGATTTACTAATCCACGAATCCGAATTCCGAATGGGAAAAAATCGAATTGGAAACTAACATATTGCGACTTTTTCGTATTCTTTGCGATTTGTTCGTCACTGTCGCGACTTTTTCATAGCCATTACGACTTTCGTGAATTGTTGCGACTTTTTCATAGCCAATACGACTTTCGTGAATTGTCACGACTTTTTCATAGCCAATACGACTTTTGTGAATTGTCGTGACTTTTTCATAGCCATTACGACTTTCGTGAATTGTCGTGACTTTTTCATAGTGAATTGTCGTGACTTTTTCATAGCCAATACGACTTTCGTGAATTGTCACGACTTTTTCATAGCCAATACGACTTTTGTGAATTGTCGTGACTTTTTCATAGTGAATTGTCGTGACTTTTTCATAGCCATTATGACTTTCGTGAATTGTCGTGACTTTTTCATAGTGAATTGTCGTGACTTTTTCATAGCCATTATGACTTTCGTGAATTGTCGTGACTTTTTCATAGTGAATTGTCGTGACTTTTTCATAGCCATTACAACTTTCGTGAATTGTCGCGACTTTTTCATAGCCAATACGATTTTCGTGAATTGTCATGACTTTTTCATAGCCATTAGGGCTTTCGCGAATTGTCGCGACTTTTTCGTATTGAGCGCTCGAAAAATTCGCGAAAAAGTCGCAAAATACCGATCATTACGAAAAAAACGCATTCGGGCGCTTTTCGGACGTTCGTGGATTAGTAAATGTGCCCCCTGGTGTCCCACAGGCCTTATGGCGATAATGACCTTCTCCCAGTATTACCATTTAATGTGAAAAGAAATTGGGTTAAGGCTAGAAATGGATCATTGCCTCATAACATGGGAAACCTTGGGAAATTTATATTTTCACTATATATAACTCAGCTTGGAGTTTAAAAATTGTATTAATACTAAACTTGTACTAAATGTAATGTAGCTTGTGCTGAAGGTAGGGGTTAGAAATCAGCGCAGATAAGCAAACAATATCAGATAACATTAAAGAATATTTTTAATAAAGAAAACATAATCTGCTTAAACCCCTCTGGCTTCCAAGCAAATAAACATAAACTTCTTTTTTATTTTATAGGCCCTATAAAGGTCCCTTACAGAAACATATACATAGATATAAACATGTACAGAGTGAAAATGTTATGTTCATTAGATATCGAGCAATTCCCTCCTTTGTTGGCTGTTTGGTTGGCTTCCTATTAGAAAGACCCGTATTGCCCAGAAGCCTTGGGCATTATTGTAGCTTAGTTTTATCCCCCCTAACTCACTGTTTATATTTGTTTCTTTTCCAGGTACCGTTTTATGGGGCAAATCAACACGAGGTTCTAAAACGAATATGTTACGAGGAGCCGAAATATCCTGAGGATATAACAGAGGAGACTCGTAGCCTATTGGTAAATGTAAGTATGAGGCCGGATATGGGCTTGTTGTTATCTGTATGATGAGAGTTTGGCACAGAAGCCTTTTCATTATTACTGACCCTGTGCTTATATTTGGCCTTACTCTTATCCTTTGTTCTAGTGGCTTCACAGAATCATAACTGTCCCTTTGTGATTAGGGTATTGTGTTGAACTGTAAGCTTCTGTCTGTCTAACAACAATTTCTTTTTGCAGCTCCTAAAGAAAGATCCAGCCCAGCGCCTTGGGGCAGGAGAACATGGGGCCGAGGACGTGAAGAAGAGCCCATTCTTTCAGGTAAGTTGTTCTGGATTCCTGCCAGATTCAGTTATTTGTGCCTATACCTGAGCTAAGGAATTGCATATCTACATACTCTATATACTCGAGTATAAGCCTAGTTTTTCAGCACCCAAAATGTGCTGAAAAAGTCACCCTCGGCTTATACTCGAGTCGGGTGCCATGGGTCCCTCCAGACTACCACCCTCTCTCCTTTGTGTGCAAATTAGGCCCCCTGCAACCAGACCCTCCAATGCCCTGGCCTAGGCTCCCACTAGCAATACTTACTCCCCCTTACATGTCCTCCGGGACCGGGTCTGCTGCCAGTTTGCCAATGCGCAATGAGCGTGGGGTAATACTCATAGTGTTTTTGTTGACCCTCTTCTCCACTTACAGAGCTAGTTTACGGTTTCTCTTTTAAATAAATATTTAAAAACATATACCCCACTGATGCCTCAATTAATGTAATTTTATTGGTATTTATTTGATTATTGAAACTTAGCAGTAGCGGCTGCATTTCCCACCCTAGGCTTATACTCGGGTCAATAAGTATTTCCAGTTGTCTTAGGTAAAATTAGGTACCTCGGCTTATATTCGGATCGGCTTATACTCGAGTAAATACGGTACTATGAATAGAATAATAAAGTGCATTTTGTTTCTCCTATTTTTATAGGGATTAGACTGGGAGGCCCTTGAGAAGAAAGAACTCGAGCCGCCATTTATCCCTGGAGGAAGAACACACAGCCAACCTGAAGAAAGCCTTAAATTGATGGCAAAGGTTGACGCAAAAGTGTGGGAAGAAACCGAATGGGCATTAGTGGAGCTGAACTACCCTTTCAGTTCAGCTTCAGAAATATAAGAAGTGTTCCTCGGAATGAATGGATGAATCAGAATCTTCATAGATGTAGACAGAGAGACTGTTGGGCAGGAAGTCAAGTCAGTCAAGCGTTTATTTGCCCAACAGGGGTGGAGGAGGGTTCAAAAACATGGCTTAAAGTTACAAAAGCATGATCGTCAGCAGCAACCTGTAAGGACTTGTCTATATTGGTCAGATCTCTGAAGTGAAGACCAATGTGCGCATTGCAGCAGAAAGTCCGGGGTCCAAAAGGGCGTCGGTGAAGACCAATGTTAGCGGGGGTTCACCTGTTCTAAAAGAGTCTGATCCTACAGAAACATCACCCAGAAGATGATTGGTGCAAAGCGACATGAGGAAGGGTGAGACTGTTGGGCAAGATGGCAAGTCAGTCAAGCATCTATTTGCCCAACAGGGGTGGAGGAGGGTTCAAAAACATGATTTAAAGTTAAAGAAACCAAAATAAAGTCATGATCAGCAAGTAATAAGAATAAAAAACATCCAACTTTTTAAGTCTGCACAAGTGAAAAATGCTTATTGTTACTGTATTCAACTGCATGTATGGGGGACGGGGTAATAGGGGATCCAAGGGGCCAGGGGGTCGAACACCTGCCATATTGGGTTATTTTAGGGTACCTGAGGGGAACGTGGGTATAGGGGGTTGGGGGAAGGGAGGGTGAGGTATCCTAGATCTCGTATGCAACCTTTTCACCTGTTATTATGTTAAGGAACATCACCCTTAGGGCTTATTTAAGCAGTTGTGGTCCCTCTAAAATAAAAAAAAACACTCTTTTAACTTTTTGGCATCAATGGGCCCTGCCAGTCTTGTCACAAGAATCGTATGCACGGGGGAACCCTGGATCTACTGTCACCTCAAAGGTGGTGGCAGCTCCAGGTTTATTTCTGAGGGACCTGTCCTGACTACAGAGTAAAGATATGAGACAATTTGCCCACTTCTAGAAGCCTGAGATATCCTGTAGCCCAGCTGGCAGTGCCGCTTACTTGCCCTCCTGAGCAGGCAGTTGGCATTACTGAGCAACTCCTTGTCCAAGGATTATGGCCTGAGCGCACTTGTGGCGCCCACAGATGGGAACTCAATCAACTCTTCTCAGAAAGTCCCCAAGTCCCAAGAGGTCCCACATTATACACACTTGTTTCTAGTTCTAAGTTCCATACTCTTCCAGAGTTCAGGTTTCAGCAATTAGCTAAACATGGCTGATCAACCTTAACGAGCCATTAAAATGGGGTGTAGTCTTGTTTAAAAGGTTCAGCAATATCTATAATGGAGTGTAAGTTGGGCAGGAACCCAGTGGGCATAACATGAATGGGAAGCCGTGTCCTTCTCTATCACTAAAGGCAAAGTTTTCTGCTGGGCACTGTACAACCTTATGTTCCAAGGAGTCACATCCAACCATCACTAAACGGCATTAAAGGGGCAGTATACTCTATTTTTGACACAATTTCTTGGAAAATCTAGCAGCTCACATGTCATGACATTTTTACTCTGCTGTGACCCTTCTGTAATATTCACCTTTCCTTTGGGTTTTCTACTACTTAGGCCCCTGCCGAGTCCTACATAGAGGTCCCACGGTACATACCCTTCCATGATAAAATAATAGCATCTTTAATAATATATTGACTGTATATGCACAGCTAATACATGTACCATTTGGAAACATTAGTAAGACTTCAATACTAACATCAACTGGAGTTTATTTCAATGACCCATCCAAAACAACACCCGAACTGATTGTTACCAGTAACTATGGTGCATGTTTATGTGCTTTATGTGGAATAGAGACACTTATATATATAAAATTCATTAGTTAGCTGAGAGAATGGGTACAGATACCCTCAGCCAAAGGTACTGCAAAAAGAATACAAATAACTTTAGAGTAAGGAACAGTAAAGGAACCGCAGGCCCAATGCGGTAAAGTTAAGGCTGGTCACATTATTAGTGATGGGAGAAATGTTTCGCCAGGCATGGATTTGTGGCGAATTTCCGCGTTTCGCCATTGGTGGATTGAAAAAATTTGCCGCGTGACAAAATAATAACCGTGGGTGACAAAATAATAGCCGGGCGACAAAATAATAGCCGTGGGCGACAAAAGAATAGCTGCGCGACAAAATAATAGGTGGGCGACAAAAGAATAGACACGCGATGAAAGAATAGCCGCCCGACGAAAGAATAGCCGCAGACGACAAAACAATAGCCGAGCGACAAAATAATAACCGTGGGTGACAAAATAATAGCCGGGCGACAAAATAATAGCCGTGGGCGACAAAAGAATAGCTGCGCGACAAAATAATAGGTGGGCGACAAAAGAATAGACACACGATGAAAGAATAGGCGGGCGACAAAAGAATAGCCACGGACGACAAAATAATAGCCGCGGACGACAAAATAATAGCCGCGGGACAAAATAATAGGCGGGCGCCAAAAGAATAGCCGCCCGACGAAAGAATAGCCGCAGACGACAAAACAATAGCCGAGCGACAAAATAATAGGCGCGGGTGACAAAAGAATAGTCGCGCAACAAAAGAATAGGCGGGCGACAAAAGAATAGCCGGGCGACAGGTTTTTTTTGACGCACAACATTTTCGCCGTTTTGTGAATTTTCCACTGTTTTGCAAATCTTTTGAAAGATTCGCAAATTTTTCGGCGAGGCAAAACGGGACAGATTCGCTCATCACTACTCATTAACCATAAGGTCAGAGAATCCAAAACCCTAAAGTCCGCTTGATGAGGTTTAGACATAAGATAAAACGTTACCCTATAACTAGAAAGGGAAGTCTGAGAACAAACTTCATGTTGGGTTGAAAAACATAAAATCACTGAATGAAATCTGCTAATAGGCTAAAGTTTCTAGATATCTACATGTTGCCCAAAACTCCTTGTCACTGCATTTGCTTTCAAAGAAGTATCCCTGAAATGAATGTTCTTTTTTGTGTGATATTTTTACATTTGGAAGGGAGCTCTGTATCCCATTGCTAACACACTGAACCATCCCACATCAGAGATCAGTCTAAACTGTAATATGGTACATACAAAAAAATAGTTGAATTTAAATTCTTTGTTGCTGGTGCAATCGTGCAGGGCAAATGGTTCACCCAGACAGGAGATATAACATGATGGGACAATATGATTGTAATAAAATCCATGAGGGCTCATTCACAACCACACAGTTGTGGTCATTCAAAAATGGATAAAGTCATGGTGAGAATGGACACTTGCATCCAAATCCAATCCTTGCACACTCAGCACCAGTGGGTCCATCTCACCACAGCGCATTGTCCCTGAGTCTGAGCTTTCAGAAGGAGCCAGTGCTACACATTAGAACTGCTTTCAGCTAACCTATTGTTTCTCCTACTCCCATGTTACTGGGGGAGTCCCAAGCCGGACTTGGATTCCTTACTATTGAGTGCTATTCTGATGCCTACTGGGAGCTGCTATCTTGCTCCCTTCCCATTGTTCTGCTGATCGGCTACTGGGGGTTAGGGGGGGGGGCATATCACTCCAACTTGCAGCGCAGCAGTAAAGTGTGCCTGAGTCTGAGCTTTCAGAAGGAGCCAGCATTACACATTAGAACTGCTTTCAGGTAACCTATTGTTTCTCCTACTCCCATGTAACTGGAGGAGTCCCAAGCCGGACTTGGATTTTTTACTATTAAGAGCTATTCTGATACCTACTGGGAGCTGCTATCTTGCTCCCTTCCCATTGTTCTGCTGATCGGCTGCTGGGAGGGGGGGATATCACTCCAACTTGCGGCTCAGCAGTAAAGTGTGACCGATGTTTATAAGAGCACAGGTCACATGGGTGTGGCACCTTGGGAAATTAAGAATATGGCTAGCCCCAAATTGAAATCCAATTGTGGTTTAATCAAATATTAGACAGGTCCAGGAAAAATCTTATTGACCAAGGATCACATATATGGTAGTAGTAGTAGAGGTCATCTTGGACTTGGATTTCTTACTATTGAGTGCTATTCTGATACCTACTGGGAGCTGCTATCTTGCTCCCTTCCCATTGTTCTGCTGATTGGCTGCTGGGAGGGGGGGGGGTATCACTCCAACTTGCAGCGCAGCAGTAAAGTGTGACTGAAGTTTATCAGAGCACAGGTCACATGGCTGTGGCACCCTGGGAAATGAAGAATATGGCTAGCCCCATGTAAAATGTCAAAATTAAATATTAAAAAAATTTGTGTTTTTGAAAAACCAATTTCAATGCAGGATTCTGCTGGAGAAGCTCTATTAACTGATGGGTTTTGAAAAAAACATGTTTTCCTATGACAGTATTTCTTTAAGCCTGGACAGTGTCATGATAGCTCTCTGGGAAAGCTCTACGAACACAGTCCAAATTCACCTTAGATATAACATTTTATAGCATTTTAACACTGCTTTCCCAAATGCCCTTCTTCCCCGCTCTTGACCACTCTATATGCACTGGGCACATGTAAAGCAAGTTACAGATTGATAAAAAACAGTTCCTAGTTCTCCCATAATAAGAAGTTTGGGGAGTACTATACTGCTTATACTAAATGATCTAGATCATCTCTAGAGGCCAAATGGAATTTCTACATTATAATTATCCACTGGAGATCGACTAGATGGTCTATTTAACAACTGCTTTCCGAGAATTTTTGCGCCTCCTATGGAGAGAGGTTGACAATTCATTGCTTTGTGTAGAGGTAAGAAATGAACCAGGTTGTGTCTGTTTTATTATATGGTGATTTTCTTCCAGATTAGAGCCTTAAGCATTCAGTGATATCTTTATCAAAAGGGTGAAGAGAAAATTCTCAGCAAATGTCTTGAATAGTTACTCCAAACCCCTAAAAAACTGAATAGGGGTGAAGAGCAAATACAATATTTGGTGACTTTGTAGTAAATTATATCTTAAACAGTATCTAGTAGAATTATTTCTAAAAACAACTGGACTTTTCTTGAAAACGTTTCAGCACTCATCCAAGTGGCTTCTTCAGTTCAAACGACCCAGTATTTAGACCCTTGATGGTAGTTCAGACACAGACACCCAATCACAATGGTTCCATTGAACTTATTCAGTTAGGGGTTGGCTGAAACTCACAGGTGTAAGAAGGTATGATACAGTCATAATGGTGCCATGATTCTCATTGGTGCGAGTGTTAAACCTTCAAAGTACATGATTGGAAGTGTGAAGTGTTGTGAAACCGCCGGGGTAAGGATGTCAAAGCATCTGTATATCATGACCTGGATGAATGAAAATCTTCATAGACATATATCTCAAACATTCTCCCTGATATTGACTCTAAAAACTAAAACCCATATACACTGTATTTTGTTTAGTTTTTTTGGTCAGAATACTTTGAAATATGTTCTTGGTTTATATGAAGCGTTTAAGTGTTTTTTAGAAATGCCAATGGTTTCATAAAATCCCAGTACACATGTTATTATAAGCTCATCACCTCTTTCTTTTTTCAAAATGGCACTGTCATATTTGCATTGTAATATTTGTAAGAAATGTTGGAAACAATGGTTTTGGCAAATTGTTTTACACACACCGGTTCCGATATTTTGCAGCTTGCAGCAGTAGGTGGTAGAACTGATCATTTGTAAAGCCAACAATATGTCAATGTAGGCTCCATGTTGATTTTTGGATACACCTTTAGAAACAGTCCGATGTTGTACAGGTATATATATATTGCTCAATCCGGTCCACATAGTTTAGTACAAAAACATACACCGTACCAACCAGGTACCTTACATATAGAGATAATGATGTCATTTTCCCGTCATTATATGGCACAGGAATCAGACATGGGGATAAAGGGACAGACTTGTTCAGTGCTGGGAAACTGTGCTTAATGCTCCCAACTCCAATTGCAGGAACAGAGAACAGGGAGCCAGATTTATACAGATCAGCAGGGATTCTCATTGGAGGATTCTTTTGCATTTCAATGCTGCCAATGCGGGCCCTAGAGAGCTGGGAAAGTTTTATTGTGCAATATTGCTTTAAGAATACAGCCCTGATGCTGCTGGACTACAGCTCCCAGCATGCCTCACCCTTCATTATATGTTACATTATTCTGGGATTTGTAGTCCAGCAACAGCTGAGTAACGTTTGGTTGAGCAGTACAGCAAGGGTTTATATCCCCTTTAAGCAATAGGCTGTGCCCGTGTATGGGTACATTTCCCAGACAAATACATGTCAGACCACAGGAGCTTTGACGTGGCCAGGGGCAGTCCAAGCCAACCCCGCACCCTAGGAAACCCAGTCGGCCACCTTGGCTCTGGGTTACAATGTACATTTAATCCATTCAGTGAGTGACCAACAGAAAACAGCGCTACAGGGTTTGTATGTATTTGAATTTAATGTATCATGAATCGTTTGCCTTTATATGGGCACAGAACCCCTCAGTGACTGCTAATATCCTTATCATTTACAGTAGGGGGTACATTATCCCTTATAATACATGAGTGATACTCAGAGTTCCCTGTATAACTCAGCCTGCAGCCTTGTGCCTTTATATGGGCACAGAACCCCTCAGTGACTGCTAATATCCTTATCATTTACAGTAGGGGGTACATTATCCCTTATAATACATGAGTGATACTCAGAGTTCCCTGTATAACTCAGCCTGCAGCCTTGTGCCTTTATATGGGCACAGAACCCCTCAGTGACTGCTAATATCCTTATCATTTACAGTAGGGGGTACATTATCCCTTATAATACATGAGTGATACTCAGAGTTCCCTGTATAACTCAGCCTGCAGCCTTGTGCCTTTCTATGGGCACAGAACCCCTCAGTGACTGCTAATATCCTTATCATTTACAGTAGGGGGTACATTATCCCTTATTATACATGAGTGATACTCAGAGTTCCCTGTATAACTCAGCCTGCAGCCTCGTGCCTTTATATGGGCACAGAACCCCTCAGTGACTGCTAATATCCTTATCATTTACAGTAGGGGGTACATTATCCCTTATAATACATGAGTGATACTCAGAGTTCCCTGTATAACTCAGCCTGCAGCCTTGTGCCTTTATATGGGCACAGAACCCCTCAGTGACTGCTAATATCCTTATCATTTACAGTAGGGGGTACATTATCCCTTATAATACATGAGTGATACTCAGAGTTCCCTGTATAACTCAGCCTGCAGCCTTGTGCCTTTATATGGGCACAGAACCCCTCAGTGACTGCTAATATCCTTATCATTTACAGTAGGGGGTACATTATCCCTTATAATACATCAATCTCGCGAAAAAGCAAAACATTCACTAAATGCATTGACGTCAATGGGCATTTTTTCCCTCACTTTTTCTCACTCCAAACACATTACAAATGAATTGACTTTATTTTGCGGTATTTTTCTCTTATTTTATAAAACTTGAATCCTGTTTCCTAAACTCAAAATCAAATGCAGCCGAGATCCCTTTTTTTTAATCAGGGAAAACTTCATAATTCCTTTAGATAAAGTTTCTAATCAATATTTTATTTCAGTTCCCCATTAACTTGCGCTCCCTAACTAAACGGGTGGATAATTATTGATTTATGCTGTGTTCCCGTGGCAACAAGGAAGCCATCATTATTTTAGAACTTGAGTTCAGGTTTGGTAACCATGGCAACAGTGAAGGCATTGTGATGTCATAGTGTTTACTGCAGCGACTTCAGTCTGTGTTCCCATGGCAACAGGGCATTGTGATGTCATCCTTATCAGATCAGATAAGGAGGCGTCACTGACAATCCCTTTACCATTTGTTGGATAGAAGCCAATCAGAGCGCAGTGTTTCTGTTTGTCTCTATTCCATCATTTGTTTTATTCAGATCTGATTCAATCGAATTACCTGTAAGTAATATCTAACTATTAGTTATTCATTTATAAGAAAATCAAATTATTTAATCGTATATAGAAAAAATAGCTGGGGGGGAATTATAAAGTCTGCAAATATTTTTTGAAAATGGTTGTTTTTGCCCGTAATCGTTACACTTTGCGCTGCTGGGCCCCTCCCTCCTTTATTTGCGAATCCCAGGGAAATGCCAATTGCGCCCAAACATTCCCCAATAAGATGGCTATTTCCCTGAGCCCCTGTGCGGGTTTCCCTGTGCGACTATAAATGCGCCGTTTGGGAAATCAGTTGAGCGAATATTTTTTTCCGGCGCCAAAGTGGCGGCGTCACTGGGAGGCGGAGTGTGCGCATAAATATTCCCAGTGTGTGAATGGGCCGTATTTAATGAGCTTCTGCGGGAATTTCCCAATTATGTTTGCGCATTAAATGCGCCAGTCTTACATATAAATATACTGCATTCGCCTTTACGCCCAGGCCTTTCCCAGGCAATATAGGGGAGCCATTCTACCATTTAGTAGCCATGTTGTTGCCATGGAGCCAATCTGTGCAGCCATTGGGCCAGTTTGGGGCTCATTATTCATAGGTTCCCATCTTGAAAACTGCGGCCTATACATTTGTATCTAAATTATTTCTCTGCAACTCGAGTAATTATACTCTGCACTTTAACATTAACGGCCCAACCTACGTTCCACAGCTACAGTATAAGGGAGTAAATATATATATATACATATGTAGCCAAATAAATATATTTATATATATACATATGTAGACAAATAAATATATATATACAAATGTAGACAAATAAATATATATATACAAATGTAGACTAATAAATATATATATACAAATGTAGACTAATAAATATTTATATATATATATATATATAATGCACAACAGAAGCCGGCACTCACGTATAGAACAAATTAATATGCCTGGGTGCAGTCCCAAAGAGATGTATACGAATTCTTGGAGAAAGGTACCGCTTACGCAGGACTTAGTTGTCATGCCTCTACAATAAAACTTCTGAATTGAACTCTAAGGGGCCCATTTACTTACTCACGAACCGGCCGAATGCGTCCGATTGCGTTTTTTTCGTAATGATCGGTATTTGGCGATTTTTCGGAAAATGATCGCGACTTTTTCGTTGCCATTCCGAATGTTGCGCAAAATCTGGCGATTTTTTCGTAGCGTTAAAATTTGCGCGAAAAGTCGCGCCATTTTCGTAGCCATTCCGAAAGTTGCGTAAAATGTTGCGATTTTTTCGTAGCGTTCGGATTCATTCAAGCTTCAGTATGGTGACTTTCCTTGGGCCGGGTTGGAGCTGCAGAGTGCCATTGAGCCCTATGGGAGACTTTCCTTGGGCCGGGTTGGAGCTGCAGAGTGCCATTAAGCCCTATGGGAGACTTTCCTTGGGCCGGGTTGGAGCTGCAGAGTGCCATTAAGCCCTATGGGAGACTTTCCTTGGGCCGGGTTGGAGCTGCAGAGTGCCATTGATCCCTATGGGAGACTTTCCTTGGGTCGGGTTGGAGCTGCAGAGTGCCATTGAGCCCTATGGGAGACTTTCCTTGGGCCGGGTTGGAGCTGCAGAGTGCCATTGAGCCCTATGGGAGGCTTTCCTTGGGCCGGGTTGGAGCTGCAGAGTGCCATTGAGCCCTATGGGAGACTTTCCTTGGGCCGGGTTGGAGCTGCAGAGTGCCATTGAGCCCTATGGGAGACTTTCCTTGGGCCGGGTTGGAGCTGCAGAGTGCCATTGAGCCCTATGGGAGGCTTTCCTTGGGCCGGGTTGGAGCTGCAGAGTGCCATTGAGCCCTATGGGAGGCTTTCCTTGGGCCAGGTTGGAGCTGCAGAGTGCCATTGAGCCCTATGGGAGACATTCCTTGGGCCGGGTTAGAGCTGCAGAGTGCCATTGAGCCCTATGGGAGGCTTTCCTTGGGCCGGGTTGGAGCTGCAGAGTGCCATTGAGCCCTATGGGAGACTTTCCTTGGGCCGGGTTGGAGCTGCAGGGTGCCATTGAGTCCTATGGGAGGCTTTCCTTGGGCCGGGTTGGAGCTGCAGAGTGCCATTGAGCCCTATGGGAGGATTTCCTTGGGCCGGGTTGGAGCTGCAGAGTGCCATTGAGCCCTATGGGAGGATTTCCTTGGGCCGGGTTGGAGCTGCAGAGTGCCATTGAGCCCTATGGGAGACTTTCCTTGGGCCAGGTTGGAGCTGCAGAGTGCCATTGAGCCCTATGGGAGACTTTCCTTGGGCCGGGTTGGAGCTGCAGAGTGCCATTGAGCCCTATGGGAGACTTTCCTTGGGCCGGGTTGGAGCTGCAGAGTGCCATTGAGCCCTATGGGAGACTTTCCTTGGGCCGGGTTGGAGCTGCAGAGTGCCATTGATCCCTATGGGAGACTTCCCTTGGGCCGGGTTGGAGCTGCAGAGTGCCATTGATCCCTATGGGAGACTTCCCTTGGGCCGGGTTGGAGCTGCAGAGTGCCATTGAGCCCTATGGGAGACTTCCCTTGGGCCAGGTTGGAGCTGCAGAGTGCCATTGAGCCCTATGGGAGACTTCCCTTGGGCCAGGTTGGAGCTGCAGAGTGCCATTGAGCCCTATGGGAGACTTTCCTTGGGCCGGGTTGGAGCTGCAGAGTGCCATTGAGCCCTATGGGAGACTTTCCTTGAGTCAGGTTGGAGCTGCAGAGTGCCATTGAGCCCTATGGGAGACTTTCCTTGGGCCGGGTTGGAGCTGCAGGGTGCCATTGAGCCCTATGGGAGACTTTCCTTGGGCCGGGTTGGAGCTGCAGAGTGCCATTGAGCCCTATGGGAGACTTTCCTTGGGCCGGGTTGGAGCTGCCGAGTGCCATTGAGCCCTATGGGAGACTTTCCTTGGGCCGGGTTGGAGCTGCCGAGTGCCATTGAGCCCTATGGGAGACTTTCCTTGGGCCAGGTTGGAGCAGCAGAGTGCCATTGAGCCCTATGGGAGACTTTCCTTGGGCCGGGTTGGAGCTGTAGAGTGCCATTGAGCCCTATGGGAGACTTTCCTTGGGCCGGGTTGGAGCTGCAGAGTGCCATTGAGCCCTATGGGAGACTTTCCTTGGGCCAGGTTGGAGCTGCAGAGTGCCATTGAGCCCTATGGGAGACTTTCCTTGGGCCGGGTTAGAGCTGCAGAGTGCCATTGAGCCTTATGGGAGACTTTCCTTGGGCCGGGTTGGAGCTGCAGAGTGCCATTGAGCCCTATGGGAGGCTTTCCTTGGGCCGGGTTGGAGCTGCAGAGTGCCATTGAGCCCTATGGGAGACTTCCAAAATCATGCTAAGTCTGAAAGTTTCGCCCGCCGCTTACCAGCGTTCAATACGAAAAAGTCGCGACAAGATACAAGCGAATCGTAATGGCTACGAAAAACTCGCGTTTTTTCGCGAAATTCATATTGGTAACGAAAAAGTCGCGACAATTTCCGAAAAGTCGTAAAGGCGCCAAAAAAAAATCGCAAAAAATACGAAAAAGTCGCAAAATGTTCGGTATCCAATCAGAATTTTTCCAATTCGGATTCGAATTCGTGTCTTAGTAAATCAGCCCCTAAGTCCTGCGTGAGCGGTACCTTTCTCCAAGAATTCGTATATATTTATATATATATATATATACTGTATATATGCATATGTAGACAAATAAATATATATATATACATATGTAGACTAATAAATATATATATAGAAATGTAGACAAATAAATATATATATATACATATGTAGACGTATATATATATATACATATGTAGACAAATAAATATATATATACATATGTAGACTAATAATTATATATATACAAATATAGACAAATAAATATATATATACATATGTAGACAAAAATATATATATATACATATGTAGACAAAAAAATATATATATACATATGTAGCCAAATAAATATATATATATATAGAGGTGGATAACGAAGAAGCCGCTCTCACAGGACTTATGTGTAAAATAAAAGGTCTTTTTATTTAAATGGTGAACTGACGTTTCGGCTGAAAACCACAGCCTTTCTCAAAGATACAACACAGAGTGAATACAAACATTATATACCACAACCGGCGGGAAAATACAGACAAAAAACGTGAGGATGTGACGTCACACATTACCGTATCAAAACATCTAAAAAAAACAGTGGAAAATACTAACACAAATGAAATGAACACAACATAATTTCGCATCATTTTGGTAAAAAATAATAATTGATATATGGAGTCATTATGTCCAATCACTACAAACAGACATAAGAGATAAGCATAAACAACACAAAAAAATCGTGAATTGTAGAAATAAACTTGCAAAAGCATAGGGATAGAACGAGAACTTATACAATAAAGAGAACATCATAGCGCTATGCATCAGTGCATCGGTTACAGTTTAACCACATATATGGAGCACATACATAGGGGCTGATTTACTAATCCACGAATCCGAATCCCGAATGGGAAAACATCGGATTGGAAACAAACATTTTGCGACTTTTTCCGCGTTTTTCCCGTCGCCGTCGCGACTTTTTCGTAGCCGCTACGACTTGCGCGAATTGTCACGGCTTTTTCGTAGCCGCTACGACAACTTTTTCATATTGAGCGCTAATAAACGGCGGGCAAACCTTTCCGGTTTTTGCACAACGGCTACGAAAAAGTCGTGACGATTCGCGCAAGTCGTAACAGCTGCGAAAAAGTCATGACCATTTACTAAAAAGTTGCGACGGCGACGAAAAAAATCGCAAAATACCGATCATTACGAAAAAACGCATTCGGGCGCTTTCGTGGATTAGTAAATCGGCCCCCACAGAGTGCATATATGCATCCCAGGCAACAGATACGGGGAAACTTACTCATTGGAAGTTCCGCTTGGTGCATAGAGGGTCTCAGACTAGCCCCCACGATCAAGACGCGTACAAGCCAGTTGTCACTGTCACACCAAAGGTAAAGAACGGTCGCCGTTCGTCAAATAAAATAAGTGGCGATAGCTGACACACTAGTAGTACGGAAGGGGATAGCGATCGGTACAGGGGACGCTGGTAATCAGCTTAGGGGAATGTACATACACTTAGCAGGATATGTCCCGGCTATAATCATTGAGTAGAAGTTTACTCAGGGGGACAATCCAATCCGACCAGTTATCATTAATCTTAATAGTGATAGCGCCAAGGGGAAAAAAATAAAATAAATACATATATATATATTACTTCCCAGTACACACTATGCGAGTTTATCTACAACTGAATGAATGTAAGTTTATACAACACTACCAGCCAATTAGAGCCCAATTCCGACCCAATTGATAGTACATAGAGGAAAGGAATATGTTCTGCCTGTGGGAGCTGCTGTACATTCCTAGTGTAATTAGGCACAGGCTGATATTGATTAAAACAAGATGTCAATTTAATATGAGCTTCATCTCATAGAAATAAAAGACTTTTTAAATACAATCATTAATAATCATTAAGTTGCACTTCCTAAGCAAACACTCAGGGAAGCTATGGTTTCCATGGCAACAGTAAAGGCATTGTGATGTCATAGTGTTTACCGCAGTGAATTCAGCTTTGTGTTCCCATGGCAACAGGGCATTGTGATGTCATCCTTATCAGATAACCAGATCAGATAAGTAGGCTTCACTGACAATCCCTTTACCATTTGTTGGATAGAAGCCAATCAGAGCGCAGTGTTTCTGTTTGTCTCTATTCCATCAATTGTTTTATTCAGATCTAATTCAATCGAATTACCTGTAAGTAATATCTAACTATTAGTTATTCATTTATAAAAAAAAATAATAAAATCTAATTATTTAATCGTATATAGAAAAAAATGCCGGGGGGGAATTATAAAGTCCGCGCATATTTTTCGCAAATGGTTGTTTCGCGCCTGTTTTTGCCCTTAATCGTTACACTTTGTGCTGCTGGGCCCCTCCCTCCTTTATTTGCAAATGCGAATTGCGCCCAAACATTCCCAAATTAGATGCAATTTAGTATCAGCAACAACATCGCAGTTTGTCTCCCTAATGACTAATTGGTTTAACTCGTTATTTTTCTCATTTAGGAATCACAACAATGTTTTCCAGAATTGGAAAAACCCTTAGGAACGTCTTTAGGTGTAACCCTAAGGTATGGCTCAGCCTGGTCTCTTTACTATTCAGGGGACACAGAATGGGATTGGCTGCTGGGGCTCTATCATATCGTTAGGAATTAAGGATTCTAATTAGCGTAAACGCCCCAAAGTCATATATATATATAATTGCTCTGAGTCTTGTTACAAACAATTAGACTTCCCGTTAGTATTTCTGTTCCCACTGCTGATATCTCGGCATGATTCTATAATGATAATTCTGAATTATAAAGAACAAAAGCTCCATTGGGCCCATCCCTGCCCCCCAAGCAATGCATAAGGTTTCTATCATGGTTACACACACACACATATATATATATATAATGATGGGAGAGTCTGTCGATAAATTTGCAAAACCACAAAAATGGGCTTAACGCATTGAAGTCAATGGCATTTTTTCCAATGTTTTTTCTCCAGATACACTGAAGTCAATGGCATTTTTCCCTCAATTCTTTTTCCTACTCCAAATACATTGACGTTAATGGGTGTTTTTCTATCTATCTATCTATCTATCTATCTCTATCTATCTATAACACATTGAAAACAGTAGGCGTTTTTTCTCATGCCAAATACATTAAAGTCAATGACACGTTTTCCAATGTTTTTTCTCCAAATACACTGAAGTCAATGGCATTTTTCCCTCAATTCTTTTTCCTACTACAAATGCATTGAAGTTAATGGAATCTATCTATCTATCTATGTATCTATCTATCTATCTATCATCTATCTATCTATCTATCTATCTATCTATCTATCTGTCTGTCTGTCTATCTATCATCTATCTATCTACCTGTCTGTCTGTCTGTCTGTCTGTCTATCTATCTATGTATCTATCTATCATCTATCTATCTATCTATCTATCTATCTATCTGTCTGTCTGTCTGTCTATCTATCTATCATCTATCTATCTACCTGTCTGTCTGTCTATCTATCTATCTATCTATCTATCTATCTATCTATCATCTATCTATCTATCTATCTATCTATCTGTCTGTCTGTCTGTCTATCTATCTATCTATATATCATCTATCTATCTATCTATCTACTTGTCTGTCTGTCTATCTATATATCTATCTCTATCTATCTCTAACACATTGAAATCAGTAGGTGTTTTTTCTCATGCCAAATACATTAAAGTCAATGACATTTTTTCCAATGTTTTTTCTCCAAATACACTGAAGTCAATGGCATTTTTCCCTCAATTCTTTTTCCTACTACAAATGCATTGAAGTTAATGGGATCTATCTGTCTATCTATGTATCTATCTATCTATCATCTATCTATCTATCATCTATCTACCTGTCTGTCTGTCTATCTATCTATTTATCTATCTATCATCTATCTATCTATCTATCTATCTATCTATCTATCTATCATCTATCTATCTACCTGTCTGTCTGTCTGTCTATCTATCTATCTATCATCTATCTATCTATCTATCATCTATCTATCTACCTGTCTGTCTGTCTGTCTATCTATCTATCTATCTATCTATCTATCTACCTGTCTGTCTGTATATCAATCTATCTATCTATCTATCTATCTATCTATCTACCTGTCTGTCTGTCTGTCTGTCTGTCTATCTATCTATCTATCTGTCTGTCTGTCTGTCTGTCTGTCTGTCTATCTATCTATCTCTATCTATAACACATTGAAAACAGTAGGTGTTTTTTCTCATGCCAAATACATTAAAGTCAATGACATATTTTCCAATGTTTTTTCTCCAAATACACTGAAGTCAATGACATTTTTCCCTCAATTCTTTTTCCTACTACAAATGCATTGAAGTTAATGGGTGTTTTTCTATCTATCTATCTATCTATCTATCTATCTATCTATCATCTATCTATCTATCTAATCTATCTATCTATCTATCATCTATCTATCTATCTATCTATCATCTATCTATCTATCTATCTATCTATCTATCATCTATCTATCTATCTATCTAATCTATCTGTCTGTCTGTCTGTCTATCTATCTATAACATATTAAAGTCCGTTGCCGGTTTTTCTCATGCCAAATGCATTACAGTCAATGGACATTTTTTCTCACTGGAAATACATTCAAATCAATAGAATTTGTTTTGCTACAGATATAAACACACAGTATATGTAATAATGTTTAATGGTGTTTATCCCATTTCTCTCCCAACAGGATGTTCCTAAAAAAACGCAACGTGTCTCGGACACGGGAGCCGAGGAGCCTTCAGGTGCGCTATCCCAGGAGCCATTGCTCTATATTCCTGTTATTCTACTCACTCCTTAACCCCATCAGCCCTCCTTCCCTCTATATGTAACATTCATACACTAAACACTGCCTGGGAATCTCATGGATGTTTATTTGTTACTATAGGATCTACAACAACAACTGGAAGGCTCAGAAGACTCGGCCGAATATTCACCACCATGTGTGGCTCTGGGGTCAGGGTAAGGCTGAAAGCTTCTCCTATAGAATAACCCATAGTATTAAACATAGCCGGTACCTGCCTGACAGGCATTAGTAGCAGCGCCCTGTGTTTTAGGTTTTATGGTTATTTTACCTTTAAATTACGCTTTAGTATCACGGAGATATTGATATTCAGAAAAGATTAGCAATATTTATTTTTGGGGTTTTTTTTTGTAATTATTTATTAGAATTGTATGTAGTTGCTAGGGCTCAGTTTACCCTAGCAACCAGGCAGTGCTCTGGCAGACTGGAATATAATTAGTAGAGGCCCTGAACGAAAAGATAATCTATACGACATAATATAATTGTAGCCTCGCAGAGCAATAGATTTCTTGCCCGTTGGGGTCAGTGACCCCCATGTAAAAGCTGGAAAGAGGCAGAAGGGGTAAAAAAAAAGCCCCTAGGCTTATGTTATTGGTTATAGTTGGTGATGAAGGTTTGTGTTTCACCCTGGAATTTTGAGATGTTCAGATGAAACCCTATTATATTGCACTACGGGGATTTTTGGGGGGTGTTTGTTAGTTTTTTTTTGTATCTTTTCCTAAATTCCCCTGTTGTTCTCTCCCCGTAGGACTGCAGCGGTCTCACCCTTGTGACTGCTCCTCCCTGTCCCCAACAACTGGTCCTCCAACTGGCGGCCGCTGAACGAGTGGCATCAGGGCCAGTTTCCCACGAAATTCTCCCTCAGGGGAAGAATGTAAGTTTTTATTTTGACTGATCCAAACTTGTCGCTTATAAACAAAATACTTTTGACATTAAGATTAATTGACATTAATATCTACGTTCATGCCGCTTTTACAGCAATACATTTGTACTAAATATATTCTAAATTAGTACAGGTATGGGACCTGTTATCCAGAATGCTTGGGACCTGGGGTTTTCCAGATAAGGGATCTTTATGTAATTTTTTACTATTACAGAGAAAAGGGAATCATTTAACCATGAAATAAACCCAATAGGGCTGTTCTGCCCCCAATAAGGGGTAATTATATCTTAGTTGGGATCAAGTACAGGTACTGTTTTATTATTACAGAGAAAAGGGAATCATTTAACCATGAAATAAACCCAATGGGACTGTTCTGCCCCAATAAGGGGTAATTATATCTTAGTTGGGATCAAATACAGGTACTGTTTTATTATTACAGAGAAAAGGGAATCATTTAACCATGAAATAAACCCAATAGGGCTGTTCTGCCCCCAATAAGGGGTAATTATATCTTAGTTGGGATCAAGTACAGGTACTGTTTTATTATTACAGAGAAAAGGGAATCATTTAACCATGAAATAAACCCAATAGGGCTGTTCTGCCCCCAATAAGGGGTAATTATATCTTAGTTGGGATCAAGTACAGGTACTGTTTTATTATTACAGAGAAAAGGGAATCATTTAACCATGAAATAAACCCAATAGGGCTGTTCTGCCCCAATAAGGGGTAATTATATCTTAGTTGGGATCAAGTACAGGTACTGTTTTATTATTACAGAGAAAAGGGAATCATTTTTAAAAATTAGAATTTTCTGCTTATAAGGGAGTCTATGGGAGATGGCCTTTTCGTAATTCAGAACTTTCTAGATAACGGGTTTCTGGATAAGGGATCCCATACCTGTATAAGTTACTGAGCTTTATTTCCTTAAACATATGCCATGGCCAGAGAGACAATTAAACACATATTATTCAAATGACAAGAGTCAATCTGAAATTGCAGACAACTAAAACTAACCACGTTGACCTGGAACCTAATACCTTATTTTTATTATAGGCCCTGTTATATTATTAATTATTATTGTACCAAATGCTAAGTATTCAGCTCAGGCCTATAGGTATTTGTTGGACTTCAGTGCTTAGTTTTGTATATTTCATTTCTCCAGGAATTCAGTAGCAATACTGAAGCTACGCAAACCTTTCAGCTTGCACTGAAAGGTAGAGAAGATGTAAAGGAAGATCTTGAGAAACGGGCTGAAGAGGAGGCGAAGGAATACGCCCGGCACCGGAACACCAGAATGATTCTGCAGGACAAAATAAAGGAACGTCTCCATAAAGAATCTCTGCAGGAAGCTGAACAATTTTCAGATCAGCAGAAACAGAGATTCATGGAGAATGAAAGCTGCAGAATCCTGGAAAAAGAAGCAAGAGAAGCAGGAGAAGAAGCGCGAGAAGAGGCGAAAAGAGAGCTAGCGAGCCTCAAGGTAAGGAATGTGCTTCATTACAGAATGCACCGGGAAGAGGACCGAGAAGATATGAAGAGACAAACAGATTTGCGTCTGAAAGAAAAGGAAAAGATGAAAACTCGCCAAGAAGAAGCCCTGGACGAGGCCCAAAAGGAAACAATGAAGAGAACCATAAGAAATGTGCTTCTTAATGAGCAAATAAAGATCGAAAAACAGCAGCAAGAAGCACAGAAGAAGGTGAGTTTGGGCTTGGAAAGGCTGGTCATGAACTATAATTACACTATATGTGCCCCTTATTGTCATATATTGTGTGTATATTATGTATAGTATAAGTTCCCAAAGGCTTTCCATGACAATATAAAGGCACAAGAACCCTTCCCAAGTGCTTTTATACAGATAAAGGTGGATAATATCTAAACCCCGTATGTAATAAAAGGCCCAACGTTTCCCCAATAGCAGTAATCCATAGCAACCAATCAGATTCTTGCTTTTAAACCAGGAAATGCTACCTGCTAGCTGACATCCCTTTGAAAAGTAGTTTCAATAAGGAAACTAAGTCCTTTTTCAAATAAACCTTTTAAAGTTACAATAACATATTCGATGTATTAAATTCTATTTAGTTTCCTTTGACAATATTTTACGCTAAATCCTTTTTACATTGGATCTCTCTATAGGACGTCAGCGAGGAGCCTCGGGTTGCCAGACGGATTGAGTTTCCCAAGAGGAGACCAGTTCAGATCCGGAAAGGTGATTTTTTTTCTCATACAAATACTTTACTAATTGATGTTCAACCATAAACCTGATCCCAATTCCCAGCTAGAATAATGTACTAATGCGCTGTATGTTCTATTCAATGGCTGCATTTTATATTATGGCCACGTTCACTAGTTTTTGAAAATAGTTCCTAATGGTTCTTGGTACGAGGCCATCGATATAATGTCGCCCAAACCAACAGCTTTAGACTTAGGCCTCAACTTATTCATTCCAACCCACAAACCGCCATTTTGTCCCCACAGTTCCCAGTGGTACTTGGGACTTAAACCTTTGTTTTTTTTCTTTTAATCAGCCCCTCTATGGAAGCCGGCTTCATTTATTGATTCTCCTGACGACTATAAGGTAAGTTTTTGCTGCAAAATAAATAGAGTAATCATTTCTGTTCTATTGATCATGAATTAATGGTGTTTCCTTCTCTTCTCTAGCGGAGAACTCAATATTATGAAATCATTGAAAAGATCGACGAAGCCCTTGGCCCAAGTGGGTTGGACAGAAGGTAATGATTATGATTCTAAGATATGTTTGTTGTACTGTCTGTGGCTTATTTGGGTTGGTGGATTGCATGAAATCTTACCCATTGTGCTTATATATATAAATGTTCTATAGGAACACCTGTTTAGGCCGAGGTACCCTGCTATGTATATGCATCTCAGCCCATAACAGAGAAGGTACCAGAAACAGGTTTAATCAATTAAATGTATTTCATTTCAGGCTGCTGGAGACGGCACCACCAACAATTGAGGATTTCCAGCTCCAGTCCTATCTCGGCGAGGGAACTTTCGGAAAGGTGAGCTTTCCCGTCTCTATATGATATATCTAACCCTAAATCCTGTATAATATCCAATTTCCATTCTATTGTTTCTCCATGACAAACACCTAAATAGAACGGCAGCGGCAAATATGTATTGCACTTTATCTCATGAATCTCTTTCATTGCAGGTCTACAAGGCGCAACATAGAAAGTCCGGGAAGGTTGTTGCTATCAAGGCCATGGAAATGCACAATATCAACAAGATCCGTGCATTTAAAAGGTAAGTTATGGGTAAAATCCCAATGGGGGCGCTCTGAGACTAATGGGGTCTAATGGGGGGGGGGTCAGAGATGTAAATCAGTAACTGGGGGCTAATATAATGTAGAATAAGTGCATTTAGACATGAATTAAAGATAGGCCTTGCACAAACCTTAGATTGTAACACTGGTATATTCATTTTGAATCAGAAATCATTTTAGACCTAGAACTGTTGAACCTCCCCATACTCTCTCGGCCATAACTCAATGTGTATAATTATTTTTGTATTAACGTTGAATGGTTTTTATTTTCCAGGGTCGCCGTAGAGCAGCGAATCCTCCGGTTGGCTGATGAGGAACAATGTCCGTTCCTTGTCGGACTGCGCGGCTCCTTCCGGGCTCCAAACCACGTGTGTCTGGCTATGGAGTTTGCGGAAGGAGGAGATTTAGCTTCCTATACGGCTACAGGCGGAATTCCACTTGACGGAGTTCGGTAAGTACTAATTAGCTTTTAGGGAGCTCAACCCAAGGTCGATTACCCCTATGGCATTCTTACCACTATATGGACATAATACCATTATTATTGGGTCAATAACTCACTCAATAGGTAGAACATTGGCTTCTCTCCCACTAGTCACACAATACCATTTACTGGGAAACATGGGGGTCTGTTCATGTCGTTAAAGGTTTCAATGCAATTTCAATCCATGTTTAACTTTAATTATTTATTCTTTGCAGATTCTATTCCGCCTGCATGGTTCTTGGCCTGCAATTTCTCCACCGGCACAACATCGCCCATAGGTAAGCAAAAATGAACCTTAAAGGGACATAGAGCCCTAATCCTAGAAATGATCACTTTTGTTATTTATGCTCAACCTCTGATATTAAATATATTTTTGCTTTATAATGAATAAATCAGTATGTATAACGTGCTTCTGTTTTATTGTAGGGATATAAAAGTAGCCAATGTGCTGTTATGCAGCGATGGATACGCCCAAATTACCGACTTTGGGCTTTGCAAAGAAGGTAAGATAGCATTGGCCATATATATATAGATAGAGATAGATAATAAGAGCTATAGTGCACTGCTGCTCTTCTGTTCAGCCAATGAATGCAGCCGTTCTATGGATAAACTCTTTAACCTACTGTTTTCTTTCTGCTTCAGGAATGACGTTTGACAGGACAGCCTCATATTTATGTGGAACCCTACCCTATTTGGCCCCAGAAGTCATCAGGGCCAAATACACAAGGACGGCCGACTGGTGGTCACTTGGAGTGACCATCTTCAAGCTGCTTACCGGAACCGTAAGTAACCATTTATAGAAAAAAACTAGCCAATCACCGATAGAGTTTCCACAAATCCACTTTTTATCTACATTTTGTCCTCTTGTGTATAAATGTAGGCAGAGAAAAGGCCGATCTTCTGACTTCTGCTCTGTGTTGACAGTCGCGGCATCACCGTAATCCGCTCTGTACACTGATTGGCCAATGATGTGCCTGAGAATTTTGCCTGAGCAGAAGTCAGAGGCTCAGCCTTTTTCCCAGCCTGTGTTTCTACCCCAGTCAATAGAATACCTAGGGGCTGATTTACTAATCCACGAATCCGAATTCCGAATGGGAAAAAATCGGATTGGAAACGAACATATTGCGACTTTTTCGTATTCTTTGCGATTTGTTCGTCACTGTCGCGACTTTTTCATAGCCATTACGACTTTCGTGAATTGTTGCGACTTTTTCATAGCCAATACGACTTTCGTGAATTGTAACGACTTTTTCATAGCCAATACGACTTTTGTGAATTGTCGTGACTTTTTCATAGCCATTACGACTTTCGTGAATTGTCGTGACTTTTTCATAATGAATTGTCATGACTTTTTCATAGCCAATACGACTTTCGTGAATTGTCGTGACTTTTTCATAGCCATTATGACTTTCGTGAATTGTCGTGACTTTTTCATAGTGAATTGTCGTGACTTTTTCATAGCCATTATGACTTTCGTGAATTGTCGTGACTTTTTCATAGTGAATTGTCGTGACTTTTTCATAGCCATTACAACTTTCGTGAATTGTCGCGACTTTTTCATAGCCAATACGATTTTCGTGAATTGTCATGACTTTTTCATAGCCATTAGGGCTTTCGCGAATTGTCGTGACTTTTTCGTATTGAGCGCTCGAAAAATTCACGAAAAAGTCGCAAAATACCGATCATTACGAAAAAAACGCATTCGGGCGCTTTTCGGACGTTTCGTGGATTAGTAAATGTGCCCCCTAGTGTCCCACAGGCCTTAGGGCGATAATGACCTTCTCACAGTATTACCATTTAATGTGAAAAGAAATTGGGTTAAGGCTAGAAATGGATCATTGCCTCATAACATGGGAAACCTTGGGAAATTTATATTTTCACTATATATAACTCAGCTTGGAGTTTAAAAATTGTATTAATACTAAACTTGTACTAAATGTAATGTAGCTTGTGCTGAAGGTAGGGGTTAGAAATCAGCGCAGAAAAGCAAACAATATCAGATAACACTAAAGAAGATTTGTAATAAAGAAAACATAATCTGCTTAAACCCCTCTGGCTTCCAAGCAAATAAACATAAACTTCTTTTTTATTTTATAGGCCCTATAAAGGTCCCTTACAGAAACATATACATAGATATAAACATGTACAGAGTGAAAATGTTATGTTCATTAGATATCGAGCAATTCCCTCCTTTGTTGGCTGTTTGGTTGGCTTCCTATTAGAAAGACCCGTATTGCCCAGAAGCCTTGGGCATTATTGTAGCTTAGTTTTATCCCCCCTAACTCACTGTTTATATTTGTTTCTTTTCCAGGTACCGTTTTATGGGGCAAATCAACACGAGGTTCTAAAACGAATATGTTACGAGGAGCCAAAATATCCTGAGGATATAACAGAGGAGACTCGTAGCCTATTGGTAAATGTAAGTATGAGGCCGGATATGGGCTTGTTGTTATCTGTATGATGAGAGTTTGGCACAGAAGCCTTTTCATTATTACTGACCCTGTGCTTATATTTGGCCTTACTCTTATCCTTTGTTCTAGTGGCTTCACAGAATCATAACTGTCCCTTTGTGATTAGGGTATTGTGTTGAACTGTAAGCTTCTGTCTGTCTAACAACAATTTCTTTTTGCAGCTCCTAAAGAAAGATCCAGCCCAGCGCCTTGGGGCAGGAGAACATGGGGCCGAGGACGTGAAGAAGAGCCCATTCTTTCAGGTAAGTTGTTCTGGATTCCTGCCAGATTCAGTTATTTGTGCCTATACCTGAGCTAAGGAATTGCATATCTACATACTCTATATACTCGAGTATAAGCCTAGTTTTTCAGCACCCAAAATGTGCTGAAAAAGTCACCCTCGGCTTATACTCGAGTCGGGTGCCATGGGTCCCTCCAGACTACCACCCTCTCTCCTTTGTGTGCAAATTAGGCCCCCTGCAACCAGACCCTCCAATGCCCTGGCCTAGGCTCCCACTAGCAATACTTACTCCCCCTTACATGTCCTCCGGGACCGGGTCTGCTGCCAGTTTGCCAATGCGCAATGAGCGTGGGGTAATACTCATAGTGTTTTTGTTGACCCTCTTCTCCACTTACAGAGCTAGTTTACGGTTTCTCTTTTAAATAAATATTTAAAAACATATACCCCACTGATGCCTCAATTAATGTAATTTTATTGGTATTTATTTGATTATTGAAACTTAGCAGTAGCGGCTGCATTTCCCACCCTAGGCTTATACTCGGGTCAATAAGTATTTCCAGTTGTCTTAGGTAAAATTAGGTACCTCGGCTTATATACTATGAATAGAATAATAAAGTGCATTTTGTTTCTCCTATTTTTATAGGGATTAGACTGGGAGGCCCTTGAGAAGAAAGAACTCGAGCCGCCATTTATCCCTGGAGGAAGAACACACAGCCAACCTGAAGAAAGCCTTAAATTGATGGCAAAGGTTGACGCAAAAGTGTGGGAAGAAACCGAATGGGCATTAGTGGAGCTGAACTACCCTTTCAGTTCAGCTTCAGAAATATAAGAAGTGTTCCTCGGAATGAATGGATGAATCAGAATCTTCATAGATGTAGACAGAGAGACTGTTGGGCAGGAAGTCAAGTCAGTCAAGCGTTTATTTGCCCAACAGGGGTGGAGGAGGGTTCAAAAACATGGCTTAAAGTTACAAAAGCATGATCGTCAGCAGCAACCTGTAAGGACTTGTCTATATTGGTCAGATCTCTGAAGTGAAGTGAAGACCAATGTGCGCATTGCAGCAGAAAGTCCGGGGTCCAAAAGGGCGTCGGTGAAGACCAATGTTAGCGGGGGTTCACCTGTTCTAAAAGAGTCTGATCCTACAGAAACATCACCCAGAAGCTGATTGGTGCAAAGCGACATGAGGAAGGGTGAGACTGTTGGGCAAGACGGCAAGTCAGTCAATTGTTTATTTGCCCAACAGGGGTGGAGGAGGGTTCAAAAACATGACTTAAAGATCCTACAGAAACATCACCCAGAAGATGATTGGTGCAAAGCGACATGAGGAAGGGTGAGACTGTTGGGCAAGATGGCAAGTCAGTCAAGCATCTATTTGCCCAACAGGGGTGGAGGAGGGTTCAAAAACATGACTTAAAGTTAAAGAAACCAAAACAAAGTCATGATCAGCAAGTAATAAGAATAAAAAACATCCAACTTTTTAAGTCTGCACAAGTGAAAAATGCTTATTGTTACTGTATTCAACTGCATGTATGGGGGACGGGGTAATAGGGGATCCAAGGGGCCAGGGGGCCGAACACCTGCTATATTGGGTTATTTTAGGGTACCTGAGGGGAACGTGGGTATAGGGGGTTGGGGGAAGGGAGGGTGAGGTATCCTAGATCTTGTATGCAACCTTTCACCTGTTAATATGTCAAGGAACATCACCCTTAGGGTTTATTTCAGCAGTTGTGGTCCCTCTAAAATAAAAAAAACACTCCCTGAACTTGCACTTTTTGGCATGAATGGGCCCTGCCAGTCTGGTCACTGGAACTGTATGCACAGGGGAACCCTGGATCTACTTTCACCTCCAAAGTGGGGTCAGCTCCAGGTTTCCCACTCTGTTCCCACTAGTGTAAGAATGCCTTATTTCTGAGGGACCTGCCCTGACTGCAGAGTAAAGATATGAGACAATTTGCCCACTTCTAGAAGCCTGAGATATCCTGTAGCCCAGCTGGCAGTGCCGCTTACTTGCCCCCCTGAGCAGGCAGTTGGCATTACTGAGCAACTCCTTGTCCCAGGATTATGGCCTAAGGGCACTTGTGGCGCCCACAGATGGGAACTCAATCAACTCTTCTCAGAAAGTCCCCAAGTCCCAAGAGGTCCCACATAATACACACTTAGCTTGTGATTATAACCTGGCAGAGAGAATGTATTTCTGATTATCTGACATATGAGGTAGGACCTGGCTTCAATGTGTGTTAATATTGTCCAGATTCACCTTTATGGCTTTATGTGGGAGGGACAGATAGACTACAAAATCCAAAGGCAAAATTATGGTCCAAACAGTTGGTTTATCTTTTATTCACCTCTGCTGCCTCCATACAGTATTCCCTATGTATAGGTAGATTCAGGGTAATACATGCTATTATTGGGAAATGGATGTTTCTAGTTCTAAGTTCCGTTCTCTTCCAGAGTTCAGCAATTAGCTAAACATGGCTGATCAACATAACGAGCCATTAAAATGGGGTGTAGTTAAAAGGTTCCACAATATCTATAATGGAGTGTAAGTTGGGCAGGAACCCAATGGGCATATCATGAATGGGAAGCCGTGTCCTTCTCTAACACTAAAGGCAAAGTTTGCTGCTGGGCACTGTACAACCTTATGTTCCAAGGAGTCACATCCAACCATCACTAAACGGCATTAAAGGGGCAGTATACTCTATTTTTGACACAATTTCTTGGAAAATCTAGCAGCTCACATGTCATAAAGTCTTTTTACTCTGCTGTGACCCTTCTGTAATATTCACCTTTCCTTTGGGTTTTCTACTACTTCGGCCCCTGCCGAGTCCTACATAGAGGTCCCACGGTACATACCCTTCCATGATAAAATAATAGCATCTTTAATAATATATTGACTGTATATGCACAGCTAATACATGTACCATTTGGAAACATTAGTAAGACTTCAATACTAACATCAACTGGAGTTTATTTCAATGACCCATCCAAAACAACACCCGAACTGATTGTTACCAGTAACTATGGTGCATGTTTATGTGCTTTATGTGGAATAGATACCCTCAGCCAAAGGTACTGCAAAAAGAATACAAATAACTTTAGAGTAAGGAACAGTAAAGGAACCGCAGGCCCAATGTGGTAAAGTTAAGGCTGGTCACATTATTAGTGATGGGAGAAATGTTTCGCCAGGCATGGATTTGTGGCGAATTTCCGCGTTTCGCCATTGGTGGATTGAAAAAATTTGCCGCGTGACAAAATAATAACCGTGGGTGACAAAATAATAGCCGGGCGACAAAATAATAGCCGTGGGCGACAAAAGAATAGCTGCGCGACAAAATAATAGGTGGGCGACAAAAGAATAGACACGCGATGAAAGAATAGGTGGGCGACAAAAGAATAGCCGCGGACGACAAAATAATAGCCGCGGACGACAAAATAATAGGCGGGCGCCAAAAGAATAGCCGCCCGACGAAAGAATAGCCGCAGACGACAAAACAATAGCCGAGCGACAAAATAATAGGCGCGGGTGACAAAAGAATAGTCGCGCAACAAAAGAATAGGCGGGCGACAAAAGAATAGCCGGGCGACAGGTTTTTTTTGACGCACAACATTTTCGCCGTTTTGCGAATTTTCCACTGTTTTGCAAATCTTTTGAAAGATTCGCAAATTTTTCGGCGAGGCGAAACGGGACAGATTCGCTCATCACTACTCATTAACCATAAGGTCAGAGAATCCAAAACCCTAAAGTCCGCTTGATGAGGTTTAGACATAAGATAAAACGTTACTATAACTAGAAAGGGAAGTCTGAGAACAAACTTCATGTTGGGTTGAAAAACATAAAATCACTGAATGAAATCTGCTAATAGGCTAATGTTTCTAGATATCTACATGTTGCCCAAAACTCCTTGTCACTGCATTTGCTTTCAAAGAAGTATCCCTGAAATGAATGTTCTTTTTATTTGTGATATTTTTACATTTGGAAGGGAGCTCTGTATCCCATTGCTAACACACTGAACCCTCCCACATCAGAGATCAGTCTAAACTGTAATATGGTACATACAAAAAAATAGTTGAATTTAAATTCTTTGTTGCTGGTGCAATCGTGCAGGGCAAATGGTTCACCCAGACAGGAGATATAACATGATGGGACAATATGATTGTAATAAAATCCATGAGGGCTCATTCACAACCACACAGTTGTGGTCATTCAAAAATGGATAAAGTCATGGTGAGAATGGACACTTGCATCCAAATCCAATCCTTGCACACTCAGAACCAGTGGGTCCATCTCACCACAGCGCATTGTCCCTGAGTCTGAGCTTTCAGAAGGAGCCAGTGCTACACATTAGAACTGCTTTCAGCTAACCTATTGTTTCTCCTACTCCCATGTTACTGGGGGAGTCCCAAGCCGGACTTGGATTCCTTACTATTGAGTGCTATTCTGATGCCTACTGGGAGCTGCTATCTTGCTCCCTTCCCATTGTTCTGCTGATCGGCTACTGGGGGTTAGGGGGGGGGCATATCACTCCAACTTGCAGCGCAGCAGTAAAGTGTGCCTGAGTCTGAGCTTTCAGAAGGAGCCAGCATTACACATTAGAACTGCTTTCAGGTAACCTATTGTTTCTCCTACTCCCATGTAACTGGAGGAGTCCCAAGCCGGACTTGGATTTCTTACTATTGAGAGCTATTCTGATACCTACTGGGAGCTGCTATCTTGCTCCCTTCCCATTGTTCTGCTGATCGGCTGCTGGGAGGGGGGGATATCACTCCAACTTGCGGCTCAGCAGTAAAGTGTGACCGATGTTTATAAGAGCACAGGTCACATGGGTGTGGCACCTTGGGAAATTAAGAATATGGCTAGCCCCAAATTGAAATCCATTTGTGGTTTAATCAAATATTAGACAGGTCCAGGAACAAATCTTATTGACCAAGGATCACATATATGGTAGTAGTAGTAGAGGTCATCTTGGACTTGGATTTCTTACTATTGAGTGCTATTCTGATACCTACTGGGAGCTGCTATCTTGCTCCCTTCCCATTGTTCTGCTGATTGGCTGCTGGGAGTGGGGGGGGGGGGTATCACTCCAACTTGCAGCGCAGCAGTAAAGTGTGACTTGTGCGGGTTTCCCTGTGCGACTATAAATGCGCCGTTTGGGAAATCAGTTGAGCGAATATTTCTTTCCGGCGCCAAAGTGGCGGCGTCACTGGGAGGCGGAGTGTGCGCATAAATATTCCCAGTGTGTGAATGGGCCGTATTTTATGAGCTTCTGCGGGAATTTCCCAATTATGTTTGCGCATTAAATGCGCCAGTCTTACATATAAATATACTGCATTCGCCTTTACGCCCAGGCTTTTCCCAGGCAATATAGGGAAGCCATTCTCCCATTTAGTAGCCATGTTGTTGCCATGGAGCCAATCTGTGCAGCCATTGGGCCAGTTTGGGGCTCATTATTCATAGGTTCCCATCTTGAAAACTGCGGCCTATACATTTGTATCTAAATTATTTCTCTGCAACTCGAGTAATTATACTCTGCACTTTAACATTAACGGCCCAACCTACGTTCCACAGCTACAGTATAAGGGAGTAAATATATATATATATAAAGTACATATGTAGCCAAATAAATATATACCGTATATACTCGAGTATAAGCCGAGTTTTTCAGCACTAAAAATGAGCTGAAAAAGTAACCGTCGGCTTATACTCGCGCATATACTAGCATATATACGGTAAATCGTTTCACTCGTTACGCGCGCAAACTACTTAGCAATACATGTTGTATAGTTTTGTCCCTGCTTAAGGCCGGAGCTGTTTCCCTACCCATTGCCCGGGTGAGAAGTGTCATTCCCCAGGCCCAGCCCAAAGGAGGCAGCTGCAGGCAGAGTGTGAGGCGCGGATATATCAGAGCTCTGTGGGATCGGGAAGATCCATTCGCTACAAGGGCTAACGGGATGGGCTGAAGGGAAGCAGCAGCTATGATGGAAATTGTGCATATCCGAGCGGGGCAGTGCGGGAACCAGATCGGAACCAAGGTAAATACGAGAGGGAATTGATACAAATCTGATAAAGGGTCCGCTGCCTGGCATTTGATGAAGTAGCGGAGTGGGTGCTGTGTAACTAGCGACCAGAATATCAGAAGCGATGCCCAGTCAGAGTCCCTCCCTCTTGGCTGAAAATATCATTTTTCCCTTTCCAACAGCGCAAGTTTCCTTTTCCTGGAGAAGGGAATGGGCCTGTGTCCATAAAAGGCAGGGCAGGAAAATGGCTGAGCCAGTGCAGTTCTGGGGTACCAGGGCATTTTACAATGGTGACACAATGGTGACTCCTCATCACTCAACCACCTGGTCACCATCTCATGTCCTGATTGTAGTGCCCAGAAGTGGAACTGTACATCAGGTGCCCAGTACTGGCTGTCTCCCATGCTCACTCAGTAGTACTATTGCAGAGATGGGCACATTCTGGGTTTGGGAGCTTGTGATATTGTGCTATATAAGGGTTATATACAGTAAATATAAGGTATGTAGTATGTTGTGACACTTCTCTTTTCACTCCTTGTTATAGGGTTCATCAAAATAAAACTAAAACAGATTTTGCTTTCTTGTTGCAGATGTCCCATGACATCACAGTCAACAAGTCGCTCTCCCACACTCGTCCTTCCTACAAGGGGCCCCTGTATGAGCGGCTCCCAGGCCAGTCACCCCTGCCGGCTCCATCCCCCACTAAGTATAGTCCTACTGAGCAGGCAGTGTGTAGCGCACAGGCAGGGGGCTGTAGGTGTGTAGTGCCATCTCAGTGCATTGTGCTTGGGTCTGAGCTTTCAGATGGAGCAAGTGCTACACATTAGAACTGCTTTGAGGTAACCTATTGTTTCTCCTACTCCCATGTAACTGGAGTCGGCTTATACTCGAGTCAATAAGTTTTTCCAGTTTTCTTAGGTAAAATTAGGTACCTCGGCTTATATTCGGATCGCCTTATACTCAAGTATATACGGTATATACATATGTAGCCAAATAAATATATATATACAAATGTAGACTAATAAATATATATATATGATGCACAACAGAAGCCGGCACTCACGTATAGAACAAATTAATATGCCTGGGTGCAGTCCCAAAGAGATGGATACGAATTCTTGGAGAAAGGTACCGCTTACGCAGGACTTAGTTGTCATGCCTCTACAATAAAACTTCTGAATTGAACTCTAAGGGGCCCATTAACTTACTCACGAACCGGCTGAATGCGTCCGATTGCGTTTTTTTCGTAATGATCGGTATTTGCCGATTTTTCGGAAAATTATCGCGACTTTTTCGTTGCCATTCCGAATGTTGCACAAAATCTGGCGATTTTTTCGTAGCGTTAAAACTTGCGCGAAAAGTCACGCCTTTTTCGTAGCCATTCCAAAAGTTGCGCAAAATGTTGCGATTTTTTCGTAGCATTCGGAGCTTCAGTATGGTGACTTTTCTTGGGCCGGGTTGGAGCTGCAGAGTGCCATTGAGCCCTATGGGAGACTTTCCTTGGGCCGGGTTGGAGCTGCAGAGTGCCATTGAGCCCTATGGGAGACTTTCCTTGGGCCGGGTTGGAGCTGCAGAGTGCCATTGAGCCTTAAGGGAGGCTTTCCTTGGGCCGGGTTGGAGCTGCAGAGTGCCATTGAGCCCTATGGGAGACTTTCCTTGGGCCGGGTTGGAGCTGCAGAGTGCCATTGAGCCCTATGGGAGACTTTCCTTGGGCCGGGTTGGAGCTGCAGAGTGCCATTGAGCCCTATGGGAGACTTTCCTTGGGCCGGGTTGGAGCTGCAGAGTGCCATTGAGCCCTATGGGAGACTTTCCTTGGGCCGGGTTGGAGCTGCAGGGTGCCATTGAGCCCTATGGGAAGCTTTCCTTGGGCTGGGTTGGAGCTGCAGAGTGCCATTGAGCCCTATGGGAGACTTTCCTTGGGCCGGGTTGGAGCTGCAGAGTACCATTGAGCCCTATGGGAGACTTTCCTTGGGCCGGGTTGGAGCTGCAGAGTGCCATTGAGCCCTATGGGAGACTTTCCTTGGGCCGGGTTGGAGCTGCAGAGTGCCATTGAGCCCTATGGGAGACTTTCCTTGGGCCGGGTTGGAGCTGCAGAGTGCCATTGAGCCTTATGGGAGACTTTCCTTGGGCCGGGTTGGAGCTGCAGAGTGCCATTGAGCCCTATGGGAGACTTTCCTTGGGCCGGGTTGGAGCTGCAGAGTGCCATTGAGCCCTATGGGAGACTTTCCTTTGGCCGGGTTGGAGCTGCAGAGTGCCATTGAGCCCTATGGGAGACTTTCCTTGGGCCGGGTTGGAGCTGCAGAGTGCCATTGAGCCCTATGGGAGACTTTCCTTGGGCCAGGTTGGAGCTGCAGAGTGCCATTGAGTCCTATGGGAGGCTTCCAAAATCATGCTAAGTCTGAAAGTTTCGCCCGCCGCTTACGAGCGTTCAATACGAAAAAGTCGCGACAAGATACGAGCGAATCGTAATGGCTACGAAAAACTCGAGTTTTTTCGCGAAAATCGTATCGGTAACGAAAAAGCCGCGACAATTTCCGAAAAGTCGTAAAGGCGCCAAAAAAAATCACAAAAATACGAAAAAGTCGCAAAATGTTCGTTTTCCAATCGGAATTTTTCCAATTCGGATTCGTGTCTTAGTAAATCAGCCCCTAAGTCCTGCGTGAGCGGTATCTTTCTCCAAGAATTCGTATATATATATATATATATATATATATATATATACTGTATATATGCATATGTAGACAAATGTATATATATATACATATGTAGACTAATAAATATATATATAGATATGTAGACAAATAAATATATACCGTATATATACATATGTAAACAAATAAATATATATATACATATGTAGACAAATAAATATATATATATACATATGTAGACGAATAAATATATATATACATATGTAGACAAATAAATATATACTGTATTTATACATATGTAGACAAATAAATATATATATACATATGTAGACAAATAAATATATATATACATATGTAGACGAATAAATATATATATACATATGTAGACTAATAATTATATATACCGTATATACTCGAGTATAAGCCGATCCGAATATAAGCCGAGGTACCTAATTTTACCTAAGAAAACTGGAAAAACGTATTGACCCGAGTATAAGCCTAGGGTGGGAAATGTAGCTGCTACTGCTAAGTTTCAATAATCAAATTATTTAATAAAAGGACATTCACAAGTGCTTACATGACTACCATATTAATAAACACAAGGTATGGCCTGGAAAATGAGGCGCATCCAACATAAGATAACCACATGCAAGGTTGTACAGGTTAATATCTCATTTAATTTTTGTAGTGGCCTAGGTAATGATAGTCCTACACAGTTTTGCCCTGTTAGGATATGTTGCCGTAACTGTATGTTATGCCATACCCGCTGAATTAATAATAACAGCACATAACCAATGTTTTGGTCTCCACTGCAATATTTTGCAGGATAAGTCTGCACTACGTTTCTTTGTACAAAATGGGAAAGAAACATATTGAAAAAAAAACATAGGTTGTTTGCCACCCATGCAAATGATTGGCCCCTTATAATATACCATATTAAATATTACCGGGGATTTTAGTCTGCATGAATACATTTAAATAATAATATGGGATTAATATTAATGGACATCATTCTGCATTCATTTTCACATGTATTTTCTATATGAAGCATTATGATGCTTTTTAAAATGTCTGAATGTGTTTGTTTACCCAAGGTGCCCAGTGATGTGTGTCTAAAGTTAGGCTTCTGTTGTTGCATTTGTCCCAGCTGCATGAAACATTTGCAATCCCCAGTGCTTCCAGTCAAAATACTTTAATTGATATATTAATGCAGTTCAAGGACAGAGAAAAGCCTAGAAAAAGACAGCACATAATTTCCATATGAGTCAGCCAAACTCGAGTGCAAACGAACTGCCTTACATCGCACCCCCTACCTGCACCTCCGTCGGCCCTAGGATGAACCATCCATGGTCGCGCGGTGCCCGCCCCCCTTCCGTGTGTGTGCAACAGTTTACTTGTCCTACCTGCACCGTATCCATACACATTTGCCTGAGCTAAGGTCACGCTGTGCCTAGCAAACTGCAGATCCATACGAGGAATCCTCGTCCCCCGTGCTGTGCACGGGCGCAGTACTTGTCCTACCTGCACATCCATACACATTCGCATGAGCGAAGGTCACACTGCGCGCACGGGGAGGGGCTCATGCGAATGTGTATGGATGTGCAGGTAGGACAAGTACTGCGCCCGTGCACAGCACGGGGGACGAGGATTCCTCGTATGGATCTGCAGTTTGCTAGGCACAGCGTGACCTTAGCTCAGGCAAATGTGTATGGATACGGTGCAGGTAGGACAAGTAAACTGTTGCACACACACGGAAGGGGGGCGGGCACCGCGCGACCATGGATGGTTCATCCTAGGGCCGACGGAGGTGCAGGTAGGGGGTGCGATGTAAGGCAGTTCATTTGCACTCGAGTATAAGCCGAGGATTCCTTTTTTAGCACATTTTGAGTGCTGGAAAACTCGGCTTATACTCGAGTATATACGGTATACAAATATAGACAAATAAATATATATACATATATAGAGGTGGATAACGAAGAAGCCGCTCTCACAGGACTTATGTGTAAAATAAAAGGTCTTTTTATTTAAATGGTGAACTGAGGTTTCGGCTGAAAACCACAGCCTTTCTCAAAGTTACAACACAGAGTGAATACAAACATTATATACCACAACCGGCGGGAAAATACAGACAAAAAACGTGAGGATGTGACGTCACACATTACCGTATCAAAACATCTAAAAAAAAAGTGGAAAATACTAACACAAATGAAATGAACACAACATAATTTCGCATCATTTTGGTAAAAAATAATAATTGATATATGGAGTCATTATGCCCAATCACTACAAACAGACATAAGAGATAAGCATAAACAATACAAACAAATCGAGAATTGTAGAAATAAACTTGCAAAAGCATAGGGATAGAACGAGAACATATACAATAAAGAGTACATCATAGCGCTATGCATCAGTGCATCGGTTACAGTTTAACCACATATATACATACATTTATGTGAGGAACACCCTGAAGGGAAAAGCGTGAATTGGTTTTAGCTCGGTCGTTAGTGATAAAAAGCTGCTCACGGCAAACGTCTAGTGAGGGAAAGTACCCTGTGGGGTAACCAATAAATATTAACATAGCAAATGAGATAGTGAGGGAAAGTGCCCTGTGGGGTAACCAATAAGTACTAACATACCAAATGAAATAGTGAGGGAAAGTGCCCTGTGGGGTAACCAGGAAGTGCTAACATAGCAAATGAGATAGTGAGGGAAAGTGTCCTGTGGGGTAACCAATAAGTACTAACATACCAAATGAAATAGTGAGGGAAAGTGCCCTGTGGGGTAACCAGGAAGTGCTAACATAGCAAATGAGATAGTGAGGGAAAGTGCCCTGTGGGGTAACCAATAAGTACTAACATACCAAATGAAATAGTGAGGGAAAGTGCCCTGTGGGGTAACCAGGAAGTGCTAACATAGCAAATGAGATAGTGTGGGAAAGTGCCCTGTGGGGTAAATAATAAGTACTAACATAGCAAATGAGATAGTGAGGGAAAGTGTCCTGTGGGGTAACCAATAAGTACTAACATAACAAATGAGATAGTGAGGGAAAGTGCCCTGTGGGGTAACCAATAAGTACTAACTTAACAAATGAGATAGTGAGGGAAAGTGTCCTGTGGGGTAACCAATAAGTACTAACATAGCAAATGAGATAGTGAGGGAAAGTGTCCTGTGGGGTAACCAATAAGTACTAACATAGCAAATGAGATAGTGAGGGAAAGTGCCCTGTGGGGTAACCAATAAGTACTAACATAGCAAATGAGATAGTGAGGGAAAGTGCCCTGTGGGGTTACCAATAAGTACTAACATAGCAAATGAGATAGTGAGGGAAAATGCCCCGTATAGGGGTTACAGCAGGTAAGGTAAAGAAATGGAGGGAAATTACGGTTTATTACAAATTTACCTGCAAATACATTTGATTAAATGGCTAGGCATGTCAAATACTGGCCAGGTGACAACTCTACCTGTGAGGTAACCAGAAAGTCTTAACAGAGCAAATGATATTGTGAGGGAAAGTGCCCTGTGGGGTAACCAGGAAGTACTAACATAGCAAATGATATTGTGAGGGAAAGTGCCCTGTGGGGTAACCAATAAGTACTAACATAGCAAATGAGATAGTGAGGGAAAGTGTCCTGTGGGGTAACCAATAAGTACTAACATAGCAAATGAGATAGTTAGGGAAAGTGCCCTGTGGGGTAACCAATAAGTACTAACGTAACATATGAAATAGTGAGGGAAAATGTCCTGTGGGGTAACCAATAAGTACTAACATAGCAAATGAGATAGTGAGGGAAAGTGCCCTGTGGGGTAACCAGGAAGTGCTAACATAGCAAATGAGATAGTGTGGGAAAGTGCCCTGTGGGGTAACCAGAAAGTGATAACATAGCAAATGAGATAGTGAGGGAAAGTGTCCTGTGGGGTAACCAATAAGTTCTAACATAGCAAATGAAATAGTGAGGGAAAGTGTCCTGTGGGGTAACCAATAAGTACTAACATAGCAAATGAGATAGTGAGGGAAAGTGTCCTGTGGGGTAACCAATAAGTTCTAACATAGCAAATGAAATAGTGAGGGAAAGTGTCCTGTGGGGTAACCAATAAGTACTAACATAGCAAATGAGATAGTGAGGGAAAGTGCCCTGTGGGGTAACCAATAAGTACTAACATAGCAAATGAGATAGTGAGGGAAAGTGCCCTGTGGGGTAACCAATAAGTACTAACATAGCAAATGAGACAGTGAGGGAAAGTGTCCTGTGGGGTAACCAATAAGTACTAACATAGCAAATGAGATAGTGAGGGAAAGTGTCCTGTGGGGTAACCAATAAGTACTAACATAGCAAATGAGATAGTGAGGGAAAGTGCCCTGTGGGGTAACCAATAAATACTAACATAGCAAATGAGATAGTGAGGGAAAGTGCCCCGTATAGGGGTTACAGCAGGTAAGGTAAAGAAATGGAGGGAAATTACGGTTTATTACATATTTACCTGCAAGTACATTTGATTAAATGGCTAGGCATGTCAAATACTGGCCAGGTGACAACTCTACCTGTGGGGTAACCAGGAAGTGCTAACATAGCAAATGAGATAGTGAGGGAAAGTGTCTTGTGAGGTAACCAGAAAGTGCTAACATAGCAAATGAGATAGTGAGGGAAAGTGCACTGTGGGGTAACCAGGAAGTGCTAACATAGCAAATGAGATAGTGAGGGAAAGTGTCCTGTGGGGTAACCAATAAGTACTAACATAGCAAATGAGATAGTGAGGGAAAGTGTCCTGTGGGGTAACCAATAAATACTAACATAGCAAATGAGATAGTGAGGGAAAGTGCCCCGTATAGGGGTTACAGCAGGTAAGGTAAAGAAATGGAGGGAAATTACGGTTTATTACATATTTACCTGCAAGTACATTTGATTAAATGGCTAGGCATGTCAAATACTGGCCAGGTGACAACTCTACCTGTGAGGTAACCAGAAAGTCTTAACACAGCAAATGATATTGTGAGGGAAAGTGCCCTGTGGGGTAACCAGGAAGTACTAACAGAGCAAATGATATTGTGAGGGAAAGTGCCCTGTGGGGTAACCAGGAAGTACTAACATAGCAAATGAGATAGTTAGGGAAAGTGCCCTGTGGGGTAACCAATAAGTACTAACGTAACAAATGAAATAGTGATGGAAAATGTCCTGTGGGGTAACCAATAAGTACTAACATAGCAAATGAGATAGTGAGGGAAAGTGCCCTGTGGGGTAACCAATAAGGACTAACATAGCAAATGAGAGAGTGAGGGAAAGTGCCCTGTGGGGTAACCAATAAGTACTAACATAGCAAATGAGATAGTTAGGGAAAGTGCCCTGTGGGGTAACCAATAAGTACTAACGTAACAAATGAAATAGTGATGGAAAATGTCCTGTGGGGTAACCAATAAGTACTAACATAGCAAATGAGATAGTGAGGGAAAGTGCCCTGTGGGGTAACCAATAAGTACTAACATAGCAAATGAGAGAGTGAGGGAAAGTGCCCTGTGGGGTAACCAGGAAGTACTAACATAGCAAATTAGATAGTGAGGGAAAGTGCCCTGTGGGGTAACCAGGAAGTACTAACATAGCAAATTAGATAGTGAGGGAAAGTGCCCTGTGGGGTAACCAGTGAGTACTAACATAGCAAATGAGATAGTGAGGGAAAGTGCCCTGTGGGGTAACCAGGAAGTACTAACATAGCAAATTAGATAGTGAGGGAAAGTGCCCAGTGGGGTAACCAGGAAGTACTAACATAGCAAATTAGATAGTGAGGGAAAGTGCCCTGTGGGGTAACCAGTGAGTACTAACATAGCAAATGAGATAGTGAGGGAAAGTGCCCTGTGGGGTAACCAGGAAGTACTAACATAGCAAATTAGATAGTGAGGGAAAGTGCCCAGTGGGGTAACCAATAAGTACTAACATAGCAAATGAGATAGTGAGGGAAAGTGCCCAGTGGGGTAACCAATAAGTACTAACCTAGCAAATGAGATAGTGAGGGAAAGTGTCCTGTGGGGTAACCAATAAATACTAACATAGCAAATGAGATAGTGAGGGAAAGTGTCCTGTGGGGTAACCAATAAATACTAACATAGCAAATGAGAGAGTAGAGGAAATTGCCCTTTGAGGTAACCAGGTAATACTTACAGAAATTAGAGTGAGGGACAGTTTCCTCAGAGGTAACCAGGAAATAGTAAGTAAGAATGAGACAGATAAGTTATTGTATTTAGAATAAAGACTATATAAATTGTCAGCTCATAGATGTTTTGTTTGAGTATGGAGTGCTGTTTGCTATGTATATTATTACTGGCGCCTACACACCAATATTACAGCTAAAAATACATTTGTTGGTTCAATAATAAAATGTTAAATGGCAGAGTGAATTATTTGTTATATAAACAGTGTCATTTAGAAATAAAAATTATACCATAAAAATCATGACAGTAAAAAATGTCCATCTATGTATTAGACTTGTTTACTTTACCCTGACTAGTAGATAGCTTTAGATATAAATGCATTCAATAGTACAGACTTTTTACATTGAATATATTTTATTTAGCTTTCAATGCTTTAAAGAATACATTATCGTAAGAAACAGGGAGTAATCCCAAATATCATGATAATGTCACGTCAACAGAAGAAGCCTAAGCATTGCCATATTGCTTGTGTGGGAGCATTGCGATAATAGCGGCTGAAGTAAACTCGCTGATTGCATTTTTATAGTCTATTGCATTTTATACCTGATTCTATTTAGACAATCTCCTAGCTGGTAGGGCCTCAAAGTGGGTCCAGGCAGCAGAGAGCACCCTGATGAGCCCAACCATTTGGTTTAAATTTCCCATAACAGGGGATTATCTATAATATACTTAATGAGTGCCCCCTTAAACTAAAATAGCATGCAGTTAATTTATGGGGGGGGATTAAAATGAAGGCCATGGGTTTTATTTAGGTGGCACAGGGCTATAATCTTGACAGTAAAGCCCCTGAAGATGAGGAACACAATTTGCTGTAATTGTAAAATACCTGAATTCAGAAACTTCTTAAATCTCCCAAGGAATCTATCAGGAAACATTATATTCCTATCCCACACCTCTGTGGTATAAATTTTTGATTGACTGAGTTGAACAAGAGCAAACTCAAACTCGCTATTCCAAATGGGGTTGTTATTGATCCCGACTGTGTCCTGACCTCTTTGCCATCATACATGAATATGGCATAGCCATCTGCTGCTGAAAGGAATTCACCAGGCAAGCCTTGTGCTCTTTGGATTTTCAGTGAAACTTTGGCCACTGGTTCCATACTTAGCTATCAGCTTCCTGTATCTTCCTTGTTATTCTTATAGTTGTTAGGCAGTTGCTGCAGGGACTTGGTAAAATCCTCGGTGAGTGGGGGCTCCAAAGATAGACGGAATCTAAATATGAAAAAAACACGATATATGCAATAAATAATTTATGTTGTATCCTTTATCAAGTGATATTCAGTAATGACAATTCATCCTCATAATTGATCTGTAGCAGATTATGAAACCCATTAATGTCGGAGGAATTTAGCACATCAAACCTAGTCTTATTTCCAAACATCTATGCTTTTCAAATGGGGCAATTTAGGCCATACCAATTTGTACCCACAACTCCCCTGATCCACCCAAAACAGAACCCACTTTCTGTTCGCTACATAATGGACTATCTTCTAAAGCTGGGACCATTGAGAGATATACCAGTAAATGTTTAAGAATCTTTTATGTTAATTGTGTGGAAATATTTTTTTTTTCATCCACAATGTTAATACAGGTATGGGACCTGTTAATCCAAAGCGCTCGGGACCTAGGGTTTTCCGGATAAGGGATCTTTCCGTAATTTGGATCTCCATACCTGGTCTACTTGACTTGAGCAATCATAAATGTGCCCAATTGTTAAATGGTTTACACTTCTGTACTTGCCAGTGTGGGCTGGATTCATTCATCCCTGCGGCCTGTAGTACCTGCCAGCCTGACTGTAGGATATTACCGGCTGAATAGCCATGAACAATATAACTTCTCTTTGGTTTGGGTGTATATATAAATTTATTGCATTTGGAGTGATCATAATGGCTTTAGTTATACAATGCAACCTTCTAAACTCCATTATAGATGTATTGTCTTTGTTCTCAAATAATTCTGCATAGGATAGACATATTTTCCTCCCATAAATTCACCTCACCTGGAAATACAAATAAACCAGTAATAGTTCACACCGCAACCAGCACCAGTACTACAAATGGATAATTTGTTGTCAGATTTTTGCCTCAGTTAATAAACTGGTTCTCGTTTAGAAGTCAATTGCTCAAATAGAAGTGCACCGGTCTTACCAATCATCTGTTGACCAACGTTATCACCAAGTGAAGCAATTTATTTCAATTAGACAAATGCAATAAATATTTTCAATAGTTCTGACAGTCCCCCCCATACACAGTGCCCCCAATTGAGACAGTCCCCCTCTATACAGTGCCCCCAATTGAGCCAGCCCCCCCCATATACAGTGTCCCCAATTGAGCCAGTCCCCCCCATACACAGTGCCCCCAATTGAGCCAGCCCCCCCCATACACAGTGCCCCCAATTGAGCCAGCCCCCCCCATACACAGTGCCCCCAATTGAGACAGTCCCCCTCTATACACAGTGCCCCCAATTGAGACAGTCCCCCCCTATACACAGTGCCCCCAATTGAGACAGTCCCCCTCTATACACAGTGCCCCCAATTGAGACAGTCCCCCTCTATACAGTGCCCCCAATTGAGCCAGCCCCCCCCCATACACAGTGCCCCCAATTGAGCCAGCCCCCCCCCCATACACAGTGCCCCCAATTGAGCCAGCCCCCCCCATACACAGTGCCCCCAATTGAGCCAGCCCCCCCCCATACACAGTGCCCCCAATTGAGCCAGCCCCCCCCATACACAGTGCCCCCAATTGAGCCAGCCCCCCCCATACACAGTGCCCCCAATTGAGCCAGCCCCCCATACACAGTGCCCCCAATTGAGCCAGTCCCCCCCCATACACAGTGCCAATTGAGCCAGCCCCCCCCATACACAGTGCCCCCAATTGAGCCAGCCCCCCCCATACACAGTGCCCCCAATTGAGCCAGTCCCCCCCATACACAATGCCAATTGAGCCAGCCCCCCCATACACAGTGCCCCCAATTGAGCCAGCCCCCCCATACACAGTGCCCCCAATTGAGCCAGCCCCCCCCATACACAGTGCCCCCAATTGAGCCAGCCCCCCCATACACAGTGCCCCCAATTGAGCCAGCCCCCCCCATACACAGTGCCCCCAATTGAGCCAGCCCCCCCATACACAGTGCCCCCAATTGAGCCAGCCCCCCCCATACACAGTGCCCCCAATTGAGACAGTCCCCCCTATACACAGTGCCCCCAATTGAGACAGTCCCCCCTATACACAGTGCCCCCAATTGAGCCAGTCCCCCCTATACACAGTGCCCCCAATTGAGCCAGCCCCCCCCATACACAGTGCCCCCAATTGAGCCAGCCCCCCCCATACACAGTGCCCCCAATTGAGCCAGTCCCCCCCCATACACAGTGCCCCCAATTGAGCCAGTCACCCCCATACACAGTGCCCCCAATTGAGACAGTCCCCCTCTATACAGTGCCCCCAATTGAGACAGTCCCCCCCTATACACAGTGCCCCCAATTGAGACAGTCCCCCTCTATACACAGTGCCCCCAATTGAGACAGTCCCCCTCTATACAGTGCCCCCAATTGAGCCAGCCCCCCCCATACACAGTGCCCCCAATTGAGCCAGCCCCCCCCATACACAGTGCCCCCAATTGAGCCAGCCCCCCCCATACACAGTGCCCCCAATTGAGCCAGCCCCCCCCATACACAGTGTCCCCAATTGAGCCAGCCCCCCCCATACACAGTGCCCCCAATTGAGCCAGTCCCCCTCTATACACAGTGCCCCCAATTGAGCCAGCCCCCCCCATACACAGTGCCCCCAATTGAGCCAGTCCCCCCCATACACAGTGCCCCCAATTGAGCCAGCCCCCCCATACACAGTGCCCCCAATTGAGCCAGCCCCCCCCCATACACAGTGCCCCCAATTGAGGCAGTCCCCCCTATACACAGTGCCCCCAATTGAGCCAGCCCCCCCCCATACACAGTGCCCCCAATTGAGCCAGTCCCCCCCCATACACAGTGCCCCCAATTGAGCCAGCCCCCCCCATACACAGTGCCCCCAATTGAGCCAGTCCCCCCCTATACACAGTGCCCCCAATTGAGCCAGCCCCCCCCATACACAGTGCCCCCAATTGAGCCAGCCCCCCCCCCCATACACAGTGCCCCCAATTGAGCCAGCCCCCCCCATACACAGTGCCCCCAATTGAGACAGTCCCCCTCTATACACAGTGCCCCCAATTGAGACAGTCCCCCTCTATACACAGTGCCCCCTTGGAAAGCAGTTGGGGGGTATGCTGATGTAGATCTGGCATTTTGCCATTCCCAGCCAGGCAGCCTGAGGGTTGGGCTTTGCTTTGGCCTGGGTGAGCCAGTGGAACTTTCAATAATGGTAACGATTAGCACTTTCCACGATACATCAAACTGCCCACTCCCCACAAAGCCCGTAATTATTAGCCGCGTCCGCTCTTTTTATATGAAATGCCGCCCCTCCCCCCCACACATGCGCAGTAAGAGCGTTACGTCCCAGTCCTCTCCTTCCCGCCGTTTCTTGGCGCCGCCCCGAATGCCCCGCCTTCTCCGTCCCTTAGTCGCACAGTACGCAGTTGTTATTGGGGGACGGGAGTAGGAGCCAGTAACAGCGCTCAGAGGCACTAAATGGCGGCTCACACAGGCTCTGCCTCCCAGCGCTGTTCAATGGGCGCCCTGTTGCGTTTATTTGCCCTGGGACACGGAGTGTAGGCAGGGAGTAGGGTGTTACAACGGGGGTACAACGTATTAGTGTAGGGAGCAGTGATAAACATGTTTATGAATTGGAATGGCAGCTGTTCACGCTTTGTAGCCTATATATTCCTATTATTACTGCAAAATGCCTTCTGCTCTGGTACCTGAAGCCTTCATTGCCCAGTTTGCCCCACTATAGTCACTTGGGGCAGTTATTCAGACCTGGTAGTTTTCCTTTTGGCCAAAAACATGATTTTGCTGTGGGGGAAAAAAACTTTTTTTGGTCATTTATTATGTAATCAATGAAAAAAATCTGCCAGCTAAAAAAATCCTCACGATTACGGCGGGTGTCCCTTTTACAAATGGCAGATTTATCTTTGCTTTGTGGTTTTACGGGTTTTTCACACGGCAAATTAAAAAAAGTCCCAGTTTTCACTTTTTTCGGCAACTTTATTATTTGTGCGTGCTTTATCAGGATTTTTTATTAAATGACCGACTTTTGAGACAATCCAAATGTTAATACCCCCCCAATACCTACTCCAAATGACATAATGAAATAAAGGGCATTTCCGTATTAAACTGTAGATAAAGAACAACGGAACATTTTCTTTATACCAACTGATGTGCGGCAATATAATACATTGTGTATTAACGGCCCTAAAGCTGGCCATACACGTGGCGATCCGACGATGTTTCGTACGACCATCGGTCGCACGAAACATCGTCAGATCCGCCACACACCATTCAGGGCTGAATCGGCAGGTAAGGAGGTAGAAACAATAGGATTTCTACCTCCTTCTGCCGATTCAGCTCTGAAGGGAGAATTTTGGTCAGGCGCCTTCTATGGCGCCCGATCAAAATTTTCTAACCTGGCCGATCGACGAGCCGACCGATTTCAGCAGCTTCCTGCGACATCGGTCGGCTCGCTGACATACCATACACGCACCGATTATCGTACGAAACGAGGTTTCGTACGATAATATCGGTGCGTGTATGGCCACCTTAAGAATCAGATCTCTTTAAGCCGGTACATTGTAGTAGCTGATTGCTGGCAGTACAGAGCTGCTGCAGGCTTTGTGCTGTTTTTCCAGTTGTCTAATTAGGATGTGAGACAATGACAGTAGGTGGCCCCAATTTATACCCAGTTGGCAGTTGGCATCCAATCGCCAGCATCTTACTATTTTACATAGAGGAAAGGAATATGTTCTGCCTGTGGGAGCTGCTGTACATTCCTAGTGTAATTAGGCACAGGCTGATATTGATTAAAACAAGATGTCAATTTAATATGAGCTTCATCTCATAGAAATAAAAGACTTTTTAAATACAATCATTAATAATCATTAAGTTGCACTTCCTAAGCAAACGCTCAGGGAAGCTATGGTTTCCATGGCAACAGTAAAGGCATTGTGATGTCATAGTGTTTACCGCAGTGAATTCAGCTTTGTGTTCCCACGGCAACAGGGCATTGTGATGTCATCCTTATCAGATAACCAGATCAGATAAGCAGGCTTCACTGACAATCCCTTTACCATTTGTTGGATAGAAGCCAATCAGAGCGCAGTGTTTCTGTTTGTCTCTATTCCATCAATTGTTTTATTCAGATCTAATTCAATCGAATTACCTGTAAGTAATATCTAACTATTAGTTATTCTAATATAAGAAAATTGAATTATTTAATCGTATATAGAAAAGTAGCTGGGGGGGGAATTATAAAGTCTGTGCATATTTTCCGCAAATGGTTGTTTTGCGCCAGTTTTGCCCTTAATCGTTACACTTTGCGCTGCTGGGCCCCTCCCTCCTTTATTTGCTAATCCCAGGGAAATGCCAATTGCGCCCAAACATTCCCCAATAAGATGGCTATTTCCCTGAGCCCCTGTGCGGGTTTCCCTGTGCGACTATAAATGCGCCGTGTGGGAAATCAGTTGAGCGAATATTTCTTTCCGGCGCCAAAGTGGCGGCGTCACTGGGAGGCGGAGTGTGCGCATAAATATTCCCAGTGTGTGAATGGGCCGTATTTAATGAGCTTCTGCGGGAATTTCCCAATTATGTTTGCGCATTAAATGCGCCAATCTTACATATAAATATACTGCATTCGCCTTTACGCCCAGGCCTTTCCCAGGCAATATAGGGAAGCCATTCTACCATTAAGTAGCCATGTTGTTGCCATGGAGCCAATCTGTGCAGCCATTGGGCCAGTTTGGGGCTCATTATTCATAGGTTCCCATCTTGAAAACTGCGGCCTATACATTTGTATCTAAATTATTTCTCTGCAACTCGAGTAATTATACTCTGCACTTTAACATTAACGGCCCAACCTACGTTCCACAGCTACAGTATAAGGGAGTAAATATATATATATACATATGTAGCCAAATAAATATATATATATACAAATGTAGACTAATAAATATATATATATATATATATATATATATATATATAATGCACAACAGAAGCCGGCACTCACGTATAGAACAAATTAATATGCCTGGGTGCAGTCCCAAAGAGATGTATACGAATTCTTGGAGAAAGGTACCGCTTACGCAGGACTTAGTTGTCATGCCACTACAATAAAACTTCTGAATTGAACTCTAAGGGGCCCATTTACTTACTCACGAACCGGGCGAATGCGCCCGATTGCGTTTTTTTTCGTAATGATCGGTATTTGGCGATTTTTCGGAAATGTTGCGCAAAATCTGGCGATTTTTTCGTAGCGTTAAAACTTGCGCGAAAAGTCGCGCCTTTTTCGTAGTCATTCTGAAAGTTGCGCAAAATGTTGCGATTTTTTTCGTAGCGTTCGGATTCATTCAAGCTTCAGTATGGTGACTTTTCTTGGGCCGGGTTGGAGCTGCAGAGTGCCATTGAGCCCTATGGGAGACTTTCCTTGGGCCGGGTTGGAGCTGCAGGGTGCCATTGAGCCCTATGGGAGACTTTCCTTGGGCCAGGTTGGAGCTGCAGAGTGCCATTGAGCCCTATGGGAGACTTTCCTTGGGCCGGGTTGGAGCTGCAGAGTGCCATTGAGCCCTATGGGAGACTTTCCTTGGGCCGGGTTGGAGCTGCCGAGTGCCATTGAGCCCTATGGGAGACTTTCCTTGGGCCAGGTTGGAGCTGCAGAGTGCCATTGAGTCCTATGGGAGACTTTCCTTGGGCCGGGTTGGAGCTGCAGAGTGCCATTGAGCCCTATGGGAGACTTTCCTTGGGCCGGGTTGGAGCTGCAGAGTGCCATTGAGCCCTATGGGAGACTTTCATTTGGCCGGGTTGGAGCTGCAGAGTGCCATTGAGCCCTATGGGTGACTTTCCTTGGGCCGGGTTGGAGCTGCAGAGTGCCATTGAGCCCTATGGGAGACTTTCCTTGGGCCGGGTTGGAGCTGCAGAGTGCCATTGAGCCCTATGGGAGACTTTCCTTGGGCCCCCCACGATCAAGACGCGTACAAGCCAGTTGTCACTGTTGCACCAAAGAATGGTCGCCGTTCGTCAAATAAAATAAGTGGCGATAGCTGACACACTAGTAGTACGGAAGGGGATAGCGATCGGTACAGGGAACGCTGGTAATCAGCTTAGGGGAATGTACATACACTTAGCAGGATATGTCCCGGCTATAATCATTGAGTAGTAGTTTACTCAGGGGGACAATCCAATCCGACCAGTTATCATTAATCTTAATAGTGATAGCGCCAAGGGGAAAAAAATAAAATAAATATATATATATATATATATATATAAATACATATGTAGCCAAATAAATATATTTATACATATGTGGCAAAATAAATAAATATATATATATTACTTCCCAGTACACACTATGCGATTTTATCTACAACTGAATGAATGTAAGTTTATACGACACTACCAGCCAATTAGAGCCCAATTCCGACCCAATTGATAGTACATAGAGGAAAGGAATATGTTCTGCCTGTGGGAGCTGCTGTACATTCCTAGTGTAATTAGGCACAGGCTGATATTGATTAAAACAAGATGTCAATTTAATATGAGCTTCATCTCATAGAAATAAAAGACTTTTTAAATACAATCATTAATAATCATTAAGTTGCACTTCCTAAGCAAACACTCAGGGAAGCTATGGTTTCCATGGCAACAGTAAAGGCATTGTGATGTCATAGTGTTTACCGCAGTGAATTCAGCTTTGTGTTCCCACGGCAACAGGGCATTGTGATGTCATCCTTATCAGATAACCAGATCAGATAAGTAGGCTTCACTGACAATCCCTTTACCATTTGTTGGATAGAAGCCAATCAGAGCGCAGTGTTTCTGTTTGTCTCTATTCCATCAATTGTTTCATTCAGATCTAATTCAATCGAATTACCTGTAAGTAATATCTAACTATTAGTTATTCGTTTATAAAAAAAATAATAAAATCTAATTATTTAATCGTATATAGAAAAAAATGCCGGGGGGGAATTAGTCCGCGCATATTTTTCGCAAATGGTTGTTTCGCGCCTGTTTTTGCCCTTAATCGTTACACTTTGTGCTGCTGGGCCCCTCCCTCCTTTATTTGCAAATGCGAATTGCGCCCAAACATTCCCAAATTAGATGCAATTTAGTGTCAGCAACAACATTGCAGTTTGTCTCCCTAATGACTAATTGGTTTAACTCGTTATTTTTCTCATTTAGGAATCACAACAATGTTTTCCAGAATTGGAAAAACCCTTAGGAACGTCTTTAGGTGTAACCCTAAGGTAAGGCTCAGCCTGGTCTCTTTACTATTCAGGGGACACAGAATGGGATTGGCTGCTGGGGCTCTATCATATCGTTAGGAATTAAGGATTCTAATTAGCGTAAACGCCCCAAAGTCATATATATATATAATTGCTCTGAGTCTTGTTACAAACAATTAGACTTCCCGTTAGTATTTCTGTTCCCACTGCTGATATCTCGGCATGATTCTATAATGATAATTCTGAATTATAAAGAACAAAAGCTCCATTGGGCCCATCCCTGCCCCCCAAGCAATGCATAAGGTTTCTCTCATGGTTACACACACACACACACACACACACACACACACACACACACACACATATATAATGATGGGAGAATCTGTCGATAAATTTGCAAAACCACAAAAATGGGCTTAACGCATTGAAGTCAATGGCATTTTTTCCAATGTTTTTTCTCCAGATACACTGAAGTCAATGGCATTTTTCCCTCAATTCTTTTTCCTACTCCAAATACATTGACGTTAATGGGTGTTTTTCTATCTATCTATCTATCTATCTATCTATCTATCTCTCTCTATCTATAACACATTGAAATCAGTAGGTGTTTTTTCTCATGCCAAATACATTAAAGTCAATGACACGTTTTCCAATGTTTTTTCTCCAAATACACTGAAGTCAATGGCATTTTTCCCTCAATTCTTTTTCCTACTACAAATGCATTGAAGTTAATGGGATCTATCTATCTATCTATGTATCTATCTATCATCTATCTATCTCTCTGTCTGTCTGTCTGTCTGTCTATCTATCTCTATCTATCTATCTATCTATGTATCTATCTATCTATCATCTATTTATCTATCTGTCTGTCTGTCTATCTATCTATTTATCTATCTATCTCTATCTATGTATCTATCTATCTATCTATCTATCTATCTATCTATCTATGTTTCTATCTATCATCTATCTATCTGTCTGTCTATCTATGTCTGTCTGTCTGTCTGTCTGTCTGTCTATCTATCTATCTATCTATCATCTATCTATCATCTATCTATCTCTATCTATCTATCTATCGATCATCTATCTATCTATCCATCTGTCTGTCTGTCTATATCTATCTATCTATCTCTATCTATCTATATATCTATCATCATCTATCTATAACACATTGAAATCAGTAGGCGTTTTTTCTCGTGCCAAATACATTAAAGTCAATGACACGTTTTCCAATGTTTTTTCTCCAAATACACTGAAGTCAATGGCATTTTTCCCTCAATTCTTTTTCCTACTCTAAATGCATTGAAGTTAATGGGTGTTTTTCTATCTATCTATCTATCTATCATCTATCTATCTATCTATCTATCATCTATCTATCATCTATCTATCTATCATCTATCTATCATCTATCTATCATCTATCTATCTATCTAATCTATCTGTCTAATCTATCTGTCTGTCTGTCTGTCTATCTATAACACATTAAAGTCCGTTGCCGGTTTTTCTCATGCCAAATGCATTACAGTCAATGGACATTTTTTCTCACTGGAAATACATTCAAATCAATAGAATTTGTTTTGCTACAGATATAAACACACAGTATATGTAATAATGTTTAATGGTGTTTATCCCATTTCTCTCCCAACAGGATGTTCCTAAAAAAACGCAACGTGTCTCGGACACGGGAGCCGAGGAGCCTTCAGGTGCGCTATCCCAGGAGCCATTGCTCTATATTCCTGTTATTCTACTCACTCCTTAACCCCATCAGCCCTCCTTCCCTCTATATGTAACATTCATACACTAAACACTGCCTGGGAATCTCATGGATGTTTATTTGTTACTATAGGATCTACAACAACAACTGGAAGGCTCAGAAGACTCGGCCGAATATTCACCACCATGTGTGGCTCTAGGGTCAGGGTAAGGCTGAAAGCTTCTCCTATAGAATAACCCATAGTATTAAACATAGCCGGTACCTGCCTGACAGGCATTAGTAGCAGCGCCCTGTGTTTTAGGTTTTATGGTTATTTTACCTTTAAATTACGCTTTAGTATCACAGAGATATTGATATTCAGAAAAGATTAGCAATATTTATTTTTGGGGGGTTTTTTTGTAATTATTTATTAGAATTGTATGTAGTTGCTAGGGCTCAGTTTACCCTAGCAACCAGGCAGTGCTCTGGCAGACTGGAATATAATTAGTAGAGGCCCTGAACGAAAAGATAATCTATACGACATAATATAATTGTAGCCTCGCAGAGCAATAGATTTCTTGCCCGTTGGGGCCAGTGACCCCCATGTAAAAGCTGGAAAGAGGCAGAAGGGGTAAAAAAAAGCCCCTAGGCTTATGTTATTGGTTATAGTTGGTGATGAAGGTTTGTGTTTCACCCTGGAATTTTGAGATGTTCAGATGAAACCCTATTATATTGCACTAGGGGGATTTTTGGGGGGTGTTTATTAGTTTTTTTTTGTATCTTTTCCTAAATTCCCGTTGTTCTCTCCCCGTAGGACTGCAGCGGTCTCACCCTTGTGACTGCTCCTCCCTGTCCCCAACAACTGGTCCTCCAACTGGCGGCCGCTGAACGAGTGGCATCAGGGCCAGTTTCCCACGAAATTCTCCCTCAGGGGAAGAATGTAAGTTTTTATTTTGACTGATCCAAACTTGTCGCTTATAAACAAAATACTTTTGACATTAAGATTAATTGACATTAATATCTACGTTCATGCCGCTGTTACAGCAATACATTTGTACTAAATATATTCTAAATTAGTACAGGTATGGGACCTGTTATCCAGAATGCTCGGGACCTGGGGTTTTCCAGATAAGGGATCTTTCTGTAATTTTTTATTATTACAGAGAAAAGGGAATCATTTAACCATGAAATAAACCCAATAGGGCTGTTCTGCCCCCAATAAGGGGTAATTATATCTTAGTTGGGATCAAGTACAGGTACTGTTTTATTATTACAGAGAAAAGGGAATCATTTAACCATGAAATAAACCCAATAGGGCTGTTCTGCCCCCAATAAGGGGTAATTATATCTTAGTTGGGATCAAGTACAGGTACTGTTTTATTATTACAGAGAAAAGGGAATCATTTAACCATGAAATAAACCCAATAGGGCTGTTCTGCCCCCAATAAGGGGTAATTATATCTTAGTTGGGATCAAGTACAGGTACTGTTTTATTATTACAGAGAAAAGGGAATCATTTAACCATTAAATAAACCCAATAGGGCTGTTCTGCCCCAATAAGGGGTAATTATATCTTAGTTGGGATCAAGTACAGGTACTGTTTTATTATTACAGAGAAAAGGGAATCATTTAACCATGAAATAAACCCAATAGGGCTGTTCTGCCCCCAATAAGGGGTAATTATATCTTAGTTGGGATCAAGTACAGGTACTGTAATTTTCTGCTTATAAGGGAGTCTATGGGAGATGGCCTTTTCGTAATTCAGAACTTTCTAGATAACGGGTTTCTGGATAAGGGATCCCATACCTGTATATACGTTACTGAGCTTTATTTCCTTAAACATATGCCATGGCCAGAGAGACAATTAAACACATATTATTCAAATGACAAGAGTCAATCTGAAATTGCAGACAACTAAAACTAACCACGTTGACCTGGAACCTAATACCTTATTTTTATTATAGGCCCTGTTATATTATTAATTATTATTGTACCAAATGCTAAGTATTCAGCTCAGGCCTATAGGTATTTGTTGGACTTCAGTGCTTAGTTTTGTATATTTCATTTCTCCAGGAATTCAGTTGCGATACTGAAGCTACACAAACCTTTCAGCTTGCACTGAAAGGTAGAGAAGATGTAAAGGAAGATCTTGAGAAACGGGCTGAAGAGGAGGCGAAGGAATACGCCCGGCACCGGAACACCAGAATGATTCTGCAGGACAAAATAAAGGAACGTCTCCATAAAGAATCTCTGCAGGAAGCTGAACAATTTTCAGATCAGCAGAAACAGAGATTCATGGAGAATGAAAGCTGCAGAATCCTGGAAAGAGAAGCAAGAGAAGCAGGAGAAGAAGCGCGAGAAGAGGCGAAAAGAGAGCTAGCGAGCCTCAAGGTAAGGAATGTGCTTCATTACAGAATGCACCGGGAAGAGGACCGAGAAGATATGAAGAGACAAACAGATTTGCGTCTGAAAGAAAAGGAAAAGATGAAAACTCGCCAAGAAGAAGCCCTGGACGAGGCCCAAAAGGAAACAATGAAGAGAACCATAAGAAATGTGCTTCTTAATGAGCAAATAAAGATCGAAAAACAGCAGCAAGAAGCACAGAAGAAGGTGAGTTTGGGCTTGGAAAGGCTGGTCATGAACTATAATTACACTATATGTGCCCCTTATTGTCATATATATATATATATATTATGTGTATATTATGTATAGTATAAGTTCCCAAAGGCTTTCCATGACAATATAAAGGCACAAGAACCCTTCCCAAGTGCTTTTATACAGATAAAGGTGGACAATATCTAAACCCCGTATGTAATAAAAGGCCCAACATTTCCCCAATAGCAGTAACCCATAGCAACCAATCAGATTCTTGCTTTTAAACCAGGAAATGCTACCTGCTAGCTTACGTCCCTTTGAATAGTAGTTTCAATAAGGAAACTAAGTCCTTTTTCAAACAAACTTTTTAAAGTTACAATAACATATTCGATGTATTAAATTCTATTTAGTTTCCTTTGATAATATTTTACGCTAAATCCTTTTTACATTGGATCTCTCTATAGGACGTCAGCGAGGAGCCTCGGGTTGCCAGACGGATTGAGTTTCCCAAGAGGAGACCAGTTCAGATCCGGAAAGGTGACTTTTTTCTCCTACAAATACTTTACTAATTGATGTTCAACCATAAACCTGATCCCAATTCCCAACTAGAATAATGTACTAATGCGCTGTATGTTCTATTCAATGGCTGCATTTTATATTATGGCCACGTTCACTAGTTTTTGAAAATAGTTCCTAATGGTTCTCGGTACGAGGCCATCGATATAATGTCGCCCAAACCAACAGCTTTAGACTTAGGCCTCAACTTATTCATTCCAACCCACAAACCGCCATTTTGTCCCCACAGTTCCCAGTGGTACTTGGGACTTAAACCTTTGTTTTTTTTCTTTTAATCAGCCCCTCTATGGAAGCCGGCTTCATTTATTGATTCTCCTGACGACTATAAGGTAAGTTTTTGCTGCAAAATAAATAGAGTAATCATTTCTGTTCTATTGATCATGAATTAATGGTGTTTCCTTCTCTTCTCTAGCGGAGAACTCAATATTATGAAATCATTGAAAAGATCGACGAAGCCCTTGGCCCAAGTGGGTTGGACAGAAGGTAATGATTATGATTCTAAGATATGTTTGTTGTACTGTCTGTGGTTTATTTGGGTTGGTGGATTGCATGAAATCTTACCCATTGTGCTTATATATATAAATGTTCTATAGGAACACATGTTTAGGCCGAGGTACCCTGCTATGTATATGCATCTCAGCCCATAACAGAGAAGGTACCAGAAACAGGTTTAATCAATTAAATGTATTTCATTTCAGGCTGCTGGAGACGGCACCACCAACAATCGAGGATTTCCAGCTCCAGTCCTATCTCGGCGAGGGAACTTTCGGAAAGGTGAGCTTTCCCGTCTCTATATGATATATCTAACTCTAATCCTGTATAATATCCAATTTCCATTCTATTGTTTCTCCATGACAAACACCTAAATAGAACGGCAGCGGCAAATATGTATTGCACTTTATCTCATGAATCTCTTTCATTGCAGGTCTACAAGGCGCAACATAGAAAGTCCGGGAAGGTTGTTGCTATCAAGGCCATGGAAATGCACAATATCAACAAGATCCGTGCATTTAAAAGGTAAGTTATGGGTAAAATCCCAATGGGGGCGCTCTGAGACTAATGGGGTCTAATGGGGGGGGGGCTCAGAGATGTAAATCAGTAACTGGGGGCTAATATAATGTAGAATAAGTGCATTTAGACATGAATTAAAGATAGGCCTTGCACAAACCTTAGATTGTAACACTGGTATATTCATTTTGAATCAGAAATCATTTTAGACCTAGAACTGTTGAACCTCCCCATACTCTCTCGGCCATAATTCAATGTGTATAATTATTTTTGTATTAACGTTGAATGGTTTTTATTTTCCAGGGTCGCCGTAGAGCAGCGAATCCTCCGGTTGGCTGATGAGGAACAATGTCCGTTCCTTGTCAGACTGCGCGGCTCCTTCCGGGCTCCAAACCACGTGTGTCTGGCTATGGAGTTTGCGGAAGGAGGAGATTTAGCTTCCTATACGGCTACAGGCGGAATTCCACTTGATAGAGTTCGGTAAGTAGTAATTAGCTTTTAGGGAGCTCAACCCAAGGTCGATTACCCCTATGGAATTCTTACCACTATATGGACATAATACCATTATTATTGGGTCAATAACTCACTCAATAGGTAGAACATTGGCTTCTCTCCCACTAGTCACACAATACCATTTACTGGGAAACATGGGGGTCTGTTCATGTCGTTAAAGGTTTCAATGCAATTTCAATCCATGTTTAACTTTAATTATTTATTCTTTGCAGATTCTATTCCGCCTGCATGGTTCTTGGCTTGCAATTTCTCCACCGGCACAACATCGCCCATAGGTAAGCAAAAATGAACCTTAAAGGGACATAGAGCCCTAATCCTAGAAATGATCACTTTTGTTATTTATGCTCAACCTCTGATATTAAATATATTTTTGCTTTATAATGAATAAATCAGTATGTATAACGTGCTTCTGTTTTATTGTAGGGATATAAAAGTAGCCAATGTGCTGTTATGCAGCGATGGATACGCCCAAATTACCGACTTTGGGCTTTGCAAAGAAGGTAAGATAGCATTGGCCATATATATATAGATAGAGATAGATAATAAGAGCTATAGTGCACTGCTGCTCTTCTGTTCAGCCAATGAATGCAGCCGTTCTATGGATAAACTCTTTAACCTACTGTTTTCTTTCTGCTTCAGGAATGACGTTTGACAGGACAGCTTCATATTTATGTGGAACCCTACCCTATTTGGCCCCAGAAGTCATCAGGGCCAAATACACAAGGACGGCCGACTGGTGGTCACTTGGAGTGACCATCTTCAAGCTGCTTACCGGAACCGTAAGTAACCATTTATAGAAAAAAACTAGCCAATCACCGATAGAGTTTCCACAAATCCACTTTTTATCTACATTTTGTCCTCTTGTGTATAAATGTAGGCAGAGAAAAGGCCGATCTTCTGACTTCTGCTCTGTGTTGACAGTCGCGGCATCACCGTAATCCGCTCTGTACACTGATTGGCCAATGATGTGCCTGAGAATTTTGCCTGAGCAGAAGTCAGAGGCTCAGCCTTTTTCCCAGCCTGTGTTTCTACCCCAGCCAATAGAATACCTAGGGGCTGATTTACTAATCCACGAATCCGAATTCCGAATGGGAAAAAATCGAATTGGAAACGAACATATTGCGACTTTTTCGTATTCTTTGCGATTTGTTCGTCACTGTCGCGACTTTTTCATAGCCATTACGACTTCCGTGAATTGTTGCGACTTTTTCATAGCCAATACGACTTTCGTGAATTGTCACGACTTTTTCATAGCCAATACGACTTTTGTGAATTGTCGTGACTTTTTCATAGCCATTACGACTTTCGTGAATTGTCGTGACTTTTTCATAGTGAATTGTCGTGACTTTTTCATAGCCAATACGACTTTCATGAATTATCGCGACTTTTTCATAGCCAATACGACTTTTGTGAATTGTCGTGACTTTTTCATAGTGAATTGTCGTGACTTTTTCATAGCCATTATGACTTTCGTGAATTGTCGTGACTTTTTCATAGTGAATTGTCGTGACTTTTTCATAGCCATTATGACTTTCGTGAATTGTCGTGACTTTTTCATAGCCATTACAACTTTCGTGAATTGTCGCGACTTTTTCATAGCCAATACGATTTTCGTGAATTGTCATGACTTTTTCATAGCCATTAGGGCTTTAGCGAATTGTCGCGACTTTTTCGTATTGAGCGCTCGAAAAATTCGCGAAAAAGTCGCAAAATACCGATCATTACGAAAAAAACGCATTCGGGCGCTTTTCGGACGTTTCGTGGATTAGTAAATGTGCCCCCTAGTGTCCCACAGGCCTTAGGGCGATAATGACCTTCTCACAGTATTACCATTTAATGTGAAAAGAAATTGGGTTAAGGCTAGAAATGGATCATTGTCTCATAACATGGGAAACCTTGGGAAATTTATATTTTCACTATATATAACTCAGCTTGGAGTTTAAAAATTGTATTAATACTAAACTTGTACTGAATGTAATGTAGCTTGTGCTGAAGGTAGGGGTTAGAAATCAGCGCAGATAAGCAAACAATATCAGATAACATTAAAGAATATTTGTAATAAAGAAAACATAATCTGCTTAAACCCCTCTGGCTTCCAAGCAAATAAACATAAACTTCTTTTTTATTTTATAGGCCCTATAAAGGTCCCTTACAGAAACATATACATAGATATAAACATGTACAGAGTGAAAATGTTATGTTCATTAGATATCGAGCAATTCCCTCCTTTGTTGGCTGTTTGGTTGGCTTCCTATTAGAAAGACCCGTATTGCCCAGAAGCCTTGGGCATTATTGTAGCTTAGTTTTATCCCCCCTAACTCACTGTTTATATTTGTTTCTTTTCCAGGTACCGTTTTATGGGGCAAATCAACACGAGGTTCTAAAACGAATATGTTACGAGGAGCCAAAATATCCTGAGGATATAACAGAGGAGACTCGTAGCCTATTGGTAAATGTAAGTATGAGGCCGGATATGGGCTTGTTGTTATCTGTATGATGAGAGTTTGGCACAGAAGCCTTTTCATTATTACTGACCCTGTGCTTATATTTGGCCTTACTCTTATCCTTTGTTCTAGTGGCTTCACAGAATCATAACTGTCCCTTTGTGATTAGGGTATTGTGTTGAACTGTAAGCTTCTGTCTGTCTAACAACAATTTCTTTTTGCAGCTCCTAAAGAAAGATCCAGCCCAGCGCCTTGGGGCAGGAGAACATGGGGCCGAGGACGTGAAGAAGAGCCCATTCTTTCAGGTAAGTTGTTCTGGATTCCTGCCAGATTCAGTTATTTGTGCCTATACCTGAGCTAAGGAATTGCATATCTACATACTCTATATACTCGAGTATAAGCCTAGTTTTTCAGCACCCAAAATGTGCTGAAAAAGTCACCCTCGGCTTATACTCGAGTCGGGTGCCATGGGTCCCTCCAGACTAGCACCCTCTCTCCTTTGTGTGCAAATTAGGCCCCCTGCAACCAGACCCTCCAGTGCCCTGGCCTAGGCTCCCACTAGCAATACTTACTCCCCCTTACATGTCCTCCGGGACCGGGTCTGCTGCCAGTTTGCCAATGCGCAATGAGCGTGGGGTAATACTCATAGTGTTTTTGTTGACCCTCTTCTCCACTTACAGAGCTAGTTTACGGTTTCTCTTTTAAATAAATATTTAAAAACATATACCCCACTGATGCCTCAATTAATGTAATTTTATTGGTATTTATTTGATTATTGAAACTTAGCAGTAGCGGCTGCATTTCCCACCCTAGGCTTATACTCGGGTCAATAAGTATTTCCAGTTGTCTTAGGTAAAATTAGGTACTATGAATAGAATAATAAAGTGCATTTTGTTTCTCCTATTTTTATAGGGATTAGACTGGGAGGCCCTTGAGAAGAAAGAACTCGAGCCGCCATTTATCCCTGGAGGAAGAACACACAGCCAACCTGAAGAAAGCCTTAAATTGATGGCAAAGGTTGACGCAAAAGTGTGGGAAGAAACCGAATGGGCATTAGTGGAGCTGAACTACCCTTTCAGTTCAGCTTCAGAAATATAAGAAGTGTTCCTCGGAATGAATGGATGAATCAGAATCTTCATAGATGTAGACAGAGAGACTGTTGGGCAGGAAGTCAAGTCAGTCAAGCGTTTATTTGCCCAACAGGGGTGGAGGAGGGTTCAAAAACATGACTTAAAGATCCTACAGAAACATCACCCAGAAGATGATTGGTGCAAAGCGACATGAGGAAGGGTGAGACTGTTGGGCAAGATGGCAAGTCAGTCAAGCATCTATTTGCCCAACAGGGGTGGAGGAGGGTTCAAAAACATGACTTAAAGTTAAAGAAACCAAAACAAAGTCATGATCAGCAAGTAATAAGAATAAAAAACATCCAACTTTTTAAGTCTGCACAAGTGAAAAATGCTTATTGTTACTGTATTCAACTGCATGTATGGGGGACGGGGTAATAGGGGATCCAAGGGGCCGAACACCTGCTATATTGGGTTATTTTAGGGTACCTGAGGGGAACGTGGGTATAGGGGGTTGGGGGAAGGGAGGGTGAGGTATCCTAGATCTTGTATGCAACCTTTCACCTGTTAATATGTCAAGGAACATCACCCTTAGGGTTTATTTCAGCAGTTGTGGTCCCTCTAAAATAAAAAAAACACTCCCTGAACTTGCACTTTTTGGCATGAATGGGCCCTGCCAGTCTGGTCACTGGAACTGTATGCACAGGGGAACCCTGGATCTACTTTCACCTCCAAAGTGTGGTCAGCTCCAGGTTTCCCACTCTGTTCCCACTAGTGTAAGAATGCCTTATTTCTGAGGGACCTGCCCTGACTGCAGAGTAAAGATATGAGACAATTTGCCCACTTCTAGAAGCCTGAGATATCCTGTAGCCCAGCTGGCAGTGCCGCTTACTTGCCCCCCTGAGCAGGCAGTTGGCATTACTGAGCAACTCCTTGTCCCAGGATTATGGCCTAAGGGCACTTGTGGCGCCCACAGATGGGAACTCAATCAACTCTTCTCAGAAAGTCCCCAAGTCCCAAGAGGTCCCACATTATACACACTTAGCTTGTGATTATAACCTGGCAGAGAGAATGTATTTCTGATTATCTGACATATGAGGTAGGACCTGGCTTCAATGTGTGTTAATATTGTCCAGATTCACCTTTATGGCTTTATGTGGGAGGGACAGATAGACTACAAAATCCAAAGGCAAAATTATGGTCCAAACAGTTGGTTTATCTTTTATTCACCTCTGCTGCCTCCATACAGTATTCCCTATGTATAGGTAGATTCAGGGTAATACATGCTATTATTGGGAAATGGCTGTTTCTAGTTCTAAGTTCCGTTCTCTTCCAGAGTTCAGCAATTAGCTAAACATGGCTGATCAACATAACGAGCCATTAAAATGGGGTGTAGTTAAAAGGTTCCGCAATATCTATAATGGAGTGTAAGTTGGGCAGGAACCCAATGGGCATATCATGAATGGGAAGCCGTGTCCTTCTCTAACACTAAAGGCAAAGTTTGCTGCTGGGCACTGTACAACCTTATGTTCCAAGGAGTCACATCCAACCATCACTAAACGGCATTAAAGGGGCAGTATACTCTATTTTTGACACAATTTCTTGGAAAATCTAGCAGCTCACATGTCATAAAGTCTTTTTACTCTGCTGTGACCCTTCTGTAATATTCACCTTTCCTTTGGGTTTTCTACTACTTCGGCCCCTGCCGAGTCCTACATAGAGGTCCCACGGTACATACCCTTCCATGATAAAATAATAGCATCTTTAATAATATATTGACTGTATATGCACAGCTAATACATGTACCATTTGGAAACATTAGTAAGACTTCAATACTAACATCAACTGGAGTTTATTTCAATGACCCATCCAAAACAACACCCGAACTGATTGTTACCAGTAACTATGGTGCATGTTTATGTGCTTTATGTGGAATAGAGACACTTATATATATAAAATTCATTAGTTAGCTGAGAGAATGGGTACAGATACCCTCAGCCAAAGGTACTGCAAAAAGAATACAAATAACTTTAGAGTAAGGAACAGTAAAGGAACCGCAGGCCCAATGTGGTAAAGTTAAGGCTGGTCACATTATTAGTGATGGGAGAAATGTTTCGCCAGGCATGGATTTGTGGCGAATTTCCGCGTTTCGCCATTGGTGGATTGAAAAAATTTGCCGCGTGACAAAATAATAACCGTGGGTGACAAAATAATAGCCGGGCGACAAAATAATAGCCGTGGGTGACAAAAGAATAGCTGCGCGACAAAATAATAGGTGGGCGACAAAAGAATAGACACGCGATGAAAGAATAGGCGGGCGACAAAAGAATAGCCGCGGACGACAAAATAATAGCCGCGGACGACAAAATAATAGGCGGGCGCCAAAAGAATAGCCGCCCGACGAAAGAATAGCCGCAGACGACAAAACAATAGCCGAGCGACAAAATAATAGGCGCGGGTGACAAAAGAATAGTCGCGCAACAAAAGAATAGGCGGGCGACAAAAGAATAGCCGGGCGACAGGTTTTTTTTGACGCACAACATTTTCGCCGTTTTGCGAATTTTCCACTGTTTTCCAAATCTTTTGAAAGATTCGCAAATTTTTCGGCGAGGCGAAACGGGACATATTCGCTCATCACTACTCATTAACCATAAGGTCAGAGAATCCAAAACCCTAAAGTCCGCTTGATGAGGTTTAGACATAAGATAAAACGTTACCCTATAACTAGAAAGGGAAGTCTGAGAACAAACTTCATGTTGGGTTGAAAAACATAAAATCACTGAATGAAATCTGCTAATAGGCTAATGTTTCTAGATATCTACATGTTGCCCAAAACTCCTTGTCACTGCATTTGCTTTCAAAGAAGTATCCCTGAAATGAATGTTCTTTTTTTGTGTGATATTTTTACATTTGGAAGGGAGCTCTGTATCCCATTGCTAACACACGGAACCCTCCCACATCAGAGATCAGTCTAAACTGTAATATGGTACATACAAAAAAATAGTTGAATTTAAATTCTTTGTTGCTGGTGCAATCGTGCAGGGCAAATGGTTCACCCAGACAGGAGATATAACATGATGGGACAATATGATTGTAATAAAATCCATGAGGGCTCATTCACAACCACACAGTTGTGGTCATTCAAAAATGGATAAAGTCATGGTGAGAATGGACACTTGCATCCAAATCCAATCCTTGCACACTCAGCACCAGTGGGTCCATCTCACCACAGCGCATTGTCCCTGAGTCTGAGCTTTCAGAAGGAGCCAGTGCTACACATTAGAACTGCTTTCAGCTAACCTATTGTTTCTCCTACTCCCATGTTACTGGGGGAGTCCCAAGCCGGACTTGGATTCCTTACTATTGAGTGCTATTCTGATGCCTACTGGGAGCTGCTATCTTGCTCCCTTCCCATTGTTCTGCTGATCGGCTACTGGGGGTTAGGGGGGGGCATATCACTCCAACTTGCAGCGCAGCAGTAAAGTGTGCCTGAGTCTGAGCTTTCAGAAGGAGCCAGCATTACACATTAGAACTGCTTTCAGGTAACCTATTGTTTCTCCTACTCCCATGTAACTGGAGGAGTCCCAAGCCGGACTTGGATTTCTTACTATTGAGAGCTATTCTGATACCTACTGGGAGCTGCTATCTTGCTCCCTTCCCATTGTTCTGCTGATCGGCTGCTGGGAGGGGGGGATATCACTCCAACTTGCGGCTCAGCAGTAAAGTTTGACCGATGTTTATAAGAGCACAGGTCACATGGGTGTGGCACCTTGGGAAATTAAGAATATGGCTAGCCCCAAATTGAAATCCAATTGTGGTTTAATCAAATATTAGACAGGTCCAGGAACAAATCTTATTGACCAAGGATCACATATATGGTAGTAGTAGTAGAGGTCATCTTGGACTTGGATTTCTTACTATTGAGTGCTATTCTGATACCTACTGGGAGCTGCTATCTTGCTCCCTTCCCATTGTTCTGCTGATTGGCTGCTGGGAGTGGGGGGGGGTATCACTCCAACTTCAGTGTGACTGAAGTTTATCAGAGCACAGGTCACATGGCTGTGGCACCCTGGGAAATGAAGAATATGGCTAGCCCCATGTAAAATGTCAAAATTAAATATTAAAAAAATTTGTGTTTTTGAAAAACCAATTTCAATGCAGGATTCTGCTGGAGAAGCTCTATTAACTGATGGGTTTTGAAAAAAACATGTTTTCCTATGACAGTATTTCTTTAAGCCTGGACAGTGTCATGATAGCTCTCTGGGAAAGCTCTACGAACACAGTCCAAATTCACCTTAGATATAACATTTTATAGCATTTTAATACTGCTTTCCCAAATGCCCTTCTTCCCCACTCTTGACCACTCTATATGCACTGGGCACATGTAAAGCAAGTTACAGATTGATAAAAAACAGTTCCTAGTTCTCCCATAATAAGAAGTTTGGGGAGTACTATACTGCTTATACTAAATGATCTAGATCATCTCTAGAGGCCAAATGGAATTTCTACATTATAATTATCCACTGGAGATCGACTAGATGGTCTATTTAACAACTGCTTTCCGAGAATTTTTGCGCCTCCTATGGAGAGAGGTTGACAATTCATTGCCTTGTCTAGAGGTAAGACATGAACCAGGTTGTGTCTGTTTTATTATATAGTCATTTTCTCCCAGATTAGAGCCTTAAGCATTCAGTGATATCTTTATCAAAAGGGTGAAGAGACAATTCTCAGCAAATGTCTTAAACAGTTACTCCAAACCCCTAAAAAACTGAATAGGGGTGAAGAGCAAATACAATATTTGGTGACTTTGTAGTAAATTATATCTTAAACAGTATCTAGTAGAATTATTTCTTAAAACAACTGGGTTCTGAGTTTTTCTTGAAAACGTTTCAGCACTCATCCAAGTGGCTTCTTCAGTTCAAATGACCCAGTATTTAGACCCTTGATGGTAGTTCAGACACAGACATCCAATCACAATGGTTCCATTGAACTTATTCAGTTAGGGGTTGGCTGAAACTCACAGGTGTAAGAAGGTAGGATCCAGTCATAATGGTGCCATGATTCTCATTGGTGCGAGTGTTAACCCTTCAAAGTACATGACTGGAAGTGTGAAGTGTTGTGAAACCGCCGGGGTAAGGATGTCAAAGCATCTGTATATCATGACCTGGATGAATGAAAATCTTCATAGACATATATCTCAAACATTCTCCCTGATATTGACTCTAAAAACGAAAACCCATATACACTGTATTTTGTTTAGTTTTTTTGGTCAGAATACTTTGAAATATGTTCTTGGTTTATATGAAGCGTTTAAGTGTTTTTTAGAAATGCCAATGGTTTCATAAAATCCCAGTACACATGTTATTATAAGCTCATCACCTCTTTCTTTTTTCAAAATGGCACTGTCATATTTGCATTGTAATATTTGTAAGAAATGTTGGAAACAATGGTTTTGGCAAATTGTTTTACACACACCGGTTCCGATATTTTGCAGCTTGCAGCAGTAGGTGGTAGAACTGATCATCTGCCAACAGTATGTCAATGTAGGCTCCATGTTGATTTTTGGATACACCTTTTGTAACAGTCCGATGTTGTATGTTAGTGTATTGTCGCTTTTTTTATCAGTGTTGGGTCCAGTTTTACTTTGGTGCAGATCAACAAGAATGTAACAAATGTGGTCTTGAATAGTGATGAGCGAAATGTTTTGCCAGGCATGGATTCGCCGTACGTCCAAAAATTGTCACCGGCATCACAAAAGAATGGCCGCGGGCGTCAAAAGAATAGCCGCGTGACGAAATAATAGCCGCGAGACAAAATAATAGCCGTGGGCGACAAAATAATAGCCGCGGGCAACAAAATATTAGCCGCAGGCGACAAAATAATAGCTGCGGGCGACAAAATAATAGCTGCGGGCGACGAAACAATAGCCCCGCGACAAAATAATAGCCGCGGGCGACAAAATAATAGCCACGGGCGACGAAACAATAGCTGCGCGACAAAATAATAATTTCTTTTTGTTCCACGACATTTTCGCCGTTTCGCAGATTTTTCGCCGTTTCGCAGATCTTTATAAAGATTCACGAATTTTTCGGCGAAGCGAAATGGAACAGATTCGCTCATCACTAGTCTTGAATATTTTCTCATTGTCGTAGAATAATAATATTCTACATTAATATGTATTTCAGGTAAAATAAACTGATTATAGATGTTAAATGGTTGTTTACCAATTTGAATGATATCTGTCCACACTGATTTACTGGGAATAAAACTACACATGAAATAGTTTCTAACCTATAGATTTTATAATGGATCAGCTCTTAATTTTATTAAACTATTTATAAGGAGTACTTCAAAGGTTCCATTGACTATGTACATTATTGTTATCTGATTTTGAAGGCTGACTTAGGTGAAATTTTGTCAATAGTGACAAGCGAATAGAGTTCTAACAGAATGTCAAATGTGAATAAATAACATTTATTTTTTCCTCACGATTCGTATTTTCTTGAGCAAAAATACGATTTTGTTGTGGAAAGAAAAGTTATTTTTTTCACCAAAAATCTAACGAATCCGAAAGAAAAAATATGCCATCTATAAGCTGTCGGTCACATAGAAGTTAGTGGCCGGTGTCCTTTTTACAACTGGAAGATCTTTCTTTGCTGCGTGGTTTTAGAGGTTTTCAGAAAAAGTTTTAATAAATCACTTGGCATTTATGATTTTTGCAGAAATGAGTTTAGTCATGATTTCAATAACACTCTAAAACTACACCAAATCCAAATGTTGATTCATCTGCCCCTAAGGTTTGGAGATCAAAACTGAATTGCATATTCTAGATTAGGCCTTACCACTGCTTTCTAATGGGGAAAAAGTGTCCTCCCTTCCCATTACGTACCTTGCTAGCCCTTCCTGCTAACGACTTGCATTGCATTGGTGTTTCTTTTAGTTAGAAAAATACATAGTGAATACATTTCATTTAATAATGATTGTGGTGTGGATTTCAAAAACCTGGTAATTTAACTGTAATTTAACTGTACTACTTAAATGGCAGATAGCTTAATTAAACTGATAAATTGATCCAGCATTAGATATGTCTTCATATGGCTTTATTATGTATGTATGTCTGTATTTATGTATGTATGTCTGTATTTATGTACAGTATTTTTGTATGTATTTATGTATGTATGTCTGTATTTATGTATGTATGTATGTATGTATGTATTTATTTATGTACAGTATTTTTGTATGTATTTATGTATGTATTTATGTATGTATATATGTATGTATGTATTTATTTATGTACAGTATTTATGTATGTATGTATGTATGTATTTATGTATGTATGTATGTATTTATGTATGTATGTATGTATTTATGTACAGTATTTATGTATGTATGTATGATTGTATTTATGTATGTATGTATGTATGTATGTATGTATGTAATTATGTATGTATGTATGTATGTATGTATGTATGTGACTGTGTAAGAATGTTTTTGTTAGATATGTAGCCTATATATTTTGTGGGTTTTAATACAGCAAAAGTTTCATAATGATACATTTGTTTTGTATGTTTTTAGAGGCATCTTTTATATGTGTGTTGTGCTGTCAGGCTTGTCCAAAACTGATCTAAAATATTAATTACATTTATGAGTTAGATTTATACTTTTATTTTTTGCTTTTGTTGACTTAATTTTATCAGAATCTGTTTCTGGTCATATGAAAAGGGTATTGAACCTTGTAATGTAATGAAGGCTCAGGCAAGTTGGGATTTGTAGTCCAACATCAAGGTTAAAACAACATGGCACAATAAAACTTTTTCCCACATCTCCCCAGCCAGGGGCAGCATTGAAATGCAAAAGAATCCTCCAATGAGAATCCCAGCTGATCTGTATAAATCTGGCTCCCTGTTCTCTGTTCCTGCAATTGGAGTTGGGAGCATTAAGCACAGTTTCCCAGCACTGAACAAGTCTGTCCCTTTATCCCCATGTCTGATTCCTGTGCCATATAATGACGGGAAAATGACATCATTATCTCTATATGTAAGGTACCAGCAAGGGGCCTGACACAGTACTGGAAATCAGCACTGTCATTGGTCAGTTCTTTTGCATTTATAATGAAGTTTTTGGTCAGTAGACTTCTCATTGGTGAATTTTCTATAGTTATGTTTTTCAGCAACTTAAAGAAAACTACAGGGGTGCAGTGGGACAGCCTTATGGTTGGGTTTAGACTCTCATGTTAGTGTATGTATTATCAACGTTATGAGATTGGTCATTATAATTTTTACAGGCAATGGCAAAGTGAGATGGAAAACCAAACAATAGTGTATACATTGGTTCTCGCTGGTCTGTCTGATCTTCCAAGTCTTCAGCTTCCTCTGTTCCTGGTGTTTCTCCTCATCTATCTTATAACTCTGACTGGGAACCTTCTCATCCTTCTCCTGATCTTCACTGATTCCCATCTTCACACCCCCATGTACTTCTTCCTTGGAACCCTGGCATGTCTGGATATGAGTTACTCCTCAGTCACTGTCCCAAGAATGCTCTATGATTTACTCAGAGAAAGAAGAATCATTTCTGTACCAGCTTGTATAACTCAAGTCTTCTTCTTCCTTTTTTTCATTTCATCAGAGGTGTCTTTGCTGGCAGTGATGTCCTATGATCGATATATCTCTATCTGCCGCCCTCTTCACTACAATCAAATAATGAATTGCAAAGCTTGTGTTCGGTTTGTATTAACCATATTGATTTTTGGTGCAGTATATTCCTTGGTTCATACTATTTTTTTAAATAAACTGAAGTTTTGCAGCTCAAATATTTTGCAAAGTTTCTTTTGTGACATTCCCCAGTTGCTTCAGGTCTCCTGTAGTGACACATTCATCAATGTATTGCTTATATATGTCTCTGGGATATTGTTTGTAACTGTCATTTTATGGGTCACCATTTACCCATATTACCCTATAATCACCACTGTTCTGAAAATCCCATCATTAAACACAAGATCCAAAGCTTTCTCCACCTGTTCCTCTCATCTAACTGTGGTCTTAATGTTTTACAGCAGTACTATGTTCAATTACCTGCGCCCAAAGGCAAAGTATCGTTTCACAGAGGACAAAGTGGCTTCTTTATTTTATGCTACATTAACCTTTTTAGTGCCACAGGACGTAGAATCTACGTCCTGGGTACTAAAGGACCAAAGTGCCACAGAACGTAGATTCTACGTCCTGGGGCACTTCCGGGTTTGGGAGCGGAGAAGCGGCTTTTCAAGCCGCTTCTTCGCTCCCCGCTCGTTCCCCAGCCTCCAGACAATAGTCAGAGGTGGGGAACGAGTGGCCCCTGGGGTGCGATCGCCCAGGGGCCCCATGGGAAATACCTGGAGTCCACGATGTTTTCCCTTCCAGTGCCTCTGCCTTCTGCAGCTTCCCCCTCTGGCCCCCCTGCTTCCTGTCACGCCTACACACAGATCGTTGTGTGCAGCTGCCTCTGCTGTGTCTTTCCAGATTCTTCTGCCAGGTAAGTGCCACATACACACACAAAAACACACAATCACACACTTATTACACTAATACACACTTATACTCACACTTACACACACAAACATGCATTTTTGGGGTGGTTTTCACACATTCACACTCAAACTTACTTGCACACACACATTCATAGTCACACTTACTTGCACACATGCACACAAAACACATTTTACCATGTGTACACACTCACTTACACACTTATGTATTTTTGTAAAAAATTTTTTTTTTTCTATCGCATCGTTTTTATTCTTGCCTGAAAAAAATGTTTTATTGCCATTGCGGATAGTGTATTCGCTAACCGCACTGCGCAATACCTTTTGTGTATTATTTTGGTGTTTCTACTACATTTTCTGTGATTTCGGTGCATTTTGGGGTATTTTATTGCATGTTTAGCCATGTTATTGCATTTTCAGTTATGCATAGTTGTTGTTCGCTTGACCTTTGTCTGTAAAACCTATTTGCCCAAGCCAGAATACTCAAACTGTTATTCTGACCGCAGATATTATTAGGCAAAAAAAAAAAATGATTTTAGTGATTTTTTCTTTATTTTTATCAATTTTGTTGCTTTTCATATTGTTCTTTATTACTTGTCTTTGCACATGGATATTTTGTCTGCTGTATTTCAATTTGGCATCCTGTGTACCCCACTTAGTTTGGTAAATCTATGCATATTGGGCATCAAACTGTTCAGTAGACCCCTGGCGTTCATACTTAAAGTGTTTTATGTTGGTACGTTACTAAATGTGGGGGTACATAATGGGGCAACATTCAAGCTTTGTGACAATTTTCAGAAATGTCACATAAACCGTTCTGTTTAGCATAGCTTTGTAGTTTGGTAGTTTGCAGTAGAAAGTTGTATTTGCCCATTTTTGTTTTGTCAGAATGTGTACTTTCGGAAAATATATGGTTTTCTAGGGTCTTCATACTGTTAGGGGGTCTTATGCCACATAATACACATACCGGGTGCAAAAATTGCATGAGCTGGAGCGTCTTATGTGAAAATTCATATGCACTATTTCTATTTGGGTGCCCCTGTACGGCACGCAGTTTGGCCAATATATGCATATAGGGCATCAAACTGTTCAGTAGGCCCCTGGCGTTCATATTTAGAAAGTTTTATGTTGATACATTACAAAATGTGGGGGTACATAATGGGGTAAAATGCAAGCTTTGTGACGATTTTCAGAAATGTCATAAAAACCGTTCTGTTTAGCATAGCTTTGTAGTTTGGTAGTTTGCAGTAGAAAGTTGTATTTGCCCATTTTTGTTTTGTCAGAATGTATACTTTCGGAAAATGTATGCTTTTCTATGGTCTCGGTACTCTTAGGGGGTCTTATGCCACATAATACACATACCGGGTGCAAAAATTTCATGAGCTGGAGCGTCTAATGTGAAAATTCATATGCACTATTTTTATTTGGGTGCCCCTGTACGGCATGCAGTTTGGCCAATATATGCATATAGGGCATCAAACTGTTCAGTAGGCCCCTGGAGTTCATATTTAGAAAGTTTTATGTTGATACGTTACAAAATGTGGGGGTACATAATGAGGTAACATGCAAGCTTTGTGACAATTTTCAGAAATGCCATAAAACACCGTTCTGTTTAGCATAGCTTTGTAGTTTGGTAGTTTGCAGTAGAAAGTTGTATTTGCCCATTTTTGTTTTGTCAGAATGTGTACTTTCGGAAAATATATGGTTTTCTATGGTCTCGGTACTGTTAGGGGGTCTTATGCCACATAATACACATACCGGGTGCAAAAATTGCATGAGCTGGAGCGTCTTATGTGAAAATTCATATGCACTATTTCTATTTGGGTGCCCCTGTACGGCACGCAGTTTGGCCAATATATGCATATAGGGCATCAAACTGTTCAGTAGGCCCCTGGCGTTCATATTTAGAAAGTTTTATGTTGATACATTACAAAATGTGGGGGTACATAATGGGGTAAAATGCAAGCTTTGTGACGATTTTCAGAAATGTCATAAAAACCGTTCTGTTTAGCATAGCTTTGTAGTTTGGTAGTTTGCAGTAGAAAGTTGTATTTACCCATTTTTGTTTTGTCAGAATGTGTACTTTCGGAAAATGTATGGTTTTCTATGGTCTCGGTACTGTTAGGGGGTCTTATGCCACATAATACACATACCGGGTGCAAAAATTGCATGAGCTGGAGTGTCTTATGTGAAAATTCATATGTACTATTTTTATTTGGGTGCCCCTGTACGGCACGCAGTTTGGCCAATATATGCATATAGGGCATCAAACTGTTCAGTAGGCCCCTGGTGTTCATATTTAGAAAGTTTTATGTTGATACATTACAAAATGTGGGGGTACATAATGGGGTAAAATGCAAGCTTTGTGACGATTTTCAGAAATGTCATAAAAACCGTTCTGTTTAGCATAGCTTTGTAGTTTGGTAGTTTGCAGTAGAAAGTTGTATTTGCCCATTTTTGTTTTGTCAGAATGTGTACTTTCGGAAAATGTATGGTTTTCTATGGTCTCGGTACTGTAAGGGGGTCTTATGCCACATAATACACATACCGGGTGCAAAAATTGCATGAGCCGGAGCGTCTTATGTGAAAATTCATATGCACTATTTTTATTTGGGTGCCCCTGTACGGCACGCAGTTTGGCCAATATATGCATATAGGGCATCAACCTGTTCAGTAGGCCCCTGGCGTTCATATTTAGAAAGTTTTATGTTGATATGTTACAAAATGTGGGGGGACATAATGAGGTAACATGCAAGCTTTGTGACAATTTTCAGAAATGCCATAAAAACCGTTCTGTTTAGCATAGCTTTGTAGTTTGGTAGTTTGCAGTAGAAAGTTGTATTTGCCCATTTTTGTTTTGTCAGAATGTGTACTTTCGGAAAATGTATGGTTTTCTATGGTCTCGGTACTGTTAGGGGGTCTTATGCCACATAATACACATACCGGGTGCAAAAATTGCATGAGCTGGAGCGTCTTATGTGAAAATTCATATGCACTATTTTTATTTGGGTGCCCCTGTACGGCACGCAGTTTGGCCAATATATGCATATAGGGCATCAAACTGTTCAGTAGGCCCCTGGCGTTCATATTTAGAAAGTTTTATGTTGATATGTTACAAAATGTGGGGGTACATAATGAGGTAACATGCAAGCTTTGTGACAATTTTCAGAAATGCCATAAAAACCGTTCTGTTTAGCATAGCTTTGTAGTTTGGTAGTTTGCAGTAGAAAGTTGTATTTGCCCATTTTTGTTTTGTCAGAATGTGTACTTTCGGAAAATGTATGGTTTTCTATGGTCTCCTAACTGTTAGGGGGTCGTATGGCACATAATACACATACTGGGTGCAAAAACTGCATGAGCTGGAGCGTCTTATGTGAAAATTCATATGCACTATTTTTACTTGGGTGCCCCTGTACCCCACATAGTTTGGTATATCTATGCATATAGGGCATCAAACTGTTCAGTAGACCCCTGGTGTTCATATTTAGAATGTTTTATGTTGATACGGTACAAAATGTGGGGGTACATAATGGGGTAAAATGCAAGCTTTGTGAGGATTTTCAGAAATGTCAAAAAAAACGTTCTGTTTAGCATAGCTTTGTAGTTTGGTAGTTTGCAGTAGAAAGATGTATTTACCCATTTTTGTTTTGTCAGATTGTGTACTTTTGGAAAATGTATAGTTTTCTAGGGTCTCCTTACTGTTAGGGGGTCTTATGCCGCATAATGCACATGCTGGTAGCTTATATTGCAGTATATACACTTTGTATGCACTAACTTCCTTTTGGGGTCTCTAAATTCCAGATACATCAGTGATCCTATGCACAATGGGCATCAAACTGTTCAGTGGACCCTTGGCTTTCATATTTAGGGTGTGTTTTCTTTGTACCTAATGTTATGTGGGAGATAAGGTGCTTGAAAGTGGAAGATTTGATGTGATTTTCAGGTATTTCACCAAAACTAGCAATTTTGGGAAAGCACTGCGACTCTGTAGTTTGGAGTAGAAAGACATGGGTACCAATTTTGAATTCGCCCGAATGTGTACTTTCCAAAAATATATGGTTTTGGGGGGTCAATGTATATTTTTGTGTTTTTACCCCACCGAAAATGCAGTAAACGTGTTGAATTTTCAGTAGCTAAAGAGACCTCTGGGGCAATCTCTATGCACTAACTTCCTTATGGGGTCTCTAAATGCCAGATACAGTGCTGATCCTATGCACAATGGGCATCAAACTGTTCAGCGGACCCTTGGCTTTCATATTTAGGGTGTGTTTTCTTGGTACCTAATGTTATGTGGGAGATATGGTGCTTGAAAGTGGAAGATTTGATGTGATTTTCAGGTATTTCACCAAAACTAGCAATTTTGGGAAAGCACTGTGACTCTCTAGTTTGGAGTAGAAAGACATGGGTACCAATTTTGAATTCGCCCGAATGTGTACTTTCCAAAAATATATGGTTTTCGGGGTCAATGTATTTTTTTGTGTTTTTACCCCACCGAAAATGCAGTAAACGTGTTGAATTTTCAGTAGCTAAAGAGACCTCTGGGGCAATCTCTATGCACTGACGTCCTTATGGGGTCTCTAAATGCCAGATACAGTGCTGATCCTATGCACAATGGGCATCAAACTGTTCAGCGGACCCTTGGCTTTCATATTTAGGGTGTGTTTTCTTGGTACCTAATGTTATGTGGGAGATAAGGTGCTTGAAAGTGGAAGATTTGATGTGATTTTCAGGTATTTCACCAAAACTAGCAATTTTGGGAAAGCACTGCGACTCTGTAGTTTGGAGTAGAAAGACATGGGTACCAATTTTGAATTCGCCCGAATGTGTACTTTCCAAAAATATATGGTTTTGGGGGGTCAATGTATTCTTTTGTGTTTTTACCCCACAGAAAATGCAGTAAACGTGTTGAATTTTCAGTAGCTAAAGAGACCTCTGGGGCAATCTCTATGCACTAACTTCCTTATGGGGTCTCTAAATGCCAGATACAGTGCTGATCCTATGCACAATGGGCATCAAACTGTTCAGCGGACCCTTGGCTTTCATATTTAGGGTGTGTTTTCTTGGTACCTAATGTTATGTGGGAGATAAGGTGCTTGAAAGTGGAAGATTTGATGTGATTTTCAGGTATTTCACCAAAACTAGCAATTTTGGGAAAGCACTGCGACTCTGTAGTTTGGAGTAGAAAGACATGGGTACCAATTTTGAATTCGCCCGAATGTGTACTTTCCAAAAATATATGGTTTTGGGGGGTCAATGTATTTTTTGTGTTTTTACCCCACAGAAAATGCAGTAAACTTGTTGAATTTTCAGTAGCTAAAGAGACCTCTGGGGCAATCTCTATGCACTGACGTCCTTATGGGGTCTCTAAATGCCAGATACAGTGCTGATCCTATGCACAATGGGCATCAAACTGTTCAGCGGACCCTTGGCTTTCATATTTAGGGTGTGTTTTCTTGGTACCTAATGTTATGTGGGAGATAAGGTGCTTGAAAGTAGAAGATTTGATGTGATTTTCAGGTATTTCACCAAAACTAGCAATTTTGGGAAAGCACTGCGACTCTGTAGTTTGGAGTAGAAAGACATGGGTACCAATTTTGAATTCGTCCGAATGTGTACTTTCCAAAAATATATGGTTTTGGGGGGTCAATGTATTTTTTTGTGTTTTTACCCCACCGAAAATGCAGTAAACGTGTTAAATTTTCAGTAGCTAAAGAGACCTCTGGGGCAATCTCTATGCACTGATGTCCTTATGGGGTCTCTAAATGCCAGATACAGTGCTAATCCTATGCACAATGGGCATCAAACTGTTCAGGGGACCCTTGGCTTTCATATTTAGGGTGTGTTTTCTTGGTACCTAATGTTATGTGGGAGATAAGGTGCTTGAAAGTGGAAGATTTGATGTGATTTTCAGGTATTTCACCAAAACTAGCAATTTTGGGAAAGCACTGCGACTCTGTAGTTTGGAGTAGAAAGACATGGGTACCAATTTTGAATTCGCCCGAATGTGTACTTTCCAAAAACATATGGTTTTGGGGGGTCAATGTATTTTTTTGTGTTTTTACCCCACAGAAAATGCAGTAAATGTGTTGAATTTTCAGTAGCTAAAGAGACCTCTGGGGCAATCTCTATGCACTCACGTCCTTATGGGGTCTCTAAATGCCAGATACAGTGCTGATCCTATGCACAATGGGCATCAAACTGTTCAGCGGACCCTTGGCTTTCATATTTAGGGTGTGTTTTCTTGGTACCTAATGTTATGTGGGAGATAAGGTGCTTGAAAGTGGAAGATTTGATGTGATTTTCAGGTATTTCACCAAAACTAGCAATTTTGGGAAAGCACTGCGACTCTGTAGTTTGGAGTAGAAAGACATGGGTACCAATTTTGAATTCGCCCGAATGTGTACTTTCCAAAAATATATGGTTTTGGGGGGTCAATGTATTTTTTTGTGTTTTTACCCCACCGAAAATGCAGTAAACGTGTTGAATTTTCAGTAGCTAAAGAGACCTCTGGGGCAATCTCTATGCACTGACGTCCTTATGGGGTCTCTAAATGCCAGATACAGTGCTGATCCTATGCACAATGGGCATCAAACTGTTCAGCGGACCCTTGGCTTTCATATTTAGGGTGTGTTTTCTTGGTACCTAATGTTATGTGGGAGATAAGGTGCTTGAAAGTGGAAGATTTGATGTGATTTTCAGGTATTTCACCAAAACTAGCAATTTTGGGAAAGCACTGCGACTCTGTAGTTTGGAGTAGAAAGACATGGGTACCAATTTTGAATTCGCCCGAATGTGTACTTTCCAAAAATATATGGTTTTGGGGGGTCAATGTATTTTTTTGTGTTTTTACCCCACAGAAAATGAAGTAAACGTGTTGAATTTTCAGTAGCAAAAGAGATCTCCTGGGCAATTTGTATGTACTAACTTCCTTTTGGGGTTTCTAAATTCCAGATACATTGGTGATCCTATGCACAATGGGCATCAAACTGTTCAGTGGACCCCTGGCTTTCATATTTAGGGTGTGTTTTCTTGGTACCTAATGTTATGTGGGAGATAAGGTGCTTGAAAGTGGAAGATTTGAGGTGATTTTTTAGAATTTTCATAATTTTTTATAGAAAATGCTAAATTCAGTAAAGCATTGCTGTTTGGTACTTTGGAGTTTGAAGACATAGTTACCCATTTCGGATTCGTCAGAATGTGTAGTTTTCAAAAATGTATGGTTTCCTGGGGTAAACCTAATGTTCCAGGATTTTTGGCTTTGGAATGTAAAGTATACCGTATTCTGCTGTAATGCTTTGAAAATTTAGTAATTTACTGCTGGGAGTTTTTGATCTATAGAAGTCAGAAATCTCAATAAAACTATACATATCAGGTATTGGCACGTTCGGGAGACATGAGGCTTTCCAAATCAGTTGAATTTTTTTCCATAAAATAAAATATGTTTCTGGTAGAAATCCTTATATCATGAAAAATAGCATTTTTTCTTTTTTTTTTTGTATTTCAAGCTCTAAATCTTGTTCCAGAAGTGGAAATACACAAAAACTCAGGTAGATTTGGAAAGCTCAGGTTCTCCTGAAAAAAACAATATATAGTTTGCCTACCTAAACTTAACCCTGCCCCCAGTAAAAGCCCCTACATTGAGAGAGCACAGAATGTTCACAAAACGTCTGGCACTGGGGGGAACTGAAATGACGAATTCGGCTGGCACTTAAAGGGTTAACCCCATTTTTAAACCCTCTGATCTACAGTCTGAGGAACCAGGAGCTCAAAACATCACTAAGAAAAACTTTACACAGATATAAATTCTTGTATAGATGAGTCAGGTGTGGGATCAATATTGGCAAACCTTGTAATATTAATGTATAATACAGGACTGTATGCAGGACAAAACAGCATGCAGCAGGAGTGTAACTACAGAGGAAGCGGACCCTGTGGTTGCAGAGGGGCCCAGGAGTGTAGGGGGCCCATTAAGACCCCAAGTAATGAGAAATGTCATTTTGGTTTTTTAGACTTGGTCAATTTAGCAATATTTTGGTTCCCTTAATTGAATTTGCTGTGGGCTCCATCTAGTTACACCATTGGTTATATACTGCTTATGTTGCTGGGACTTAGGGAAGTCTAGAACCGTCATTAGGTACTGAATATGCCATAGACTGAATGTCTTTATGTTACAAATTAACCAAATAAAACTTAATTTAGTCGTTTCTTATTGTAGAAGTGATAATTAATTTCCTTTCCTGGCTTCCATTCAGCTGTCGCAATATCATATATATATATATATATATATATATAGTGTCACTATCTCAGTTAAGCTTACATTCTAACTTTCCTATGACAAAGGCATTGACTACCTCTTTACAGATCCCTGGTAAACTGGCAAAGGGAAGGCAATCGAAGGCGGGTTTCTTTGGAGAAAAAGTGCTTGCAAGATAGCATGTACATTAGAGATAGGTAGAGGGGATGTGTTTTTACATAGGAAGAACATAGGACAATAGGCCACACTCTTGGACTAGTCAGGCCTCACCTAGAGTATACTGTATAGCAGGGGATCCCCAACCTTTTATACCCATGAGCCACATTTATATGGAAAACATTTTGGAGAGCAACACAAGCATGAAAAATGTTCTTGGAGGTGCCAATGAGAGCCATACTTGGCTATTTGATAGCCCCTATGGTGACTGGCAGCCTACAGAAGGCTCTGTTTGGCAATTACACTGGGTTTATATGCAATCAAAGCTTGCCTCCGAACCAGAAATTTAAAAATAAGCACCTGTTTTGAGGCCACTGGGAGCAACATCCAAGGGGTTGAGGAGCAACGTTGCTCACGAGCCACTGGTTGGGGATCACTGCTGTATAGTGTAGGCTTGGCCCCCAAACTTAAGAAGGATATTAGCTGTAAAGAGTGCAGACCGTGCAACTAAACTGGTGAAGGAAATGGAATAATTAGACTATGAAGAAGGACTATCAAGGCTGGGGTTGTCTTCTCTGGTGAAAAGCAACATGTGAGGGGGATTGATTACTCTTTACATTCATTATAGGACATTAAAGACAGAAAGTGGTGGTTCTTTTTTTACATAGAAAGGTTAGAGAATTTTAGTGGGGATGTCTTTCCACTGGGGTACTCTAGGCAAGAACTAGGCAGTCCTACAAAGCAAGTGAAACCGGAAAACAGACATTAAATAGCCCCAAATAGTTAAACTGTTAGTTTATCCAGGGGAAGGCAAAATGCCCTCCTGAAGCCTCTTCAGTTTGCCTCAAAGGGGGGAAAAATTCCTTCCTGACTCCAAGATGGGATGGCCCTGGATCAACTTTTTACTGAAATAACTCTGTATTTCATCACGTGCTAAAACGTCATCCAACCCCTTCTTGAAGCTAACTTATGTTTCTGATAATACTACTGTTTTGGAGTGAGAATTCCACAACTTCCCAGACCTTTCCAAATGTTAAGATGGAACATTTTCTAAATAAATAACGTGCCTGTGTTGAAGTTAATGTGTCCTCCTCAGTGTCCTAACTTCAAAAACTTAGGTGTCTGAGGCAAAAGTATGACAGGAGGTGACCAGCTTGCATTTACACCTGCCCCCATACTTTAACCAACTACAAGAAGGAAAACATTATGCTGCTTTCCCATAAAATATATGTTCTTTTGGGTCAAATTCTCAAAATAATATTGGAAATTAAATAAAAAATACTCCAAAAGAACACTAAGGAATATAACATGTCCACCATTCCCTTTCAGTTGACTCATCTTATTTGTTGTTGGTGCTCCCTGGAATTCATAGCCAATTGGCCAATCTCCCCCTCATGTTTTTACTCATAATCTTTAGATAGTATACAGTAACACCCTTCCCTTAGGCATTACTAGCTTACCAGTATACACCCACCGATCTGTATGATTTTGGGCCTCCCCCAAGTTCTTTCCCAGGCCTTCTTAAGCCTGGACAGTGTTATTATAGGTCTTTGGTCAATCTCTATGAACATAGGCCTAATTCACCTTGGATATTACATTTTATAGCATTTTAACACTGCTTTCCCAAATGCCCTTCTTCCCCACACTTGCCTACTCTATATGCACTGAGCACATGTAAAGCAAGTTATAGACATGTAAAGTGACATATAAAGTAAGTTATAGACAGATAAAAAAACTGTTCCTAGTGCTCCCATAATAAACAAGGAGTTTGGGGACTACTGTTCTGCTTATACTAAATGATCTAGATCGTCTCTAGAGGCCAAACTGAATTTATACATTATAATTATCCACTGGAGAGCAACTGGATGGTGTATTTAGCAACTGCTTTCTGAGAATTTTTGGGCCTCCTTTGGAGAGATAGAGAGACAATTCATTGCTTTGTGTAGAGGTAAGAAATGAACCATATTGTGTCTGTTTTACTATATTTTCTTTATACATTTAAGTGCTTTTGTTCCATAATTAGAGCATTTAGTGATATCTTTATCAAAGGGTGAAGAGACAATTCTCAGCCAATGTCTTAAATAGTTACCCCCAAATCCCTAAAAAACTGAATAGGGATAAAGAGCAAACTATAAAAATTTCTCTTAATATTGACTCTAAAAACGAAAACACCTATACATTGTATTTTATAGTGTTTTTTGGCCAATTTTCTTTTAAACTACGTTCTTTGTTTACATAAATACATTCTTTGTTTACATTAATAAGTTCTTTGTTTATATTAATATGTTCTTTGTTTACATTAATAAGCTCTTTGTTTATATTAATACGTTCTTTGTTTATTTTTAAAAATGCCAATGGTTTCATAAAATCCTATTACAAATGTTATTATAAGCTCATCACCTCTTTCTTTTTCAAAATTTTCTTGTAATATCTACATTATATATTTGTAAGAATTTTTGTAAACAATGTTTTTGGCAAATCGTATCACCACTAACACCGGATTCAATTTGGTGCAGCCCTCATCAATAGGCGGTAGAACTGATCTTTTGCAAAGCCAACAGTATGTTGGTATATGTATTATGTTGACTTTTGTAACAGTCCGATGTTGTATGTAAATATATTGTCGCTTGAAGAGTAATTATTATTTTTTATCAGCACTGGGTCCAGTTTTACTTTGGTGCAGATCAACAAAAATGGGACAACAAATATGTTTTTATGTATTATCATTGTTATGTGATTGGTCAATATCATTTTTATAGGCAATGTCAAAGTGAGATGGAAAACCAAACCATAGAGAATATGTTGGTTCTCACTGGTCTGTCTGATCTTCCGAGTCTTCAGCTTCCCCTGTTTCTGACGTTTCTCCTCATCTATCTTATAACTCTGACTGGGAACCTTCTCATCCTTCTCCTGATCTTCACTGATTCCCATCTTCACACCCCCATGTACTTCTTCCTTGGAACCCTGGCATGTCTGGATATGGGTTACTCCTCAGTGACAGCCCCAAGAATGCTCTTTGACTTACTCACTAATAGAAGGCTCATTTCTGTGCGAGACTGTATAACTCAGATCTACTTTTTCCTTTTTTTCATTGCATCAGAGGTTATTGTGCTGGCAGTGATGTCCTATGACAGATACATTGCTATCTGCCGCCCTCTTCACTACATTCAAATAATGAACTGGAAAGCTTGTGTTCAGCTTGTATTAATCATGTTGATTTTTGATGCAGCACATTCCTTGGTTCACACTGTTTTTTTGAGTAAACTGATGTTTTGTAGCTCAAATACTTTGCAAAGTTTCTTTTGTGACATTCCCCAGTTGCTTCAGGCCTCCTGTAGTGACATTTTCATCAATGAATTGCTAATATTTTTTTCTGAGATATTTTTTGGAGTTCTCATTTTAGGGGCCACTATTTACCCATATTACCCTATAATCACCACTGTACTGAAAATTCAATCATCAAACAGGAGATCCAAAGCTTTCTCCACCTGCTCCTCCCATCTAACTGTGGTCTTTATGTTTTACAGCAGTACTTTGTTCAATTACTTGCGCCCAAATGCAAAGTACCGTTTCACAGATGACAAAGTGGCCTCTGTATTGTATGCTATATTAACCCCCTTTCTAAACCCTTTGATCTACAGTCTGAGGAACAAGGAACTCAAAACATCACTAAGTAAAACTTTACACAGAAAATAATTCTTGTATAGATGGGTCAGGTGTGGGATCAAGATTGCCAAACCTTGACTATGAAGATTTTCATTCATCCAGGTCATGGTATATCTAGTATAAGTAAATCTAAAGCAACTGGACTTGTTAAGTAATCATTGAAGATGTTTCACTACTCATTTGAGCAGCTTCTTCAGTTCAACTGGACTGGTTTAAACAGAGGTGGGGGCGTTCGACACCATCTGCTTGCTACATACAATGCTGTTCTAACATCTGTACCCCCGCAGTTTCAGAACTCTTCACACGTCCATTCATGCAACACCTGTTTCGATGAGTTGCTTGATACTTTGGAGTTTCAGGTGTCACTTCTCTGAAGAGTTGCAAAGTGCCATTGTGATTGGATTAGTGGAAGAGTTACAAAGTGCCATTGTGATTGGATTAGTGGAAGAGTTACAAAGTGCCATTGTGATTGGATTAGTGGAAGAGTTACAAAGTGCCATTGTGATTGGATTAGTGGAAGAGTACATATGCTGAGGACTTCCCATACCAGTCAGGTGAACTGAAGAAGCTGCTCGGATGAGTAGTGAAACATCTTCAATGATTACTTAACAAGTCCAGTTGCTTTAGATTTATTTATACTAGATATTGGCAAACCTTGAAATATTAATGTATAATACAGGACTGTATGCAGAACAAAACAGCATCACACTTCAGTTGTCATTTCCTTTAAAAACAGATAGAATTCCATTCAGGTGTAGCAGTTTATTCAGATAAATGCTACACCGGGTTATGGGCAGTATACATTGAAACGGATAGCCTGTTAACCACTAGGGATGTAGCGAACCTCACAAAAAAAGTTCGCGAACCCGTTTGCGAACTTCCGCCAAAAAGTGCGAACTTTTGCAAACCCCATAGACTTCAATGAGAAGGCGAACTTTGAAACCTAAAAAAGCCATTTATGGACAGAAAACTGATTTTAAAGTTGTTTAAAGGGTGCCACGACCTGGACAGTGGCATGCAGGAGGGGGATCAAGGGCAAAAATTTCTCTGAAAAATACGTTGTTGTAATCAGTAATCAGAAAATAAAAGCAGTCCTTACAAGGACTATTGGGTTACAGCAGATGAGATCAGAAGTACAGCTGCCCACAGCAGCTACATACAGAGCAGTAGAAAGTAGATTATTAGTCAGCAAAGGTACCTAAACTGTCCCTCAAACCCCTGCACAGCTCTCTCCCTATACTAACTCATCAAGCACACACAGGCAGAATGTAAAATGGCTGCTGGGCTTCAGTTTATATATGGAAGGGAGTGGTCCGAGGGTGGTCCAGGAGGGAGAGCTGCCTGATTGGCTGCCATGTATCTGCTGGCTCTGGGGTGAGAGGTCAAAATTTGGCTCCAGCTAAGGCGAACCCAAAATTGCGAACATCGCTAAAAGTTCGCGAACTTGCGAACACCCGATTTTCGTGCGAATTAGTTCTCCGGCGAACAGTTCGCTACATCTCTATTAACCACTGGTATGAACACCAGCTGAAAATAATATATGGGGCCAAATCCGTAACCCAAATCCTAATGGTGGCCATACACGTAAAGATCTGCTCGCCTGGCGAGGTCGCCAAGCGAGAGGATCTTCTCCAAATATCCCCACCTATGGGTGGGCAATATCAGGGGAATTTAGGATAATTTGGTCATTTGACCCTGGGGCCAAGCGATCACATTAAATGACTGTTAAGGGCGCAGACGGTTCGGGGACCTCATCAACGAGCCGATGCGGTCCCCAATCCAACTGAATTTTTTAACCTGCCCGATTGATATCTGGCTGATTTCAGGCCAGATATAGGTCGTGCAGGCTAGTCTTTGCTGCCCCTACACAGGTCGATAAGCTGCCAAATTGGTCCAAGGGACCGATATCGGCAGGTACAATTGACCCATGTATGGCCACCTTAACTAAAATGAATCCTGTAACTAACAACATAATCTTGAGCAAGAAACAAAACATTAGGACCATAGCTCCAAAAACTATGAGAGATTTCCTGTTGTACCATAGTCCTCCTTAATTCATATAAATTATACATTTAAGCCATATGACAAAAGAATCTACAATACTGCAACAATACTGCAACTGTTATTTGCGTAAATGTTTTCCCATACAGGGTATTTATCAGTGGTTGATTTTGGAGGGTTATAAGCAGGGGTGTAACTACAGCGGAAGCAGACCCTATGGTTGCGGAGGGGCCCAGCAGTGTAGGGAACCCAGTAAGATCCCATGTTATGAGAAATGTCATTATATTTTTGGAGCATTGGTCAATTTAGCAATATTGTGGGGCCCTAAACTGAATTTACTGTTGTGTCCAGTAACATCTACTGTGGTTACTCCATTGGTTATATACTGCTATATTCTTATGTTGCTGGGACTTAACATCATTAAACTTCATTAAAAAGTTTGTAGAAGTGATTGCATACTTAATTCTCTTGCTTAAATTTTCCACAATTTTGAACAAATATTCAATGATTAACTTGTGTATGGGTCTAGATATGAAACCAGGCCCTTCAGTAGTCATACTATCAATGCTTTCGGGTTCAACTACAAAATATAAAAGGTCTTTGTTGGGATATTGCTTAGGTGCTGCCAGGACAGTGATACCACGTCACTGGAGATCCATCTTCCCCCCGACCATAACTGAATGGATTAAAGAGATGGGGATATGCTATGCGAATGGAGATGTTGATTAGCAGTGTCCAAGGGACACAAGATACATATATGTAAAGACGTGGTGACCCTGAGTGATATTTTTGGAATCATATAGGGGTTAACAAACGAGAATGGACTAGGAGCTTCATAAGGATGATCATGGAGCGACTGAGCGACTTTCTGGTTTTTGGTTCTGGTTCCTCTTTCTTCCTTTTCTAATGACGCATTTTCCTCTCCTTACCCCTTTTTTCTTTTATTTTTCCTTTTTCCCAAGATTATGAAGATATTATTAACATTTATTTATAAAGCGCCAACATATTCAGCAGCGCTGTACAATAAGTGGGTTTCATACATTGGGCATACAGAGTAACATATAAAGCAATCAGTAACCGATACAAGAGGTGAAGAGAGCCCTGCCCAAAAGAGCTTACAATCTACAAGGAGTAACATATAAAGCAATCAATAACCGATACAGGAGGGGAAGAGAGCCCTGCCCAAAAGAGCTTACACTCTACAAGGAGTAACATATAAAGCAATCAGTAACCGATACAAGAGGTGAAGAGAGCCCTGCCCAAAAGAGCTTACAATCTACAAGGAGTAACATATAAAGCAATCAATAACCGATACAAGAGGGGAAGTGAGTCCTGCCCAAAAGAGCTTACAATCTACAAGATATTAATAAGATAATGTTTTCAATAGGATATACTACTGTTCATATATAACTATACAATGGATTTGGCCACTATAAATGAGCCAGATGGATCAAAATAGGTCACGACAGACAAGAAAATGATGTACAGATATGGGATCCCTTATCTGGAAAACCGTTATCCAGAAGCTCTGAATTACGGAAAGCCCGTCTCCCATAGACTCTATTTGAATCAAATAATTCAGAATTTTAAAACTGATTTCCTTTTTTCTTTGTAATAATAAAACAGTACCTGTACTTGATCCCAACTAAGATATAATTACCCCTTATTGGGGGGCAGAACAGCCCTATTGGGTTTTTTTCATGGTTAAATGATTCCCTTTTCTCTGTAATAATAAAACAGTACCTGTACTTGATCCCAACTAAGATATAATTACCCCTTATTGGGGGCAGAACAGCCCTATTGGGTTTATTTAATGGTTAAATGATTCCCTTTTCTCTGTAATAATAAAACAGTACCTGTACTTGATCCCAACTAAGATATAATTACCCCTTATTGGGGGCAGAACAGCCCTATTGGGTTTAATTAATGGTTAAATGATTCCCTTTTCTCTGTAATAATAAAACAGTACCTGTACTTGATCCCAACTAAGATATAATTACCCCTTATTGGGGGCAGAACAGCCCTATTGGGTTTATTTAATGGTTAAATGATTCCCTTTTCCCTGTAATAATAAAACAGTACCTGTACTTGATCCCAACTAAGATATAATTACCCCTTATTGGGGGCAGAACAGTCCTATTGGGTTTATTTAATGGTTAAATGATTTCCTTTTCTCTGTAATAATAAAACAGTACCTGTACTTGATCCCAACTAAGATATAATTACCCCTTATTGGGGCAGAACAGCCCTATTGGGTTTATTTAATGGTTAAATGATTCCCTTTTCCCTGTAATAATAAAACAGTACCTGTACTTGATCCCAACTAAGATATAATTACCCCTTATTGGGGGCAGAACAGTCCTATTGGGTTTATTTAATGGTTAAATGATTTCCTTTTCTCTGTAATAATAAAACAGTACCTGTACTTGATCCCAACTAAGATATAATTACCCCTTATTGGGGGCAGAACAGCCCTATTGGGTTTATTTAATGGTTAAATGATTCCCTTTTCTCTGTAATAATAAAACAGTACCAGTACTTGATCCCAACTAAGATATAATTACCCCTTATTGGATGCAAAACAATCCTATTGGGTTTAATTAATGTTTTATTAATTTCTTAATAGACTTAAGGTATGGAGACCCCTTATCCGGAATACCCTTGGTCCCGAGCATCCTATACCTGTATCTATTTAGTCTATAAGAATGATTACATTGGGAACACCAAATATAAAGATACTTTGCTGTAACTACTTAAGATTGCCTCTTTACAAATCCCTGGTATAATGGCAAAGGGAAGACAATCAAAGATGGGGGTTTTCTTTGGAGAAAAAGTACTTGCACAAGAGTATGTACATTAGAGGAAATTATAGTCAGGTAGAGGGGATGTTTTTCAGAAAGGAAGAACATAGGACAATATGCCACATGCTTGGACTTAGACCAATGCCAATGGTCTATATAAATATATAGTGTATATAGTGTAGATTTGGGCACAGAACTTAAGAAGGATATTAGCTGTAAAGAGTGCAGACATGTGCAACTAAACTGGTGAAGGGAATGGCATAATTAAACTATGAAGACTATCAATGCTGGGGTTGTCTTCTCCGGAAAAAAAGAGCATGCGATAGGACATGTGATTCACTTTAGGACATTATAGACAGATACTGGTGGTTCTTTTTTTACATAGAAAGGTTAAAAAATTTTTTTAGTGGGGTTCTCTTTCCACTGGGGTACTCTAGGCAAGAACTCAGTGCAGTCCTACAAAGGCAGTAGAACCAGAAAGCAGACATTAAATAGCCCCAAATAGGTACAGTGTAACTTATGTTGAAAAAAGATATGTCCATAGAGTTAAAACTTTTATGCTCTATGCCTAACTGCTAGTTTATCCAGAGGAAGGCAAAATCCCTTTCTGAAACCTCTCCCATTGTCCTCAAAGGGGGAATTCCACAACTTCCCAGACCTTTTCAAATATTAAGATGGAACTTCCTTTCTTCTAAATAAATCACTTGCTTCTATGTTAAAGTGAATGTGTCCTCCTCAGTGTCCTAACTTCTCAAAAGCTTAGGAGTCTGAGGGAAAGGTATGACAGGAGGTGACCAGCTTGCATTTACACCTGACCTGCCGTCTGGACTGGACAACAAAGTCTACAAATGGAAGTTCTTGGTCAGCTACCTTATACCCCTCTTGCTTTCTGCCTGCTTTTCTCTCATCTCTCGCTCTACTACTTGTTTCCTTGTCTCCTACATCATTGTCTGATCTCCCTTATCTAGCATTCTCCAATCACCTCAACCATAGACCCCCAAGGGCCTGTTTTCTACATTTTTGCATATACTATACCTAAATAAGATCATAAAACCTGAGGCTTACATCTTATTTTTTTTATCTTTGATTCCCACTACTTCTTGTTCTTCACAAATCCCTACATGTCTGTGAGAAACGGCATAGTTTTGGTCTAAGCCACTGTATCCAATAGTCTTCAAACTCATCTTCTGCTGGGCAAAATGGATGTCTCACTGACCCATCTTCTGGTATGTCTCATTTTGCCTCTTCCCCAGTCTGGACAGTGTTAAGCTTAGGCATCAAGGAAAGCTCTGTGAACATGGGCAAATTCGCCACAGATAGCGTTGAGCGAATTTTTTCGACAGGCATGGGTTTGCAGCGAATTTCAACATTTCGCCATTGGCGAATTGTTTCATGAAACTTCCGCGAAAATTCAACGTGGAAAGAATTTTTTGTGGCGCATCAAATTAGGCGCGGTCACGTCACAAAAAGCGTGGGCAACAAAAAATAGACGCGGACAACAAAAAATTAGACGTGGGCAACAAAAAAATAGCGCAACAAATGCGTTTCGCACATTTTTCGCTGTTTCACTAATTTTATGGTAAAGCGAAATGGGACAGATTCGCTCATCACTAGCCACAGACATAACATTTTATAGTATTCTCACACTTCTTTCCCCAATGACCTTCTTCCTCACACTTAGCCAGCAGTACAGGTACTTGAAAAATAGACTAGTGGAAAGAAACCACCAAACGATCCACAATTTGCACCACTCACTTCTGCTAAATCAAAAATTCTGGAAACATTTCTGAAAAACTCAAGAAACAATATCAGAAAAAAAAACCATTAGTAAATATTGAAAATATCTAGAAGTAAAAAAAATCTGATTTAGCAGAAGCGAGTGCAAATTTTGGATCGCTTGGTTGTTTCTCTCCACTTGTCTATTTTTCAAGTATCTGTTTTTGATCCTGAATATTACTTTGTTTCTTTATAAGCGGAAGGTGATCCTTCTAGTATCTCTTTGGAATTTCAGTTCAGGTGTTTGCTAAGACTCACTCATATCAAGTTGGCCTGATTTAAAGCAATAACATCTCTCCCCATAATGGGCAAGGAGTCAGGCAAGCACTATTCCATTGAATTACCTAGCCCACTGACACTGAATTAGGTAGAACTTCTCTAGAGGCCAGACCGAATTCCCACATTATAATTATCCACTAGAGATCACCTGGATGGTCTTGTGCCTTAATATGGCCACAGAACCCTTCAGTGACTTCTGATATCCTTATCATTTACAATAGGAGGTACACTATCCCTTACAATACATACAAAACAAAACTTCTGCGCTAAATGGGAGCTATTTGGTGGGATGGAGTAGCCTGTACAGTGGTTGAAGTCTTCCTCTCTTGGGCAGAATGGATGCCCCACTGATCTGGTTCTTGGTATGTCCCCTTTTGGCTCTACCCCAACTCTTGTTGTGTTTGCATCTAGGCAAGCTATATGGACATTGACCACATTGTGTTCTTTTATAACATTCTCACATTGCTTACCCAAATATCGTTTTATCTCACACTTGTCCACTACACAGACAAGTCACGCAAGAACACTTTGGCCAGTGAAAAGCAATAGTTAACATTGAGTTATCTGGATCTTCTCTAGAGGGCAAAATTTCTACATTATAATTATCCTCTAGAGATCAACTTGATGGTTTATTTAACAACAGCTTTCTGCGGATCACTGGGCTCTCCTTTGGCAAATAAGACAGTTCATTGCTTTGTGTAGAGGTAAGTGTTATTATCTAAAAAATAAACCCCACTACTGTATCTGTTTTTCTACACCTTGATTTACTATTTTGCATTGTATAGGTTGGATTAGAATACACATTTGACACATTAACAAGCACTTATTTATTTTGGAGGAGATCAATGGGCTCTCATTTGGAAAGAAAAATAATTTATTGCATTTGTAGAGGTATGGGATATTGTCTAAAGCAGGGGAGTCAAACCCAATCACATTAGGGGGCCAAAATCAAAAACACAGGCGCCGGCCAAATTTTTTATTAAGATACTGTGTGCTGGGTTTACTTGGAAGGGTTGAACTTGATGGACTCTGATCTTTTTTCAACCCAATGTAACTATGTAACTAGGGGCCACATAATACAGCTGTATTCAGCCCGCGGTTGACACATGTGGTCTAAAAAAGCATCTTTATTTCTATAGAATTATTTTTAATTTAGCATAATATTGATTAGAGTTTAAAAACCCATTTGATTCCAGATGGGAATCTTTTACATTCAGGGGGCCATTTACTAACCATCTGATTTTTTTTCTCTCAATTCAGATTTTTAGCAGTAAGTCGCAAAAAAATAAAGTTGCCATTTTTTCGAGATTTACTTTGTATCAAAACGGCTAAATATCCAAGTGCAACAATTCACCAGCCGAGATCATGTAGAAGTCAATGACAGAAGTTTCTTCCCTTCTTTTGTCTCAAAACGTTTTGTGCGACAATTTGCAAAAGTCCGGCCAACAATTCAAAAAAGTTGAAAAATTTTCCCGCGCTGACTTTTTTGTATAGGATTTTTTGGTAAATGTCAGACAGTCTAGGAAATGGGTTTAGTCAAATTTTTAAATGAAAAATCGCATTGTGTATTTGTACTGTTTACATGGTCATATCTCTTTCTGATTGATTGAATCAGTTCCACTTTAAAAACAAGTTTGGTGTTGAATATTCCACAATAATAAGTTTTTAATTATTTTTTTAGAAAAATAAACATTTTATAGATGTTTTGTTAGCAATTTTAAAGATATTTAGTCAAATTTTTAAATGAAAAATCGCATTGTGTATTTGTACTGTTTACATGGTCATATCTCTTTCCGATTGATTGAATCAGTTCCATTTTAAAAACAAGTTTGGTGTTGAATATTCCGCAATAATAAGTTTTTAATTATTTTTTAGAAAAATAAACATTTTATAGATGTTAATGTTTTGTTAGCAATTTTAAAGGAGATTGCAAGTCAAAATGTAAAAAGCACACTGCCCAATAGTCCTCCTATTTTTTAGTAAAAACGCCACACTTTTGGCTCACCTAATAAAATATTTACTCAGTCACACTTACTGCACATTTTCTAGAACAGGCAGCCATCTCTAAAAAGGTATTCTCCCTTCCTTTCCCTCCTTGCTTCATACTGCACATGTGTTTCATTCCCTCCCCCCCTCCCCTCTGGCAGATCCGCTTCTGATTGGCTGGTGGGCATGTGTAGCTCAGAACAGGAGACAGGATCAAGTTACACATATGCTCAGAGAATAGGAAGGCTGCCGCTGGCACCTACAGGAAGGGGAGAGAGATTTCAGTGATGTCACTGTAGGCTTCACACTGCTGTAGGCTGCCAGCACCATATCTCAGAGAAGCAAGCAGGGATCTGGGAATTTAGATATGCAGTAAGTACATAAAAAGAATGTGTTTAGACTTACTTTTAGTTTATATACAGTTTTTTTGTGCATGTTTTTTCCCCTAAACGCTTCAATATTGCGCAAAAACAGACTGAATTATTTGGATTCCATTTCATTTGCCTCAGATCTCACATTTTCAGGTTCCATTTTTAATGCTAATTCATTTGATCTGGATGATGGATTTGATTGGAAGCCTTTTCATCTTTATCCTGACCCGCAATTACAGTCAACCTCAAACCCCTATGTACTTATTCATTCTAAATATTTCATGCTATCCATACCTGCGCTTTATTTAATTGGAAATTTCTTAAGACACTGTAGTTTCCTATATAAACTGTATATCCCAAGACTCAGTCTTCAAGGGGCTGGATTTTTGCACATTTTTTAGTGAAAAATTAAATCTTGAAAATGTTTTTTTAATTTTGTTTTTTTAAAAACTGGCTTATTTATGAAAAATTTGGACGAAAAAATGTGTTTCCGCTAATGGAAATATCTGTTTATGTCTTTATGTTGAAGTTTTCAAATTTTTTTTGTTTTTTTTTACTCTTCTTGTCTGTGAGCTCAGTGCTGCTACGTTTCTTTCAAATTAATGGAATTTATTTCTATCACACTGTTTATTGGAGAACTCTCAAGCTGCTTTACCTATGAAAACCTTAAGGTACTTTGAAAAAAAAATGCTTTAGGCCTCTTTTTTTGGCGTGGCCATGACTTATTTGACTCAACAGTGACTTTTTTTTTTTTACAAGACTTTCTTTGAAACAACCGCAATTTTTTTTTTACTTTTTCCTCCCTCGCCAATTTTTTTCAGCAGTTTTGCTGAAAAATTCGGCAATAGCGGAATGTGAAATTTTGCTGTGAATCCATGGCGAAAACATTTGCTCATCACTAGTGACAGTAAGCAGGGGGACTGGCGTACTGCAAATAGGGATGCACTGAATCCCGGATTCGGTTGGGGAGTCGGGATTTTTTTTGAAGGATTCGGTTTCGGCCGAATCCACGGTCCCAGCCGAACCGAATGCTATTTGGAAACAGTTAAATGGGCAGGGGAAATTTTTTTACTGTGCACTGAGAGCGCCCCAATTTTTTAACCCCATATGCTAATTAGGATTCGGTTCGGAATTCAGCAGAATCCATCAGGGTGGGTTCGGGGGTTCGGCCGTACCAAAAAAAGTGGGTTCAGTGCATCCCTAACTGCAATTTATTATTTACTGATATGCTTATGAGAGTCAAATCTACTTATAGGGGTTCTTCCCACACAGTTGCTTGTGCTTTTGTTTTTCATTTTAGTCTCTGATTTTAATTTAATGTCTGTTTTATTTATATTATCGTAATTATTATTTTTATTTGTATTAGCAATACTAAAGGGTATTACAAGATACTATTTCTACTTGACTTAGTGTCTATGTTTTATTGTACTGGGGAAATGTCCCTTTTGAGGGTGTCGGACTCTGATGTATCTGTTTCTATTAATTATTGTTATGATTGGTCATTTTTATAGTTAATGTTAGAGTGAGATGGAAAACCAAACAATAGTGTATGTGTTGGTTCTCACTGGTTTCTCTGATGTTCCGAGTCTTCAGCTTCTTCTGTTCCTGGCTTTTCTCCTGATCTATCTTATGACTTTGACTGTGAACCTTCTCATCCTTCTCCTGATCTTCACTGATTCCCATCTTCACACCCCCATGTACTTCTTCCTTGGAACCCTGGCATGTCTGGATATGGGCTACTCTTCAGTGACTGCTCCAAGGATTCTCTTTGATTTGCTCACAGATAGAAGGGTCATATCTGTACCAGCTTGTATAACTCAGATCTACTTCTTTATCTTTTTTGTTTCTTCAGAGATATCTGTACTGGCAGTGATGTCCTATGACAGATACATTGCCATCTGCCGCCCCCTTCACTACATGCTGATAATGAACTGGAAAGTTTGTGTTCAACTTATCTTAATCCTTATGGGTTTTGGTGCATTATATTCTATGGTGCATATTTCATTTTTAAGTCAAATCACATTTTGCAGTTCAAATCCTTTGCAAAGTTTCTTTTGTGACCTGCCCCAGTTGCTTCAGGCCTCCTGTAGTGACACATTCATCAATGTATTGCTTATATTTGTCTGTGGAATATTGTATGGAGTTGTTGTTTTGGGCTTCACCTTTTACCCATATATCACTATAATCACCACTGTTCTGAAAATCCCATCAAAAAACATGAGATCCAAAGCTTTCTCCACCTGCTCCTCCCATCTAACTGTGGTCTCTATATTCTACACTACTGCTTTCTTCAATTACTTCCGCCCAAATACAAAGTATCATTTCACAGAGGACAAAGTGGCTTCTGTATTTTATGCTACACTAACCCCCTTTTTAAATCCTCTGATCTACAGTCTGAGGAACCAGGAACTCAAGACATCATTAAGAAAAGCCTTACACCGGCAGGGGTGGGGCGAGATTGACAAATCTTTATAAAGTTAAAGTATAATGTAGACCAACACACAGGGAATCCATCTCAATGTGCACCCATGCATCTCAATTTAAAGTAAGAGGGCAACCAGCAACAAATATGAATGTGCCATTGAGAAGCCCCAAACAAAAGAAAGGACATTCTGGAGAAGCACTATTAATATGTCTTTTTAGGAGTTAAAGACTTTATATCACTTACTATAAAATAAAATGCGTCTATAGGATGAAATTGATATCTATGATGGTTAGGTATAAGGTCCAATTTTTAGTGAATTGTGCTTTTGTTATTGTTACTAAATCTAGAGGCAATTCTAGCCTATGAGCTGCCCCGAGGCTCTTGAACTGATCCCCCCTCCCCCCCCTCCCATGCTTACCTTTCATGGGCAAGACGGGCCAGTAGGGGATACATTATGCTGAATAACACATGATGGTCATAGTTCCCTTTATAACTCAGCCTGCAGCCTTGTGCCTTTATATGGTCACTGAACCCCTCAGTGACTGCTAATATCCTTATCATTTACAGTAGGGGGTACATTATCCCTTATAATACATGAGTGATACTCAGAGTTCCCTGTATAACTCAGCCTGCAGCCTTGTGCCTTTATATGGGCACAGAACCCCTCAGTGACTGCTAATATCCATATCATTTACAGTAGGGGGTACATTATCCCGTATATACATGAGTGATACTCAGAGCTCCCTGTATAACTCAGCCTGCAGCCTTGTGCCTTTATATGGGCACAGAACCCCTCAGTGACTGCTAATATCCTTATCATTTACAGTAGGGGGTACATTATCCCTTATAATACATGAGTGATACTCAGAGTTCCCTGTATAACTCAGCCTGCAGCCTTGTGCCTTTATATGGGCACAGAACCCCTCAGTGACTGCTAATATCCTTATCATTTACAGTAGGGGGTACATTATCCCTTATAATACATGAGTGATACTCAGAGTTCCCTGTATAACTCAGCCTGCAGCCTTGTTCCTTTATATGGGCACAGAACCCCTCAGTGACTGCTAATATCCTTATCATTTACAGTAGGGGGTACATTATCCCTTATAATACATGAGTGATACTCAGAGTTCCCTGTATAACTCAGCCTGCAGCCTTGTGCCTTTATATGGGCACAGAACCCCTCAGTGACTGCTAATATCCTTATCATTTACAGTAGGGGGTACATTATCCCTTATAATACATGAGTGATACTCAGAGTTCCCTGTATAACTCAGCCTGCAGCCTTGTGCCTTTATATGGGCACAGAACCCCTCAGTGACTTCTGATATCCATTTAATTTACAATAGGGGGTACACTATCCCTATAATACATGCAATTCCCATTCTATCAGATAAAACTTCTGCCCTAAATGGGAGCTATTTGGTGGGATGGAGTAGCCTCTACATTGGTTGAAGTCTTCCTCTCTTGGGCAGAATGGATGCCCCACTAATCTGGTTCTTGGTATGTCCCCTTTTGGCTCTACCCCAACTCTTGTTCTATTTGCTTCTCTGTCTGGACAGTGTTGTGTTTGCATCTAGGCAAGCTATATGGACATTGACCACATTATGTTCTTTTATAACATTCTCACAGTGCTTACCCAAATATCCTTTTACCTCACACTTGTCCACTACACAGACAAGTCACACAAGACAACTTTGACCAGTGAAAAGCAATAGTTGACATTGAGTTATCTAGATCTTCTCTAGAGGGCAAAATACATTTCTACATTATAATTATCCTCTAGAGATCAACTTGATGGTGTATTTAACAACAGCTTTCTGTGGATCACTGGACTCTCCTTTGGCAAATAAGACAGTTCATTGCTTTGTGTAGAGGTAAGTGTTATTATCTAAAGAAAAAACCCCAATATTATACAGCTTGACTTATTATTTTGCATTATATGGGTTAGATTTAAATACACATATCCCACTTTAACAAGCACTTATTTATTTGGAGGAGATCAATGTAAGAATAATGCCTACAACATCATTTTTTCAATTTCTTTTTATAATTTTGCCTCCAACACAGTATTTTATTGGTTATTACAACTGGAAATATATATTCATGTCTGAGCTTTTGTTTAAATATTTTTTTGTAGATTTACAGCATTAGACTAAATTATGAAAAGATCCTTACTCTGAAAACCTCAGGTCTCAGATATTCTCTATAACAGATCCCATACCTTAACTTTAAAAACACATTCATTTACTCACACCCCTCATTACATAAAGCTCACTTACTCAAACACTTCACGCACAGACTTCATTCACATACAACAGGAACAGAATCACTATAAGTCCCATCAGTACTTTGCCCAACTGCCAAGCCCGATATTAATCACAACATTTCTTTTTCTTTTTCTTCTTCTCCTTCTCCTTCTCCTTCTTCTTCTTCTTCTTCTTCTTCTTCTTCTTCTTCTTCTTCTTCTTCTCCATCTCCTTCTTCTTCTTCTTCTTCTCCTTCTCCTTCTCCTTCTTGTCCTTTTCTCCTTCTTCTTCTTCTTCTTCTTCTTCTTCTCCTTCTTCTTCTCCTTCTTTTTCTTTTTCTCCTTCATTCACATACAACAGGAACAGAATCACTATAAGTCCCATCAGTACTTTGCCCACCTGGCAAACCCAATATTAATCACAACATTTCTTTTTCTTCTTCCTTTTTTCCTTCTCATTCTCCTTCTTCTTCTTCTTCTTCTTCTTCTTCTTCTTCTCCTCCTTCTCCTTCTTCTTCTTCTCCTTCTTCTTCTTCTTCTTCTTCTTCTTCTTCTTCTTCTTCTTCTTCTTCTTCTTCTTCTTCTTCTTCTTCTTCTTCTTCTTCTTCTTCTTCTTCTTCTTCTTCTCCTCCTTCTCCTTCTTCTTTATTGTATGGTCCACTTACATTTTTTTTTTAATTTGAAAAGGTTTTATTTATTTATTTTTTACAAAAGCAAAGATAACAGGCATGTTTAGAATGCTTTCTGTACAGTCTGATTGGCATGTATTCCAAACGATGACTTCTGGTCAACTTACATTTTTATACATAGCTATTATACTGTGTAAATATTTCCAACTTATAACTGAGACTTCCCATACTAGTTAACCAGCTTAGCTGTTCTTGATTGGGCTCTCTTTATTTCAGTAATATGCCATTTGAGATCTGAAGTTCAAAATTGCATTGTATATTGTGGATAGTGTCTACCAGTTTTTGTGAGAAGAAAGAATTGCTCTCTCCTCCCAGAATCTATATTCCATTTAATACAGCTCAAAACCTCCCTCGCTTTTGCTGCTACTGATTGGCACAGCATGATTATTTTTAAGTACCACCAGGTGTTCTTCATCAATTGCAAATTAATTGCAAATTATAAAGATGCATATAGAAAATAGTGAAAATGAAATACCATATACCATTACTACCAAATACCATTGTTTTTGTTTTTTTAATATATAATTGTTATTATGTGACTTTTAATCTTAAAGAATAGGTATGACCAGAGTGCAATGGAAAACCAAACAATAGTATATATATTGGTTCTTGCTGGTTTGTCTGATCTTCAAAGTCTTCAGCTTCCTCTGTTCCTGGTGTTTCTCCTGATCTACATTATGACTCTGACAGGGAACCTTCTCATCCTTCTCCTGATCTTCACTGATTCCCATCTTCACACTCCCATGTACTTCTTCCTTGGAACCCTGGCATGTCTGGATATGGGCTACTCCTCAGTCACTGTCCCAAGAATGCTCTTTGATTTACTCAGAGTTAGAAGGGTCATTTCAACGCGAGCTTGTATAACTCAGTTCTACTTCTTCCTCCTTTTCTGTGGATCAGAGATGACTTTGCTGGCAGTGATGTCCTATGACAGATACATTGCCATCTGCCGCCCTCTTCACTACATGCAGATAATGAGCTGGAAAGTTCGTGTTCAGCTTGTATCAGGTGTGTTGTTGTTTAGTGCAGTAAATTCCTTGGTGCACACTCTGTTTTTAACTAAACTGACATTTTGCAGCTCATGTATCTTGCAAAGTTTCTTTTGTGACCTGCCCCAGTTGCTTCAGGCCTCCTGTAGTGACACATTCATTAATGTATTGCTTCTATTTCTCTTTGGAATATTGTTCGGCGATGTCATTTTAGGGGTCACCTTTTATCCCTATATCACTATAATCAGAACTGTTCTGAAAATCCCATCAAAGCAGATGAGATCCAAAGCTTTCTCCACCTGTTTCTCTCACCTAACTGTCGTCTTTTTACTTTACAGTACAAGTTTCTTTAACTACTTTCGATCATATGCAAATGATCAACACACGGAGGACAAAGTGGCTTCTGTATTTTATGCTATATTAAACTCTTTTTTAAATCCTCTGATCTACAGTCTGAGGAACCAGGAACTTAAAATATCCCTACGAAAATCTTTAAAGAGAATGGCATTCCTGAACTAGAAATATAGCCAAAGAACAATAAAGAAAAGATCAGAGAAAAAAAGATGTGTATATCCATCCACATTCACTTAGACATCCACATAGTAACATACATAATAAGTTAGGTTGAAAAAAGACACACATCCATCAAGTTCTCCCATAATGCCTATATATAACCTGCCTAACTGCTAGTTGATCCAGAGGAAGTTAAAAAACCCCATCTGAATCCTCTGTTATTTGCTGCAGATGAGAAACAATTCCTTCCTGGCTCCAAGATGGCAATCGGACCAGTCCCTTGTCAACTTGTACTAAGAGCTATCTCCCATACCCCTGTATTCCCTCACTTGTACTGAGAGCTATCCCCCCTACCCCTGTATTCCCTCACTTGTACTGAGAGCTATCTCCCCTACCCCTGTATTCCCTCACTTGTACTGAGAGCTATCCCCCTACCCCTGTATTCCCTCACTTGTACTGAGAGCTATCCCCCCTACCCCTGTATTCCCTCACTTGTACTGAGAGCTATCCCCCCTACCCCTGTATTCCCTCACTTGTACTGAGAGCTATCTCCCCTACCCCTGTATTCCCTCACTTGTACTGAGAGCTATCCCCCCTACCCCTGTATTCCCTCACTTGTACTGAGAGCTATCTCCCCTACCCCTGTATTCCCTCACTTGTACTGAGAGCTATCCCCCCTACCCCTGTATTCCCTCACTTGTACTGAGAGCTATCCCCCCTACCCCTGTATTCCCTCACTTGTACTGAGAGCTATCTCCCCTACCCCTGTATTCCCTCACTTGTACTGAGAGCTATCCCCCCTACCCCTGTATTCCCTCACTTGTACTGAGAGCTATCTCCCCTACCCCTGTATTCCCTCACTTGTACTGAGAGCTATCCCCCCTACCCCTGTATTCCCTCACTTGTACTGAGAGCTATCTCCCCTACCCCTGTATTCCCTCACTTGTACTGAGAGCTATCTCCCCTACCCCTGTATTCCCTCACTTGTACTGAGAGCTATCTCCCCTACCCCTGTATTCCCTCACTTGTACTGAGAGCTATCCCCCCTACCCCTGTATTCCCTCACTTGTACTGAGAGCTATATCCCATACCCCTGTATTCCCTCACTTGTACTGAGAGCTATCTCCCCTACCCCTGTATTCCCTCACTTGTACTGAGAGCTATCTCTCCTACCCCTGTATTCCCTCACGTGTACTGAGAGCTATCTCCCCTACCCCTGTATTCCCTCACTTGTACTGAGAGCTATCTCCCATACCCCTGTATTCCCTCACTTGTACTGAGAGATATCCCCCCTACCCCTGTATTCCCTCACTTGTACTGAGAGCTATCTCCCCTACCCCTGTATTCCCTCACTTGTACTGAGAGCTATCTCCCCTACCCCTGTATTCCCTCACTTGTACTGAGAGCTATCTCCCCTACCCCTGTATTCCCTCACTTGTACTGAGAGCTATCTCCCCTACCCCTGTATTCCCTCACTTGTACTAAGAGCTATCTCCCCTACCCCTGTATTCCCTCACTTGTACTGAGAGCTATCCCCCCTACCCCTGTATTCCCTCACTTGTACTGAGAGCTATCTCCCCTACCCCTGTATTCCCTCACTTGTACTGAGAGCTATCTCCCCCTACCCCTGTATTCCCTCACTTGTACTAAGAGCTATCCCCCCTACCCCTGTATTCCCTCACTTGTACTGAGAGCTATCTCCCCTACCCCTGTATTCCCTCACTTGTACTGAGAGCTATCTCCCATACTCCTGTATTCCCTCACTTGTACTGAGAGCTATCTCCCATACTCCTGTATTCCCTCACTTGTACTGAGAGCTATCTCCCATATCCCTGTATTCCCTCACTTGTACTGAGAGCTATCCCCCATACCCCTGTATTCCCTCACTTGTACTAAGAGCTATCTCCCCTACCCCTGTATTCCCTCACTTGTACTGAGAGCTATCTCCCATACCCCTGTATTCCCTCACTTGTACTGAGAGCTATCTCCCCTACCCCTGTATTCCCTCACTTGTACTGAGAGCTATCTCCCCTACCCCTGTATTCCCTCACTTGTACTGAGAGCTATCTCCCATACTCCTGTATTCCCTCACTTGTACTAAGAGCTATCTCCCCTACCCCTGTATTCCCTCACTTGTACTGAGAGCTATCTCCCATACCCCTGTATTCCCTCACTTGTACTGAGAGCTATCTCCCATACTCCTGTATTCCCTCACTTGTACTGAGAGCTATCTCCCATATCCCTGTATTCCCTCACTTGTACTGAGAGCTATCCCCCATACCCCTGTATTCCCTCACTTGTACTGAGAGCTATCCCCCATAACCCTGTATTCCCTCACTTGTACTGAGAGCTATCTCCCATACCCCTGTATTCCCTCACTTGTACTGAGAGCTATCTCCCATATCCCTGTATTCCCTCACTTGTACTGAGAGCTATCTCCCATACCCCTGTATTCCCTCACTTGCTAACAAGCCATTTAACCCCTTATTGAAATTATACAATGTATCAGCAGTACGACTGGTCCAGGAAGGGAATTCTACAACTTCACAGCTCTCACAGTAAAAAATCCTTTCCTAATAATTAAACGGAACCTCCCTACTTCTAAACGGAGTGGGTGCCCTCTTGCCCGTTGGAAGGACCTACTGGTAAATAAAACATTAGAGAGGTTATTATATGATCCCCTTATATATTTATACATAATTATCATGTCACCCATTAAGCGCCTCTTCCCCAGTGTAAACAGACCCAACTTGGCCAGTCTTTCTTCATAACTGAGACTTTCCATACCCTTTACCAGCTTAGTTGCCCTTCTCTGGACCCTTTCTAGATGGGGCCTTACCAGCGGTCTGTAAAGGGGAAGAATAACCCCCTTCTCCCGTGAATCTATACCCCTTTTAATACAGATCAAACCCTGTTTGCCCTTGCAGCTGCTGCCTGGCATTGCTTGCTACAGCCAAGTTTATTATCTACAAGGACTCCAAGCTCCTTCTCCATTATGGATTTGCCTAGTGCAGTCCCATTAAGGGTATAAGTGGCTGCATATTTTTACATCCCAGGTGCATGACCTTACATTTATCCACATTAAATCTCATCTGCCACTTAGCTGCCCAGATTGCCAGTTGGTCAAGATCCTGCTGCAAGGTGCCACAACCTGGATAGAGTAAGTGAAGAGAAAAAAGCCCAGCTGCTATTACAGATTACCCACAACCCTACTATTGTGAGTAAGCAATCATAACAACCACTTTATAACGTGTAAGGTCATCCAGGCTGATCTATAGAAAAGGATGAGAAAACATAAACATAAAAAAAAAAAATTCTGCAAAAAAATGATTTTCAACGCATCCCTGGCATATATAGGAGAATGAATTATACCAGCATTCTTTGAAACCCTTCCAAGCAAAGAAATGCTCCATATGAATAACGGCAGAGCTCCAAATCACACCATACTCCATAGGTGGCCCGACTATGACTTGATGGGTAGATGTTTGATGGAAGGAGGACCTTCATATGTTCATGAGGCGTGTCATTCTACAGGCCATCTCAGATATTTGATTATGTCTATTGTCCTCTCCCATCCACCTTACAGATAAAGAAATGGAGGATTTTTAAATCCATGCCTTGGAAACTTTCCATCCAAGAGGTTTGAATATAGAGTCTATTAGAACAGAGAACCATGCTATATTTTCTACATATTTTAGGGCATTACTATTCAGTACCTAATGTAGAGTATAAAATATACACCTACGTCTGTCTGTGATGGTTGGTATAAGGCCTAACTTATTTGTTGTGAATTTTCATTTAGGTTACATAATGGGAAGGTATGTTCAGAGCATTTTTTATTTTTAAGATTACTTTTTCCCCCACAAGATACAACCACAATGTGTTTTTACTTAAATATGCAACTGCCTGAGAATGAAAAAATAATTAAAAAGAATTAAAAAAAGGTAATTATTGACTTCCAATGGAGTCTATAGGAGATTCCCTTCCCATAATTAAGAGCTTTCTGGAAAACAGGTTTCTGAATAAGAGATCCCCGTACACACTCACATATACACATAGAACTTCAGAATGGCGTTACCCATGTCTCAGTGGATAAAACATGAGTGGATACAGTCCAAACATTCAACATGTAGATACAACACCAGGAAACTGCTCTTATTTACTCAAAACAGAACTTACATTTGGGCTGGATCTATCTATCACCTATGATCTAGAGTAGGAAGCAACTCAAGGCTTGACGATTGGCTAGAATGCTTTAGAAAGAAAAAAATCTCTCCTCAAACAAACCCTGAATATTACACCCGCAGACAGTTAGATATACAGTAGAGACTTTCTTTTTCCAACCTGCCTGTAGAGACATTTTGTATAAGATCCCCTTTAACCTGATGACTATGGCCAGTGCCATTATATATCCAGTAAAGAATCCCATCACAAGTCTTTGGAACTTACATAAGTATTGAAATACATATAATATTTATGAATACTGATGACTTTAGTGAAGACTTTACACAAATTTGCCAAGAAGTTGCAATTAAAGAACCCCCAACCCACTGCCATTTAGCTTTTAGATCTCTAGAGGGCAGAGTAACTGTATTTCAAGATGATAATTAATCATTAGAGATCATTCAGATGATTTATTTAAGACCTTCTGTTCTGAAACATGATGTAGAAGGCAGGACAATGCATTGCTTTGTGTAGCGGTAAGCCTTCATTTTTCCAGACTTCTCTCTTCTTCTGACTTAAAAATTTGTATTGAGAATTTTTTTTCCCAGAAATGGAACATTCTTTATGGTAATCTCATAAATGTCTTTCCACATAGAATTTCTTGGTTATTTTTGATTGCTAATACTTATTTTTTTTACCTTTTATCACCACCATCAAAAATGAATGTAACCTTCTTGATCATGTTCTAGTGTTTTCTCCTTAGTCAAAGGACGTGAAACAATTTTCAAAATGTTCAAAAGTTAAATTGTGACTAATATTGTTTTCTGTTTTTGTTCGTGTTGTGGATAGAATTTTTTTTTCCAGGCCAAAGCTAGTGAATGCCAGTAATAACTCTTGCAGCTAAGGGAGCTGACTTATAATTTGCCTAAGAACTTTAGAAGGGCATCTCATAATAAGAATTTGGAGTTCATGCTCTATGGGCAAAGACATTCATTTACCAGTGTGGAACTTGTTCTATTTCATTGCAAATACAACTTTCCCAGTACAGAGGGGTCTATACTGCTCTTGACAATAATTGTGGGATTATAAGATTATTGGATGTTGGATTGTTCAATTCTCCTTCTCCTCTATTTATTGTAGCTGTTGTTATGGGGATGGATGTTCCCTTGGTTTATATCAATGTTTTGTATGATATTGGGTGTATATGTAATAGAGTGGGAGATATTTGCCAAGTCTATAACATTAATAAATGGACATTTCCCTATAAAATACATTGGTTCTAGTATTCCTGATATGTCCATACTTTCGTTTTTCTTTTTAAATTTAAGAAATAGAACATTGTGGCAATTGTTGAGCCTAGATAATGTTTAAATGTATGTTTTGTAAGAAAATGCCAGAATCTCAATGTCACTTCCCCCCCAAAAAAGTGAGCTATCTTTTATTCTATCAAATATGTATTTATTCCTTTTACAAATGGCTGGAGAAGGTCCTCTTGGTGGGTTAACTACGATTGTAGACTTGTATATATCGGGACAAGACAGGGGTTTAAGTATTTTACACCAATATGAATTCAATAGAATAAAAATAAAGTCACTAAGGTATACCTCATTAACCCTATATATTATCAAACAAAAAAAGACAAAGATGGGGAATCAGGGCACACTTAGGGGCCGATTTACTAATCCACGAACGGATCGAAAGTGTCCGAATGCTTTTTTTTTGTAATGATTGGTATTTTGCGATTTTTTTCGACGCCGTCGCGACTTTTTAGTAAATTGTCGTGACATTTTCGTAGCCGTTACGACTTGCGCGAATTGTCGCGACTTTTTCGTAGCCATCGTGAAAAAATCGGAAAGGTTTGCCCGCTGTTTACTAGCGCTCAATACGAAAAAGTTGCGACAATTCTCGCAAGTCATAACGGCTACAAAAAAGTCGCGACAATTCACGAAAAAGTCGCGACGGCGACGAAAACAATCGCAAAACATACACAAAAGACGCAAAATGTTTGTTTCCAATCCGATTTTTTCATCGCCGTCGCGACTTTTTCATAAATTGTCGCGACTTTTTCGTAGCCGTTACGACTTGCGCGAATTGTCGCGACTTTTTCGTAGCCATCGTGAAAAAATCGGAAAGGTTTGCCCGCTGTTTACTAGCGCTCAATACGAAAAAGTTGCGACAATTCTCGCAAGTCATAACGGCTACAAAAAAGTCGCGACAATTCACGAAAAAGTCGCGACGGCGACGAAAACAATCGCAAAACATACACAAAAGACGCAAAATGTTTGTTTCCAATCCGATTTTTTCATCGCCGTCGCGACTTTTTCATAAATTGTCGCGACTTTTTCGTAGCCGTTACGACTTGCGCGAATTGCCGCGACTTTTTCGTAGCCATCGTGAAAAAATCGGAAAGGTTTGCCCGCGGTTTACTAGCGCTCAATACGAAAAAGTTGTGACAATTCTCGCAAGTCATAACGGCTACAAAAAAGTCGCGACAATTCACGAAAAAGTCGCGACGGCGACGAAAACAATCGCAAAAAATTACACAAAAGACGCAAAGTGTTTGTTTCCAATCTGATTTTTACCCATTCGGGATTCGGATTTGTGGATTAGTAAATCAGCCCCTAATACTTAACCAGAATTATTATGTTAAATTAAAATAAACTAGAACCTTAGCATCCCTTTAGCTTTAGCTATATGAACAGCACTACATATAATTCATCACTTAGAAAGCCAGTTGAAATGTGCAAAGTCCAAAACTACTACAGAGTTCTTTTTTTTCTGGCACTTTATATGTTGCACCCCATCCCCACTGCACCCCAAAGCTCTTTGTACCAAGTATTGCACCTTGCTCTGAATACATTTCTGCCTTTGTTCTGCATTTAGATTGGGTGGGTAGTAAAAGCATATATGCATTTCTTGGAATGCCCTGTAGGCGGAGTGACGTCCAGAGAAGAACGATGGAGAACACCAGGGGCTGCAGCGTGGCCCTGTAATCTGCATATCACCTGAATTTTATTCTGGGTCCAAGGACAAAAAGCAGTGAGTGCCCAGATACAAGTGTTCTTTGCATGGGCACTACGTAGTGACATTTTGTGCTTCTGAGTGCGCTTGACTATACAGTGGAGGAAATAATTATTTGACCCCTGACTGATTTTGTAAGTTTGTCCAATGACAAAGAAATGAAAAGTCTCAGAACAGTATCATTTCAATGGTAGGTTTATTTTAACAGTGGCAGATAGCACATCAAAAGGAAAATCGAAAAAATAACTTTAAATAAAAGATAGCAACTGATTTGCATTTCATTGAGTGAAATAAGTTTTTGAACCCCTACCCACCATTAAGAGTTCTGGCTCCCACAGAGTGGTTAGACACTTCTACTCAATTAGTCAACCTCATCAAGGACACCTGTCTTAACTAGTCACCTGTATAAAAGACACCTGTCCACAGAATCAATCAATCAAGCAGACTCCAAACTCTCCAACATGGGAAAGACCAAAGAGCTATCCAAGGATGTCAGAGACAAAATTGTAGACCTGCACAAGGCTGGAATGGGCTACAAAACCATTAGCAAGAAGCTGGGAGAGAAGGTGACAACTGTTGGTGCGATTGTTCGAAAATGGAAGGAGCACAAAATGACCATCAATCGACCTCGCTCTGGGGCTCCACGCAAGATCTCACCTCGTGGGGTGTCAATGATTCTGAGAAAGGTGAAAAAGCATCCTAGAACTACACGGGAGGAGTTAGTTAATGACCTCAAATTAGCAGGGACCACAGTCACCAAGAAAACCATTGGAAACACATTACACCGCAATGGATTAAAATCCTGCAGGGCTCGCAAGGTCCCCCTGCTCAAGAAGGCACATGTGCAGGCCCGTCTGAAGTTTGCCAATGAACACCTGAATGATTCTGTGAGTGACTGGGAGAAGGTGCTGTGGTCTGATGAGACCAAAATAGAGCTCTTTGCCATTAACTCAACTCAACTTGGAGGAAGAAAAATGCTGCCTATGACCCCCAAAACATCGTCCCCACCGTCAAGCATGGGGGTGGAAACATTTTGCTTTGGGGGTGTTTTTCTGCTAAGGGCACAGGACAACTTATTCACATTAACGGGAAAATGGACGGAGCCATGTATCGTGAAATCCTGAACGACAACCTCCTTCCCTCTGCCAGGAAACTGAAAATGGGTCGTGGATGGGTGTTCCAGCACGACAATGACCCAAAACATACAGCAAAGGCAACAAAGGAGTGGCTCAAGAAGAAGCACATTAAGGTCATGGAGTGGCCTAGTCAGTCTCCGGACCTTAATCCAATAGAAAACCTATGAAGGGAGCTCAAGCTCAGAGTTGCACAGAGACAGCCTCGAAACCTTAGGGATTTAGAGATGATCTGCAAAGAGGAGTGGACCAACATTCCTCCTAAAATGTGCGCAAACTTGGTCATCAATTACAAGAAACGTTTGACCTCTGTGCTTGCAAACAAGGGTTTTTCCACTAAGTATTAAGTCTTTTTTTGTTAGAGGGTTCAAAAACTTATTTCACTCAATGAAATGCAAATCAGTTGCTATCTTTTATTTAAAGTTATTTTTTCGATTTTCCTTTTGATGTGCTATCTGCCACTGTTAAAATAAACCTACCATTGAAATGATACTGTTCTGAGACTTTTCATTTCTTTGTCATTGGACAAACTTACAAAATCAGTGAGGGGTCAAATAATTATTTCCTCCACTGTATATAATGCAAAGGTGAATGAGCCTTGTATCATCCCCTTCTCTGGTGGTTTTAATGATAAAATTCTCTTATATATACAAACTTGAGTGGTTGGAGGCTGGAAACTGATGATCTTGTTTTGCCTTATCAATCACAAGAGATTCTAAACAATTTGATTGGTTTATCACCAAGCAATATTTTCGATTTTAGCTGGAATGGAATCATGAAAGCCTACAGCAATGATCCCCAACCAGTGGCTCAACCTCCCCTTTGATGTTGCTCCTAGTGGTCTCAAAGTAGGCGCCCATTTTTAAATTTAGTAGGCCACAGAGTGAATCACAGTCCTTATTTGGCACGACCAAAGAACTTTTTTCATGCTTGCTTGGCTCACCAACACTTTTTACTTGTAAGTGTGGTTCATGAGTAAAAAGGTTGGGAATCACTGGTCTACAGTATTTCCCTTATCTTCACGTATAATATTTTAAGTAGGTAAATGCCTTAACCACGTCTTAAAAATTAAGAGATCATAATGAGATAATTGCTACGGCTGGCAGCACCCTGCAAAACCAGGAGATTTATTTTGCTGGAACAAATGCTACTTTTGGGAAATCAGTCTCTGTTAATAGATTTTGTTTTTAATACATTAATATTATTATAAGATTATTCACTTTTATAGGTAGTATCAAGGCGAGATGGAAAACCAAACAATAGTGTATGTGTTGGTTCTCGCTGGTCTGTCTGATCTTCCATTTCTCCGACTTCCTCTGTTCTTTGTGTTTCTCTTCATCTACCTTATGACTTTTTTTGGGAACCTTCTCATCCTTCTCCTGATCTTCACTGATTCCCATCTTCACACCCCCATGTTCTTCTTCCTTGGAACCCTGGCATGTCTGGATATGGGCTACTCCTCAGTCACTTCTCCAAGAATGCTCTTTGATTTACTTACAAGTAGAAGGATCATTTCTATACCAGCTTGTATAACTCAGAATTTCTTCTTCCTATTTTGTGCTGAATCAGAGCTGTCTGTGCTGGCAGTGATGTCCTATGACAGATACGTTGCTATCTGCCGCCCTCTTCACTACATGCAGATAATGAACTGGAAAGTTTGTGCCCAGCTTGTATCCTTCATGTTAGTTTTGTGTTTGGTAATTTCATCGACACACACATTTTTTTTAACTAAACTAATATTTTGCAGCTCACGTGACTTGCAAAGTTTCTTTTGTGATCTTCCCCAGTTGCTTCAGGTCTCTTGTAGTGACACATTCATCAACATATTGCTCATATATCTCACTGGGATATATTCTGTATCTTTTATTTCAGTAGTCACCTTCTACCCATACATCACTATAATCGGCACCATTCTAAAAATTCCATCAAAGCAGATGAGATCCAAAGCTTTCTCCACCTGCTCCTCCCATCTAACTGTGGTCTTTATATTTTACACTACAAGTTTCGTTAACTACCTTCGTTCAAATACAAATGACCAACATGCTCAGGACAAAATAGCGACTGTAGTTTATGCAATATTAATTCCCTTTTTGAATCCTCTGATCTACAGTCTGAGGAACCAAGAACTCAAATCATCCCTGAGAAAAGCTTTACAGAGAATGTAAATGATTGGATGAAGTGGATGAATAAACTGCAATTTCCCAAATAAATAAATTAATTTATAACTGCTTTGCAATAAATGAAAGCTAGATAGATTGGATTTGTTTTATTTCTATCAATGTTTACGTTTTAGTTAAAATTACAGCTTACTCTTATCCTTTCCCTTTCCTCTCCTTTTTCTGTACCCTATTCATACTAGCTTGTTTACCACCATGGTACTGCATAATTAACAGAGAAAAAAGTAATAATTGAAAAAAAAGATGCACTTACAATGGAGTCTATAGGAGATTACCTTCCCATAATTAAGAGCTTTCTTGAAAACAAAATAATTAAGAGCTTTCTTAAAAATGCAGCCTCCTAGTGACCTGGTGTTAATATTGTGAGAATGGCAGCAGGTTGAATTACTTCAAGTGAATCGGTAAAATCTGATTGGCTGTTGGTGGATCCACCCACTTTTTCTAACTCTGAACCGCAGTTACCGGGTGACTAGCTCTGCAAAGTTTGAGGGCCTTAGTATTAATATTTAAAGAATGGCAGCAGTTTAAATATAAACATATGAAGTCTATAGGTGAAATCCGATTGGCTGTTGTTGGCCCCATCACTTTTCTAAACTTGGAATGTAGACACCCAGTGACAAAATGACATGAAACATGTGAGAATGGCAGCAATGAAAATTTCCCCGCTGAAAACAATGAAAGAAATGTGATTGGCTTTTGGCGGCCCCACCCACTTTTTCTAACTTTGAGTACATAGTCACCCAGTGGCTGACTGTGCAAAGTTTCAATAAAATTCAATAGGTGAAATCTGATGGGCTGTTGGTGGCTCTGCCCACTTTTTCAAAACTAAAACTGCAGTTTGGGGACCCTGGTGTTAATACTGTGAGAATGGCAGCAGGTTGGATTTCCACATTAAAAGTCAATAGGTCAAATCTGATTGGCTGTTCATGGCTCTGCCCACTTTTTTAAGAAAAACTTATATGTAGTCACCCAGTGACTGACTGGGAAGTTTGGGAACCCTGGCATCAAACCAATAAAATTCAATAGGTGAAAACTGATTGGCTGTTGGTGACTCTGCCCCCTTTTTCAAGGCTTAAACTGCAGTCCTCTAGTGACAGGTTGAATTTCCCCCATTGAAAGTCAATAGGTAAAATCTGATTGGCTCTTCACAGCTCCGCCCACTTTTGGGCATCCAACAATCATCATATTTTCATTCAGGCTGACCCCATGACTGTGTGATCCAAGTTTGGGGAGTGTAGCCTCAAAGCTGTAAGATTGGCAGCAGTTTCATTAAAGTCAATAGGTGAGATTTGATTGGCTGTTGTTGGCCCCTTCCACTTTAGGTCATCCAACAAATGTCGCTGTTTCATTTGGGGTGACCCCATGATTATATTATTCAAGTTTGGGGGGTGTAGCTTCAAAGCTGTAAGTGTGGCAGCAGTTTGAAAATCTTCCCTGTCAAAGTCAATGGGAAAATTGGGGGGTTCAGAGCGGCGCCACAAAAAGACGGGGGGAACGCTTAGAAAAGCACAAGCAGCCTGCTCCGCTATAGGGCGAAGAAGTGTGGGGTTGTTTGGGTGTTGTACCCCTAAAACTGTAGGAGGAGTAGCGTTTAGAAAATGGGGGGCGCTAAGAATAATAATAAGAAAAAGCGGAAGAATAAGATGAAGTTGAAGAACAAAATGTTGGGTTTTTCAACCCAACATAATAAAGAATCCCATCACAAGTCTTTGGAACTTACAAAAGTATTAAAATACATATAATATTTGTAAATATTGATGACTTTAGTGAAGAAGTTTACACAAATTTTCCAAGAAGTTGCAATTAAAGAACCCCCAACCTACTGCCATTTAGCTTTTAGATCTCTAGAGGGCAGTGTAACTGTATTTCAAGATGATAATTAATCCTTAGAGATCATTCAGATGATTTATTTAAGACCTACTGTTCTGAAACATGATGTAGAAGGTAGGACAATGCATTGCTTTGTGTAGCGGTAAGCCTTCATTTTTCCAGACTCCTCTCTTCTTCTGACTTCAAAATTTGTATTGAGAATTTCTTTTTCCAGAAATGGAACATTCTTTATGGTATTCTCATAAATGTCATTCCATATAGAATTTCTTGGTTATTTTTGATTGATTTTTTACCCTCTATCACCACCATCAAAAATGAATGTAACCTTCTTTATCATTTCCAAGAGTTTTCTCCTTAGTCAAAGGATGTGAAACAATTTTATACATTTACAGAGTTCTCCATTAAGTTAAATTGTGACTAATATTGTTTTCTGTTTTTGTTCATGTTGTGGATAGAATTTTTTTTCCAGGCCAAAGCTAGTGAATGCCAGTAATAACTCTTGTAGCAAAGGAAGGGGACTTATATTTTGCCTAAGAACTTTAGAAGGGCATCTCATAATAAGAATTTGGAGTTCATGCTCTATGGGCAAAGACATTCATTAACCAGTGTGGAACTTGCTCTATTTCATTGAAAATACAACTTTCCCAGTACAGAGGGGTCTATACTGCTCTTGACAATAATAGTGGGATTATTGGATTATCCCAACAGTTTATTGCAGAAAGGGGGTTACAACATGTGGTATTATTAAGCATGAAGTGTGATTGGACACGCAAACAGTTCTCTTCTATTTATTGTAGCTGTTGTTGTGGGGAGGATGTTCCCTTTGTTTTTATCAATGTTTTGTATGATATTGGGTGTATATGTAAGTGGGAGATATTTGCCAAGCCTATTGCACCAAATAGCCAATCATAGTCCTTATTTGTCATGCCCAAAGAACTTCTGTCATGCTTGCGTGGCTCACCAACACTTTTTACTTATGAGTGTGGTTCATGAGTAAAAAGGTTGGGGATCACTGCTCTACAGTATTTCCCTTAGGTAAATGCCCTAACCACTTCTTAGAGTTCATAATGAGATAATTGCTACGGCTGGCAGCACCCTGCAAAATCAGGAGGTTTATTTTGCTGGAGCAAATGGTACTTTTGGGAAATCAGTCTCTGTTATTAGTTTTTAGATTATTCACTTTTATAGGTAGTATCAAGGTGAGATGGAAAACCAAACAATAGTGTATGTGTTGGTTCTCAGTGGACTGTCCGATCTTCCAAATCTCCGGCTTCCTCTGTTTTGTGTGTTTCTCTTGATCTACCTTATGACTCTTTTTGGGAACCTTCTTGTTCTTGTCCTGATCTTCACTGATTCCCATCTTCACACCCCCATGTACTTCTTCCTTGGAACCCTGGCATGTCTGGATATGAGTTACTCTTCAGCCACTTCTCCAAGAATGCTCTTTGATTTACTTACAGGTAGAAGGATCATTTCTGTACCAACTTGTATAACTCAAGTCTTCTTCTTCCTCTTTTGTGCTGAATCAGAGCTGTCTGTACTGGCAGTGATGTCCTATGACAGATACATTGCCATCTGCCGCCCTCTTCATTACATGCAGATAATGAACTGGAAAGCTTGTGCCCAGCTTGTATCCATCATGATAGTTTTTTGTTTTGTAATTTCATCCACACACACCTTTTTTTTAACAAAATTAATATTTTGCAGTTCACGTGACTTGCAAAGTTTCTTTTGTGACCTGCCCCAGTTGCTTCAGGTCTCCTGTAGTGACACATTCATCAATGTATTGCTTATATATCTCACTGGGGTGTATTTTGCATCTGTTATTTTAGTAGTCACCTTCTACCCATACATCACTATAATCAGCACCATTCTAAAAATCCCATCAAAACACACAAGATCCAAAGCTTTCTCCACCTGCTCCTCCCATCTAACTGTGGTCTTTATATTTTACACTACAAGTTTTTTTAACTACTTTCGTTCAAATACAAATGAACAACATGCTCAGGACAAAATAGCGACTGTAGTTTATGCGATATTAATTCCCTTTTTAAATCCTGTGATCTACAGTCTGAGGAACCAGGAACTCAAATCTTCCCTGAGAAAAGCTTTACAGAGAATGTAAATGATTGGACGAAGTGGCTAAATAAACTACAATTATCCAAATAAATAAATAAATAAATACTTTTAAAACTGCTTTGCAATAAATCAAAGCTAGATAAGAGTTCTTCTATTTGATTTGTTACATTTGTATCTATGTTTACGTTTTAGTTAAATTACAACTTACTCTTCTCCCTTCATGTTTCTCCCCTTTTATGTCTTTCTGTACCCTATTCCTATTACTAAAAACAAAAATAAATATTGGTTAAAGAAACATACCCTTATTGCCTATTCAAGAGATGATTCTCCAGTATAGCTCCCATTGAGGTAACATCTTGGTTAATATTGGGAAGCCCAAGAACATGGAAGATCTACAACTGTAGCAGATTGGGAAGCATTTGTATAAAGGGTGATTGGTCATACTATCCTGGAAATCATCATTCCTTTCCTTATTCTTCTCCTACTCTGTCTGGTAAAAGTCTCTCTCTATTTGTGTCTGAACAGTTCAGAAGTTCAGTTGTTTGTAATACTTTTATTTTTCTTAAATTTTCTTTTCCATTGCTATCCCAATAAATCTAGATCAGGGATTAGTGATGAGCGAATCTGTCCCATTTTGCTTCGCCAATAAATTTGAGAATCTTTCAAAAGATTCGCGAAACGGCGAAAAAGTTGCGCGGAGCAAAAAAAAAAACATTATGACTACTTTTGATGTGCGACTATTTTTTGGACGCCTACGACTATTCTTGCGACAATTCTTGCGACAATTTTGGATGTGCGACTATTCTTTTGACGCCTGCAACAATTTTTGCCATGCGACTATTCTTTTGACACCCGCGACTATTTTTGTGACAATTTTTGGAAGTGTGACTATTCTTTTGATTCTTTTAGTGCCTTCGATTATTCTTGCAACAATTTTGGCCGCGCGACTATTCTTTTAGTGCCTTCGACTATTCTTGCGACAAATTTTTGGACGCGCGACTATTTTTGTGACAATTTTTGGACGTGTGACTATTCTTTTGACACCTGCAACAATTTTTGCCACGCGACTATTCTTTTGACTCCCGTGACTATTCTTGTGACAATTTTTGGACGTGTGACTATTCTTTTGATGCCTGCAACAATTTTTGCCACGCGACTATTCTTTTGACTCCCGTGACTATTCTTGTGACAATTTTTGGACGTGTGACTAATCTTTTGATGCCTGCAACAATTTTGGCCACGCAACTATTCTTTTGAAGCCCGCGACTATTCTTGTGACAATTTTTGGCTGCGCAACTATTCTTTTGACGCCCGCGACTATTCTTGTGACAATTTTTGGACATGCAGCAAATTTTTCTGCGGCAAATTTTTTCATCCATTTCGCAAATAATCCGCCAATGGCAAAACATGGAAATTCGTCGTGAATCCATGCCTGGCGAAACATTTCGCCCATCACTATCAGGGATCAATCCAACCACTACAAAGGTTAATACAGAAATTTGCTTTTTCCCCCTTTATGACGTTCCCTTAATTTGAATACCCGGTGTCAAGAACATCTCTCCCTACTTTCACGGCCTAGAGTTGGTCATACACAGGTTGACCCTCTTTGAAGACATGAAAGATCAAAAAGTAGGCTTGCTATAAATGCATAATAGTGCAAGCTGTTGTGTAATGGTGGAAATTAAGTGGTTCATCCATCCATGGTCAGTAGTGATGATGGAATTTTTTCGGCAGGCTGCATAGATTCGCATCGACTTTCTTCATTTTGCCATTGGCGAATTGTTTCGCAAAACTTCAGAGAAAATTTGCAGCCGAAAAAGGCGCGGTCACATCAAAAAAAGGTGCGGTTGCGTCAAAAAAGGGCACAGTCATGGGGACAAAAAAATTGCGCGACAAACACGTTTCGTGACCTTTGCTGTCGGTTTTAGGCAAAGCGAAATGGGACAGATTCGCTCATCACTAATGGTCAGGAAAGAGATATAAAAAAATGGGATGATATGATTATTGAACAAACAATTGTATATTTTTATGTTTATACTTTTGGGGTCATTTACTGATTCCTGGGGTGCAAGTGGAGAAGCACAATTGGGAAATGCTGCATTTGCACCAAGCAATGCTCTGTACTGAGAGCAGGGTCAGAGGGTGCAGAAGATCAGGGTTGGTTGAAGACTGAACCTTCTGCTGTTCCTTAACTTGAGCATCTAAATGACAGACAAGCTTAGGAGTCGGATGAGGATGGGAGGAGGGAAGCCTACAAAGACCTGCAGTAAGACCAGAAGAAAGTATGCAAAGCAAAACCAAAAAGGATGATTGCAGCCTTGTGTTCTGCAAAGAATGTGATCCCTCTTAGTATTTTTTGTTTATTTTTTGGTTCAAGAATATTTTTTTATCTGAACACTCAAATAATAAAAGCTTCTATAGAACTTCATGGGACTTGTCTCTAAATATTTTATTTTTCCAGTTCATTAAAACAGCCTAGAATTTTAGTCTCATTGAAAATGTATGGGAGAGAGTGATTTAGGTTTGTGTGTGGCTTTTTTCCCACAGGATGCAACCGTGACACTAACCGTGACTATTCTGTATGAGTTTTTCCTTAAATATGCAATTGCTTGAGAATTTAAAAAAAAACAAAATAAACAGTAGGAATGTTTTGCTACAGTATGGATTCATGCTAGCTGGTTTACCACCAAGTGCATGGTACTGCTTAATTAACAGAGAAAAAGGTCTATGGGAGATTGCCTTCCCATAATTAATAGTTTCCTAGAAAACAAGTTTCTGAATAAGAGATCCCCATACACACACATAAACATATAGAACTTTGGAATGGTGGTACTCATGTCTAGTGATGGGTGAATCTGTCCCGTTTTGCTTCGCTGAAAAATTCTCGAAAAAAACACAAAAAATGGTGGCGTGCATCAAAAAAAGCGACATTCTTTTTTTTCCGCAAAATAATCCACCAATGGTGAAACGCAGAAATTCGCCATGAAGCCATGCTTGGTGAAACATTTTGCTCATTGCTACTCATGTCTCAGAGGATAAAACATGAGTGGGTACAGTCCAAAGTTCAACATGTAGATACAACACCAGGAAACTGCTTTTATTTACTCAAACCAGAACTTACATTTTGGTTGGATAAATCTATCACCTATGATCTAGAATAGGAAACAACTCAAGGCTTGATGATTGGCTAGAATGCTTCAGCAAGACAAAAAAATCTCTCCTCAAACAAACCCTGAATATTACACCCACAGACAGTTAGATATACAGTAGAGACTTTCTTTTTCCAACCTGCCTGTAGAGACATTTCGTATAAGATCCCCTTTAACCTCCTGACTATGGCCAGTGCCATTATATATCCAGTAAAGAATCCCATCACAAGTCTTTGGAACTTACATAAGTAATAAAATACATATAATATTTGTGAATATTGATGACTTTAGTGAAGACGTTTACACAAATTTGCCAAGAAGTTGCAATTAAAAAACACCCAACCCACTGCCATTTAGCTTTTAGATCTCTAGAGGGCAGAGTAACTGTATTTCAAGATGATAATTAATCATTAGAGATCATTCAGATGATTTATTTAAGAACTTCTGTTCTGAAACATGATGTAGAAGGTAGGACAATGCATTGCTTTGTGTAGCGGTAAGCCTTCATTTTTCCAGACTTCTCTCTTCTTCTTACTTCAAAATTTAGATTGAGCATTTTTTTTCCAGAAATGGAACATTCTTTATGGTAGGGCAGAGTAACTAGATTATTCTCGAGATCATTCAGATTATTTATTTAAGAACTTCTGTTCTGAAATATGAAGTAGAAGATAGGACAATGCATTGTTGTGTAGCGGTAAGCCTTCATTTTTCCAGACTCCTCTCTTCTTCTTACTTCAAAATTTCTTTATGGTAGGGCAGAGTAACTAGATCATTCTAGAGATCATTCAGATGATTTATTTAAGAACTTGTTTTCTGAGATATGATGTAGAAGATAGGATAATGCATTGCTTTGTGTAGTGGTAAGCCTTCATTTTTCCAGTCACTGTGCCGCAGTTCAGCCAAAAAAAACCCCCATCAATTTAGGATTTGTATTCCTTTACCATGATCCATAGGATACCTCAGGCTTTTTAATTGTTATGGCATATCAATGTACATTTTCAACAGTAATCTAAAGGCCTATGCACCTAATCAAGGTCAAAAGTGTTCCTAGTATGTATTTTCTGCAGTTTTGTATTGGGGCTGCCTCACTTTATGTCTTCTTTATATTTGCCACTTTATATTTGTTCTGCAATGCTTTTCTGTAATGACACAATTCAATTGTTATTTTAAGCAGACTCCCTCTCTCCTTCTTACTTTGTATGTCTTTCCATATAGAATTTTCAAGTCTTTTTTACCTTTTATCAACACCTAAAAAGTAAATGCAACCTTGTTTATCATTTTTCTAGTGTTTTCTCCTTAGTCAAAGGATGTGAAACAATTGTATAAATTTAAAGAGTTCTCTATTAAGTTCAATTGTGGTCATTCTTCTCTCTTTGGATAACTAAGATTGTTTTTATGTTTTTGTTCATGTTATGGATAGAATTTTTTTTTTACCAGGCCTAAGCTATTGAATGCCATTAAAAAATATTTTTTCAAGTTTGGCGACAAGTCTTCAAACGTTATGTGAATAACTTGTGAAATGTTACTACTAGTTTTTCTTTTTAAACTTAAGAAGTTGAGTCATTTTTTGAACTTGGGTAATGTATAAATGTACGCTTTGTAGCCACTTGCTAGAGATCCTTTTGTTGCTGCACTTTACATGTTTCACCCCATCCCCAGTGCACCCCAAAGCACCCCCTAAGCACCAAGTATTGCACTTTGCCCTGAATACATTTCTGCCTTTGTTCAGCATTGCTGCATTTAGATTGGGTGGGTAGTAAAAGCAAATGTGCATTTCTTGGAATGCCCTGTAGCCTGAGTGACGTCCAGAGAAGAACATTAGACACCGCCAGGGGCTACAATGTGGCCCTGTACTTCTAATCTGCCTTTCAACTGGATTTTATTCTAGGTCAAGGAACAGAAGGCAGTGAGTGCCCAGATACAATTTTTCTCTGCATTGGCACTAAGTAGTGATATTTTGTGTTTGTATGTTTGAGTGCACTTGACTATATATAATGCAAAGTTGAATGAGCCCTATAAATCTATATCACCCCCTTCTCTTGTGGTTTTAATAACAATCTTCTAGTTTAAAAAATGTTTTTTATTATTTAGTATACAAACTTGAGAAGGTAGAGGGTGGAAAGTGATCATCATGTTTTGCAAATTGATCAATCAATCACTCAATCATATGTTTCTCAAAGGTTTCTCATAGGGATTCTAAACTTTACTTTAGCTTCCATATGGAATTATGAAAGCCAACAGCAGTGATCCCCAACCAGTGGCTCATCAGCAACATGTTGCTCAACCTCCCCTTTGATGTTTCTCCCAGTGGCCTCAAAGTAGGCCCATTTTTAAATTTCTGGCATGGAGGCAAGTTTTGGAAGCACAGAGACCCAGTTTTACACCAAGCAGAGTCCCCTGCAGACCAGCAGTCCACACAGGGCTACCAAATAGCCAATCACAGTCCTTATTTGGCACCCCCAAAGTACTTCTTTCGTGCTTGTGTGGCTCACCAACACTGAGTGGGATTCATGAGTAAAAAAGGTTGGGGGTTAATGGTCTACAGTATCTTCGCGTCTTCTTAAAAATTAAGAGTTCATAATGAGATAATTGCTACGGCTGACAGAACTGGTTTATTTTGATGCAGCAAATGTTCCTTTTGAGAAATCAGTGTCTGTTATTAGTTTTTGTCTTTAATACCTTAACCTTATTACATGAATATTCATTTTTATAGGTAGTATCAAGGTGAGATGGAAAACCAAACAATAGTGTATGTTTTGGTTCTCGCTGGTCTGTCTGATCTTCCGAGTCTTCAGCTTCCTCTGTTCTTTGTATTTCTCTCGATCTACCTTATGACTCTGACTGGGAACCTTCTTGTTCTTGTCCTGATTTTCACTGATTCCCATCTTCACACCCCCATGTATTTCTTCCTTGGAACCCTGGCATGTGTGGACATGAGTTGCTCCTCAGTCACTTCTCCAAGAATTCTCTTTGATTTACTTACAGGTAGAAGGATCATTTCTGTACCAGCTTGTATAACTCAGAATTTCTTTTTCCTCTTTTGTGCTGAATCAGAGGTATCTGTGCTGGCAGTGATGTCCTATGACAGATACATTGCTATTTGCCGCCCCCTTCACTACATGCAGATAATGAACTGGAAAGCTTGTGCCCAGCTTGTATCCATCACGTTAGTTTTTTGTTTGGTAATTTCATCGACACACGCCTTTTTTTTAACAAAACTAATATTTTGCAGTTCACGTGACTTGCAAAGCTTCTTTTGTGACCTGCCCCAGTTGCTTGGGGCCTCCTGTAGTGACACATTTATCAATGTATTGCTCATATATCTCACTGGGATGTATTTTGGATCTGTTATTTTTGGGGTCACCTTTTACCCATACATCACTATAATCAGCACCATTCTGAAAATCCCATCAAAACACGCAAGATCCAAAGCTTTCTCCACCTGCTCCTCCCATCTAACTGTGGTTTTTATATTTTACACTACAAGTTTTTTTAACTACTTTCGTTCAAATACAAATGAACAACATGCTCAGGACAAAATAGCGACTGTAGTTTATGCAATATTAATTCCCTTTTTAAATCCTCTGATCTACAGTCTGAGGAACCAGGAACTCAAAACATCCCTGAGAAAAGCTTTACAGAGAATGTAAATGATTGGATGAAGTGCATGAATAAACTAAAATTATCCAAATAAATAAATACTTTTAAAACTGCTTTGCAATACATCAAAGCTAGATAAGAGTTCTTCTATTTGATTTGTTACATTTGTATCAATGTTTATGTTTTAGTTAAATTACAGCTTACTCTTCTCCCTTCACGTTTCTCCCCTTTTATGTCTTTCTGTACCCTATTCCTATTACTAGAAACATAAACAAATATTGGTTAAAGAAACATACCCTTATTGCCTATTCAAGAGATGATTCTCCAGTATAGCTCCCATTGAGGTAATATCTTGTTTAATATTGGGAAGCCCAAGAGCATGGAAGATCTACAACTGTAGCAGATTGGGAAGCATTTGTACAAAGGGTCATTGGTCATACTATCCTGGAAATCATCATTCCTTTCTTTATTCTTCTCCTACTCTGTCTGGTAAAAGTCTCTCAGTCAGATAACCACCACCATATTTGTGTCTGAACAGTTCAGACACAAAACAGAAGTTCAGTTGTTTGTGATGCTTTTATTTTTCTTTTCCATTACTATCCCAATAAACCTAGATCAGGGATCAATCCAAACACTACCAAGGTTAATACAGAAATTTGCTTTTTGCTTTTTCCCCCCTTTATGATGTTTCCTTAATTTGAATACCCGTTGTCAAGAGCTAACATTTCTCCCTACTTTCACGGCCTAGAGCTGGTCATACACAGGTTGACCCTCTTTGAAGACATGAAAGATCAAAAAGTAGGCTTGCTATAAATGCATAATAGTGCAAGCTGTGTGTTGTGTAATGGTGGACATTAAGTGATTTCATCCTTCCATGGTCAGTAGTGAAGAGCAAATTTTTTCGGCAGGCATACAGTAGATTCGCAGCGAATTTCTTCATTTCACCATTGGTGAATTGTTTCGCAAAACTTCAGAGAAAATTCACAGCCGAAAAATGTGTTGCGCGTAAAAAAAAAAAGACACGTCAAAAAAAGGTGCAGTTGTGTCAAAAAAGGGCACAGTAACAGGGACAAAAAAATTGTGTGACAAACATGATTCGTTTCGCGAATTTTTAGGCAAAACGAAATGGGACAGATTCGCTCATCACTAATGGTCAAGAAAGAGATATAAAAAAATGGGATGATATGATTATTGAACAAACAATTGTATATTTTTATGTTTATACTTTTGGGGTCATTTACTGATTCCTGGGGTGCAAGTGGAGAAGTACAATTGGGAAATGCTGCAGTTGCACCAAGCAATGCTCTGTACCGAGAGCAGGGTCAGAGGGTGCAGAAGATCAGGGTTGGTTGCAGTCTGAACCTTCTACTGTTCCTTAACTTGAGCATCTAAATGACAGACAAGCTTAGGAGTCGGATGAGGATGGGAGGAGGGAAGCCTACAAAGACCTGCAGTAAGACCAGAAGAAAGTATGCAAAGCAAAACCAAAAAGGATGATTGCAGCCTTGTGTTCTGCAAAGAATGTGATCCCTCTTAGTATTTTTTATTTTTTTTTGGCTCAAGAATATTTTTTTATCTGAACACTCAAATAATAAAAGTTTCTATAGAACTTCATGGGACTTGTCTCTAAATATTTTATTTTTCCAGTTCATTAAAACAGCCTAGATTTTTAGTCTCATTGAAAATGTATGGGAGAGAGTGATTTAGGTTTGTGTGTGGCTTTTTTCCCACAGGATGCAACCGTGACACTAAGGGGCTGATTTACTAACCCACGAATCCGAATGGGAAAAATTCCGATTGGAAAACGAACATTTTGCGACTTTTTCGTATTTTTTGCGTTTTTTTCGGCGCCTTTACGACTTTTCGGAAATTATCGCGACTTTTTCGTTACCAATACGATTTGCGCAAAAAAACGCGAGTTTTTCGTAGCCATTCCGAAAGTTGCGATTTTTTCGTAGCGTTAAAACTTGCGTGAAAAGTTGCGCTTTTTTCGTAGCGTTAAAACTTAAAAGGCGCGACGTTTTGCGCAAGTTTTAACGCTACGCAAAAATCGCAACTTTCGGAATGGCTACGAAAAACTCGCGTTTTTCCGCAAAAATCGTATTGGTAACGAAAAAGTCGCGATAATTTTCCGCAAAAATCGCAAAATACCGATCATTATGAAAAAAACGCAATCAGACGCATTCATCCGTTCGTGAGTAAGTAAATGGGCCCCTAAGGGGCAGATTTATAAAATCACGAGTTCGAATCCCGAATGGGAAAAATTCAGATTGGATATGAAAATTTCTGAAGATTGCAAATATCACGGAAATGCTTACGAAAAAATCGTATTAGTTACGATAATATCGTATTGGGGATCCAAAAGTCACGAAATTTTCATACGAACGATTGTAAACAGCGGGAAAACTTTTCCAATTTTTCGGCGCAAGCGTATGAAAAAGTCATGCAAGCGTACAAAAAAGTTGCACGGGCGTACGAAAAAGTCATGCGGGCGTACGAAAAAGTCGCGACGAAAAATTCTGCGAAAATACACTCAGAGAGTTCGAATGAACGCTCCAAGCATTCATGCATTGGTAAATCTGCCCCTAACCGTGACTATTCTGTTTAAGTTTTTCCTTAAATAGACAACTGCCTGAGAATGAGAAAAAAACAAAAAACAGTAGGAATGTTTTGCTACAGTACGGATTTATGCTAGCTGGTTTGAAAAAGGTAATTATTGAAAAGGAGTCTATGGGAGATTGCCTTCCCATAATTGTTTCCTAGAAAACATGTTTCTGAATAAGAGATCCCCATACACACACATATACATATAGAACTTTGGAATGGTGGTACTCATGTCTAGTGATAAGCGAATCTGTCCCGTTTTGAAATTCTCAAAACACGTAACATTGTCGCATGCGTCAAAAAAAGCGCCATTCTTTTTTTTCGCAAAAGAATCCACCAATGGTGAAACGCAGAAATTCGCCATGAAGCCATGCTTGGTGAAACATTTTGCTCATCACTACTTATGTCTCAGTGGATAAAACATGAGTGGGTGCAGTCCAAAGTTCAACATGTAGATACAACACCAGGAAACTGCTCTTATTTACCCAAAACAGAACTTATATTTTGGTTGGATAAATCTATCACCTATGATCTAGAATAGGAAACAACTCAAGGCTTGATGATTGGCTAGAATGCTTTAGCAAGACAAAAAATCTCTCCTAAAACAAACCCTGAATATTACACCCGCAGACAGTTAGATATACAGTAGAGACTTTCTTTTTCCAACCTGCCTGTAGAGACATTTCGTATAAGATCCCCTTTAACCTCCTGACTATGGCCAGTGCCATTATATATCCAGTAAAGAATCCCATCACAAGTCTTTGGAACTTACATAAGTATTAAAATACATATCATATTTGTAAATATTGATGACTTTAGTGAAGAAGTTTCCACAAATTTGCCAAGAAGTTGCAATTAAAGAACACCCAACCCACTGCCATTTAGCTTTTAGATCTCTAGAGGGCAGAGTAACTGTATTTCAATATTTATAATTAATCATTTGAGATCATTCAGATGATTTATTTAAGAACCTGTGTTCTGAGATATGATGTAGAAGATAGGATAATGCATTGCTTTGTGTAGCGGTAAGCCTTCATTTTTTCAGTCACTGTGCAGCAGTGCAGCCAACAAAACCCCCCATCAATATAGGATTTGTATTCCTTTACCATGATCTGTAGCATACCTCAGGCTTTTCAATTGTTATGGCATATTAATGTATATTTTCAACAGTAATCTAAAGGCCTATGCACCTAATCAAGGTCAAAAGTGTTCCTAGTATGTATTTTCTGCAGTTTGGTATTAGGGCTGCCTCACTTTATGTCTTTTAGAGATAGCGATGCTTTCCTGTAATGACACAATTCAATTGTTATTTTAAGCAGACTCCTCTCTTCTTCTTACTTTGTATGTCTTTCCATATAGAATTTCCATGTCTTCTTCTTCTCCTTCTTCTTCTTCTTCTTTATTACCTTTTATCAACACCTAAAAAATAAATGTAACCTGGTTTATTATTTCTTCTGTTTTCACCTTCAAAAGGATGTGAAACAATTGTATAAATTGAAAAAGTTCTCTATTAAGCTCAACACAAGGTGGGATGAGTAGTGAAGGGGGAATCTGTCCCGTTTCGCTTCGCTGAAAAATTAGCGAAACTTTCAAAAGATTTGCGAAACGGCGAAAATGTCCCACGTTGAAAAAAAATTGTCGTCCGCAGCTATTCTTTTGTCGGGTGGCTATCCTATCGTCGCCCGCGGCTATTCTTTCGTCACACGGCTATTATTTCGTCGCCCGCGGCTATTATTTTGTCGCGTAGCTAGTATTTCGTCGCCCGCAGCTATTATTATGTCACGTGACTATTATTTCGTCACCCGCGGCTATTCTTTTGTCGGGTGGCTATCCTATCGTCGCCCGCGGCTATTCTTTTGTTGCGTGGCTATTATTTTGTCGCCCGTGGCTATTATTTTGTCACGTAGCTAGTATTTCGTCGCCCGCAGCTATTATTTTGTCACGTGACTATTATTTCGTCACCCGCGGCTATTATTTTGTCACGGGCGACAATTTTTGGATGTGCGTTGAATTTTTCCACTTTGAATTTTTTCATTTGCTTCGCGAAACAATCCGCCAATGATGAAACGCAGAAATTCGCAGCGAATCCATGCCTGGTGAAACATTTCGCCAATCACTAGGGATGAGTTCACATTGTCCTATGTGTAAACTGGACTATACAGACAACAACAAGGGATCCTCTGAATTCACCCATTATCAGTGTAAATAGGACATTAAGATATTCTGTGCATTAAGCTACCAAGATATACCCTCCCCTTTCAGTAACGGGGATGGTTTGTCCATATATTGCAAGCTGGCCAACTACATCACAGTTATCCCAGGTCTGGCCAGTCCTACACTTTGTTAAATGTATTTTGAAGCAGAAGAATTTTTAATGAATCGAATGAACGTGAGTGTAGGACCGGCCAGACCTGGGATGACCTAAGTATACAAATTTGAGTGGGTGGAGGCTGGAAACTGATCATCATGTTTTGCCTTATCAATCACAAGTTTCTCAAAGAGTTTCTAAACAGTTTGATAGGTTTATCACCAAGCAATATTTTCTATTTTAGCTTCCATATGGAATAATGAAAGCTTACAGCAGTGATCAACAGCCAGTGGCTCATCAGCAACATGTTGCTCACCAACCCCTTGGATGTTGCTCCCAGTAGCCTCAAAGTAAGTGCCCATTTTGGAGGCAAGTTTTGGAATCACAGAGACACCGATTTACTCCAAGCAGAGTCCCCATGCAGGCCAGCAGTCCACATAGGGCTACCAAGTGAGTGAAAAGGTTGGGGGTTAATGGTCTACAGTACTTCCCCTATCGCCACATCTAATATTTTAAGTAACCAATGAGATAATTCATACAGCTGGCAGCACCGTGCAAAATTAGAAGGTTTATTTAGAAACAAATGTTACTTTTGGGAAATCAGTCTCTGTTATTAGTTTGTGTTTTTAATGCTTTAACATTATTATAGTTATTCACTTTTATAGGAAGTACTGTATCAAGGTGAGATGGAAAACCAAACAATAGTGTATGTGTTGGTTCTCAGTGGACTGTCTGATCTTCCAAGTCTTCAGCTTCCTCTGTTCCTGGTGTTTCTCCTCATCTATCTTATAACTCTGACTGGGAACCTTCTCATCCTTCTCCTGATCTTCACTGATTCCCATCTTCACACCCCCATGTACTTCTTCCTTGGAACCCTGGCATGTCTGGATATGAGTTACTCCTCAGTCACTGTCCCAAGAATGCTCTATGATTTACTTACAGTTAAAAGGATCATTTCTGTACCAGCTTGTATAACTCAGAATTTCTTCTTCCTATTTTGTGCTGAATCAGAGATGTCTGTGCTGGCAGTGATGTCCTATGACAGATACATCGCCATCTGCTGCCCTCTTCACTACATGCAGATAATGAACTGGAAAGCTTGTGCCCAGCTTGTATCCATCATGTTAGTTTTTTGTTTGGTAAGTTCATCAACACACACCTTTTTTTTAACAAAACTAATATTTTGCAGTTCACGTGACTTGGAAAGTTTCTTTTGTGACCTGCCCCAGTTGCTTGAGGCCTCCTGTAGTGACACATTCATCAATGTATTGATTATATATCTCACTGGGATGTATTTTGCATCTGTTATTTTAGTGGTCACCTTCTACCCATACATCACTATAATCGGCACCATTCTAAAAATCCCATCAAAACACACAAGAGCCAAAGCTTTCTCCACCTGCTCCTCCCATCTAACTGTCGTCTTTATATTTTACACTACAAGTTTCGTTAACTACCTTCGTTCAAATACAAATGACCAACATGCTCAGGACAAAATAGCGACTGTAGTTTATGCAATATTAATTCCCTTTTTAAATCCTCTGATCTACAGTCTGAGGAACCAGGAACTCAAATCATCCCTGAGAAAAGCTTTACAGAGAATGTAAATGGTTGGATAAAGTGGATAAATAAACTACAATTACTTCAATAAATAAATATATAACCAATCAATCACAGCTAGCAGCTCTTCTATTGGATTTGTTTTATTTGGATTTATGTTTATGTTTTAGTTACATGAAAGCTTACTTTTCTCCCCTTACCCCCCCTTTTTTTTCTTTCTGTACCCTATTCCTATTACTAAAAACAAAAATAATATTGGTTAAAGAAACATGCCCTTATTGCCTATTCAAGAGATGATTCTCCAGTATAACTCCCATTGAGTTAATATCTTGGTTAATATTGGGAAGCCCAAGAGCATGGAAGATCTACTTGGGAAGCATTTCTATAAAGGGTGATTGGTCAATGATAATATCCTGGATATTATGTTATCCAACAGAGAGACTTTTGTCAGACAGAATAAGAAAAGAATTAAGAACGAAATGATGATTCATTCCTTTACTCTTTTCCTATTCTGTCTGATAAAAGTCTCTCTGTTGGATAATAACTACCATGTTTGTGTCTGAACAGTTTGTTCCTATTAAAGTGTAGTAGTTATTAAAAAGGGCTAAAGGGAAAAATGGAGACTATAATACCTTTAATATTGCAGTGGGGTATTCCCAATTTGACTGTGGTGCTCAGGACACACAGGATAGGATCAAATATTTCGGGACAGTAGTGTGCCCTTCCCCAATTGATGAGGTATACTATTGTCCCAATGGCCCTATACTATGGGGCACATTTACTAACCCACGAACGGGCCGAATGCGTCCGATTGCGTTTTTTTCGTAATGATCGGTAATTTTGCGATTTTTTCGTATTTTTTGCGATTTTTTCAGCGTCTTTACGATTTTTGCGTAAAAACGCGCGTTTTTCGTAGCCATTACGAAAGTTGCGCAAAGTCGCGATTTTTTCGTAGCGTTAAAACTTGCGCGAAACGTCGCGCCTTTTAAGTTTTAACGCTACGAAAAAGGCGCGACTTTGCGCGCAAGTGTTAACGCTACGAAAAAATCGCGACTTTGCGCAACTTTCGTAATGGCTACGAAAAACTCACGTTTTTACGCAAAAATCGTAAAGACGCTGAAAAAAATCGCGAAAAAGTCGCAAAATGTTCGTTTCCAATCGGAATTTTTCCAATTCGGATTCGAAATCATGTCTTAGTAAATCAGCCCCTATGTGTCCTAAGGACCACATTCAAATTGGGAATACTCCAATGCAATACTGCATGTATTATTGTCTTCTTATTTATACTTCCCTTAAGCATTTTTTTTAAAAATAACTAAAGATACCTCGGAATTATTTAGAATTTTGTTTTCTATTTAGAAAAATTGTGTTTGTGATAAACTTCACATGTGAAACGCGTTGAGCCATTTTATTTGATTGCTTTATCACTACACACTGGGAGTAGCCTGTATTGTGCAGGGGCAAGTTATTTAATAAACGTTATTATGTTATTCATTGCATTTTCCTGATTTTTAACTTCTGAGGGACTGAAATGGATCGGGCGGATTCTCCAGTCAATATTTATCATTGGTTCTATATTTGGCACAATACTAATGGTATCTGGTGAGTGTGCATTTTTACCACATTGGGTGGAGGCAAACGCTTTTTTCACTTGATTGTTTTTGCCACTTTGCACACTGGTTGGGTATTGTATGTATTACACTATTATATTTTTTCTTTTATATATGCGCTTCCATCACATTCTTCTGGAACACATGTTGAGGCCTACTCACAGGGGGCTTTTTTGAAGAAGCAGCAATCAACATTCACACATTCTCCTAGGAAGGTTTTTCCACTTAAGACTTTTTGTGTTTTGTTAAATAAACCTGGTTACTTATGTCTAGTTACATAGTTACATAGGGTTGAAAAAAGACCAGTGTCCATCAAGTTCAACCCATCCAAGTAAACCCAGCACACACAACCCACACCTACCAATCTATACACTCACATACATAAACTATAAATACAACCAGTAATACTAACTGTAGATATTAGTATCACAATAGCCTTGGATATTCTGCTTGTTCAAGAACTCATCTAGGCCCCTCTTAAAGGCATTAACAGAATCTGCCATTACCCCATCACTAGGAAGGGCATTCTACAACCTCACTGCCCTCACCGTGAAAAACCACCTACTCTGCTTCAAATGGAAGCTCCTTTCCTCTAATCTAAAGGGGTGACCTCTGGTGCGTTGATTGTTTTTATGGGAAAAAAGAACATCCCCCAACTGCCTATAATCCCCTCTAATGTACTTGTACAGAGTAATCATGTCCCCTCGCAAGCGCCTCTTTTCCAGAGAAAACAACCCCAACCTCGACAGTCTCACCTCATAGTTTAACCCTTCCATCCCCTTTACCAGTTTAGTTGCAGTCTCTGCACTCTCTCCAGCTCATTAATATCCTTCTTAAGGACTGGAACCCAAAACTGCCCCCCATACTCAAGGTGAGGCCTTACCAGGGACCTATAAAGGGGCAACATTATGTTCTCATCCCTTGAGTCAATGCCCTTTTTTGTACAATGGCTAATACAAACAAGAACTGATCTTAAGGCAAGTAAATTAGTAGATAAATGGGGTTTTATCTGCTAAGTAACCTGTTGTTTATGTAAACTATAGTAGTCTTTCTGAGGCAGCAAACATACCAGTTGCACCAGTGCAGAGCAGCAGTACATTATAGTGTACTTTGATATGCTTTTATTTTATGGTGTTACTGTTCCTTTAATTTCAGCCTTGGTAAATGAGAACAGTATACAAAGAAATTTGTCAGTGGGACCTGCTATCCAGAATGCTCGGGACCTGGGGTTTTCCATAGAAGGGGTCTTTCTATAATTTGGATCTCAATATCTACTACTAAAAACATTAAATAATCCCCATTGGATTGTTTTGCAGGTTGAGATGGTTATATCTGCCACAGTGCCCCAACTCCACAAAAGCTCAGGGGACTGAGGGTACAGAAGGGTACAAGAAAGTGAATTGTATTCATCTAAATAGGAGGAATACGCTTTAAAAAGTAGTGTTTCGGGCTGGTTTATTGAAAATATTGCAAAACTAGTCCCGCCCATCTGTTCCACTTCCTGCTGCCTCCTTTACCAGGCTGTGCAGGGGGGCCGGCGGCACTGTAGGATAGGAACCAATCAGCAGCTAGGCTGACTAGTGATGAGTGAATCTGTCTCGTTTTGCTTCGCCATAAAAATCACGAAATGGCAATAAAATTTGTGAAACAGCGAAAAATTTGCGAAACACATTTGTCGCCCAATTTTGCCCTTTTTTTGATATGTAATGCCCTTTTTTTGCCGCGACCGCGCCCAATTTGACGCGCAACAAAAAAAAAAAATTACGCATGACGAATTTTCACATGGCAAATTTTCACTGAAGTTTCGCAAAACAATTCGCCAATGGTGAAATGCGGAAATTCGCTGCAAATCCATGCCTGGTGAAAAAATGTGCTCATCACTAAGGCTGACCTAAAACTGAAGCCTGTCTTTGCTTATGTGACTGCAGGGCTGTGATTGGCTCTCCCCCTCCTACTGTGCTTCTGGCAGGGACCATTAGGACACGCCCATCCATTGTTTGAAACAAAGACAGGGACCTGAGATGATCTATAGGGGTTATTTTTATATATAATATTCATTTTTTGACCAAAGTAAAACCAGCACCGTATATTATTCATAATTGCCTACAGCATTAGGGTTTTTTCATTTATTCTATATGTCTTCTTTAAAAATACTATACCAAAAGGACACCAAAGGACAAGACCTGTTTCACAGTAGGTAGTTTATCTCTGTTTTTCAGGGTTTAAATACACCATAGAGATAGCATTTTATTACGTTCTCTAACTTTTAACCTAAATGCCCGTCTTATCCATATATATTACATTTGTCTACTGTAGAGGCACTTAATGCAAGTTTAGGACTGATGAACCACAGTACCCTTTACTTATCATAAGCAGCTGGGACAGTACTCCTATTGTCCTTGTACTACTGAACTAATTGACATTGAAATACCTAGATCTTCTCTAGAGGCCAAACTGAATTTCTGTATCATAATTACCCACTAGAGATCAACTCAATGGTATATTTACCAACTGTTTTCTGAGGACCACGGGGCTCCTTTTTGGAGAGTAAAACAATTGATTGCTCTGTGTAGAGGTAAGTTTCATTCTCTAAAAAAGTGTATATGTAGATTTTCATTCATCCAGGTCATGGTATAACTAGTATAAATAAATCTAAAGCAACTGGACTTGTTAGGTTATCATTGAAGACGTTTCACTACTCATCCTTCATACTGAAGAAGCTGCTCGGATGAGTAGTGAAACATCTTCAATGATTATCTAACAAGTTCAGTTGCTTTAGATTTACTGAAGAAGCTGCTCGGATGAGTAGTGAAACGTCTTCAATGCTTACTTAACAAGTCCAGTTGCTTTAGATTTATTTATACTAGATATCTAAAAAAGTGTTTAAAAGTTAAAAGAAACCTGCATTTTGTGACCGTTTTTCTACAGAATGATTTATATTTTTCAATATTATGGTTTAGATTTACAATTTTTAGATCTGAATGCACATTTAGTTCCATACTAGGATCTTTCACATTATTGTAATTGTATTGTGAAGGATGAAAAGACGATTCTAAACAAATATCTTCGAGATGTACTCCAAAAACCTATAAAAGGGAACAGAATTGGGGAGTAAATATTTGGTAGATTTCTGGTAAATTATGAGTTCTTACTTAAAAAAAACTGATTAGGTGACTAGTAAACGCCTTTCTATGGATTGGAGGGGAGTGTTGGTTGGAGGACAAACAGTCGCATGTAGCAATAGGGTGGTTATAATTTAGCAGGAATAAGTAAGAGGAAAATGTATTGAAATATCTGGCACAAGATGCATAGCCAAAGCTACTTGATGGACCAATTACCTGTGTGAATGTAAAGTTCTGTACTAGCCATAGACAAGGAAACTGAGGGCTAAAATAAATTGTACTGAAGATGTATACATATCTACAGGAGGAGATACAGCGGGAAGATGGGTTGGATGGATGGTGAAGTGTGATTGGATCTGTGGTGTGTAGCAATAGTTTTATTGTTAATAAGAACAAGAGAGATTATGAATGTTTGCATATGGGGAGAAATACAGAACAAAGAAGAAATAGTACAGGTATCGGACCTAAGATATAATTACCCCTTACTGGGGGCAGAACAGTCCTATTGGGTTTATTTCATGGTTAAATGATTCCCTTTTCTCTGTAATAATAAAACAGTACCTGTACTTGATCCCAACTAAGATATAATTACCCCTTATTGGGGGCAGAACAGTCCTATTGGGTTTATTTAATGGTTAAATGATTCCCTTTTCTCTGTAATAATAAAACAGTACTTGTACTTGATCCCAACTAAGATATAATTACCCCTTATTGGGGGCAGAACAGCCCTATTGGGTTTATTTAATGGTTAAATGATTCCCTTTTCTCTGTAATAATAAAACAGTACTTGTACTTGATCCCAACTAAGATATAATTACCCCTTATTGGGGCAGAACAGTCCTATTGGGTTTATTTAATGGTTAAATGATTCCCTTTTCTCTGTAATAATAAAACAGTACCTGTACTTGATCCCAACTAAGATATAATTACCCCTTATTGGGGCAGAACAGTCCTATTGGGTTTATTTAATGGTTAAATGATTCCCTTTTCTCTGTAATAATAAAACAGTACTTGTACTTGATCCCAACTAAGATATAATTACCCCTTATTGGGGGCAGAACAGTCCTATTGGGTTTATTTAATGGTTAAATGATTCCTTTTTCTCTGTAATAATAAAACAGTACCTGTACTTGATCCCAACTAAGATATAATTACCCCTTATTGGGGCAGAACAGCCCTATTGGGTTTATTTCATGGTTAAATGATTCCCTTTTCTCTGTAATAATAAAACAGTATCTGTACTTGATCCCAACTAAGATATAATTACCCCTTATTGGGGGCAGAACAGTCCTATTTGACCAATTTGACGTAACCATAACTATTTTTCGCATGCAGAAGTTTTGCGAAACAATTCGCCAATGCCAAAATGATGAAATTCGCTGCATATCCATGCCTGCTGAAAAGATTTGATCATACTTGCACTTCATTTAATCAGAAATTCCTTAAGACAAAGAAGCTTCCTATATGACTTTTAAGTCCAAAAGTCCTTATATTCTTGGTGTTTTTGATATCCTATACTGTATACAGCCATGCATCTTCAAATACACATACTACCTTTTTGGCTAAAATCTATGTTCTACTCTGTCTTTAAGTGGCTGTTTGGATCACTGATTCTACTACTATTGTAAAATTGATTGATTTCCCCGGATATCACCTTCCAACTATTTAGTCATCATTTTCTAATTTATCTACAGTGGTTGTCTTTCTTTTCTGTGGAACAACTTTTCCTTTACTGTCATCTAGAAATGAACAGCTTTCAAGAACAGAGACTGATGAGGTTTCATCCATTGTAGGTAACAAAATATGATCAGTGGCACCTAAATGTAAAGTTTTCAAAATTATTGCTGTTAAATAAAGCAGGTGCAGTTCTAGAGTGGTTCTAGACCTCTTTTGCATTTAGTTTAGTTTCACACAAAATAATTATATATTAAACACCAAACAGCATTTTTAAAATTAAAGAAAAAGACAAAGTTTTTTGTCTCATCATCATTTTATCTTTCTTTATCATTTAAACTTAATAACATCAAGTTAGGGTCTGATTATTCAAACATGAATCTGTTTAATACTTGAAATCGAAATTTCAATTGAAATATCAGAAATTATTTTTTTCTTGTCTTCTCATCTGTGAGCTCAAAGCTGCTAAGATCATTTTAAATCAGAGAAATGTTTCTGTTGCTCCACTAATTTCTGAATTCTCAAGCTTCATTACCATTACATTCAATGAGACCCTTGAGCAATGTGAGAACATTTTTGGATATCTCAGGAAAATTCAAGAAATGTTTTGTGGCATTTCCTCCACACCAACAAAATCAGGAAAATGTATTGAACTTTAACTATAACTATTTTTTAACTATAAACTAAAACATTTTTTGGACCTCTAATGAAAATTCAAGCAATATTTTTGTTATGGCCTGCTCGGCCCTTACTAAAGTGAGGACCAAGGAGGAAGCAGTGTTCAGGCAAGCAAGAGTAGTTCAATATGGGGTATCCAAAAGGTTCAGAATCACTTAGTCAAAATTAAGGCTCAGGTCAGGGCAGGCAGCAGTCAGAGTAGTCAAGGAAAGTCAAGAACCAGGAAATCAATCAGAATAACAATTTTAGAATGCTCCCAGGGAAAGTTCTATATTTGGACAATAAACTCATGTCTTTGCCATGATATTATTTTGAACTTGGCGCGAAGAGTGGCACAAGATGATGTCACATGCTGACACAATGATGTCACTGGTGCTCACCATGGTTGTCACCATTTTGGATTTGGTGCCAAAGAGAAGAGGGGTGCTATTGAGCTCTCTTTATGGTTTTATTTCTTACACCAAAAAATCAGAAAAATGTATGGAACATTAACATTTTCAACTATAACCTACCACAGATTTGAGGTGTTGATTTACTAAATATAATGACATTGAAGAAACAGAGTATCAAGGTTATTAAGTAGGTAAAAATACCTACCGACTGAGCTGTGGTTCATTGTTTGCTGATGGTTACTGAGTGTCACACATGCTAAGGGGCACATTTACTAAGATCCAATTTTTTTTTTCTCAGCTTAAACCACGATATGGAAAAATTCGGAGTAACCATGATCATTTCTGATGTTCTGAAAATATTTCCGTGCCAAAAAGTTTGTTATGCCACGAAAACCTTTCTGGCTTTGATGCCTTCCATGTCTAGCTTTGGAAGCCTTCCACAGGACTCAATGGGACTCGACAGATCAAACCTGGCGAAAACATAGTCCCAAGGAAAGTTTAGCCAAATTGTTAACGCATTTCAAAATGTCCATATTCATTGCGTAAAGTACCATTTTTTGATGGAAATTTAACAAAAACCACAAAAAACCCGTGGAATTTTAACAAATTTTTTGCATACATTCCGAAAGTTTGAAAAAAGTTCAAAAATATGAAATTATCTCAAAATTGTTCAGTTAATTGACCCCTTAAGTTAAAGAAGCACAGGGATACTTTATTTTGTTCTTTATTTCACATGTAGAATCTGTATGTGTTTTTTATTTTACTGTGAAAAATATTATGTGACTTTGTGTGACTAATAATTTTTATAGGCAATTCCAGAGTAAAATGGAAAACCAGACAATAGTGGATATGTTGGTTCTCACCGGACTGTCTGATGTTCCGAGTCTTCAGCTTCCTCTGTTCCTGGTGTTTCTGCTGATCTACCTTATGACTCTGTCTATAAACCTTCTCACTGATTCCCATCTTCACACCCCCATGTACTTCTTCCTTGGAACCCTGGCATGTCTGGATATGAGTTACTCCTCACTGTCCCAAGAATGCTCTTTGATTTACTCACACAAAACAGGGTAATTTCTGTACCAGCTTGTATAACTCAGATCTACTTTTTTCTGTCTTTTGCTGTATCAGAGATGGCTGTGCTGGCAGTGATGTCCTATGACAGATACATTGCTATCTGCCGCCCTCTTCACTACACGCAGATAATGAGCTGGAATGTTTGTGTTCGACTTATATTAATCATTTTGGTTTTTGGGGCAGTACATTCCTTGCTGCACACTCTTTTTTTAACTAAACTGACATTTTGCAGCTCAAACACTTTGCAAAGTTTCTTTTGTGACCTGCCCCAGTTGCTTCAGGTCTCCTGTAGTGACACATTCATCAATGTATTGCTTATATTTCTCTTTAGCGTATTGTATGGAGTTGGCATTTTAGTGGTCACCTTTTACCCATACATCCCTATAATCACCACTGTACTGAAAATAAGTGCTAAACACACAAGATCCAAAGCTTTCTCCACCTGCTCCTCCCATCTAACTGTCGTCTCTATATTTTACAGTACTGCTTTCTTCAACTACTTCCGCCCAAATGCAAATGATAATTTCAATGAGGATAAAGTTTCTGTATTTTATGCTATATTAACCCCATTTTTAAACCCTCTGATCTACAGTCTGAGGAACCAGGAGCTCAAAACATCACTAAGAAAAACTTTACACAGACATAAAATCTTGCATGGCTGAGTCAGGCGTGGGGGCAAGATTGACAAACCTCTCTAATATTAATAATACAGGACTGAATGAAGGACAAATCAGCATCACATTCAATTAAACCACCTAAAATGTCTTTTCATCGTGTGCAGCAGTTAATTCAGATACATGCAGCAGACTTCACTGATTTCTGTTCAACCATGTCCCATTCATCTGAATGTATTGCCAGTGAACTATTCAGCATGTGAACCTTCTAGAAATGGGTCAAATGGCAACAATGAATTATACAAAACAAGGTACAGGTATAGGACCTGTTATGCAGAATGCTCGGGACCAAGGGTATTACGGATAAGGGGTCTTTCTGTAATTTGGATCTTCATACCTTAAGTCTACTAAAGAATCAATAAAGCATTAATCAAACCCAGTAGGATTATTTTGCATCCAATAAGGATTAATTATATCTTAGTTGGGATCAAGTACAGGTACTGTTTTATTATTACAGAGAAAAGGGAATCATTTATCCATTAAATAAACCCAATAGGGCTGTTCTGCCCCCAATAAGGGGTAATTATATCTTAGTTGGGATCAAGTACAGGTACTGTTTTATTATTACAGAGAAAAGGGAATCATTTATCCATTAAATAAACCCAATAGGGCTGTTCTGCCCCAATAAGGGGTAATTATATCTTAGTTGGGATCAAGTACAGGTACTGTTTTATTATTACAGAGAAAAGGGAATCATTTAACCATTAAATAAACCCAATAGGACTGTTCTGCCCCCAATAAGGGGTAATTATATCTTAGTTGGGATCAAGTACAGGTACTGTTTTATTATTACAGAGAAAAGGGAATCATTTAACCATTAAATAAACCCAATAGGGCTGTTCTGCCCCCAATAAGGGGTAATTATATCTTAGTTGGGATCAAGTACAGGTACTGTTTTATTATTACAGAGAAAAGGGAATCATTTAACCATGAAATAAACCCAATAGGGCTGTTCTGCCCCCAATAAGGGGTAATTATATCTTAGTTGGGATCAAGTACAGGTACTGTTTTATTATTACAGAGAAAAGGGAATCATTTAACCATTAAATAAACCCAATAGGGCTGTTCTGCCCCCAATAAGGGGTAATTATATCTTAGTTGGGATAAAATACAGGTACTGTTTTATTATTACAGAGAAGCTCTTTAAGTTGTAATTAATCAGTGACCTGAGGGGGGGCCATATGGGACATAATTGTTCGGTTAGTTTGCTTTTGAATCTGACCTGCGCACTCACAAACTAACTGAACAGTTATGTCCCATGTGCCCCCCCCCAAAAGTCACTGACTAACTAAGTGGTTAGAGAGCTGAAAGCAGGTAGTAGTGTTCTGGCCATTATGTTAGACATCTGCTCACTCCAGCCATTTTTGCATAACTATATTACAAATGTTTATTTTGCGCAGTCTGTCTATTTTACCCAGTTTCATTTTTACACTAAACTTTTTACACTTGAACAAACAATCTAAAATTCATCTCCCCCAAGTCAATCTCAATCTCCAAAAACATGATGACAGTAGTAGGACATTCAGTTTTGTCTTCAGCAATGGCCTCTCCAAAAATAACTAAAAATCATTCTTATCACCTGCAGCAGAAAAGCACAAACCCTGGAATGTGCTGGACCAAAGAAATTGTATAGGTAGTGTATAACTAACCTAGACCATGACTCTACACGAGCCACAGATTCTAATAATGTGCTAAATGCTTCAAACAGGCCACAACAGGCTCTACTAGTCCCGTCCCTATGTTCCACTTCCTGCTGCCTCTGCCAGCAACTTCAATAGGGAGCTTTAATAGCCGGGGCCATTTTTACAGCTTCTATTAATTTTTAGGCCAAAGTGATATCAGCACTATATATTATTAATAATTGCCTACATGATTAGTGTTTTTTCCTTTATTCTATATGTTTCCTTTAAAAATATTATACAAAAAGGACACCAAAGAACATGACCTGTTTTACAGTAGGTAGTTGATCTCTGTTTTTACAGAGACAAAGTGTTGGGCAAAATGTTTTGCCAGGCATGGATTCGTGGGCCATCCCGGACAAAAGAATATCTGCGCAACAAAAGAATAGCCGTGGGCGACAAAAGAAAAGCCTTACAACAAAAGAATAGCCGCGGGTGACAAAAGAATAGCCGCGCGCAACAAAAGAATAGCCGCGTGCAACAAAAGAATAGCCACAGGTGACAAAAGAATATCTGCGCAACAAAAGAATAGCCGCGCACAACAAAAGAATAGCAGCGGGCGACAAAAGAATAGCTACGAGCGACAAAAGAATAACCACGGGCGACAAAAGAATAGCCACGTGCGACAAAAGAATAGCCGTGGACAAAAAAAGAATAGCCACGTGCGACAAAATAATAGCCGTGGACAAAAAAAGAATAGCCGCGGGCGACAAAAGAATAGCCACACAACAAAAGAATAGCTGCGCGCAACAAAAGAATAGCCGCGCGCAAAAAAAGAATAGCCGCAAACGACAAAATAATAGCCACAGACGACAAAATAATAGCCACGCGACAAAAGAATAGCTGCAGATTTTTTGGCGCAAATTTTTTGGCAAAACAGGACAGATTTGCTCATCACTAATGAGACACAGTACCCTTGACCCTTGACTTGACAGTGCTCCCATTGTCCTTGTATTACTTAACTAATTGCCATTGAAATATCTAGATCTTCTCTAGAGGCCAAACTGAATTTCTGTATCATAATTACCCACTAGAGATCAACTCAATGGTATATTTACCAACTGTTTTCTGAGGATCACGGGGCTCCTTTTTGGAGAGTAAAACAATTGATTGCTCTGTGTAGAGGTAAGTTTCGTTGTCTATAACAGTGTTGAAAAGATGCAAAATAATCCTATTGGGTTTAGTTAATGTTTTATTGATTTTTTTGTACATTTAAGATATGGAGATCCAAAGTACAGAAAGACCCCTTATCCGAAATACCCTTGGTCTTGAGAATTCTGGATAATGGGCCATATTACCTGGCAATTGGATTATTTGATTTTTTCAGAGCGCCCCCAATAGTTTTTAACTAGTAATGCTTAATTTTTCTGGTTCAGGTTTTTGGTGCCAAAATACGTTTTTGTTACGGGAAAAGAAAGTGATTTTTTTTTCGTGATATATTATGCAACAAAACCCGGGACATATGTGAAAGTGAAAACCTGTCGAGATCATGTAGACATCAATGGCATATGTCCCTTTTACAAATGGTTTTCAGGGTTTTTTTGAAACTGTCATTTGTACAATAATACAAAAAAGTCATGTTTTTGTGTGACAATTCAAAAAAGTTGTGTTTTTTTCCCTACATCTTTTTTTTCTTCAAGCTTTTTCAGTTCAGATTTATTTATTTTTTTACTAGTGACTGACATTAGTGGAAATTAGTTTAGTCGTGATTTCTACAAACTGTAAAATCAAAAATCCTAATGATAATAAATGCATATATATACTATATATAATATAAACTGACGATAAATTAAAAATATATATAGCATATATATAATATATATATATATATATATATATATATATATATATATAAAATATATAATATACAATATATAATATAATTATCTTATAATAATCTTAATGTTAGTCACTATTAATGGTGACCCATTACTACCTGGGAGTGTCAAATTACTGCAATTCATTGGATTGGTCATTTTAACAGGCAATAATAAAGTGAGATGGAAAACCAGACAATAGTGTATATGTTGGTTCTCGCTGGTCTGTCTGATCTTCCGAGTCTTCAGTTTCCTCTGTTCCTGGTGTTTCTCCTCATCTATCTTATAACTCTGACTGGGAACCTTCTCATCCTTCTCCTGATCTTCACTGATTCCCATCTTCACACCCCCATGTACTTCTTCCTTGGAACCCTGGCATGTCTGGATATGAGTTACTCCTCAGTCACTGTCCCAAGAATGCTCTTTGATTTACTCAGAGAAAGAAAAATCATTTCTGTACCAGCTTGTATAACTCAGATCTGCTTCTTCATCTTCTTCGCATTATCAGAGGCCTTTGTACTGGCAGTGATGTCCTATGACAGATACATTGCTATCTGCCGCCCTCTTCACTACATGCTTTTAATGAGCTGGAAAGTTTGTGTTAAGCTTGTATCAGGGGTACTTGTTTTTGGTGCAGTACATTCCTTGGTACACACTGTTTTTTTAACCAAACTGACCTTTTGCAGGCCTGATGTTTTGCAAAGTTTCTTTTGTGACCTGCCCCAGTTGCTTCAGATCTCCTGTAGTGACACATTCATCAATGTATTGCTTATATTTTGTTTCGGGACATTGTTTGGTGTTATTATTTTAGCGATCACATTTTACCCATACATCACTATAATCAGAACTGTTTTGAAAATCCCATCACAAAACATGAGATCCAAAGCTTTCTCCACCTGCTCCTCTCATCTAACTGTGGTCTTTATATTTTATGGTTCTTTTTTCTTTAATTACCTGCGCCCAAATGCAAAGTATCGTTTCACAGAGGACAAAATGGCTTCTGTATTTTACGCTACATTAACCCCCTTTTTAAATCCTCTGATCTACAGTCTGAGGAACCAGGAGCTCAAAATCTCACTAAAAAGGTCTTTGCGTAGATGCTGTAGAGCGTGTATTGAAGCATCTAGAACTTAAGCAAAAATGTATTCATTTTCACTGTCTAATTTATAATGATGACCACCCTGTCTAAGTTTGTGGTGCTATATATAAATAAATACATACAAACAGATGCTAAATTCATGGCAGGGAAAGTAAGATGTGCACTAGTGATGAGCGAATCTGTCCCGTTTTGCTTTGCCATAAAATTAGTGAACCGGCGGAAAATTCACGAAATGCATTTGTCGTGCATTTTTTTGTCGCACGCATCTATTTTTTGTCGCCACAGCTATTTTTTTGTCGCCTGTGGGTTCGTTTATGCAACCGCGCCCATTTTGACGAGACCACGTCCATTTTGACATGATTGCGCCCATTTTTACGTGACTGTGCCCAATTTGGCGTGCGACGAAAAAATTTCCGCGCGACTAATTTTTCCACTGCGAATTTTCACGGAAGTTTTGCGAAACAATTCGCCAATGGCAAAATGCGGAAATTCGCTGCAAATCACTAATGTGCACATTTTCATGATTATTATAAATGAAACTTCTCTGTTTTTTGTCCAACAAAGTAACGTATATCAAAATGTATTGGTAGTCAACCATTCAGCTCTTGTGTTTCCTATGTGTCCAATGGGTGAATTGGCAACACCAAGTACCAAGAAGTAGCAAGTAGTGTTACTAAAAGGTAATCTATAAGCAGTAGGGGTGTTGCAGGGGCAAAACGAGCAAAGGAATCCTGTAGCAAACATTACCTTAAGCAAACAATTACTATCAACTACTGTATATAGTTCTACGACTATGATCAAATACAATAACAAGTACAATTATAAAACACTTTCCTATTTGTCCTGATCTTCAAGGATTCCCATCTTTGCACCCCTAAATATCTCTCCCATGGCACCCCTTAGTGATTGCGTGAGTGATGCTCTTTGATTTACTCACAAAAAAAAATTTTTTTGGAAAGCTTATATAACTAAAATCTACTTTTTTCAGATGCATTTGTGGTGGCCATCATGTCCCATGACCAATGCATTCTATCTGCTTAAAAGAATACAGTCATGGGAAAACATGTTTTGTTTTTTTTCAAAATGCCTCAGTTAGTAGATCATCTCCAGCAGAATCCTGCATTGAAATCCATTTTTTAAAAGTGCAAACAGATTTTTTTATATTTAATTTTGAAATTTCACATGGAGCTAGCCATATTCTTCATTTCCCAGGGTACCACAGCCATGTGACCTGTGCTATGATGAACTTCAGTCACACTTTACTGCTGCGCTGTTTTAGTCAAAACTAAATATTTTTTGTAAAACATACTGGAGATTAGATCTGAAACACAACTGAAAAATTCAACACGGTTGGGATTCCTCAATTCAAATTTATGCGTAGTCTGTTATCCACATAAATTTCCAAATCCTACTCAGTTAAGGAGGCCCAGAACAAACTTTAATTTACTGTTTAACTAGCATTTATATTATTTCTCCCAAAGTACACAACCTTGCATTTATCAACAAAAATCCTCATTTGCTGCTACAGTAAATTACAGCTGCGGCATGCCTTTAATGTGCAATTTCCAAGGCCAATAACATTAACTGAAACAACCCTAGAGGTCTACCTACATAGTCACAAGACCTGACTAAGCCATTAACCTAGCTATATGCTATATTGTCCACATCAGGCCCATCACCCCTAGAAAAGACCAGGATTAAATGGCAAAAAGACATTCCAGAACTAGATGAAGAGATGCTCTTAAATTGGTTCCAGAACTGTTCATTTCTATGAGGGACAGGTATACACAAATAACATTTCTAAACAGGGCATATCTAACACCTTGGCTAAAATATACAATGGAGTCGCAGACCAATGCCCTAATTTTAGCCAAGAGATAGGGACCCTATAATCCAAAGATTCTGGAGCGAGGTCCTTCAATACATTAACGAGAAATTAGCTCTTCCAAATATTCGCTCCCCGGAACTATGCTTACTGGGAATAACAGGAGCCCTACAGCTTGGGTTTTACTCCAGGATTTGCTATTTACAATTGTTATATCATGCTAAAAAACTATCCTAATGCAATGGAAATCTCTTGATCATCCCCCCTACCGCTACAATTCTGCCGAAAATTAGTAGGTGATTCACTTCCACGTCAGGAACTTACCTACATATCTAGCAGAAGGCTGCCCCCCCAAAAATTACGCTATATGGGACACTTGGTTAAATATATAGAATGTTTGATTGTATATAAACCTTATTCTGTCAAAGTATACTAAACGCACTTGCCTCCCCTTAGTTTCTTCTAGCTTCTTCTATCTCTTTCTTTCTTTCTGTAATTGTTTTTATATTTGTTTGAAAAATTCAAAATGAAAAAAATATTGAAATAATAATGTAATCACTTTATTTGGGCACAAATTTCCTAGTGTCAGCTATGCACCGTGTCAAGTGAATCACTGTGTGGCTATGGTTATTGCATTGTTGCATGAGAAAAATATATAGTGGTTAACTATAGTGATGAGTGAATCTGTCCCGTTTCGCTTTGCCATTAAATTTGTGAAACGGCAATAAAATTAGCTAATTGGCAAAAAATGAGCAAAACGCAATTTTTTGTTGCCCGCGTCTTTTTTTTCTGTCGCCCATGTTTTTTTATGCGGCCACACCCTTTTGTATTAGACCGTGCCCATTTTTGACGTGACAGCACCCATTTTTATGCGACCGCGTCCAATTTTATGGTGAGTACATTTTTGGACACGCAACAAATTTTTTTTCTTTTTTCACGGAAGTTTCACGAAACAATTCTCTAATGGCGAAATGTGGAAATTCATTGCGAATCCATGCCTGCCGAAAAAATTCACTTATCACTAAATAGTTAAATGGACACTATCTTTGTGATTAATAAATTCCACCCAGTTCAAACATTAAATGTTTATTAAAATATAATGAGACTCAGGAGGTTTTGATGGTATGGAGGGAAGGGTTTTTAAGGCAGAGATTTGTTCTCTGATTGATAATTAGGGCTGAAAAGTTCCGTTCCTGGGGTCTCTCCATGAGTTGCAACAAGGCTCTTTCTTTCAATACATTTTACACAAATAGTTTTGCAAACGAAGATAAGAAACATCTTTGCTTAACCACAAATACTTTTGGGATCAGGCTCAATAAAATTCAACTGAATTTTCAGAATGAATTACTGGATTCTTACGGAGGTTTTATTGTAACTGAAACATTTGCATAGTCAATGGATGTCAAACTGTAAAAATGAATTTGTGTTAATATTAAGAATGGCTATCAAATGTACCCAGACAATCCCAATACTCACCATAGTAGCATAGACACACAGCCTTCAACTTCAACCTTTTATGTCTACATAAAACCTGCCTAACTGCTTGTTGATCCAAGGAAACCCCTTCAGAAGCCTCTCCAATTAACTAATATAGATGGCAAAAATACACATTTTTGCATGGTTTTAGTAGCCTTTAGTAGTAAAATGTTTTCAGTAGCCTTATGGCATGGTGTGCCAAATCATGAAAAGACATTTTATCTGGAAACTCCCGGTTACAAGCAATCCAGCTAAAAGATCCCTGAGCATATCATCTCAAAAACACTTATTTTCTAGCATACGGACGGGTAATACAATTGATCTTAATTTTGATTCATGTCTTGTAACCCATAACAACCAATTACCAGGTATGTGTTTGCAGGCAAGCTCAGCTGGAAACCCTCTGGTTATGGAAAAGCTACAAGTCACTTGGGCAGTCAGAAGATGCTGAGTATATTCGTTTATTATTTGCTGGAAGACAGACACTCTAACTTATATCCACATCTGAGGGGTCAGTCTCTAATTTTATTTTCTTATTTTGATGTGTAGTCATTACTCTGTTATTTGTTATTTTTTTAGGCAATGCCAAAATTGAGATGGAAAACCAAACAATAGTGTATATGTTACTTCTAAGTGGACTGTCTGATCTACCAAGTCTTCAGCTTCCTCTGTTCTTGCTGTTTCTCTTGATCTACCTTTTGACTTTAATTCAGAACCTTCTCATCCTTCTCCTGATCTTCACTGATTCCCATCTTCACACCCCCATGTACTTCTTCCTTGGAACCCTGGCATGTCTGGATATGGGTTACTCCTCAGTAACTACCCCAAGAATGCTCTTTGATTTTGTGATGATAAGAAGGGTAATTTCTGTACAAGCCTGTGTTACTCAGATCTACTTCTTCTTCTTTTTTGCTACAGGAGAAGTGTGTATACTGGCGGTGATGTCCTATGACAGATACATTGCCATCTGCCGCCCTCTTCACTACATGCAGATAATGAGCTGGAATGTTTGTGTTCAGTTTGTATCCAGCGTGTTGGTTCTTGGTGCAGTACATTCCCTGGTGCACACTCTTTTTTCAATAAACTTGACGTTTTGCAATTCAAATGTTTTGCAAAGTTTCTTTTGTGACCTGCCCCAGTTGCTTCAGGTCTCCTGTAGCGACACATTTATCAATGTATTGCTTATATTTATCTTTGGGACATTAATTGGAACTATTTTCTTAGGGGTCACGCTTTACCCATATGTCACTATAATTTCTACCGTTTTGAAAATTCCATCAAAAACCATGAGATCCAAAGCTTTCTCCACCTGCTCCTCTCATCTAACTGTGGTTGTTATATTTTATAGTACTGTTTTCTTCAATTACTTTAGCCCAAATTCAGGGTATAATATTACAGAGGACAAAGTGGCTTCTGTATTTTATGCTACACTAACCCCATTTTTAAATCCTCTGATCTACAGTCTGAGGAACCAGGAACTCAAAACATCTCTAAGAAGGTCTTTAAGCAAATTATAAATTCCTTGGAGTAGAAGATTCGTGAAGATTAGAATAAAGGCAATATTGCAAACCACAACAGTCTATTAGCCATGAGAATGTATAGCATGCATGGCTTTTTTTTAATACAGGTATCAGACCCCTTACCCAGAAACCCATTATCCAGAAAGTTCTGAATTATGGAAAGGCCATCTCCCATAGACTCCATCTTGATCAAATAATTCACATTTTTAAAAATGATTTCCTTTTTCTCTGTAATAATAAAACAGTATCTGCACTTGACCCCAACTAAGATATAATAATAAGTCTTCAGCTTCCTCTGTTCCTGGTGTTTCTCCTGATCTACCTTATAACTCTGACTGGGAACCTTCTCATCCTTCTCCTGATCTTCACTGATTCCCATCTTCACACCCCCATGTACTTCTTCCTTGGAACCCTGGCATGTCTGGATATGGGACTTCAGTGACTTTCCCACGACTGCTCTTTGACTTACTCACAGAAAACAAGCTCATTTCTGTACCAGCTTGTATAACTCAGATCTACTTCTTCATCTTCTTTATTGCATCAGAGCTTATTGTTCTGGCAGTGATGTCCTATGACAGATACATTGCTATCTGTCGCCCTCTACACTACACGCAGATAATGAACTGGAAAGCTTGTGTTTGGCTTGTATTAATCATAATGGCTTTTGGTGCAGTATATTCCCTGATGCACACTCTTTTTTTAAGTAAACTGACATTTTGCAGCTCAAATGCTTTGAAAAAATTTTTTCTGTGATGTGCCCCAGTTGCTTTGCAGTGACACATTCATCAATGTATTGCTTATATAGTGTATGGAGTTGTCGTTTTAGGCATCACCTTTTACCCATACATCCCTATAATCAGCACAGTACTAAAAATCCCATCAAAACACACAAGATCCAAAGCTTTCTCCACCTGCTCCTCCCATCTAACTGTGGTCTCTATATTTGACACTACTGCTTTCTTATAAAAGAGAGGGGGAATGTAAACCAAATGAACAAACCCCAAAGGGATTCCCAGACTTAAATTTATGTAAAGTAAATAAATATATAATACCCAGTATCAAATTGGGCCCGGGTGTTCAAACCCCGAACCTGACGCTATGGTTCAAAGAGTCACACAATACACGACGCTCAAATAGTATAGAAGCTGAGGAATCAAAAAATAGCTCACCACAAGCCGATAGTGGTCCGGGTGCTCAAGGCCCCGAACCCGCAGCTGAAGGGGGTAATCTCCAAAGTTAGCATATGGAACATCAAGCACTCCGGACACGTGAAGACTGCTAAAATCCAAAATTTATTTCTTCATGTTTTAAAACAATAAACGCCTGACGCGTTTCGTGCCCATTAAGGCATATGATCATATGATTAAGTGCCTTAATGGGCACGAAACGCGTCAGGCGTTTATTGTTTTAAAACATGAAGAAATAAATTTTTGGATTTTAGCAGTCTTCACGTGTCCGGAGTGCTTGATGTTCCATATGCTAACTACTGCTTTCTTACTTCCGTCAATTACTTCCATCAAAATGCAAAGTATCATTTCACAGAGGACAAAGTGTTTTCTGTATTTCATGTTATATTAACCCCCTTTTTAAATCCTATTATCTACAGTCTGAGGAATCAAGAACTCAAAACTTTGCCAAAAAAAATCTTACACAGACATGGGTGGGGACAAAATTGACAAACAGTGCAATCACAACAAACATCATGCCATTAAGAAGTCTGAAGACCTAACCGAAATGTTAAAAAATGTAAATGCACATATAGACCTTTTCGATGGTTGGGTATTAGCCCTCACATTGTTGGAATCATGCTTTTTGCAACTAAATTAAGATATGTTGGCAGAAAGTTTTTGGGTCCTCATTAGTGATGAGCGAATCTGTCCCATTTCGCTTTGCCATAAAATTTGCGAAACAGGAAAAAAATTGTGAAACGCATTTTTCGCTTATGTTTTTTTTGCCGCCCGTGTCTATTTTGTCGCCCACGTCTATTTTTTTGTTGCCCGCGCTTTTCTGACGTGACTGTGCCTTTTTTTTATGCGTCCGCATCCAATTTTGACACGACTACGTCCAATTTGATGCGCAACAAAAAATAAATTCTGCGCAACAAATTTTTACGGAAGTTTCGCAAAACAATTCGCCAATGCTGAAATGCAGAAATTCGCTACGAATCCATGACTGGCAAAAAAATTCGCTCATCACTAGTCCTCATACTGCACAGTTGACCGAGGTTTGTTTTAGGCATTGTTTATATTTCTCAATAAAATATATAAATGACACACGCATAAAAAAAAACTATGCATGCATCAAAAGCTGACAGAAAGTTGCGCCCAGCGAATTTTACTGTTGCACGCCAAATTTTTCCGCCGCGTGAAATTATTTCGCCCATCCCTAGTCACAGCTAGTGAAGAGCGAATCTCTCTTCCGTTCTACTTTGCCAAAAAAATTTTGAATCTTTCAAAAGATTTGGGAAACGGTGAAAATTTCTCACATCAAATTATTAGTTGCACGACAAATTTTTCCGCTGCAAATTTTGTCGCCTTTTGTCACCCCCAATGGCAAAATTCAGAAGTTCCCCAAGAATCCATGCCTGTTGCATTATTTCAACCATCGCTAGCCACAGCATTGCTTCATTTAAAAAGGTGTTGTTATGTATCCATGCCAATCAGAATAAACCCCCTTGTAGTTTAGTGGCCCTTGATGCTGAAAAAACCTTTGATAGGATTTCTTGGCTATACCCGGAAATGGTTTTACAGAAATTTGGTTTTTAGTTTTTCTAGAAAATGTTTTAACACTTTACAAAACACCCTCTGCTTGCATTAAGACTAATGGACAAATTACTCAATTTTTTTCCTTTATCAAATGGTACCCTTCAAGGTTGCCCTCTTTCACCATTCATTTTTGTTCTCTTGATGAAACCCCTTGCAGAATTAGTTAGATCTCATCCACAGATTCATGGCTACTCAATGGGTCAGCAATCATATAAATTATCTTTATTTGCAGATGACATTATATTATCCCTTACTAAACCATTTATTTCACTTCTCGTATTACATCAAAGACAGAAGCTCTTCTTATTCAGGTGCCTCAAAATAGTTCAAGTAAGTTAAAAGCTCCCTATCAGTTTGTATGGCAGCAGCTACTATCCCGTATTTCGGTATAAAGGTAGTCTTTTAATCAAAGAGCCTTTATGATGCTAACTTCAAACCAATCCTGGAAAAATCAGAGCAATATACCCAAATTTGGTAACAGAAAGGACTATCCTGGTTGGGTAGAATAGCCACAATTAAAACTAGTATAGGTCTGTATGTGAGTGTATAGATAGGTCAGTGTGGGTCTGTATGTGAGTGGATAGGTCAGTGTGGGTCTGTATGTGAGTGGATAGGTCAGTGTGGGTCTGTATGTGAGTGGATAGGTCAGTGTGGGTCTGTATGTGAGTGGATAGGTCAGTATGGGTCTGTATGTGAGTGGATAGATAGGTCAGTGTGGGTCTGTATGTGAGTGGATAGGTCAGTGTGGGTCTGTATGTGAGTGTATAGATAGGTCAGTGTGGGTCTGTATGTGAGTGGATAGGTCAGTATGGGTCTGTATGTGAGTGGATAGATAGGTCAGTGTGGGTCTGTATGTGAGTGGATAGGTCAGTATGGGTCTGTATGTGAGTGTATAGATAGGTCAGTGTGGGTCTGTATGTGAGTGGATAGATAGGTCAGTATGGGTCTGTATGTGAGTGGATAGATAGGTCAGTATGGGTCTGTATGTGAGTGTATAGATAGGTCAGTGTGGGTCTGTATGTGAGTGGATAGGTCAGTATGGGTCTGTATGTGAGTGGATAGATAGGTCAGTATGGGTCTGTATGTGAGTGGATAGATAGGTCAGTATGGGTCTGTATGTGAGTGGATAGATAGGTCAGTGTGGGTCTGTATGTGAGTGGATAGATAGGTCAGTATGGGTCTGTATGTGAGTGGATAGATAGGTCAGTATGGGTCTGTATGTGAGTGGATAGATAGGTCAGTATGGGTCTGTATGTGAGTGGATAGATAGGTCAGTGTGGGTCTGTATGTGAGTGGATAGATAGGTCAGTATGGGTCTGTATGTGAGTGGATAGGTCAGTGTGGGTCTGTATGTGAGTGTATAGATAGGTCAGTGTGGGTCTGTATGTGAGTGGATAGGTCAGTATGGGTCTGTATGTGAGTGGATAGATAGGTCAGTGTGGGTCTGTATGTGAGTGGATAGATAGGTCAGTGTGGGTCTGTATGTGAGTGGATAGATAGGTCAGTATGGGTCTGTATGTGAGTGTATAGATAGGTCAGTGTGGGTCTGTATGTGAGTGGATAGATAGGTCAGTATGGGTCTGTATGTGAGTGGATAGATAGGTCAGTGTGGGTCTGTATGTGAGTGGATAGGTCAGTATGGGTCTGTATGTGAGTGGATAGGTCAGTATGGGTCTGTATGTGAGTGGATAGATAGGTCAGTGTGGGTCTGTATGTGAGTGGATAGGTCAGTATGGGTCTGTATGTGAGTGGATAGATAGGTCAGTGTGGGTCTGTATGTGAGTGGATAGATAGGTCAGTGTGGGTCTGTATGTGAGTGGATAGATAGGTCAGTGTGGGTCTGTATGTGAGTGGATAGATAGGTCAGTGTGGGTCTGTATGTGAGTGTATAGATAGGTCAGTGTGGGTCTGTATGTGAGTGTATAGATAGGTCAGTATGGGTCTGTATGTGAGTGTATAGATAGGTCAGTATGGGTCTGTATGTGAGTGGATAGATAGGTCAGTATGGGTCTGTATGTGAGTGGATAGATAGGTCAGTATGGGTCTGTATGTGAGTGGATAGGTCAGTGTGGGTCTGTATGTGAGTGGGTAGATAGGTCAGTATGGGTCTGTATGTGAGTGTATAGATAGGTCAGTATGGGTCTGTATGTGAGTGGATAGATAGGTCAGTGTGGGTCTGTATGTGAGTGTATAGATAGGTCAGTGTGGGCCTGTATGTGAGTGGATAGATAGGTCAGTGTGGGTCTGTATGTGAGTGGATAGGTCAGTATGGGTCTGTATGTGAGTGGATAGGTCAGTATGGGTCTGTATGTGAGTGGATAGATAGGTCAGTGTGGGTCTGTATGTGAGTGGATAGGTCAGTATGGGTCTGTATGTGAGTGGATAGATAGGTCAGTGTGGGTCTGTATGTGAGTGGATAGATAGGTCAGTGTGGGTCTGTATGTGAGTGGATAGATAGGTCAGTATGGGTCTGTATGTGAGTGGATAGATAGGTCAGTGTGGGTCTGTATGTGAGTGGATAGATAGGTCAGTGTGGGTCTGTATGTGAGTGGATAGATAGGTCAGTATGGGTCTGTATGGGAGTGGATAGATAGGTCAGTGTGGGTCTGTATGTGAGTGCATAGATAGGTCAGTATGGGTCTGTATGTGAGTGTATAGATAGGTCAGTATGGGTCTGTATGTGAGTGGATAGATAGGTCAGTATGGGTCTGTATGTGAGTGGATAGATAGGTCAGTATGGGTCTGTATGTGAGTGGATAGGTCAGTGTGGGTCTGTATGTGAGTGGATAGATAGGTCAGTATGGGTCTGTATGTGAGTGGATAGGTCAGTATGGGTCTGTATGTGAGTGTATAGATAGGTCAGTATGGGTCTGTATGTGAGTGGATAGATAGGTCAGTATGGGTCTGTATGTGAGTGGATAGATAGGTCAGTATGGGTCTGTATGTGAGTGGATAGGTCAGTGTGGGTCTGTATGTGAGTGGATAGATAGGTCAGTATGGGTCTGTATGTGAGTGGATAGGTCAGTATGGGTCTGTATGTGAGTGGATAGATAGGTCAGTATGGGTCTGTATGTGAGTGGATAGGTCAGTGTGGGTCTGTATGTGAGTGGATAGATAGGTCAGTATGGGTCTGTATGTGAGTGTATAGATAGGTCAGTGTGGGTCTGTATGTGAGTGTATAGATAGGTCAGTGTGGGTCTGTATGTGAGTGGATAGATAGGTCAGTATGGGTCTGTATGTGAGTGTATAGATAGGTCAGTATGGGTCTGTATGTGAGTGTATATATAGGTCAGTATGGGTCTGTATGTGAGTGGATAGGTCAGTGTGGGTCTGTATGTGAGTGGATAGGTCAGTGTGGGTCTGTATGTGAGTGGATAGGTCAGTGTGGGTCTGTATGTGAGTGGATAGATAGGTCAGTGTGGGTCTGTATGTGAGTGGATAGATAGGTCAGTATGGGTCTGTATGTGAGTGGATAGGTCAGTGTGGGTCTGTATGTGAGTGGATAGGTCAGTGTGGGTCTGTATGTGAGTGGATAGGTCAGTATGGGTCTGTATGTGAGTGGATAGGTCAGTATGGGTCTGTATGTGAGTGGATAGGTCAGTGTGGGTCTGTATGTGAGTGGATAGGTCAGTGTGGGTCTGTATGTGAGTGGATAGGTCAGTATGGGTCTGTATGTGAGTGGATAGGTCAGTATGGGTCTGTATGTGAGTGGATAGGTCAGTATGGGTCTGTATGTGAGTGGATAGGTCAGTATGGGTCTGTATGTGAGTGTATAGATAGGTCAGTGTGGGTCTGTATGTGAGTGGATAGGTCAGTATGGGTCTGTATGTGAGTGTATCGATAGGTCAGTGTGCGTCTGTATGTGAGTGGATAGGTCAGTATGGGTCTGTATGTGAGTGGATAGATAGGTCAGTGTGGGTCTGTATGTGAGTGGATAGATAGGTCAGTGTGGGTCTGTATGTGAGTGGATAGGTCAGTATGGGTCTGTATGTGAGTGGATAGATAGGTCAGTATGGGTCTGTATGTGAGTGGATAGATAGGTCAGTATGGGTCTGTATGTGAGTGGATAGATAGGTCAGTGTGGGTCTTTATGTGAGTGGATAGGTCAGTATGTGAGTGGATAGATAGGTCAGTGTGGGTCTGTATGTGAGTGGATAGGTAAGTGTGGGTCTGTATGTGAGTGGGTCTGTATGTGAGTGGATAGGTAAGTGTGGGTCTGTATGTGAGTGGATAGGTCAGTGTGGGTCTGTATGTGAGTGGATAGGTCAGTGTGGGTCTGTATGTGAGTGGATAGGTCAGTGTGGGTCTGTATGTGAGTGGATAGGTCAGTGTGGGTCTGTATGTGAGTGGATAGGTCAGTATGGGTCTGTATGTGAATGGATAGGTCAGTATGGGTCTGTATGTGAGTGTATAGATAGGTCAGTGTGGGTCTGTATGTGAGTGGATAGATAGGCCAGTGTGGGTCTGTATGTGAGTGGATAGGTAAGTATGGGTCTGTATGTGAGTGGATAGATAGGTCAGTGTGGGTCTGTATGTGAGTGGATTGGTCAGTGTGGGTCTGTATGTGAGTGGATAGGTCAGTGTGGGTCTGTATGTGAGTGGATAGGTCAGTGTGGGTCTGTATGTGAGTGGATAGGTCAGTGTGGGTCTGTATGTGAGTGGATAGGTCAGTGTGGGTCTGTATGTGAGTGGATAGATAGGTCAGTATGGGTCTGTATGTGAGTGGATAGATGGTCAGTATGGGTCTATATGTGAGTGGATAGATAGGTCAGTATGGGTCTGTATGTGAGTGGATAGATAGGTCAGTATGGGTCTGTATGTGAGTGGATAGGTCAGTGTGGGTCTGTATGTGAGTGGATAGATAGGTCAGTATGGGTCTGTATGTGAGTGGATAGGTCCGTGTGGGTCTGTATGTGAGTGGATAGATAGGCCAGTATGGGTCTGTATGTGAGTGGATAGATAGGTCAGTATGGGTCTGTATGTGAGTGTATAGATAGGTCAGTATGGGTCTGTATGTGAGTGGATAGATAGGTCAGTATGGGTCTGTATGTGAGTGGATAGATAGGTCAGTATGGGTCTGTATGTGAGTGGATAGATAGGTCAGTATGGGTCTGTATGTGAGTGGATAGATAGGTCAGTATGGGTCTGTATGTGAGTGGATAGATAGGTCAGTGTGGGTCTGTATGTGAGTGGATAGATAGGTCAGTGTGGGTCTGTATGTGAGTGTATAGATAGGTCAGTATGGGTCTGTATGTGAGTGTATAGATAGGTCAGTATGGGTCTGTATGTGAGTGGATAGATAGGTCAGTGTGGGTCTGTATGTGAGTGTATAGATAGGTCAGTATGGGTCTGTATGTGAGTGGATAGATAGGTCAGTATGGGTCTGTATGTGAGTGGATAGGTCAGTGTGGGTCTGTATGTGAGTGGATAGGTCAGTGTGGGTCTGTATGTGAGTGGATAGGTCAGTGTGGGTCTGTATGTGAGGGGATAGATAGGTCAGTGTGGGTCTGTATGTGAGTGGATAGATAGGTCAATATGGGTCTGTATGTGAGTGTATAGATAGGTCAGTATGGGTCTGTATGTGAGTGTATAGATAGGTCAGTATGGGTCTGTATGTGAGTGGATAGATAGGTCAGTAAGGGTTTGTGGGTGCTGGATTTACTTTGAAGGGTTGAACATGATACTCTGGTCTTTTTTCCACTCTACGTAACTGTTACTATGTATAACTATTTTGTGGCATGTAGCCCCATGTATTCCTCTCTTGGGCCAAATGGATGTCCCACTGACTTCTTCCCTGATATGTCACCTTTTGGCTCTACCCCACCTTCTATTCCATCTGCTTCTTTGCCTGAACAGTGCTATGGTGGCATCTAGATGAGCTATATGGACATGGCCACATTAACCACAGATATAACTTTTTGCGCTTACCCCAATGGCCTTTTTTATCTCAAACATGTCCACTAGAGATGTAGCGAACTGTTAGCAGGTGATCTAATTCGCACGAACATCGGGTGTTCGGAAGTTCGCGAACTTTCCGCGTATGTTTGCAATTTGGGTTTGCCGCGTTTTTTTTCCGCTGCGGTTTTTCTCTGTGTTTTTTCTCAGCCTAAAAACGCCGCACAACCACACATGGCATTTTTCAGCCTAGTACTGGTGTAAGCAAATCCCATTTCCATGGTGCTAATAGTGCGAAATAGCAAAAAACGCTGCGTATTTCCGCTAGGTCTGCCCGTTTTACGCAATGCAGTGTCAACAAAGTATTTTTCAGAGAAATTTTTGCCCTTGATCCCCCTCCTGCATGTCACTGTCCAGGTCGTGGCACCCTTTAAACAACTTTAAAATCAGGTTCCTGGCGAGAAATGGCTTTTCTAGGTTTTAAAGTTCACCTTCCCATTGAAGTCTATGGGGTTTGCAAAATATTCGCTACATCCCTAATGCCCACTATACAGGCACTAGCTAATTCAAACTTTGGCTGATAAAAAGGCCATGCCCACTGACACTAAATTATCTGGATCTTCTCTAGAGGCCAAACTGAATTTCTACATTATAATTATCCACTAGAGATCAACTGGATGGTTTATTTAGCAGACGATTTCTGACAATCACTGGACAATTTATTTCTTTGTGCAGAGTTGTGTTATTGTCTAAAAAATATTATTGTTTATACAGCATGATGTATTATTTTGCATATTTTTGAACCTGATATTTTGGAGAAGATCAAAGTAAGAATAATGTATTTTCTTAATTTTTCAGATTGCTATTCCAAATTTTGAGCTGTCTTGCCTCCATAGTCTGATAGTCTGAAATATGCATCTTTTTTCCAACACAGTGGTTTAGTGGTTATGAAAATTGCAAATACTAAGTCATGTTTGAGTCTTTTTAGCTTGTAGGGAATATGTTTGATGGTGGGTTCCTCTGGCTTTGAGATTGCATTAGAGTGTATATTGCGTTCCACAATGAGAAAGAGATTTGATTGCAAAAAATTATCACTTAACCAATTTATGGCTTCATAAATCTGCCCCCAATAGGTATATATTTATATATATATATATATATAGGTGCCATAAGGCACATAAAGGGAATAGTACTTTTTATCTGTATATTTTTCTGGTAAAAGGTCCGTAAACCAGGGTAAAATGTTGATTTTGTACAAATAAATAATTCTTGCTATTTGTGAAGTCCTGTGAGTGTTGTGCCATTTTCCTTTATGTTGTTGCTGAACTATTTCACGGCACCCAGACATTTCTTTAGTGATCGCTGAGTGGCCTTTACACAATGTTATATAATATGATATTATATAGAATACGATTTACATATAATATATAAAATATTTACATATGTAAGTCAAGAACTGTTCTACAGATGCATGGAATGTTTTGGAAATTGTGCTCTACTTGCTGATATTTTAAAATCATATTTTAAAATGTTAGACCTTTTTATCTTCTCTTGAGGGTCAGGTCTGAAATAAATCATGTTTTTGTATTTTATTTAATTTGTTCTTTGGTGAAGGTTTTGGTTTGATTAAAGAAAAACCCATTTGGGAAAAATAACAGAAATTGCCAAAACCCAGCTTGCGTTAGTTTGAAGGCTTGAGCAATCATAAATAAATCTAAAAATTCCATCAAAAAACATGAGGTCCAAAGCTTTCTCCATCTGCTCCTCCCATCTAACTGTGGTCTCTATATTTTATATTACTTTTATGTTCAATTACTTTCACCCAAATGCAAAGTATCATTTCACAGAGGACAAAGTGGCTTCTGTATTTTATACAATAATAACCCCATTTTTAAACCCTCTGATCTACAGTCTGAGGAACCAGGAACTCAAAGCCTCAGGTCTGAAATAAATCATGTTTTTGTATTATATTTAATTTGTTCTTTGGTGAAGGTTTTGGTTTGGTTAAAGAAAAACCCATTTGGGAAAAATAACAGAAATTGCCAAAACCCAGCATGCGTTAGTTTGAAGGCTTGAGCAATCATAAATACATCTAAAAATTCCATCAAAAAACATGAGGTCCAAAGCTTTCTCCACCTGCTCCTCCCATCTAACTGTGGTCTTTATATTTTATATTACTTCTATGTTCAATTACTTTCACCCAAATGCAAAGTATCATTTCACAGAGGACAAAGTGTCTTCTGTATTTTACACAATATTAACCCCATTTTTAAACCCTCTGATCTACAGTCTGAGGAACCAGAAACTCAAAGCATCAGGTCTGAAATAAATCATGTTTTTGTATTATATTTAATTTGTTCTTTGGTGAAGGTTTTGGTTTGGTTAAAGAAAAACCCATTTGGGAAAAATAACAGAAATTGCCAAAACCCAGCATGCGTTAGTTTGAAGGCTTGAGCAATCATAAATAAATCTAAAAATTCCATCAAAAAACATGAGGTCCAAAGCTTTCTCCACCTGCTCCTCCCATCTAACTGTGGTCTTTATATTTTATATTACTTCTATGTTCAATTACTTTCACCCAAATGCAAAGTATCATTTCACAGAGGACAAAGTGTCTTCTGTATTTTACACAATATTAACCCCATTTTTAAACCCTCTGATCTACAGTCTGAGGAACCAGAAACTCAAAGCATCAGGTCTGAAATAAATCATGTTTTTGTATTATATTTAATTTGTTCTTTGGTGAAGGTTTTGGTTTGGTTAAAGAAAAATCCATTTTGGAAAAATAACAGAAATTGCTAAAACCCAGTGTGCGTTAGTTTGAAGGCTCGAGCAATCATAAATAGACCCTTTTTTTTCTTGGAAGTGGTTGCCAACCATGAGTATGGACTGGTCCTGGGTGGTTTTAGCTGTATATGCTCAGTGATAGTCATTACATTTAAAAGAAGATTAATCACCATTGGTCGTAATGTAACCAAATGGCATAGCGTCAAGTGCCTTGTCATTCTATCTAGTTCCTTGCAACCAATAGCAAGTCACATATTATTGCAGCTCCTCAGCCACCAATGCCCTTATCTGTGGAAATCAAGATAAGTTATTGTGGTTGAATGTATAATTCAATGGAATCTAAATCCACGTAAGTTAAATCAGAAAATGTTTAATATAAAATCATGTGCTTGAGGATTGGAAGGTTTAGAAGAAAGACGTTTTCAAGCAGAGTTATGCTCTGAGATCACAAAAGAAACCTTGAAATAAGAGGTAAGGATTGTTTTATTGAATGGTTCCAAATGTATCATGAAAGCAAATTCTGGTTAAAAAACACAAATTTTGGATATTTATATAGTAAAGAACCACACTCAAATGTAGAAAATCCAGCATCTGAAAGCTTGAGAGGTCAAAGGGAGCTGTCAATGTTATATTTAGTCAATTTGAGTTTTTCTAAATTGTTGATCTATTGAAAAGCATGAGTAAGCCATGAATTCAAAGTAGGTATGTTTTTGTTTTTTTCAGGGTTTTATTCAATCACTGATTTTTTAATAAATATGGTAACATTCATTTTTTTTTGTTAAATTCAAGGTTTTTCCAAGTAGAAAGGAATACTACAATTACACAAATATGAATTTTGCAATATAGGTCTTCCTTTATGTTACTGTGGAAAATATCAGTTTAGAGGGCTAAGGCCCTGATGTCAGCACTTGGTTTTATGTATTATAACTGTCATGTTATTGGATATTTTTATAGGCAGTGCCCGAGTGGGATGGAAAACCAAACAACCGTATATGTTTTGGTTCTCACTGGTCTGTCTGATGTTCCAAGTCTTCAACTCCCTCTGTTCCTGGTGTTTCTCCTCATCTACCTTATGACTCTAACTATGAACCTTCTCATCCTTCTCCTGATCTTCACTGATTCCCATCTTCACACCCCCATGTACTTCTTCCTTGGAACCCTGGCATGTCTGGATATGAGCTACTCCTCAGTCACTGCCCCAAGAATGCTCTTTGATTTACTCACAGGTAGAAGGGTCATTTCTGTGCAAGACTGTATAACTCAGATCTACTTCTTCCTTTTTTTCATTGCATCAGAGCTTATAGTGCTGGCAGTGATGTCCTGTGACAGATACATTGCTATCTGCCGCCCTCTTCACTACATGCAGATAATGACCTGGAAAGTTTGTGTTCAGCTTGTATTAATCACATTGGTTTTTGGTGCAGTATATTCCCTGACGCACACTCTATTATTAACTAAATTGACCTTTTGCAGCTTGAATACTTTGCAAAGTTTCTTTTGTGACCTGCCCCAGTTGCTTCAGATCTCCTGTAGTGAAACGTTCATCAATGTATTGATTATATTAGTTTCTGGGATATTGTATGGATTTATCATTTTCGGTGTCACTTTTTACCCATATATCTCTATAATCACCACTGTTCTAAAAATTCCATCAAAAACCACAAGATCCAAAGCTTTCTCCACCTGCTCCTCCCATCTAACTGTGGTCTTTATATTTTATATTACTTCTATGTTCAATTACTTTCACCCAAATGCAAAGTATCATTTCACAAAGGACAAAGTTGCTTCTGTATTTTATGCTACATTAACCCCATTTTTAAACCCTCTGATCTACAGTCTGAGGAACCAGGAACTCAAAGCATCACTAAGAAAAAATTTACACAGATACAAATTCATGTAATGCATGAGAGTACTGCAGAGTACCAATTTTGAAGCCCAGACCCAACTTCCAACTATTTTTATCCACTTGGACCTGCTACCCAACCCAACCCACAATTGTTTAACCCACAACCTGACCTATTACCCACTGACCACTGTTATATTGGAAGTGCTGTTGCTGCAAACAGAAAATGACAGGGGCAAAAACAGGGAAAATACGGTTAAATTGCTATATGAGACCCTGACCTGACCCAAAGAATTGCTGAACAGCTTTTGCAACACATACCAGCAACTGGCAGGTTACCCATTTTTTTGCAGGTAACCCGTGGGTACTGACCCACAGCAGGACTTGACGAATCATATAATTATGCCCCAAAGCAAAACATTCTGCAATATGTAATGCTAACTATTTAAGTAAATGTGTTTCTCTACAGGGCATTAATGGAACAAATGAAGGATTTTGGAGGGCGATGTAGCCTTAAATTGTTAAGACTATGGAGAAGGCCAGAAAGGGGCCCCAGTCAAGAGTCAGGGGCCATAAATTGAGGGTTAGGGGCCATGACAAGGTTAGGAAAGGACCAGGGGGAAGTTTTAAGTCTAAAGATTGTGGGTAATGTAGTCCAGCAGTATGATTGGCTGGGGGGTGGAAGTCAGGATTTAAACAGGGTTGATCCAGGGACTGGTCCGATTGCCATCTTGGAGTCAGGAAGGAATTGGGCAAATTATAGAGGCTTCAGATGGGGTTTTTTGCCTTCCTCTGGATCAACTAGCAGTTAGGCTGGTTATATATAGGCATTATGGTTGAACTTGATGGACGTACGTCTTTTTTCAACCTACTTACTATGTTACTATGTTACTATGTTACCTTAGCAGCTCCCACCATCCCTCCCCAGTTAACAAAGCAATAGAGTTATGCTAGTAAGGAGGTAGGTAGGGGGACGGAAGTCACAGCCAAGGACATTATTGCCAAATGGGATTCAAGGAGGTGGAAGGTTAGGGCTGAGGCTAGAGATTACGGCCATTGGTAAATGGGGGTTTGGTGGTTACAGAAAGGGGATCTGATTGCTGGTGGGGGCAGGTATAGCAGCTTCTTGTTATTAAGTTATTAGGTTATTTAATGATTTTAAATGATTTTATGTGGGCACCTTAGATTTTGTAACCTGGCGCTAAAAGTTCATGGTGGGTATATAAAATGGTGGGTATATAGTCCAGGCTTTTTTCCCCCACCTTCTTAAGCAGACATTGGCCAAAAGATCCCAGTTACAGGCAAGTTTATCAACAGTGATTTTTGTGGTTTTAAAGACACAAATGCCAAGTCATTTTTTTTAAAACTGCCAATGAGGAAAAGCACGAATGAATATAGCGATAAAAGTAATCCACAAAAAAACCAAAATCTACAAAAAACTGAAAACCTTTAATACCATGAAACCAAGAGAGAACTTTCAGTTGGATAAAGTACAGCTCCCATTGACTTCTACATGACCTCAACAGCTTCAAAATGGCCAACTTATTCTTTCCTGGATTTATTATTTAATAAGTCACTATTTTTCTTTGTAGCTCTAAAAAAACACTTATCGTAATAAATTAAAAACCACAGCCTTTAGTAAATAGGGCCCTTGATCTCATGACTATGTTTAGTGCAATAATATATTCAATTTATCATTTCATCAGAAGTCTTTGGAGTTCACATGCTTATTGAAATGTATATCTGTCAATGTTGATTAGTTTTTATCTTTAGTAAAAAGTTTACCCGAATTGGCCAAGCAGTAGTCAATGAAGGAACCAAGGGACATTGGATTTGCTAGATCTCTATAGACTGCAGTGAATGCATTTGAGGATTATAATTAATCACTAGAGAGCAATCGGATGGTTTATTTAGGAACATCTTTTCTGAAACTGAGGTTGCTCGGCCTTCCATGTAGAACATGTCACAATGCATTGCTTTGTATAGCGGTAAGTCTCGGTTTCACCAACAAACCAACCAAAAATATGGGCTTTCCCCATCCTATGTTCTAGATTTTTAAATACCTTTTTAACCTGAGTGTCGTGAAGTGGAGAAACAGTTATCAACAAAAACTCTTTACCCCGATGAAACTGAACAGGGTTGTGCAATATATGTTTGGGGACTTTTTGGAAGAATAAACATTTTAGAAAATGTATCTTCTATGTAAGGTGTACAATTTGGTTTTTCAACTAAGATCCCAACTAAGAGACAAATACTTCAGGGAGATCTTCTCACAACTTTATAGGTTTCACTGTAAAACATATTCTTACATATTAAGACTGAACCTTTTTTTGTTATCTCTTTGGATTCCCTTGATCTGTTGGAAAGATCTACCTATACTTAAGGTATCAGAGAGTTTATTGTGAGGTCCCATTACCTATCTATACATTTATTCTCCTACTTAAACATTCCCACTTTGGGACTTACTTTCCCATACCCTTCCATACACCTTAACCAGCTTAGTCACTCTTGATTGGACTCTATCCTAACCCTTGATTGAGGAGTGAAGACCAAAACTGCATTGCATTTTGTAGATATGGCCTTACCAGTTATTTGCAAAGGGAAAGACTTACACTCTCTTATCCCAAATATATACACACTTTAATCAAGCTCAAAAACCTTGCTGGCCATTGCTGCTACTGACTGACAGTTGTTTGCTACAGCAAGTTTATTATTCAGATGTACCCCTAGAATCTGCCTTAGTCCCAAGAAGTGTATAAAATTAAATATTGTATATCATAATTGCTAAATACAATTGTTTTTGCTTTTCATGTATTATCATTATTATGTGACTGTTCATCCTTATATGCATTACCAAAGTGAGATGGAAAACCAAACAATAGTGTATGTGTTGTTTCTCGCTGGTCTGTCTGATCTTCCGAGTCTTCAGCTTCCTCTGTTCCTGGTGTTTCTCCTGATCTACCTTATGACTCTGACTGGGAACCTTCTCATCCTTCTCCTGATCTTCACTGATTCCCATCTTCACACCCCCATGTACTTCTTCCTTGGAACCTTGGCATGTCTGGATATGAGTTACTCCTCAGTCACTGTCCCAAGAATGCTCTTTGATTTACACACAGGTAGAAGGAACATTTCTGTACCAGCTTGTATAACTCAGTTCTACTTTTTCCTCTTTTTTGATGTATCAGAGATGTCTGTGCTGGCAGTGATGTCCTATGATAGATACATTGCTATCTGCCGCTCCCTTCACTACATGCAGATAATGAGCTGGAAAGTTTGCTTTCAGTTTGTATTAGGCCTGTTGATTTTTTGTGCAGTAAATTCCATGGTGCACACATTTTTTTTAACGAAACTGACCTTCTGCAGGCCTGATGCTTTGCAAAGTTTCTTTTGTGACCTGCCCCAGTTGCTTCAGGTCTCCTGTAGTGACACATTCATCAATGTATTGCTTATATTTCTCTGTGGAATACTGTTCGGTGCTATCATTTTAGGGGTCACCCTTTATCCTTATATCACTATAATCAGAACTGTACTGAAAATTCCATCAAAGCAGATGAGATCCAAAGCTTTCTCCACCTGCTTCGCTCATCTAAATGTGGCCTTTTTATTTTACACTACTAGTTTCCTCAACTACTTTCGCACAAATGCAAATGGTCAACATATGGAGGACAAAATAGCATCTGTATTTTATGCAATATTTACTCCATTTTTAAATCCTCTGATCTACAGTCTGAGGAACCAGGAGCTCAAAATATCCTTAAAAAAAACTTTACAGAAAATGAAATTCCTTGGATAGACTGGAAGAATAAATGACATTGAACAACATCAAAAATCTATTCTATACCAAGCAGTGTCAGACTGGATTGATGGGGCACCAGGAGAAACCCCTGGCCCCTCTGGACCCTATTTGTCCAGTCCTGCCAGGGGCTACTTTGCAGCAGTAGCAGGCAGCAGCATGGCATGGGTCGAAATTTGAAGTTGGGAAGGTGGATGCTGTGCGGAGGTACCTGTTGGGGATGGGGGTTTGTTTAGGGGATTGAAGACAATGTGGGGTGGGCCGTTAATTTGGCAGCTCTAGTGGCCAACATACACCCCAGTCCAGCACAATTATGTGGAAGTGCAAGGACCGGATTCAAAAAGGCATCTCACTGTTTTCACAGGTCTGATCATTTTTCTGTAGTTTCTCAAATTTTTTGGCGAAATGGGACAGCTTCATTCAACTCTACAACTCTACAAAACTCTACAAAAAATTTTTTATTAAATGAATGAATGAAAGTCTCTGACATCCAAAAAAATACCATGAAACCAAGAAAGAACTTCCAGTTGGATAAAGGACAGCTCCCATTGACTTCTACATGACCTCAACAGCTCTAAAATGGGCAAGTTATTCTTTCATGGATTTTTTATTTAATAAATCACTGTTTTCTTCTTTGTAGCTCTAAAAAAACGACATATCATGAAAAATTAGAAACTACAACTGTTAGTAAATAGGGCCCTTGATCTCATGACTATGTTCAGTGCAATAATATATTCAATTTAACATTTTGTCAGAAGTCTTTGGAGTTCACATGCTTATTGAAATGTATATCTGTCAATGTTGATTAGTTTTTAAGTTTGGTAAAAAATTTACCCAAATTGGCCAAGCAGTAGTCAATGAAGGAACCAAGGGACATTGGATTTGCTAGATCTCTATAGACTACAGTGAATGCATTTCAGGATTATAATTAATCACTAGAGAGCAATCGGATGGTTTATTTAGGAACATCTTTTCTGAAACTGAGGTTGCTCGGCCTTCCATGTAGAACATGTCACAATGCATTGCTTTGTATAGCGGTAAGTCTCAGTTTCACCAACAAACCAACCAAAAATATGGGCTTTCCCCATCCAATGTTCTAGATTTTTAAATACCTTCCAACCTGAGCGTCGTGAATTGGAGAAACAGTTATCAACAAAATCTCTTTACCCCGATACAACTGAACAGGGTTGTGCAATATATGTTTGGGGACTTTTTGGAAGAATGAACATTTCAGAAAATGTATCTTCTATATAAAGTGTACAATTTGGTTTTAAAGTTTAATTAGCAAATGTACTGTTCTATTTACCGGTGGGCAATGTGTTTGTAAGCTGCAGTGCCTTTATTTTATGACACAATCATGGTTATTTTAAGGAGATACCTTTCTCAATCTGTTTCCAAATGTTTGTAATAAAATTGGATATTCTTTTTATGTTATTCATTCACACTGTGCAAAACATTTTCCATCTTACCCAGTTGCTATACATACATACATTATACTGCCCTGAGCAGAGCACCACAGTACTCCAGAAAGCTCTGAATTATGGGAAGACCCATATAGACTTATCCCATAGACTCCATTTTAATATAATAATTCAAATTTTAAAAAAAATGTATTTCCTTTTCTCAACTAAGATCCCAACTAAGATATCAATAATTCAGGGAGATCTTCTCACAACTTTAAAGGTCTCACTGTAAAAGATATTATTACAAATCAAGATTGAACCCCTTTTCTTGTCTCATTAGACTCCCTTGATCTGTTGGAAAGATCTACCTATTCTTAAGGTATCAGAGAGTTTATTGTATTGTCCCCTTACATACAGTTTTTATACATTTATTTTCCTGATTAAACATTCCCAGTTTGAGACACACTTCTCCATACCCTTCCATACACCTTAACCAGCTTGGACTCTATTTATTTTAATAATATACAGTTTGGGGAGTGAAGACCAAAACTGCATTGCATTTTGTAGATATGGCCTTACCAAATATTTGTAAAGGGAAAGACTTACTCTCTCTTCTCCCGAATCTATACGCCCTTTAATACAGCTTACAGCTGCTACTGACTGGCACTGTTTGCTACAGCAAGTTTATTATTCAGATGTACCCCTAGAATCTGCCTTAGTCCCAAGGGTATAAGTAGTTTACCATTTTTAAATTATGTACTGTATAAAGATGGCCCATTATGGATGGGATTAATTGGCCTTGAGAAAATTAAATATCATATACCATAACCACTCAATCAATGGTTTTGCTTTTAATGTATTATCATTATTATGTGATTGTTCATCCTTATATGCATTACCAAAGTGAGATGGAAAACCAAACAATAGTGTATGTGTTGGTTCTTGCTGGTCTGTCTGATCTTCCGAGTCTTCAGCTTCCTCTGTTCCTGGTGTTTCTCCTCATCTATCTTATAACTCTGACTGGGAACCTTCTCATCCTTCTCCTGATCTTCACTGATTCCCATCTTCACACCCCCATGTACTTCTTCCTTGGAACCCTGGCATGTCTGGATATGAGTTACTCTTCAGTCACTGCCCCAAGAATGCTCTTTGATTTACTCACAGGTATAAGGATCATTTCTGTACCAGCTTGTTTAACTCAGTTCTACTTTTTCCTCTTTTTTGATGTATCAGAGATGTCTCTACTGGCAGTGATGTCCTATGACAGATACATTGCCATCTGCCTCCCTCTTCACTACATGCAGATAATGAATCGGAAAGTTTGCTTTCAGTTTGTATTAGGCCTGTTGATTTTTTGTGCAGTAAATTCCATGGTGCAAACACTTTTTTTAACTAAATTGACATTTTGCAGTTCTGTTGCTTTGCAAAGTTTCTTTTGTGACATGCCCCAGTTGCTTCAGGTCTCCTGTAGTGACATATTCATCAATGTATTGCTTATATTTCTCTGTGGAATACTGTTCGGTGGTATTGTTTCAGGGGTCACCCTTTATCCCTATATAACTATAATCAGAACTGTAATTAAAACTCCATCGAAGCAGATGAGATCCAAAGCTTTCTCCACCTGCTCCTCCCATCTAACTGTCGTCTCTATATTTTACTCCACTACTTTCTTCAACTACTTTCACACAAATGCAAATCATCAACATATGGATGACAAAATAGCATCTGTATTTTATGCAATATTAACCCCCTTTTTAAATCCTCTGATCTACAGTCTGAGGAACCAGGAACTCAAAATATCCTTAAAAAAAACTTTACAGAAAATGAAAAATCTTTGGATAGACTGGAAGAATAAATGAATCAAGAATTTCACTGGTTTATATTCAAAATGCTGCCTTTCTCACAAAATTTATGCCAGGGTTCCCTAACTTTGCCCAATCTGTTACTGAGTGGCTTTGTATTCAGGGTTGGAAAAAGTGGGCGGAGCCACCAACAGCCAATTCCATTTCTTTGATTGATTTTTGTGGGGAAACCTCTGCCATTCTCACACATTTAATGCCAGAGTCCCCAAACTTGTTACAGTTAGTCACTGGGGGACTAAGGTTAAAGGTTAGAAAAAGTGAGTTGAGCCACCAACAGCCATTAAATTTCATTGACATATTTAAATTGATGCTATTATTTAAGTATTAATTCCAAGGTTGTTAAAAGTTAATCACTAGGTATTTGCAGTTCAAAGATAGAAAAATTGGGCGGAGACACCAACAGCCAATCACATTTTGCCTATTGACTTTCAAAGGTAGTCAAAATTTGTCATAAAAAAAATTGCCACATGTCAAAAAAAGCCGCGTTTGCCTCAAATTGGGCGCTGTCATGTTAAAAAAAGTTGTGCGTACCAAAAAAGTCACTACACCCGCATTTTACAAAAGATTAAAATGGGACGTTCATGGTGGGTATATAAAATGGTGGGTATATAAAATTGTGGGTATATAGTCCAGGCTTTTTCCCCCCACCCTCTAGAGCAGACATTGTCCAAAAGATCCCAGTTACAGTGATTTTCATGGTTTTAAAGACACAAATGCCAAGAAATTTATTAAAACTGCCATTTAGGAAAAGCATGAATGAAAAAAGTGACAAAAGTAATCCATGAAAAATTCGAAATCTACAAAAAATTATTGTTTTTTTTAATGAAAGTGTCTGAAATCCATAAAAACTTTAAGAAACCAAGAAAGAACTTCGAGTTGGATAAAGGTCAGCTCCCATTGACTTCTACATGACCTCAACAGCTTTAAAATGGGCAACTTATTCTTTCATGGATTTTTTATTTAATAACTCACTATTTTTCTTTGTAGCTCTAAAATACAACATATTGTAAAAAAATAAAAACCATAACCGTTAGTAAATAGGGCCCTTAATCTCATGACTATGTTCAGTGCAATAATATATTCAATTTATCAGAAGTCTTTGGAGTTCACATGCTTATTGAAATGTATATCTGTCAATGTTGATTAGTTTTTATCTTTAGTAAAAAGTTTACCCGAATTGGCCAAGCAGTAGTCAATGAAGGAACCAAGGGACATTGGATTTGCTAGATCTCTATAGACTGCAGTGAATGCATTTCAGAATTATAATTAATCACTAGAGAGCAATCGGATGGTTTATTTAGGAACATCTTTTCTGAAACTGAGGTTGCCCGGCCTTCCATGTAGAACATGTCACAATGCATTGCTTTGTATAGCGGTAAGTCTCAGTTTTACCAACAAACCAACCAAAAATATGGGCTTTCCCCATCCAATGTTCTAGATTTTTAAATACCTTCCAACCTGAGCGTCGTGAAGTGGAGAAACGGTTATCAACAAAATCTCTTTACCCCGATGCAACTGAACAGGGTTGTGCAATATATGTTTGGGGACTTTTTGGAAGAATGAACTTTGGTTCTAAAGGTATTTGGTTTTAAAGGTAAATTAGGAAAGGTATTGTTCTATTTACCGGTGGCCAATGTGTTTGTAAGCTGCAGTAACTTTATTTTATGACACAATCATGGTTATTTTAAGGAGATACCTTTCTCAATCTGTTTCCAAATGTTTGTAATAAAATTGGATATTCTTTTTATGTTATTCATTCACACTGTGCAAAACATTTTCCTTCTTACCCAGTTGCTATACATACATACATTATAGTGCCCTGAGCAGAGCACCACAGTACTCCAGAAAGCTCTGAATTATGGGAAGGCCCATATAGACTTATATCCCCATTTTAATATAATAATTCAAATTTAGAAAAAAAATGTATTTCCTTTTTCTCAACTAAGATCCCAACTAAGATACAAGTAATTCAGGGAGATCTTTTTACAACATCACCGGTCTCAGCGTAAGAAATATTTTTACATCATCAAGACTGAACCTTTTTTCTTGTCATCTCATTGGATTCTCTTGATCTGTTGGAAAGATCTACCTATACTTAAGGTATCAGAGAGTTTATTGTGTGGCCCCCTTACATATTTATACATTTATTCTCATGTTTAAAGATTCCCAGTTTGGGACTTACTTCCCCATACCCTTCCATACACCTTAACCAGCTAAGTCACTCTTGTTTGGACTCTATCCTAACCCTTGATTGAGGAGTGAAGACCAAAACTGCATTGCATTTTTCCTTTACCAGTTCTTTGTAAAGGGAAAGACTTGCCCTCTCTTCTCTTGAATCTATACCCCCTTTAATACAGCTCAAAAACCTTGCTGCCCATTGCTGCTACTGACTGGAACTGTTTGCTACAGCAAGTTTCTTATTCAGATGTACCCCTAGAATCTGCCTTAGTCCCAAGCGTATAAGTAGTTTACCATTTTTAAATTATGTACTGTATAAAGATGGCCCATTATGGATGGAATTAATTGGCCTTGACTGAGAGAAAATTAAATATCATATACCATAACCACTCAATCAATGGTTTTGCTTTTAATGTATTATCATTATTATGTGATTGTTCATCCTTATATGCATTACCAAAGTGAGATGGAAAACCAGACAATAGTGTATGTGTTGGTTCTCGCTGGTCTGTCTGATCTTCCGAGTCTTCAGCTTCCTCTGTTCCTGGTGTTTCTCCTCATCTATCTTATAACTCTGACTGGGAACCTTCTCATCCTTCTCCTGATCTTCACTGATTCCCATCTTCACACCCCCATGTACTTCTTCCTTGCAACCCTGGCATGTCTGGATATGGGCTACTCCTCAACCACTGTCCCAAGAATGCTCTTTGATTTACTCAGTGATATAAGGGTCATTTCTGTACCAGCTTGTATAACTCAGTTCTACTTTTTCCTCTTTTTTGATGTATCAGAGATGTTTGTGCTGTCGGTTATGTCCTATGACAGATACATTGCTATCTGCCGCCCTCTTCACTATATGCAGATAATGACCTGGAAAGTTTGCTTTCAGTGTGTATTAGGCCTGTTGATTTTTTGTGCAGTATATTCCTTGATGCACACACTTTTTTTAACTAAATTGACATTTTGCAGTTCTGTTGTTTTGCAAAGTTTCTTTTGTGACCTGCCCCAGTTGCTCGAAGCCTCCTGTAGTGACACATTCATTAATGTATTGCTTATATTTCTTTGTGGAATACTGTTCGGTGGTATCATTTTTGGGGTCACTTTTTATCCTTATTTTACTATAATCAGAACTGTACTGAGAATTCCATCAACTCAGATGAGATCCAAAGCTTTCTCCACCTGCTTTGCTCATCTAAATGTGGCCTTTTTATTTTACAGTACTACCTTATTCAACTACTTTCGCACAAATGCAAATGATCAACATATGGATGGCAAAATAGCATCTGTATTTTATGCAATATTAACCCCCTTTTTAAATCCTCTGATCTACAGTCTGAGGAACCAGGAGCTCAAAATATCCGTAAAAAAAGCTTTACAGAAAATGAAATTGCTTGGATAGACTGGAAGAATAAATGACATTAAACAACATCAAAATTCCATCTGATTATTTAGGTGCAAGTCTGCGGTGTCTATTAACACTGCCCTTAGTGGGAACCTTGGAGCTTCTGCCACCACCACCGGTGGTGGTATCTTTAGGGTTCTCCTGTGTCAATACACACTTGCCACAATTCCACATGCTGAGCAGTGTCAGACTGGACTCGTGGGGCACCAGGAGAAAACCCGGTGGTCCTTGGCCCTTCTGGGCCCTATTAGTCTAGTCCTGCCAGGGGATACTGGAGCGGGCAGCACCATGGCATGGGTAGAAGTTTGAAATTTGGAAGGATGCTGTGCGGACGTACATGTTCGGGATGGGGGTTTGTTTAGGGGATTGAAGACAATGTGGGGCCTCCCTGGCTTGGGTGGTGGACCATTAACTTGGATGCCCAAGTAGATAACACACAACCTGAATCAAAAAAGGCATCCCACTATACCAATTGATATATATGAGGAGAGGCTGCCCACATGAATTTGAAAAGGTTTGGGGTCCATGAATAGAAGTTGAAGACATACCTTAATCCAGCCCAGCTTAGGCCGTTCCTCCTCACTTTTTCCCCCGTATACCCAAAAGCATGAATCTTGCCCCGCCAACCCTATTTTGATGATACCTATGTACTTTAATGTTTATACTGCTAATGATAAAATGACTCAGGTTGGATCTACTCGATATTAAGTTTATTTGTTCTCTGTTTTTGATGTTTTGTTTTTTTTTAATATACACACATAAGTGCAATATGATGCACCTGTAATACAGATTCCTTCAATAAAAAGAATTCTAAAACAAATGTGGAATTGCAAGGAGCGGCTTTAGACGTAAGTATCTTAGTCTCTTTAATGGATGATTTCAACAACAATGTCCATTCTTGCTCAATCACAGCTGTGGGTGTGGTCTAAAAAAAGCCTTAATTTATTGAAATATTAAGCTAGTTAGAATTATATATTAATTACTTTCTTTAAATATTAACATTAAGGTTTTTTTAAGGTTTGAAAAAGTCGGTGGAGACACCAACAGCCAATCAGAATTTACCTATTGAAGTTTTTTGCTGCCATTCTTATACTATTTACACCAGGGTCCCCAAACTTTGGAGTGACAATAATTCAAAATTTTCAAAAAAAAGTGGGTGGAGCCACAGGCAACCAATCAGATTTATTTCATAAAATGGGGAAATTTAAAGTGCTGCCATTCTTATACCAGTGTGTCAAAACTGGGGGACTAAGGTTAAAGGTTAGAAAAAGTGGGCAGAGCCACCAACAGCCAATCAGATTTCACTAATTGAATTTCACTGGTTTATATTCAAAATGCTGCCTTTCTCACACTATTTATGCCAGGATACCCAAACTTTTCCCAATCTGTCACTGAGTGACTACATATTCAGGGTTGGAAAAAGAGAGACACCAACAGCCAATCACATTTCTTTTGTGGGGAAACACTTGCCATTCTCACAAATTTAATGCAAGAGTCACCAAATGTGTTACACTTGTTCACTGGGGACTAAGGTTAAAGGTTAGAAAAAGTGAGTTGAGCCACCAACAGCCATTAAATTTCATTGGCTTTTATTTAAACTGATGCTATTATTTAAGTATTAATTCCAAGGTTGTTAAAAGTTAGTCACTGGGTATTTGCAGTTCAAACTTAGAAAAACTGGGCAGAGACACCAACAGCCAATCACATTCCACCTTTTGACTTTCAGTGGTAGTGAAAATTTGCCACAAAAAAAATTGCTGCATGTAAAAAAAAAGCCGCGTTTGCCTCAAATTGGGCGCTGTCGCATTAAAAAAAGTTGTGTGTACCAAAAAAGTCACTACCCGCGTTTTACAAAAGAGTAAAATGGGAAGTTCATGGTGAGTATATAAAATATATATATAGTCCAGGCTTTTTTCCCCCAACCTCCTGAGCAGACATTGGCTCAAAGATCCCAGTTACAGTGATTTTTGTGGTTTTAAAGACACAAATGCCCCATAATTTATTAAAACTGCCATTTAGGAAAAGCATGAATGAAAAAAGTGACAAAAGTAATCCATGAAAAATTCGAAATCTACAAAAAATTGTTGTTTTTTTTAATGAAAGTGTCTGAAATCCAAAAAAAGAAACCAAGAAAGAACTTCCAGTTGGAAAAAGGTCAGCTCCTATTGACTTCTACATGTAATAAAAAAGAACTTACCAGCGCGGCGGGGACGCCCGCCGCACCGGTCTCTCTCTAAGCCGGCTCCTTCATAGTGTGCGAGCGCGCGCACTTCCGCATAGTTAAAGGCGCAGGCGCGCTGACGGATGACGTCATGACGCATGGCGTATGACGTCAGCGCGCAATGGCGCCAAATTTGAATTATTTAAAGGGCTTTTCCCCGACCTAGCCTGCCTGACGACGACCTTGTTTAACCCTATTTGTACCGTGATCTTCGGCCTAACTGACTTTCTACAGTCGTGCCCCATTGCTAGCCAGAACTCCTGCTTTGCACCTCTCGTATAAGTCCAGGTGGCATCCAAGTAGCGGAGGGCTCCTCCCGAAGCCAAAGGCGGTCACGCTACTGGTGAAGCACGAGCTGAGACCAGGGTGCTTGGCACTAGTTCTGGTATTGGGTGCCGACCGTGACATTATCACGGGCCATGGAGGACCAAGATCACGTTGAGTCCGCTGCTGCTCCTCCCACTCCTTCTGCTACTACTGAAGCACTTCTTACTGCCCTGCTACAGCGCTTGGAGGATCAGGAGCAAAAGCAGAATTATCTCCTGCAGGGTTTCCACAATCTAACCCGCCAGCTGGAGACTACGCAATCTCCGCAGCAGCAACCTGTCCCTAGTTTTTCCCCTTCTGTGGGGGCATCTGCTATGGGAAGTAACACCTATAGGCCCCAGGAGCCTAAGATTGCATTCCCCGAGAAATTCTCTGGGGACAGGTCAAAGTTTTTTGTCTTAAAAGAGGCGTGTAAACTATATCTTAGCTTTTCCCTCATTCTTTCCCTTCTGGTGTGGAAAAAGTAAAATTTGTTATGACCCTTCTAGTAGGGGATCCCCAAGTTTGGGCCCTTAGACTGCCTCCCTCTGATCCTGCCCGTTTTTCCCTCGATGTATTCTTTGATACTATGGCAGTTCTTTAAGATGACCCGGATCGTGCATCATCAGCCGATTCGGCGATTCGTAATCTGCGCCAAGGGAGACGGGATACAGAGATATACTGCACAGAGTTCCGCCGGTGGGCAGGAGAAACCGAGTGGAACGATGCGGCCCTGCGCAGTCAGTTCCGTATCGGGCTATCCGACTCTATTAAAGATAGCTTGGTGAATTACCCCTTGTCGTCCAGTCTGGATGATCTCATGTCCCTAGCCATCCAGATTGATAGGAGACAAAGGGAAAGAAGGAGTGAAAGGGGTCATACTAATTACTCTGGGGCTACTTATGTAAGACCTGACTTAGTGACCAATGTTAAGTCTTCGGCTTCCCCTGTGTCTCCACCTCAGGAGGAGCCTATGCAACTAGGCCTATGCCATCTCTCTCCTGAGGAAAAGACACGCAGGCGGACCTTTGGGTTATGTATATATTGTGGGGACAAGGGTCATTTTCTCAAACAATGCACCAAGAGGCCGGGAAACGCCCAAGCCTAAATGAAGAAGGGGAGCTTCATTTGGGTGCAGGCGTTTCCTCTCCCCAATTTGCCTCCAAGGTTCAGCTACCGGTCAAACTGTCTTGGCCTACGGGCTCCATTAACTTGTCCGCTTTCGTGGACTCTGGGGCAGAGGGTAACTTTATTGAGGCCACGTTGGCTGCTAAACATGGCATTCCTGTGGTCCCTCTAAGTGTTCCCATGAGGTTATTAACGGTGGACAAAAGACCTTTAGGGTCTGGTGTAGTAAATAAGAAAACTGTATCTTTATCCTTATGTGTGAACAATTTCTATGTTGAAGAGATGTTTTTTCTAAAAAAGCTGCCGAGACCCTACCTCCACACAGACGGTATGACTGTCCCATTGATCTGGTTCCAGGTGCTTCCCCTCCTTGTGGTCGTACTTATCCTCTTTCCCTACCTGAATCCCAGTCTATGAGGGAGTATATCCAAGAAAATCTCGAAAGGGGTTTTATCCGGCCCTCTAGCTCTTCTGCAGGTGCGGGGTTTTTCTTTGTGGGTAAGAAGGATGGTGGTCTTCGTCCCTGTATTGACTACAGAGGTCTAAATAAGGTCACTGTGAAAAACCGCTACCCCCTTCCTCTCATTTCCGAATTATTTGACCAGGTCAAAGGCGCCAAAGTTTTTACCAAACTTGATCTCAGGGGTGCATACAACCTCATTCGTATTAGAGAGGGAGATGAGTGGAAGACTGCTTTTAACACCAGGGACGGCCACTACGAGTATTTAGTAATGCCCTTTGGGCTCTGTAACGCCCCTGCAGATTTTCAAGAATTTGTCAATGATATCTTTCGTGACTTGTTGGGGGTATCCGTAGTGGTCTACCTAGACGATATTCTAATTTTCTCTTCTAATATAGTTGAACATCGTAATCATGTTTGTGAGGTCCTAAAGAGACTAAGAGAGAATAATTTGTATGCGAAACTAGAGAAATGTACCTTTGAAGTCTCTTCTATCCAGTTTTTGGGGTTCATTATTACCAGCAAGGGTCTAGAAATGGATCCAGGTAAGGTGAAAGCTGTCCTGGATTGGGCACAACCTCTTTCTTTACGTGCAGTGCAAAGGTTTCTTGGTTTCGCTAATTATTATCGTCAATTTATTAAAAAATTTTCTCTTATTGTAGCCCCTATCACGAATTTAACTAAGAAGGGCGCTGATCCCAGCTTGTGGTCTCCTGAGGCCGTACAAGCTTTTGAAACTCTCAAGAAAGAGTTCAGTTCTGCCTCTTTCCTTAAATACCCCGATTCTGCACTCCCGTTCATTGTAGAGGTAGATGCCTCTGAGGTGGGAGCTGGGGCGGTCTTTTCTCAGAGACACCCGATGACCAAGTTTCTACCCGCAGAGGTAAATTATGATATAGGGAACAGGGAGTTGTTGGCGGTCAAATTAGCCTTTGAGGAATGGCGTCATCTTCTAGAGGGGGCCAAGCATCCGGTGATGGTCTATACTGACCATAAGAATTTGCTTTATATTGAGTCCGCTAAACGCTTGAACCCAAGACAAGCCAGATGGGCTTTATTCTTTTCAAAGTTCAATTTTGTCATTACTTTTAGGCCTGGTTCAAAAAATGTCAAGGCTGATGCACTCTCTAGGAGTTTCAATTCGGTTTCCTCCGACCCTAGTGAATGTACTCCCATCATTCCCAGGGAGATTGTTGTTGCAACCTTAGAGTCCGATCTCTCTTCCCTATTGTCCCCTTTACAATCCTCTGCCCCTGTTGAAACCCCATCAGGTAAATAGTTTGTTCCTGAAGAACTTAGGGAACAAGTTTTGAGAGAGGTTCATGATTCCAAAGTAGCAGGTCATCCAGGTATCGCTAAGACCATTTCTTTATTGTCCCGTCATGTTTGGTGGCCTAACTTTAAATTGGACGCTAAGACTTTTGTCAACTCCTGTGCAGTCTGCCAACGCTCTAAGTCATCTCATCATCTGTCCCAGGGTCTGTTAAATCCCTTACCCATCCCAGTAAAACCATGGTCTCACATTTCTATGGATTTTATTGTGGAGTTACCTCCTTCCCAGGGTAAGACTGTGATTTGAGTGGTGGTCGATAGGTTCAGTAAGATGGCTCATTTTATGCCACTTCCACATCTCCCTTCTGCTAAGGTTTTGGCTGACTTATTCATTACACATATTTTTAAAATTTATGGGTTTCCAGAAAATATTGTTTCTGACAGGGGGGTTCAGTTTGTTTCTAAGTTTTGGCGTGCTCTCTGTTCTTTGGTTGGTACAGAATTGTCTTTTTCCTCTGCCTATCACCCCCAAACTAATGGTCAAACCGAAAGGGTAAACCAGTCCCTCGAGCAGTATCTCAGGTGCTATGTATCCGATAATCAGTCCACATGGTCCGAACTGCTTCCGTGGGCAGAATTTGCGTACAATAATGCTACCCATTCCTCCTCAGGGAGGTCTCCGTTTTTTGTCGTTTATGGTTTGCACCCCAAAGCATTTTCTTTTTCTGGCTCTAATTCCCCGGTACCCTCTGCCAATTCCTCTGTCTTAAAATTTTCTGAAATATGGTCATCAGTTCATGATTCTCTGTCTGCAGCTTCTCTAACCCAGAAAAGAGCTGCTGACAAATCCCGTAGGGAGGCTCCCCAGTACAAGGTAGGGGATTTGGTGTGGTTATCTACCAAAAATATTAAATTGAAGGTTCCCTCTCCCAAACTGGGTCCCAGGTTCATCGGTCCATATCCCATCATTGCTATAGTTAACCCTTCTTCTGTCCGTCTTCAGTTACCTCCTAATTTCAAGATTGCTAATACCTTTCATGTTTCTCTTCTAAAACCTGCTTCTAATACTCGTGGTCTGTCTGTTCCTCCCCCAGTGTTGGTTGAAGGTCAGCCTGAGTACGAGATCCAGGAGTTCCTCGATTCCCGCCTGGTGAGAGGTAAGTTACAATATCTCACCAGGTGGAAAGGCTTCGGTCCTGAGGAGAACTCCTGGGTTTCAGTGGATGACATCAAGGCTGATCGCCTCAGGAAGCAATTCCATTCAAGGTTTCCTGAAAAGCCTGGGGGTCCAGTGGCCCCCCCTAGAGAGGGGGGTAATGTAATAAAAAAGAACTTACCAGCGCGGCGGGGACGCCCGCCGCGCCGGTCTCTCTCTAAGCCGGCTCCTTCATAGTGTGCGAGCGCGCGCACTTCCGCATAGTTAAAGGCGCAGGCGCGCTGACGGATGACGTCATGACGCATGGTGCATGACGTCAGCGCGCAATGGCGCCAAATTTGAATTATTTAAAGGGCTTTTCTTTGTTACTCATTGCCTGTGATAGAGTTTGATTCTGGTGCCTTCCTGAGCCTGTTCCAGCTGTGTTTTTCTGTTTTTGACCCGGCCTGCTCCTGACTATTCTGATTATTCCATATCTGACCTCGGCTTGTACCTTGACTACGATTTCGTCTCATCCTGCTGTATTGATTACCCGGTTTGACCCTTGCCTGTCTGACTATCCTAGATTGCTGCCCGCCCCGACCTAGCCTGCCTGACGACGACCTTGTTTAACCCTATTTGTACCGTGATCTTCGGCCTAACTGACTTTCTACAGTCGTGCCCCATTGCTAGCCAGAACTCCTGCTTTGCACCTCTCGTATAAGTCCAGGTGGCATCCGAGTAGCGGAGGGCTCCTCCCGAAGCCAAAGGCGGTCACGCTACTGGTGAAGCACGAGCTGAGACCAGGGTGCTTGGCACTTGCTCTGGTATTGGGTGCCGACCGTGACACTACATGACCTCAACAGCTTTAAAATGGACAAGTTTTTTCTTTTCATGGATTTTTTATTTAATAAATCACTATTTTTCTTTGTAGCTCTAAAAAACAACTTATTGTAAAAAATTAAAAACCATAACCGTTAGTATTATGATCTCATGACTATGTTCAGTGCAATAATATATTCAATTTATCATTTATCAGAAGTCTTTGGATTTCACATGCTTATTGAAATGTATATCTGTCAATGCTGATTAGTTTTTATCTTTAGTAAAAAGTTTACCCGAATTGGCCAAGCAGTAGTCAATGAAGGAACCAAGGGACATTGGATTTGCTAGATCTCTATAGACTACAGTGAATGCATTTCAGGATTATAATTAATCACTAGAGAGCAATCGGATGGTTTATTTAGGAACAACTTTTCTGAAACTGAGGTTGCTCGGCCTTCCATGTAGAACATGTCACAATGCATTGCTTTGTATAGCGGTAAGTCTCAGTTTCACCAACAAACCAACCAAAAATATGGGCTTTCCCCATCCGATGTTCTAGATTTTTAAATACCTTCCAACCTGAGCATCGTGAACTGGAGAAACAGTTATCAACAAAAACTCTTTACCCCGATGCAACTGAACAGGGTTGTGCAATATATGTTTGGTGACTTTTTGGAAGAATGAACTTTGGTTCTAAAGGTATTTGGTTTTAAAGGTAAATTAGGAAAGGTATTGTTCTATTTACCGGTGGGCAATGTGTTTGTAAGCTGCAGTGCCTTTATTTTATGACACAATCATGGTTATTTTAAGCAGATACCTTTCTCAATCTGTTTCCAAATGTTTGTAATAAAATTGGATATTCTTTTTATGTTATTCATTCACACTGTGCAAAACATTTTCCTTCTTACCCAGTTGCTTTACATATATACATTATAGTGCCCTGAGCAGAGCACCACAGTACTCCGGAAAGCTCTGAATTATGGGAAGGCTCATATAGACTTATATCCCCATTTTAATATAATAATTCAAATTTGAAAAAAGTATTTCCTTTTTCTCAACTAAGATCCCAACTAAGAGACAAATAATTCAGGGAGATCTTCTCATAACTTCACAGGTCTCACTGTAAAACATATTTTTACATATCAAGACTGAACCTTTTTTCTTGTCATCTCATTGGATTCTCTTGATCTGTTGGAAAGATCTACCCATACTTAAGGTATCAGAGAGTTTATTGTGTGGCCCCCTTACATATTTATACATTTATTCTCATGTTTAAACATTCCAGTTTGGGACATACTCCCCCATACCCTTCCATACACCTTAACCAGCTAAGTCACTCTTGTTTGGACTCTATCCTAACCCTTGATTGAGGAGTGAAGACCAAAACTGCATTGCATTTTTCCTTTACCAGTTCTTTGTAAAGGGAAAGACTTGCCCTCTCTTCTCTTGAATCTATACCCCCTTTAATACAGCTCAAAAACCTTGCTGCCCATTGCTGCTACTGACTGGAACTGTTTGCTACAGCAAGTTTCTTATTCAGATGTACCCCTAGAATCTGCCTTAGTCCCAATAAGGGTATAAGTAGTTTACCATTTTTTAAAGTATGTATATAGATGGCACATCCTGGACGGAATTAATTGGCCTTGACTGAGAGAAAATTAAATACCATATACCATAACTGCTAAATACAATTGTTTTTGCTTTTAATGTATTATCATTGTTATGTGACTGTTCATCCGTATATGCATTACCAAAGTGAGATGGAAAACCAGACAACAGTGTATGTGTTGGTTCTCGCTGGTCTGTCTGATCTTCCGAGTCTTCAGCTTCCTCTGTTCCTGGTGTTTCTCCTCATCTACCTTATGACTCTGACTGGGAACCTTCTCATCCTTCTCCTGATCTTTACTGATTCCCATCTTCACACCCCCATGTACTTCTTCCTTGGAACCCTGGCATGTCTGGATATGAGTTACTCCTCAGTCACTGCCCCAAGAATGCTCTTTGATTTACTCAGAGAAAGAAGAATCATTTCTGTACCAGCTTGTATAACTCAGTTCTACTTTTTCCTCTTTTTTGATATATCAGAAATGTCTGTACTGGCAGTGATGTCCTATGACAGATACATTGCCATCTGCCGCCCTCTTCACTACATGCAGATAATGAACTGGAAAGTTTGTGTTCAGTTTGTATCAGGTGTGTTGCTTTTTAGTGCAGTAGACTCCTTGGTGCACACTCTTTCTTTAACTAAACTGACCTATTGCCACTCAAATGTTTTGCAAAGTTTCTTTTGTGATCTTCCTCAGTTGCTTCAGGCCTCCTGTAGTGACACATTCATCAATCTATTGCTAATATTTCTCTGTGGAATACTGTTCGGTGGTGTAATTTTAGGGGTCACCCTTTATCCCTATATAACTATAATCAGAACTGTACTGAAAATTCCATCAAAGCAGATGAGATCCAAAGCTTTCTCCACCTGCTCCTCCCATCTAACTGTGGTCTTTATATTTTACACTACTACTTTCTTCAACTACTTTCGCACAAATGCAAATGATCAACATATGGAGGACAAAATAGCATCTGTATTTTATGCAATATTAACCCCCTTTTTAAATCCTCTGATCTACAGTCTGAGGAACCAGGAGCTCAAAATATCCTTAAAAAAAACTTTACAGAAAATGAAAAATCTTTGGATAGACTGGAAGAATAAATGACATTAAACAACATCAAAATTCCGTATGATTATTTAGGTGCAAGTCTGCGGTGTCTATTAACATTGCCCTTAGTGGGAACCTTGGAGCTTCTGTCACCACCAAGGGTGGTGGCATCTTTAGGGTTCCCCTGTGTCAATACACACTTGCATTCGCAAACCTCATGATCTTTCTAACCTACAATGTAATTGTATATAAACCATGACTTACAAAGTCCTAATGACTTTTACAGAGTTCCTGTTTTCCTGAACTTTGCATGTTGCCCCCCATTCCCCGGTGCACCCCAAAGCACAACTCTCTCCTAGAATACCTTACTCTAAATACAGTACTACATTTGTTCTACAGGACTGAATTCAGATTGGGTGGACAGTAGCAGCCCTGTAGCTTAAGTGACTTCCAGGGAAGAAGGTTAGGAGATTCCTGGGACTGCAATATGGCCTTGCGCTTCTAGTCTGTCTTAATCTGGCTCAAGGTATAGAAAGTACTGTATATACTCGAGTATAAGCCTAGTTTTTCAGCACCCAAAAATGTGCTGAAAAAAGTCACCCTTGGCTTATACTCGAGTCGGGAGCCATGGGCCCCTCTAGACTAGCACCCTCTCTCCTTTGTGTGCAAATTAGGCCAACTGCAACCAGACCCTCCAGTGCCCTGGCCTAGGCTCCCACTAGCAATACTTATTTCCCCTTACATCCCTCCGGGACTGGGTCTGCTGCCAGTTTGCCAATGCGCAATGAGCGTGGGGTAGTACTCATATTGTTTTTGTTGAACCTCTTCTCCGCTTACAGAGCTAGTTTACTGTTTTTCTTTGAAATAAATATTGAAAAACATATACCCCACTGATGCCTCAATTAATGTAATTTTATTGGTATTTATTTCGATTATTAAAACTTAGCAGTAGCTGCTGCATTTCCCACCCTAGGCTTATACTCGAGTCAATACGTTTTTCCAGTTTTCTTAGGTAAAATTAGGTACCTCGGCTTATATTCGGATCGGCTTATACTCGAGTATATACGGTAGTCATTGCTAAATATAAATGTTGGCTTTATATAGTATAAAGAAGTTAAGTAAAATACTCAAGGCAGAAAGTCAATTGAAAGTCAACTGTATTTCCCCCAACAACACTTCTAATAATATAAGTAGGTACATTCCCCAAATACTTATTAAAAATGAACAGTTTATAATTAGATAATTGATACAGTGCCAGCAGAATAAAAATTAGCCAAAAACACAGCAGTTTGCGCACTTTTTTTTGTGCTTTCCACTTAAGGAGTCTTCACTTACAGTGTGTGTAACTATCACCCCCATATTGTTTCCCCCCACTGGAGGTGCAGGCTGATAGAGCCCACGCTCCAGTTGGGGGAAACAGTGCCAAAAACAGTGCTAGGCTACCTGCACCGGGAGGAAGCTTCCACTGCTTCTATCTCAGCATACCCATAAGGAGCAAGTAGGAGATGCACCAAACAACATGGCTGCCCAAATAGGGAGCTCCCTCCTCATGCAGTGGCTATTTTTTTCAAGAAAAGCTATTGTTTACCCCAAACGGAGTGCAGGCTCTATTAGCCTGCACTAGTGATGAGTGAATCTGTCCCGTTTTGCTTCGACAAAAAGTTAACAAAACAACCATAACATTTGCAAAACAGCGAAAAATTCTCGAAAGGTGTTTGTCGCAAGACTTTTTGTCACCCGTGTGTTTTTTTTGTGTCTGTTTTGCTGCGACCACACCCAATTTGAAACGGACACGCCTATTTTGACATGACCGCGGCTTCTTTTGATACGCAACAAATTTTTCCGCAAAGTTTGACAAAACAATTCCCCAATGGCGAAATGCGGAAATTCGCTGAGAATCCATGCCTGGGAAAAAAATTTGCTCATCACTTGCCTGGTGGGGGAAGTAATACGGGGGTGATAGGTACACTTTAAGCTTAAGTTCCTTTTAATTGGTCTTTGTAACACCCCCAACATAAAATAAATATATATTTATTTTATTTTTTATGCTAAATTATCAAAAATATATATTTCCCATTGGCATTGAATTTCTTAGATCTATAGAGGCTAAAGTAAATGTATTTCAACATCATAATTACCCACTAGAGATCAATTGGATGGTTTATTTAAGAACTTCTTTTCTGAAGGTTGCCCTGGCTTTCATAGAGCCCGTCACCATGCACCATTGCAGAGGTATGTTTCCAACCTTGAAAAACAAAAGCCCCAAGCAGGAGCCAAAACGTTGGTAAAATTTATGAAATAAAGCATTTTGAAAAGATTTTCCCAGTGCTAAACACCTTGGTGTCCTGATAAAGGTTGGAGCAGACAGGTATTTTGGCCACAGGATTCAATGGTCATCTTCTGGTGAACATCTTTTGGCTACAAATTAAATAAGGAAAAACATCTACACATCTTAAGATGGAACCTCCTTTCTTCTAACTGAAATGGTTTCCCTTATTTCTGCTGGAAGGACCCACCGCATCAGAGAGTTTATTGCTTGGTCCCCTTGTATATTTATACAAAGTAATCATTTGTTTATAAAATGAGCTACAGTAGAGAAACATGGTTGTGATAGTATACTATAATTATAGGTCTATTTATGAGAATATGTCATCTTCCACTAAGCCTACAGTACCTTTTCACTAAACAGACTTCCCCTTAAAAGTCAGTCAATCCCATAGATTTAGGACCATTGCCATAAGTTGTGAAGGGTAATGTTTTTATGTGTCTATGGGAGACAAGATAAACTTTAATGTTTCAGTTAGACATATGTGGATTCTTCTGTATTTGTATGGAGGAAAAGAATATCAGACTTATTTATTTATGACAGGATTTTTGCTCACTGAATGTAAACGTCTGCTTTGCGTTAACTTTTAGAATGATGTAGAAAGTAATATTCCAAGACAATTTGCAATTGGTCTTCATTTTTTATTAATTGTGGGGTTTTTTAATTATTTTCACTTTTTGTAGGTCACAGAGCAAAGGTTTTTAGGCTGTTGGGGTCAGTGACCCCATTAAAAAGCTGGAAAGAGTCAGAAGAAGAAGGAAAATAAGTAAAAACCTATATAATAAAATAAATAATGAAGACCAATTGAAAAATTGTTTAGAACTGGCAGTTCTATAACATACTAAAAGTTAACTTAAAGATGAACCACCCCTTAAACTGCAGGTAAAACTTTCACAGTACCCTGGTTTGTGATGATCAACAATAATGATCCTACAGTAGTTGGCACAATGTTTTCACTAGGGCACCTATAATATTTCTTGGGCAAAGTCTGCCTTCATAAGTTAAATTGTACATTCCATACCAATATGATTGCTGTTAAACCAATAATATTGATTACCTGTGTCCAAGTATGGCTGTATGCTTGCTACTGATATATGAGGAGAATCTGACACTTAAATTTGAAGGTCTTAAGGTAGCCAGACAAGGGACAGTTTCAGTTGTCAATATCCTGTCCTTTAGACCATTTTGGTAGTTAGGCACCAACAGGCCTCCCTGCCTGAAATTGTCCAGATCTTGATCAGGCAGGTTTAATTTTTTCGTCAGATCGGGGACCATATTGGTTTGTTGATGCAGTCCCCGATCTGACTGTGCCTATAGTCTCTGTTTTGATTCAATTCTTTGGCCCTAGGTGGGCATATCAGGAAGGCATATCGGAGGAGATCTACTGCTTGGCAACCTCGCCAAACGAGCATATCTTACAGTGTATTACAGTTTACTTGCAACTGGTGACTCCACCCTGGCTGGAGTTCAGTCCCCTTCTCAAACAACAGAGGAGGACCTCTGCCTTCCCCATCACAGAATCCACATCTTTGGTCTTCAGGATCAGTCAGTCTCACTCCTAAAATGGACTTCCTTTCAGCACCTTTCTCTCACCACCCCTATTTGGATGATTTCCTTTCTCCTAATTCCTGTGCAATTGAAGCTTTCTGGGAACTGCAGTCCCCTCACTCACATCGAAGGTGAATCCACAAAAACAGGGAGAAAACTTATTTGGAAAAAAATAAACTTGCAGAACTATGTAGGTAATAAAATCCGCTTTACCCCAATCCAAAGGTACCATACAAGATGAAAAGATGGGTCTGAATAAAGAGCCTGGCTACAGCCAAGCTTGGGGCTCCCCAAATACTCATTGTAGAGTCATTGGCCATTTTTGCTCATGTTTTCATGTTTACCAAACACATGGAAGTCAGCGGACATTTTTTCTTGCACCACATACTTTGGAGTGTTTATTCTCACCTTTTTTCTCATGGTTTTTTCCAGCACAGAAAAACACATTTGTTTTCCAGTGAAACAAAACAAACGGCAAAATTCTAGTGCAGATTCTCCAAAATTTTTGCCATTTATGTTTTGAATTTGCCAATAAATCAGTATCAGGCAAAAATAATCATCCCTAGCTATAACCACCCCATACCATCGTTTGTGTTGTAATGTGTTGGAGATGGAAAACCAAACAATAGTGCATATGTTGGTTCTCACTGGACTGTCTGATCTTCCGAGTCTTCAACTCCCTCTGTTCCTGGTGTTTCTCCTGATCTACTTTATGACTTTGATTGGGAACCTTCTCATTTGTCTCCTGATCTTCACTGATTCCCATCTTCACACCCCCATGTACTTCTTCCTTGGAACCCTGGCATGTCTGGATATTGGTTACTCCTCAGTCACTGTCCCAAAAATGCTCTTTGATTTACTCACCCAAAAAAGGGTAATTTCAATGAAAAACTGTTTAACGCAAGTCTTCTTTTTTATGTTTCTGGGTACATCAGAGTTCTTTGTGCTGGCAGTGATGTCCTATGACAGATACATTGCCATCTGCCGCCCTCTTCACTACATGCAGATAATGAACTGGAATGTTTGTGTCCAGCTTGTATCCAGCATGTTGGGTTTTTGTGCAGTACATGCCTTGGTGCACACTCTTCTATTAACTAAACTGACCTTTTGCAGGTCAGAAGCCTTGCAAAGTTTCTTTTGTGACCTGCCCCAACTGCTTAAGGCCTCCTGTAGTGACACATTCATTAATGTATTGATTATTTTTATTTTTGTAATATTGTTCGGCGATGTCATTTTAGGGGTCACCTTTTATCCCTATATCACTATAATCAGGACTGTTCTGAAAATCCCATCAAAGCACATGAGATCCAAAGCTTTCTCCACCTGTTTCTCTCACCTAACTGTGGTCTTTTTATTTTACAGCACAAGTTTATTTAACTACTTGCGGTCGAATGTAAGTGATCAACACTCAGAGGACAAATTGGCCTCTGTATTTTATTCTATATTTACCCCCTTTTTGAATCCTCTGATCTACAGTCTGAGGAACCAGGAACTAAAAATATCCCTAAGAAAAGCTTTACAGAGAAAGTAAACTACTAGATAAAGCATATGAATATACGATAACAGACAATATAGAAAACTGGGTTATAAATACCTTGCAAAAGAAAAAGAGCACAATTGCTTTTACTTATCTCTAGCTTTAGTTAGGATAAAGGTTAGTTAGCATTCACTCTTACTTCTATATCCACCCAATATTCATATTTGAGGTTCTGAGGAACACTTGCATCCACACTCAAATCCTTTGTCATATAAACATCCACAGGATGGATTTTTATAAACTTTTCCTGTAGGGGGAATCTCATTACCTTTCACTAATGTAACATTCTCCTTATCTGCCAGTATATGAAAGCTTAGATCCATCAGAAGCAGCTTTAAGGTGAAGACTCATGGAGCTACTAGTAGCAGCTAATTTTCTTGGCTACTAATATAGACAATACTGATGCAGTTTCAGCCAGAGAATGATTACTATCAAGTGTTCCACAGAGCGCCACAGGAGATCCTTTCTCCCAACGGCCATAAAAATTTACAACTCTTCTCTGTAACTCATACACACATGTATGTGGATTTTTCACTGGACTGTTACACAACAGGACATTGATATTTACCCATATAAATAATATGTTAACTGTAATAGTACTTCTTAATAAAATATGAAATTCAAGATTACATATAATAATACAGGTCTAGATTGCATACATATACTAGATTACTGTGCAATACCTATAAGTGGTCTTCTACAAGTTGGTACTTACTGTTTTATGGAGTTTTTTTTTTATTTATTTATTACCTGTGCAATACCTACAAGTGGTCTCCTACAAGTTGGTACTTATTGTTTTACGAAGGTTTTTTTTTTAATTTTATTTATTTATTATCTTTTCTTAGATAACTGTGAGCACCTGTAACCGAGCATAAGCAATTTCCCTCAGGGATTAATAAAGTTATTTGAATCTTGAATCTTTTACCGATAGTAGCCCCATGTGTCTTCACCCATAGAAATACCTAGTGATTAAAAAGCTCAAAAAGTTCCATCATAAAGGAAGTAAGTTAAGAAGAATCTGATCAGCCCAGAAGATCCCCAAAAACCCAATAGCAAGTCTTGAAAAAGAGCTACATCTCCAAATATAGTATCTTATATTAACCAAATAAAGGGATGAGGGCACTGCTTCTGCCCTAATTCTGCAAAAAATCCTCAAAAAAGCCACTTGGGAAGTATGTAAATTTAGATGTATTTTGTGCTATTTTTCTTAGTAATAGTAATATTAGTAATTATATTTGTCTACAAATATCAGATCAATTAAAAACTTAAACTGAGGAATCCTATAACGGTTTAATAGGCTTCAATGAAATCAGATTTACTAGAAGATCAAATCAATTCATTCTAACCACAAGTCAATGATTTGGAAGACTGCTTAAAGATAAATAATTTGAGCTTTAGTGAGATAACAAATAGTGATGAGCGAATTCTTCCATTTCAACTTGAAAATGCGCTGAAAAATGCGCAAAATGACGAAATTTTTGCAGAAGTTTCACAAATAAATTCACTAGTGGAATTTTGAAGCAAATCCATGGGCAGCTAAAAAATTTGCTTATCACTAATAACAAGGTACTACAAATGCAATAAAGGACTACAATGCAATGTGAAAAATGCAATTTCTCCCATAATTCCAGATTAATTTCAGCTGTGATAAGGAGTTGCTACAATAACAGTTGCCAATATGCTAGACATAACTACAGACCGATTTCCCTACTAAATTTAGACCTTAAGCTATATGGGTAGGGAGGCAAGAGAAAACACCAGTAAGGTAATTAATTGGACATTCTGAAGCCACAAGGACCAACTACCTTCTCTGCTCCTTTTACTTGATACAGAGAAGGCATTTGAGTGAATAAATTTGGAATTTTTCAGTAAATCTTTGCTAGCAATTGGACTTCCTGCTAACTTTCAAGTAAAAATAATGCCCTTATATACTGTCCTTTCAGAACAAATATGGGTAGATGGCACATTATCTGATCACCTGAATTCAGAAATGGAACCAGACAGGGGTGCCCCCTATCTCCACTGCTCTATGTAATTTGCATGGAATTTCTCTCAATAGCTTTGCATAAAACTCAAGATGTTTTAGGCCTGAAATAAATGATAGAATATAAAGCTGTTGCATTCACAGACGACTTGTTACTAATAATCACTAACCCAATTATATTGCTTTCCGATATTAAGAAGGAATTAAATCATTATCGCATATGCTCAAATGGGAGAATACATATTTGGTATCAAACTGTTCAGTGGACCCCTGGTGTTCAAATTTACCCTCAAAGCTTTGAGGGGATTTTTGGAAATGCCATCAAAATTGCCAAATTTAGAAAAGTTTTGCGGCTTGGTACTTTGGAGTAGAAAGACACGGGTACCCATTTTAGTTTCAGGGGAATGTGTACTTTCCAAAAATATAAGATTTTCTGGGGTGAGCATACTTTTTACTAGCTTTATTCCACATGTAATGATGTAAATGTGTTGATTTTGCTGGAGCTGAAATGACAGAAATGATAGATCATATGGTGGTAGAAAGACACGGGAGTAGAAAGACACAAGTACCCATTTTAGATTCGGGGAATGTGTACTTTCCAAAAATATATGGCTTTCTGGGGTGAGCGTACTTTTTACTAGCATTATCCCACATATAATGATGTAAATGTGTTGATTTTGAAGAAGCTAAAATAACAGAAATAATAGATCATATGGGGGTATGTTCACATTGGGGCCCCTACATGCCACATACTTAGGTAAATCTATACATATTGGGCATCAAACTGTTCAGTGGACCCCTGGCGTTCATATTTAGGGTGTTTTATGATGGTACCTAATGCTATGTGGGAGATAAGATACTGCAAAGTGGAAGCTTTGAGGGGATTTTTGGAAATATCATAAAAATTGTCAACTTTAGAAATGCTTTGCGGCTTGGTACTTTGGAGTAGAAAGACATGGGTACCCATTTTACATTTGGGGGAATGTGTACTTTCCAAAAATATAAGATTTTCTGGGGTGAGCATACTTTTTACTAGCTTTATTCCACATATAATGATGTAAATGTGTTGATTTTGTTGGAGCTGAAATGACAGAAATGATAGATCATATGGTGGTAGAAAGACACGGGAGTAGAAAGACTCAGGTAGCCATTTTAGATTCGGGGGAATGTGTACTTTCCAAAAATATATGGCTTTCTGGGATGAGCGTACTTTTTACTAGCATTATCCCACATATAATGATGTAAATGTGTTGATTTTGAAGAAGCTAAAATAACAGAAATAATAGCTCATATGGGGGCGTGTTCACATTGGGGCCCCTACATGCCACATACTTAGGTAAATCTATACATATTGGGCATCAAACTGTTCAGTGGACCCTGGCGTTCATATTTAGGGTGTTTTATGATGGTACCTTATGCTATGTGGGAGATAAGATACTGCAAAGTGGAAGCTTTGAGGGGATTTTTGGAAATATCATCAAAATTGTCAACTTTAGAAATGCTTTGCGGCTTGGTACTTTGGAGTAGAAAGACATGGGTACCCATTTTAGATTTGGGGGAATGTGTACTTTCCAAAATGATAGATTATATGGGGGTATGTTCACATTGGGGCCCCTACATGCCACATACTTGGGTAAACCTATACATACTGGGCATCAAAGTGTTCAGTGGACCCCTGGCATTCATATTTAGGGTCTTTTTGGTTACTTTATGACCTGTAGGAGATAAGATACTATAGACTGGAAGCTTTGAAGCAATTTTTTTAAAAATTTCATAAATTTTGATAAAAATCAATAACTTTTCATTTCCACTTGATAGTTTGGAGTAGACAGACAGTTGTACCTATTCTGGATTCCCCAGAATGAATCTGTTCTTTCCAAAAATGTACAATTTTCTTGGATAAACCTTCTGTTAGTTGAATTTTTGGCCTTGAAATCTAAAGTATGCAGCTTTCTGGAGCAGTGCTTTGGGAATTTGGTAGGGTACTGCTGGGAGTTTGTGCCCTATACAAGTGAGAAATCTCCATAAAACGATATATTTTTGGTATTGGCACCATTTAGAACCCTATATCTTTTTACAGAATTGGAATTACACAAAAATTCTACCATATTTTGAAAGCTGAAGGTTGTTGTGAAAAAAAAAACAATATATTGTGTTCCTGGGTAAAATAAAAGCCCCCCTGAGGAAAGGCCCCTAAAGTGAAACAGTGCAAAATGTTCAAAAACTGTCTGGCAATACAAGTTCCGCTTTGACCAAAATGGCTGGCAGTAAAAAGGTTAAATGGCAGAGAGAATGATTTGCTATGTAAACAGTGCCATTTAGAAATAAAAAAATAATCCATAAAAATTATGACAGAATCCCTTTAAGTGCTGAAAAGTACCAACCCCCTTACCAGGAGCATTTTCTTGTTGAATTCCTCACCATAATCACAATAAGAGGCAGAGTACAGTCCTGTGAGTGTTCACACATACAGAGTAGAGGGGGAAACAGTGGAGAAAGCACAATGTGCCATTAGCCTAACTGCATCTGTCCCCATTATTTAGTGGCTTTTACCTAGGGCAAAGTAAATGGAAGCTGGTCACCCAAAAAACAAAAATACATGTATTATATACATTATTATAACATTATATCTATATATTGCCCATTAACATTGGATTGCCTATATCTCTAGTGGCTAAAGGGAATGTCTTTCAAAATTATAATTAACCACTAGAGATCAACTGGATGGTTTATTTAAGAAGCTTCCATTCTAAACGTTGCCCTTGCTCTTAAGTAGAGCACAATGCACCACTTGGTGCTATGGTAAGTTTTATTTTCTTCAAGTCTAAGGGGCCCATTTACTTACTCACGAACGGGCCGAATGCGTCCGATTGCGTTTTTTTCGTAATGGTCGGTATTTTGCGATTTTTTTTCGGCGTCTTTACGAATTTTTCGGAAATTGGCACGACTTTTTCGTAACCGTTACCACTTTTACGCAGCTTTCGCGCCGAGTACGAAAGATTCGGATTCATTCAAGCTTCAGTATGGTGACTTTTCTTGGGCCAGGTTGGAGCTGCAGGGTGCCATTGAGTCCTATGGGAGGCTTTCCTTGGACCAGGTTGGAGCTGCAGAGTGCCATTGAGCCCTATGGGAGACTTTCCTTGGGCCGGGTTGGAGCTGCAGAGTGCCATTGAGCCCTATGGGAGACTTTCCTTGGGCCAGGTTGGAGCTGCAGAGTGCCATTGAGCCCTATGGGAGACTTTCCTTGGGCCGGGTTGGAGCTGCAGAGTGCCATTGAGTCCTATGGGAGACTTTCCTTGGGCCAGGTTGGAGCTGCAGAGTGCCATTGAGCCCTATGGGAGGCTTTCCTTGGGCCGGGTTGGAGCTGCAGCGTGCCATTGAGCCCTATGGGAGACTTTCCTTGGGCCGGGTTGGAGCTGCAGAGTGCCATTGAGCCCTATGGGAGACTTTCCTTGGGCCGGGTTGGAGCTGCAGAGTGCCATTGAGCCCTATGGGAGACTTTCCTTGGGCCGGGTTGGAGCTGCAGAGTGCCATTGAGCCCTATGGGAGACTTTCCTTGGGCCGGGTTGGAGCTGCAGCGTGCCATTGAGCCCTATGGGAGACTTTCCTTGGGCCGGGTTGGAGCTGCAGGGTGCCATTGAGCCCTATGGGAGACTTTCCTTGGGCCGGGTTGGAGCTGCAGAGTGCCATTGAGCCCTATGGGAGACTTTCCTTGGGCCGGGTTGGAGCTGCAGAGTGCCATTGAGCCCTATGGGAGACTTTCCTTGGGCCGGGTTGGAGCTGCAGAGTGCCATTGAGCCCTATGGGAGACTTTCCTTGGGCCGGGTTGGAGCTGCAGCGTGCCATTGAGCCCTATGGGAGACTTTCCTTGGGCCGGGTTGGAGCTGCAGGGTGCCATTGAGCCCTATGGGAGACTTTCCTTGGGCCGGGTTGGAGCTGCAGAGTGCCATTGAGCCCTATGGGAGACTTTCCTTGGGCCGGGTTGGAGCTGCAGAGTGCCATTGAGCCCTATGGGAGACTTTCCTTGGGCCGGGTTGGAGCTGCAGAGTGCCATAACAGGTTTGTAGATTAGCCAAATTAAAATGTTTTATTTTACTTCAGGAACCTCTTAGAAACGATGGTAATCTATACATATAGACGTGCAAGCTCGGACAGTATAAGGGCGTCTCTGCAACATATTAACTGGGAAGGACATTTCATAAATTCTTTATAGATCCCTTGTAAGAACTCACCTTGAGTATTCAATGAGCTGGAGAGATAAGCAACAAACTGGTAAAATGAATGGAATGATTACACAAAAAAGTTTTATATATATATATATATATATATATATATATATATATATATACAGTATACTGCAAACACTGCATATTGTAGATGGAGCTTTACCAGTGGTTTGTAAAGGAGAAGACTATCCCGCTTGGACCTCAAAAGCTTGCTGGCCCTTGTTTTCATTATTTGCTACAGAACGTTTATTATTATTTAGTGTATAACCTTGCGTATTTGTTTTCCATTGAAAGAGAACAAACACCAAAATTACAGTGCACAAAAATGTTTTCCTTTCAGGTTTTGAATTTCACAATAAATCAGTATCATGAAAGTGAGATGGAAAACCAAACAATAGTGTATATGTTGGTTCTCAACGGACTGTCTGATCGTCCAAGTCTTCCTCTGTTCCTGGTGTTTCTCCTGATCTACCTAATGACTGTAACTGGGAACCTTCTCATCCTTCTCCTGATCTTCACTGATTCCCATCTTCACACCCCCATGTACTTCTTCCTTGGAACCCTGGCGTGTCTGGATATGAGTTACTCCTCAGTCACTGTCCCAAGAATGCTCTTTGATTTACTTACAGGTTTAAGGATCATTTCTGTACCAGCTTGTATAACTCAGTTCTACTTTTTCCTCTTTTTTGCTGTATCAGAGGCATCTGTGCTGGCAGTGATGTCCTATGACAGATACATTGCTATCTGCCGCCCTCTTCACAACATACAAATGATGAGATGGAAAGTTTGTGTTCAGCTTGTATCCAGCATGTTGGGTTTTTGTGCAGTACATGCCTTGGTGCACACTCTTCTTTTAACCAAACTGACTTTTTGCAAGTCAAATACTTTGCAAAGTTTCTTTTGTGACCTGCCCCAGTTGCTCCAGGTCTCCTGTAGTGACACACTTGTCAATGTAGTTCTTATTTTTATTTTTGCAATACTGTTCGGCGGTGTCATTTTAGGGGTCACCTTTTATCCCTATATCACTATAATCAGGACTGTACTAAAAATCCCATCAAAGCAGATGAGATCCAAAGCTTTCTCCACCTGTTTCTCTCACCTAACTGTGGTCTTTATATTTTACAGCACAAGTTTTTTTAACTACTTGCGGTCAAAAGTAAGCGATCAACACACAGAGGACAAAGTGGCTTCGGTATTTTATTCTATATTTATCCCCTTTTTGAATCCTCTGATCTACAGTCTGAGGAACCAGGAACTTAAAACATCCCTAAGAAAAGCTTTACAGAGAAAGTAAACTACTAGATAAAGCATATGAATTTGCAAAAAAGAAAACTGGGTTATAAATACCTTGCAAAAGAAAAAGAGCACGATTGCTTTTACTTATCTCTAGCTTTAGTTAGGTATAAAGATTTATGAGCATTCACTCCTACCTCTATATCCACCCAATATTCATATTTGAGGTTCTGAGGGACACTGTGGCTGAGTCCATTTTGCCACCTCCAGTTGGCGCAACCGTGACTTTATTTGACGCTCGGCAAATTTTTACAAGTTTTGTGAAACAATTCACCAATGGCAAAATGTGGAAATTTACTGAGAATCCATGCAAAACATTCGCTCATCGCTAGTCAGGTCCGTCCGAAGCAGCTTTAGGGTGAAGACACACGGAGCTACTAGTAGCAGATACTTGACGTGGCTACTAAAATAAACAATACTGATCATTTACTCATAATTTTCTCTACATGTGTTTTAGCCAAAGCAATTCTACTACTGCTACTAGTAGCTCCGTTTGTCTTCAACCTTAGAAATATCTAGTGATCAAAATGCTCAGAAATTTCCATCGTGAAGGCAGGAGGTGAAACAGAATCTGGTGAGCTCAAAAGATCCCCAAAAAACCCAATAGCAAATCATGAAAAAGAGCTACACATGTATTTTGTTCTATTGTTAAGTAAAAGTAATATGAATAATTATATTCGCCTACAAATACCAGATGAATTAAAAACGAAAACCGAGAAATCCCATAATGATTTCATAGGCTTCATTGAAATCAGATAGCAAAAAAGAAAAAAAAGAACACCCCAACTTTAAATTATAACTGTTAATCACTAGTGACCCAAAGTCAATACATTAACTTAGAGCAAATGTACCTGTGACCCAGGTGTATATATAACCCCAGGTCAGTCGCAAGCTTCAAACATAGGTTAATATGAAGTCAAAACAAAAACTTTCCAGGCAAGGAACTCACCGCTGTCAACGAGTGGTCCAGGTGAAAAAGCCCCGAACCCGTAGCTTGAAAGGGTAAGCAACCATACATAAAGAAATAGTTGTGCTCATACACCAGGACTATCCAGGATTCAATTAAAATCCAATTTTATTCGCTCATTTAAAAGAACAAAGCCTAAGTAGTTTCGTGCACAGGCGCACTTAATCATATTGAAATATTTAGTACAGGTATGGGATCCCTTATCCGGAAACCCGTTATCCAGAAAGCTCCGAATTACGGAATGCCTGTCTCCTATAGACTCCATTTTAATCAAATAATTCATAATTTTAAAATGGATCCCAACTTAGATATAATTACCCCTTATTGGGGGCAGAACAGCCCTATTGGGTTTATTTCATGGTTAAATGATTCCCTTTTCTCTGTAATAATAAAACAGTACCTGTACTTGATCCCAACTAAGATATAATTACCCCTTATTGGGGCAGAACAGCCCTATTGGGTTTATTTAATGGTTAAATGATTCCCTTTTCTCTGTAATAATAAAACAGTACCTGTACTTGATCCCAACTAAGATATAATTACCCCTTATTGGGGCAGAACAGCCCTATTGGGTTTATTTCATGGTTAAATTATTCCCTTTTCTCTGTAATAATAAAACAGTACCTGTACTTGATCCCAACTAAGATATAATTACCCCTTATTGGGGCAGAACAGCCCTATTGGGTTTATTTAATGGTTAAATGATTCCCTTTTCTCTGTAATAATAAAACAGTACCTGTACTTGATCCCAACTAAGATATAATTACCCCTTATTGGGGGCAGAACAGCCCTATTGGGTTTATTTAATGGTTAAATGATTCCCTTTTCTCTGTAATAATAAAACAGTACCTGTACTTGATCCCAACTAAGATATAATTACCCCTTATTGGGGGCAGAACAGCCCTATTGGGTTTATTTAATGGTTAAATGATTCCCTTTTCTCTGTAATAATAAAACAGTACCTGTACTTGATCCCAACTAAGATATAATTACCCCTTATTGGGGCAGAACAGCCCTATTGGGTTTATTTAATGGTTAAATGATTCCCTTTTCTCTGTAATAATAAAACAGTACCTGTACTTGATCCCAACTAAGATATAATTACCCCTTATTGGATGCAAAACAATCCCATGTGGTTTAATTCATGTTTTATTGATTCTTTAGTAGACTCAAGGTATGCAGATCTAAATTACAGAAAGACCCCTTATCCGGAATACCCTTGGTCCCGAGCATTCTGGATAATGGGTCCGATAACTGTAATTAAAAAACTCAGAAAGTTCCATCACGAAGACAGCAGGTGAAACAGAATCAAATGAGCCCAGAAGATCCCGGAAAAACCCAATAGCAAATCATGAAAAAGAGCTACATCTCCAAATGTATTTTGTTCCATTGTTTAGTAATAGTAATACGAATAATTATATTTGCCTACAAATATCAGATGAATTAAAAATGAAGACTGAGGAATCCATAATGATTTAATAGGCTTCAATGAGATCAGATTTACTAGAAGATCAAATCAATTCATTCTAAACACAAATCAATAAATAATAATAAAAATAAATAAAGATAAATGATTTCTGCTTTAGTGAGATAAGAAATAGCGATGAGCAAATTCAGCCATTTCAGCTTCACAGAAAAATTTGTGAAACTGCTGAAAAATGTGTGAAACGCCGATTTTTTTTGTCGCAGCAAATTTTTGTGGCAGTTTTGCGAAAAATTCATCAATGGCAAAATGCACAGTTTTGCTGCAGATCCATGCCCGGCTAAAAAATTCGCTCACCACTAATAACATATCTCAAATACCCCTAAATCTTGGAAAGATCATTCACCCTGTAATAACTACAGACCGATTTCCCTTCTAAATTTAAACCTTAAGCTATATGGGTAGGGAAGCGAAAGAAAACATTAGTAAGGGGGATTAATTGGACACTGAAGCCACAAGTACAAAGTGCCTTTTCTGCTACTTTTAATTGATGCAGAGAAAGCATTTAACCGAATAAATTTGGAATTTTCAAGTAAATCTTTACTAGCAATTGGAATCCCTGCTAACTTTCAAGCAAAAATGATAAACTGACCTTTCAGCACAAATATGGGTAAGTGGCATATTATTTGATTTCCTGGATATCAGAAATGGAACTTGAAAGGGGTGCCCCCTATCTCCCCTACTCTTTTCTCCCAATAGCTTTGCATAAAAATCAAGATGTTTTAGACCTGAAAGTAATATAGAATCTAAAGTTTATGCATTCTCAGACATTTTGTTACTAATAATCACTAAGCCAATGATATTGCTTCCAAATATTATGAAGGGATTAAATCAATATAGAATATGCTCAAATTACAAAATAAATCTAGAGAAATCAAAAGTCCTACCCTTATATTTACCACAAGAAATATCAGTGACCTTGCAAAATAGCTTTAGATTTAAATGGGAGAATGTATAATATAATACTATAAAAATTTGTATTTTGCCAAAGTTTATTAATTTATTTTTGACTCTTCCCAAACCTCATAAAAACATACTTTTCAGAACTAAATGCAACAATAGGTTCATAAATCTGGAACAGGAAAAAAAGTTGAATCAGGCGAAAGACCTTATAAAGAATGAAATGAAGGGGAGGGTTGACCATGGTGGACTTTGAGACATGCTGCTAGGTACGTATCTCTACTAATAGAATACACCAGGATATCCACTTAGGTACAAAAGGTACAGTTAGAAGACTCATGGGTGGAAGGTCATTTGAGCGCTCTGATATGGAATCAAAAAAGAAATAACTCTATGCCATAAAATCACACATATTAATAAATAATTGGAATAAGCCCCATATCCCTCTCTGCTTATTCCCATACAATAAAACCGGGAATTCCTACCAGGTATGTTGGACCTGAGATTTGTAGTAGCCTTTGGTCTACCCAATCTAGTCCTGAGAAATGTTCTTCCCTCTGAAAAAGAGGGAATAAACTGTAATGAAGAATAAAGACAAGACAATTGGAGATACAAGGCCTCTTGGGTACATTCATTCATGAGTTTTGGCAAAAAATATCTACAATTTGCACAGAGATCACTAGCTGCCAGGTAAACTTAATTGCTCCATTAATAATACTCTTTTATCAACTTATCGATTTTGAACTTGATGGACTTTGATCTTTTTTCAACCCAACTTAACTATGACTCTACTAAATTTCTTCAATTATTATTGGCCGGCAAAATGTTAGTAACAATACATTGGCATATTGACTATAGCCCGATGGTTATACAATTTTTTTGTAATCGACTCAATCGTACTTTAATGAATTGGCCCCTTAAACTATTTAGCAATAGAAAATACCTTTCTTTTGGTTAGTTTAATATATTTACCTGTTTCTAATTCTTTAATAACAATAACTAATAATAATAATGGAGAGTCAGACCCACTGCTGGTTTGGTTCCCACACAAAGTCATTGTAGCAAAGCAGTGAATGTCAATTTGTAAAATCAATAATTAAACCTAAAGAACTGATAGTCAGCAATAATTTTTACAACTATTAGTAGTAAAATTCAATATACAGAATTTATTTTGTATTTATTTGTTGGTGATTGCAGTCTAGTATCCATTCAGTACAACTGTAGAACCTTTCAACTTTTGGTGCACAACCTTCAGCATCCTAAAAAACCAGTGCTCCACAATTGCTGACACCCATTCATCGGTCAAAGGAAAAGCTACTACTCAGATGGAAGCATCTTTTTATTGTTTATTTTATTTATAGAGGTAACCTTCTACTCATGTTGCACTATAGTTTCAATAATTATTCATGTTACCAAAAACGAAGGACCAGTGCTGTCCTATACTTTGAGTTACTTCATAGTTCTTTGTAGAGATGGGAAAGACATAGAAGTTAAAAACAACTTTATTTAATCAGTTAACTACAAAGGATCCAGAAATTAAAAAATTAGGACTGACCATCCATAGAATGAGGATGAAAGACTAAAGAAAAAAATCTTCAAATGTACTGATGTGTCTGTATGGAAATAAAGCTAAGGACTGGAGAAGTTATAATATTTTCTTTGACTCTTTATGGCTATAAAGGAAAGTCTATTGATGCGTTGGTTTAGATTAAAGTATATTGTGGATGCAAAAGAAAACAAATAGATCTTTGCCCAAATCAAACCTTAGACCTTCAAGTCAAAGGTCCCAATTATCTGTGCTGAATTTTTAGTGCTAAATAACGATATATTTGTCTACAAAGTTGAGGGTCACTGCATTACTAATTTTAATAAAGCAAAGTGTAACTGTTGAATCCATATGATAACCCCTATCTCCTCCTATCACCCGATGTAGGAATGCAAAAATTCACTCCACTCAAAACTACTTTTGGATTAATTTCTAGATGAATCCATTTTCTTTGAACTTGCCTCTCCTCAATTATCTCTTGACAATGTTTTATTAAAATTGTGTAATGCGCACAAACCCTACCCTTTCTCCTGTCTTCTTTCTTCACAATCGCGGGTCTAGCGCATGAGCAGGACAGTGGGAAAGGTGGCTTTTTTGTTAAAATTCAACTTCACTGTACTAAGACAGAAGAAGCAAGGGGATTGCTCTCAGGTACCCCCGGCCAGTGAAGATTTCTGTTAATAGGAGCACCAACCAATCAGGTAAGTGACTTTCACAGGGGGGGGGTGCCTAACATTTTGGCACACCCGCCGGTGATTATACCTTTCCTTCTGCTTTATGACAATACAATTAACAGTGTGCCATTGAACATACAATAAACACCATTTATTTATTTATTTTTTACATTTAAAGATTTTCAATTGACAATGGATTTTCTAGATCATTAGAGGAGAACATCAATGTATTTCAACATTATAATTAACCACTAGAGATCAGTCAGATGGATTATTTAAGAACTTCTTTTCTGAAGGGTGCCATTGCTCTCATGTAAACCACCTCACAAATACCCCTCTCTGTATAGAGGTAAGTCTGATTCAGTGGCAGTGCAACCAAAACAAACACTAATGTTGGATCTGTTTTTTTTTATAATGTTATCAAGTTTAAATACTGTCCAAGCTTGAAAGGGTTATACAGCATTTGATTAAAATAAAATGAAAAGTTCTCCCGGTATTTATTTTGCACAATTTATGGAAAGTATGGAAAAACTTTGATAAAACCAAGCTATTAAAGTGGTCCTCCATCTAAAAGTATATTACCAATATACATTTAATATCATTGTTGTATAGTTATTATTTTAAAAAAAAAATCCTCTTGGCTGTTTAACTGTTTTTGTACTTGTGGATCTGACCTGTAGAAGAGTTGAATTCTCCTAATTTTTTTTTTTAAAACTCAGAAAAAAGAAAGATATATTTCTCAGCCAAGGCAATAGCTCACAGAGCCAACAAGCTGCCCTTCTACCATTATAGCAGTTTGCCACTATTGACTGCCAGGTACATCCCATTTCCCAAGTTAGTGGAAATTTGTGGCACCATCATGAAAAAATGCATTCACAAAAATCAGTCATCGGGCATTTTAGTTCATGGCTTTTCTCATGCCAAAATTAACTCATGCCTAACCTTAGCTATCACATAACATAATTTTTGTTTCAATATCTTATCACTATGATTTGATCATTATTTGATTTGATGTTCGTTTTTTAGGTATTACCCAAGTAAGATGAAAAACCAAACAACAGAGTATGTGTTGGTTCTCAGTGGACTGTCTGATCTTCCGAGTCTTCCTCTGTTCTTGGCATTCTTCCTGATCTACCTTATGACTCTGACTGGGAACCTTCTCATCCTTCTCCTGATCTCCACTGATTCCCATCTTCACACCCCCATGTACTTCTTCCTTGGAACCCTGGCATGTCTGGATATGGGCTACTCCTCAGTCATTGTCCCAAGAATGCTCTTTGATTTACTCGCTGGTAGAAGGATCATATCTGTACCAGCTTGTATAACTCAGTTCTACTTTTTCCTCTTTTTTGCTGTTTCAGAGGTTATTGTGCTGGCAGTGATGTCCTGTGACAGATATGTTGCTATCTGCCGCCCTCTTCACTACATGCAGATGATGAGCTGGAAAGTTTGTGTTCAGCTTGTCTCCAGCATGTTGGTTTTCGGTGCAGTAAATGCCTTGGTGCACACTCTTCTTTTAACCAAACTGACATTTTGCAGGCCTGATGCTTTGCAAAGTTTCTTTTGTGACCTGCCCCAGTTGCTTCGGGTCTCCTGTAGTGACACGCTTGTCAATGTAGTTCTTATTTTTATTTTTGCAATATTGTTCGGCGGTGTCATTTTAGGAGTCACCTTTTATCCCTATATCACTATAATCAGGACTATTCTGAAAATCCAATCAAAACACACAAGATCCAAAGCTTTCTCCACCTGTTTCTCTCATCTAACTGTGGTCTTTATATTTTACAGCACAAGTTTATTTAACTACTTGCGCTTAAATGTAAGTGATCAACACACAGAGAACAAAGTGGCTTCTGTATTTTATTCTATATTTACCCCCTTTTTGAATCCTCTGATCTACAGTCTGAGGAACCAGGAACTAAAAATATCCCTAAGAAAAGCTTTACAGAGAAAGTAAACTACTAGATAAAGCATATGAATATACAACAACAGACAATAAAGAAAACTGGTTTATAAATACCTTGTAAAAGAAAAAGAGCAGAAAAAGGGCATAATTGTTTTTACTTATCTCTAGCTTTAGTTAGGGATAAAGGTTTATGAACATTCACTCCTACCTCTATATCCACCCAAGATTCATATTTGAGGTTCTGAGGGACAGATTTTTATAAACTTTCCAGCCGAGGGAATCCCATTGCCTTTCTCTAAAGTAACATTCTCCTTATCTGCCAGAATATGTGGATGTCTATATTATTTACGTTGTTTTTTTGCATCGTTTTTTGTTGCATAGTTACAAAAAAATTCAGATATAATGCAATCTTGGGTTCAAACAATGAAAGACAGTAGACGTCAAAGAGAAAACTTTATTATAACTTAGGTCAGGTCTAGTGATGAGCAAATCTGTCCTGTTTCGTTTCGCCATAAAATTCACGGAACAGCGAAAATCAGCAAAACGCATTTGTCTCGCAACTTTTTTGTCACCCGCATCTTTTTAGTTGCCCACGATTTTTGCCCGTAGCCGTGCCCATTTTGCCACATCCAATTTGACACAACCGAGACTTTATTTGACGCTCGATGAATTTTTCCGCTGCACATTTTTGCAGAAGTTTGGGAAACAATTCACCTATGGTGAAATGTGGAAAGTCACCGAGAATCCAGGCCTAGTGAAAAAATTTGCTTATCACTAGTCAGGTCCATCCGAAGCAGTTTTAGGGTGAAGACACATGGAGCTACTAGTAGCAGATACTTGTTGTGGCTACTAAAATAAACAATGCTTATCATTTACTGGTAATTGTCACTACATGTGTTTTAGCAGAGGCAATATTGTCAATGGCAGGGTATTTTCTGGCATCTAGTAGCCGTGAAAATGTAGGTGCTACTAGTAGCTCCATGTGTCTTCACCCTTAGAAATACCTAGTGAATAGAAAGCTCAGAAAGTTCCATCATAAAAGTAGCAAGATAAGCAGAATCTGATCAGTCCATAAGATCCCTCAATAACCCAATAGCAAATCTACTACTTCTACTAGTAGCTCCATGTGTCTTCGCCCTTAGAAATATCCAGTGATTAAAAAGCTCAGAAGGTTCCATCATGAAGGCAGCAGGTAAACAGAATCTGATGAGCCCAGAAGATCCCCAAAAACCCAATAGCAAATCTTGAAAAAGAGCAACATCTCCAAATGTATTTTGTTCTATTGTTCAGTGATAGTAATATGAATAATTATATTTGCCTACAAGCTATTTGGGTAGGGAAGTGAAAGAAAACAGTAAGGTCAGTAAGGTGATTAAAAAAAAATCAGTAAGGTGATTAATTGGACACTGAAGCCACAAATACAAAGTGCCTTTTCTGCTACTTTTAATTGATGCAGAGAAGGCATTTGACCAAATAAATTTGGAATTTTTAAGTATATCTTTACTAGCAATTGGAATCCCTGCTAACTTTTGAAGCAAAAATGATATACAGGTATCGGACCCCTTATCCGGAAACCCGTTATCCAGAAAGCTCCGAATTACGGAATGCCCGTCTCCCATAGACTCCATTTTAATCAAATAATTCAGAATTTTAAAACTGATTTCCTTTTTCTATGTAGAAATAAAACTGAACCTTGTAATTTATTCCAACTAAGATATAATTAATCCTTATTGGATGCAAAACAATCCTATTAGGTTTAATTAATGTTTTATTGATTTTTTAGTAGACTTAAGGTATAGAGATCCAAATTACGGAAAGACCCCTTATCCGGAATACCCTTGGTCCCGAGCATTCTGGATAATGGGTCCTATACCTGTACTGTCCTTTCAGCACAAATACGGGTAAATGGCATATTATCTGATCACCTGGATATCAGAAATGGAACTTGAATGGGGTGCCCCCTATCTCCCCTGCTCTATGTAATGTGCATGGAACTTCTCCCAATAGCTTTGCATAAAAATCAAGATCTTTCAGACCTGAAAGTAATATAGAATATAAAGCTGATGCATTCTCAGACAACTTGTTGCTAATAGTCACTAACCCAATTACATTGCTTCCAAATTTTATGAAGGAATTAAATCAATCAATAAATCAATAAACCAGTCCCTCTCCTTCTCTAACCATCAACGCTTTTTCCTCCACAATATTGCCAAGATACGCCCCTTTCTTTCACAAGCAACAGCTAAAACACTAATCTATGCCCTTATCCTTTCCCGCTTAGATTACTGCAATCTCCTACTAACCGGCCTCCCAGACTCCCACCTCTCTCCCCTGCAATCAATTTTAAACTCTGCTGCCAGGATCCTCCTGCTCTCTCCTAAGAGGGATCCTGCTCAGCCTCAATTAAGCTCACTAGCATGGCTGTCTGTCAAGCAAAGGAGCTTACAAAATCCTTCTGCTGACATTCAAAGCCCTTCACTCCTCTGCTCCTCACTACATTTCTTAACTGGCCTCCCTACATGTTCCTGGTCGTCTCCTCCGCTCCTCTCAGAGCCTCCGTCTCTTTACACCATCCACACCCACTGCGCTCTCTCGTCTTAAACCTTTCTATCTCGCTGCCCCATACCTCTGGAACTCTATCCCTGAATCCCTCCGTAGGGAAAACTCACCCACTCTCTTTAAGAAAAAACTCAGCTGTTACCTTCTGGAGCACTAAGACATTATTTTGCCCAGTCCTGCGCTTAAGGGCAAATGCCCATACCTGATGCACTCTTACCTTCCAGTTTGTGCCTGTATGTTACCCAACCACTTAGATTGTAAGCTCTACGGGGCAGGGACCATACCTAGTGCACTCTTACCTTCCAGTTTGTGCCTGTATGTTACCCAACCACTTAGATTGTAAGCTCTACGGGGCAGGGACCTCCTTCCTACTGTGTCTCATACCACATGGCACTTATATATATATATATACATATATGTATTTATTGTATTTATTTATTATATCACTCTTCCTCCCTGTGTGTAATTTTGTATTTTGTAAGATTGTACAGCGCTGCGTACCCTTGTGGCGCTTTATAAAAAAAGTTATACATACATACATACATACAATATGCTCAAATTACAAAATAGATCTAGAGAAATCAGAAGTCCTACCCTTATATTTACCACAAGAAATATCAATGACCTTGCAAAATAGCTTTAGATTGAAATGGGAGAATACTTCCTTACTTAGGGGTAAAAATATTAGCAGACCCCCAAAAATTATTAAGTTAAATTACCACCCTCTTCTAGATGAAACGAAGAAACTCCTCAACTTCAGGGCGTTAAAACAGATAAAATGGACCGGGAAAATCAATACTATAAAAATTTTAAAATTTGTATTTTGCCAAAGTTTATTTATTTATTTTCGACTCTTCCCAAACCTCATTAAAACAAACTTTTCAGAACTAAATGCTACAATAGGTTCATAAATCTGGAACAAAAAAAAAATAAAATCAGGAGAAAGACCTTATAAAGAATAAAAGGAAGGGGAGGGTTGACCATGGCGGACTTTGAGACATACTACCAAGTTAGTATCCTCACTAATATAATAGAATATACCAGAATATCCATTTAGGTACAAAAGGTACTGCTAGAAGACTCATGGGTGGAATGTGATTGGAGCGCTTTGATATGGAATAAAAAAAGAAATAAACTTGTGCCATAAAATCACACATATTAATAAATAATTGGAATTAGCCCCATATGCCTCTCTCCTTACTCCCAAATGATAAAACAGGGAACTTCTACCAGGTATGTTGGACCTGGGATATGTAGTAGCCTTTGGCCCACCCAATGTAGTCCTGAGAAGTTCTCCTCCTTCTAACACAGGCCTCTTGGGTACATTCATTCATGAGTTTTGGCAACAAATATCTAAAATTTGCACAGAGATCACTAGCTGCCAGGTAAACTTAAATGCCCCGTTAATAATACTCTTTCATCAACTTATCGATTTTGAACTTGATGGACTTTGGTCTTTTTTCAACCCAGCTTAACTATGATCCTACTAAATTTCTTCAATTATTATTGGCCAGAAAAATGTTAATACCAATACATTGGCATTTTTACTATAGCCAGATGGTTTAAACTGGTAAATGAGATTTGTAATATGGAAAAGATTACGGCATCAACACACAATATTGGCTACCATAGAGGAAATATATAGGGAGGGAATCTGAGCCAACCAGAAGTGTACAGAGATAGAACTTTAGGTTCAGCACACTTAAACTGAATTAAGAAAATAGTAAACAATGTTTATTGAATCAAAACAATTACTGAGGCATTCATGGGTCAAAAGATATTCAGCTATTACTGAAATGGAAGCATCTTTTTATTGTATGTATTTATTTTTATGTAGGAATGCAAATATTCACCCAATTCAAAACTTTGTTTTGGTTTAATTTCTAGATAAATCCATTTTCTTTGAACTCAATTATCTCTTGATAATGTTTCATTAAAATTGTGTAATGCTAGAGAAAACACAATGTGTTTCAGTAGCCTCACACTGGCCATTATCTAAAGGAGGAGGCGGTAAAATCACTGGGGGTTGCCAAATGTTAGGCACCCCACTTACCTGATACCCCGGCTGGTACCCCTGTCAGTAGAGATAAGTAGTGATGAGCAAATCTGTCCCATTTCGCTTCGTCATTAAATTTGTGAAACGGCAAGAAAATTCCCATAACCCCCAAAAATTTGCGAAACGCATTTGTTGTGCAATTTTTATTGTCGCCCTCGTCTATTTTTGTTGTCCGCGTCAATTCTTTTGACGCAACCGTGCCTTTTTTTTACTTGACCATGCCTTTTTTTATGTGGCCACGCCCAATTTGATGTGGCCACGCCCAATTTGATGCGCAAAAAATCTGTGCAGCAAATTTTTACGCTGCAAATTTTCGTGAAACAATTTGCCAATGGCGAAATGCGGAAATTCACTGCGAATCCATGCCTGGCGAAAAAATTTGCTCATCACTAGAGATAAGTGGATGGATATGGCCCGAATTTCCATGTTTCATCATTGGTGGATTTCCTCTTGAAACAGGTGTCAAAATTCTCTTCGAAAAAATTCAAATCACATGCGTCAACAAAATAATCCATGTAAAAAAAAATGACTGTCCCGTATTGCTTTGCCGAAAAATTTGCGAGTCTTTTAAGAGATTCGCAAAATGGAGAAAATGTCAATTATTGGACGCGTGCAACGTTTTTGTTGTTTTGTGAATCTTTTTAAAAATTTGCTAATTTTTCGGCAAAGTAAAACGGGACAGATTTGTTCACCACTACCTGTCAGCAGAAAACTGCACTGGCTCGGGGTACCTGCACACGAGTGATCCTCTTCCTCCTGTATTGTATCTTTGAGATCCCAGGTCTGACCCATGTGTGTTGACCTTGCCTCAACCTGACACTTTTTGTTCAAGTTCAGCTTTTCTTTGTACTACGTATGTCAAGTGGCACGAAGAAGGAAGAGGTACACTCGCTCTCAGGTACCCCAGACCGGTGCAGATTTATGCTAACATTTTGGCACCCCCCAGTGATTATACCTTTCCTCCTCCTTAATGACAATGCAATTGACAGTGTACCATTCAATATACCCTGAACATTATTTACTTATTTATTTATTTTTTACATCTAGACATTTTCAATTGCCAATGGGTTTTCTAGATCATTAGAGGAGCGTCAATGTATTTCAAGATTATAATTAACCCCTAGAGATCAATACGATGGATTATTTAAGAACTTCTTTTTTGAAGGGTGCCCTTGCTCTCATGTAAACCCCTTCTCTGTGTAGAGGTAAGTCAGATTCAGTGGCAGCGCAACCAACAAACACTAATGTTGGATCTGTTTTTTTTTTTATAATGTTATCAAGTTTAAATACTGTGCAAGCTGGAAAGGGTTGTACAGCATTTGATTAAAATAAAATGAAAAAGATTTTCACCATTTAGAAAAGTTCTCCCAGTATTTATTTTGCACTGTTTACTCTTTCTTTTTTTTAGTTAACATGGGATTTTTACATACCGTAAGAAAACTCTTTTTTAAATGATAATCTCAATAATTCCTCCCCATACACACCTATAAAACATGGGGCAGATTTGTCAACGGTTGATGCAATTTTCTCTCAAGATTCACTTGTTTTGTGTAGAGAAGTTTTCTATAAATGTGCATTGTGCCACAAGAACTTGTATTTACATTCTATTTACATTATGGTTCAAATTTCACACTATTATGAATGCGTTTGTTCATGGGGCTAAAATCTTTAGATTGATAAGACTTGGTGGCCCATTTACTTACTCACGAACGGGCCGAATGCGTCCGATTGCGTTTTTTTCGTAATGATCGGTATTTTGCGATTTTTTCGGAAAATTATCGCGACTTTTTCGTTACCAATACGATCTTTGCGGAAAAACGCGAGTTTTTCGTAGCCATTCCGAAAGTTGCGATTTTTTCGTAGCGTTAAAACTTGCGCAAAAAGTTGCGATTTTTTCGTAGTGTTAAAACTTGCGCAAAACGTCGCGCCTTTTAAGTTTTAACGCTACGAAAAAAGCGCAACTTTTCGCGCAAGTTTTAACGCTACGAAAAAATCGCAACTTTCGAAATGGCTACGAAAAACTCGCGTTTTTTCGCGCAAATCGTATTGGTAACGAAAAAGTCGCGATAATTTCCGAAAAGTCGTAAAGGCGCCGAAAAAGTCGCAAAAAATATGAAAAAGTCGCAAAACGTTCGTTTCCAATCTGAATTTTTTCCATTCGGACTCGGATTCGACCCATAGTAAATGTGCCCCTTGGAGTAGACTAACAAGGATTTAGGTCACAGGATTCAATGATCTTCTTCTCATTACAAAATAAGGAAAGTATGGAAAAACGTTGATAAAACCAAGTGGTCCTCCATCTAAAAACATAATTGTAACAAATTACCAATATACATTAAATATCATGGTTGTATATTTATTATTTCAAAAAATAATTCCTGTTGGCTGTTTAAATGTTTTTGTATTTGTGGATCCGGCCTGTAGAAGAGTTGAATTCTCCTACATTTTTTTTAAAACTCAGAAAAAAAGAAAGCTATATTTCCCAGCCAAAGCAATAGCTCACAGAGCCAACAAGCTGCCCTTCTACCATTATAGCAGTTTGCCACTATTGACTACTAGATACATCTCATTTCCCAAGTTAGTGGAAATTTGTGGCGCCATCATGAAAAAATGCATTCACAAAAATCAGAGAAATTGCATTGAAATCAATAGACTTTTTCATGCCAAATGTGTTGGAGTCATTGGGCATTTTAGATCATGGCTTTTTTTATGCCAAAATGTTGATGTGTATCAGGCAAAAAAAAATTAACTCATGCCTAAACTTAGCTATCACATAACATCATTTTCGTTTCAATGTCTTATCATTGTGATTGGATTATTATTTGATTTTATGTTCGTTTTTTAGGTATTACCCAAGTAAGATGAAAAATCAAACAACAGAGTATCTGTTGGTTCTCACTGGTCTGTCTGATCTTCCAAGTCTTCCTGTGTTCTTGGCATTCTTCCTTATCTACCTTTTAACTATAACTGGGAACCTTCTCATCCTTTTCCTGATCTTCACTGATTCCCATCTTCACACCCCCATGTACTTCTTCCTTGGAACCCTGGCATGTCTGGATATGAGTTGCTCCTCAGTCACTGCCCCAAGAATGCTCTTTGATTTACTCACAGGTAGAAGGGACATTTCTGTACCAGCTTGTATAACTCAGTTCTACTTTTTTCTCTTTTTTGCTGTATCAGAGGCATCTGTGCTGGCAGTGATGTCCTATGACAGATACATTGCTATCTGCCGCCCCCTTCACTACATGCAGATAATGAACTGGAACTTTTGTGTTCAGCTTGTATCCAGCATGTTGGTTTTTGGTGCCTTAGATTCCTTGCTGCACACTCTCCCTTTAACAAAACTGACATTTTGCAGGCCTGATGTTTTGCAAAGTTTCTTTTGTGACCTGCCCCAGTTGCTTCAGGTCTCCTGTAGTGACACATTCATCAATGCATTTCTAGTTTTTATTTTTGGAACATTGTTCGGCGGTGTCATTTTAGGAGTCACCTTTTATCCCTATATCACTATAATCAGGACTGTTCTGAAAATACCAACCATGCAGATGAGATCCAAAGCTTTCTCCACCTGTTTCTCTCACCTAACTGTCGTCTTTTTATTATACAGCACATGTTTTTTTAACTACTTGCGCTCAAGCACAAGCGGCATTCAAAATACAGAGGGCAGAATGGCTTCTGTATTTTATGCTATATTTACGCCCTTTTTGAATCCTCTGATCTACAGTCTGAGGAACCAGGAACTAAAAATATCCCTCAGAAAAATTTTAAAGAGAAAGTAAAAGACTGGATGAATACACAACAATAGCCAGAGAACAATACAGAAAATTGGGTTATGAATGCCTTGCAAAATAGCACAAGATTTTTTTAAGCTCTAGTTTGGATTAAGATTTATTATCATTCATTGTTATGTGTAAATTCACTCAGTATTCATATTAAAAATTCTGAGAAATGCTAGAATCAACTCAAATCCTCTGTCAAATAAACATCCACAAGACAGATTTTTACAAACTTGTTCTGTAGGGGGTTCATATCTTTCACTAAAGTAATGTTTTCCTTATCTGCCAGAAAATGAAGCAAATGTTTATGTTATTCTGATCCCCGTTGCTAAGAAGGTTTACATCCAGTTACAAAAGTTTTCAGATCAAGTCAATGCTCTCTTGAGTTTTTAACAATAAACTACAATAGGGATCAAAGAGAAAACTCCAATATAACTCTAAAAACTAAGGTCCATCAGAAGCAGCTTTAGAAATATACTGTATCTCATGATTTAAAAAACTCCATGAAGTTAGTAGATAAAGTAGCATGTGGTGACCAGAGAAGATCCTCCAATAACCAAAGTTTTTAAACAATAAACTACAATAGGTATCAAAGAGAAAACTCCAATATAACTCCAAAAAGAAAAAATTGGTTGTGCTATCCGAAAATAGAGTCTATAGTAAAGTTAACTTGGAGTGCGTATTCCTAAAAGCCGTGGCTTCTGGCTATGGACATATTAAGTGCAAATTACAAAAAAGGAAGGATTTACTGTATATACTCTAGTATAAGCCTAGTTTTTCAGCACCCTCGGCTTATACTCGAGTCGGGTGCCATGGGTCCCTCCAGACTAGCACCCTCTCTCCTTTGTGTGCAAATTAGGCCCCCCGCAACCAGACCCTCCAGTGCCCTGGCCTAAGCTCCCACTAGCAATACTTATTCCTCCTTACATCCCTCCCGGACTGGGTCTGCTGCCAGTTTGCCAATGTGCAATGAGCGTGGGGTAGTACTCATAGTGTTTTTGTTGACCCTCTTTTCCACTTACAGAGCTAATAAATATTTAAAATCATATACCCCACTGATGCCTCAATTAATGTCATTTTTTGCTGCATTTCCCACCCTAGGCTTATACTCGAGTCAATAAGTTTTTCCAGTTTTCTTAGGTAAAATTAGGTACCTCGGCTTATATTCGGATCGGCTTATACTCGAGTATATACGGTATATCAATAGCCGGAAGCCACGGCTTTTAGGAATACGCACTCCAAGTTAACTTTACTATAGACTCTATTTTTGGATAGCACAACCGATTTTTCTGATACTGTTTCACGAAAAATTAGATTTTACTGGGAATTTTCCCCTAAAATTTGTGATCTATTTAGATTTAGCTAACACGATAATGCTTGAATCGTTGGTACGAACATTTTACGAATTTTGATCTGAGAGTATTGTTAAAACTCAAGCTAAAATTATTGTTTAAACAGACGTTCATTTCAATGAGTCCTCTTTATTTTTCCCAAACAGGAATTACTCCAGCGGCCATTTTAGGAGCAGTTGAAACTGGGTGAAATAGAAAACAGTGAGGGGGTTAACTTCCCCTTGAAAAGTATGAAAAAGAAACAATGAGGGGATTAACTTCTCCTTGAAGGACAGGCTGTCATTTACTATTCTATTCTTCTACTATTCTAAGCCTCCATAGGACTCAATGGTACTCGACAGATCAAACCTAAAAAAGTTACCATATATACTCGAGTATAGGCCGATCCGAATACAAGCCGAGGTACCTAATTTTACCTAAGAAAACTGGAAAAACGTATTAACTCAAGTATAAGCCTAGGGTGGGAAATGCAGCAGCTACTGCTAAGTTTCAATAATCACAAAAAAAACAGTAAATTACATAAATTGAGGCATCAGTGGGGTATTTGTTTTTAAATATTTATTTAAAAGAAAAACCATAAACTAGCTCTGTAAGTGGAGAAGAGGGTCAACAAAAACAATATGAGTACTACCCCATGCTCATTGCGCATTGGCAAACTGGTAGCAGACCCAGTCCCGGAGGACACATAAGGGGGAATAAGTATTGCGTGGGCCAGGGCACTGGAGGGTCTGGTTGCAGGTGGCCTAATTTGCACACAAAGGACAGAGGGTGCTAGTCTGGAGGGACCCATGGCACCCGACTCGAGTATAAGCCGAGGGTGACCTTTTTCAGCACATTTTAGGTGCTGAAAAACTAGGCTTATACTCGAGTATATACAGTAGCTAAAAGTTAATAAAACACAAGTACTGGCAAAAATCCATTCGTAAATCTCAAAAATATCTAGAAGTAAAGAGAAATTGACTTTTTCTCAAAATTGCTTAGTAAATGTGCCCTCAAGCCTGCTAAAATATTATTTAAATTTTAAATACACCCATTAGCCTAGTCTTGCATCCAGTAAGGATTAATTATATCATAGTCAAGTTCAAAGCACAGTTTTATTATTACAGAGAAAAAGGAAATCATTTTTAAAAATTATATCTAATAATTTAATTAAAAAAGAGTCTGCATGAAATGGCCTTCTTGGAGAGGGCTTTCTGGATACCATTGTATGTATGTATAACTTTATTTATAAAGCGCCACAAGGGTACGCAGCGCTGTACAATCTTACAGAATACACAATTACACACAGGGAGGACAAATAAATATAAATACAATAAATATAAATGCACAGGGAATAAGTGCCATGTGGTATGAGACACAGTAGGAAGGAGGTCCCTGCCCCGTAGAGCTTACAATCTAAACCACAAACAATTCCTGTATTTGTATATATGAATATATATATATATATATAGAGAGAGAGAGAGAGAGAGAGAAAGAGAGAGAGAAAGAGAGAGAGAGAGGGAATATAAAAGCTGCACCCAAGCTTCTGCTTGACAGCCAATCTCCTTACATGCCTATTAACTATACATGTGTGAACTACTCATATATAATATATTGTTAAAATGAAACAGCATCTAACTTGTGCCACAGAAGGAGACACCACCAAAAATTGATAGTATACCTGCAGAAGTAAAAAATGATTAAAGATTATCAACACTTGGCAAATTTGCCCTTGGACAGTAACCAATGGCAACCAATCAAATTGCTGCATTCATTGTTATACCTGCAGCTGGCTTAGAAAAGCCAACCTCTGATAGGTTGCTATGGGTTACTGTCCAAGGGCAAATTTGCCCAGTGTCGATAAATGAGCCCCAATGTGCCTTCAAAAGATATAGCAGGAATATATTCAGAATGTGTTTGTATGTGGTGTATAAATATAATGGTGAACTAAAAAAAAATGACTAACTTCTAGGTAGTCCCTTTTATTATAGTTTTATTCTGTCACATTTTTTATTAGGATTTTTTCATAAAATTTTTACCGCGTCTTAATTTTTGCGATTTTTCGCACGATTCACTATAAGCATACTTGCGCTTTTTTACGCGCGATATTGCATGCGTTATTTAACTCGCGAAAAGACTATTTCAATGCGGTATTTGCCGGTACATGCGCTAAATTACGCGAATAGTCGCCGCATATGAATGGTAGCATAGAAATAGTGTATGATAATTGTTGCCGCATATAAATGATGTATATAAATATTAGCCACATATAAATGGTAGCATATAAATAGTAGCATATAAATAGTAGCATATAAATGGTAGCATATAATTAGTAGCATATAAATAGTAGCATATAAATGGTAGCATATAAATGGTAGCATATAAATGGTAGCATATAAATAGTAGCATATAAATAGTAGCATATAAATGGTATCATATAAACAGTAGATGCTTATAAATAGTAGCCACTTGTGATGAGCAAATGTGTTCTGGTTTCCTTAGTGAAAAATTAGCAAATCTTTCGAAAGATCCACAAAACGACAAAAATGTTGTGCGGGCAAAAAAATTGTTGCTGTGACTATTATTTTTTGACACTTGTATCAATTTTTGCATGTGCGGTGAATTTTTGCGTGGCAAATTTTTTCATGCGTTTTGCCATTGGCGGATTGTTTTGCGAAACGCATGAAAAAATCCGCCGCGAAAAAATTCAACACACGTCCAAAACTTCGCTGCGAATCCATGCCTGGCGAAACATTTCATCACTTGTAGCCAAATATAAATAGTCGCGCAAATGAACGCACGCCATGTTAGCCATACACGCTTGCAGAAAATTACTGTATTAAAAATGACCATTTCGCTGCAAACTGGCGGCTGCGTCACTCTAGGGGAAACACAGACTTGAATAAATAACACTGTAAGTCCATATTTTATTGCAAAAAATCATTTACTGTACTTTTCTATAATTTTTCGCCTGCCTGTAGTAGGTGTTAATTTTCGTATAGCCGAATGCGATATTTAGCGCGCAAAAGTTATAGTGAATCATGCGATCGTATTCTTTTCAGCGCGGAAATTAACGCAAAACGGTAAAACTAGTGCGAGAAATACCGCATGCGAAAATGGCGATTTTTCGCACGCGATAATACTATGGTGAATCGCGCGCAAATTATTTTGCGTTTTTTAACGCGAAAAAGCATGCGATAATTTTTATCGCCCTTTAGTGAATCAGGCCCAATGTGTTCCAATAGCCTCAGTATATAGGTGCCCCTATACACCGACCTTCCAGTAGCCTCAGTATATAGGTGCCCTTATACACGACCTTCCAGTAGCCTCAGTATATAGGTGCCCTTATACACGACCTTCCAGTAGCCTCAGTATATAGGTGCCCTTATACACGACCTTCCAGTAGCCTCAGTATATAGGTGCCCTTATACACGACCTTCCAGTAGCCTCAGTATATAGGTGCCCTTATACACGACCTTCCAGTAGCCTCAGTATATAGGTGCCCTTATACACGACCTTCCAGTAGCCTCAGTATATAGGTGCCCTTATACACGACCTTCCAGTAGCCTCAGTATATAGGTGCCCTTATACACGACCTTCCAGTAGCCTCAGTATATAGGTGCCCTTATACACGACCTTCCAGTAGCCTCAGTATATAGGTGCCCTTATACACGACCTTCCAGTAGCCTCAGTATATAGGTGCCCTTATACACGACCTTCCAGTAGCCTCAGTATATAGGTGCCCTTATACACGACCTTCCAGTAGCCTCAGTATATAGGTGCCCTTATACACGACCTTCCAGTAGCCTCAGTATATAGGTGCCCTTATACACCGACCGATATTTAAGGCAATACAAATATGAAAGTGCCAGTCAACATACAAAATTTATATGTATCGATTCTATTTTTTGTTCTAAATTATTGAGAATATTATCTAGAAATGTTCCATTGACAATGAGTTGCCTAGATCTTTAGAGGCTAGAGTCAATGTATTTAAAGAGTGTAATTAACCACTAGGGATCATTCAGATGTTCTATATAAGAACTTCTTTTCTGATGGGTGCCCTTGCTCTCATGTAAACCACATCACAAATACCCCTCTCTGTATAGAGGTAAGTCGGATTCAGTGGCAGAGCAACCAAAACAAACTGTTTTTTTTTTATAATGTTATCAAGTTTAAATACTGCCCTAGCTGGAAAGGGTTGTACAGCATTTGATTAAAATAAAATGAAAAAGATGTTTTTTAGAAAAGTTCTCTCGGTTATTATTTTGCACAATTTACTCTTCTTTTTCCGTAAACATGGGATTTTTACATACTGTAAGAAAACTCTTTTTTAAATGAAATTCTCAATAATTCCTCCCTATACATACCTATAAAACATGGGGCAGATTTGCCAAAGGTTGATGCAATTTTCTCTTAAGATTCACTTGTTTTGTGTAGAGAAGTTTTCTATAAATGTGCATTGAGACACAAGAACTTGTACTTACATTCTATTTACATAATGCTACAAATTCCGTCTTTTCATGGGGCTAAAATCTTTAGATAGAGTAGACTAACAAGGATTTAGGTCACAGGATTCAATGGTCTTCTTCTCATTACAAAATAAGGAAAGTATGGAAAAACGTTGATAAATCCAAGCTATATGTGAGTGGTCACTATGACCACTATGAGTGGTCCTCCATCTAAAAATGTTGATGCAATTTTCTCTCAAGATTCACTGGTTTTGTGTAGAGAAGTTTTCTATAAATGTGCATTGTGCCACAAGAACTTGTATTTACATTCTATTTACATTATGCTTCAAATTCCGTATGTCTTTTCATGGGGCTAAAATCACATATTTTATAGAAACTCACGGGAGCACTTACCGAGCTAGCAGTGCGTGCTCAAACGTACAGCCGAGACCCAGACGGCAATTCACTCTGCAACCAAAAATATCATGTACGGAGCAATATCAACACTGCTGGTTAAAAAATCATACCTTTATTCAGTCATCTTAAAAGCATATTGTGCTCACATAGACCAACCATACGCTTGACGCGTTTCGTGGTGTCTCACCACTTTTTCAAAAGCTGCTTTTGAAAAAGTGGTGAGACACCACGAAACGCGTCAAGCGTATGGTTGGTCTATGTGAGCACAATATGCTTTTAAGATGACTGAATAAAGGTATGATTTTTTAACCAGCAGTGTTGATATTGCTCCGTACATGATATTTTTGGTTGCATGGGGCTAAAATCGTTAGATTGATAAGACTTGGAGTAGACTAACAAGGATTTAGGTCACAGGATTCAATGGTCTTCTTCTCATTACAAAATAAGGAAAGTATGGAAAAACATTGATACACCAAGTGGTCCTCCATCTAAAAATGTAATTCTAACAAATTACAAATATACATTAAATATCATGGTTGTATGTTTATTATTGCAAAAAATAATTCCTGTTGGCTGTTTAAATGTTTTTGGGTTTTTTGTAACTTATATTTTTATTTTTCAATCGTACAGAGAATAAAGGAGAAATACAGTACTGTATAATATGGAAGCATGTGTTAATTATCGATTTTCAATGAAGCAATAAAGCCATATTGCCAATGATAGGTCTTAATCATTGTGTCTGCTTTTTCTATAGAAAAATAAACAACATTGATATAATGTCAGTGAAAAAGAAAAGGAAGAAACCATAACCATAAGTTTAGTTAAATAGTGGAGGCATGATCATAAAAAAACAGGGTAAGCTGTTGAGTTGTTAGGTGTGGGAGGCCAATAAAGGTGGCAGGTCTGCAACTAGAGTGAGAATAGGCGGGTGGGTGTCCCCTGTGGAGCTTGATTGAGTTAGGTGACCAAGCCATGTAGTTCCCAAATGTCCCAGATTTTGAGGTATTGGGGAATATTGTTATGGAGAGTAGCAATTCCGTATGTCTATGAAGATTCTCATTCATCCAGGTCATGACATACAGTATCTAGTAGAATTAAGTCTAAAACAACTGGACTTTTCTGAGTTTTGCTTCTTCAGTTCAAATGACTGGTAGGGAATTCCCCGGTATTTAAACTTTTGATGGTAGTAGACATCCAATCACAATGGGTTCATTGAACTTGTTCAGTTAGGTGTTCCGTATTCACATTTCCTATTGGAGTTCACCCGGTTGATTATCTCAGTCACAGTAGGTGCAGCGGATGCTTTCCATTTGGCTGCAATGGCCAGTTGGGTAGCAGTGAGTATCTGGTTAATTAGCGCCTTGGCCGCTGTTGCACATTTTCGGAAATGGTTTCCCCAGTAGCATTGTAGAGGGGTCCAGAGGAATCTCACGGGAGAACAGTTGGCTCAGTAGGTTTGCTATTTCTTTCCAAATGGGTTGAATTTTGGGGCAGTCCCAAAGGATGTGTTGTAAGGAGCCATGTAGTCTACAGCTTCTCCAGCAAGTTGGAGGGTGGTCTGGAAAGAGTTTATGTAATTTTTTGGGGGCATGATACCAGAACATCAAGATTTTATAGATGTGCTCTTTTTGTCTGACACATGCTGACATTTTTCTTGCCCAAATGTTTGTCCGGTCCATTTCAGATAGTGGCTGAGCAAGTATCGAGTCCCATTTGTTCATATATTTATGCCGAACTTGAGGGCCTTCAAGTGGGGTTGTGAGGATATTGTAAAGTGCAGAAATCAGACCTTTTTGTGGAAGACCCCTTCTTGCTATAGTTTCAAATGCAGTTGGATGGTTAGCCCTTGCAGAGGTTGCGTACGGTAATAGGAAGTGTCGCAATTGGAAATATTCAAATTGCTTAAGGTTCAGTCGTGGGGCTTTGTCCTTTAAGGTCTGGAATGGGAGCACTGTATTATTCTGAGGTTCTAGCATATCTCTCATGGTATGTAAATTCAGTCCAGTCCATCTATTGTACAAAGGGGGATCCATACCTGGGGAGAAATTGGGGTTCCTCAGGTAGATTGTATTACCCAAGTTTAAATGTTTTTGTACTTGTGGATCTGACCTGTAGAAGAGTTGAATTCTCCTACATTTTTTTTTAAACTCAGAAAAAAGAAAGATATATTTCCCAGCCAAGGCAATAGCTCACAGAGCCAACAAGCTGCCCTTCTACCATTATAGCAGTTTACCACTATTGACTACCAGGTACATCTCCCAAGTTAGTGACAATTTGTGGCGCCATCATGCAAAAATGCATCCACAAAAATTTGAGAAATTGCATTGAAATTAATAGACTTTTTCATTCCAAAAATAAGATGAAAAACCAAACAACAGAGTATGTGTTGGTTCTCACTGGACTGTCTGATCTTCCAAGTCTTCCTCTGTTCCTGGCATTCTTCCTGATCTACCTTTCAACTATAACTGGGAACCTTCTCATCCTCTTCCTGATCTTCACTGATTCCCATCTTCACACCCCCATGTACTTCTTCCTTGGAACCCTGGCATGTCTGGATTTGAGTCTCTCCTCAGTCACTTCCCCAAGAATGCTCTTTGATTTACTCAGAGAAAGAAAAATCATTTCTGTACCAGCTTGTATAACTCAATTCTACTTTTTCCTCTTCTTTTCTGTATCAGAGGTGATTGTGCTGGCAGTGATGTCCTGTGACAGATACATTGCTATCTGCCGCCCTCTTCACTACATGCAGATAATGAGCTGGAGAGTTTGTGTTCAGATTGTATCAGGTGTGTTGGTTTATGGTGCGGTAAATTCCTTGCTGCACATTGTTTTTTTAACAAAACTGACATTTTGCAGGCCTGTTGCTTTGAAAAGTTTCTTTTGTGACCTGCCCCAGTTGCTTGAGGCCTCCTGTAGCGACACATTCATCAATGCACTTCTCATTTTTATTTTTGGAACACTGTTCGGTGGTGTCATGTTAGGAGTCACTTTTTATCCCTATATCACTATAATCAGGACTGTTCTGAAAATACCAACCATGCAGATGAGATCCAAAGCTTTCTCCACCTGTTTCTCTCACCTAACTGTGGTCTTTATATTTTACAGTACATGCTTTTTTAACTACTTGCGCTCAAACACAAATGGTGATCAACACGCAGAGGGCAAAGTGGCTTCTGTATTTTATGCTATATTTACGCCCTTTTTGAATCCTCTGATCTACAGTCTGAGGAACCAGGAACTTAAAATATCCCTCAGAAAAATTTTAAAGAGAAAGTAAAAGACTGGATAAACTGGATGAATATACAAAAATTGCCAAAGAACAATTGGGTTATATCCTTTGCAAAATAGCACAGAACAAAAGAGCATGATTTTTTTGAACCTTAGTTAAGATTAAGATTTATTATCATTCTATACTACTATTCCCTTCTATGATTTGACTTTTCTGATCACTCTCCTTTCCATGTAGGAACGGTAAGACTTTGATAGATAAAGAAGACATAACGCACATGATTTATCACTGGAAGCAATTCTTTATTTTTTCCACCAGATGACTGATATCCAATATAGGCTTTCCTATTGCATTGTACTATCTGTATAAATGGAAAATAAAATATAAGATACAAAAAAGAAGATCTATTATCATTCGTTGTTATGTGTATATTCACTCAGTATTCATATTTAAAATTCTGAGAAATGCTAGCATCCCCTCAAATCCTCTGTCAAATAAACATCCACAAGACAGATTTTTACAAACTTCTGCAGGGGGTTCATATCTTTCACTAAAGTAATGTTTTCCTTATCTTCCAGAAAATGAAGCAAATGTTTATGTTATCCCGATCACCGTTGCTAAGAAGGTTTACATCCAGTTGGAAAAAATTTCAGATATAGCGAATGCTCTCTTGAGTTTTTAAACAATAAACTACAATAGGTATCAAAGAGAAAACTCCAATATAACTCTAAAAGCTAAGGTCCATCAGAAGCAGCTTTAGAGATATACTGTATCTCATGATTTCAAAATCTCCATGAAGTTAGCAGGTAAAGTAGTACGTGGTGACCAGAGAAGATCCTCCAATAACCAAAGTTTTTAACAATAAACTACAATAGGTATCAAAGAGAAACTCCAATATAACTCTAAAAGCTAAGGTCCATCAGAAGCAGCTTTAGAAAGATACTGTATCTCATGATTTAAAAAAAACTCCATGAAACTAGCAGATAAAGAAGCACATGGTGACCAGAGAAGATCCTCCAATAACCAAAGTTTTCAAACAATAAACTACAATAGGTATCAAAGAGAAACTCCAATATAACTCTAAAAACTAAGGTCCATGAGAAGCAGCTTTAGAAATATACTGTATCTCATGATTCAAAAAAAACTCCATGAAACTAGCAGATAAAGAAGCACGTGGTGACCAGAGAAGATCCTCCAATAACCAAAGTTTTTAAACAATAAACTACAATAGGTATCAAAGAGGAAACTCCAATATAAGTCTAAAAACTAAGGTCCATCAGAAGCAGCTTTAGAAAGATACTGTATCTCATGATTTTAAAAAAACTCCATGAAATTAGCAGATAAAGAAGCACGTGGTGACCAGAGAAGATCCTCCAATAACCAAAGTTTTTAAACAATAAACTACAATAGGTATCAAAGAGGAAACTCCAATATAAGTCTAAAAACTAAGGTCCATCAGAAGCAGCTTTAGAAATATACTGTATCTCATGATTAATAAAACTCCATGAAGTTAGCAGATAAAGTAGCATGTGGTGACCAGAGAAGATCCTCCAATAACCAAAGTTTTTAAACAATAAACTACAATAGGTATCAAAGAGAAAACTCCATTATAACTCTAAAAACTAAGGTCCATCAGAAGCAGCTTTAGAAATAAACTTTATCTCATGATTTAAAAAACTCCATGAAGTTAGCAGATAAAGTAGCATGTGGTGACCAGAGAAGATCCTCCAATAACCAAAGTTTTTAAACACTAAACTACAATAGGTATCAAAGAGAAAACTCCAATATAACTCTAAAAGCTAAGGTCCATCAGAAGCAGCTTTAGAAATAAACTGTATCTCATGATTTAAAAAACTCCATGAAGTTAGCAGATAGAGTAGCACGTGGTGACCAGAGAAGGTCCTCCAATAACCAAAGTTTTTAAAAAATAAACTACAATAGGTATCAAAGAGAAAACTCCAATATAACTCTAAAAACTAAGGTCCATCAGAAGCAGCTTTAGAAATAAACTTTATGTCATGATTTAAAAAACTCCATGAAGTTAGTAGATAATGTAGCACGTGGTGACCAGAGAAGATTCTCCAATAACCAAAGTTTTTAAACAATAAACTACAATAGGGATCAAAGAGAAAACTCCAATATAACTCTAAAAACTAAGGTCCATCAGAAGCAGTTTTATAAATAAACTGTATCTCATGATTTAAAAAAAAAAAAAAAAAAAACTCCATGAAATAGGTAACGTAGCATGTGGTGACCAGAGAAGATCCTCCAATAACCAATAGAAAAACTTGAAAAAGAGTTACATTTCCAAATATATTGACTGATATTTACCAAATAAAGGGATTGACATTTTGCTAGCTGCTTTCTGTCCTGATTCTGGTTATTAGCATATATATATATATATATAAATATATGATCTGGAGTTTTCTGGACAGGGGATCTTTCTTTACTTCCAATTAGTGATGAGCGAATTTTTTCGCCAGGCATTGATTTGTAGCGAATTTCCGCATTTCACCATTGGTAAATTGTTTTGCGAAACTTCCATGAAAATTAGGCGTGGAAAAATTTGGCGTGCATAAAAATTTTTTTGTGGCGTGTCAAAATTGTAAAAAAAGGGCGTGGTCATGTAAAAAAATACGGGGGACAAAAAAAAAGATGCGGGCGACCAAAAAAAATGCAGGTGACAAAAAAAGACACGGGTGACAAAAAATTTGAGAATTTTTTGCCGTTTTGCAAATTTTATGGTGAAGCAAAATGAGACAGATTCACTCATCACTTCTTCAGGTCTCTATATTTTAGGGGCACATTTACTAGAACACGGGGGTAAACTCGAGGTTTGCTTGAATCGTTGGTACGAACATTTCCTGAATTTTGAGCTGAAAGTATTGTTAAAACTCAAGCTAAAAGTATTGTTTAAATGGACGTTCGTTTCCATGAGTCCTCTTTAATACAAATATGAAAGCGCCCGTCAATTTTTTGTTCTAAATGATTGAAAATATTATCTAGAAATGTTCCACTGACAATGAATTTCCTAGATCTTTAGAGGCTAGAGTCAATGTATTTAAAGATTGTAATTGACCACTAGGGATCATTCAGATGTTCTATATAAGAACTTTTCTAAAGGTTGTCCATGCTTTCAAGTTAACCATGGCACAAATACACCTCTCTGTATAAAGGTAAGTCTGATTTTCTTCAACACTCTATGGCAGTGCAATCAAAACAAACAAGAGAACCATTGAGTCCTATGGAGGGACTATGTTTGGGAAAAATAAAGAGGATTCATGGAAACAAATATCCATTTAAACTCAATTTTTTTTTTTTGTTTCCAAAATAAACTCCAGTTGCAGTAAAAAGTCGAATTCAGATATCACTATTGTCGGCAGGTCTGTGTTTGTTTTTTACTATATTACCATTAGTATATGATTATTTTATTTTTATAGGTAGTATCAATGTGAGATGGAAAACCAAACAATAGTGTATGTGTTGGTTCTCAGCGGTCTGTCTGATCTTCAACATCTCAAGCTTCTTCTTTTTCTTGTGTTTCTCCTGATCTACCTTATGACTCTGACTGGGAACCTTCTCATCCTTCTCCTGATCTTCACTGATTCCCATCTTCACACCCCCATGTACTTCTTCCTTGGAACCCTGGCATGTCTGGATATGAGTTACTCCTCAGTCACTGCCCCAAGAATGCTCTTTGATTTACTCACAGATAGAAGGATAATTTCTGTCCGAGGTTGTTTAACTCAGATCTTCTTCTTTCTCTTTTGTGTTGTATCAGAACTGTCTCTGCTGGCAGTGATGTCCTATGACAGATACATTGCCATCTGCCGCCCTCTTCACTACATGCAGATAATGAGCTGGAAAGTTTGTGTTCAGTTTGTATTAATCTTGTTTGTTTTAAGTATTGTATTCCTTGCTTCACACTCTTTGTTTGACTAAACTGACCTTTTGCAGGTCTGATGTTTTGCAAAGTTTCTTTTGTGACCTGCCCCAGTTTCTGCAACTCTCCTGTAGTGACACATTCATCAATGTATTGCTAATAATTCTACTTGGGATGTTGCTTGGAATAGGCCTTTTAGGGGCCACCTTTTACCCATACATCCCTATAATCACTACTGTACTGAAAATCCCATCAAACAACATGAGATCCAAAGCTTTCTCCACCTGCTCCTCCCATCTAACTGTGGTCTTTATATTTTACAGTACTCTTTTCTTTAATTACTTGCGACCAAATGCAAATGAACATTACACAGAGGACAAAGTGGCTTCTGTATTTTATGCAATATTCACCCCCTTTTTAAACCCTCTGATCTACAGTCTGAGGAACCAGGAACTAAAGTCTTCCATAAGAAGGGCGTTACATGTAAATCTTCAATCTTTGAGAAGATGAGAGAGGTATGTGTTTGGCGGGGTTAATTGTAATTAGCGACAAGCTGAAAAATTTGCAATTTTTTCAAAAGATTTCCGAAATGGCAAAAAATTAGCAAAACACCAAAAATGTTGTACGTCAGAAAAAAAATTATTGCGCGTTTCATTTTTTTTTACGAGAGCAAAACTTTTTTTTAGACGCAGACGTCAACTTTTTCGTACATAATTTTTTTTACGCTCGTGACATTTATTTTGACGTGATCCATGAAAAAATCTGCCAATGGTGAAATGCGGAAATTCGCCGCAAATTCATGCCTGGCAAATTATTTCACCCATCGCTAGTTGTAATATTAATGTATAATTCAGAGCTGCACACATTTTCACATAGTATTGTTTCCACCTTACTCATTTAAAACACATACATTGGACCTTCTGAATGCATAACAGTTAGCCTACATAAAAGATACAATTTTGTCAAGCCATGCGCTAGACATTTGAGTTTACTAGAAAATAGTGATAAGTGAATCTTCTTCTTTTCGCTTCGACGAAAAATTTAGGAAACTGCTGACAAATTTGCGAAATGGCAAGAAAATTTGTGAAATGCACCTACTACACAACTTTTTGGATGCAGGCAACTTTTTTGATGCAACTCCCACCAAAGAGCGATCGTTGGGTAAAAACTAAGTAAGCTTTAAACACAGTCATAAGCACTCACAGAGTCCTTTATCAAAAGAAACACAGGATTTCTTTTCTTCTTTTTTGTGAACATTAGTGATGAGCGAATCTGTCCCATTTCACTTCGCCGAAAAATTTGCGAATCTTTCAAAAGATTAGAGAAACGGCAGAAAATTCGCAAAACGGCGAAAGTGTTGCGTGTCAAAAAAAAATTGTCGTGCGTGGCTATTCTTTCGTTGTGCAGCTATTCTTTTGTCACCTGCGGCTATTCTTTCATCGTGCGGATATTATTTTGTCGCTCGCGGCTATTATTTTGTTGTGAGGCTATTATTTCTTTGCCCGCGGCTATTATTTTGTCGCCCGCGACTAATATTTTGTCGCACGGCTATTATTTAGTTGCCCGCATTTATTATTTAGTCGCCCGCAACTATTATTTTGACGCGGGCAACAATTTTTGGACGTGCTGCAAATTTTTCCGTGGCAAATTTTTTCATCTGTTTCGCAAAACAATCCGCCAATGGCAAAATGCGGAAATTCGCCGCGAATCCATGCCTGCCGAAACATTTCGCCCATCACTAGTGAACATGTTCTTCTGTGTCAGACTTCCTCTCCTTTAGGGCTCCTTCAGGTTTGGGGCACGAAGTCTGTGCAGCTTTCTCCTCTCTCCCTCTCCAACCCCCGTCTCCTGCTTCCTCCAATAAGAATGCATAAGAACTCACTCCTCCCTCCCTCAGAAATGTGTGATCTGAGCTACCAATGGCTAGAGCTGCAGCAGGAATCTAGGAGGCCGAGCTAAAATGGCAGCTGCTATCTTAAACAAATGAAGGGAGCTTCTAGGGCTGTTTACTCAGGTATGGTAAAGCTTTCTGCAGAATAAATATATAATTCTAAGTGGCACTAATTTGACTAATCTATTAGCAGTAGTGATGAGCAAATTTTTTTCGCCAGTCATGGATTTGCAGCGAATTTCCGCATTTCGCCACTGGCAAATTGTTCCGCTCATCACTAATTAGCAGTAAAATAGAAAAATGCCTTCTCTTCTCCTTAAACATATAAGCCCAAATCTTTGCCTTGAATTTTAAATCTTAGAGGGAAGAACAGAATGCAAGGGCCACAAAGAATGAATAGACTAGCAGCATCTTGGAATCAAACCAAAATCTTTACAATGCCATGAACAGTTTTGATAATTCACAAACTTATTCTAATGTTGAATTATGAAAGGGTATAAAAAGGCATTGCATTGATGTGTATCTATCTACTCACCGGTAGCAATGAGCAACATTTTTCATCAGGCACGGATTCACTGCAAAATTCCGCATTTCGGCATTGGCATATTCTATTGAAATGATTCAATGCCAGGCAACGGCACAGGTACCAATAGATTGCCAGAGATAACTATTTTACCATTGGAGGAGATTTGCTGGTATGATAGGATGAGTAAAATACACAGCAGACAAAACATATGATTTTACCCCATCTGTTAGTCCCTTAAAAGATTCTGACATTTGCAATTTTGAGCAAAACATAGAATATTATAAAACTGTGTTAGAATAGAGAATATTTTAGAAGTTTACATGTTTAATATAAATTATCTGAAAGCAGTTATCCCTTGTATTATGCACAATCCACCTGTTGTGAAGATCTTTCTCACAAATCCCATTGGCTAAAACAATGGCATTCTGTTTCTTTTTTAATAAATTATGTTCTTACCCAATCTTATTAAGCTTTGTATTCAGGAAGAAACAAACCAGTAGGAGCCCCATCTTATCCTATGGTTGGCTTTAGGTTTGCCACCTTCGCCTCTTCGCCAGGCAGGGGGTGGAGGTGATGATGGGAGAGGTGGGCCGTGATGTCAAGGGGCGGAGAAGAGGTGGGGCTGTGATGTCATGGGGTAGGGTTATGAATCAGCGATTGCTGATTGGCCGATCGCTGCGTCAATGTTACTGAGTCCTGTCCGTTATTCTTTGACCTTTTGACCTGGACAGCCCTTCCGAAGACCAAGCTGTCTGGGTTAAAACTGGACAGGTGGCAACCTTAGTTGGCACTCAGCTGGTATCTCACTGGTCTAGCAGGAAAATCACCATCAAATCACCCTGGCCTAGATTACCAGCTTGCTGGCAATAAACGTACTTGTAAATTTCTAACCCCCCACCATCCTTAATAACAACAAAAAAGTGTTGCGGTATATTAACATTGACCTGAGTGGCTTGTTCTACCATTATATCAAGAACAAAATCCATAAGATCTACATCTAACTTAAGGGAAATAATAGCCATGCAATTGCGTCCAATCTGTGCACAGTTGTGTTCAATTTGGTGAATCAGACACAATCGCGGTAGGCACAGCTCAGTTGTGTAATGAGTATTCCCCTTTATGACAGCAATGACACCAGAATTCTGGGAAAAACTCTGCATCAAGGGATGCGCCCTTTTTAACGCGACCATACCCAATTATAATGTGACCGTGCCCAATTTGACGTGATCGTGACTTTTTTGACGCATGGCGAATTTTTTGCAGTACATTTTCACGGAAGTTTTGTGAAACAATTTGCCAATGGCAAAATGCGGAAATTTGCTGCGAATCCATGCGTGGTGCAAAAAATTTGCTCTTCATTAATGATGTAGCGAACTGTTCGCCGGAGAACTAATTCGCACGAAAATCGGGTGTTCGCAAGTTCGCGAACTTTTAGCGAAGTTCGCAATTTTGGGTTCGCCTTAGCTGGAGCCAAATTTTGACCTCTCATCCCAGAGCCAGCAGATACATGGCAGCCAATCAGGCAGCTCTCCCTCCTGGACCACCCCCGGACCACTCCCTTCCATATATAAACTGAAGCCCAGCAGCCATTTTACATTCTGCCTGTGTGTGCTTGATGAGTTAGCATAGGGAGAGAGCTGTGCAGGGATTTGAGGGACAGTTTAGGTAGCTTTGCTGACTAGTGATCTACTTTCTACTGCTCTGTATGTAGCTGCTGGGGACAGCTGTCCTGCTGATCTCATCTGCTGTAACCCAATAGTCCTTGTAAGGACTGCTATTATTTTCTGATTACTGTTACTCTAGTCTTCTTTTCATTGTGTACTGCAGCTCCATCTGTGTGTGTTGGAGGTGTGCTGCTCATAGTAGTGCACTAAGCACCAACCACACATTCACATCATTTTTTTTATTTGTGTTTTTTTACTTTGCTACTGTTATTTTTAGAGCCCAGTGCTATTAGTCTAGCTGTGTTGGGGACTGGTGTGCTGCTCCTAGTAGTTCACCCCCAGCACCAACCAGAGATCACTTTTTTTTTTTATTATTAATTTTTTTTTTTTTTGTTTAAAGTTACTGTTCTTTAACGTGTCCAGTGCTGTTTGCTGTTATTCATAGTAGTGCACCAAACACGTTACACATAGTAGTGCACCAAACATGTTACACATAGTAGTGACATTGCATTGCAATAAAATCACCTGAGCAATGTTTTTCCACCAGCAATAATATATTCCGTATCCACTACTGCTGCGTTTTGTCTTAGTGTGGGAACCGGGCGTAACCTTTACACGACTTGATTGGCATGTAGGCGCCGGACGTTTTAAAGCAGTTTATTACACAAGTTTAGAAATGTAGTGTGATTTCTGCCCTTTACAGCACAAAACGCAACGCTGTGTCAACAACGTATTTTTCAGAGAAATGTTTGCCCTTGATCCCCCTCCGGCATGTCACTGTCCAGGTCGTGGCACCCTTTAAACAACTTTAAAATCAGTTTTCTGGCCAGAAATGACTTTTCTAGGTTTTAAAGTTCGCCTTCCCATTGAAGTCTATGGGGTTCGCAAAGTTCGCAAAAGTTCGCACTTTTTGGCGGAAGTTCGCAAACTTTTTTTGTGAGGTTCGCTACATCTCTACTCTTCATTACAATCAACTTCTTGACTATGGAAAGTGCCATTATACTGTTTATCCAATAAAGCATTTAATCACAAATCAATGGAATTTATATTTGTATTGAAATATTAATATCTGTCCATATTGCTGTCTTTTTATCTGTAGTCAAAATAAAGAGTTAATCAAATTTGCCAACCAGTAGGAAATTAATGAACACCTAACCAATTGACGTTGGCTTTCCTAGATCTCTGGAGTCTAGAGTTATTGGTAATTAATCACTAGAGATCATTTGGAATGGTTTATGTAGGAACTTCTGTTCTTAAACTGTTGTTGCTTGGGCTTCCATGTAGAGCACGTCACAAGGCATTGCTTTGTGTAACGGTAAGTCTTCACACATCAAAAATAAATATAAATATGGTTCCTATCCTAGGATCTCAACGTGATGAAACAGTTCTCACCAAACTTCTCCAAGCCTTTGCAGCTCAACAGGGCTGTGCAATATACATTTTGTGATGAATTATCTTTTGATCTTTTTATACACGTTTTCCTAGTATGTAATTTGTACAATTTGGTATTGAGAGTATGTATTGTTGTTATACCTACAAATGTGAGTAGTGGTTGTGTAGGGAAACAGGATATTCTTTTAAGAAATAAAGCTTTGGTTATATGGTTTGTTGTCCTTTTCTTTAAGGCTCCTAGAAAAGTCCATTTACATGGGTTTACCCTATAGGCTAAAGCTCACCCACTGGGTTTAAAGTAGAAGCCGGGATAATAGCTGATCAGATTCCCAACCACAGATGGGTTTCGCCCTTTTTGGGGCTCATCAGTGTAGTGCAGGGTTCTCTGATCAGCTTAGGGAGAGCCAGGAGTGGGGATACACGAACAAGCTAAAGGGATTGAGGAGACCGCCTCATATGTATGCAAATGTCATAACAGGATTCTGGGAAGAAATTCCTTAAGGCTCCTAGAAAAGTCCATTTACATGGGCTTTGTCCCATTTACATGGGGTTATCCTATAGGCTAAAGCTCACCCACTTGTCCCTTTCTTTGAATTCTCATCACCAGTAGAACAAAATTCAATTTCCATTATCTATTATTCTATTCTACCAATTTCTCCTCAGTAAAGAGATGTAAAAAAAAAATGAATGCACAAATTTTCCATTATCTTGAACCCTTTCTCCAATGTCTTACATGTATTACATTCTGAAGCCAACTTGTATATTATGGTTTTCTCCTGGTCAAAGGTGGAAGACAATAAAACTGGTGGGTAAGAGCCATTATAAATGAGCCAGACTACTAAAATTTTTTAATTGTTCCATAAATGTAAAAAAGACTCTACTGCAGCAATAACACCACATTTTAACGTGAAAACAATTCAACCTCTGATACATCTACCTCTATGGGGCCCATTCATGAAAGTACGATTTTTTTTTTCAGAAAAAATTTATTTTTTCTAAGTTATAGAACTTTTCGTACTGACCACGATATAAAAATACTATAAAATAGTATGACTTTTTCAAGGTTCGTTATTCCACAAAAAAGTCGTACTTTTCACAACCACTATGACTATGTCGTTATTCAATCAAGCTTCGGTATCGTGACTATCTTTTCGTGCTTTCATGAATGGGCCCCTATGTGTAGGTCTGGGCTTGCTCAACTTGTCATTGTTACCAAATACGATACTTTTTTTGTTTTTAATGTGTTATTGTTATGTGACTGTTTATAGGAAATACCAAGTGAGATGGAAAACCAAACCATAGTGTATATGTTGGTTCTCACTGGTCTGTCTGATCTTCCAAGTCTTCAGCTTCCTCTGTTTGTGCTGTTTCTTCTGATCTACCTTTTGACTTTAGCTGTGAACCTTCTCATCCTTCTCCTGATCTTCACTGATTCCCATCTTCACACCCCCATGTACTTCTTCCTTGGAACCCTGGCATGTCTGGATATGAGTTACTCCTCAACCACTGCCCCAAGAATGCTCTTTGATTTACTCATAGGTATAAGGATCATATCTGTGCAAATGTGTATAACTCAGTTCTACTTTTTCCTCTTCTTTGCTGTATCAGAGATGTCTGTGCTGGCAGTGATGTCCTATGACAGATACATTGCTATCTGCCGCCCTCTTCACTACATGCAGATAATGAGCTGGAATGTTTGTGTTCAGTTTGTATCCATCATGTTGGTTTTTGGTGCAATACATGCCTTGGTGCACACTCTTCTTTTAGCTAAACTGACATTTTGCAGCTCAAACGCTTTGCAGAGTTTCTTTTGTGACCTGCCCCAGTTGCTTCAGGTCTCCTGTAGTGACACATTCATCAATGTATTGATAATATTTCTCTCTGGAATATTGTTTGGTGGTATCATAATAGGGGTCACCTTTTATCCCTATATCACTATAATCAAGACTGTTCTGAAAATGCCATCAAAGCAGATGAGATCCAAAGCTTTCTCCACCTGTTTCTCTCACCTAACTGTGGTCTTTCTATTTTACAGCACAAGTTTATTCAACTATTTTCGCCCAAATGCAAGCCAACACACAGAGGACAAAGTGGTTTCTGTATTTTATGCAGTACTGACCCCCTTTTTAAACCCTCTGATCTACAGTCTGAGGAACCAGGAACTTAAAAGATCCTTAAGAAAAACATTGCAGAGAATGTAAATCTTTGCATGGACTAGATGAATATATGACAATAGCCAAAGCACAATAAAGAAAATAGGGCTATAACTGTGTCGCAAATGATCACAAAAAAAACATTTCTTGCCTTTTAGTTGGGATTAAGATACCTATAATGGGCCGCATCAATGGTGAATTCTCTGTCACCACAGGAGACCATTTTTCAAAACATTTTCTGTGCCATAACTTTCACTAAAGTGCTTCCGATGTGGTAAAACGTGACATTTTCCTTCTCTGCTAATATATGAAGAAGGAATCGCATACTATTCGGGTCTCAAATGCCAAGACATGTCTTATTTTAGCTACAGAAAGCTTGAATGTCTAAACAATAGACACAAAGAGAATACTCCTCTATAACTCCAAAAGCCTATAAGCAACTTAAGAAACACAATTTTAATACAAAAGAGAAAAAAATAGGCTAATTCTCTAAGTAGTCTCTAAGTCAGCGTTTTTCAACCACTGTTGCCTGGTGTGCCGTAGGCAGGGCCGCAATTTTTACTTTCAAAAAAAAATCCGGGCCCTGTCATTGGTTGCGCCCCGTGTGTACGGGGGACGTCAGTACGCACGGGGCGCAACGTTATAAAAGGGCCTGTGTGCGGTCGCGTGTAGGCGTGCAGAGGGGAAGTGCAGAGGCGGCGCGCGTGAGGGGAAGATGCTGCTGAAGCCGCCGAAGAGTAAAATGCTGCTGGGCACCAATGTATTAGGGGGGGCCACGGGGCACACTGACTTATGGGGGCACTGCTGCTGGGCACCAATGTACTAGGGGGGCACTGCTCTTGGCACCAATGTACTGGGGGCACTGCTGCTGGGCACCAATGTACTAGGGGGGCACTGCTGCTGGGCACCAATGTACTAGGGGGGCACTGCTGCTGGCCACCAATGTACTAGGGGGGCACTGCTCTTGGCACCAATGTACTAGGGGGGCACTGCTGCTGGGCACCAATGTACTAGGGGGGCACTGCTCTTGGCACCAATGTACTAGGGGGGCACTGCTGCTGGGCACCAATGTACTAGGGGGGCACTGCTCTTGGCACCAATGTACTAGGGGGGCACTGCTGCTGGGCACCAATGTACTAGGGGGGCACTGCTGCTGGGCACCAATGTACTAGGGGGGCACTGCTCTTGGCACCAATGTACTAGGGGGGCACTGCTGCTGTGCACCAATGTACTAGGGGGGCACTGCTCTTGGCACCAATGTACTAGGGGGGCACTGCTGCTGGGCACCAATGTACTAGGGGGGCACTGCTCTTGGCACCAATGTACTAGGGGGCACTGCTGCTGGGCACCAGTGTACTAGGGGGGCACTGCTCTTGGCACCAATGTACTAGGGGGGCACTGCTGCTGGGCACCAATGTACTAGGGGGCACTGCTCTTGGCACCAATGTACTAGGGGGCACTGCTCTTGGCACCAATGTACTAGGGGGGCACTGCTCTTGGCACCAATGTACTAGGGGGGCACTGCTGCTGGGCACCAATGTACTAGGGGGGCACTGCTCTTGGCACCAATGTACTAGGGGGCACTGCTCTTGGCACCAATGTACTAGGGGGGCACTGCTGCTGGGCACCAATGTACTAGGGGGGCACTGCTGCTGGGCACCAATGTACTAGGGGGGCACTGCTCTTGGCACCAATGTACTAGGGGGCACTGCTCTTGGCACCAATGTACTAGGGGGGCACTGCTGCTGGGCACCAATGTACTAGGGGGCACTGCTCTTGGCACCAATGTACTAGGGGGGCACTGCTCTTGCCACCAATGTACTAGGGGGGCACTGCTCTTGGCACCAATGTACTAGGGGGGCACTGCTCTTGGCACCAATGTACTAGGGGGGCACTGCTGCTGGGCACCAGTGTACTAGGGGGGCACTGCTGCTGAGCACAGAGTTAAATTTTTTAACATTTTCTAATGGTGGTGTGCCTCGTGATTTTTTTCATGAAACAAGTGTGCCTTTGCCCAAAAAAGGTTGAAAAACACTGCTCTAAGTCCATGGTATAATACAATAGACACCAGAAAAATGTTGGTCTTTTATTGAACAGCTGTGACTGAATTTGAAGAGGTTTATTGTCATTGAATTATCTTTGTACCAACTGATTTAGGGTTTAGAGATTGCTTTGTTTTTATAGATTAGGCCAGAGATCCCCAACCTTTCTTACTCGTGAGCCACAGTCAAATGTAAAAAGACTTGGGGAGCAACACAAGCGCCATAAAAGTTCATGGAGGAGCCAAATAAGGGCTGTGATTGGCTATTAGGGGCCTCTATGCACCCTATCAGCTTACAGGGGCTTTATTTGGTAGGAAATCTTGTTTTTATTCAACCAAAACTTGCCCCCAAGTCAGGAATTCAATAACTCCCTGGTTTGGGGGCACTGAGAGCAACATCCAAGGGGTTGGGCAGCAACATGTTGTCCCCGAGCCACTGGTTGGGGATCCACTGGGTTAGGGTATTTTAACAATTTTTTTCTGGTTGGTTGATTCATTCATAATAAATATTGATTTTTAGATTATGGTTTGGGTAATACATTCTACTTAGAAAATTGGTCTTTTCTTTTCTCGTTTGTATTAACACCCCAATTGGTAATATAATTGAGTAAGGCTGAAGACTGATTATTATTATTATTATAGGTGGAAAATATGGAGGTTGAAGTGCAGAAAGCTCAGATTGGGCTTAAAAGTAATAGGTTAGGAAGCATCTGGTGAGCCCAGAAGATCCTCAGAGAACAGCAAAGCTGTAAAAAAGAGCTACATCCCAAATGATTTGTGAATTTTCCCAGATAAGGGGATTACTAGTTACTTACTCCAAAACAAACTAAATTCAACAAGAATGGCACCCTCCATACTTCTCTAGTAAAGCACAGTTGAATAGATAAACCATGTTGGGCTAAACAAACCCATGAAAAAAACAATCTAGCTGATCAAGATTACCAGGATATGTATAAACAGAGTAAATGGTACAACTTCACAGCTCTCACTGTAAAAAGGTGTTTTACCCATTCCATTTCTTAAATCTTAGTGGATGCCCTTGTCTCTATTGAAAGGATCTACTGGTGAATAGTGATGAGAGAAAAATTCGCGAAACGGTGAAAATGTTGCACGTCAAAAAAAATTGTCGCCCGCGACTATTCTTTTGTCGCCCGGCTATTCTTTTGTCGCCCGGCTATTCTTTTGTTGCCCAGCTATTCTTTTGTCTCGCGGCTATTCTTTTGTCGCCCGGCTATTCTTTTGTCGCCCGGCTATTCTTTTGTCGCCCGGCTATTCTTTTGTCGCCCGACTATTCTTTTGCCGCCCGCAACTATTCTTTTGTCGCCCGGCTATTCTTTTGTCGCCCGGCTATTCTTTTGTCGCGCGGCTATTCTTTTGTCGCCCGGCTATTCTTTTGTCGCCCGGCTATTCTTTTGTCGCCCGTGGCTATTCTTTTGTCGCGCGGCTATTCTTTTGTCGCCCGCAACTATTCTTTTGTCGCCCGGCTATTCTTTTGTCGCCCGGTTATTCTTTTGTTGCCCGCGGCTATTGTTTTGTCACACGGCTATTCTTTTGTCGCCCGGCTATTCTTTTGTCACCCGCGGCTATTGTTTTGTCGCACGGCTATTGTTTTCTCGCCCAGCTATTCTTTTGTTGCCCGGCTATTCTTTTTGTCGTTCCGCAGCAAATTTTTGCATCCGTTTCGCAAAAAAATCCACCAATGGCAAAACGTGGAAATTAACCGCAAATCCATGCCTGCTGAAACATTTCGCCCATCACTACTGGTGAATACTGTATATGAAAGTTTACTCTATGGTTACCCTTAAAGAACAAGGAATCATTAGTGAATTTATAGGTGCCAATGAGTTAGGCAACCCCACTGAATTTAATCACATGAATTTACATATACAATATTAGCAAAATGTAATGTTGATTAAACAACACAACTCTGGTAACGGTATATGATGAAGAAGAATGAGTCCTAATAGCACAATCTTCCAAAGACCAAGAATTGAACTTATCATTTACCTGTTGGAATCAGTCTACATTGATATCATGGACGGCCTAGGGAAGTCTTAAGAAATGGAGTTGTATTCAAGCTGAAACATGGTTTTGGTAACAGCTACCAATATCAGCTCTATAGCTTATCAAAGGGTCATATATAGCATATAAATAATATATTGGAGATCATATAATGTTGGAAAGCATTATACTATTCACACTAAGTCAAATTGATCATTGTATGTAAATATTCTGCTTCAGATAAATCGCACATTTTTGGTAGTGTGCCATTCTGCAAAATTGGGCCTATTGTTATTAAGTCTAAAATGTTGGAAGAGGCTATTCGATACTTTATAATGAGCAGTTCTACCTGTATATTATGAGTGAAGAACGATTAGAGGCCATTTTTGAGAATGGAGGCCTAGCAGAAGAATCATTAAGCTTCAGTATTTAAGACACCAATACATAAAAGACATAAAAGACCTGAAGCTTCTTAGAAGAAAAGTGAAAAGACTACAGTTAACTATGAAGAAAACAAAGGTTGTGACAATTTAATGGAACTGGTAGAGATATAGAAGTTGAAGACAACTTTTGCCTTCCTGGCTTAGTTAATAGCAGCATACAGTTGTTACAAAAATTACGATTGGCACTCTATAGAATGAGGATGAAAAATATCACATTTACTAAAATCCGATTTGTTGGGGGCTTAAAACACCATATGGTAAAAATTTGGAGTAACCATGATACAACATAAGTTCTGATGTTCTAAAATGTCACAAAAATGTCGTATAAAAATTTCAAAGCTCGAGAAAAATTCGAGTTTAAACGGACATTCATTTCCATGAATTCATTTCCAAACAGGAAGTGCTCCAGCAGCCATTTTAGGAGCATTGGCGCTAATTCTTGGAAAACAATAATGTGTTTAAGTTCCAGTTGAAACTGTGCGAAACTGAAAACAATGAGGGGATTAACTTGTCCTTGAAGGACAGGCTGTCACTGACTATTCTAAGCCTCCATTGGACACAATGGTACTTGACATCAAACCTGTCGAATTTTTATTTTCCAAAAAAAAATTAGCTAAACATTAATAAATCACGAATTCGGGGAGTTATTTTCGAAAAACTCGAATTTTTCTGGGAATAATAATGAAAAAATCGAGTTTTTGTGAAAACCCACTTGTAAAGTAAGAAAAAAAATCCCGAATTTATCTGAAAATCGCTTAGTAAATGTGCCCCTATATGTACTGATGTGTGTAGGAAAATGAAGATCAGGATTTTCCAGGTTATGGTATTTAATATGACTCTAATGGCTGTGAAATACATGCTAATAAAGAACAATACACAGGAAACCTATTGATGCTTTAGTGTTGGCATAAACGTTTAAGGATATCATGGAGGCAAAAAAATCACAGGCCCCAATAGTAGTGAAATGTCCTTTGGTTGTTACTAAATGGAGATTTTTTCATATAATGTTAATCCATGCTTTTAGGCACTGATATTATATGGATGAACCCAGATTATTTTGAAAATGTTTTCCCCTATAAAGTTGAGGGTCACTGCATTGTTGCTTTTGAGAGAAAAATGCAATGGTTGTATCCTTATGATAATTCCTTTCGTCAAAAAAACTTAACTTCGTCACCGTTTGATTGCCCTTTTTCATTACAATTTGTTCCTGAGGTTTTTATTTTTGTTTTAAGCTTGACTTCCCTGTCTACCACCGTGTTATAGTTTCCACACTAGAACTAGAAATGCTTTTCTTCACTCCACTCAAAAGCCCTTTTGGTTAATCTCTTGCCAATAGTGATGTGTGGGTCAACATTTTTCCTACTCACACCCTATTTCAAGACCTGTTCCCGCCCACCTCATCACGAAGGGGGCAGGGTGGGGCAGGTGCATGTCTACAAATAGAGGCTTCCAGACACATAAGTTGGGCAGTAGGTATGTGCGGGCTGGCCTGCAACCAACGGGACCCACGGGTTCGGGCTGGCAATGCAACATCAAAAGCCGGTCACAGGCGGCCTAACTGAGCCCCACTTCTGGGTCTGGCAGCGTCTATTTATAGGCACATGCCTGCCATGCCCCCTCAGTGATGTCATAGGTGGGACGGGGCGTGTTCGGGTCTACAAATCAACACAAAGCTGCAGGCCGGTCGGGTGTGGGTGGAGAAGGTGCAGGTTAAGGTCCCCATACACTGGCAGATCCGCTCGCTTGGCGATGTCGCTAAGCGAGTGGATCTTCTCCTGATATCCCCCACCTATGGGTGGCTGATATTGGGAGAATCCAGGGTAACTCGATCGTTTGGCCCCTGGGGCCAAACGATGGAATTATAATGATGGGCATAGGCAAAGTCGGTCCCGGGACCGCATCAACGAGCCGATGCGGTCCCCAATCCAACTAGATTTTCTAACCTGCCTGATCGAGATCTGCCTGATTTCAGGCCAGATATTGGTCAGGCAGGCCCGTCGGGAGTGCCCATACACGGGCTGATTTGTTGCCGAATCGGTCCAAGGGACCCATATCAGCGACTACTATCGACCCGTGTATGGGGACCTTTAGGGGACAAATAGTCAACCCGCACATCACTTTTGGGCAGTGCAAGGTCGCCAGCAGAGAGGCAGGAAGAAGATCTCAGCCCAACCCCCCCCTTTGAACCCGCCCAACCTACTGGTAAACCACAGGGTTTCACCCAGCCTGCACATCACTACTCGTCAATGTTTTATCAAAGTTGGGATATGCTGCTGGAAAAAACACAATGTGTGGTAGTAGCCTATACATACCCTTATGCATTGGTCTTTATTTAATAAACAATAGAGTGCCTTGAACATAAAAAAATATGAATTTGTTCTATTTATTCTAACAAAATTCTACTTTCAATTGTCAATGGAATTCCTAGATCTTTAGAGGCTAGAGTCAATGTACATTGGCTTATAATTAACCACTAGAGATCAGTTAGATGGCTTATTTAAGAACTTGTTTTCCGTAAGTCGCCCTGCCTGTCCTAAATAAACACCTTTGCGTATAAGTAAGTCTCATTTTCTTCAACAGTCGGCAGCAGGGCAACCAAAACAAACACGAATATGGGTCGGTTTTAAAATACTGGACGGGGTTGTAGAGTATATATGTATCTGGTGAAAGAATGATCTGCTCAACTTTTAAAAAAAAGTTCTAATAATTTGTATGTATGTGTTTTGCGCAAGGATATACTCATTTATGTATTTCTGTCATATTTAGAAACAACCATTTTAATCAGTTTCCTCTCTTTCTCTGCTTTCTCTCATTTTTTTTTTTATAGTTTAATACCTTTTCCCACAATGCTAAATATTTTGGTGTACTAATAAGTATTGGAGCAGACAAGTATTTAGGCCCCAGGATTTATTCTTCTTCTTGTTGATAAACACTTTTTGAATGGAAAGAAATAAGAGATATATGGAAACAGTTTAATACATGTACCAGAGTGCAAAAAAAGGGCTCTACCCAAAAGTAGAATTCTAAGCAAATGTCATATTCCTATTGGTTGTTTATGTTCTTTGTACTTTTGGATCTGACATGAAGGAGAGTTTACTTCGGTTATATTAAGTAAAGCAACCAAATTTTCACGTGTATGGGCACCTTTAGGGGCGTGTTTGCTAAGACTGGAGATAAATATCACTGGTGATGTTGCCCGTCACATACAAGTTAGAAATCAAGAGCAAAGATCTGATTGGTTGCAACAGGCAACATCACCGGTGATATTTATCTCCAGTCTTAGTAAACATGCTCCTAAAGGTGCCCATACACGTGAAGACTTGCTCACTTGGCAAGGTCGCCAAGCTAGCTGATCTTCACCTGATATCCCCCAGCTATGGGTGGGCGATATCGGGGAACATGTAGGCTAATTAGATCTTTTGGCCCTGGGTCCAAACAATCGGATTATAATGGCGGCAATGGGGCAGTCAGTTCGGGGACCGCATCAACGAGCCGATGAGGTCCTCGATTTGACTGAATCATTTAACCTGCTGATCGATATCTGGCCAATTTCAGGCCAGATATCAGTCAGGTATAGCCATCATTTCTGCCCATGCATGGGCTGATAAGCTGCCGAATCGGTCCAAGGGACTAATACCGGCAGCTGCAATTGGCCCGTGTATGGGGACCTTAAGTCAATAGCTCACACAGCCAAAAAGCCTCCCTTGCACTATATTCCATAGTTCAGTGATAATTAGTAGCACCATCATTCAATGGTGACTCAATTTAGGTGGGACACTGAAGTGTAGATATGGGGGAGGGCTGAATTTATTTCAGGAATGAGCTCTGCTGTTCTCCAGTCCACTGACCCAACACCTACTCCAGTTCTTTTTATAATATCTACTGAGCACAATGTCTCTTCTAAAGGGCTAGTTTTTAATGTATCAATATGTAGTTGCTCGTTTTAACAGAGTCGGAAAACCAAACTGTAGTCTATGAGGGGAATTACTAAAACACAATTTTTTCATTTATTAAAAGAACTGAACTGAACTGAAAAATCACGAATGGGAAAAAGTCACAAGAAACACAACATTTTTTAACACAATAACCAAAACTTTTTCAACTTGTCTCCCAAAAACCATCGTCAGAACACCTTGAAAACCACGAAGCAAAGATCTTCCAATTATAAAAGGAACATTTGCCATTGACTTCTGCATGATCTCGACAAGTTTAAGCTGGCGTATTTTCGGATTCGTAATTGTCTCAGTTTTGTTGAATAATCAATCTCGGAAAAAAAATCACACGTTCTTGATCATTCAAGTCTCCAGCATCGTCTGCTCCTGGTGATTCCCTTATTTTATGACTCTAATTGGGAACCTACCTTTCCATCTTCTGATCATCATTTACTCACATGTCCACATTCCAGTGCACTTCTTCCTTGGAACCCTGGCTTGTTTGGATATGTATTACTCCACAGGATCTGCCCCAAATATGCTTTTTGATTTACTGACTAAGAGAAGATAATTTCAGTGCAAGTTTATATATTTTCGCTCAAGTCACATGTCTGTGCTGGCAGTGAGGTCCTATGACAGATACAATGCTATTTGACACCATCTTTAATGTTTGTGCAACAAATTCCTTTATGCTAACTGTTTTATAATGAAACAGATGTACCGTATTTACTTGAGTATAAGCCGATCCGAATATAAGCCGAGGTACCTCATTTTACCTAAGAACACTGGAAAAACTTATTGACTCGAGTATAAGCCTAGGGTGGGAAATGCTGCAGCTACTGCTAAGTTTCAATTATCAAAATAAATAAAGATTAAAAGAAGAACATTAAAAGGACAAACAGACTTTTGGGGCTTAAAAATTAAATTAAAGAAGATGCCTGGTAAAGAAGCTGGCTGTGGGCCATGGGCATTATGGAATACTGAATGAGGTTAGCTCACTAAAGAAGCAGCAAGAAGGTCCACTCCTCCTGACTGGTCTAGATCCACCAGCAGACTTCAGGTCAGAAGGCCCTGCCTGTAACAAGCAATAATGTAGAAGGTAGTACTAGAAGGAAGGAAGGCAGGCAGCCACTCCCTCCCTCCCTTACGCTCCAGCACCTCTGTGTCCAACAGGAAGGACGCCAATCTCATTGCACATTGGCAAAATGGCAGCAGACCCGGAGGACATGTAAGGGGAAATAAGTATTGCCACTGGGAGTGGGCTAGGGCACTGGAGTGTCTGGTTGTGGGTTGCCTAATTTGCAGTGGTAGAGGGGCCAAGGCCCCCCAAGGCTGGCGCCAAAAGGGATTTTTCCCGGTGTTCCGGTGGGCCAGTCCAAGCCTGCGAACAAAGGAGGGAGGGTGCAAGTCTGGAGTGACCCATGGTACCCAACTCGAGTATAAGCCGAGGGTGACTTTTTAAGTACATTTTGGGTGCAGAAAAGCTTGGCTTATACTCAAGTATATACGGTAACTAAAAGGGGCACATTCATTAAAATCATGGTTTCAAAAATCTCTAAAATCAAGAAAATGAGAATGCTGATAAATGAGCCTCCCCATTTTTTGTGTGTATATGTATTATCATTATTATGTGATTATTCACTCTTATAGGTAATATCAAGGTGAGATGGAAAACCAAACAAAAGAGTATATTTTGGTTTTCACAGGACTGACTGATCTCCCAGAACTCCAGCTTCCTCTGTTCTGCATGTTCCTCTTGATCTACCTTGTAACTCTAACTGGGAACCTTCTCATCCTTCTCCTGATCTTCACTGATTCCCATCTTCACACCCCCATGTACTTCTTCCTTGGAACCCTGGCATGTCTGGATTTGAGTTTCTCCTCAGTCACTGTCCCAAGAATGCTCTTTGATTTACTCACAGGTAGAAGGGTCATTTCTGTACCAGCTTGTATAACTCAGATTTATTTCTTTGTCTTTTGTGCTGTATCAGAGATGTCTGTGCTGGCAGTGATGTCCTATGACAGATACATTGCCATCTGCCGCCCTCTTCACTACATGCAGATAATGAGCTGGAAAGTTTGTGTTCAGCTCATATCAGGCATGTTAGTTTTTGGTTCAGTATATGCACTGCTACACACTTTTAGTTTAACTAATCTGATGTTTTGCAGTTCACATGATTTGCAAAGTTTCTTTTGTGACCTGCCCCAGTTGCTTGAGGCCTCCTGTAGTGACACATTCATCAATGTATTGCTTATATTCCTTTCTGGAATATGTTATGGAGTTGTTATTTTAGGAGTCACCTTTTACCCATACATCACCATAATTAGCACCATTCTGAAAATCTCATCAAAACACACGAGATCCAAAGCTTTCTACACCTGCTCCTCCCATCTAACTGCGGTCTTTATATTTTACAGTACAAGTTTCTTTAACTATTTTCATTTAAATACAAATGAACAACATGCTCAGGACAAAATAGCTTCTGTATTTTATGCAATATTAATTCCCTTTTTAAATCCTCTGATCTACAGTCTGAGGAACAAGGAACTCAAAATAGCCCTAAGAAGAGCTTTACAAAGACTATAAGTCCAAGGTTCAGGCAGGTTCAGTAGTAGTAGTTGCAGCAGCTTTAGAAACATCTAGAGATCCAAGAGCCCCGAAAGTCCCACTGAGTTAACATCTTGATTAGCTTCTGGAGGTCCAAAAGCCCAGAAGATCTACAGCTTTAGCAGCTATATCAAAGGTTTGTTTTGCTGGCAGTCATGTCCTTTGATAGATACATTGCTATCTGTCGTCCTCTTCACTACATTCAGATAATGAGTTGGAAAGTTTGTGTTCAGCTTGTTTCAATTGTGTTTGGTTTTAGTGCAGTACATTCCTTGGTGCACACTCTTTTTTTAACTAAACTGACCTTCTGCAGCTCCGAGGTTTTACAAAGTTTCTTTTGTGACCTGCCCCAGTTGCTTCAAGTCTCTTGTAATGATCCATTCATCAACGTATTGCTCATTCTTCTCCTTGGTCCTTGGACTAGGGTTTTTAGTGGCCACGTTTTGCCCATACATCATAATAATTACCACGGTTCTTAAATTTACCTCAAAAAGCTTGGGATCTAAAGCTTTCTCCACATGTTCTTCTCATCTGAGTGTGGTCTTTACACTTTATGATTTATTGTTTCACCAGAAAATTTTGAAGGGGAAAAATTCTTGTGTTGCTGAAGCTTTAGGTAAGAATATAAGAAATACATACTCAAGACTTCATGGTCTGTAGGTATTTATATTTAAAATAAAGATAACATGAAAGTAATCATTTCCGTCTTGCATCGGATCACCTAGATTCCAATAAAATGCTGCCTTGGCTTGTACTTGTACATTGCCTCAGCTGTCATTGTTTTCAGATCCACCAGCCAAAGCTCCCCATTGTGTTATAATCCTTGATCAAGAACATCTCAAATTTTATTATATATGTTATACTGGAACAACTTTTTCCCTGTACTAAGAATTTTTCAGGAGGACCATGTTGGTGCAAATAAAACCCAAATCCTCCAACATGGTCCCTATAAGATGCATATGAATTAGCTAGAACGTGAAATTCACAATTTTATTGAAAATCAGTCTGAAAATCAGAGGAGAATTGATTTTGGTGACAATCCTATGTGGTTATCAAAGGGTTCAATAAAAGAAAACTTCATGGATATAGGGATACTTAAAAGATACTAAGGGGCCGATTTAATAGCACGAATCCGAATCACGATAATTTTTGATGATCGCAAATGTCACGAAAATTATTTTCGTACTTTCAGTTTTCGTATTGAAACGATCGTTTGCGATAGTCACTAAATTTTCATATCTGGACAATCATAAACGGCGGGAAAACCTTTCTGACTTTGAAACTTATGTGCATGATTTTGGAAGCCTCCCATAGGGCTCAATGGCACTCTGCAGCTCCAACCCGGCCCAAGGAAAGTCTCCCATAGGGCTCAATGGCACTCTGCAGCTCCAACCCGGCCCAAGGAAAGTCTCCCATAGGGCTCAATGGCACTCTGCAGCTCCAACCCGGCCCAAGGAAAGTCTCTCATAGGGCTCAATGGCACTCTGCAGCTCCAACCCGGCCCAAGGAAAGTCTCCCATAGGGCTCAATGGCACTCTGCAGCTCCAACCCGGCCCAAGGAAAGTCTCCCATAGGACTCAATGGCACTCTGCAGCTCCAACCCGGCCCAAGGAAAGTCTCCCATAGGGCTCAATGGCACTCTGCAGCTCCAACCCGGCCCAAGGAAAGTCTCCCATAGGGCTCAATGGCACTCTGCAGCTCCAACCCGGCCCAAGGAAAGTCTCCCATAGGGCTCAATGGCACTCTGCAGCTCCAAACCGGCCCAAGGAAAGTCTCCCATAGGGCTCAATGGCACTCTGCAGCTCCAAACCGGCCCAAGGAAAGCCTCCCATAGGGCTCAATGGCACTCTGCAGCTCCAACCTGGCCCAAGGAAAGTCTCCCATAGGGCTCAATGGCACTCTGCAGCTCCAACCTGGCCCAAGGAAAGTCTCCCATAGGGCTCAATGGCGCTCTGCAGCTCCAACCTGGCCCAAGGAAAGTCTCCCATAGGGCTCAATGGCACTCTGCAGCTCCAACCTGGCCCAAGGAAAGTCTCCCATAGGGCTCAATGGCACTCTGCAGCTCCAACCTGGCCCAAGGAAAGTCTCCCATAGGGCTCAATGGCACTCTGCAGCTCCAACCTGGCCCAAGGAAAGTCTCCCATAGGGCTCAATGGCACTCTGCAGCTCCAACCTGGCCCAAGGAAAGTCTCCCATAGGGCTCAATGGCACTCTGCAGCTCCAACCTGGGCCAAGGAAAGTCTCCCATAGGGCTCAATGGCACTCTGCAGCTCCAACCCGGCCCAAGGAAAGTCTCCCATAGGGCTCAATGGCACTCTGCAGCTCCAACCCGGCCCAAGGAAAGTCTCCCATAGGGCTCAATGGCACTCTGCAGCTCCAACCCGGCCCAAGGAAAGCCTCCCATAGGGCTCAATGGCACTCTGCAGCTTCAACCTGGCCCAAGGAAAGCCTCCCATAGGGCTCAATGGCACTCTGCAGCTCCAACCTGGCCCAAGGAAAGGCTCCCATAAGGCTCAATGGCACTCTGCAGCTCCAACCCGGCCCAAGGAAAGTCTCCCATAGGGCTCAATGGCACTCTGCAGCTCCAATGGCACTCTGTGGCTCACAAGTAAACTCACAAAATGGTGGCCACCTTACTGAAGTATCTTTTGTATGTCTTACAGTATCAGTGGTGGTATTAGATACAGACCACGTAACAGCTTTCTCATTACCCATTGGCTTTAACATATACATATTTTAACGGTAATTGATTATTTTTAAAATTGCAAGAACGCTCTTGTGCTATTGTTTTTTTTATACGTGTCTCTGGAGGGCAAACAGAATCATTGTTTTAATTAGGTTTCTTAATATATAAAAGGAGGCATCAAATAATGGAAAGACTGGAATATTGTACATGGTTGAATTAGATGATCTACCCCATATAAAGGTAATATCTTTTCCCTGCAAAAGGAAACTAGAGCTAATTAGGATTTTTGAACATTAATAGAAGGGTATGGTATTTTTTTATAATTGGTGGCAGGAAGAAAAAGACAAGTTTTTAGTTCCTTTTGATTGCATAAGGAACTTAATAATTTTTGATAATTAGATTTGAATACTTTTCTTTTTCCGAAATAAGAATTTTTGCCATTTGGAGAACCAGATGGTCGATGCACAATAAAATGCTGAAAAGTGTGCCTTTACTGGATGGACATGATGTTCTAAAAACTTAAAGTATGAGACGGGAAATAGGGAATTCCTGTACTTCCTCCATAGCCTATCCCTGGAATGAGTGCATTACAGACGGGCCAACATTTGCTAGAACCAGGGCTTCTTATTTGTTTCTGCATGGGGTTCAAAGTCTTCAAATATTTGCCAGAAAGACACCAAATGGACAAAGCCTGATTGGGTGTTCAGCCTTAGGACACACATACAAAATCCTTATGAGTTTATGAATAACTAGAAATTTGAACATCTGTGCTTTTGTGATACCTTCTCATTATATTGTAGAAGGGATGGAAAACCAAACATACCAACTATTTCTCTCTGGGCTAAGCAATAACCAAGCTCTTCAGTTCCCTCTATTCTTGCTTTTTCTATTAATCTATCTACTGACTATGACTGGGAATATTCTTATTCTTCTCCTGGTCTCCACGGATCTCCATCTCCAAACTCCAATGTATTTCTTTCTTGGAACCCTGGCTTGTTTGGATATGAGTTGTTCCTCTGTCGTTACGCCGAGATTTGCTGTTTGACTTATACACAAGTAGAAGAGCAATTTCTCTGCAAGATTGTATGGCTCAAATCTTTTTTTTAATCTGTTTTATAACTTCTGAAGTTTTCCTACTGTCTGTCATGTCCTATGACAGATATATAGCCATCTGCCAACTTCTTCACTACAGACAGATAATGCACCAGAAAGCTTGCACTCAGATGGTATCTGGAATGTTGATTGTCTCCATTGCATACTCTTTGTTACATACTATTTGTGCAATTAGACTGACCTTTTGTGACTTAAACACTCTACACAGTTTCTTTTGTGATCTTCCCCAGTTGCTTATCCTTTCTTGCACTGAAACGTTTCTCAATTTTTTACTGGTACTTTTTTTGGGATCAGTAATAGGATTAGGCAATTTAGTGATTACCGTCTACTCATACATTAGAATAATATTAACTATTGTGAAGATGAAATCCAAGAACATGAGACATAAGGCTTTCTCGACCTGTTCCTCTCATCTGACGGTGGTCATTATGTTTTATGGAACCTGTTCTTTTAACTACTTTCTAACAAACATTAGTCGTTTTTCGGAAGAAAGTATATTTTCCATATTCTATACCAGTGCTGTCCAACTGGCGGCCCGCGACCCCCCTCTGTGTGGCCCCCCACCTGTCTGGCTGCTTTGATGGCTTACTCTTGTGATTAACTGCCCCCCCCTGCATGGTTCTCACCTCAGATTCAGGCTGTAATCAGGCTGTATTGTTTAAACATGTAATCCCCTGTGTTGTTCACACCTTTTAATCTCTGCATTGTTCACCCCCTGCAGTGTTCACACCTCAGGCTCAGGCTGTAATCACCCATATTGTTCCCCTGTTCACACCTCAGGAGCAGTAGAAACCCACAAATAATCCCTGCACACTACAAAAAGAACTGAGGTGGTACTTCAATTAAAAAGTTTTTTAATATATAGTTATTGTGCAGACTGTAGGAGCAGTGCCAGCATTGTGTCACTGTAGGCTGTGTGTGCCATACACACAGGCAGCATAGGGAAAGCAGAGTATGGCACACACAGGCAGAGTATGGCATACACAGGCAGAGTATGGCACACACAGGCCAAGTATGGCACAAACCAGCCAAGAATGGCAAACACAGTGAAAGTATGGCACACGCAGGCAGGGTAGGGAAGGCAGAGTATGGCACACACAGGCAGGGTAGGGCAGGCAGAGTATGGAAGGTTTTTGCTGTACTACAACCATTAATATGGGTATGGTCATGTGATAACATGGGTGTGGTTTCAAGTGGGTGCGGTTTCAAAAAGGGGAGTGGTCAAAACTGGCTTCCATTATCGGCCCTCCACCACATAGGTCGGAAAAATTCCGGCCCTCGGTACAACAGAAGTTGGACAGCACTGTTCTATACTATACTGACTCCCCTTTTAAATCCTCTGATCTACAGCCTACGCAACAAGGAACTGAAAACATCATTTAGACGATCTTTGCTTAACATAAGAGTGTAAAAAATTATATAAAGTGTATATATACATATATAGATATATATAGAGATATATATATATAGAGAGAGAAATGGACAAATTCAATAAAGGTCTTTAAAGTCTCAGAGAACCTTATTTTAACTATTACACACATTTCTATAATGTACTGTAGCTTTTATGCCAAAGTATCCACAGTTATGAACTCATAATATCTGAAGTTTGGAGAAGGCATTCAAAGGTTACTGTTATGGACTGTAGGGTAAAGGAGTCCATAAACTGCCAGGAGTACCTTTTAGGTGTAGCAGGAGAGCCCGGACAACCCCGATGTTCACCAACGCCCTTTTGGGACCCCTGACAGGGATCCTACACATGGCCAAGGTATTAAGGTGAACGTGGTACAAGAAGTGATCAGGCAGAGGCAAAGTCAAGTCAGGCAAAAGTCGGTGACATGCAGCCAAATTCAGGAGTCCATATACAGGCAAAAGTCAAAAACCAGCAAGGCAAACGAAATAAGGCTTTAGCTAGGGTCAATAAACTCAGAACCAGCTTGGGCAATACAAAACAAACCAGAAACCACTTTTAAATTCAAATATAGCCCCAAAAGTGACGGCAGCGCATCCGCCAATGTCATGGCACAGGGGCATGCTGAAGAAGGACGCGCCGTGGAGTGCACCCGGGGACCAGCTCGCACAGAGGTATGAACCCGCGACGGACGCCTGGGCCTCCTTACACTTACATACTCTGTCTAACATACAATTAAGAACCTAGGCATGAATATGTACATTTTTTTTATTATTTGAGATCTTATCAATTGTTTCATGGTTCACTGCACTTTTTTTTCTTGAGATAAGTTCCTCTGTGGGACCAAAATGTCAACCAAAACTCTCTTGGCTTCATTGAACTATTCACTGTGTAAATGCTGACATTTCTATCATATTTAGATGTCCTCTGCTCAAGCAACCACGTTGCTTATTTGTGGTTGCTTATTTCATGTGGGGATCCCACATGAACAGGCAATTGAGGCCTGCAGAAGGGCCTTCATTATCAATACCAACCAGCAAGTATTGCACAAATTCTCCTTAAACTGACACTCACTAGAAATTTGTACAGTAAGTGCTTAAATACATAGGAACGGAGACTATAGGAGGTGCTTACAAGCTGCTTTGCTGTGGTTTCTTCATCCTACAGAAATGGGGATTACTAGATCTAGCTAGATATCAAATATATAGCCAGTGAGATGTGACAAAGTGTTAGAAGTGGTACTTCCTGCTGGGCATTTATTTGCTCTCCAGAAATAGAATTTGCCAGATTTATAGGGCAATGGAGATGGGGGCAATGTTTGAAAAGGTAATTTCCTGTTCTGCTATAATTAACTATACAGAAATAGAGTTAGTGTTTAGTGATGAGGGACTCTGTCCCATTTTGATTCACCAAAAATTTAGTGAAACCGTTTGAAAATTTTTGAAATGTTGACTTCTTCCATGCAGAATACATAGGAGCAGAGGTCCTCAAACTTCTTAAGCAGGGGGCCATCATGGCCCCTTGGACTGTTGGGGGGCCGGACCGCCATCACCACCCCCCATCATCAAACTGTGGCCACTCCTGCATTCTTTTCCAGCATCCAACCCCCTCCGTTCATCCACCCTCCCATCTCCCGCGCTCTGTTCGTCCGTCCACCCTCCAACTGAGTCCTACCTCTTCAGCTCTTCTGCCGTCCATCTCCCTTACTTTCTATAAGCGCCGTCCGTCCTCCCTCTCAGCTTCCCCGAGAGAGTCCTCTCTCTCCGCTGCCAGAGGTGAGGACGCAGCGGCGGGCCAGGTACATTCCCCTGGGGGGGGCGGATCTGGCCTGCGGGCCGTAGTTTGAAGACCCCTGCATTGGAGTCACGAGTGTTTTTTGTGCCAACTTGTAATAGCTCACTCTAGGAGTGAAAGTGTGACTTAGGTTGGATAGTAGAGTAGCTTGAGTCTCCAACGAAGACACCAGGATTAGTACCATGAGTTACCAGCATAGACTCAAGAAGAGGCACCACCATGAGCATCCAGGGAAGTAACCAACTGAGAAGTGATTGTATATTGTATTGTTGTACAGTTGTATCAATTCAGGAACACCCAAGAGATTTATGAGATCCACTAAATAAAGAATTTGCCATTTTCTTGATGTACCACTGGTGGCCAAGATATTGTGAGCTCTGTTCTGTGTATGTGAAGACAGCATGTCTAACCCTTTCTCCATCCTACAGCAGGGAATCCTGTTCTACTAAAAGTTGCAGGGAGTTGCAGCTTGCCTGGCCAAGTCTAAGTACCAATTATCTGGAGACAGTATTTTTATTATTTTTCTTCAGGTACGTACTTTCAATGTCTTCCGAACCCCAACCAACTTACTTCACTGAACCCAATAAGCTGATCAAGGACTACTCCACTGCCTATCTAAATGGTTTTGAACACTGTTTATATCGTAACTTTATAACCTTTCCAGACGGGACTTTCTTTACCCCCATCCATATACCCCACATACCCCTTTACCCAGTTCTGTATATACATCCAACTTGTTATTTTTGTTTATTTTTATTACTATGTTAATATTTGTCATGTTTTTTTATGTTCATTATGATTTTATTTGTAGCACTTCAAACAAAGTTCATGTTCATCATTATCAGCTAAATGAACCTCAGAGGGCCACCTGCTATTTCTAACTGCTCCTCACTGGGGTTCATTACCGTTAGAATAGATCCTCCATCCACCTTAATGAGATGGGAAGAATGCATTATAAGTCCCTCCTTCCATTGTCTCTGAGACTATAAATCAAGGCTATAATGAAGGACTTAGATGGACTTCCCTAAGGACTACGGAGACTACTTGCTCCCCATACACAGTGATAACAAATTCAACGCGAAGCATAGAACCTAAACGATTACTCTCATTTTCTAAAATATAGAACTTTTTTTGATTATTCTGGTTATAACTTTGTTGAGCATTTAATGCATTGGTAGAAAAATAAATGAGAACCGAAGTGCAATGTTGGTGAGTTCATTCCCTCAACAAATGTTCTCAAAATGATACAAAGGTCTTTCTAGAGAAGAAACCAAGCGAAGGAAAAAGACACAGAAATAAGATCTTTGCAGAATGGACCCAGGTGAGTCACTAATGCTCTTCTCGAAGAACCTCAGTTATTTTTGATGTCTTCTGTATGATCCACACTAGGTAGGTTTTGCCCATATTAAAAACAGCTATGACCTTCATCAGGCCTTCTTCTAATTCTAGTCTGTTATTCAAATTGCAGCCAGTTTTGTAGGACACGTGCTAGAACCACACAGGTTCTAGGTGTGCTAGAACCAGAGAGAATCTGCATCATAATCGGTTTGGATACATCATTCTAAGTGGATAAAAAGGTGAACTAAACCTTAACTAAAGAAGTAAGCTAGAAATGTTGTCCATTATGTTTTGGGTTCCTGTACCAGCCTCGAGGCAACCATAGGCCTTTAGCAGGGAAGATCTGTGCCCCCAAAGATGCCCCCAGTAGCTCCCAATACATGTTCTGTGCTGCTGTCACTTACCTGAGCTTAGGGATTGCCTCACAATATACTGTATATACAGAATATAAAAGTCTCAATAAAAGCTCTTAAACCACAGAGACCACGCAGACACTTTTCAAGATGAGAAGCTCCTGTGGCAACTTTGAAGACCTGAATCATCGCTACTATAAAGATGCTGAATTGTCAAATGTCAAAATGCTGAATTTCACAGCAAATCCATGCCTGGTAAAAAAGTTTTCTCATCACTAGTTGCAGTATAAAATGTATAATGGAGCAGTAGAATTCTTAATGAATCAGATAAAGGACAGACCAGACCGGGGGTGAGTGAGTGTAGGACTGGCCAGACCGGGGGTGAGTGAGTGTAGGACAGGCCAGACCGGGGGTGAGTGAGTGTAGGACAGGCCAGACTGGGGGTGAGTGAGTGTAGGACTGGCCAGACCGGGGGTGAGTGAGTATAGGACAGGCCAGACCGGGGGTGAGTGAGTGTAGGACTGGCCAGACTGGGGGTGAGTGAGTGTAGGACAGGCCAGGCCGGGGGTGAGTGAGTGTAGGACAGGCCAGACTGGGGGTGAGTGAGTGTAGGACAGGCCAGACCGGGGGTGAGTGAGTGTAGGACTGGCCAGACCGGGGGTGAGTGAGTGTAGGACAGGCCAGACCGGGGGTGAGTGAGTGTAGGACAGGCCAGACCGGGGGTGAGTGAGTGTAGGACTGGCCAGACCGGGGGTGAGTGAGTGTAGGACAGGCCAGACCGGGGGTGAGTGAGTGTAGGACTGGCCAGACCGGGGCTGAGTGAGTGTAGGACAGGCCAGACAGGGGGTGAGTGAGTGTAGGACAGGCCAGACCGGGGGTGAGTGAGTGTAGGACTGGCCAGACCGGGGGTGAGTGAGTGTAGGACAGGCCAGACCGGGGGTGAGTGAGTGTAGGACAGGCCAGACCGGGGGTGAGTGAGTGTAGGACAGGCCAGACCGGGGGTGAGTGAGTGTAGGACTGGCCAGACCGGGGGTGAGTGAGTGTAGGACAGGCCAGACCGGGGGTGAGTGAGTGTAGGACAGGCCAGACCGGGGGTGAGTGAGTGTAGGACAGGCCAGACCGGGGGTGAGTGAGTGTAGGACAGGCCAGACTGGGGGTGAGTGAGTGTAGGACTGGCCAGACTGGGGGTGAGTGAGTGTAGGACTGGCCAGACTGGGGGTGAGTGAGTGTAGGACAGGCCAGACCGGGGGTGAGTGAGTGTAGGACAGGCCAGACCGGGGGTGAGTGTGATGTACTTGCCCACTTATGAATATATTGCAATATAAGGACAAACAATCCCTGTATAAAGGGGAGGGTATTGCTTGGCAGCTTAACGCACAGAATGGGTTAATGTCCTATTTATACTGATAATGGGTCAGGGCAGAGGGGCTCTTGTCTCTGTTTGTATAAAGTTAAAAGTTCATTTATGAAGACATGTATAAATAAGCCTATAGCAGAATTAATGGTTCAGTACATTTTGTAAATCCAGTTTGGTCGTTATACACAGTATAAAAAGAGGGAACAATCCTGAAGAAATAATATTTTGCCATTTTACAACATAATAGCAGAAATCACTGCTTGTAAGTAGTAAATGTACATGTTCATGCAGGGCTTGGGTCCCCGACTGAAATCCAAGAGGCTTAAAAGGGAGAACGTGAGAAGGATTTTCAGCAGTAAAATTACAGGTTTTCCATTATTACATTTTATTCGGAAAGGCAAATGGAACAGCTGCAAAGAAATATGTAATATAAACCCAGGGTGGAAGGATACGGAGAAAAGAAGTCCAGTAGATTCCGCATCATAATTACATACTTAGGGGGATTAATAACTGACAAAGAACTTAAAAAGAGAAAAACGACTCCAAAACAAGAGCTTTTTGGTACAATTGGTACAGAAATGTGAAGGATCAGGTGACACGTTTGTCGTTTGTATGGGAAGTTAATTATTAGTGTGAAATAAAGAATGGTCGTTGGATTTCATACAGTTCAGTATATCCTTGCAAGAAACACAAAAACCGTGTAAATCTGTAGAATTAGATGATATTTACTCATTGATGTTTGTCACATAGTTTTATGAACAAGCAAATAGTCTGCAGAGACACCATAGAAGTCAACGGGAAGCCTATTTTCATAACTTGCCTTGAAATTAATAGAAAAATGTGAATTTCATTTTTTCAAAACAAGGAACTTTTTTTCATGGTTGCGTCGCTCCCCAACTCCTTTTTTTAACATTTGATTCGGCAGAAATTTTTCGCGAAATTCTACATTGTGCCATTGGTGGATTTTTTTTTTTTGCTCATCGCTACATATGAGTGTTGCTTACAGATAAAAAGGTTATAACAGATAAAAAAGGAGACCCCCTGGGCAGCCTTTGATGTGGGGGTCTCATGTGAGAAACCCTGATTTCATTCTCTACAGCAGTGATCCCCAACCAGTGGCTCAGGGGCAACATGTTGCTCCCCAACCCCTTGGATGTTGCTCTCAGTGCCCCCAAACCAGGGAGTTATTTTTGAATTCCTGACTTGGGGGCAAGTTTTGGTTGAATAAAAACAAGATTTCCTACCAAATAAAGCCCCTGTAAGCTGATAGGGTGCATAGAGGCCCCTAATAGCCAATCACAGCCCTTATTTGGCTCCTCCATGAACTTTTATGGTGCTTGTGTTGCTCTCCAAGTCTTTTTACATTTGACTGTGGCTCACGAGTAAGAAAGGTTGGGGACCCCTACTTTACAGAAACCCTGGGCAAATCATTAAAGGGGTTTTGCAATAAAAGGCACTCAGTTTGCTCGGGAGCAGTAACCCAGAGCAACCAATCAGCAGGCAGGATTTGGTCAGCTGCTCAAAAGCAAACTTTTCATTGGTTGCTTTGGGTCACTGCCCTGGATAGTGATGAGGGATTTTTTTTTTTGCCAGGTATGGATTGCCAGTGAATTTCCACATTTCACCATTGGGGAATAGTTTCACGAAACTTTCGAGAAAATTCGTTGGGCATCGAAAAAAGCCGCAGTTGTGTCAAAATGGGTGTGGTCATGTTGAAATGGGCGTGTGCACCTTAAATTGGGCGTGATTGCATAAAAATGGGTGCGGTTGAAGCTAATTAGGCACAGTGATGGCAAAAAAAGTTGGCGCAGATTTTTCACCATTTCGTGAATTTTTTATGTAAAAGCGAAAGGGGACAGATTGGCTCATCACTACTGCTGGGCAAATGCCTTTTATTACATATGGGGGTAAATATCTTGGTGCCCCAGCATATTTAGTGCACATATAATGGCTGCCTTGTTTTTTCTAAAGTTCTCTGAGTCCAATGGGGAGAAAATAACTCCACAAAAACAATTCCCTTTCCATAGACTGTACTTTGTCTCTTGCTGTTTTCCGGTCGCTGCAGGTATCCACAGGAACACAGTAACGATGCTCCAAAACCAGACCCTGTTCAATGAATTCATCCTTCTTAGCTTCACAAATTCTCAAATAATTCATTGTCTGGTGTTCCCGGTCTTCTCCTTTCTATATCTGCTGACAATAAGTATTAACTTTCTCATTATGGTTCTAATTTACCACGACTTCCATCTCCATACCCCGATGTATTTTTTCCTTATGAACCTGGCCGGCTTGGATGCCTTTTCTTCTTCTGTGGTCATCCCTAGAATGCTCATTGACCTTTTATCTACAAAAAGGACCATTTCCCGGGTGGCTTGTGTGGGCCAAATATTTTTCTTTCTAATGTTCGCCACTGCTGAGAGCTTCTTGTTGGTGGGTATGTCCTATGATAGATACGTTGCCATCTGCCATCCTCTTCATTATGTGAAAACCATGTCCTGGAAAGTCTGTGGGGTTTTGGCCTTGGTTGCTTGGAGTCTGGGCTTTTCCAATGCATTGATACATGCCCTGTGTACTCGTAAGTTGGTTTTCTGTGCACAAAACACCATTCATAGCTTTTTTTGTGACCTTCCTCTGTTGTTGCAACTGTCCTGCACTGATATTTTCCTAAACATCCTTGCTATATTCTTTGCAACATTTACATTAGGATTTCTTGCTGTTGGACTTACCTTTGCCCCGTATGTGCCTATATTACAGGCAATATGGAGGATTCCAACAAAGGAAGGGAAACTTAAGGCTTTTTCTACCTGTACATCGCACATTAGTGTTGTATTTACCTTCTATGGGTCTCTATTCTTCACATTCCTACGTCCAGCATCAAACCATCACCCTGTTGCAGACCTTCTGGTGCCTATTGTTTATACAGCAATTACACCAATGCTAAACCCAATTATTTACAGTCTGAGGAACAAAGACCTTAAGGAGGCACTTCATACTATTTTGCACAGATCACAGGTCTTAAGGTGCCCATACACGGGCCAATTCTAGCTGCCGATATCGGTCCCTTAGACAGATTCGGCAGCTAATCGGCCCGTATATGGGCACTGCCGATGGGCCTGCCTGACAGATATCTGGCCTGAAATCGGCCAGATATCAATCAGGCAAGTTAAAAAATCTAGTTGGATCGGGGACCGCATTGGCTCGTTGATGCGGTCCCTGAACTGACTTTGCCTATACCATTCGTTATAATTCGATCATTTGGCCCCTGGGCCAAACGATCAAATAAAGGTCCCCGTACACATGAAGATTCACTCGCTTGGCGAGGTTGCCAAGCGAGCGGATCTTCACCCAATACCCCACCTACGGGCGGGCGATATCGGGGAACATTTAGGCCCTGGGGCCAAAAGAACCAAATTATAACGATGGGTATAGGCAAAGTCGGTTCGGGGGCCGCATCAACGAGCCAATGTGGTCCCCGATCCGACTAGATTTTTTAACCTACCCAATCAATATCTGCCAATTTCAGGCCAGATATTGGTCTGGTATCGGCAGCTACAATCAGCCCATGTCGGACCTTTAGCCTCCACGTTCCCCGATATCGCCCACCTGTAGGTGGGGAATATTGGGTGAAGATTTTCCTGGCATAAATTCAGTGAGAACATTTGTCAGTGTATTTTTCACAGTGATAGTAGTGAAAATGTTCTAAAGAATTTCTAAAGAAATTAGTATGGAGGAGGTAGCTAATGAGGTACAAATGTGGCTGCTCTATATGTATAATGGCACTTTACCAACTAGAACCTGAGGAAGTTTCTCTTGGTGAATATTCATTCATGTGCTCCTAGAAAATTGGTGAAAATTGGAAAGAATGTTCACCAACGTGAAGCTAATTCACCAAAACTTGTCATACTCGTCTTTTTGTAAGTTGACAATGTAATGGTAAATTTTTATTTTTGGTGATAACATACCAAATTTTCTTTAGCAAATTTGCCCCAAAGACAAAAAGAGAATATCATCCCTAGAGCATATCAAGGAGCTCTAGCATCTAGCATCTTATATGAATAGATTATAAAGTGGTATTTTTCAGTATGTGGCCTATATCATGAAGGAGTACTGTACAATATTTGTGGTATTTAAGCTGCAGATTAGTTTAGCCGCCGCCGGCGTCAAAAAATAATAGTCGCGGGCGTCAAAAGAATAGCCGGGCGACAAAATAATAGCTGCGGGCGACAAAACAATAGTTGCGGGCGACAAAAGAATAGCCGGGCAACCAAATAATAGCGCGGGCGACAAAATAATAGCTGCGGGCGACAAAAGAATAGCCGGGCAACCAAATAATAGCGCGGGCGACAAAATAATAGCTGCGGGCGACAAAAGAATAGCCGGGCAACAAAATAATAGCCGCGGGCGACAAAATAATAGCTGCGGGCGACAAAAGAATAGCCGGGCAACAAAATAATAGCCGCGGGCGACAAAATAATAGCCGCAGGCGTCAAAAGAATAGCCGGGCAACAAAATAATAGCCACGGGCGACAAAATAATAGCTGCGGGTGACAAAAGAATAGCCGGGGCAACAAAATAATAGCCGCGGGCGACAAAATAATAGCTGCGGAAGACAATTTTTTTTGCCACATGACATTTCCGCCGTTTCGCGAATTTTTCACCATTTCGCGGAACTTTTGAAAGATTCGCTAATTTTTCGGCAAACCGAAACGGAACAGATTCGCTCATCACTAGCTACAACTACAATTTTTTCGGCAGGCATGGATTTGCAGAGAATTTCCGCATTTTGCCATTGGCGAATTGCTTCGCGAAACTTCCGTGAAAATCTCGAAAGCTCGCAATTGTTACTTACTCAGTTAGCCAATAAAAGTTATCACCCAATCCTACATTTTCCCCTGGATTTTAAAATTGGGGAGAGTTGACTTGAATTTTAAATCCCTTAGTTCAGTGATCCCCAACCAGTGGCTCGGGGGCAACATGTTGCTCACCACCCCATTGGATGTTGCTCTCAGTGCCCCCAAAGTAGGTGTCCATGTTTACATTTCTGGCTTGGAGACAAGTTTTAGAAGCATAAGGATGCCGACTTATTCCAATCAAATATCCTATCACGGGCTACCAGTCCACATGGGGCTACTAAATAGCCAATCACAGTCCTTATTTGGCAACCCTAAAGAACTGTTTTCATGCTTGTGAGGCTCACCAACACTTTTTACACCTGAGTGGTGGATCCCTGCCTTAGTTGATGCTTGTCTCTCCTCTATCTTTAATTTAGGGCTCCAGAATTCAAGTAACCTGTGCAAGTGTGGCTACAGTACTGTATATATATCCAATATGACTTTATTATTATCTTAAAAAAAAAGTTGAGGGCAAAGTGTTTAGTCAAACTTAATAACTGATATCAAAGGTCAAGGTTTTTTTCCTACTTGCTTTTCTCCTATAAATCCAATGTTCCATATTAAGAAATGTTTAGATCCATGGGTCCAAACTAATAAATGACAAATACATAGGTAGAAAAAAGGTTTAGGAACATTTCTCAAGATTTTCAGGTGCTAAAGATTTTTTGGAACTTTTGGAGATTTTTTGAAATTTTGCTAAATCTTCCCTTTACTTTAATTTTGACAAAAATCCTTTTGCTGAGAAGCTTATACCATCCATTGTCACAGGAATTCATAGGCATTATCTTGAGGCTTCATAAATTTTCAGAAGATAATTAACCCCCAGAGACCTTATGGTTTATTTAGGAATAAAGCATGGCTATATAAAGCATGACACAATGGAAGTCTACTTATTTCTAAAGAAACTTGAAGAAACATCAATGTTGGTACTGGTCTTTTAGAGAACAGAGTTTGAATGAAAAACCTTACATGCCAATAATATATTATAAATGGATCTTCAGGCTTCGCGTGGCTTTTTGGATGAAGCTCAAATGATGAATAAAAGTGAAATATCTGGGTTCCTTTTATCTGACTTGCCAAATATAACAGATTCTCAGTTTCCTTTTGTGCTGCTCATTCTCCTGATCTACCTCATGACCTTGACTGGGAACCTTCTGATTATTCTCCTGATCAACACTGATGCTGAACTCCAAACTCCTATGTTCTTCTTCCTTGAAAATCTCTCCATTTTAGATATTGGCATGTCATCCATTCCTGCGCCTCATTTATTCTACAGCTTCTTAAGAGAAAGCAGATCAATAACTTATATAACTTGTATAGCTCAGATCTTTTTCTTTATATTCTTTGCCACTGCTGAGGTCTGTCTATTGACGGTGATGTCCTACGATAGATATGTGGCCATCTGTTACCCTCTCCATTACACCAGCATTGTAAATAAAAAGCTCTGTGTTGTTCTGACTTCATGTGTCTGGATTTTTGGGTTGTGCTATTCCTTGGTACATACCCTGGGTACTCTCAGATTAACTTTCTACTATACAGCCACCATCAGGGGATTCTTCTGTGAGCTATATCAACTGATCCAAATATCCTGTTCTGACTCTTCTATCAACATTTTACTAGTTTATGTCTTGGCATCACTCGTTAGTTTCCTTGCTTTTTTTACTATTTCCATTTCATATGTCCGTGTCTTCAGCATCATCCTACATAATAAATCTAATAAAGGGAAGACTAAATGTTTCTCTACCTGTACATCTCATCTCACTGTCATAATTATCTTCTATACAACATTCATTTTTAATTATTTTCAACCAAAAACGAACAATGCCGCAGCAGGCGGATTAGTATCATTAACCTATTCAATGTTTACTCCTTGTTTGAATCCGATAATCTATAGTTTGAGGAACAATGAACTGAAAAGAGCTTTGAGAAGAACTTTGAGAAAAACAAAACTTCTCTTCTGCAAATAGAATTTTTTTTTAAATATTGACGTAAGAGTGGAAATGATGACCTTTAATTATTTTACTCATGGACTGAACACAATTCCTAGGAAATCATATAAATTTTATAGAAAAACATACAGCTACAAACTCCTGTTTGCAGATAGGATTCATTGGTACAGGTATTGGACCCGTTATCCAGAATGCTTGGGACCAAGAGTATTCCGGATAAGGGGTCTTTCCATAATTTGGATCTCCATATCTAAAAATTTCAATAAAACATTAATTAAACCCAGTATTATTATTTTGCATTCAATAAGGGGTAATTATATCTTAGTTAAAGGGATCTTAGAAAAGGGAATAATTTAATCATTAAATAAACCCAATAGGGCTGTTCTGCCCCCAATAAGGGGTAATTATATCTTAGTTGGGATCAAGTACAGGTACTGTTTTATTATTACAGAGAAAAGGGAATCATTTAACCATGAAATAAACCCAATAGGGCTGTTCTGCCCCCAATAAGGGGTAATTATATCTTAGTTGGGATCAAGTACAGGTACTGTTTTATTATTACAGAGAAAAGGGAATCATTTAACCATGAAATAAACCCAATAGGGCTGTTCTGCCCCAATAAGGGGTAATTATATCTTAGTTGGGATCAAGTACAGGTACTGTTTTATTATTACAGAGAAAAGAGAATCATTTAACCATTAAATAAACCCAATAGGGCTGTTCTGCCCCAATAAGGGGTAATTATATCTTAGTTGGGATCAAGTACAGGTACTGTTTTATTATTACAGAGAAAAGGGAATCATTTAACCATTAAATAAACCCAATAGGGCTGTTCTGCCCCAATAAGGGGTAATTATATCTTAGTTGGGATCAAGTACAGGTACTGTTTTATTATTACAGAGAAAAGGGAATCATTTAACCATTAAATAAACCCAATAGGACTGTTCTGCCCCCAATAAGGGGTAATTATATCTTAGTTGGGATCAAGTACAGGTACTGTTTTATTATTACAGAGAAAAGGGAATCGTTTAACCATGAAATAAACCCAATAGGGCTGTTCTGCCCCCAATAAGGGGTAATTATATCTTAGTTGGGATCAATTACAAGGTATTGCTTTATTATCACAGAGAAAAATGAAATCATTTTTAAAACATTTGAATTATTTAATTAATATGGACTCTATGCAAGATGGCTTTGTAATTTGGAGCTTTCTGGATAATGGGTTTATAGATAATGGATCCCCTACCTGTATCATAATATCAAAAGTTGCTCCCCATCAGCTTTGTGAATTATGTGGTGCACGTCATTTCATATGATTTTCACCTGAAGCGTAGGGATATGTGCTAGACAATTGTATGTGCTGGCAATGTCACATCAGTATCAACAGTTTGGGGGGAAACAAATGTCAGACAAGACATTCAAAATATCCCTGTTATCACCCTAAAAGTTTCTAACTGCCATTTACAGCAATGACACGTACCTGGACTTGGACTTTTTTTTCATGGTCACAACCTTCCTGCCGCCAAATCCCATTAAAGACAAAATCTCATAACAATTGATAAATTCTATGAGAAGTGGATGCAGATGGGTTGTGACATTTTTATGGGGCCTATTTATCAAAGTACGATTGGCTCCGAATACAAAAAAAATCTTATTTTTTGTCAAAGTTTTCATACCTTGCGTATTTTTGCCAATGTTTTTGTTAATTTGCGTGACTTTTTCGTACTGTGCATCAAAAATTACATGACCAAATCGTATTGTCGCAATGACTACGAAAGTTTCGGATTGATTCAAGCTTCAGTATCGTGACTTTCCTTGGGCCAGGTTGGAGCTGCGGAGTGCCATTGAGCCCTATGGGAGACTTTCCTTGGGCCAGGTTGGAGCTGCAGAGTGCCATTGAGCCCTATGGGAGGCTTTCCTTGGGCCGGGTTGGAGCTGCAGAGTGCCATTGAGCCCTATGGGAGGCTTTCCTTGGGCCGGGTTGGAGCTGCAGAGTGCCATTGAGCCCTATGGGAGACTTTCCTTGGGCCGGGTTGGAGCTGCAGAGTGCCATTGAGCCCTATGGGAGGCTTTCCTTGGGCCGGGTTGGAGCTGCAGAGTGCCATTGAGCCCTATGGGAGACTTTCCTTGGGCCGGGTTGGAGCTGCAGAGTGCCATTGAGCCCTATGGGAGACTTTCCTTGGGCCAGGTTGGAGCTGCAGAGTGCCATAGAGCCCTATGGGAGACTTTCCTTGGGCCGGGTTGGAGCTGCAGAGTGCCATTGAGCCCTATGGGAGACTTTCCTTGGGCCGGGTTGGAGCTGCAGAGTGCCATTGAGCCCTATGGGAGACTTTCCTTGGGCCAGGTTGGAGCTGCAGAGTGCCATTGAGCCCTATGGGAGGCTTTCCTTGGGCCAGGTTGGAGCTGCAGAGTGCCATTGAGCCCTATGGGAGACTTTCCTTGGGCCGGGTTGGAGCTGCAGAGTGCCATTGAGCCCTATGGGAGACTTTCCTTGGGCCGGGTAGGAGCTGCAGAGTGCCATTGAGCCCTATGGGAGACTTTCCTTGGGCCGGGTTGGAGCTGCAGAGTGCCATTGAGCCCTATGGGAGGCTTTGCTTGGGCCAGGTTGGAGCTGCAGAGTGCCATTGAGCCCTATGGGAGACTTTCCTTGGGCCGGGTTGGAGCTGCAGAGTGCCATTAAGCCCTATGGGAGACTTACCTTGGGCCGGGTTGGAGCTGCAGAGTGCCATTGAGCCCTATGGGAGGCTTTGCTTGGGCCAGGTTGGAGCTGCAGAGTGCCATTGATCCCTATGGGAGACTTCCCTTGGGCTGGGTTGGAGCTGCAGAGTGCCATTGAGCCCTATGGGAGACTTTCCTTGGGCCGGGTTGGAGCTGCAGAGTGCCATTGAGCCCTATGGGAGACTTTCCTTGGGCCGGGTTGGAGCTGCAGAGTGCCATTGAGCCCTATGGGAGACTTTCCTTGGGCCAGGTTGGAGCTGCAGAGTGCCATTGAGCCCTATGGGAGGCTTTCCTTGGGCCGGGTTGGAGCTGCAGAGTGCCATTGAGCCCTATGGGAGACTTTCCTTGGGCCGGGTTGGAGCTGCAGAGTGCCATTGAGCCCTATGGGAGACTTTCCTTGGGCCGGGTTGGAGCTGCAGAGTGCCATTGAGCCCTATGGGAGACTTTCCTTGGGCCGGGTTGGAGCTGCAGAGTGCCATTGAGCCCTATGGGAGGCTTTGCTTGGGCCAGGTTGGAGCTGCAGAGTGCCATTGAGCCCTATGGGAGACTTTCCTTGGGCCGGGTTGGAGCTGCAGAGTGCCATTGAGCCCTATGGGAGACTTTCCTTGGGCCGGGTTGGAGCTGCAGAGTGCCATTGAGCTCTATGGGAGGCTTTGCTTGGGCCAGGTTGGAGCTGCAGAGTGCCATTGATCCCTATGGGAGACTTTCCTTGGGCCGGGTTGGAGCTGCAGAGTGCCATTGAGCCCTATGGGAGGCTTTCCTTGGGCCGGGTTGGAGCTGCAGAGTGCCATTGAGCCCTATGGGAGACTTTCCTTGGGCCGGGTTGGAGCTGCAGAGTGCCATTGAGCCCTATGGGAGACTTTCCTTCTGCCGGGTTGGAGCTGCAGAGTGCCATTGAGCCCTATGGGAGGCTTTGCTTGGGCCAGGTTGGAGCTGCAGAGTGCCATTGATCCCTAAGGGAGACTCTCCTTGGGCTGGGTTGGAGCTGCAGAGTGCCATTGATCCCTATGGGAGACTTTCCTTGGGCCGGGTTGGAGCTGCAGAGTGCCATTGAGCTCTATGGGAGGCTTTCCTTGGGCCGGGTTGGAGCTGCAGAGTGCCATTGAGCCCTATGGGAGGCTTTCCTTGGGCCGGGTTGGAGCTGCAGAGTGCCATTGAGCCCTATGGGAGACTTTCCTTGGGCCGGGTTGGAGCTGCAGAGTGCCATTGAGCCCTATGGGAGACTTTCCTTGGGTTGGGTTGGAGCTGCAGAGCGCCATTGAGCCCTATGGGAGGCTTCCAAAATCATGCATTGAAGGTTGAAGTCAGAAAGGTTTTCCCACCGTTTATGATCGTTCGCCTTTCGAATCGCCAATACGATATTATTGCGATTGTTTTGGAAGAATTTTCGATCATCAGAAATTATCGTATCTAATCCGAATTTTACCCATTTCGAGATTCGAACTCATACTTTGATGAATCAGCCCCTAAGTGTTGACTGAAAAAAAAAATTGAATCCCCACTTATGTGGCAGTTTCTTCACAGTCCTGAGACTGATCCCCTTTAGGCCTTAATTCCTGTCAGCTTCCTTCCCAGCACTTCCTCTGCAAGCCTTACTTCCTGCCAGTTTACATTCCAGTCCCCTCCTCCCCCTCCCTGCACAGAAACAACAGAGGAAGAGACAGGTGATCCCAGCCTCCCTACACAAGAATTTGTCTCCTAAAATAAACATAAAAAGTTCAGCCTGGGAAATAAAGGGCTGGTTTATCAAAGTGTGAGATAATATATTGTTGTTGTTCTAGTCACAAAATTGTTTTTATCCTACAGATCTCTTTTGTATTGAATAATATTAAGTTTCTTTCAGACCAATGGGCACATTATTGGTACAGGTTTCCATAACTGTTGAGATTTCTCAAGTAGATCAGTATAAATAATAAATAATAATTAAATAAGTACAAAAAAGTTTTTGAATTTTACACAAGATTTCACACGTGTAAAAATGAGGAAAAAACAGCATGAATTTGGGAATTTTGATACATCTTCCCTCTTCTCAAATTGTGATGAAATCCTTTTTATTGTCTTTGGATTTCCTAGATGTTCTCTTGAGGCAAAACAAATTTCTAAAATATAATTAACCACCAGAGATTGGATGGCTTAATTACGAACTGCGTTCCTGAAACTTTAATATCTGGGTCCTTGTATAAAGCCCATTTCTTTGCTGGGCGTTGAAGCCTCATTCGTTTCAGAGCAGCTGGAAAGGAACATGAATAATGATGTTGTTTATTGTTTGAAGGTAAAACCTTTCTGCTTAATGTTCAATCTAAACTCCATTTATCATAAGCAGAAATGAGAAATAATAGTGAAATATCCGGGTTTCTTTTATCTGACTTGTCGGACCTTACAGATTCTCAGTTTCCTTTTGTGCTGCTCATTCTTCTGATCTACCTCATGACCTTGACTGTCAACCTTGTGATTATTCTCCTGATCAACACCGATGCTGAACTCCAAACTCCTATGTTCTTCTTCCTACAAAATCTCTCCATTTTAGATATCTGCATGTCATCCATTCCTGCAGCTCATTTATCCTACAGTTTTTTAACCCAAAGTATCTCAATTACCCATAAAACTTGTATAGTTCAGATCTTTTTCTTTCTTTTCTTTGCCACCGCTGAGGTCTATCTCTTGGCTTTGATGTCCTACGATAGATATGTGGCCATCTGTTACCCTCTCCATTACTCCAGCATTGTAAATAAAAAGCTCTGTGTTGTTCTGACTTCATGTGTCTGGATTTTTGGGTTCTTTTATTCCTTGGTACATACCCTGTGTGCTCTCAGATTAACGTTCTGCTATACAGCCACCATCAGAGGATTCTTCTGTGAGCTATATCAACTGATCCAAATTTCCTGTTCCGGCTCTTTTATCAGCATTTTACTAGTTTATGTCCTGGCTTCAGCTGTTGGTTTCCTTGCATTTTTTACTATTTCTATTTCCTATTTCCATGTCTTCAGCATCATCCTCCATAATAGGTTGAATAAAGGGAAGACTAAAGGTTTCTCTACCTGCATCTCTCATCTTACTGTCATCATTATCTTCTATACTACTTTTATTTTTAATTATTTTCTACCAAAAACTGGCAGTGCCGCAGCAGGCGGATTAGTATCATTAACCTATTCAATGTTTACGCCTTGTTTGAACCCGATAATCTATAGTTTGAGGAACAATGAACTGAAAAGAGCTTTGAGGAGAACTTTGAAAAAAACAAAACTTTTATTATTGAAATAGAAACGCATATTTCAAAAATAATTGAAATCGGACTGAAAATGTTAAACTGTAATTAATTTACTCATGGACTGGACAAAATTCTAAGGAAATCATCTTTCATCATAAAAATTTGTTATTTGATTAAATTGCTTCTTCCAGTTCAACTGCAAAGTTTCTTTTGTGACCTGGCCCAGTTGGTTCCATCCACCAGTATTGATGCATTCATCAATTTACTGCTCATTCTTCTTCTTGGTATGATGTTAGGCTTGGGTTATAGGGGCCACCATTTACCAATACAGGTATGGGACCCATTATCCATAATGCTCAGGACCTGAGGTTTTCCGGATAGGGGGTCTTTCCGTAATTCAGTTAAGTCTGCTAATAAAATTATTTAAACAGTAAATAAACCCAATAGGATTGTTTTGCCTCCAATAAGGATAAATTATATCTTAGTTGGGATCAAGTACAGGTACTGTTTTATTATTACAGAGAAAAGGGAATCATTTAACCATTAAATAAACCCAATAGGGCTGTTCTGCCCCCAATAAGGGGTAATTATATCTTAGTTGGGATCAAGTACAGGTACTGTTTTATTATTACAGAGAAAAGGGAATCATTTAACCATTAAATAAACCCAATAGGGCTGTTCTGCCCCAATAAGGGGTAATTATATCTTAGTTGGGATCAAGTACAGGTACTGTTTTATTATTACAGAGAAAAGGGAATCATTTAACCATTAAATAAACCCAATAGGGCTGTTCTGCCCCCAATAAGGGGTAATTATATCTTAGTTGGGATCAAGTACAGGTACTGTTTTATTATTACAGAGAAAAGGGAATCATTTAACCATGAAATAAACCCAATAGGGCTGTTCTGCCCCAATAAGGGGTAATTATATCTTAGTTGGGATCAAGTACAGGTACTGTTTTATTATTACAGAGAAAAGGGAATCATTTAACCATTAAATAAACCCAATAGGGCTGTTCTGCCCCAATAAGGGGTAATTATATCTTAGTTGGGATCAAGTACAGGTACTGTTTTATTATTACAGAGAAAAGGGAATCATTTTTAAAAATTAGAATTATTTGCTTGTAATGGAGTCTATGGGAGATCACCTTTTCGTAATTCGGAACTTTCTGGATAACGTGTTTCTGGATAATGGATCCCATACCTGTACAATAAAATGATACAGAATTCAAACAACTAGAAATAACAGTGCACAGTTTTTTTTTCTTTGAAATAAATATTTTTTATCACTCCTTTTGTTCCAGCATTGCCTCTATTTGCTTTACAAATAAAGTTTAGGAACAATTTACAAAACATTTAACTGGACATTTCCCACTTGAGAAAATTCAAGTAAAAAATGATACGTACGAGAGAACCAGAAAAAGACGACGAATATTTCTTTGCATGTCTGACGGGCAAAATTGGGCAAGAGAAGTCTAAAACTATTTTAAGTTTTGGTTTTGATAAATTTCCACTATTATTTAATTGTGAGACAGAATAATACACTTAATGGGATTTCCAGATGTTCTTTTGAGGTTAAACATATATTAATTATAATTAATCCCCAGAGGACAGTCAAACTGCATAAATGGCAACTTCTTCTGTGAAATCTGGTCCTTGTATAAATCCTGACACAGTCCTTTGCTTGGAGTGGAAGAACATCTTATCCTTTTTAGACCAACTCAAAAGAAACAACAATATTATTATTAATGGTCTTAAAAAGTAATGTCCATGGTTTCTGTGCCAAACTTGTGTGTATATTTTTGAAAATTGGTTACTGCCTCAGTATCAAAAATGGACCTTCAAGCTGCACATATCTTTTTGGATGAAGCAGAAATGAGAAACAAAAGTGCAATATCCGGGTTCCTTTTATCCGACTTGTCAGTTCTTACAGATTCTCAGTTTCCTCTAGTGCAGCTCATTCTCCTGATCTACCTCATGACCTTAACTTTCAACCTTGTGATTATTCTCCTGATCAACACTGATGCTGAACTCCAAACTCCTATGTTCTTCTTCCTTGGAAATCTCTCCATTTTAGATATTGGCATGTCATCCATTCCTATGCAAGTTGTATGGCTCAAATTTTCTTCTTTGTTTATTTTGCCATCACTGAGATGTGTCTCTTTGCTTTGATGTCCTACGATAGATATGTGGCCATCTGTTACCCTCTCCATTACATCAGCATTGTAAATAAAAAGCTTTGTGCTGCTCTGACTTCACGTGCCTGGATATTTGGGTTGTGCTATTCCTTGGTACATACCCTGGGTACTCTCAGATTAACTTTCTGCTATACAGCCACCATCAGGGGATTCTTCTGTGAGCTATATCAACTGATCCAAATATCCTGTTCTGACTCTTTTATCAACATTTTATTATTCTATATCCTGGCTTCAGCTGTTAGTTTCTTTGTGTTTTTCACTATTTCATATTTCCATGTCTTCAGCATCATCCTCCATAATAAATGTAACAAAGGAAGGACCAAAGGTTTCTCGACCTGCATCTCTCAACCTTACTGTAGTAATTATCTTCTATACTACGGGCATGTTTAACTATTTTCAACCAAAAACAAACAATGTTGCCTCAGGTAGATTAGTATCATTAACATATTCAATATTTACTCCTTGTTTGAACCCGATAATCTATAGTTTGAGGAACAAGGAACTGAAAAGAGCTTTGAGGAGAACTTTAAAAAAAACAAGATTTCTATTGTTCAAGTAATAATTGAAAAAACAAAAGCCAACAACTGTCTCCAGTGTCTTTATTTATTTGACGTAGGAAGGGTAATGTTGAACTTTAAACCATTATACTCATTGACTGGACACAATGCCTAGGAAATAATCTTTTACTTATATGTTTTATAATTTAGCATGTACAGTAGTACATGGGTAAGATACTTTTGTACCTTTTTTTTTTATTTTTTATTACTACTGCTTAGGTTGCTATATTTTTTATACTTTTTTTATTTATTAATTTTACCCAGGAACTCAAAGCATAACTAAAATTAACTTACATATCTGTAAATCCTTTGGAGGGTGAGGAAGGATAGATTCTGAAGGACAATACATTTTTTTCGGAATTTGTAATTGTATGCGCATCCTTTTTCTCCCCTGGTTCTGATAATAAACTAAATAATCAGAACTGAAAGAATTGGGCTCATTTACTAATCATTTTTCATTTTAAACTTGATTCGATTTTTATTTTTCAAAAAAGTCACAGAGAAAAATTGCTGCAACTTTTGGCTAAAAATGGCTAAAAATCCGAATTTGAAAATTCTCCAGATTAAATCTGCTGAGTTCATGTAGAAGTCAATGGCAGGTCTTGTCTGAAAATCATGACTTTTTCGAATTGTTGCAGCAGTATTTCAGTAAAGCCGGGATTTCCGCAGCGACAATTTGAAATTTGAGTTTTTTTTACAACTTTTCTTGTAGCATTTTTTATTAGTAAATATCAGACATTTGGGAAAACAAATTAAGTCAAATTTGAAAATAAAAACAAATGAGAAATTATGGAGTTTTAGTAAATCTGCCCCTAAAACCATGAGTGTCTATTCGTTTATTAAAAGATCCAAAATGAAAAAAGACATGGAAAATAAACAAAAACTACAACTTTTATAGAAGATAGGGGTTATGAAAACAGATAGATACAGATAGATAGCCAAACCTGCAGAACTCTGACTACTTTTGAAACAATTTCTGCAATTAATACCCCAATAAAACATGGGCTATCTTTAATGTATAGGACTTTGTTGGACTATAAATACCCCTCTATGCCATCCTATACAAAATCATGGAAGGCAGAACTACTATCAATCTCAGAACAGGACTGGCTAGATATATTCCAAGCAGTGACAATATGTTCAATTAGCAATAAATATCAAGAACTGTTATATAAACTACTTTCCCGATGGTACAGAACCCCATCACTCCTCCATTGAATGGGATTAATCCCTACAGACAGATGTTGGAGGTGTGGAAAAGAAAGAGGAACACTGGGAGACATTGGGTGGACTTGTTCTGGGCTACAACCCTACTGGACTCAAATCCAAAAGACTTGCAAAACTGTTACACCCTTTTTGACGTGACCATGCCCAATTTGACAAGCGAGAAAGAAAATTTCCCTGCGCCAAATTTTTCCGCTATGAATTTTCACGAAACAATTCGCCAGTGACGAAATGCGGAAATGTGCTGCAAATGCATGCCTGCCAAAAAAATTTGCTCATCACTACTGACGAATCTGTATAAATGTATACTCACTAATATACTTACCATGCAATAAAGATGGAATAAACAAAAAAAAAAAACTTTTTCGCATTGTGCACAAACGCAACCAGAAAAAACCAGAAACCTCTAAAACCATGAAGCAAAGAAAGATCTTCCAGATGAAGAAGGGCCATCTTCCATTGACTTCTACATGATCTCAAGAGGTTTTAGATGGCCTGTTTTTGCTTTCAGATTTGTTGTGATAACAATTTGTGAAAAAAATCACATTCTTATGTGAATATTTTGGCACAAAAAATATGAATTGTGATTGGGCCCCCCTTAGCATTGTGTTAGGAAACATTTTCCTGAGAATGAAATCTTATTAGTTAAGATAATTTGGGTCCTCAAACCTTCTGATGCCCACAAATGTAAAGATTTTCAGGTATCTGGGTCAAATGAGAGCTGTGTGCAAATTTTGCATTGTTTTGGATAAGGATTTGTCAAGCTTTTGAAAATACTTTTCTTTCCTGAGAAAATAAAATGGAATAATGGTGTAATGAAATAGTGGTTTTAGAGTTCTTTGAAACCACAAATAAACTCGTTTCCACTAAAACCACAAATGTCTAGTTGTTAGTTAAAAGATCCGAACTGAAAAAACACAGACAAATTAAAATGCAGAATGAAAACGAAAAGAACACAAAATCACAAATTTTTTGTGGTTTTTAAATTTTTCCATGAATCTTTGTGGTCTTACAAATGAAAAACTCCTGAAAACCTCTAAAACCATGAATTAAATAAAGATTGTTACAATTTGCCTAGGACAACTACCATTGGCTTCAACACGACCTCAACAGCTTTTAGATGGCAAAGTTTTATATAAGCGGTTTTTGTGGTATTTACACTTAATAAATCATAAAAAAATTGTGGTTTTTTTTACATGAACAATTCAAGTTTTAGCTCCAAAAAACGGTAAATGCTCCCTTAGTGTGAGAACTCCAATGTATTTTGTGCAAGAAAAAGCTCTAAAAAAACAAAAACACATTGACCTCAATGATCAATGCATTTGGTAGGAGAAAAAAAAAACACTTATTAACTTCAAGGCATTTGGGGCAAAAAAAAAAAAATCAAGAAACAATGTCCATTGACTCCAATACATTTAATTTGGTGCGAGAAAAAATGGGCATTGACTCCAATGCATTTGGAGAGAGACAAAAACTTGAGAAAATGGTCTCTAATTTGGACGCATTTTGTGTGAGAAAAACGGAGGAAAATTCTCATTGACTCCAATGCATTTGGAGAGAGACAAAAACTTGAGAAAATGGTCTCTAATTTGGACGCATTTTGTGTGAGAAAAACGGAGGAAAATTCTCATTGACTCCAATGCATTTGGAGAGAGACAAAAACTTGAGAAAATGGTCTCTAATTTGGACGCATTTTGTGCGAGAAAAACAGAGGAAAATTCTCATTGACTGCAATGCATTTGGAGAGAGACAAAAACTTGAGAAAATGGTCTCTAATTTGGACGCATTTTGTGTGAGAAAAACGGAGGAAAATTCTCATTGACTGCAATGCATTTGGAGAGAGACAAAAACTTGAGAAAATGGTCTCTAATTTGGACGCATTTTTTGCGAGAAAAACGGAGGAAAATTCTCAGTGACTCCAATGCATTTGGCAAAATTTCATTTTGAGATAATTTTTTTAACAACATAAATTGTTTCAGTGAAGTGAAACAGATCAGCTTGGCCAATCACTATTCATTTTGGCAATAAAACACATATTTGCTAAAAGCCCTGTATATTATAACTGGACAGTGGAGGGTTTTCATTTCCTCCAAAGCATTCCTTCATAGGCTAATGGAATTCAACTAAGGGGCTGATTTACTAAGACACGAATTCGAATCCGAATTGGAAAAATTCCGATTGGAAAACGAACATTTTGCGACTTTTTCGTATTTTTTGCGATTTTTTCAGTGCCTTTACGACTTTTCGGAAATTGTCGCGACTTTTTCGTTACCAATATGATTTGCGCGAAAAAACGCGAGTTTTTCGTAGCCATTACGATTCGCTCGTATCTTGTCGCGACTTTTTCGTATTGAGCAATCGTAAGCGGCGGGCAAAACTTTCAGACTTAGCATGATTTTGGAAGCCTCCCATAGGGCTCAATGGCACCCTGCAGCTCCAACCCGGCCCAAGGAAAGTCTCCCATAGGGCTCAATGGCACTCTGCAGCTCCAACCCGGCCCAAGGAAAGTCTCCCATAGGGCTCAATGGCACTCTGCAGCTCCAACCCGGCCCAAGGAAAGTCTCCCATAGGGCTCAATGGCACTCTGCAGCTCCAACCCGGCCCAAGGAAAGCCTCCCATAGGGCTCAATGGCACTCTGCAGCTCCAACCCGGCCCAAGGAAAGCCTCCCATAGGGCTCAATGGCACTCAGCAGCTCCAACCCGGCCCAAGGAAAGTCTCCCATAGGGCTCAATGGCACTCTGCAGCTCCAACCCGGCCCAAGGAAAGTCTCCCATAGGGCTCAATGGCACTCTGCAGCTCCAACCTGGCCCAAGGAAAGTCTCCCATAGGGCTCAGTGGCACTCTGCAGCTCCAACCCGGCCCAAGGAAAGTCTCCCATAGGGCTCAATGGCACTCTGCAGCTCCAACCCGGCCCAAGGAAAGCCTCCCATAGGGCTCAATGGCACTCTGCAGCTCCAACCCGGCCCAAGGAAAGTCTCCCATAGGGCTCAATGGCACTCTGCAGCTCCAACCCGGCCCAAGGAAAGTCTCCCATAGGGCTCAATGGCACTCTGCAGCTCCAACCCGGCCCAAGGAAAGTCTCCCATAGGGCTCAATGGCACTCTGCAGCTCCAACCCGGCCCAAGGAAAGCCTTCCATAGGGCTCAATGGCACTCTGCAGCTCCAACCCGGCCCAAGGAAAGTCTCCCATAGGGCTCAATGGCACTCTGCAGCTCCAACCTGGCCCAAGGGAAGTCTCCCATAGGGCTCAATGGCACTCTGCAGCTCCAACCTGGCCCAAGGAAAGTCTCCCATAGGGCTCAATGGCACTCTGCAGCTCCAACCCGGCCCAAGGAAAGTCTCCCATAGGGCTCAATGGCACTCTGCAGCTCCAACCCGGCCCAAGGAAAGTCTCCCATAGGGCTCAATGGCACTCTGCAGCTCCAACCCGGCCCAAGGAAAGCCTCCCATAGGGCTCAATGGCACTCTGCAGCTCCAACCTGGCCCAAGGAAAGTCTCCCATAGGGCTCAATGGCACCCTGCAGCTCCAACCCGGCCCAAGAAAAGTCACCATACTGAAGCTTGAATGAATCCGAACGCTACGAAAAAATCGCAACATTTTGCGCAACTTTCGGAATGGCTACGAAAAAGGCGCGACTTTTCGCGCAAGTTTTAATGCTCCGAAAAAATCACCAGATTTTGCGCAACATTCGGAATGGCAACGAAAAAGTCGCGATAATTTTCCGAAAAATCGCCAAATACCGATCATTACGAAAAAAACGCAATCGGACGCATTCGGCCTGTTCGTGGGCTAGTAAATGTGCCCCTTAGTATAGTAAAATAGAGCTTCTTTAATTGATTTCTTAGTAGATTAAGGGGCACATATCCCCATTGGCACTGGATTGTATAGATCTTCTCTAGAGGCCGGACTGAATTATTACATTATAATTAACCACTAGAGATCAACTCAAATGGTTTATTTAAGAGCTTCTTTCCTCAGGTTGACTGGACCCTCACATAGAGCACGTCACCATGTAATGGTGGTAAGTCTTATTTTTCCAATATCTATCGCAAAAAAAAAACGTAAGAACATGGCATTTCTTTCCTATAAAATTTAGGATGATATTGGTTATATTTTCACATCATGTTCACTGTAATGAATTATGTGATCTTCTTTTCATAAAAAAAAAAGTCTTCTCAATGGTAACTAATGGTACATACTAGCAAATATTACACATTCTTGGAAACTGGTACACACTGGTATTTGAACACAGTATTGGCCGAGTCTTTTTATCTTTGTTATTTTTGTCTGTAAATAATATAAAATACAATGTATTTGTAGACTTGAGATTACCAGCTTGAAAAGAAAATTATCATTGTCCATGTGAATACCAAGGGGTAGATTTATCAAAATGTGAGTTTAGAGCTTAATACATAAAAAATCACTCATGTTCTATTCATTTCTATGAGATTTTTAGAAGAGTATTTATCAAATGGTGAACTTTTTTGATAAATACGCTTCTAAAAATCCTATAGGAATGAATAGAACATGGGTGAGTTTTTATGTATAGAGCTCTAAACTCACATTTTGATAAATCTGCCCCTAAGGGTTGCGCTAGTGGTTATTAGTTCAGTGGGTGGGCAACAAAAGGCTCAAAACTTCTCATTCTTCATTTGAACTACTGGATATAGATCATACAATAACATAACTGGTGTTCCATTTTTTTCAATAGATATGTAAGCATATTCACTATTGTCAGCTTGTCCTCATTTGTAGATAATAGAAACAAATGCATGAACTGTCGGAGTTCAATACTTACAATGCCCCATCTTGTTCCCATCATGATTCAGCTGACGATGTTAAATGTTGATAAAATATAAAATAAAATCAGCATTTTTGTAGCCAAGATATTAGTATCAAGATATTAAAGTTCATTATTTACTGATACTGCATGGCACCTGTTTCTTGTTAATTATAGGGGGCTGATTTACTAACCCACGAATCCGACCCGAATTGGAAAAGTTCCGACTTGAAAACGAACATTTTGCGACTTTTTCGTATTTTTTGCGATTTTTTTGGCTTTACGAATTTTTCGTTACCAATACGATTTTTGCGTAAAAACGCAAGTTTTTCGTAGCCATTACGAAAGTTGCGTAAAATCGATTTTTTCGTAGCGTTAAAACTTACGCGAAAAGTTGCGCCTTTTTCGTAGCGTTAAAACTTAAAAGGTGCGAAGTTTCGCGTAAGTTTTAACGCTACGAAAAAAGCGCAACTTTTTGCGCAAGTTTTAACGCTACGAAAAATCGCCAGATTTTACGCAACGTTCGTAATGGCTACGAAAAACTCGCGTTTTTACGCAAAAATCGTATTGGTAACGAAAAATTCGTAAAGACGCCGAAAAAATCGCAAAAAATACGAAAAAATCGCAAAATACCGATCATTACGAAAAAAACGCAATCGGACTCATTTCGACCCGTTCGTGGGTTAGTAAATGTGCCCCTAAGTATTTGCAAGGCATGTTCATTGCTTTCCTTACTTTTCTTTATATTTCAAGGTTTGTTGATGTTCTTTTATTTTTTTATTCCAGAGATCTGTATGACCTGGGTAGAACTGAGCCACCACAACTTCATGAAGGTTCTGTTCTCTTCTTATAACTATAGAGAAGTGCTCACAACTGTCTAAACACCAACAGGTAACGAGGTGCCATTACCTACTGCCCACCAGTACTTCATTTTATATATAATTTTGTCAATGCTTACAAACACATGCTATATTGTCTACACCACAGAAACATAAACTTTCACGATGCTTTTGAAATTTTTATGCCACAAACAACTTTCACACTGCACAAACACATCCTTCATTGGACACACCTAGAACTCGTGCACTACAGAAATGCTTCAAAAATATTCTGTTTGTGGTTCTGTTTTATTGTTTTCTTTTGACTGGTCAGTCTCTCCTGTTACTTTCTGATTAAACAAATCATCATTGTTATATAATAGTTCACTTTACAAAAGCTACCAAGCTGAGATGGAAAACCAAACAATAGTGAATACTTTGGTTCTCAGCGAACTGTCTGATCTTCCGAGTCTTCAGCTTCCTTTGTTCCTGCTGTTTCTCCTCATCTACCTTATTACTCTTACTGGGAACCTTCTTGTCTTTTTTCTAATCTTCACTGATTCCCATCTTCACACCCCCATGTACTTCTTCCTTGGAACCCTGGCATGTCTGGATATGGGTTACTCCTCAGTCACTGTCCCAAGAATGCTCTTTGATTTACTCACAGGAAGCAAGATTATTTCTGTCCAAGCTTGTATAACTCAAGTCTATTTCTTCTTCTTTTTTTCTGTATCAGAGGTGTTTCTGCTGGCAGTAATGTCCTATGACAGATATGTTGCTATCTGCCGTCCTCTTAATTACATGCAGATAATGAGCTGGAAAGTTTGCGCTCAGTTTGTATCATTTGTGTTGGTTTTCAGTGCGGTATATGGCTTTGTGCACATATTTTTTTTGGCTAAATTGACCTTTTGCAGCCCAAATGTCTTGCAAAGTTTCTTTTGTGACATGCCCCAGTTACTTCAGATCTCCTGTAGTGACACATTCATCAATGTATTGCTTATTCTTCTCTTTGGGATGTTATTTGGAGGAGGCTTTTTAGTAGCCACCTTTTCCCCATACATCATTATACTTGGCACAGTTCTGAAGATCCCGTCAAAAAACATGAGATCCAAGGCTTTCTCCACCTGCTCCTCTCATCTAGCTGTGGTCTTTATATTTTACAGTAGTCTTTTCTTCAACTACTTGCGCCCAAATGCAAAGTATCGTTTCACAGAGGACAAAGTGGCTTCTGTATTTTATGCAATATTAACCCCCTTTCTAAATCCTTTGATGTACAGTCTGAGGAACCAGGAACTCAAAACATCACTAAGAAGAACTTTACGTAAACTGTAAATCCACAGAAGAGGGAAGGAAGGTAGATTACCAAACCTTTTTTAATATCAATTTTATTTATAAAGTGTTAGCTAACGTACGCAGCACTGTACTAGAATATATTACTATTGATGGGCGAAATGTTTTGGCAGGCATGGATTCGCTCCAAATTTCCACGTTTCGTGAAACAGGTAAAAAAAATTGCCGCTGAAAAATTGTCGCAAGAATCGCCGCACGTCCAAAAATTGTCACAAGAATAGTCGTGGGCATTAAAAGAATATTCACATATCAAAAATTGTCGCAAGAATAGTCGCGGGCGTCAAAACAATAGCCGTGAGTCCAAAAATGTCGCTAGAATAGACGCGGGTGTCAAAAGAATAGTCTTGCATCAAAAGAATAGACTCGGGCGACAATTTTTTTTCTGCACAAAATTGTTGCCGTTTCGCAAATTTTCCGCCGTTTCGCGAATCTTCTTTCGGACAGATTCGCTCATCACTTTATATTACTACTAAAAGATGGGGTTGGGAAATGTGCAGGTTTATCTTAATAGGCTGTTTTCTCTAATTTCAGGTGTCTACAGGAACAAAGTAACAGATCATCCAACTGCAGTTCCCAGACTTTTCCCTCCTATATCTGATAAAATAACATGTCAACTTTCTCATGATGGTTCTAATTCACCATGATTTCCATCTGCATACTCCAATGTCATTTTTCCTTATGAACCTGGCCAGCTTGGATGTTTTTTTTCATTCTCTGTAGTCATCCCTAGAATACTGACCTATTAGCTGGAAAAACGATCATGTCTTTGGTGGATTGTGTAGCCCAGATATTATTCGTTCTAAAGTTCACCACTGATAAAAACGTATTACTGGTGGGTATATCCTATGATAGATACATTACGATCTGGCATTTTCTTCATTATGTCAAAACCATGTCCTCATTGACTTGGACTCTGGGCTTTTCCAATGCATTGACCAATGCTCGGTGTACTCATGAGTTGGTTTTCTGTGCACAAAGCTCAGTTCATACCTTCTTTTGCCACCTTCCTCTGTTGTTACAACTGTCATGCATTGGTATTCTCATACACATTCTGGCTATATCCTTAACGACATTCACTTTGAAATTTCTTGCTGTTGGACTGACCTTTGCTCCTTATGTGCCAATATTAAAGTCAATATGGAAGATTCCAACAAATGAAGAAAAACTTAAGGCCTTCGCTATCTGTAAATCACACATTAGTGTTGTTTTCTCCTTCTATAAGTGTTTCTTTTCCACATTTCTATGGCCAGCATCAACCCATCACCCTATTGCAGACATTTTGGTGCCTGTTGTTTTTACAATAATTAAACCAATACTAAACCCAATTATTTACAGTCTGAGGAACAAAGACCTTAAAGAGGAACGTTTGATTTCTGTTTTGAACAGATCACTAGCCTTGCATACGAACAAACATTAGACTGAAGTCTATCAAAGCTTCATTAGTCTGGATATCATTCAGAAACAGGGGCTAAATTACAATTGTTTAAGTATGAAATTGAAAAAAAACCCCAGAAAATTGACTCATTTTATCATTTCATAAGTTGTATGTGAGATGCTATTCAAAACATTAGAAGAATCTCTGCTTTGAAAACATTCATTGACATTTTCTTAACTATTAAAACTAACCTATAGTTAATTGTTTTGAGAAAGAGAATCCTGATTAGTGTATGCACCACTTTATCACACAACACTTTGCAGAGATGGTTCATTTATATCAGTGCCTGCCCCAATCTAATATTGTATCAGACAAGCATAATGGAGCCATTTCGTCAGAAACCAGTGTTCCTATTTATGGTAGTGATTGTTGTCTCTTTGCAGGTACAATAATATCTGATTAAATGGTGTGCAAGATATAGATGTGAAGTGTTCTTGGATGCTTGTCCATTGGGGTTGGCTTTCCATATAAGATTTATGACCCTGGGGGGGAGTCGTGTTGTATTAATGAGCACAAAGGGGTGTGCTCTTGTGCTCCTTAGTGTTCTTGCCCTTGTGTCCCCCAACCCCAATGAACCCCCAGGCTTGCCCCTGAAAAATATGGCTCTCCGTGCAAAGAGCAGAATCAAGAGTCACACCCCGGCCCTGTCCTTACTGCCTGCCTTAGTGCAGATTAGCTTCTGTTTTTAACTTATCATCAATATGCTATTTTATAAAGTGACATGGAAAACATCAAACTGAGATGGAAAACCAAACAATAGTGCAAGTCTTGGTCATAGGCGGACGGTGACTTTTTGGTTTCGGAAGGCATATTAAGCATAATATATGTTCTCATAATTGCACACATGCACAACTCTACTCCAATAGGGTACATCTTGTAGGGTGAGGTGAAGAAAGACTACGATATAGAAAATAATAACTGATTATTGAACTGAATTCTCTAAAATCCACATTTATCGTGACTCTCTTAGATGATAAATCGCCCCCCTGCTCTCCTCTCTCAGTATTTCACAAGCCCTAGGACTTTGTAGTTGAAGTGTTCCAGACCAGGAGCCAAACGTCAAACCATTTTTATGTGTTTTCACAATACAACCCCAGCTTTGGGTAAAAACGAATACATAATTGAACTGATGCACTGCATAGCTAAGAATATAAAAAGGGTCTCTCTGCCCTCAGAGGCTCCAGCTCCCAGATAGCACTGCATGCCCACAAGGATGTTACATTGCAGATTGAGAAACATGGATAGGAAATGTTTTTGTGTATACAGTCAACAAGAAATATCCAGCCATCCCTATCCTCTCATATCCATGCCAAAGTGAAACAAATGTGCTTTCCACTTCAAAAAGTTTGTCTGCCTCCAGAGTTGTCTTCTGCACTGCCAACCAATCAGAGCAAGGCTAGATGATTGACTCACCAATAAATGTCATACCCCCCCCCACCCCTATTCTAGCTTGGTTTTTCCATTTTTCCATATATATATTCCAGCTTCTTAAACACCTCTCTTGAACGAGTCCTTCTCCCAGTCCAGAATGGGGATTTGGCTGTCTTCAAACATGTGTCCTTTTTTATTTAGATGTAGGAACATGGCTAAGTCCTGACCAGAGAAACTGGCACCATACGCTGTTATGTTGTTTAGTTTCTCCAACATACAAATCACTGCATTGCATACATGGCGGAGCAACACCTAGGGGCACATTTACTAAAATCCGATTTTTTGGGGGGCTTAAAAACACGAAATGGTAAAAATTCGGAGTAACCACGATAATTTCTGATGTTCTAAATTGTGTTCCAATAGTCACAATATTTTTGTGCCGAAAATTTCGTTAAACCGCAAAAACCTTTGAATCTTTGAAGCCTACCATGTCTGGCTTTGGAAGCCTTTCATAGGACTCAATGGTTATCAACAGATCATTCCAAAATGTTCGTAGTGTTTGAGAAAAATACGATTTTTTTTTCGTGGTGATTTAACGAAAACCACAAAAAAGTGGTGGAATTTTAACGAAAATTATCATGGACATTACTAAATGGTTGATAAGTAAATACTTAATTTAGGTTTAGTAAATGGGCCCCCTATTGTCTCATACATTTTGGCCCCTCTCCCTGGAAGGTTTAACACCTCAACTTCATGAGATCCCCGACACCCCATGCTGGTTATAATAAACAGATTATGCTGATTGGAGCAACATTCCAGGGTATTTATTCCAGGAAGATCTTTAGATCTTTGTACAAGTCATTCTGAATTAAGAAAGCCAGTCGGTTGAAACGTCTTCAAGAAAAACACAGCTGATTTGACCTATTACTACAACTATGAATGAATGAGAACCTACAAATCTTTATGTGATTCCAATTACTCGAGAATTGTTCAGAATTTTGGAGAATTCTCAAGTTGTTTTGCCATTAAATTCTATGCACAATTCTCCAAAAATGTTGTTGGGCATATCCACATTTAGGAAAATTTAGTCAAGAAATGCCTCGTTCCAAAGAATGAAATAAGTACAGACATGAGTCTCAAGATTTTTCACATAAAATGTCTCGAAAATGCTTTTATCGGTCGTATGAAAATATTGCAATTGCGTTCCGAATGTCACAATATTTTTGTGCAGAAAATTTTGTTAAAACCTGGCGAAAAGATAGTCCTGATGAAAGTTAAACCACATTGTTAATGAATTCCGAAATGTCCGTAGTGTTTGAGAAAAATACGATTTTTTTCGTGGTAATTTAGCGAAAACCACGAAAAAATAGTGGAATTTTAACGAAATTATCGCGGACGTTACGAAATGGTCGATAAGTTTTAAAAAAATATGGTTTTATCTCATAAATACTTAATCGAGGTTTAGTTCATTTTAGCCCCTCTCCCTGGAAGGTTTAACACCTCACCTTCATGAGATCCCTGACCCCATTCTGGTTATAATAAACAGATTATGCTGATTGGAGCAACATTCCAGGGTATTTATTTCAGGAAGATCTTTAGATCTTTGTAAAAGTCATTCTGAATTGAGTCGGATGAAACGTCTTCTAGAAAAACACAGCAAGTCTAGCTGATTTGACTAGTGATGAAAATCTGTCCCATTTCGCTTCACCATAAAATTCGCGAAACAGTGAAAAATTCACGAACGCATTTGTTGGGCGATTTTTTTTGTCGCCCACATCTTTTTTTGTCGCCTGCGGCTATTTTTTTTTGTCACCCACATCTATTTTTTTGCCGCTGCGGCTATTTTTTTGTCGCCCACGGTTTTTTGAAGCGACCGCGTCCTTATTTTGACGCAACTGCACCCATTTTGACCCGATCACGCCTAATTTGATGCGTGACAAAAAAAAATCTGCGTGACAAATTTTTCCGCACCAAATTTTCATGGAAGCTTTGCGAAACAATTCGCCCATGGCGAAATACGGAAATTCACTGTGAATCCATGCCTGGTGAAAAAATTCGCTCATTACTAGATTTGACTTATTACTACTAGGGATGTAGCGAACCTAAAAAAAAAGTTCGCGAACATGTTCGCGAACTTACGCACAAACCCGCGAATATTCGCGAACTTTGCGAACCCCATAGACTTCAATGGGAAGGCGAACTTTAAAAACTAGAAAAGCCATTTCTGGCCAGAAAACTGATTTTAAAGTTGTTTAAAGGGTGCCACGACCTGGACAGGGGCATGCAGAAGGGGGATCAAGGGCAAAAATGTCTCTGAAAAATACTTTGTTGGCACAGAGTTGCGCAAAAAACGCAAGCTATTCTAGCAAAAATACGCGGCTTTTTTGCTATGTCGCGCTAAACACCATGAAAACGGGATTTGCGGAAAAACGCCATGTGTGACTTGTGCGGCGTATTGTACAATACTTTTGCGACAATGGAAAACGCAGCGCGAACCCAAACTGCGAACATACGCGTTCGCGAACACCCGATGTTCGCGCGAATTTGTTCGCCGGCGAACAGTTCGCTACATCTCTAATTACTACAACTATACCTGGATGAATGAGAACCTTAACAGATTTAATACAAATCTTTATGTGGTTCCAATTACTCGAGAATTTGTTATTTTGCCATTAAATTCTATGCACAATTCTCCAAAAATGTTTTTGGGCATATTCATATTTAGAAAAATGTAGGCAACAAATTCCACATTCAAAAGAATGAAATAAGTACAGACGTGGGTATCAAGATTTTTCACATACCAATAAGTCAAGAGAAATCACTGCTGTCTTCTAATTGTGATAAAATCATTTTTTGCTTATTATTTCATATTATTATTTTTCGCTGGATCTTCTAAATGTTCTCTTGAGGATAGACACATTTATGGATTATAATTAACCACCAGTGGGCAGTCAGATGGCTTATATAGCAACTGCTCTATGATAACTGGGTCTTTGCATAAAGAATGACACAATCATTTGCTTGGTGTAGAACTTAGGAACTTAGATTACAATGTGACATTACTGGATAAAGCATAGATGGAAAACAAAAGTGAAATAGGGTTCCTTTTATTTGACTTGTCAGATTTTACTCATTCTCAGTTTCCTTTTGTGCTGCTCATTCTCCTGATCTACCTCATGACCTTGACTGGGAACCTTCTGATTATTCTCCTGGTCAACACCGATGCTGAACTCCAAACTCCTATGTTCTTCTTCCTTGAAAATCTCTCCATTTTAGATATCGGCACCTCATCCATTCCTGCGCCTCATTTATTCTACAATTTCTTGACACAAACAACGTCGATTACTCATGCAAGTTGTATGGCTCAGATCTTTTTCTTTGTATTGTTTGCCATTGCCGAGGTCTGTCTCTTGGCTTTGATGTCCTACGATAGATATGTGGCCATCTGTTACCCTCTCCATTACTCCAGCATTGTAAATAGAAAGCTCTGTGTTGCTCTGACTTCTTGTGTCTGGACTTTTGGGTTGTGCTATTCCTTGGTACATACCCTGGGTACTCTTAGATTAACTTTCTGCTATACAGCCACCATCAGAGGATTCTTCTGTGAGATATATCAGTTGATCCAAATTTCTTGTTCCGACTATTTTATCAACATTTTACTAATTTATGTCATGGCTTCAACTGTTGGTTTATTTGCCCTTTCCACTATTTCTTTTTCATATTTCCATGTCTTCAGAATCATCCTACATAATAAAAGTAACAAAGGAAGGACTAAAGGTTTCTCTACCTGCACCTCTCATCTTACTGTCATCATTATCTTCTATGTTGCATGTCTTTTTAATTATTTTCAACCAAAATCTAATAATGCTACGGCAGGTAGGTTACTGCTGTCATTAACCTACTCCATGTTTACTCCTTGTTTGAATCCGATAATCTATAGTTTAAGGAACAATGAGCTGAAAAGAGCTTTGAGAAGAACACTGAGACGAACAAAACTTATAATATTCAAATAGGAATGGTACATTTTAAATTAATATAAGAATATGTTATTCAGCATGTGTACAGATCATTGCTTCTTTTATTACATTTAATCATTGTGTACCAAGGTATTAAGGTATTTGTTTATCATTAGGCTTATAAGTCAGCGATATAATGATAGAGAGTTTGCAATGTACATGCATACCAAATACATTTTCTTACTTGGTTATACTACTGTATTTGTTGTTCTATTTTGTTTTTATTACGTATTTTTTAAAAAAATATTTACTCTAGGAAGCCTGGGAAGCATAAAGCCACTAAAACAAATTTGTATACAGGCTTTATTCTCTTCCAACTCTTCTCACAACTGTCTAAACACCAACAGTGCAACATTTCTAAAACGCCAATGGGATGTTGTGTGAACTATTCCTTTGGAAGGGCCACCCTTTACCTATATACCATTATGCTTTCCCTTAAAAACTCATTAGCAGTGCTTTACTTGGATAGAAATATAATTCATGGTATGTAGATGATTGAGAAACAAAAGGAGCATGGAAACTTTGTTCACTGCCTGGACCCTGTAGGAACAGACTATTCTAGTATGATAAAACTGAACCCACAAATCAGGTTAGCACATACAGGCATGGGGTCCGTTATCTGGAAACCTGCTATGCAAAAAGTTCAGAATTATGGGAAAGCCATCTCCCATAGACTCCATTATAAGCAAATAATTCTAATTTTTAAAAATGATTTCCTTTTCTCTGTAATAATAAAACAGTACCTGTACTTGATCCCAACTAAGATATAATTACCCCTTATTGGGGCAGAACAGCCCTATTGGGTTTATTTAATGGTTAAATGATTCCCTTTTCTCTGTAATAATAAAACAGTACCTGTACTTGATCCCAACTAAGATATAATTACCCCTTATTGGGGGCAGAACAGCCCTATTGGGTTTATTTAATGGTTAAACGATTCCCTTTTGTCTGTAATAATAAAACAGTACCGGTACTTGATCCCAACTAAGATATAATTACCCCTTATTTGGGGCAGAACAGCCCTATTGGGTTTATTTAATGGTTAAATGATTCCCTTTTCTCTGTAATAATAAAACAGTACCTGTACTTGATCCCAACTAAGATATAATTACCCCTTATTGGGGCAGAACAGTTCTACTCACTCAGCCCTGCTGTCTCTCCCCTCCTGGGATACCAGCTCACCAGCTTATGGCACACTTTGGCTTCTCGCCAAGCCTTGTTGTTCCGGCACTCAAACACGTGGTCACTATGACTATATGTAAAGTTCTCCCTGGAATGTATATAAACCCAAAACTTACACATAGTACACGAATAAAGTCACACACCCTACTGTCTGAGCTATAAGGTGGATGTGGAGGGAAATTGCCTGGGTCTAGTCCCCTCAAGTACTTGAAAATTGAGGTAAAATGTATTTAACATTTTGGATCTGGAAAATGAATTGAATATAACTGTAAAAAAAATTCAAATGCATGGAATTATTATTCTACTTATTATTTTCAATGGTTTTACAGATTACAAAAATTTAAAAAAATTGAATTAAAGAAATATATTAAATATTGCCTAGGTCAAATCCTAATGACTTCTACATGAATTTTATATCAAAGTTGTTCAAATTTGTTACACCTAATAAATATCGAAGATTCCAGTTTGGCAAACTGTATGTCACGATTGAACCTAGAACAGATGCCAAGGATCCTTCACTACTCGGATCCCACCAGGATTTACAGTGAGAGACCCAAGGCGAGAGCAGGCAGGGGAACCTATTTATGGGACAGTAGGAATGGGTTAGTGGTCAAAGGACAGGCCGAGGTCAGCAACAAACAGACAAAGGAGAAGAATAATCAAAAAACAGGCAAAGGTTGGTTCAGGCACCAATAAAGCGATGGTCAGGAACAGGCAGGAGTCAAAACACAGAAAATCAGAACAGGAACGCACCCAGGAACAATCTAGAATTGACCTATGTTGGGCAACTAGAGATGAGCAAATTTTTTCGCCAGGCATGGATTCGGAGCAAGTTTCCGCATTTTGCATTGGCGAATTGTTTTGCAAAACTTCCGTGAAAATTTGCCCTTCAAATTGGGTGCGGTCGTGTCAAAAAAGGGGCACGGTTGCATCAGTTGGGTGCAGTCGTGTCAAATTGGGTGCAGGCGACAAAAAAAAAGAAGCGGGGGTGGCAAAAAAATTGTGCAACAAATGCTTTTCGCAAATTTTCTTGGGGTTTCGCGAATTTAATGACGAAGCGAAATGCGACAGATTCGCTCATCACTATGGGCAACGAGTACAGGGTTGTGGGATCTTTAAATATTTATATTTTGCGCCACAAGATTACAATTTGCGAATTGGGTCTGATCTAGGCAAAATGTGAGCAATTTTTTTTTTTGGCAAAATGTGAGCAATTTTTTGAGTAGAATTTGAAGCATTCAAGTTTATTTTTATGGTTTTAAGTTTTTTAGATTAACATTTTTTAACAATTAAACATTTGAGTCTGGTAAAATTTGGAGTTTATTCAAAGTAATTTAAATTAAATTTAACCAAAAAAACCCGCATTCTAAATAATGAAATAAGTACAGACATGGGACTCGAGAAATCAACAAAACTTCAATTTTTTATAAAATAAATAAATCACCACTGTCTAATTGTGATAAAATCATTTTTACGCTGCTTATATTATCCTTTTTTGCTGGATCTTCTAAATGTTCTCTTGAGGATAAACACATTTATGGATTATAATTAACCACCAGGGGGCAGTCAGATGGCTTATATAGCAACTACTCTCTGAAACTATGATAGCTGGGCCCTTGCTTGGTGTAGAAGTGAGGCTAGTTACTTTTAGAGGCAACTCAAGACATGAGTATTTGGTTTTAATGCAAAACCTTTCTACTTCACATTTAATTTAATATTAAATGTTAGATTAAAATGACTATGAAGATTTTCATTCATCCAGGTCACGGTATATCCAGTACAAGTAAATCTAGAGCAACTGGACTTGCTAAGTAATCATTGACGTTCACTACTCATCCGAGCAGCTTCTTCAGTTCAACTGACTGGTACAGGAAGTCCTCGGCATCGCCGAATCCAGTCATAATGGCCCATTGTGACACCTTACACTCACAGACTTAGATTAAAATGTGATATTACTGGGTAAAGCATACATGGAAAACAAAAGTGAAATAGGGTTCCTTTTATTTGACTTGTCAGATCTTATTCATTCTCAATTTCCCTTTGTGCTGCTCATTCTCCTTATCTACTTGATGACCTTGACTGGGAACCTTCTGATTATTCTCCTGGTCAACACTGATGCTGAACTCCAAACTCCTATGTTCTTCTTCCTTAAAAATCTCTCCATTTTAGATATCGGCACCTCATCCATTCCTGCGCCTCATTTATTCTACAATTTCTTGACACAAACAACATCGATTACTCATGCAAGTTGTATGGCTCAGATCTTTTTCTTTATATTGTTTGCTACAACTGAAGTCTGTCTCTTGGCTTTGATGTCCTACGATAGATATGTGGCCATCTGTTACCCTCTCCATTACACCAGCATTGTAAATAAAAAGCTCTGTGCTGCTCTGACTTCATGTGTCTGGACTTTTGGGTTCTGCTTTTCCTTGGTACATACCCTGGGTACTCTCAGATTAACGTTCTGCTATACAGCCACCATCAGGGGATTCTTCTGTGAGCTATATCAACTGATCCAAATTTCCTGTTCCAACTATTTTATCAACATTTTACTAGTTTATGTCCTGGCATCAGCTGTTGGTTTATTTGCCTTTTTCACTATTTCTGTTTCATATTTCCATGTCTTCAGAATCATCCTACATAATAAATGTAATAAAGGAAGGACTAAAGGTTTCTCTACCTGCACCTCTCATCTTACTGTCATAATTATCTTCTATGTTGCATGTATTTTTAATTATTTTCGACCAAAATCTAATAATGCTACAGCAGGTAGGTTACTGTCATTAACCTATTCAGTGTTTACTCCTTGTTTGAACCCAATTATCTATAGTTTAAGGAACAATGAACTGAAAAGAGCTTTGAGAAGAACACTGAGACAAACAAAACTTCTAATAGTCAAATAGGAATTCAACGTTTAAGTTGTATTCAGCTTGTTCATTGCTTTTTTATTACATTTTATGGTTGTGTACCAAGGTAATAAGGTACTGCAGTTCACTGTTTACTAATATGCATTATAGGAAGAATAAAGCTAAACATTCTTCATCAAAGATAATTCATTACATCTATATAACCTGGGAAGCATAAAGCTGAACGTTCTTCATCAAAAGATAATTCATTACATCTATATAATCTGGGAAGCATAAAGCTACTAAAGCCTATTTGTATACAGGCTCTATTCTCTTCCAACTACTATACTGTGCCCACAACTGTCTCACACCAACAGGTAAGAGCAACATTTCTAAACTGGCAAATGCCAATGGGATGTTGTGCGAACTATACTTTTGGAAGAGCCACCCTTTACCTATATTTCATTATGTTCAGAGTCGGACTGGCCCACCAGGATACCAGGAAAACTCCCGGTTGGCCCATGGGTCAGTGGGCCCACCTGCTCCTAACCATTTGGCCTAATTCATCGTCATTACCTATTTCTGAATGGGAAGAGAAAAAAGAAATGATAGATTGTAGCATGTAATTAAAAATAATAGGATAATAAAGATGCTGAGTGAAGAATAGAGGATAAATATGTTGGAGTGTGGGCCCATGGTTTAAGATTTTCTGGTGGGCCCCTGGGGTTCCAGTCCGACACTGATTATGCTTACCAAATCCCTTAAAAAACACATTAGCTGTGCATTAATTGGCTAGAAATATTATTCATGGTATGTATATTTTGTTTACTGCCTGGACCCTCCTTTTCTAAATGCTTGAAAGTAGTTGAAGAGGGGGTTGAGGACCCACTATTCTAGTATGACAGAGATAAGATGCTAGGGGCACAGATTGGGCAAGTTCATAGCTCCCAACGGTCTCGATTTTTGTGGGACAGTCCCTTTTTGACAGCTCAACCCGCAGTCCCGAATTCTTACTGAAAATCCCTCATTTCCCTTTAATCTCCTGCACTAACGCTAAAAAAGATGCAAATTCAATTAAAAAGTAACTTTTTGCAGAGAGCCCAGAAAGTTAACAAGGTTCAGCTGCACTTAGATACATTGTTTCTCACATTTAATTAAATAAGTGGGCTTTTGGCAGAGAGCCCAGAAAGTTAAAAAAAATCACACCTACACTGAGATACAATTGTAACTAATAAGCTAAACAGGTCTCTTGGGGGAACTGAGACGTAGCTTAAAGGGCAATTTCAGCTTTTTTTTAAATTTAAAACTGTAATAACACATAAGACCCCAAAACCTCCAGAAATGTGTTCAATGTACCCTACCATGCTATATGAATTGTCACAGGTCACTGACTGACCTGGGGAATTTCTGTATGAGCAGCAAGGAGGGATCCTCGTTTTCTACTTCTTCTTTCTTCAAATAGGGCCAATCAGTTCATCCAGATTGGAACCATCAAAGGATTCTTCTGTGAGATATATCAGTTCATTCAGATTGGAACCATCAAAGGATTCTTCTGTGAGATATATCAATCCATCCAGACTGGAACCATCAGAGGATTCTTCTGGGAGATATATCAATCCATCCAGATTGGAACCATCAGAGGATTCTTCTGGGAGATATATCAATTCATCCAGATTGGAACCATCAGAGGATTCTTCTGGGAGATATATCAATTCATTTAGATTGGAACCATCAGAGGATTCTTCTGTGAGATATATCAATTCATTTAGATTGGAACCATCAGAGGATTCTTCTGGGAGATATATCAATCCATCCAGACTGGAACCATCAGAGGATTCTTCTGCGAGATATATCAATTCATCCAGATTGGAACCTTCAGAGGATTCTTCTGTGAGATATATCAATTCATCCAGATTGGAACCATCAGAGCATTCTTCTGGGAGATTTATCAATTCATCCAGATTGGAACCATCAGAGGATTCTTCTGGGAGATATGTCAATCCATCCAGATTGGAACCATCAGAGGATTCTCCTGGGAGATATATCAATTCATCCAGATTGGAACCATCTGAGGATTCTTCTGTGAGATATATCAATCCCTCCAGATTGGAACCATCAGAGGATTCTTCTGTGAGATATATCAATCCATCCAGATTGGAAACATCAGAGGATTCTTCTAGGAGATATATCAATCCATCTAAATTAGAACCATCAGAGAATTCTTCTGTGAGATATATCAATCCATCTAGATTAGAACCATCAGAGGATTCTTCTGTGAGATATATCAATCCATCCAGATTGGAACCATCAGAGGATTCTTCTGTGAGATATATCAATCCCTCCAGATTGGAACCATCAGAGGATTCTTCTGTGAGATACAACAATCCATCCAGATTGGTACCATCAGAGGATTTTTCTGTGAGATATAACAATCCATCCAGACTGGAACCATCAGAGGATTCTTCTGTGAGATATATCAATCCATCCAGATTGGAACCATCAGAGGATTCTTTTATCAACATATTAGTACTTTAGCTGTTGGTATCTTTGCTTTTTTAATTTAAAGAAGGACTAAATGTTTCTTTATCTGCACCTCTCATCTAACTGTCATCTTTATCTTCTATAGTACGTCGTATAGTACAACTCCTGGGGAATTTCTGTGTGAGCACCAAGGAGTGATCCTCTTTTTCTACTTCTTCTTTCTTCAAAATCTCAGGGCTGATGAAGAGGAAGAAGGAGACAGGTGATCTCTTGTGTACAGAAGTACCCCAGGCTGGGGCAGTTTCTGCTAACAAGAGCACTGACTTGGGGTATAAGGTAAATTATTACAATCACTGGGGGGTGCCTAACATATGACACCCCCAGTGATTGAAGTTTTACTTTTCCTTACTGTCCCCTAACTTACACCTTATTCAGACAGAAGAAAGTTAGGATCCAGTGGTGGACTACCCAATGGGGTCCCGGCCTTACAGCCTGCTAAGAGGACTGTCCTGTACCTGCCGACACTGTGCACTGAACCTTATACTTAAAACTAGGCACTTGTCTGCCCCTTATGAAAGAGGCATTTGGTATTTGTATCAATCTTCTTAAGGTGCCCCATGGCATCTCAAAATATTGTCATCCCCTGCTATGACTATATGTTTAATTCTCCCTGGCACTTATATAAACTTACACGAAGAATAAGAATAAAGTCACACCCCTCAAGTTGAGGTAAAATTTATTTACAATTTTGAATCTAGAAACTTTATTAAATAAAACTGTGAAAAAAAAATTAAATACATAGAATTACTATTCTACCTATTATTTTCAATAGCTCTACAGACTCGAATTGGAATTTTTTAAAAAAAAATTTGCCTAGTACAACTCTTATTGACTTCTTTATGAACTTACAAGTTTTACATCTAAGTTTTTTCAAATGTGTGGCGCTTAATAAATATCAAAGAATTCCAGTTTTGAAAACTCCAGTTTGAAATGGTGAGTTTAAGCACACAAACTAATCAAATTGTGGTAATAATTTCAAATTTAAATGGTGATAAAACAGCCCAAATTTGAGTTGTCCTATGGCAAAATGTAAGAGTTTTTATTTTTACATTTTTTTCGAGAATTTGTAGACCAATTGAAAATGATAAGGTTTTTTTCCAAGGTTTTGTTCAATTGAGTTTTTTGCATTCAAATCTTTAATATGAAAGCAAACATTTGAGTCTAGTGAAATTTTGAGTTTTTCCATTTTAAAAAAACTCTAACATTTCTAAATTCAAAATTTTGGTAAAGTGGCCATTCTTCTCACACTGGTGTGAAGCTTAGGAAATCCACTGTCATTGTATTTTTAAATGTTCTCTTGAGGCAAAAACAAATGTATATGGTTATCATAAACCACCAGAGATCAATCAATAGAATTCAATAGATCTACAGACTCAAATTGGAACTGGAATTTTTAAAAAAATGTTTTGCCTAATACAACTCCTATTGACTTCTTCATGAACTTATAAGCTTTAAAATGCTGAATTTCTACAAAAATCTAAGTTTTTTAAATGTGTTGCGCTTAATAAATATCGAAGAATTCCAGTTTTGAAAACTCCAATTTGAATTCATGAGTTTTAGCACACAAACGAATCAAATTGCCATAATAATTTTGAATTTAAACGGTGATAAAACAGCCCAAATTGGAGTTTTCCTATGGCAAAATGTAAGACTTTTTATTTCACATTTTTTTTCGAGAGTTTGTAGACCAATTGAAAATGATGAGTTTTTTTCCCATGGTTTTGTTCAATTGAGTTTTTTGCATTCAAATCTTTAATAAGAAAGCAAACATTTGAGTCTGGTGAAATTTTGAGTTTATTCAAATTCAAAAAAAACTCTAAAATTTCTAAATTCAAAATTTTGGTCATTCTTCTCACACTGGTGTGAAGCTTAGGAAATCCATTATCGTATTTTTAGATGTTCTCTTGAGGCAAAAACAAATGTATACAGTTATAATAAACCACCAGAGACCAATCAGTTGGCTGCTTCTCTGATAAATGGGTGAAAAGAAACATCAGGATTAGATTTTTTTTAATGCCATGGTTTGAATGCAAAACCTTTTCACGTCATGGCGATAAATCCATATATTTAACCAGGTAAATCAGGTAACAACAAACATCAACATTTCTTATTCTTTTAAATACCTGACTGCAATGTTTTTTATTTTACCATCTCAGTAGCAAAAATGAACCCCAACTTGTGGACAGATTTTTGGATGAGGTGAAATGGAAAACAAAAGTGATGTATCTGCGTTCCTTTTAACTGACCTGTCAGATCTCACAGATTCTCATGTTCCCTTGCTCGTTCTTCTGGTCTACATCACCACCTTGGTGGGGAACCTTGTGATTATTCTCCTGATCAACACCGATGCTGAACTCCAAACTCCTATGTTCTTCTTCCTTAAAAATCTCTCTATTTTAGATATTTCCATGTCATCCATTCCTGCACCTCATATACTCTACAGCTTCTTAACACAAAGTATCTCAGTGTCCTATGCAAGTTGTATAGCTCAGGTCTTTTTCTTTGTATTGTTTGCCACAACTGAGGTCTGTCTGTTGACTGTGATGTCCTACGATAGATATGTGGCCATCTGTTACCCTCTCCATTACATCATCATTGTAAATAAAAAGCTCTGTGCTGCTCTGACTTCATGTGCCTGGGTTGTAGGGTTCTGCTGTTCCTTGGTACATACCCTGGGTACTCTCAGACTAACTTTCTGCTATACAGCCACCATCAGAGGACTCTTCTGTGAGCTATATCAACTGATCCAAAGTTCCTGCTCTGACTCTTTTCCCAACATTTTACTAGTTTATGTCCTGGCTTCAGCTGTGGGTATCTTTGCTCTTTCAACTATTTCTATTTCATATTCCCGTGTCTTCAGCATCATCCTACATAATAGGTTTAATAAAGGGAGGACTAAAGGTCTTTCGACCTGCATCTCTCATCTCACTGTCATTATTATCTTCTATATTACAGGCATCTTTAATTATTTTCAATCAAAAACTAACAATGTTGCAGGGGGTAGATTATTGTCATTAACCTACTCAATCTTTACTCCTTGTCTGAATCCAATCATCTACAGTTTGCGGAACAATGAACTGAAAAGAGCTTTGAGAAGAACTTTGAGAAGGACAAAACTCATGGACTGAACAAAACTTTTTTATATTCAGTGGTTGCGTAGCACGATATTGCAGTTCATTGTTTACTTATGCTCTGTGTTCATGAGTGATATTGGTTATAAGTTAGTGATATACTATACTAGTTTTTGCAAGATAAGTGCATGGAAAAGATATGTCTCTTACTTGCATTTCTACAATTGCCTTTGTTGCTCTATTTTTTAAAAAATATTTCACCTACCAAATGCCCAGTATCCCCCATCTGAAATAATTCCTTATATATGTCTCCACAAAATCACAGCAATTTACTTGTACCCCCCCCCAGGTTCTGTTCTTTTATGGCTACTATAGGGCTCACAATTGTCTAAACACCAACTGGTAAGTACACCAGTATTTCTCAATGGCCAAACACAATGGCATTTTTACTGCTCCATATTCTTATAGATTTTAGATCATTTAGATTGCAAATTGTGTCTTTAATATGACATATTCCTTGGTGCACACTCTTTGACTAAAATGGCCACTTGCAGTTCAGTTATTTTGCAAAGTTAATTTTGTGACCTGCCCCAGTTGCTTCAGGTCCTCTGAAGACTAATTTATCAATGTATTGCTCATTCTGTTTGGGCAAGTCTTTATAAGGGCCACCTGGCAAAAGCATCAGGCATTCCAGCTTTTTTCAGGAATGTGATTGTTCAAGCTACTTACCTAATATATTCAACATATTTCCGTGGTCTGTCACAGCAAATGCATTCCTTCCACACATGGTCCCACATTTTCTGCAGTTACTTTCAGGAACTGGGTCAGCGCAATCCAGTTTTTTAAATGGAAATCCCTGGATTGCGTTAGACGCTTTCCAATAACGACACCGCACTTACATAACAAAAGGCCTCTTCTTGGATATGGCAAACTGAAAATAGAAATCTATTTTGTACTTATTTATAGAGATGTAGCGAACTGTTCGCCGGAGAACTAATTCGCACGAAAATCGGGTGTTCGCAAGTTTCGCAAGTTCGCAAACTTTTAGCAATGTTCGCAATTTTGGGTTCGCCTTAGCTGGAGCCAAATTTTGACCTCTCACCCCAGAGCCAGCAGATACATGGCAGCCAATCAGGCAGCTCTCCCTCCTGGACCACCCCCGGACCACTCCCTTCCATATATAAACCGAAGCCCAGCAGCCATTTTACATTCTGCCTGTGTGTGCTTGATGAGTTAGCATAGGGAGAGAGCTGTGCAGGGGTTTGAGGGGCAGTTTAGGTAGCTTTTCTGACTAGTAATATACTTTCTACTGCTCTGTATGTAGCTGCTGGGGACAGCTGTCCTGCTGTAACCCAATAGTCCTTGTAAGGACTGCTTTTATTTTCTGATTACTGTTACTCTTCTTTTCATTGTGTACTGCAGCTCTGTCTGTGTGTGTTGGAGACAGGTGTGCTGCTCATAGTAGTGCACTAAGCACCAACCACACATTCACATCATTTTTTTTTATTTGTGTTTTTTTACTTTGCTACTGTTATTTTTAGAGCCCAGTGCTATTAGTCTAGCTGTGTTGGGGACTGGTGTGCTGCTCCTAGTAGTTCACCCCCAGCACCAACCAGAGAACACTTTTTTTTTATTATTAATTTTTTATTTTTTTTTAATTTAAGTTACTTTTCTTTATTGTGTCCAGTGCTGTTTGCTGTTATTCATAGTAGTGCACCAAACACGTTACACATAGTAGTGACATTGCATTGCAATAAAATCACCTGAGCGATGTTTTTCCACCAGCAATAATATATTCCGTATCCACTACTGCGGCGTTTTGTCTTTGCGTGTGAACCGGCTGTAACCTTTACACGACTTGATTGGCATGTAGACGCCGGACGTTTTAAAGCAGTTTATTACACAAGTTTAGAAATGTAGTGTGATTTCTGCCCTTTACAGCACAAAACACAACGCTGTGTCAACAACGTATTTTTCAGAGAAGTTTTTGCCCTTGATCCCCCTCCTGCATGTCACTGTCCAGGTCGTGGCACCCTTTAAACAACTTTAAAATCAGTTTTCTGGCCAGAAATGGCTTTTCTAGGTTTTTAAGTTCGCCTTCCCATTGAAGTCTATGGGGTTCGCAAAGTTCGCAAAAGTTTGCACTTTTTGGTGGAACGGGTTCGCAAACTTTTTTTGTGAGGTTCGCTACATCTCTACTTATTTAATGTTAATAATGCATTTTTTATATGTTTGAATGTTATAACAAGGGTATGATATTTTTCTGTTGGGAAATCCTTCTATGGACTTATCGATAACGATAGGGGATCAGTCAGAATCCCATTATCCCCAATGCTACAAATTACAGCAATACCATTGTCAAGGCAGAATCTGTGCTGCAAATGGATTGTCAGCTGTAGGGTGAAACCATTATTGCATGCAAGAGAACAGACACTAACACATCTCTTTCCAGTTCACTTTTATTCATTGCCTGAGGAAGCGTATTGGATATACGCGAAACGCGTTGAGAAATTTATGAGCCTGTTGTTTTCTACGTTCTGTAAGTAGCCTGATTTTAGCAGGATCTATTTAATAAATGATTTTATACTATCTGCCGTTTTATCTCTCTGTTTGCTTACGCTGAGGACCCGGTTACGTCTCAAGTTCTACACAAGTTGTTAATTTGGCTTGAACACATCGCCATCTGGTGAGCATTTAGCACGACTACACAATTTAATATTACCTACACATGGTGATTGGTTTTATTTGGAGTTATTGTTTATAGACGTTATGCACTATTAGTTTGTGGTTTTCGTTTTATCTTTTTATGATCTATATGCGCTCCTGCTGTACATCTACGAAAGCTCTTTCCAGTTGTGTCTTATTTAAGGTTGTTCACTTGTTTATTATAATTTCATTACAAATGTATCAGACCCATTGCATCTAACTATGATTAGATGAGAATATGTTTTTCGTATCTTTATCCCATTGACACCTCTATCTAGAAGAATTAAGTCTAAAACAACTGGACTTTTCTGGGTTTTTCTTGAAAACGTTTCACCACTCATCCGAGTGGCTTCTTCAGTTCAAATGACTGGTAGGGAATTCCCCGGTATTTAAACCCTTGATGGTAGTAGAGTCACAGACATCCAATCACAATGGTTCCATTGAACTTATTCAGTTAGGTGTTAGCTGAAACTGACAGGTGTAAGAAGGTATGATCCAATCACAATGGTACCAAGATTCTCATTGATGAAGGTGTTAATCCTTCAAAGTACATGACTGGGTAAGGATGTCAACGCAGCATAATGGTGAGTGGTGAAACGTTTTCAAGAAAAACTCAGAAAAGTCCAGTTGTTTTAAACTTAATTCTACTAGATACTGTGTATCATGACCTGGATGAATGAGAATCTTCATAGACTGATTGATACATAATGTATAAGACTTAATTCTACTAGATACTTTGTATCATGTCCTGGATGAATGAGGGCCTTCATAGACTGATTGATACATAATGTATAAGACTTAATTCTACTAGATACTGTGTATCATGACCTGGATGAATGAGGGCCTTCATAGACTGATTGATACATAATGTATAAGACTTAATTCTACTAGATACTGTGTATCATGACCTGGATGAATGAGGGCCTTCATAGACTGATTGATACATAATGTATAAGACTTAATTCTACCAGATACTTTGTATCATGACCTGGATGAATGAGGACCTTCATAGACTGATTGATACATAATGTATAAGACTTAATTCTACCAGATACTTTGTATCATGACCTGGATGAATGAGGTCCTTCATAGACTGATTGATACATAATGTATAAGACTTAATTCTACTAGATACTGTATATCATGACCTGGATGAATGAGAATCTTCATAGACTGATTGATACATAATGTATAAGACTTAATTCTACTAGATACTGTATATCATGACCTGGATGAATGAGAATCTTCATAGACTGATTGATACATAATGTATAAGACTTAATTCTACTAGATACTTTGTATCATGACCTGGATGAATGAGGGCCTTCATAGACTGATTGATACATAATGTATAAGACTTAATTCTACTAGATACTGTGTATCATGGCCTGGATGAATGAGGGCCTTCATAGACTGATTGATACATAATGTATAAGACTTATTTCTACTAGATACTGTATATCATGGCCTGGATGAATGAGAACCTTCATAGACTGATTGATACATAATGTATAAGACTTATTTCTACTAGATACTGTGTATCATGACCTGGATGAATGAGGACCTTCATAGACTGATTGATACATAATGTATAAGACTTAATTCTACCAGATACTTTGTATCATGACCTGGATGAATGAGAATCTTCATAGACTGATTGATACATAATGTATAAGACTTAATTCTACTAGATACTGTGTATCATGACCTGGATGAATGAGAATCTTCATAGACTGATTGATACATAATGTATAAGACTTAATTCTACTAGATACTTTGTATCATGACCTGGATGAATGAGGGCCTTCATAGACTGATTGATACATAATGTATAAGACTTAATTCTACTAGATACTGTATATCATGACCTGGATGAATGAGGACCTTCATAGACTGATTGACACATAATGTATAAGACTTAATCCTACTAGATACTGTATATCATGGCCTGGATGAATGAGGACCTTCATAGACTGATTGATACATAATGTATAAGACTTAATCCTACTAGATACTGTATATCATGACCTGGATGAATGAGGGCCTTCATAGACTGATTGATACATAATGTATAAGACTTAATTCTACTAGATACTGTGTATCATGACCTGGATGAATGAGAATCTTCATAGACATTGACACCTCTGTTTTTTGGAAGTCAAGAAGGGCTAGATATTTGGTTAGGTGGCAGTCACAGATGGGGACAGAAGCTTAGCATGCGTTACTATGACATTGTGGGCTCTAGAAGTAGGAATGGGGAGGTGAGATTAAACTGACTGGGAAGTGCAGAAGTCAAAAGAAGATGTTGGGACAGAGTCAAAGCCATAACACTGATATAATACCAGAAGCCAGGATCAATCCTGTAATAATTGAGAGTTTTAAAGTAATCTGTATTTTTTACCGATGTTTGAGTAAACACTTTTAAGCTTTAGTTTGACTTACGTGAGTTGACTTGTATTTTGAAACCCTTAATTGATGCTAAATATGCTTTACTTCAGGTTTAGGACACTTTCGCTGATGGTGAACGTCAAACTCTTCTTTGAAAATGTCTCCATTTTAGATATTTGTGTGTTATCCATTCCTGTACCTCATTTGTTCTACTGTGAGATATATCGATTGTTCCAAATATCCTCCTCCAACTATTTTATCAACATATTGCAGCTTTATGTCCAAGAATTAGTTGTTGGTATCTTTGAATTTTGTACTATTTCTATATCGTATTTCTGTATCTTCAACATCATCCTACATACAGTATTAGGTCAAAGGGAGGACTAAAGGTTTCTGTACCTGCACTCGTCTAACTGTCATCTTTATCTTCGACAGTACAATTACTTTTAATTATTTTCAGTTGAAAGCTAACAGTGCTGCTGCAGATAGATTATTTTACTGACATATTTAACGTTTACACACTTTTTTTATCCAATAAGATAGAGTTTAAGAACCAATGAACTCAAAGGGGCTTTATGAAATTGTTGCACTGTAAATAATAATGGACCAAAATAAATTCCCACCTGAGGGACATCCCCGGGTTAGCCGGAGTACCTGAGGGTCATACCCGGGTTAGCCGGAGTACCTGAGGGACATTCCTGGGTTAGCCAAAGTACCTGAGGGACATCCCCGGGTTAGCCGGAGTACCTGAGGGACATCCCCGGGTTAGCCGGAGTACCTGAGGGACATCCCCGGGTTAGCCGGAGTACCTGAGGGACATCCCCGGGTTAGCCGGAGTACCTGAGGGACATCCCCGGGTTAGCCGGAGTAACTGAGGGACATCCCCGGGTTAGCCGGAGTACCTGAGGGACATCCCCGGGTTAGCCGGAGTAACTGAGGGACATCCCCGGGTTAGCCGGAGTACCCGAGGGACATCCCTGGGTTAGCCGGAGTACCCGAGGGACATCCCTGGGTTAGCCGGAGTACCTGAGGGACATCCCCGGGTTAGCCGGAGTAACTGAGGGACATCCCCGGGTTAGCCGGAGTACCCGAGGGACATCCCCGGGTTAGCCGGAGTACCCGAGGGGCATCCCTGGGTTAGCCGGAGTACCCGAGGGGCATCCCTGGGTTAGCCGGAGTACCTGAGGGGCATTCCTGGGTTAGCCTGAGTACCTGAGGGACATTCCTGGGTTAGCCGGAGTACCTGAGGGGCATCCCTGGGTTAGCCTGTGGGTGCAATAAAATGTATTTATTAAGTAGCATATCCCTTTAAAACCAGAATCCCTCCAGAACACCGGTGCCGTGCATCGGATACAAAGAAGAGGAAATATAAAGCAGAAGCGGCTGATTTACTGTATGGGCCAAAGGTTAGGAAACTGCTGAAATGTAGATAAGCTGGTTAGTAATAGTGAAAGTGAAAACGTTACATGAGAGACAGAGGCGCATAAGGGAGAGGGTCTGTATATGAGCCGTCTCTAGCTACCGGCACTGGGGATTAAGGTAAGTGACTTCCCCCTATAACCAGCAGCCTGGCTCATAGTCCCGTATGGGAAGATATAGTGGAACGTTCTGCTGCTGTCACATGTTTTCTAAAAAGAAGAGAAAGATGAGGCAGGCGCCGTGCCCATAGCTGTACATTCCAAAAGTTCTAGTCCTACAAGATGGACGTGCAGTATCCCAGATCCAGTGTATATAGATATATAGATATATGGATATATGGATAGATAGGTAGAGAGGAGAGAGATAAATTACATAGATGATAGATAGATAGATAGATAGATACATGATAGATAGATAGATACATGGTAGATAGATAGATACATGATAGATAGATAGATAGATAGATAGATAGATAGATAGATAGATACATGATAGATAGATAGATAGATACATGATAGATAGATAGATAGATAGATACATGATAGATAGATAGATAGATAGATAGATACATGATAGATAGATAGATAGATAGATACATGATAGATAGATAGATAGATAGATAGATACATGATAGATAGATAGATAGATAGATAGATAGATAGATAGATACATGATAGATAGATAGATAGATAGATACATGATAGATAGATAGATAGATAGATACATGATAGATAGATAGATAGATAGATAGATAGATAGATACATGATAGATAGATAGATAGATAGATACATGATAGATAGATAGATAGATAGATAGATAGATACATGATAGATAGATAGATAGATAGATACATGATAGATAGATAGATACATGGTAGATAGATAGATACATGATAGATAGATAGATAGATAGATAGATAGATAGATAGATAGATAGATAGATACATGATAGATAGATAGATAGATACATGATAGATAGATAGATACATGATAGATAGATAGATAGATACATGATAGATAGATAGATAGATAGATAGATAGATACATGATAGATAGATATATAGATAGATAGATGATAGATAGATAGATAGATAGATGATAGATAGATAGATGATAGATAGACAGACAGATAGATAGATACATGATAGATAGATAGATAGATAGATAGATGATAGATAGATAGATAGATAGATAGATAGATGATAGATAGATAGATGATAGATAGATAGATAGATAGATACATGATAGATAGATAGATAGATAGCTGATAGATAGATAGATAGATAGATAGATAGATAGATGATAGATAGATAGATAGATAGATAGATAGATAGATACATGATAGATAGATAGATAGATAGATGATAGATAGATAGATGATAGATAGATAGATAGATAGATACATGATAGATAAATAGATAGATGATAGATAGATAGATGATAGATAGATATATAGATAGATACATGATAGATAGATAGATAGATAGATAGATAGATAGATAGATAGATAGATGATAGATAGATAGATAGATAGATAGATACATGATAGATAGATAGATAAATAGATAGATGATAGATAGATAGATAGATAGATAGATACATGATAGATAGATAGATAGATAGATAGATAGATAGATAGATAGACAGACAGACAGACAGACAGACAGACACATATGTATAATAGATAGATAGATAGATAGATAGATAGATAGATAGATAGATAGATAATTGATAGATAGATAGACAGATAGATAGATACATGATAGATAGATAGACAGACAGACAGACACATATTTATAATAGATAGATAGATAGATAGATAGATAGATAGATAGATAGATAGATGATAGATAGATAGATAGATAGATAGATACATGATAGATAGATAGATGATAGATAGATAGATAGATAGATATAGATAGATAGATGATAGATAGATAGACAGACAGACACATATTTATAATAGATAGATAGATAGATAGATTACATAGATGATAGATAGATAGATAGACAAATCGCCCCACTTCGATACTACAATATTCCACAAACACCAACAATTTTTACCCATAATGCATTTTTATCTCAAAAAAGTGACCTGGGTACTTTTGCAGCGAGAGCGCAGTCACTTCCAGTGTCTTAGTAACAGGATTAGAGTGCAATTTTCCCCGGTCAGTCTGACCCATGGGTACAAGCCGCTCAAGCAATCAGTGTTCCACCCACCTCGGAACATAGAGACTCCCAAGTGCTCACTTACAGTCACACTTACAGTCACACTTACAGTCACACTTACAGTAACACTTACAGTCACACTTACAGTAACACTTACAGTCACACTTACAGTCACACTTACAGTCACACTTACAGTAACACTTACAGTAACACTTAGCAGAAATCATTTAGTTGTACTGAGTATGGGCAGGGTGCAGCCCGGGGCAGGGATGGATTTTTATTAAGATAAAGGTTAATTGATCCTGTTGATCCTGTTTGTACATTTTATTATTCTTTATATAGAGCTTCCTGCTTCTGCAGATTTATAGCAGCTCAGGCCCCGCCTTTGTCTCCCACAGTGACCGGAGGGTCAGACTTACCGGATAAAGGGGTTGTTCACTTTCATAAATCCGTCTTCCATTTAGTAAACAATGTAAATGAATGCAGGTGTCATATATATTTGCATTTTCAGCTTGCCGAATGTATTAAGCTCTAAACTCACATTTTGATAAATCTGCCCCTAAGGGAACATTTTTTAAGAGGTAGATTTATCAAAATGGGAGTTTAGAGACTAATACAGTTACATACAGCCCTATGGGATTTTTAGAAGCCTATTTATCACTGGTTGAAAATGAGAGCTCACTATTTGACTATTTGTACATGTGTTTATCAAATAGTGGATACACGAACAAGCTAAAGGGATTGAGGAGACCGCCTCATACGTATGCAAATGTCATAACAGGATTCTGGGAAGAAATTCCTTAAGGCTCATAGAAAAGTCCATTTACATGGGCTTTGTCCCATTTACATGGGTTTATCCTATAGGCTAAAGCTCACCCACTGGGTTTGAAGCAAAAGCCGGGATAATAGCTGATCAGATTCCCAACTACAGACCGGTTTCACCTTTTTGGGGCTCATCAGTGTAGTGCAGGGTTTTCTGATCAGCTTAGGGAGAGCCAGGAGTGGGGATACACAAACAAGCTAAAGGGATTGAGGAGACCGCCTCATACATATTCCCAGAATCCTGTTATGACATTTGCATACATATGAGGCGGTCTCCTCAACCCTTTTAGCTTGATCAGAAAACCCTGCACTACACTGATGAGCCCCAAAAAGGTGAAACCGGTCTGTAGTTGGGAATCTGATCAGCTATTATCCTGGCTTCTGCTTTAAACCCAGTGGGTGAGCTTTAGCCTATAGGATAAACCCATGTAAATGGGGCAAAGTCCATGTAATGGACTTTTCTAGAAGCCTTAAGGAATTTCTTCCCATAAACACATGTATTGAGCTCTAAACTTACATTTTCATAAATCTGCCGCTAAATGTCATAGAGGTTACTAAGAGGCAGATTTATCAAAATGGGAGTTTAGAGCTTAATACATACAGTATAGGGGCACATTTACTAAAATGTGTTTTTTTTTTCTGGTCTTAAAACTCGATATGGTATAAATTCGAAGTAACCACGATCATTTCTGTAGTTCTGAAATGTCTCGACTATGCTTTTATCGTTCGTACGATAATATCGCAATTGCATTCCGAAAGTCACAAAATTTTGGGGGGAAAAAGTTCGTAAATGCCACAAAAGCAGTTCTGGCTTTGGAAGCCTTCCATAGGACTCAACGGCACTCGACAGATCAAACTTGGCGAGAATATAGTCCCGATGAAAGTGTAACCAAAGCGTTAACAAATTCCGAAATGTTCGTATTCTTTGTGCAAAATACGATTTATTACCAAAAACCACGAAAAACGTGTGAAATTTTAACGAAATTTTCGCATACATGCCAAAATGTTCTATAATTTAGAAAAAATACAAATTTACCTCAAAATTGTTTAGTAAATGGACCCCATAAACTCATCCACGTTCTGTTCATTCCTATGGGATTTTTAGAAGTGTATTTATTAATGGGTGAAAGTTGATAAATACGCTTCTTAAAGGTCATGCAGGTATATCCTATTTACAGAGGCCCCACTAGGGGGCACATTCATGAAAACGTGAGTTCGAATCCTGAATGGGACAAATTCGGATTGCATAAGATAATTTCTTGATGGCAAATATCACGAATATGCTTACCAAAAAATCGTATTAGTCACGATAATATCGTGTTGGCAATCCGAAAGTCACAAAATGTTCGTACTGAACAATTTTAAACAGCGGGAAAACCTTTTCGTTTTTTTTGCACAAAAGTACGAAAAAGTCGCGCAAGCAACAAAAAAGTCGCCAAAAATACACTCGGAGCGTTCGTGGATTAGTAAATCTGCCCCTAGATGTATCTCCTCTACGCATTCTTGTCTAATGAATTTTAGTAGAGAACATTCAGAGCTTCCAGAACAATAACTGTTATGACTGATCGGATAGGTGGTGAATTTGCATGTTTCTGCATATACTTATCAGGAATCTTTTCTTTGTATTTTCTTAGGTATAGAATAATGGGAAACAATAAACTTAGAGTTGGAATATTCTCAAGAGACAGAATCGACCACTACACATGGCTGATCAATCTGCTGAAAGGGCCGCGTTTCCAAAGTGTGGTGAATGAAGTCTCCCCGGTCTATGTAGGAAACAACTTAATTGACTTTATGAACAATGTGGCGCAATGCACATTCGCTATCCTGTACCACACCCAGAAGAGAGGGAGGCTGAATGTTACAGATGTGACTGATTCGTTGTACGATGATGAGCTGAAAACGTTATCTTCAATGTTGGGTAAGGAAATCTCGCACTCAAAAAGGCATTCAGTAGTGATGAGCGAATTTGTCCCGTTTCGCGCGGTGTCATTTTTTTTTTCGCCGCGCGGCGTAATTTCTGCGCGCGGCAAAATAAGTTGTGCGCCCTAGTTTTCCGTCGCGCGGTGGAAAAATCGTCACACACGTTAAAAATTGCCCGCGCGCGACTAAAATTGGACGTTCACGGCAAAAATTGCTCTCGCGCAACAAAATTTGCCCGTGCACGGCAAAAATAACGAAAGGAGCCGCACGGCGAATTTTTGCCGCCGTTTCCCGAAACATTTCGCCGGCAGCGAAACGCGAAAGTTCGCCGCGAATCTAACGCTGGAGAATTTTTTCGCTCATCCCTAGCATTCAGTAAGTGACCAGGGCAATTTTAAAAACCTTTAAAAAAACTTCACCCAAAAACCTATGAAACGGTGAAAAATTTGCAAAGCGTAGACAACAAATCAGTAGACAACAAATTTTACGTGGCAAATTTTATGCACAAATTTTTCTTTACTCCAATTGCATTAAAGTCAGTGGGCATTTTTTTTCTATTAGTGACATTTTTGTTGCACATTTTTGCAGTTTTGTAAATCCATGCCTGCTGAAAAAAAATGTGCTTATCACTAAAAATCTGCTATATATTCACTTTTAGAATCTGTCCCATTTCGCTTCCCCCCAAAATTTGCGAAAACTGTGGAAAAATTAGTAAAACGCCAAAAAAACTCACAAAATGCGGGTACCGCACAACTTTTTTGCCGTTTAGTGATGGGCTGTGTGCTCCCTCAGAGATCAGCTGACAGGAAGTGATGCAGCTCTAACTGTAACAGGAAGTAGTGTGGGAGCAAAAGGCAGAACTCTGCCCATTCATTGGCTGATGGGGCCTAGCATGTGTGTGTGCCTTGGCTTGTTTGTGCGCACTGTGAATCCTATGATCCCAGGGGGCGGCCCTTAGTACTTAAAATGGCAGTTTTCTATTTAGGATTACCCAATGGCACACACTACTAAAAAAGTATGAATATTGAGATTAAAGCAGGGTTTTACATATGAGCTGTTTATGCAATATATTTTTATAGACACCTACATTGTTTGGGGGTATAGTTTCCCTTTAATCTTCAATATAGTGATTTACACAAACCAATTAGGTAAATGTGCTCAATGGTAAATGTGTGTTTGCAGGCAAGCCAATGGTCATTGTGGTGTTAGATGACCTGAAAGACAGCAGCGATGCAAGGAAGGAAGACATACTTGAAAGCCAACCAAAGATCAAGGAATACTCCTGCGCTCTCTTCCTTATTAGTGAGAGAGAGAAAGAAGCGTTCATCCCCGGAGGTTCTGCAGGTTCTGACCTAGAATGGACAGAAGCCCACACGTCTATTACAGCCAAGATAGATCACATCATGAAGATCATGGGCAAAAGCTCCCCCTCACACAAGAGAAGTACTGAACCAATTTGTATAAAAATGCATATTTTACAATTAGTCACTAAAGGGAATACTGTATATACTCGAGTATAAGCCTAGTTTTTCAGCACCCAAAATGTGCTGATAAAGTCACCCTCGGCTTATACTCGAGTCGGGTGCTATGGGTCCCTCTAGACTAGCACCCTCTGTCCTTTGTGTGCAAATTAGGCCTCCCGCAACCAGACCCTCCAGTGCCCTGGCCTAGGCTCCCACTAGCAATACTTATTCCCCCTTACATGTCCTCCGGGACTGGGTCTGCTGCCAGTTTGCAATTGTGCAATGAGTGTAGGGTCGTACTCATATTGACCCTCTTCTCCGCTTACAGAGCTAGTTTACTGTTTTTCTTTGAAATAAATATTGAAAAACATATACCCCACTGATGCCTCAATTAATGTAATTTTATTGGTATTTATTTTGATTTATAAAACTTAGAAGTAGCTGCTGCATTTCCCACCCTAGGCTTATACTCGAGTCAATACGTTTTTCCAGTTTTCTTAGGTAAAATTAGGTACCTCGGCTTATATTCGGATCGGCTTATACTCGAGTATATACGGTATGTCCCATTTTACATGGAGAAAAATGAGCAAAACTGCTGAAAAATCTGCGAAAAGGCAAAAAAATTGCAAAACGCCAGTAGGCAACGAATGTGACAAGTGTTACGCGCGCAACATTTTTTCTGCGCAACTTTTTTTATTTTTACTCAAAATGGGTGTTTTTTCAATTTTTTCAGTCAATGGGTATTTTTTGTATCAGACATTTTTGTCTGGACGAAGGTTTTCACTGCAAATTTTTGCCACAGTTTCGCGAAAAATTTTGCCAAAACGCGGAACTTTGCTCCCAATCCATGCCTGGCGAAAAAATTTGCTTGTCACTAAAAATCTGCTATATATTCCCAAATTTTTAGGCGGTTGACAATATTTACATGCAACTATTTTTCTAACTCCAAATTAGGGATGCACCGAACCCCCTTTTTTGGGTTCAGCCGAACCCCCTGAACCCACCCAGCAGGATTCGACCCAATCCGAATTAGAATATGCTGACTAGGATCGGAAGGGGTTAAAAAACACAGCACATGGCGAAATGGCGATATTTTTTTTTCACTACCCATTTAACCCTTTTCCGAATGCTAATTAGCATATGTTAATTTGTGCTAATTAGGATTCGGATTCAGTTTGAACGGGACCGCAGATTCAGCCAAAACCAAATCCTTAAAAAAAAGCCGTGATTTGGCCGAATGCCGAACTGAATCTGGGATTCAAATGCATTAAAGTCAATAGGAAGATTTTTTTTGCGTTGACTTTTTTGTCTCGCAACATTTTTATGTTGGCGACTTTTTTGTCTCTGTGATATTTTTGTCTTGGTGAATTTTTTCACATTTAAGTCAATGGGTGTATTTTCTCGCTCCAAATGCTTTAAAGACAATGGCCGGGGTTTTCTTTTTTGTTTTTTTGCAACAACTTTTTTGTTTCGGCAACTTTTTTGTCTTGGTGAAATTTTTGTCTCTGTGACTTTTTTGTCTTGGTGAATTTTTTTCTCAGCAAATTTTTGCCACTTTTTGCCTGAAAAAATTTGCCGATGGGGAAATGTGGAATTTCGCTGCAAATCCATGCCTGATGAAAAAAAATGTGCTCATCAATATTTACAATAACTTTGTAAATTTCCATTTCTCCAGTAAAAAGGGCTCAGATCTCAACAGGAGATCTCATTTACTGTCGTGTAGGGATGTAGCGAACCTCAAAAAAAAAGTTTGTGAACGCGTTCGCGAACTTACGCCAAAAAGCGCGAATATTCGCGAACTTTGCGAACCCCATAGACTTCAATGGAAAGGCGAACTTTAAAACCTAGAAAAGCCATTTCTCGCCAGAAAACTGATTTTAAAGTTGTTTAAAGGGTGCCACAACCTGGACAGGGGCATGCAGGAGGGGGATCAAGGGCAAAAATTTCTATGAAAAATACTTTGTTGACACAGCGTTGCATAAAACTGCAAGCTATTCCTATGTATACGCAAAGGCAGCTGGCAGACCTAGCGGAAATACGCAGCGTTTTTTGCTATTTCGCACTATTAGCAACATGGAAACGGGATTTGCTGAAAAACGCCATGTGTGGCTTGCGCAGCGTTTTTAGGCCGAGAAAAAACGCCGTGGAAAAACGCCACGCAAACCCAAATTGCGAACATACGCGGAAAGTTTGCGAACTTGCGCGTTCGCGAACACCCGATGTTCGCGCGAATTAGTTCGCCGGCGAACAGTTCGCTACATCTCTACTGTCGTGGCATTAACTGCAGAAACCAGCGTTGCACCCTGCCCTCCTGATGTTTCCATGAGGTGCCTATAGGTCCCACTCTATGGACTTTCATAATATGATAAATAATATGACTTCTTTTTTATTTTTATCATTTAGGTAATATTAAGGAACATGCTGAAGAGAAAGGAAGGAAAGAACCAACACCAGGTATTCAGTCCAAGTCAAATGAAGCCAAATCGTCTTCAAATATAGTGTCAACTTTTCCTTTTCCAGTGCCACGGCGGCGATGGTTACAAACAACTGAATGTGGATATTTCAGCCTACTATTTATTAACATTGGAGATGGGTGATGTTGCCCATAACAACCAATCAGATCTTTGCTTTCACTTTCTAACTTGTAGGTGAACATTCAAATTGGATTCCTGTTTGGTGATGGCGATGTTTGCCCCCGGGTGTAATATACTGTAGACCTTTTTGCAGAGCCAAAGCTGCCCCCTTCCACCTTTCCTCTCGTCTGTCTCAGGGAGGGGTGTGAGCAGAATGGTGGCTCCCACCAATATATAATCACTTACACAACTGGCTTGGTTGTAAAAATACTCAAGATATCAGTCTTTTTGACTTCTTTGCAGTAACATAACTGCACTACAAGGCACATGGTGCTTCCGTTTACTTTGGATTGAATACTAATCACAATTTAATATTTTATTGTCCAACACCCCAAAAGGACCAGACTATTCATGATCACACCAAAAAAAGTTGTTTCAAACAAAATACCTTATATGAAGGTAAATCTGACTTAAGCTGTTAATGCATTGTCGTATCTTCCGCCCACTTTAGCCAAAAGAAGCCAAATCGTGTCCAAATCTAGTGTCAAAAGCAGAGGTCCCCAATTGTCAAATTCACATTTTTTTGCGCTGACAAAATACGAATTTGACAAATTGGCTTGCATTTTGTAGCAGTTTTTTTTCTGCACCCTCATTTTTAAACAGACCATTCTGCAGAACCAATGCTCCCAAAGCTCCCTCCTTTCCCCTCTCCTCTGGTCTGTCTAATGCAGGGTCCCCAACCTTTCTTAATCTTGAGCCACAGTCAAATGTAAAAAGACTTGGAGAGCAACACAAGCACCATAAAAGTTCATGGAGGAGCCAAATAAGGGCTGTGATTGGCTATTAGGGGCCTCTATGCACCCTATCGGCTTACAGGGGGCTTTATTTGGTAGGAAATCTTGTTTTTATCCAACCAAAACTTGCCCCCAAGTCAGGAATTCAAAAATAACTCCCTGGTTTGGGGGCACTGAGAGCAACATCCAAGGGGTTGGGGAGCAACATGTTGCCCCCGAGCCACTGGGTGAGTATGAGCGGAATCGTGGGTTACTGCTGACTTACTTGAAAAAATGTAATTTCCAACTTGCCAAGATGCTCAACATTTACTTCCCCTTGATTTCTGTTTTATTGTTCTACAGCGCAAAAGAACCAAGCTTTCCATGATGAAGCAAAAGGAAGCACTATAAATAGAGGGTGTTTGTGGCGGTGGTGCTGCTGCTCCTGCTGCAAAGAGAAAGGTAAATCTGACTTGGCTTTTTGTCAAATGAGGGTAAATCGTGCCCAAATCTAGTGTCAAAAGCAGAGATCCCCATTCTTTTTTACTTGTGAGCCAAACTTAGATGTAAAAATTTGTTTATGAGCCGTAGAAGCATAACAAAAGTTTTGGGGGATGCCAAGTAGGGCTGTGATTGGCTAGTTGGTAGCCCCATGGGGACTGCTGGCCTGCAGGAGGTTCTGCTTGGGGTAAAACTGTGTCTCTGGGTTTCCAAAACTTGTCTCCAAGCCGGAAATGTAAAAATGGCTCCTACTTTGAGGCCACTGGGAGCAACATCAATGGGGGTGATGAGCCACTGGTTGGAGATCACTGGTCAAAAGCGAGTGAGTTTCTATATAAAGTCAATAGGAATAGTCCCTAACAGGCTCTAATTAGTGATGGGCGAAATATTTCGCGAAAACGGCTGAAAAAAATTTGCTGCGCATCCAAAAATTGTCGCCCCGACAAAAGAATAGCCGCGGGCAACAAAAGAATAGCCACAGGCGACAAAAGAATAGCCTCGCGACAAAAGAATAGCCACTGGCGACAAAAGAATAGCCACTGGCGACAAAAGAATAGCCACGGGCGACAAAAGAATAGCCTCGCGACAAAAGAATAGCCCCTGGCGACAAAAGAATAGCCACGGGCGACAAAAGAATAGCCTCGCGACAAAAGAATAGCCTCGCGACAAAAGAATAGCCACTGGAGACAAAAGAATAGCCGCAGGCGACAAAAGAATAGCGCGGGCGACAATTTTTTTTTGGCGCACATCATTTTCACTGTTTTGCAAATTTTTCGCCGTTTCGCGAATCTTTTCAAAGATTCGCAAATTTTTCTGCGAAGCGAAACAGGACAGATTCGCTCATCACTAGCTCTAATGAATAACACTGTGATTTTTCCTGGTGTGTGATCTTTTTTTCCGCTGACAAAATGAGAATTTGACTTGCTTTTTGTCCCAGTTTTTTTGGTTTTTTTGCACTCTCATTTTTTTCCCCCAAATTTAATTTTGATAAATATGCCCTTTGGTGTAATGACTAAAATAGACCATTCTGCAGAGCCAATGCCCCCAAAGCTCCATCCTTTCCCCTCTCCTCTGGCCTGTCTAATGGGTATTAGACATTGGGTATGAGTATGAGCAGAATCGTGGGTTACTGCCGACTTGCTTGAAAATATGCAATTTCCAACTTGCCCAGACGCTCAACATATACTTCCCCTTGACTTCTGCATCTCAACAAGTTTTAGGTGGCAAATCACACAGCATATAATAGTAGAAGACTACAAGATGCATGCTGTTTCCTGTTTTTTTTGTTTTACAGCGCAAAAGAGCCAAGCTTTGTATGATGAAGCAAAAGGAAGCAATAAACATGGAGAACATTGTTGGTGGTGTCGGTGTTGCTGCTGGTTGTGGTGTAGCAGCCAATGTTGCCCCTGCTGCCCCTGTTGCCGCTGCGATCCAAATACCTTAAAAGAAGGTAAATCTGACTTGGCTTCTTGTCAACTGGTAATGCATTGCCACGTTGGTGCTGACCACTCTTTCATACCTCAGCAGGGTCGGACTAGGGGGTGGAGGGCCCACCGGGGCTCCCGCCCCAGGGGCCCTGCAGGTGCCCGCGCTGGCCCCCCTTACCCCCCTCGCAGGGCCCCCCCACCCGACATCCTCCCCCTAGCGTGTAAATTTAACGGAGGAGGAGCGGTTGGGCATTCCCCACACCCCAATCACAACCCCACAAATACACAAATAATAACATTTTCTCAATAAAAAGCAATGATCATTGATCTTTAGCTTAATTACCTTTACCGCATTAGTCAAATTACTAATATTGATACAGGGTCGGGCTGTGGGGTGAAGGGCCCACAGGGGCTCCCACCCCGGGGGCCATGCAGGTGCCCCTGCTGGCCACGTCCCCTAATTACACCCCCCGCAGGAGCCCCCTGACCCCCCCTCACAGGGCCCCCCACCCAACGTCCTCCCCCAAGCATGCGTAATTTAACGTGTCAGGGGAGGAGTGGTCAGGCAGGGAGAGCGCCAGCAAGGGTCGGGTCTGGGCCACCGAGGCCCACTAGAGCCGGGGCCCACCGGGATTTTTCCCATTGTCCGAGTGGTCCAGTCCGACCCTGTATTGATGTAAAATGAGTGAAAACATCTCCTCATTCATTGTAGCTGATACCATCAATCACATTATAATTCAAGTCTGCACCAAAAGGAATTATATTTTGTTATTATGTATTTTTCTTTTAGAAAAGGCCAAAATCCTTAATGAAGAACCCGAGCAAAGCAACTTTCTTCCTGAATCTCCAGGTAACCCATCTCTGCACTGCTAAAGATAATATTCTACACCACTAGTTTCCCCAAGGCGTAACCAAAAAAATCCAGACTTTATCGAATTGTCACTGCGGCAAGTTTAATCTGGCGAATGTTTAGTTAATGTTTAGTTAATGAGCCCCCATATCTACTGATAACTTGTCTAATATCTTCAGTACTAGATCAGCCGAGTAGACAAGAAAATACTGTGCCGACGACCAGATCATGGGAGCAGAATGATTACACCCAACATGTAGCTTCACAATACAATGACCAGGAGGAGAAGATTGCTACTGACCCACCATCACCAGGCACAGTCATGTGGGACTCACAAGCCAATGAGAACTCCTTGAATCTATTTGAACATTCAAACCCAACATCACCAATAAATATAGAGCAAGAGCAATGGCAGGTACCTGATAAGAATCATTCTGGGACATTACTATCTTTACAAAATAAGCAGGAGAAGAAGAATGATACACAGGTGTCTACAACACAAGCAGCTTCAGATACACTGGTACCAACCACAGTCCAAGTGGAGTTGCAGGCAAATGAAACCTCCTTGTATCCATCTGAAACTTCAAACCCACCATCACCAGCCAATGTGGAGCAAGAGCAAGGGGTTTGGACTGACACAAATCCTTCTGGCTCTTCCCTTTCATCACAAAATGAGAAGCAGGAGAAGAAGGACAATACGCAAATCTCTATAACACAAGCAGCTATAGACCCACCATTACCAATCAAAGACAAGTTTGAGATTCAGGCCAAAAGGACCTCTTTGCATCTATCTGAAAATTCAAGCCAAACATCACCAATAAATATGGAGCAAGAGCAAGGGCAGGGGACTGATAAATATAATTCTGGTTCATTACTATCTTCACAAAATCAGGAGAAGACGAATAATACACAGGTGTCTACAACAAAAGCAGCTACAGACCCACTGGTACTAATCGCAGTCCAAGGGGAGTTGCAGGCAAATGAAACCTCTTTGTATTCATCTGAAACTTCAAACCCACCATCACCAGCCAATGTGGAGCAAGAGCAAGGGATTGGGACTGACACAAATCCTTCTGGCTCTTCCCTGTCATCACAAAATGAGAAGCAGGAGATGAAGAATGATACACAGATGTCTACAACACAAGCAGCTACAGACCCACCATTACCAATCAAAGACAAGTTGGAGATGCAGGCCAATGTGACCTCTTTGCATCTACCTGAAAATTCAAGCCAAACATCACTAATAAATATGGAGAAAGGGCAGGGGATTGATAAAAATACTTCTGATTCATTACTATATTCACAAAATAAGGAGCAGGAGAAGACAAATGATACACAGGTGTCTACAACAAAAGCAGTTACAGACCCACTGGTACCAACCACAGACCAAGGGGAGTCACAGGCAAATGAAAACTCCTTGCATCCATCTAAAACTTTGAACCCACCATCACCAGCCAATGTGGAGCAAGAGCAAGGGATTGGGACTGACACAAATCCTTCTGGCTCTTCCCTGTCATCACAAAATGAGAAGCAGGAGAAGAAGGACGATACCCAAATCTCTACAACATATGCAGCTACATACCCACCATTACCAATCAAAGACAAGTTGGAGATGCAGGCCAATGGGACCTCTTTACATCTCTCTGAAAATTCAAGCCAAACATCACCAATAAATATGGAGCAAGGGCAGGGGACTGATAAATATATTTCTGATTCATTACTATCTTCACAAAATAAGGAGCAGGAGAAGATGAATGATACACAGGTGTCTACAACACAAGCAGTTACAAACCCACTGGTACCAACCACAGTTCAAGGGGAGTCGCAGGCAAATGAAACCTCCTTGCATCCATCTGAAACTTCAAACCCACCATCACCAGCCAATGTGGAGCAAGAGCAAGGGACTGGGACTGACACAAATCCTTCTGGTTCTTCCCTGTCATCACAAAATGAGAAGCAGGAGAAGAAGGACAATACACAAATCTCTACAATACATGCAGCTACAGACCCATCATTAGCAATCAAAGACAAGTTGGAGATGCAGGCCAATGTGACCTCTTTGCATCTTTCTAAAACTTCAAACCCACCATCACCAGCCAATGTGGAGCAAGAGCAAGGGATTGGGACTGGCACAAATCCTTCTGGCTCTTCGCTGTCATCACAAAATGAGAAGCAGGAGAATAAGAATGATACACAGATGTCTACAACACAAGCAGCTACAGACCCAGTCAAGTTGGAGTTGCAGGCAAATGAGACCTTGGAGTTGCAGGCCAATGAGACCTTGGAGTTGCATTCCAAAGAGACCATGGAGTTGCAGGCAAATGAGACCTTGGAGTTGCAGGCAAATGAGACCTTGGAGTTGCATTCCAAAGAGACCTTGGAGTTGCAGGCCAATGAGACCTTGGAGTTTCAGGCCAATGAGACCTTGGAGTTGCAGGCCAATGAGACCTTGGAGTTGCATTCCAAAGAGACCATGGAGTTGCAGGCAAATGAGACCTTGGAGTTGCAGGCAAATGAGACCTTGGAGTTGCAGGCAAATGAGACCTTGGAGTTGCATTCCAAAGAGACCTTGGAGTTGCAGGCCAATGAGACCTTGGAGTTTCAGGCCAATGAGACCTTGGAGTTGCAGGCCAATGAGACCTTGGAGTTGCAGGCCAATGAGACCTTGGAGTTGCAGGCCAATGAGACCTTGGAGTTGCAGGCCAATGAGACCTTGGAGTTGCAAGCCAACAAGACCTCTTTATATACATCTGAGTCTTCAAATCAACCATCACCAACTAATGTGGAGTTAAAGCAAGAGCAAGGAAAGGGGGCTGAGACAAATCCATCTGCCGCTTTGCTATCATCACAAAATAGAGAGCAGGAGAAAAAGAATGATCCAGAGATATCTGCAAATACACCTACAACTACGGAGCTTCTACTGCCAACCAAAGAGGAGGAGGGAATGGAGGTTCTCTGAATTCATCTTTGAATGGTGCAGGGGATGGAGGCTGATGGATTTCCGACTTTACTATTATCACTTAATGTGCAAAAACAACAGCAATAATTTCACACATTGGGCAGAGCCAGAGACCCTGGGTTAAACCCTGCATTCAGGGAACTTTCTAAATATAATTATTCTGTACTGCTTATGAAATAATCACGTTATTCTTCAGGATCTCACTCTGAGCAACCTGTCTTCATGGTCTCTTCCTGCTGGGGTCTGGGTCAGATTTTGATTGGCAGGTAGGTCTACTGCGTCTTTTAGGGGGGGCTTCTTTTCCTAGTAGAGGTTTTAAAGGTAACTTAAATAACCAATTCCATCAGAGCTGGTTAGTTTGAAAGAGTGAGCTCTTATACATGTTCTAGGCAGAAGGTGCAACCCCCATTCAAAGGATGTATTAGACCTAACTGTCTATCAAAACCTGAAGCGGGGATGGCCGGGGACAGGGGGGGCCCAGACTGTGTGGTCTGCTTCTACATTGCTTCAGATAAATCTCCACTCCATACCAGCTTTCAGGTTGGAGAGAGGGTGGGGGAGCAGCAGGGTGTAAGTCAGGGCTGGGGAGGGGTGAGTCTATTCTGTGCCGGGCCCCCCTGAAGATTTTTTTCACAGGGGGGCCCAGAGTAAAATAGTTAATAAAATGGCAGTGGATAAAGTCATTGGAGCAGGAGGAGGCAGAAACATCAGAGATGGAAAAGCTTGAGTGGGAAGAGAGAATCAAAGGGGTTGGTCACCTTTGAGTTAACTTTTAGTATGATATAGAGAGTAATATTCTGAGACTATTTGCAGTTGGTCTTCATTTTTTATTATTTGTGGTTTTTTTTAGTCATTTTAGCTCTCCAGTTTGGAATTTCAGCAGTTTTCTGGTTGCTAGGGTCTGAGTTACCTTAGTAACCAGGGGGTGGTTTGAGAGGGTGACTGATATATGAATAGGGGAGGGGCTGAATAGAAAGATAAGGAATAAAAAGTATCAGTAACAATAAAACTGGAGCCTCACAGAGCAATAGGGTTTGGTTGCCGGGGTCAGTGACCCCCCATTTGAAAGCTGCAAAGAGGCAGAAGAGGAAGGCAAATAGTTCAAAAATTGCCCTGGGGGTAAAAGGGGCACTAGAAGCAAAAACATGATTAACCTAATTTAAAATTTTTGGCAAAATGGTATGATGATGTAATGCGCTATCCATATGATTTTGTTTCATATCTGTAATAAGATGCTTTAGATGTTCATATACAGAAACAGCCCGTTAGACAATGTGGGGTGAGTAAATGACATATGTTATCTGCATGCAGCAATAAACCCTATTATTTGCACAGCATGACACAGAATTATTATTATTATTATTATTAGTAGTAGTACCGTGTTTATACAGTTAAAGAATAGAAGAACCAAATAGAATTTGCGGAGCAAACTGAATGGAGATTTATGGGCCAACTATTTTGTTCCAGAGGGAACAAACTCTGAGGGTTTTCTTTAGTGGGACAAAAACATTCCTTCTTTCCCAACGCCCTCACTTTTAGAGCTTTAATAATTCTTTAGCTCCAGGGTCAGACTGGGGTGTGCAGGGTCCAACATGGCTGCCGCCCCAGGGATCCCCACACAGCCTCAGGGTCCCACAAACCATCAGGGGCCCCTAACATGGCTCCCAAACCCCTCAGGGGTCCCCAACATCCATCCAACCCCCTTAGATCAGCTAGGGAGCCCCAACAGGGATCAGGTCTCAGTCGGCAGGACCCACTGGGTTTTCTCCCAGTGCCCTATCAGCTCACTCCGACCCTGCTTAGCCCCCTTATATGAAAGCTCTTGGCTGCCGCCCCAGGAGTCCCCACACACCCTCAGGGTCCCCCAATGCAGCCCCCACACACCCTCAGGGGCCCCTAACATGGCCCCCAAACCCCCTTAGAGAAGCTAGGGAGCCCCAGCAGGGATCAGGTCTGGGTTGGCAGGACCCACCGGGTTTTTTCCTGGTGCCCCATCGGCTCACTCTGACCCTACTTAGCCTCCTTATATGAAAGCTCTTGGCTCCCTTATGTCATTTTTTGGCTACAGTCTAGAACAGTGGTTCTCAACCTTCCTAATGCCGAGACCCTAAGGGGGGCCAAGTGCGACAAAGTTACACCACTGCCAACTTAAGTTGGGTCAGTCCCAAAGCTCCTGGTATATACCATCTTATTATTAAGCAAGAATTTGGAAAATGTGAAGAGTGTGTAACCCTTGGCCTAGGACAGGTAGACCTAGACACTAGGACACTAGACCTTTTAACCCAAATAGGCCCTCTCTCAGTGGAGGAGGGTTGTTGTGTAGAAATACAAACAGGGAGCCAGAGGTTTGTGCAAAGAATAAAACGGTTTATTGAATCAACCACAGGGGTTTACTCACGATCACGATCAAGGTATTTACAGATGTTGGATACAGTGAAATCTAGAGCAGGGTTCTGTGACCCCATCGTGGAGACGGCTTGTTGACCAGGATCCCATACAGCAGAAATGGCTTGAGGGCATGAAACACAATAGATTAAATCCCTCTTCAGTACTGTGGGTCACTTCACTTTAGGGCAGCATTGCCTAAAGGTCCCCATACACGGGCCGATTCTAGCTGCCGATATGGGTCCCTTAGACAGATTCGGCAGCTACCGTATATACTCGAGTATAAGCCAATCCGAATATAAGCCGAGGTACCTAATTTTACCTAAGAAAACTGGAAAAACGTATTGACTCGAGTATAAGCCCCTCAATGGTGCAGCATGAAAAGCATCCATATACCGGTATACAAAATCTTTAATCCCATAACTAAATATGGCATTTCTGTATTCTTGGTTGGGTTGGGTTGCTTGGTGTTTCTTTTTATAGTAATGCAAACAATAGAAAACATCACAAAAGCCAAGGAATACTATCTGAATTACTTTATTGACACTGCCCATAAATATATCGCGCCACTCACTGTGTCCCATAATGTGCACATGCTGCTTAATCCTGATGAACGGCACCACGGTCATCCAGGGGGATCCAGAGAGGGGGGGCTCCGGTGTGCCTCATGGTGCGCCGCTCCCTATGTGCAGCATCGCGCCGCTGCACATAGGGAGCGGCGCGGTGCCACGGTCGTCTAGGAAGGGGGGGCTCCTGGGTGTTACTCATGGCGCATCGCCCCCTATATGCAGCGACGCGATACGCATAGTGTCGCGCGCACGCCGCGTATACTTGCTGCTTAAGGCCGGCCACAGGAGGGGGGGTGGTGCCCAACGACCGTATTGCCTGTAGTTTGCACGCAATACCGTATATACCCAAGTATAAGCCAATGCTTACTTTTTAAGCACATTTGTAGGGCTGAAAAACTCGGCTTATACTCGAGTATATACGGTAATTGGCCCATGTATGGGCACTACCGACGGGCCTGCCTGACCGATATCTGGCCTGAAATCGGCCAGATCTCGATCGGGCAGGTTAAAAAATCTAGTCGAATAGGGGACCGCATCGGCCCGTTGATTTTGCCTATACCCGTTGTTATAATTCGATCGTTTGGCCCCAGGCTTGAATTAGCCTGGATTCTCCTGATATCGTCCACCCATAGGTGGGGATATCGGGAGAAGATCTGCTCGCTTGACGACAAGCGAGCGGATCTTAAGGTGTATGGGCACCTTTAGGGCAGGGCTGATCTGGCACCTAGTGTTGCCCTGAGGCAGCCACCCCTGCTCACTGCCCTGGTCTTATTTTTTAATCACTAGAGCGGGTTGGGGAGGGGGGGCACATTGAAGAAGAAATTCAATTTAAAATTTTTATTTTGCCTCTTAAAGTTGCCTGAGGCCAATAATTGTCCTTTTTCTGAAACACAGATGCTTTCTGTGGGAAAAAACCCAATATTAATAAATAGAAGGATATATATATATATATATATTAGTGGTCCCTATATTACAGATGTGAATTGAGGATTTATAAAGCTGTAGCTGTGGTTTCATAAACAGGCAGTTGCATCAAATACATTGCGGTTGCGTCAAAAAAGTCACGTGCATCAAAAAAGTTGTGTGGTAGTCGCATATTTTTGGGCAAAATGAAACAGGGCAGATTCGTTCATCCCTATTGGGAATCAGTGTTCTTATTGGTCAGTTCTTCTGCATAATGAAGTTTGAATTCTCATTGGGGAATTTTCTTGCATCTATAATTATGTTTTTTGGCTACTTCTATAGCAAAACTAGGGGGCGCAGTGGGACAGCATCGTGGCTGAGGTTTATGACCCCTTTGAACCCCTTAGAGTTCCAGCCTTTTGCACCAATGGGATTGGCAAATGAGTCCCTTGGGTGTTTTACTGTAGGCCCTAAGGACAATACTGTGTGTATTTGTGTGTCTGTGTGTGTTTAGTACAGTTTGGGACTTTATAAAACAAATCAGACTTCAGACAATTCATACTGGAGCGTCTACACAACCCCTTGGCAACACAGTTACGGTTGCTGTGAAGCACTCGGCATTGTGGGAAAGCATTGTCTAGTTGCCGTGCAGTAAAGGTAAACACATGAACAATCAGAGCTGAGAGAGAGATAATAATCTGCATCTCACAGAAAGTCATAGGAGCAAAAATCCCACATCTGCCCCTTTATTCCTCCCTTTTTTAATTCCCTTGCTGAATTGTGTTTCTTACACTCAGTAATGAGAAGCCTGGGATTGCAGCTCGCAGCTCGTTGCCCTAAGTGAAAGTGAAACTGAAATTTCCCATAAACGTTAACCAGCAAATTCCATTCCCACTATTCAGGGGGGGGGGGAGAGGGAGTTATTATGGGATTGCCTGAGAGGATATGCTGAGACGGCAGCTTGGAAACCAGAGGAGAAACCGACATTCTGCCTGGAAGCTTCATAGCACGGTAATGTATTTAATATCCTCCTGGGATCAATCACTTCTACTGGTAACGGGGCTATTCCTTATGTGTTATATGTGTTATATGTGTTATATGTGTAATATGTGTTATATGTGTTATATGTGTAATATGTGTTATATGTGTTATATGTGTTATATGTGTAATATGTGTTATATGTGTTATATGTGTTATATGTGTTATATGTGTTATATGTGTAATATGTGTTATATGTGTTATATGTGTTATATGTGTTATATGTGTTATATGTGTTATATGTGTAATATGTGTTATATGTGTTATATGTGTTATATGTGTTATATGTGTTATATGTGTTATATGTGTTATAGTGATACTGAGACGTTCCAGAAAATATAAGAACTGTAGGATTTAAACCGGAACTAAAGGCTGGAAGAAAATGAAAGTAGCTTTCCATGTTATACATGTATGGGACCTGTTATCCAGGATTGTTCTGCCCCAATAAGGGGTAATTATATCTTAGTTGGGATCAAGTACAGGTACTGTTTTATTATTACAGAGAAAAGGGAATCATTTAACCATTAAATAAACCCAATAGGGCTGTTCTGCCCCCAATAAGGGGTAATTATATCTTAGTTGGGATCAAGTACAGGTACTGTTTTATTATTACAGAGAAAAGGGAATCATTTAACCATTAAATAAACCCAATAGGACTGTTCTGCCCCCAATAAGGGGTAATTATATCTTAGTTGGGATCAAGTACAGGTACTGTTTTATTATTACAGAGAAAAGGGAATCATTTAACCATTAAATAAACCCAATAGGGCTGTTCTGCCCCCAATAAGGGGTAATTATATCTTAGTTGGGATCAAGTACAGGTACTGTTTTATTATTACAGAGAAAAGGGAATCATTTAACCATTAAATAAACCCAATAGGGCTGTTCTGCCCCAATAAGGGGTAATTATATCTTAGTTGGGATCAAGTACAGGTACTGTTTTATTATTACAGAGAAAAGGGAATCATTTAACCATTAAATAAACCCAATAGGACTGGGATCCCATACCTGTTTATGTTTATTTCTCCATTTTGCTCAGTTTTATTGCACAAATAATATCTATGACTAAACCCTGATCAATATATTTGTCTGAATGCTTTTGTCAGACGCAACATGAAAAGCCAGAGAACCGTGGGAATATTTTCGAGGGATGGAAGACAGAGTTATAACTGGCTGATAGATATGCTCAATGAGACAGATTTCAGCAAAGACGTAAAGGAAGTTCTGCCCATCTACATCGGCAATAATTTTTCAGAATTCACAGCCAACGTGTCCGGGTGCGGGTTCGCTATCCTGTATCACACCAAGAACAGGGGCAGAGTGAATGTGACCAATGTGACTGACTCTCTGTATGATGAAGAGCTGAAATATTTATCCAAAAAGCTGGGTGAGATGGGTCCCATACACACAGTTCTGTATTATCAGACTTAATTTGGGCATCAGCTATGATAATGTATAACTGATTTTAAGGGAAATCACCCTTAAAAGAAAACTACACCCCCAGAAGGAATACGTAACCAACAGACAGTTTATATTATGTTAAGTGGCCTATTAAAGAATCTCCCCAATATATATATATATCAGTAAATATTGCCCTTTTACATCCTTTCCCTTGAGCCGCCATTTAGTGATGGGCTGTGTGTTCCCTCAGAGATCAGCTGACAGGAAGTAATGCAGCGCTAACTGTAACAGGAAGTAGTATGGGAGCAAAAGGCTGATGGGGCCTAGCATGTATGTGTGCCTTGGCTTGTTTGTGTGCACTGTGAATCCTATGATCCCAGGGGGCGGCCCTTAGTACTTAAAATGGCAGTTTCCTATTTAGGATTACCCAATGGCACATACTGCTAAAAAAGTATATTTATATGAAAATGGTTTATTTAGATGAAGCAGGGCTTTACATATGAGCTGTTTATGCAATTTATTTTTATAGAGACCTACATTGTTTGAGGGTAAAGTTTTCCTTTAACAACTACACCTTTATTAGAGATCCTCTTAGATAATCTCCCAATCCTGTCCATGAGCAGTGGGCATGTCCTATCAGTCCCCAGATGCACAATAGAATGTGGAGAGCCAATCACAGCTCTGCCCTTACACAGAGTAAAATATATATGACAGTTCCCTATCAGGTCCTCTTAGCTTGCCTGAAGTCTACTCAATGCCATCGGCTCTCCCAATATATAGAAACTGCTCTCTCCCATTGTCGGACTGGCCCACAGGGATACCAGGGAAATTTCCAGTGGGCCCGCCTGCTTCTAGCCATTTGGCCTAATTCAGGGTCATTACTTATTATTCTATGGGAACAAAGCAACTAAATATATGGAAGAATAGATTATATTATGTAAAGATTAAAAACTAGGAAAATATAGAGAGTAAGAAGTGGATGAAAAATAGTTTGAAGAGTGGGCCCATGGTCTAAGGTTTTCTGGTGGGCCCGGGGGTTTAATCTATACTACACCTACTTTAGCGCTTCTTATTAGTGATGAGCAAATTTTTTTGCCAGGCATGGATTCGCAGCGAATTTCCGCACCTCGCCATTGGTAAACTGTTTCATGAAACTTCCGTGAAAATTTGGCACGGAAAAAAATGGTCACGTCAAAAATGGGCACAATCATGTCAAAAATGGGCACAGTCACGTCAAAAATGGGCACAGTCACGTCAAAAATGGGCACAGTCACGTCAAAAATGGGCACAGTCATGTCAAAAATGGGCACAGTCACGTCAAAAATGGGCACAGTCACGTCAAAAATGGGCACAGTCATGTCAAAAATGGGCACAGTCATGTCAAAAATGGGCACAGTCACGTCAAAAATGGGCACAGTCACGTCAAAAATGGGCAGTCACGTCAAAAATGGGCACAGTCACGTAAAAAATGGGCACAGTCACGTCAAAAATGGGCACATTCACGTCAAAAATGGGCACAGTCATGTCAAAAATGTCCTTTAGTCCTTTAGTATGGGCACCAATGAAATCGTCCAGATCTCGATTGGGCAGGTTGGATTTTTCTGTTGGATCGGGGACCACATTGACTCGTTGATGGAATTGCGCTGAAAGTCTGGCAAAAAAATTCGCTCATCACTATCCCCGACTATATGAGCATTGGGGCATGCAGCTGGGCAGGATAGTTTAACTCCAACCTTATGCTACACTGAAATATTTCAGCTGCCCATTTAGCCCCATCAGGCTTATTCAACATGGCAGCTTATTTCAAAATTGGGCAGACATCTATAAGTTGAAAAGTCCCATTGGATGGGGCTGTATAGGCCTGTTTATGCAGGGACACTTAACCCAACCGTAAAGCTGTCCCACTGCGCCCCCTAGTTCTCTATAGAAGTTGACGGAAAACGTAATTACACATGGAAACCAATTCCCCAATGAGAATTCTACTGACCCAAAACTTAATTATAGATGCAAGAGAAGTGACCAATGAGAATGCTGATTTCCAGCACTGTGTCAGGCCCCTTGCTGGTACCTTACATATAGAGATAATGATGTCATTTTCCCGTCATTATATGGCACAGGAATCAGACATGGGGATAAAGGGACAGACTTGTTCAGTGCTGGGAAACTGTGCTTAATGCTCCCAACTCCAATTGCAGGAACAGAGAACAGGGAGCCAGATTTATACAGATCAGCTGGGATTCTCATTGGAGGATTCTTTTGCATTTCAATGCTGCCAATGCGGGCCCTAGAGAGCTGGGAAAGTTTTATTGTGCAATATTGCTTTAAGAATACAACCCTGATGTTGCTGGACTACAGCTCCCAGCATGCCTCACCCTTCATTATATGTTACATTATTCTGGGATTTGTAGTCCAGCAACAGCTGAGTAACGTTTGGTTGAGCGGCGCAGGAGGGTTTAGTGTGATCTTGTGATCCAATCCTTGGTTCTCTCTGTGTGCAGGCAAGCAATGTGTCATTGTGGTGATAGATGACTTGGAGGACAGTAGCGACAAGTTTAAAGAAAGCCTATTGGCTAATCAGCCCCGTATAAGAGAATTCTCCCAGGAGCTTTTCCTCATCAGCCAAGTGGAGAAAAAAACACTCAATGAGGAAATGATGAACAAAAAGCTTCAGATGAAGAACATCATGGCCTCAAACAAAAAAGGTATTTATCACTATGGGGCCCATACTAAGGTTTTTTGAGAAAAGTTCGATTTTTATTTTAACGTTTTTTTTTTGTTTTTTTTTCGAGATATACGTGTTTCAAGGGCAACTTAAACACATTATTACTTTCTAGTTTACACATTTTCAAGGGGAAGTTAATCACATCCTTGTTTTCTATTTCACACACTTTCAAGGGGAAGTTAATCACATTGTTTTCTATGTTTATACAGTTTCAAGGGCAAATGAAACACATTATTGTTTTCCAAGATGCAAGTAAGGAAAATAAGTGTCAATATTCCTAAAATGGCCACTGGAGCACTTCCTGTTTGGGAAAAATAAAGAGATTTTGTTTTCGAGAAATATATTCTCCAAAAATTTCGTAAAACTTTCACCAAAATTCGTCAAACATTTTGCATAAAACTACCACGAATTTCAAAACTTTTGTATGATCAACTTACAATTTATCGAGGCTATTAATAAATACCAGGGCCAAAACTAGGGGTAGGCAGAAGCGGTAGCTGCCTAGGGTGCAACAGTGGGGGGGGGGGCGCCAGGCAGGTACCTTTTTTACCTACCTCTAGTTATGGACCCCTTCCCCCCCACTGTAGTGGCCCCAACAGCCCCACCGACCTGTGTGTGCGCTTGCACACACATGGGGAGGCTAGTTCCTGACCTTTGGGGGTCAGGAACTAGAGGTTCTGGCCAAGCCGACCAGGTTGCCTAGGGAGCTTGGTCGGCTTGGCTCAGAACTGATAAATATATCATTGTTTGAATTTTTTTACTCAAAGAAGTCTTAGGACTTCATGAAGCTACAGAAATTAGATTGAAAGATCACTGGACAGGGGGTGAGGGGGGTGAAGCATACAATCAAAGGGATGTAAACCTTTCCCCATCTCCTAGATCTTCAAAGTAATGGTCAAAGCCTAATTACAGATGCAAGAGGATGCTGTAAATAAGGTCCACCCTCAGGGCAACATCAGCCATCTTGGCTCTTATATGAAATGTGAAGGGAAATGGGGCAGATTTATTCATATCTAAACAAGGGTTATTTTCTCAGCTGGTCTATATATGCTAGCAGAAAAAAATCTGTTCTGCTGCCTTTTACCCCCTGTATGTGCTCCTTGCACAGTCAATGTTGCCCTACTATTGATAATATATATGTGTGTGAGCAGGAACCTGCTCTGGGGGTATCTAGAAGAGCTAGTGGCAGGGGCGGGCCGAGCTGTGGGCACCCTAGGCAACCCGGTCGGCCATCTCACCCCTGCACCTGTGCTATTGAATGATAGTTCATTGCCCCCACCGCATAATGGAGGACAGACTAGGGGTAGGCAAGAGAGGCTCCTGCCTGGTACCCCCCAATCTTTGCGCCCTAGGAAGCTACCTCTTCTGCCTACCTAGTTCCTGGCTAGTTGCTATTCTTCTCAAATGTCACCCAAGCTGGCCCTTAGGCTGGTCCTTTCCACTGGCACCACAGTCTGGGAACCACTGCATAAGGAAGTGGGTGACAAGCGACCTCCAGTATCCTGTCTAAGTGTCGGAGGTCTGATATTTTGGAGAGCCTAGTCCTAGGCCCAGTAAGATGTTCCAACTACAAAAACTGCTTCAGCACATGATTTTATCTTAAATCTAAGCTGGTTTCCATTTTGTCATTTCAAGGAAACAATAAGGAAGGTGACAGAGGAACGAGGGGAGGAGAAGGAACCGGAGACGGGCAGGAGAAGAAGCCTGGAGAGAAGGAGGAGGACACGCGGAATACAGAAGAATCGGTACCCAAGGCCCCAAATAAATGCTCAGGATGCTGCTGTTTTCAGTAGCAAGCTGAAATCTCCCAGAATGCAGAGCTCTCCCGTGCTGACCCTACAGATATATTTATCGGTACATGTGGGCAAGTGTTAATTACCCAATACAGAGTCAAATTTTTTAAAATGTTTGTTCCCATGCTTTTAAACGAAACAGTTTCCCTATAATTAGGACCTAATTCTTAGTATCAGCTTTAGTCATCACGAGAGGTCATTAAAGGCAAAGTTCACATTCCAAGAACATATCGTTTCAAACTCGAGAAAAAAAACATCTTTCCATGTTTCAGAGGGTTTTCGCCCTTGTTTATTGAGTCACTGCTATATGATGTATTCTACTGGGAAAACAATATGTTTTGTTAAGGTGAACTTCCCCTTTAAACAATCATTGTTGTATAAAACTTCTACAGTTGTCCCCAACCTTTAAGAAGTTGATCTGTGTTGGCCTGCATGTATCATACTGGGCTTTCTACAGACTGTGGGGCCCCCTGAAGATGCTGGGGGCCCCTTATGATGATATAGTGTTATTAATGATGCTCATTGTGTCATGTACAGAAAGTGTTGTGTTTTTAGGCAAGCTTTAGCTTTTATATACAAATGAACACTAATACCAGGAAGTGGAAAGTTCTATGGTTAATGGGTTACTTATTGACTGATAAGAACAATGAACTTGTGTAACTGCTGTACTCTACTTAGTTATAGACCCTTTTGTCTATATCTATATTAACATTGAAGCACTTTAGGCCTACAGGAAGATCACTAGGGGGCAGAGTTAGGTTCCAGCTGGGGAAGGTTTAGTAGAACAGATAGGGGTCTTCCAAAGAACTTCTGGTGCCAACCTACCACCACCAGGGCTCTGTCCTATGTGCAAAGGTTAAAGCCATTATGTGATAAATGCTATATTAACAGCCTGGACCTTGCCATTCTAAAAAGACATATGATCACACAATAACCCATAGTATTCTGCGGACAATCCTGCTGCCCCATTGTCTAAGCAGCTTCAGTTTAGGAGCAAATGCAGGTTCTATTTCTAGAACAACCTCAACCACAGTTATAACTTACCCTAAGCACAAAAAGCCCCCGCAACCATGGGATGTGGGTCAGGCACTGCCGGTGTCTTTCAGAGGCATCAGGTCCCCCTTCGAGAAGATGCAAGGACATCAGAAGTAAATAGAGTACTGGCATTACAAGAATGTTGGGATACTACCAGAAGTAAAGGAAGAGTACTTGGTTCAGTTCCATAAATAGGCCGGGTTGGGTTTAAAGAGATTTTGTCATGTGTGAATGTAATTAAATATTTTGATTTAAATAAATTGTTTAGTATTTATGTGTGTTTAGTTTATTTCATGCTGTGAGTGGGCGGTAACATGGGAGGAGTGGGCGGGGGAATTGCATGAGTGGGCGGGGGAATTGCATGAGTGGGCAGGGAAATGGGTGGAGTGGGCAGGGAAATGGGAGGACTGGGCGGGGAAATGGGAGGAGTGGGCAGGGAAATGGGAGGAGAGGGAAGGGAAATGGGAGAGGGCGGGGAAATGGGTGGAGTGGGCGGGGAAATGGGTGGAGTGGGCGGGGAAATGGGTGGAGTGGGCAGGGAAATGGGTGAAATGGGAAGGGAAATGGGTGGAGTGGGCAGGGAAATGGGTGGAATGGGCAGGGAAATGGGTGGAATGGGCAGGGAAATGGGTGTAGTGGGCAAGGAAATGGGTGTAGTGGGCAGGGAAATGGGTGTAGTGGGCAGGGAAATGGGAAAAGTGGGCAGGGAAATGGGAGGAGTGGGCAGGGAAATGGGTGGAGTGGGCAGGGAAATGGGTGGAGTGGGCAGGGAAATGGGAGGAATGGGCAGGGAAATGGGAGGAATGGGCAGGGAAATGGGAGGAATGGGCAGGGAAATGGGTGGAATGGGCAGGGAAATGGGAGGAGTGGGCAGGGAAATGGGTGGAGTGGGCAGGGAAATGGGTGGAGTGGGCAGGGAAATGGGAGGAGTGGGCAGGGAAATGGGAGGAGTGGGCAGGGAAATGGGAGGAATGGGCAGGGAAATGGGAGGAATGGGCAGGGAAATGGGTGGAATGGGCAGGGAAATGGGTGTAGTGGGCAAGGAAATGGGTGTAGTGGGCAGGGAAATGGGTGGAGTGGGCAGGGAAATGGGTGGAGTGGGCAGGGAAATGGGAGAAGTGGGCAGGGAAATGGGTGGAGGGGGCAGGGAAATGGGTGGAGTGGGCAGGGAAATGGGTGGAGTGGGCACGGAAATGGGTGGAGGGGGCAGGGAAATGGGTGGAATGGGCAGGGAAATGGGTGGAGTGGGCAGGGAAATGGGTGGAGGGGGCAGGGAAATGGGTGGGACATAGGCAGGACGAGTCTTAAAAGGGGGAATCTGGCCTTATAGAGGGTCAGGGAAGGGAGGGATTTATAGGGTAACTCTGACCCAGTCAAATACCGTTAGGGTGGCACCCTGCTTAGGGGCTTTTAGATAAAATACAAATGTCCTCAGTTCTTGTTAGAAAGCTTTCACTTTAATGAGAGGCTACAGAGACAGTCCATTTCCTGAGGATGTGGCGCAGGAATCAGCTGCACAAACCCCTGTACGAGCTGAGCTGTATATGGGGGGAAACGAGATGTCTGAAAGTTACACCTAGTACCCCTACTGGTTATATCAGCTGCTTTTAACTCTACCCCTGGCACAGGGGGATATGGGACAATGTACCCCCTACTGTAAATGATAAGGATATTAGCAGTCACTGAAGGGTTCTGTGCCCATATAAAGGCACAAGGCTGCAGGCTGAGTTATACAGGGAACTCTGAGTATCACTCATGTATTATAAGGGATAATGTACCCCCTACTGTAAATGATAAGGATATTAGCAGTCACTGAGGGGTTCTGTGCCCATATAAAGGCACAAGGCTGCAGGCTGAGTTATACAGGGAACTCTGAGTATCACTCATGTATTATAAGGGATAATGTACCCCCTACTGTAAATGATAAGGATATTAGCAGTCACTGAGGGGTTCTGTGCCCATATAAAGGCACAAGGCTGCAGGCTGAGTTATACAGGGAACTCTGAGTATCACTCATGTATTATAAGGGATAATGTACCCCCTACTGTAAATGATAAGGATATTAGCAGTCACTGAGGGGTTCTGTGCCCATATAAAGGCACAAGGCTGCAGGCTGAGTTATACAGGGAACTCTGAGTATCACTCATGTATTATAAGGGATACTGTACCCCCTACTGTAAATGATAAGGATATTAGCAGTCACTGAGGGGTTCTGTGCCCATATAAAGGCACAAGGCTGCAGGCTGAGTTATACAGGGAACTCTGAGTATCACTCATGTATTATAAGGGATAATGTACCCCCTACTTAAATTATATTATAAGGATATTTGGGTCACAGAGAAGACATAAAAAAACAAGGCCACAGATTGAATAATACAGGTCATGTAACGCCGATCTTCTAAATCCTTATAAATTTTAGTAGGGGGTACATTAGTAATTATAACCTACAGCTCTGATGGGTCCAGTGGGAGTCTGCAAAAAATGAGGCTATTATCCCCCCACTACTATAGGCACCATCTCTCCCTACTATACCTGCTATCCCACAGCCCCAGTCCCTTCCCAGAGGCTATTATCCCCCCACTGCTACTATAGGCACCATCTCTCCCTACTATACCTGCTATCCCACAGCCCCAGTCCCTTCCCAGAGGCTATTATTCCCCCCACTGCTACTATAGGCACCATCTCTCCCTACTATACCTGCTATCCCACAGCCCCAGTCCCTTCCCAGAGGCTATTATTCCCCCCACTGCTACTATAGGCACCATCTCTCCCTACTATACCTGCTATCCCACAGCCCCAGTCCCTTCCCAGAGGCTATTATCCCCCCACTGCTACTATAGGCACCATCTCTCCCTACTATACCTGCTATCCCACAGCCCCAGTCCCTTCCCAGAGGCTATTATCCCCCCACTGCTACTATAGGCACCATCTCTCCCTACTATACCTGCTATCCCACAGCCCCAGTCCCTTCCCAGAGGCTATTATTCCCCCCACTGCTACTATAGGCACCATCTCTCCCTACTATACCTGCTATCCCACAGCCCCAGTCCCTTCCCAGAGGCTATTATCCCCCCACTGCTACTATAGGCACCATCTCTCCCTACTATACCTGCTATCCCACAGCCCCAGTCCCTTCCCAGAGGCTATTATCCCCAATGCTACTATAGGCACCATCTCTCCCTACTTTACCTGCTATCCCACAGCCCCAGTCCCTTCCCAGAGGCTATTATCCCCACTGCTACTATAGGCACCATCTCTCCCTACTATACCTGCTATCCCACAGCCCCAGTCCCTTCCCAGAGGCTATTATCCCTCCACTGCTACTATAGGCACCATCTCTCCCTACTATACCTGCTATCCCACAGCCCCAGTCCCTTCCCAGAGGCTATTATCCCCCCACTGCTACTATAGGCACCATCTCTCCCTACTATACCTGCTATCCTACAGCCCCAGTCTCTTCCCAGAGGCTATTATCCCCCCACTGCTACTATAGGCACCATCTCTCCCTACTATACCTGCTATCCCACAGCCCCAGTCCCTTCCCAGAGGCTATTATCCCCCCACTGCTACTATAGGCACCATCTCTCCCTACTATACCTGCTATCCCACAGCCCCAGTCCCTTCCCAGAGGCTATTATCCCCCCACTGCTACTATAGGCACCATCTCTCCCTACTATACCTGCTATCCCACAGCCCCAGTCCCTTCCCAGAGGCTATTATCCCCAATGCTACTATAGGCACCATCTCTCCCTACTATACCTGCTATCCCACAGCCCCAGTCCCTTCCCAGAGGCTATTATCCCCACTGCTACTATAGGCACCATCTCTCCCTACTATACCTGCTATCCCACAGCCCCAGTCCCTTCCCAGAGGCTATTATCCCTCCACTGCTACTATAGGCACCATCTCTCCCTACTATACCTGCTATCCCACAGCCACAGTCCCTTCCCAGAGGCTATTATCCCCCCACTGCTACTATAGGCACCATCTCTCCCTACTATACCTGCTATCCCACAGCCCCAGTCCCTTCCCAGAGGCTATTATCCCCCCACTGCTACTATAGGCACCATCTCTCCCTACTATACCTGCTATCCCACAGCCCCAGTCCCTTCCCAGAGGCTATTATCCCCCCACTGCTACTATAGGCACCATCTCTCCCTACTATACCTGCTATCCCACAGCCCCAGTCCCTTCCCAGAGGCTATTATCCCCCCACTGCTACTATAGGCACCATCTCTCCCTACTATACCTGCTATCCCACAGCCCCAGTCCCTTCCCAGGGGCTATTATCCCCACTGCTACTATAGGCACCATCTCTCCCTACTATACCTGCTATCCCACAGCCCCAGTCCCTTCCCAGAGGCTATTATCCCCACACTGCTACTATAGGCACCATCTCTCCCTACTATACCTGCTATCCCACAGCCCCAGTCCCTTCCCAGAGGCTATTATCCCCCCACTGCTACTATAGGCACCATCTCTCCCTACTATACCTGCTATCCCACAGCCCCAGTCCCTTCCCAGGGGCTATTATCCCCCCACTGCTACTATAGGCACCATCTCTCCCTACTATACCTGCTATCCCACAGCCCCAGTCCCTTCCCAGAGGCTATTATCCCCCCACTGCTACTATAGGCACCATCTCTCCCTACTATACCTGCTATCCCACAGCCCCAGTCCCTTCCCAGAGGCTATTATCCCCCCACTGCTACTATAGGCACCATCTCTTCCTACTATACCTGTTATCCCACAGCCCCAGTCCCTTCCCAGAGGCTATTATCCCCCCCACTGCTACTATAGGCACTACCTCTCCCTACTATACCTGCTATCCCACAGCCCCAGTCCCTTCCCAGAGGCTATTATCCCCCCACTGCTACTATAGGCACCATCTCTCCCTACTATACCTGCTATCCCACAGCCCCAGTCCCTTCCCAGAGGCTATTATCCCCCCCACTGCTACTATAGGCACCATCTCTCCCTACTATACCTGCTATCCCACAGCCCCAGTCCCTTCCCAGAGGCTATTATCCCCCCACTGCTACTATAGGCACCATCTCTCCCTACTATACCTGCTATCCCACAGCCCCAGTCCCTTCCCAGAGGCTATTATCCCCCCACTGCTACTATAGGCACCATCTCTCCCTACTATACCTGCTATCCCCCAGCCCCAGTCCCTTCCCAGAGGCTATTATCCCCAATGCTACTATAGGCACAATATGCAATGTAGTTTATAACAATTTCAGATAAGCTGAATCGGTTAACGTGCAACAGAACTGACTTCCTATGGAAAATCCAGTTAAGACTTTCACTTTCAATTTCATAATGGAAGTTATGCAAGTTTTGCAAGTAAAAATTCTTCTGTATCAGACACTTCTGTCACACACCCATCATCGAGCAGTCGGCAAATGATAGGAAGACGATTCTGAATTACAAAATTGATGATGGCCAAGACTACACACGCATATTGGTGCAGCTGTTTGGGTCAACAGGACATGGCAAGTCCTCGCTGATTAACTCCTTCATTTATGCCCTGCACGGGGGCAAGTTTCAGACAGCAGCCCAGGTCCATCTGGAGGAAGGACTAGAAAGCTACGGAGGCCTCACCACTGTCAGAAAATCCTACAAACTCACTGATGCAATCACAGTGGTAGACAACCGGGGGTTCGGCAGGATGAACGATTATGAAACTGGGGAGATTTATACTCAGCTCGGTACGTCTGTTTAAATTTCATTACAAAGTCAGGGGCCGCCATTTTCTCACATTTCTCATGTTATATTACCATAACTTTTTCAGCAGGCCACACCCAATATCTCCTGTGGATCCATCACTAGTAAGGATATTGCTGGTCAAAGGAATAGTTTCTACTTATCTTTATTAGTACAGGTATAGGGCCCGTTATCCAGAATGCTCGGGACCAATTGTATTCCGGATAAGGGGTCTTTCCATAATTTCGATCTTCATACCCTAAGTCTACTAAAAAATCAATAAAACATTAAACCCAATAGGATTATTTTGCCTCCAGTAAGGATTAATTATATCTTAGTTGGGATCAGGTACAGGTACTGTTTTATTATTACAGAGAAAAGGGAATCATTTAACCATTAAATAAACCCAATAGGGCTGTTCTGCCCCCAATAAGGGGTAATTATATCTTAGTTGGGATCAAGTACAGGTACTGTTTTATTATTACAGAGAAAAGGGAATCATTTAACCATGAAATAAACCCAATAGGACTGTTCTGCCCCCAATAAGGGGTAATTATATCTTAGTAGGGATCAAGTACAGGGACTGTTTTATTATTACAGAGAAAAGGGAATCATTTAACCATGAAATAAACCCAATAGGGCTGTTCTGCCCCCAATAAGGGGTAATTATATCTTAGTTGGGATCAAGTACAGGTACTGTTTTATTATTACAGAGAAAAGGGAATCATTTAACCATGAAATAAACCCAATAGGGCTGTTCTGCCCCAATAAGGGGTAATTATATCTTAGTTGGGATCAAGTACAGGTACTGTTTTATTATTACAGAGAAAAGGGAATCATTTAACCATGAAATAAACCCAATAGGGCTGTTCTGCCCCCAATAAGGGGTAATTATATCTTAGTTGGGATCAAGTACGGGTACTGTTTTATTATTACAGAGAAAGGGGAATCATTTAACCATTAAATAAACCCAATAGGGCTGTTCTGCCCCCAATAAGGGGTAATTATATCTTAGTTGGGATCAAGTACAGGTACTGTTTTATTATTACAGAGAAAAAGGAAATCAGTTTTAAAAATCTGAATTATTTGATTAAAATGGAGTCTATGGGAGACAGGCTTTCTGTAATTTGGAGCTTTCTGGATATCGGGTTTCCGGATAAGGGTTCCCATACCTGTACTGGTCTTTCAACTTTTTATCCCAAATCGAGTTACAGATTAGATAAATACAGGGATAGAAATCTTACACACAAGAGAAGGTCTTATGGTTTAGAAGTATATTTGAGTAGAAGCACCTCAACAAGTCCAGTTGTAACCTTAATAATAATGTACATACTAGATATACCATGACCTGGATGAATGAAAATCTTCATATTCAGACCTCAATAAATTGTACTTCTACATGGTAACCAGTACATCCATTCTGCCTCTTCTGAGGAATGGGGCACAACTGGGCCTATTGAGGCTGGGGAACTCTTGGGCTGACACCACCCTGGACTTGGTGGATGCTCCAGGGTTCTCACAGCGAGTTGATCTTTTTTTGCACTTTTATATACTTTTATTTGGCATTTGCTTTTTAGCCAATATTCTGAAGTTGGATGAAGCGGTGGAATTTGAAGAGGATAAAAATACGTTTCAGAAGACGGTTGCTAGAGTGGTAGCTGCGGAAATGAATTGCCGAGACCTCATTGTCCCTTTATATGTTTATAGGTGAGATTTCAATAGTATATTCATCAACCATTTGTGTCCCAGTTTTCACCAAAATACCACTGAGTACCTACCATATCAAGGAACATGTCACTCTGTGCTCTGGTTGCTATGCTACAATACAATAGGGCTGATTCACTAAAGTGCGATAAATTTTATCGCGTGCTTTTTTGCGTTAAATTAGACGCGATAATTAGCGTGCGATTCACTTTAGTATTATTGCGTGCGTTAAGTCGCCATATCGCATACGTTATTTTTTGCGTGACCGCATGCGGTAGTTTTAACACATGCGTTAATTAGCGCACAGAAAAGAATACTAACGCATGATTCACAATCACTTAGACGCGCTAAATATCGCATTAGGCCATGCAAAAATGAACCCCTACTTCAGGCAGGCGATAATTATAGAAAAGTACAGTAAATGAGCTTTTGGCAATAAAATATGGACTTACAGTGTTATTTATTCAAGTCTGTGTTTCCCCTAGAGTGACGCGGCTGCCAGTTTGCAGCGAAATGTTCATTTTTAATACAGTTATTTTCCCGCAAGTATTGGCGTGTATGGCTACCATGGCGTGCGTTCATTCGCACGACTATTTACATGCAGCTACAAGTGATGAAATGTTTCACCAGGCATGGATTTGCGGCGAATTTTTGGACGTGTGGCAAATTTTTTCATGCGTTTTGCAAAACAATCTGCCAATGGCAAAACGCATGAAAAAATTTGCCACGCAAAAACATCACCGCACGTCCAAAAATTGACACAGGTGTCAAAAAATAATAGTGGCGGGTGCCCGCACAACATTTTTGCCGTTTCGTGGATCTTTCGAAAGATTTACTAATTTTTCACTAAAGATAACCAGAACACATTTGCTCATCACTAGCGGCTACTATTTATAAGCATCTACTATTTATATGCTACCATTTATATGCTACCGTTTATATGCTACCGTTTATATGCTACCGTTTATATGCTACCGTTTATATGCTACCGTTTATATGCTACCGTTTATATGCTTCCGTTTATATGCTACCGTTTATATGCTACCGTTTATATGCTACCGTTTATATGCTTCCGTTTATATGCTACCGTTTATATGCTACCGTTTATATGCTACCGTTTATATGCTACCGTTTATATGCTACCGTTTATATGTGGCTAATATTTATATACACTATTTATATGCGGCGACAATTTATATACACTATTTATAAGCTACTATTTATAAGCGGCCACTATACGCGTGCGTTATTTAGCGCATGTACCATCAATTACCGCATGGAAATAGTCTTCGCGAGTTAAATAATGCATGTGATATCGCACGTAAAATAGCGCAAGTATGCTTATAGTGAATCGTGTGATAAGTCGCGATAATTTAGACACAATGAAATTTTTAACTCACGCTATAAATAGCGCACGTTATTTCGCACTTTAGTGAATCGGCCCCAATGTGTTAACCATGATTGTGGAAGAACACGAGACCCTCCTCGCACACCCATGGCTCTCCAAAATATTTTTAATGCTCTTGGGAGGGATCGGCACCCTCCCAAGATACAAATAGCACCAAAAAGCACTGGCACCCAGAGCTGCAAAACTCCTTATTGCGGAGTTGCAACATTTTGGGGCAAAGTCACCCCTTTATCAAGCATACAGATCAGTGGAAGTGACGACATTTTATGTCCAAATCATAATTAATTAAACACATTTAGATAAATATTTCAGCAACACAGGAATATAATATAAATATACTACACTGGCAGCACAGTGTACAAAAATGTAAAAAGTGCATATAAAGATGAACAGTTTTCTCATCAAAAAACCCCAGCTTCAAGTCTCATGACAAAACTGAAACCAAGCGTTGAGGTAAACGGCAGGGCGCACAGGAAAATACAAACATTTTAACCACATTAAACTGAAATTGTTACATATTAAGTTACAGTTAAAAACATGTTTCAATTCATGTATCAGTTGACAAAAATCCAAGTATCTTACCCTAAATGCAGCGGAAAGAGAGTCTCTATCCCTGATGTGCAACCAAGAGGATTACTTATCTGTAGTGATGAGCGAATCTGTCCTGTTTCGCCGAAAAATTTGAATATTCGTGAAACGGCGAAAAATTCGCGAAACACAGAAAAAAATTGCTGTCCACAGCTATTCTTTTGTCGCGCGGCTATTATTTTGTCACCCGCGGCTATTCTTTTGTCGCCCGCGGCTATTCTTTTGTTGCCCGGGCTATTCTTATGTCGCCCGGGCTATTATTTTGTCACCCGCGGCTATTCTTTTGTCGCCCACGGCTATTCTTTTGTCGCCCGCGGCTATTCTTTTGTTGCCCGGGCTATTCTTATGTCGCCCGGGCTATTATTTTGTCGCCCGCGGCTATTATTTTGTCGCCCGCGGCTATTATTTTGTCGTCCGCAGCTATTATTTTGTCAATTTTTGGATGCGCGGCGATTTTTTCCGCGGCAAATTTTTTCAAACAATCCGCCAATAGCGAAACGCAGAAATTCACCATGAATCCATGCCTGGCAAAACATTTCACCCATGTAATAAAAACATACATAATAATAAATGGCCTATATTTATAGGAAACACGCCATATTAAATTCATCATTTAGCCCTTTTGGATGTTGAGATTGTAAGAGCCAGATCCAGTAACATTCCCCTTGTGACAGTACTTTCTTTTTTTCTTCTCCTTGTTTGACCATTATTTTTTCTAAGATCTGCCACCAGACTTGTGACATCTGATGCCCATGTGTAAAAAAAAAATGCTTGGCAAGCAACGTCTCCCCTTTTTTTCTTTGTATCTTTACCCTTCTCATTTTTCTTGCTTTTTTGAGGAGATTGCGGTTGGTAATTACGTATATGTCAGGACTGGCCTCTGGTGAGGGACCAGCAGGTAGGAGCCTATGTGCAATGTAACCCCCAGAAGTCCCTTTAAGAGCAGGACAGCCAAGCAAAGATGTTTAATAGAAACTGAACAGAACAAAACAGAACAAAAGAGTAAATATACAGGCCTGTGATGATAGGCAAATAGACAGAGTCCGGTAACAGGCAAGTAGGTCAGGGCTGGCAGAGTACTGGCAAGGTCCGTAAGGCAGGCTGAGGTCAGGGCAGGCAGCAGGCAAACAAGGTCAAGGAAACAGGTCTAAAGTCAAACCAGGGAGATCCACAAAAGACAGGGTACCAAGTGGGGACAGGAGAACGGAGATAGTAATCAGGCAGGGAACGCAGGAGTCAGGAATCGCAGAAGTCAAAAATCAGAAGTGGCAAGATCAGGCTCAGCAGGGATGAACCAGCACTGGGTGTTGCCAGGAGCAGGTTTATAACGGCCGCTAATTATTAAAGCAGCAACAAATGCGATTAACAAGATGGGTGGAGTACGAAGGGAAACAGGCAAAGATGCTGGATGCACATAAGGGCAACTGACCCCACGTGGCTCAGTCTAGCACAATGTCCGGGGTTCGATTCCCCCATAGTTCCTGACAGTATAGTAGATTTGTGTTTATTAAGCCTAACTTTAATGGTTCTAGTAGTCTGCCCAACATAAGCCAGCCCGCATAGACACTTGACACAGTAGATGACATCTTTACTATCACAGGTAAAGAAGCCACCCACTTCGTGCCTAGTGCCATGCTGTGGACGGGTAACCAAATTTCCAGGAATAATGCCATTACAAAGACTACAATTTCTACATGGGTATGTACCTTTTGTTGGAATAGCAAGAAGAAGAAGTCTGACTAGAAACCGGTTTATGTTTAATAAACTCATTTCTGCCTCTCTTTTAAGAAAAAACTGGGGGGCAATTTAAATAAATGTTCATATTTGGAATCAGTAGCCAAAATTCCCCAATGCTTTAGAATGATATATCTACATGCTTTAGCATTTATATCGTATGAACCCCGGACATTGTGCTAGACTGCAAGTGCACTTGCTTACTGAGCCACGTGGGGTCAGTTGCCCGTATGTGCATCCAGCATCTTTGCCTGTTTCCCTTCGTACTCCACCCATCTTGTTAATCGCATGTGTTGCTGCTTTAATAATTAGCGGCCGTTATAAACCTGCTCCTGGAAACACCCAGTGCTCGAGCATCGTTCCTACTGAGCCTGGTCTTGCCACGTCCTGATTTTTGACTCCTGCGTTCCCTGCCTGATTCCTGTATCCGTTCTCCTGTCCCCACCCAGTACCCTGTATTTGTGGATCTCCCTGGTTTGACCTTCGGCCTGTTTCCTTGACCTTGTTTGCCTGCTGCCTGCCCTGACCTCAGCCTGCCTTACGGACCTTGCCAGTACTCTACCAGCCCTGACCTACTTGCCTGTTACCAGACTCTGTCTATTTGCCTATCATCACAGGCCTGTATTACTCTTTTGTTCTGTTCAGTTTCTATTAAACATCTTTGCTTCACCACACTTGGCTGTCCTGCCCTTAAAGGGACTTCTGGGGGTTACATTGCACATAGGCTCCTACCTGCTGGTCCCTCACCAGAGGCCAGTCCTTACATATACTGACGACCAGGCGTCGGGGAACATGCCGGTATCACAGGTAACAACTATAGTAAACCTGTCCTCGTATGAACGTTCAAAAGACGAACTATCAGTGCTAAATAAGGGTTTACATTTTGTCCCTATGTGTATATCTGAACCCTGTTTTACCATAGATATGTACAAGTTTATTCATTCTCTTAAATTACAGGCTTATTTTTCTGGTAACTGATACTACAGATTTTCTAAATAAATTGAATGAGGTCATTTTACCATCTGGCGAGTTCTTCCTCTGTTCATTCATACAAGAACAGGAGACCCTCCTCGCACACCCATGGCTCTCCGAGGGATCGGCACCCTCCCAAGATACAAATAGCAACAAAAAACACTGGCACCCAGAGCTGCAAAACGGGACAAGCCCTTTAAAAATCTTTATTGCGGAGGTGCAACGTTTTGGGGCAAAGTGACCCCTTTATCAAGCATACAGATCAGTAGTGATGGGCGAAAAGTTTCGCCAGGCATGGATTCGCGGCGAATTTCCGCGTTTCGCCATTGGCGGATTGTTTCGCGAAACGGATGAAAAATTTCACCGCGGAAAAATTCGCCGCACGTCCAAAAATTGTCGCCGGCGGCAAAAAAGAATAGTTGCGGGCGACGAAACAATAGCGCGAGACAAAATAATAGCCGCTGGCGACGAAACAAGAGCCGCGCGACAAAAAAATAGCCGCGCGCGACGAAACAATAGCCGTGCGACAAAATAATAGCTGCGGGTGACTAAATAATAGCCGCGCGACAAAACAATAGCCGCGGGCGACGAAACTAGAGCCGCGGGCGACGAAACAAGAGCCACGCGCGACGAAATAATAGCCGCGGGCGACGAAACAAGAGCCGCGGGCGACGAAACAAGAGCCGCGCACGACAAAATAATAGCCGCAGGCGACAATTTTTTTTGTCGCACGACATTTTCGCAGTTTCGCGGATCTTTTCAAAGATTCGCGAATTTTTCGGCGAAGCGAAACGGAACAGATTTGCTCATCACTACAGATCAGTGGAAGTGACGACATTTTATGTCCTAATCATTTGCATAATTAGCATAATTAATTAACACATTGAGATAAATATTTCAGCAGCACACAAATAATAATATAAATATGGTGTACAAAAATGTAAAAAGTGCATAGAAAGAGTGCAATAAGTGCATATAAAGGTGAACAGTTTTCTCATCAAAAAAACCACATGAAAACCACGATTGTGCTCATTTCACACACAGGATTAAGTAACTCTGGCCCCAGCCCGATGTAAACAAACCCGTTAGTTACATTAGTAAAAGGGACTAGGGGCTGATTTACTAACATAGTGTAAGGGTACCTGGTGGTCTAGTGGGGCGGCGGGGACGCCCGCCGCCTCCTCCGTTGCGGGGACGCCCGCCGACTCTTCCTAGGGGTGCGCGTGCTCGGCGCGCAGCCCTTTAAACACTGAGCCATATGCGCGTCCGGCGCATGTGCACTTGCGTCTATCATCCGGCGCTGCGTGTGACGTCACTATGGCGCCAAATTTGAATATTTAAAGCGGTTTCTGCAGCATAATGGTTGCCCAACGTAGGTTTTCCTCCTGTGAGTTCCTGGGTGTGTTATTCCTGTTCTGCTGATCTGTTTTGACCTCTGCCTGTCTTTGACCTTCCTGTACTGCCGCCTGAACCGACCTTTGCCTGAATTTTGACTACTCTTCCGGATTCTGTTTGGTACCGCGCTGCCTTATTGTTGTTGACCCCGGCCTGACCTCTGACTACCCTTTTGGACTCTGATTTGGTACTTTACTCTCTGAACGTTGCTGACCCCGGCCTGATCTCCGACTTTGTCTTCTTGTGCCCATTCTCCCTATAGAACGGTTCTGGTTCCCTTGCCTGCTCAGAACTCTTTCCCTGGGCTCCTCACTGTAAGACCTGGTGGCATCCGAGTAGCGAAGGGCTCCTCTCGACGTGAAAGGCGGCGGTTATAGGCAGAAGCGTGAGCCGAGACCAGGCCCTTGGGAACTGTTCTGAGTTTTGGGATACCAACCGTGACACATAGATGCTAAATGGCACCTGTTCTGTTTAGATTGGTCTACTACCAGATATTAACAGGAATTTAATTGTGGCTGTGGTTTTTCCAGACTGTTTAGGAGACACGGCAGCTCTCTAATAGTTTGCATTGTAACCAATTGCTGATTAGTTGCTATTGGCAACTGCACTTGTGCACACCTATGTTTGTAAATCAGTCCTGTAGTGGTTTGATTTGCTGTCATTTGCCATTTAGCTCATATGCCATATTTAGATCACACTGTCCACAGTAGCGACAGGGTAAATAGATGATGCAATGTTCAGTTCCACCAGTAGATGGCAGCTACCCCCAAGGTTGGCCGTGTGTAGAAATCTCTTGAGAAGTTTCTAGATTGAGTGACATCCCAGGCCCAGAGACCTATAAAGAAAGAGCCTATTTGGCTTAACATCTGGTGAAAGTACAGGCCCATAGTAGCAGGTTTACTCAGAAAAGACCGAGGTAGAAATGGCTATTTTTGGTTAGGGCAGCTAGGGGCAACAAGATAGCTCTACTCAGAGGTAAGAGGCAGCTAGGTTAGCTAGCAAGGGCAACTTTGGTTCCATGAGGACTTTAGTGTTTAGGACTATTGGGCCTATAAGCACTCTGCCTGCCTAATGTTTCATCAAATACATCTTATTAAACCCAACAAGGAGAGGACAATTAATCTTAATCTGCCATGTTAAGTCTTTGGGACTTTTTTTTAGCTGAAATAGGAGCTTCATAAATTAAGTGAAAAACAATAATTTAACGAAGTTATGAAGAACGAATGTTGTTAAATATAATCTTAATAACATGTAGAGCAGTGCTGGCCACCACCACCACTAGAACCAGACTTGAACCCACTTCCGGCAGACCTTTATGCATCAACTGCTCAAGAACTTAACTGAACTCTATGAAGATGCTCAAATGAGTAGTGAAACTTCAATGATTACTCAGTAGTCCAGTTGCCCTTGATTTACTAGATATACCATGACCTGAATGAATGAAAACCTTCATAGTCATATGCCCAAGAACTTGAGACATCTTTATTTTATTAGGATTTGACCCCAGTTGTTTGAGAGAACCTGATAATAGTCTAATGTACCATTGGGTATGAACAACAGCTGTGCCCAGATTTCCTTTGTTGTGCTAAGTCAAACAAGGTGCTAATTAGAATGGTACAAATGTATGGTTTTTCCCCAGATGGAAGATTGGACACCTTGCAAAAAAGAGCTACCTCTTAGTAGGCAAACTCAATACATCTTCATAATTAGAATAAGTGGGCAAAGATTATCCGTTGGTTTTTTGGGTAAATTGCCAATTCACCAAAGGATTCCCCAAGCCAGTGTTGGACTGGCCCGCCAGGTTACCAGGAAAACTCCCGGTGGGCCCAGGTGTCAGTGGTCCCTCCTGCTCCTGACCAATTGGCCTACTTCATGGTCATTCCCTATTTCTGAATGGGAACAAAGAGGAGAAATAGATAGAAGAATAGACGCTAGCATGTAAATAAAAGAGACTAGAAGAATATTAAGGTTGAGTGAGGAAAGAAGGAAAAATAGTTTGGAGAGTGGTCTAAGGTTTTCTGGTGGGCCCCTGGGGTCCCAGTCCGATACTGCCCCTAGCAATATTACATGGGGATTGTTTGAACTGCATGAACACTGAGCTTATTGGCATTTTATATCTTTGTTTGTAGTACGGAATGCGAAGTTGAAAAGCAAAGATTTATGGAGATCAAAAAGTTTATACACATGGCAAAGAAAATGACAGGCAAGTAACGATCCATTGTTGTTTCAGTTGACTCAGTAACTGAATGGCCTCCACTGATTGGGGCACCAGTGTGGGAAAGGCTTGTTCCTGTGTCATCATGATAATACCTTATTCAGAATGGGCTTGCTGAGGTGGGAGTAGAAGAACTTGACTGGCCTGCACAGAGCCCCAACCTCAACCAAACCCATCACCTGGGGGTCGAATTGGAGGCCTAATTGCCCAACATCAGTGCTCAGCTTTACTAATGCTCTAGTGGTTGAATGGAAGCAAATTTCTCTAACAATGTTAGTGGAAGCCCTACGAGAACATCATTACTTTATAATGATACCCTTGGTTTGGGAATGAGATGTTGGTCAGGTAGGTGTACGAATATTTTTTTGTCATATTATGCAACTATAAAAATTTCAAAGCAGGTAAAGAGTATATCTGTGGTGGGAAAGGTTAGATACTGTCCATTACTATGTCTATTGGTAAAGGAATGAGAAATGTGCGATCCTATAATATCAGGGATCCCCAACCTTTTTTACTTGTGAGCCACATTCAAATATAAAAAGACTTGGGGAGCAACACAAGCATAAAACATGTTCCTGGGGGTGCCAAATAAGGGCTGTTATTGGCTATTTGATAGCCCCTATATGGACTGTAAGCCTACAGGATGTTCTGTTTGGCAGTACATCTGGTTTTCATTCAACTAAAACTTGCCCCCAAGTCAGGAATTCAAAAATAACTACCTGGTTTAAGGGCACTGAGAGCAACATCCAAGGGGTTGGGGAGCAACATGTTGCCCCCGAGCCACTGGTTGGGGATCACTGCTATAATATGTATCAGAAGATTAACATGCTTAAGAGGGGAAGAGTGGAGTTTAAAAATCTAGGACTGGGGGCACCCATTAAGTAAGATTTAGAGTAGGCTTTATTGATGCATCTGTGGCCATACATGCCCAGATCTGGTTGGGCATGTTGGACAATCTTGATGTTTCTACTTGGCCTATATCAGGGGCTATGCCTCCAGATTTAACTTTTGTACTAAGATCATGGAAAGGCAAGTTATACCATACCATAATGGATTGTACAGGTCTTCTGCCTACATTGCTTAGACCATATCATATCCTACACAACTTTTCCAGTGCTTTTGCTTCACACCTTAATACAATTTTTTATGTTCCCTCTCTTCAGGCATGGTTCCTATTGTGGTCCTCACAAAAAGTAATTCAGATGATTATGAAAAAGTAGAGAAACAATTTAAATCCATGGGTGCAGAGTGCACATTTGGAGTAGAAAATTACACTCCTCAAGACTACGTGAGAACCCCAGGGAAGGACGAGCGTTTCCTTACAATCCTACAGAAGGTCCTGACTCTCGTGAATTTCCTTACAGCAGATGGAAACTTCTATGATCCAAAAGAGGAGCATAAAAAACGTCTAGAAATGCTACTAATGATGGCAAATGAAAGAGATGTGGCAAGAGCAATAGAGAATGAAAGGAAAACGCTAGAAGAAGAACTGAAGAATAGGGAGCCCCCTGTAGGAAAACGGTGTATTGTATTATAAGAACAACTGTGGTTGGTGCACAAGTTGGCTTTTTATTTGCAATTTTAAATTTGACCAGTTAATTGCAGCTGTTGATTGGTTCCTAGATCTGGGCAAACTATCCAAGCCTGATGTCCTTTTTGTTCATCCAATAAAGCCCACATAACAGTAAGGTCTTAAGTCAATGATTGCCCCCAGGCCTGGCAACCTGTGCATTCTGGCAAATTCCAGAGGGGCTGCCATAGAATGCCAAAAAAAAAATATTTAGTGACCTGGTGGGGTCTGTTTGATTCTGACCAATCCAGACCTGCTTCACTCTAATGCCTTTATTAAAAAGGCCTTTTAGGAAGGCTATTGAGGGCATTTATAATGCCCTCAATAGCCCACATTAGGCTGTGATGTGTGTCTACATTATATTACAAAAATATTGGATGCCCCCTAAGAGGCAACCAAGACCCAGACAAGACCCGATTAGGCTATGATTGGAAGTTATCATTCCTGCTTTATAAATGACTAGGCCTGTCCAGATGAATTGACTTGTCTCCATGTTGCCAGATAACAAGCGCATAGATCAAAAAAGAAACTGGAAATTGTGTTAATGTGCCTGACAGTCCAGTAGGAAGTTAATGTATGGACATCTGAAGGTCTTCTAGATGCAGAAAGGATGTTCTTGAGCTTCAGGTTGGCCATCACACTTACAAGGATCAAAGATATGAATGTTCTTCTCCTCATAACTTTTGAACTAGGACACTAGGACTCTGGAGTTCCAACCTCCTCCTCCGTCCCCATCTGTTCCTGCTCCCTCCTCTACGACATTTGAGCTTGGCAGTTGGAATTTTCTGTCAGCTGTAGTGCTGACACTGCACAGAATTCCTGTGGAAGAACGGATACTTTGTAAGTGTAACAGGAATATGGCGTGGGGACACACCAAACTCACTGATACCTCTGTTGGTCTACTTCAGATCTGGCCAAATGAGACTCAACTCCTGGCAACTCCAGTAGGACATATGCTACACAAGACTCTGTATATTTGACCACAAAACAGATTCTTTAAATAAACTTGGGTGCCAGTGGTTCTTTAAACAACTAAATTAATTTCTTCTCCTAGCACTTACCTCTCTTATACTGAAACCTACCTCAATTCCATGCCCTATCAGCGCATCATCCCTCCCCCCAGTAAGTGTTCAGACCAAAAGAGGCCAAGTAAATGCGGCTTCCATTTTTATAACCTGGGGGTTTATGGGAGATGGTCATCCTGCAATTTGGAACTTTCTGGGTAATGGGAACCCAAATAAAGAATTGCATACCGGTATACAGGTGTGGGACCTGTTATCCAGAATGCTCGGGACCTGGGGTTTTCCGGATAAGGGATCTTTTTGTAATTTGTATCTCCATAACGTAAGTCTGCTAAAAAAAATTTAAATATTAAATAAACCCAATAGGGCTGTTCTGCCCCAATAAGGGGTAATTATATCTTAGTTGGGATCAAGTACAGGTACTGTTTTATTATTACAGAGAAAAGGGAATCATTTAACCATTAAATAAACCCAATAGGGCTGTTCTGCCCCAATAAGGGGTAATTATATCTTAGTTGGGATCAAGTACAGGTACTGTTTTATTATTACAGAGAAAAGGGAATCATTTAACCATGAAATAAACCCAATAGGGCTGTTCTGCCCCAATAAGGGGTAATTATATCTTAGTTGGGATCAAGTACAGGTACTGTTTTATTATTACAGAGAAAAGGGAATCATTTAACCATGAAATAAACCCAATAGGGCTGTTCTGCCCCAATAAGGGGTAATTATATCTTAGTTGGGATCAAGTACAGGTACTGTTTTATTATTACAGAGAAAAGGGAATCATTTAACCATTAAATAAACCCAATAGGACTGTTCTGCCCCAATAAGGGGTAATTATATCTTAGTTGGGATCACGTACAGGTACTGTTTTATTATTACAGAGAAAAGGGAATCATTTAACCATTAAATAAACCCAATAGGACTGTTCTGCCCCCAATAAGGGGTAATTATATCTTAGTTGGGATCAAGTACAGGTACTGTTTTATTATTACAGAGAAAAGGGAATCATTTAACCATTAAATAAACCCAATAGGGCTGTTCTGCCCCCAATAAGGGGTAATTATATCTTAGTTGGGATCAAGTACAGGTACTGTTTTATTATTACAGAGAAAAGGGAATCATTTAACCATTAAATAAACCCAATAGGGCTGTTCTGCCCCCAATAAGGGGTAATTATATCTTAGTTGGGATCACGTACAGGTACTGTTTTATTATTACAGAGAAAAGGGAATCATTTAACCATTAAATAAACCCAATAGGACTGTTCTGCCCCCAATAAGGGGTAATTATATCTTAGTTGGGATCAAGTACAGGTACTGTTTTATTATTACAGAGAAAAGGGAATCATTTAACCATTAAATAAACCCAATAGGGCTGTTCTGCCCCCAATAAGGGGTAATTATATCTTAGTTGGGATCAAGTACAGGTACTGTTTTATTATTACAGAGAAAAGGGAATCATTTAACCATTAAATAAACCCAATAGGGCTGTTCTGCCCCAATAAGGGGTAATTATATCTTAGTTGGGATCAAGTACAGGTACTGTTTTATTATTACAGAGAAAAGGGAATCATTTAACCATTAAATAAACCCAATAGGACTGTTCTGCCCCCAATAAGGGGTAATTATATCTTAGTTGGGATCAAGTACAGGTACTGTTTTATTATTACAGAGAAAAGGGAATCATTTAACCATTAAATAAACCCAATAGGGCTGTTCTGCCCCCAATAAGGGGTAATTATATCTTAGTTGGGATCAAGTACAGGTACTGTTTTATTATTACAGAGAAAAGGGAATCATTTAACCATTAAATAAACCCAATAGGGCTGTTCTGCCCCAATAAGGGGTAATTATATCTTAGTTGGGATCAAGTACAGGTACTGTATTATTATTACAGAGAAAAGGGAATCATTTAACCATTAAATAAACCCAATAGGGCTGTTCTGCCCCAATAAGGGGTAATTATATCTTAGTTGGGATCAAGTACAGGTACTGTTTTATTATTACAGAGAAAAGGGAATCATTTAACCATTAAATAAACCCAATAGGGCTGTTCTGCCCCAATAAGGGGTAATTATATCTTAGTTGGGATCAAGTACAGGTACTGTTTTATTATTACAGAGAAAAGGGAATCATTTAACCATTAAATAAACCCAATAGGGCTGTTCTGCCCCAATAAGGGGTAATTATATCTTAGTTGGGATCAAGTACAGGTACTGTTTTATTATTACAGAGAAAAGGGAATCATTTAACCATGAAATAAACCCAATAGGGCTGTTCTGCCCCAATAAGGGGTAATTATATCTTAGTTGGGATCAAGTACAGGTACTGTTTTATTATTACAGAGAAAAGGGAATCATTTAAACATGAAATAAACCCAATAGGATTGGAAAAAGCTGTTATTTATTTTACGAAGCCGAGAAAAGGATCAGATAACAGAAGAAAAGGAAAGTGAAAGTCCCTCAGCTCAGCTCGCTGGTGTCAGATTCACTCCCTGGGATCCGCAGCAGAGAGGGGAGGAATACATATATATTTGCTCTATTTCCTCCTTCAGGGATTGTGCTGTCTGCCGGGTCTGAGACCTTCTATGTACTGACTCACTGGGATACAGAAGGTAGGTGGGACTCACGGGTGGGTGCTATTGGGCTACACAAGCCTGGGGGTCAGTAGGAGACTCTCATGGGGGTGTGAGCAGAGCTCAGTAATGTCCCTCAGCAATGCAGTGTGTTTCTGCCTGCCATGCTGATGGCTCTATACCATATACCCATTATATATATACATAGATACAGATATACCTCTTATATACACACAATATAGAGATTTATAAGGGAGAGAAGATTTATAATATTTTGAGCACCATAAATACATAATAGGATATGGGACTGCTTATCCAGAAACCCGATAACCAGAGAGCTCAGAATAAAAGAGTACCTGTACTTGATCCCAACTAAGCTATAATTACCCCTTATTGGGGCAGAACAGCCCTATTGGGTTTATTTAATGGTTAAATGATTCCCTTTTCTCTGTAATAATAAAACAGTACCTGTACTTGATCCCAACTAAGATATAATTACCCCTTATTGGGGCAGAACAGCCCTATTGGGTTTATTTAATGGTTAAATGATTACCTTTTCTCTGTAATAATAAAACAGTACCTGTACTTGATCCCAACTAAGATGTAATTACCCCTTATTGGGGGCAGAACAGTCCTATTGGGTTTATTTAATGGTTAAATGATTACCTTTTCTCTGTAATAATAAAACAGTACCTGTACTTGATCCCAACTAAGATATAATTACCCCTTATTGGGGCAGAACAGCCCTATTGGGTTTATTTAATGGTTAAATGATTCCCTTCTCTCTGTAATAATAAAACAGTACCTGTACTTGATCCCAACTAAGCTATAATTACCCCTTATTGGGGGCAGAACAGCCCTATTGGGTTTATTTAATGGTTAAATGATTCCCTTTTCTCTGTAATAATAAAACAGTACCTGTACTTGATCCCAACTAAGATATAATTACCCCTTATTGGGGGCAGAACAGCCCTATTGGGTTTATTTAATGGTTAAATCATTCCCTTTTCTCTGTAATAATAAAACAGTACCTGTACTTGATCCCAACTAAGATATAATTACCCCTTATTGGGGGCAGAACAGCCCTATTGGGTTTATTTAATGGTTAAATGATTCCCTTTTCTCTGTAATAATAAAACAGTACCTGTAATTGATCCCAATTAAGATATAATTACCCCTTATTGAGGGCAGAACGTGTATGAAGTACAGACATAACCTGTGCATATTCTCTCACTATACAACACACAATGTGACTGGGCGGAACAAGGGAAATATGCCATAAATCTCAGGGAGGGGACGTAAAGAGAAAAGTGCTAAGGTCATAAGTCCTTTTGAAAACACCCTGATTTTTATCTCGGCTCTGACTGAACTGCAGCTCCCAGAATCCTTTGCTGGCATTTGCCTTTCTGAGTGTTTGTCCAGTGAGTTATTTGGGTTTCACACTTCTGATCCAAAACAAACGCTCACATCTTTGAATTGCCCTGAGCCGTAAAGCTAAAGTAGACCCTTTGGATTGCAAGCTCCTGTGAGTAGAGTGAAATTTTTCGCCAGCCATGGATTCATGGGGAAATTCTGCATTTGAAGTAAAAAAAGTTGCGGTCACATCAAAAAGATGAAATCCAGCTGCAAAACAGTTCTTCTCTTTCTGCATCATTTAAAAATCCTGGCAGGGGAGGAGGGACTAAAACACTGATGTTACAAATTGAATCAACTTCCCCACAGCTTACAGACAGCATGCAGGAACTCCATACCCCACAATACATTGTATTGGCAGGGGAGGAGGGACTAAAACACTGATGTTACAAATTGTAACAACTTCCCCACAGCTTACAGGCAGCATGCAGGAACTCCATACCCCACAATACATTGTACTGGCAGGGGAGGAGGGACTAAAACACTGATGTTACAAATAGTAACAACTTCTCCACAGCTTACAGACAGCATGCAGGAACTACATAACCCACAATGCATTGTACTGGCAGGGGAGGAGGGACTAAAACACTTCTAAAATATCCATTTGCCACTGTCCTTTGTGCGCCGAGTGCTTATACAGGTATGGGACCCATTATCCAGAATGCTCGGGACCTGGGGTTTTCCGGATAAAGGGCTTTCCGTAATTCAGATCTCCTACCTTAAGTCTGCTAAAAAATTATTTAAACAGTAATCAAACCCAACAGGACTGTTTAGGCTCCAATAAGGGGTAATTATATCTTAGTTGGGATCAAGTACAGGTACTGTTTTATTATTATAGAGAAAAGGGAATCATTTAACCATTAAATAAACCCAATAGGGCTGTTCTGCCCCAATAAGGGGTAATTATATCTTAGTTGGGATCAAGTACAGGTACTGTTTTATTATTACAGAGAAAAGGGAATCATTTAACCATTAAATAAACCCAATAGGGCTGTTCTGCCCCAATAAGGGGTAATTATATCTTAGTTGGGATCAAGTACAGGTACTGTTTTATTATTACAGAGAAAAGGGAATCATTTAACCATTAAATAAACCCAATAGGGCTGTTCTGCCCCAATAAGGGGTAATTATATCTTAGTTGGGATCAAGTACAGGTACTGTTTTATTATTACAGAGAAAAGGGAATCATTTAACCATTAAATAAACCCAATAGGGCTGTTCTGCCCCCAATAAGGGGTAATTGTATCTTAGTTGGGATCAAGTACAGGTACTGTTTTATTATTACAGAGAAAAGGGAATCATTTAACCATTAAATAAACCCAATAGGGCTGTTCTGCCCCAATAAGGGGTAATTGTATCTTAGTTGGGATCAAGTACAGGTACTGTTTTATTATTACAGAGAAAAGGGAATCATTTAACCATGAAATAAACCCAATAGGGCTGTTCTGTAAGTAAAACCTGGGTTGATCATTTACAGAGAAGAGATCAATTAATCAGATTAGTTAGATACCTTCCCCTCCCTGCACTGGTTTCCTCCCATTCATAACACAGATAAGTTATATGGCTCCCAGTGCGCTGTGTTGTGTGATAGGGAACGTAGGTTACAGTCACTACTGGGGCAGCAATTGATTTGGATGAAGAAGATAAAAGGTAACAAGTAGTGATGAGCGAATCTGTCCCGTTTCGCTTCGCCGAAAAATTCGCAAATCTTTCAAAAGATTTGTGAAATGGCGGAAAATTCGCGAAACGATGAAAATGTCGCACGTCAAAAAAAATTTTATCAGCCGCGGCTATTCTTTTGTCGCCCGTGGCTATTCTTTTGTCACCCGCGGCTATTCGTTTTGTCGCCCGCGGCTGTTCTTTTATCGTGCGGCTATTATTTTGTCGCCCGCGTCTATTCTTTCATCTCGCGGCTATTCTTTTGTCGCCCGCGTCTATTCTTTCATCTCGCGGCTATTCTTTTGTCGCCCGCGTCTATTCTTTCATCTCGCGGCTATTCTTTTGTCGCCCGTGGCTATTCTTTCGTTGCCCGTGGCTATTCTTTTGTCGCACAGCTATTCTTTCGTCGCTCGGTTATTATTTCGTGGCGCGCCTATTATTTTGTCGCCCGCGACTATTCTTTTGACGCGGGCGACAAATTTTGGATGTGCGGCGAATTTTTCTGCTGCAAATTTTTTCATCCATTTCGCGAAACAATCCGCCAATGGAAGTTCGCCGCGAATCCATGCCTGGCCCATCACTAGTAACAAGGTTTAAATCAAACTCAGGGCCCCAATGATACAAGGCAGCGGTACTGAACAATGATCCACCCTCTCGTCTTTCTTTAAAACCCAATAGGAATAATATCATTCCTTTATATTTACTGTCTCTTCCTCATAAACAGCTGAAACATTTCAGAAGGAAGATATCTGTCATTGGGTCCGATTCAACTCAGTGAGAAAAAGTTCGAGAAGAAAAAAACGTTTCTCCTAAGTCAGTTCCAGTTTTTCTCCATAGACCTCCATAGAGATTTCACGTGATAACCATTGAGATAGGATTTCTGAATTCATTTGTATCTCAAATCCTTACCTCCTTCATCAGTTTTCACTTGATAAATGTTTTTCTCAAAGAACTGAATCTGACCCATAGAGAGATAACGGTGGAATGTTGACTTTCCTGTTATTAAACAAGAAGGACACATATTGCTCTGAAGGTATTTGGTATTGAATGATGTTGCCTGACTACATTTCTAACATGCTTTATTCTGTAAACAAACGGAAGTGCGTGGATATTGTTTTTTAGATGTTTTTTGCTAGAAAATGTGGTTGGTTCCTTCAGGGCAGATCTTTCCAACAAGGAAATACAGATGAGTTTTCTTAGGGCAGGCAGCAATATCATCATAGGATCCTCTTGCTTTAGGTGGGCTGCTGGCCCTGGGATCCCTTCTCCGGAAACCCATTATCCAGAAAGTTCTGAATTACAGAAAGCCTGTCTCCCATAGACTCCATTATAAGCAAATAATTCTAATTCCCTTATTGGGGGCAGAACAGCCCTATTGGGTTTATTTCATGGTTAAATGATTCCCTTTTCTCTGTAATAATAAAACAGTACCTGTACTTGATCCCAACTAAGATATAATTACCCCTTATTGGGGGCAGAACAGCCCTATTGGGTTTATTTCATGGTTAAATGATTCCCTTTTCTCTGTAATAATAAAACAGTACCTGTACTTGATCCCAACTAAGATATAATTACCCCTTATTGGGGCAGAACAGCCCTATTGGGTTTATTTCATGGTTAAATGATTCCCTTTTCTCTGTAATAATAAAACAGTACCTGTACTTGATCCCAACTAAGATATAATTACCCCTTATTGGGGGCAGAACAGCCCTATTGGGTTTATTTAATGGTTAAATGATTCCATTTTCTCTGTAATAATAAAACAGTACCTGTACTTGATCCCAACTAAAATATAATTACCCCTTATTGGGGGCAGAACAGCCCTATTGGGTTTATTTAATGGTTAAATGGTTCCCTTTTCTCTGTAATAATAAAACAGTACCTGTACTTGATCCCAACTAAGATATAATTACCCCTTATTGGGGCAGAACAGCCCTATTGGGTTTATTTCATGGTTAAATGATTCCCTTTTCTCTGTAATAATAAAACAGTACCTGTACTTGATCCCAACTAAGATATAATTACCCCTTATTGGGGGCAGAACAGCCCTATTGGGTTTATTTAATGGTTAAATGATTCCCTTTTCTCTGTAATAATAAAACAGTACCTGTACTTGATCCCAACTAAGATATAATTACCCCTTATTGGGGCAGAACAGCCCTATTGGGTTTATTTCATGGTTAAATGATTCCCTTTTCTCTGTAATAATAAAACAGTACCTGTACTTGATCCCAACTAAGATATAATTACACCTTATTGGGGGCAGAACAGCCCTATTGGGTTTATTTAATGGTTAAATGATTCCCTTTTCTCTGTAATAATAAAACAGTACCTGTACTTGATCCCAACTAAGATATAATTACCCCTTATTGGGGCAGAACAGCCCTATTGGGTTTATTTAATGGTTAAATGATTCCCTTTTCTCTGTAATAATAAAACAGTACCTGTACTTGATCCCAACTAAGATATAATTACACCTTATTGGGGGCAGAACAGCCCTATTGGGTTTATTTAATGGTTAAATGATTCCCTTTTCTCTGTAATAATAAAACAGTACCTGTACTTGATCCCAACTAAGATATAATTACCCCTTATTGGGGGCAGAACAGCCCTATTGGGTTTATTTAATATTTAAATGATTTTTAGCAGACTTAAGTTATGGAGATCCAAATTACAGAAAGACCCCTTATCCGGAAAACCCCAGGCCCCGAGCATTCTGGATAACAGGTCCCATACCTGTATAATGTTCTCAAACACATGTTTTTAGTGATGAGTACATTTTTGTTGCCAGTCATGGATTCACTGTAAAATTCTGCATTTCGCCATTGCCAATTTTATTCGGAATTCGGGCACAAAAATTCACGGTTGCAGTTGCATCAAAAAAAGTCATGGTTGTGTCAAAAAAAGATGCGGTCTCGTCAAAAAAGTTACGGTCCCATAAAAAAAATCACAGATACATCAAAAAAGTCGCGGTCACTGCAAATTTTTCTCCAAAGCGAAATGGGACAAATTCGCTCATCACTGTTAAGGATCCCTCCACATGGTGAAACCATGAATGTGCCCATAACCTCTACGGAGGGGTATCAAAAAACTATGGCAGCAGCCTGTAGGTATTGGCCTATACTAAGCCCAGTATTTTTTAACTCATCATTTGTTTGTTTTGCTTTCTCAGGTGCAGTGGAAAGTTCCGGAAAATGGCTAAAACTAGCCACACCATTGGTATCTTCTCAAGAGATGGCAGAGACAATTATAACTGGCTGATTAGTCTGTTACACCTTATAATGTTCCAGGGTGTAGTGAAAAATGTCCTCCCCAAGTACATCAGCAACAATTTCATGGAGTTCGAGGAGAACGTGTCCGAGTGCTCCTTCGCCATCCTGTACCACACCCTGAAGAGAGGGAGGCTGAACATTACCGACGTGACTGATTCCTTATACGATGAAGAGTTGAAGTATTTATGTGACATACATGGTGAGAAGAATCCACTACATGAACCCTATTCTACTGCTCAATGTACTATCAATGTGCTGCCCCCCTTCCCATTGAGAAAAAGGACTAATGACGTATTTGTGGTATTGGGGTCCAGAGTTGTCTCTGATCAATGCAATTTCATTAGTTTAAATGGAAATGTTGGGAGGTATGGGATCTGTAGAACATCACAGACATCTCTCATGTAGATCAACAGCAATGCGAAGGCACAAAAGATACTTTTAGGCTGGTGGAACGTGGAACGGGTTACTCACTAGATAGTATTTCTTTTGGGGCTAGAAGCTTCCTTGTATGTATGTATGTATAACTTTATTTATAAAGCGCCACAAGGGTACGCAGCGCTGTACAATCTTACAATATACACAATTACACACAGGGAGGACAAGTGTTATAATAAATACAATAAATATATATACACTGTAAATGCACAGGCAATAAATGCCATGTGGTATGAGACACAGTAGGAAGGAGGTCCCTGCCCCGTAGAGCTTACAGTCTAAGTGGTTGGGTAACATACAGGCACAAACTGGAAGGTAAGAGTGCACCAGGTATGGGCATTTGCCCTTAAGCGCAGGACTGGGCAAAATAATGTTTTAGTGCCCCAGAAGGTACTGTCTGAGTTTTATCTTAAAGAGAGTGGGTGAGTGTTCCCTACGGAGGGATTCAGGGATAGGGTTCCAGAGGGAAGGGGCAGCGAGATAGAAAGGGTTAAGCCGAGAGAGCGCAGTGGGTGTGGATGGTGTAAAGAGACGGAGGCTCTGAGAGGAGCGGAAGAGACGACCAGGAACTTGCAGGGAGACCAGTGAGGGAATGTAGTGAGGAGCAGGGGGACCAGTGAGGGAATGTAGTGAGGAGCAGGGAGACCAGGGAGGGGATGTAGTGAGGGGCAGGGAGACCAGTGAGGGAATGTAGTGAGGAGCAGGGGGACCAGTGAGGGAATGTAGTGAGGAGCAGGAAGACCAGTGAGGGAATGTAGTGAGGAGCAGGGAGACCAGTGAGGGAATGTAGTGAGGAGCAGGAAGACCAGTGAGGGAATGTAGTAAGGAGCAGGGAGACCAGTGAGGGAATGTAGTGAGGAGCAGGGAGACCAGTGAGGGAATTTAGTGAGGAGCAGAGGAGGGAAGGGCACTGAATGTTAGCAGGAGGATTCTGTAAGCTCCTTTGCCTAACAGTCAGCCATGCTAGAGAGCTTAAGTGAGGCTGAACAGGTTCCCTCTTACGAGAGAGCAGGAGGATCCTGGCAGTAGAGTTTTAGATTGATTGCAGGGGAGAGAGGTGGGAGTCTGGGAGGCCAAATAATGGATTGTCTGCACTGGCAGAGAACTGGTGACCCTTAGGTGAAACTTTGGGGCAAGCTGGCAATCGGCTCAATGAGTTTGACTTTTGTTACTTGCCCTGGCAGGGGTTCCTTTTAAAGAATTAGATTGAGAATGATTCAAACCAACAGTCCCCAATGACAAGACCCGACCTTCAACCCCTCAGTTGAACGCACTGATGCGAACTGGCTACGAAAATTGAACCTGGAGGTGGGGTGGGGGACCAGGCTGCAGGCCCTGTCACTTATAGTTCCGTAATTGAGCTAAATCTTTTATAGACTCTACATGCAGATGGAGCAAACTGTATCACAATGCAACACAGCACAAAAACGGAAAGGAAAAAGGGGCGATAATGATGTATTTAAATGGACCTACATGATGGTGTGTGGCATGATGAGCTATCTGAGCGAAATGGGAAAGTAGAGTTTGCTCCATCTATTAATATTTTACCAATAAAAAAAGTTTACTGCACTCCTTTGTGCTCTTAGAAACACAATTAGAAACAATATTTGTTCAGGGTTATTTAATAAAAGACACTAAGGGGGTAATTTATCAACATTCGATTTCAATTTTTTTTTCTATTGTACTCATTTTATTGTGTGAAAACTCCCAAATTTTAATTCTGATTTCCAAAACTCGAATGTTTGATATTTATTAAGGGCAAAAAATCTGAAAAAAACCTTGAATGTAAAACGTTGGTATGATTTCCTTTTTTTCTCTGTTTATAAAACAGTACCTGTACTTGATCCCAACTAAGATATAATTACCCCTTATTGGGGGCAGAACAGCCCTATTGGGTTTATTTCATGGTTAAATGATTCCCTTTTCTCTGTAATAATAAAACAGTACCTGTACTTGATCCCAACTAAGATATAATTACCCCTTATTGGGGCAGAACAGCCCTATTGGGTTTATTTAATGGTTAAATGATTCCCTTTTCTCTGTAATAATAAAACTGTACCTGTACTTGATCCCAACTAAGATATAATTACCCCTTATTGGGGGCAGAACAGCCCTATTGGGTTTATTTAATGGTTAAATGATTCCCTTTTCTCTGTAATAATAAAACAGTACCTGTACTTGATCCCAACTAAGATATAATTACCCCTTATTGGGGGCAGAACAGCCCTATTGGGTTTATTTAATGGTTAAATGATTCCCTTTTCTCTGTAATAATAAAACATTACCTGTACTTGATCCCAACTAAGATATAATTACCCCTTATTGGGGCAGAACAGCCCTATTGGGTTTATTTAATGGTTAAATGATTCCCCTTTCTCTGTAATAATAAAACAGTACCTGTACTTGATCCCAACTAAGATATAATTACCCCTTATTGGGGGCAGAACAGCCCTATTGGGTTTATTTCATGGTTAAATGATTCCCTTTTCTCTGTAATAATAAAACAGTACCTGTACTTGATCCCAACTAAGATATAATTACCCCTTATTGGGGCAGAACAGCCCTATTGGGTTTATTTAATGGTTAAATGATTCCCCTTTCTCTGTAATAATAAAACAGTACCTGTACTTGATCCCAACTAAGATATAATTACCCCTTATTGGGGGCAGAACAGCCCTATTGGGTTTATTTCATGGTTAAATGATTCCCTTTTCTCTGTAATAATAAAACAGTACCTGTACTTGATCCCAACTAAGATATAATTACCCCTTATTGGGGGCAGAACAGTCCTATTGGGTTTATTTCATGGTTAAATGATTCCCTTTTCTCTGTAATAATAAAACAGTACCTGTACTTGATCCCAACTAAGATATAATTACCCCTTATTGGGGGCAGAACAGCCCTATTGGGTTTATTTAATGGTTAAATGATTCCCTTTTCTCTGTAATAATAAAACAGTACCTGTACTTGATCCCAACTAAGATATAATTACCCCTTATTGGGGGCAGAACAAGCCTATTGGGTTTATTCAATGTTTAAATTATTTTTAGCAGACTTTAGTTATGGAGATCCAAATTACAGAAAGACCCCTTATCCAGAAAACCCCTTGTCCAAAGCATTCTGCATAACAGGTCCTATACCTGTATCTAAAAGCTTGTGAGTTCATGTAGAAGTCCATGGGAGTAAGATTTGTGCAGTTTTTCAATTTGAGTTTTTCAAAAATATTTTGTGAGTTTGTAGACCCATTAAAAATGATGATTAGAATAGGAATGTGATACACAGCCTTAAACCGATGCTTATATACAAATGGAGCAATCTTTGGTTTAACATGGCTCATATAAAGCACCACAGTATGGCAGAATATTTCAAATCTCTATTTCAAGCCCTTGTTATGTTTTTCACAGTCGCTCAGTAATTCCCGTATTGTTCTTCACTGTAGGAAAGGAAAATGTCATTGTGGTGGCCGATGACCTGACAGACAGCAGCGACGCTAACATGAGAGAGATAATAAAGGCTCAGCCGAGCATTGCACATCATGCTTGTAAACTCTTCCTTATCAGTGAGCAAGAGAAAAAATCCTGCATTATAGAAGGTTCTGAGCCAAAGTGGAGCGAGACTCCCACATCGGACTCACTTCAAGAGGAGCACAGGTCCATCACAGCCAAGCGCAACCAGATGAAGGAGATCTTGGCTGGGGGCTCCCCTACACAGAAAGGAGGTACGTATTGTTATTTTTCCAGGGGGTACTAAAAGTAAATCCAGCCGTGTCCATGTTATAGACCCCAAATGCCGTAAACAGTTGTCCCCAGCAGCACAGTTAAATAAAGACAAAAATAACATATAAAGGTATGAGGTTTCTAGCTACTTGTGATAATTCTTTAATTTAGCAGCTTTTGGTACAAATGCATCCTAGCGATGAGTGAATCTGTCCAATTTCGCCAAAAAATTGTGAAAAATTTCCAAAACAGCGAAAATGTCGTGCGTCAAAAAAAATTGTCGCCCGTGACTATTCTTTTGTCGCCCGTGACTATTCTTTTGTGGCCCGTGGTTCTTCTTTTGTCGCCTGTGGTTCTTCTTTTGTCGCCCGTGACTATTCTTTTGTCGCCCGTGACTATTCTTTTGTGGCCCGTGGTTCTTCTTTTGTCGCCTGTGGTTCTTCTTTTGTCGCCCGTGACTATTCTTTTGTCGCCCGTGGCTATTCTTTTGTCGCCCGTGGCTATTCTTTTGTCACCCACGGCTATTCTTTTGTCACCCACGGCTATTCTTTTGTCGCGTGGCTATTCTTTTGTCGCATGGCTATTCTTTTGTAGCCCGCAGCTATTCTTTTGTCGCGTGGCTATTCTTTTGTCACGTGACTATTGTTTTGTAGCCCGTGGCTATTGTTTTGTAGCCCGTGGCTATTCTTTTGTAGCCCGCGGCTATTCTTTTGACGTGGGTGACAATTTTTGGACACACGGCAAATTTTTCCAGCCGTTTCGCTAAACAATCCGCCAATGGCGAAATGCGGAGATTTGCCGCAAATCCATGCCTGGCAAAACATTTCGCCCATCACTAGTGCATCCCCCTTAATTGGTAATTCAAGTAAGAAAATAATGCTATAGCCCTGTATCTCTATTAATTCTCTTGGATTTTTTATCTTTTTTTCAGGACCAACTGGTGTCGTTCGAAATGATAGCAATTTACCACCTAATAATCCAATACCAGGTAACAATACCAGGCTGGCTCCTTCTGAAAGCTCAGACTCAGGCACACTTTACTGCTGTGCTGCAAGTTGGAGTGATATCCCTCCCCCTCACCCCCAGCAGCCGATCAGCAGAACAATGGGAAGGGAGCAAGATAGCAGCTCCCAGTAGGTATCAGAATAGCACTCAATAGTAAGAAATCCAAGTCCGGCTTGGGACTCCTCCAGTTACATGGGAGTAGGAGAAACAATAGGTTAGCTGAAAGCAGTTCTAATGTGTAGCGCTGTCTCCTTCTGAAAGCTCAGACTCAGGCACACTTTACTGCTGCGCTGAAAGTTGGAGTGATATCCCCCCCTCACCCCCAGCAGCTGATCAGCAGAACAATGGGAAGGGAACAAGATAGCAGCTCCCAGTAGGTATCACAATAGCACTCAATAGTAAGAAATCCAAGTCCGGCTTGGGACTCCTCCAGTTACATGGCAGTAGGAGAAACAATAGGTTAGCTGAAAGCAGTTCTAATGTGTAGCGCTGGCTCCTTCTGAAAGCTCAGACTCAGGCACACTTTACTGCTGCGCTGCAAGTTGGAGTGATATCCCCCCCTCACCCCCAGCAGCCGATCAGCAGAACAATGGGAAGGGAACAAGATAGCAGCTCCCAGTAGGTATCAGAATAGCACTCAATAGTAAGAAATCCAAGTCCGGCTTGGGACTCCTCCAGTTAAATGGAAGTAGGAGAAGCAGGAGTGAATTATTTGAAATTAGAATTATATTATAGAAATTATACTATAAACATCATGACACTATCCCTTTAAATGGCCATGTTTTGTTACTATGGATCACCTTAAAATGTCATAATTATACTAAACACTAGGTGGTGCTGCATGTTTATGTTGTTTTATTTTTATATAACTAGGATCTAACTCCCCCGTACCTTCTTCACATAATTCTTCAATTTACTTCAGACGAGATGGCCAAGACTCAATTACAGGTTCAAGAAGATACCCTGGTAAGAAATCTCCTTTCCAGTCAGCAGCGTTTCTAGACCTAATGCCTCCTCCGGTGCTGCCCCCTGTGCCTACTTTTACTGCACCGGATGGGGCTTGGGTGGGTGCCGCATTGCTAGAGCAGAGAGCGCATTGAGCGATCTGAATGCACAGTTGCACTGTTGAACGCATGTGTGCACACATTAAACATAATGAGGAGGGTGGGGGGTGATGAGTGGCACAGGCCTAGGGGAGCCCATTATTTAAATCCAAGCCTGTCTACTGTTGCCATCTTACCCTACTGTCACCATCTGGCCCTATTGTCTCCTTCTTACTCCCCCTTACTTTATTGTCTTCTTCTTGCCCTACTGTCTCCTTCTTGCCCTACTGTCTCCATTTTACTGTGTTGTCTCCATCTTACTGTGTTGTCTCCATCTTACTCTATTGTCTCCATCTTTCCCTACTGTCTCCATCTTGCCCTACTGTCTCCATCTTATTCTATTGTCTCCTTCTTTCCCTTCTGTCTCCATCTTGCCCTACTGTCTCCAACTTACTGTGTTGTCTCCATCTTGCCCTACTGTCTCCATCTTACTGTGCTGTCTCCATCTTGCCCTACTGTCTCCATCTTACTCTATTGTCTCCATTTTGCCATACTGGCTCCATCTAACTGTGTTGTCTCCATCTTGCCCTACAGTCTCCATTTTGAACTACTGTCTCCTTCTTGCCCTACAGTCTCCATCTTGAACTACTGTCTCCTTCTTGCCCTACTTTGTCCATCTTCCTCTATTGTCACCTTCTTACCCTACTGTCTCCATCTTACTGTGTTGTCTCCATCTTGCCCTACTGTCTCTGTGTCTGCCTTGCTCTACTGTTGCCATTGTGCCCTACTGTGTCCATGTTGTCTTATTGTCTCCATCTTGCCCTACTGTCTCTGTGTCTGCCTTGCTCTACTGTTGCCATTGTGCCCTACTGTGTCCATGTTGTCTTATTGTCTCCATCTTGCCCTACTGTCTCTGTGTCTGCCTTGCTCTACTGTTGCCATTGTGCCCTACTGTGTCCATGTTGTCTTATTGTCTCCATTTTGCCTTACTGTCTCCATCTTACTCTGTTGACTCCATCTTGCACTACAGTCTCCATCTTGAACTACTGTCTCCTTCTTGCCCTACTTTGTCCATCTTCCTCTATTGTCTCCTTCTTAGCCTACTGTCTCCATCTTACTCTATTGTCTCCTTCTTGCCCTCCTGTCTCCATCTTACTGTGTTGTCTCCACCTTGCCCTACTGTCTCCATCTTACTGTGTTGTCTCCATCTTGCCCTACTGTCTCTGTGTCTGCCTTGCTCTACTGTTGTCATTGTGCCCTACTGTGTCCATGTTGTCCTATTGTCTCCATTTTGCCTTACTGTCTCCATCTTACCCTGTTGACTCCATCTTGCTCTGTTATCTCCATTTTGCCTTGCTATTTCTATCCCCCAAACACCAGTCACCCTACCTACAGCTGCTACTCTGTTGAACACCACCGTGTCATGGCAGTTGCCCCTGTTTGATCCCCATAAATACAGCTCTGGTGGGGATTAATTTACTATAATAGATTCAGCATTAATAGATATTTACAGAATGTATCCTGAAACAGAAAAGTCATGTCAATGCCCTGCCAAAATGGACACATAGGGGAGTTTATCAAGTACAGGGCAGGCACTTGATGTGATTAGCAGCTCTGTATTCACGAGGGACGGGGGAGGCATGTAGGTTTTTGCAACCATTAGTGCTTTTTTATGTCCAGGGTTTCTGTAAATGACCCCCATATTTATTGCATTTATCAATGCTGCTTCAGGTAACATAAGATAAAAACCTTAAGCAAAAAATTTTTAATTATTCTTAATTACACAAGCTTGTAGTGATCTGCTGTCTTTTATTTTTTTTTTTATCAGATCCCAAACAATACACAGATGAGGTAAGGAGGCTGATATTTTGTAAATATGGCTTTTTATACACATTGCTTTGCCTTGGCTAAGTCTGTCCATGTGTACTCACCACGAGGTGCCCATACTAGGTTGCTAGGGTCAGCGATACTGAGACCCAGATAACATTTTAACCCTTTTAACCTCCGACTGGGAGGTGCAGGGCTTACTGGGGCTTCTGCCTCAGGGGGCCCTGCACCCCCAATGGTCCCCACTGTCTTCACACCCCCCCACAGGGGCCCCCACCACCCGTGGTGACAAAGAGCCCTGTGTATGGGAACATATAATACACCCAATACAGGAGCAGCCTGTAAATTATATCCTTATAATACAGAGTCATTTATATACTGTTATTTATATTCTTAGAAATGGTGCATAGTAATATCCGTTATAATCAGCACTTGGCAATGTAATTTGTGTCACATGACTAATCAGACCTATGTATAATAAAAAATTATGTACTTGCTGTTATAAAATATGAGGGTATTAGAAGTGCCTTTATATTGGCACAGAACCCCTCAGTGACTGCTAATATCCTTATCATTTACAGTAGGGGGTACATTATCCCTTATAATACATGATTGATACTCAGAGTTCCCTGTATAACTCAGCCTGCAGCCTTGTGCCTTTATATGGGCACAGAACCCCTCAGTGACTGCTAATATCCTTATCATTTACAGTAGGGGGTACATTATCCCTTATAATACATGAGTGATACTCAGAGTTCCCTGTATAACTCAGCCTGCAGCCTTGTGCCTTTATATGGGCACAGAACCCCTCAGTGACTGCTAATATCCTTATCATTTACAGTAGGGGGTACATTATCCCTTATAATACATGAGTGATACTCAGAGTTCCCTGTATAACTCAGCCTGCAGCCTTGTGCCTTTATATGGGCACAGAACCCCTCAGTGACTGCTAATATCCTTATCATTTACAGTAGGGGGTACATTATCCCTTATAATACATGAGTGATACTCAGAGTTCCCTGTATAACTCAGCCTGCAGCCTTGTGCCTTTATATGGGCACAGAACCCCTCAGTGACTGCTAATATCCTTATCATTTACAGTAGGGGGTACATTATGCTGTATACAGAGTTCCCCAACCTGTTGGTTACTCCGCAGTGACTTTGCTTTTACCCAAAATTCATATAAATTCATATATTCATTCATATAAATTCATATTTTTCTTATTAGGAAGCCTTTATAGGCTCAAGCAAATCAGCAGAAGCACCAAAGAAAAAAATGGACCCTAAACAGAAAGATAAGGTAAGATAATAAAAAAATGTTTCCATACACGTTCAACTCCACACACTAAGCAATAAAGCCCAACATATAATCATTCTCTGGGAGCCACAATTCAACATATAGTGCATTATAACCCCCATCCAGTTTACAGTACAGAAGGAGACAGCAGCATAACATATGTTTAGTATAGAATAGAGTTTAACATTTCACTCCCTATGGGGGCTATGTCAGTGGTTCTCAACCTGTGGGTCGGGACCCCTTTGGGGTCGCCAAAGACCATCGGAAAACACATATTTCCGATGGTCTTAGGAATAATTTTATGGTTGGGGGTCACCACAACATGAGGAACTGTATTAAAGGGTCAACGGCATTAGGAAGGTTGAGATCCACTGGGCTATGTAATAAAAGGCCCAGGAGCAGTAACCCACAGCAACCAATCAGCCGATAGAATTTACTAGTAACCTGTTCAAAAGCAAACATCTTATTGGTTGCCATGGGTTACTGCTCCCGGGCAAATTTTACTTCAATTACATATAAGAGTTTGAGGCCCTAGATTCAAATTATTTGTACAGCTCCGAGGCATCAGTAGACGTGATCATGGATGAGAGGAATAGGGCAGCAGAAGTCATAACGTGGCCACTAATATTTTTTTTTTATTTCCATTCCAGCTAATTTTTATAGGCATAGGGGTGCTCATTTTCTTACTGATCATTGCATTCATCGCAGTTCTTGCCACCAACGTCTAAACCAGTTCAGAAGACACATAGTATTGGACTCTTGGATCTTCTAGGAGCTGAGTCACAAGACTTGAATAGATTTACTGCTACAAGAACCAACTCAATATTTTCTGTTTGACGTATCAGGAGACTGCACTTGACTCTTGACTTGACTTGAGTGGGTTCCTGCCCGATGCCCAAATTAAATATATGCCTTGCTGGGGTTACTCTGTAATCAAACATGGGCCCCCAGCCTTTTGTAGGCAACGTTATTAAAACTTGAGATCACAGGGGGTATTTTTTTCCCCACGATTCAAGAAAAAGAAGCCATTTTCTCAAAATTTCTCAAAAAGATCTCAAAATAGTTTTTTTTTTGAGATCACAGGGGTATTTTTTTCCCACATAATTCAAGAAAATTACGGCAAAAAAAAAAGAACCAATTTTCTTAAAATTTCTCAAAAAGATCTTAAAATTTTTGAATTGGTGTTTTCAAAAATGGAATTTTTAAGATTCATCAATCAAAAAAAAATCTCAAAAATGCAAATGAAAACCAGGGGAGCTTCCATACAAGTCAATGGGGGATGAAGTTATCTCCAAGTTTTTAAACAAACTTTTGTAAAAATTTGTTTTTTGTCGTGATCGAGGTTTTCTCAACTTATTTTTCAAACTTTTTTTTTTTGTAAATGCGTTAGTGATCAAGGGGAAAAATGCTTTTTATTTTTGATTGAGTTTATTTTTCTTTTTTTAACTGTATAAAAAAAAATGTTAAATATGTTAGATATTTAAAAGTAAAAAATGTTTTGGCAAGACAAAAAAAAAGACCTGTGTTGATGAATCAGTGCTCTGGTTGGCTGTTGCCAAGGTCATGTGGTATTGCAGCCTTTGAGCAGCTGTATATGTATATTTCAGCACAATAATGTCCTCCTTCATCCCACGGGCGCTGTAAAAGTGAGAACTTTCTGTGACGATGTTGAAAGAAACATGAAATAGGGTGAAAAAAAGAACAAATGTTCTTGTTGGGCCACTTTGTAAACAAACTTTAACACCGTGGGCTTCTTTATTCTTTATTATTTTGGTTTTGATGAAGACATCCATCAAACATGCCCAAAGATATAGCAGATGTTCTCAACCTGTCCTTGTTTAGATGTGCCAGCTTTTATGCATAGATAAACTCCCAGAAGAGCTGCAATACTGGTGAAGGAGAGCCCGATTCTACCATCTGCTCCAACCATGGTCCTTGGATCCCCAGGGCTCCTCCAGGGCTATCTCCCTTGTTACAGGTTTTCCCTCAATCTGGCTACAGTCACCTAAGATGGCCTACGATGTTGAAAGAAACATGAAATAGGGTAAAAAATAGAAAAAATGTTCTTGTTGGGCCACTTTGTAAACAAACTTTAACACCGTGGACTTCTTTATTCTTTATTATTTTGGTATCGATGAAGGCATCCATCAAACATGCCCAAAGATATAGCAGATGTTCTCAACCTGTCCTTGTTTAGATGTGCCAGCTTTTATACATAGATAAACTCCCACAAGAGCTGCAATACTGGTGAAGGAGAACCCAATTTTACCATCTGCCCCAACCGTGGTCCTTGGATCTCCAGGGCTCCTCCAGGACTACCTCCCTTGTTGCAGGTTTTCCCTCACTCTGGCTCCAGGCACCTAAGATGGCGTACCGGTCATGACTGACTTAAGCTGGCCATACACATACCGATATTATCGTACGATACTCGGTGAGTGTATTGATGAGGCGACCAATATTGCAAGAGCCTTGAATATTGGTCATCTCATCGATCGGGTGGGACAGAAAATTTTAATTAAGTGCCATTGAAGAGGCCCAAGCAAAGACAAGTGTTTAGGGCTTAATCATCAGATAAGGGTAGAATTCCTATTGTTTTTACCTCCATATCTGACAATTCAGCTCTGAACATTAGTGGAGGGTACCAGCAATATTTGTTGTGACCAATGGTCACAGGAAAGATCATAATTGTAACGTGGATGGCCACCGTTACTCTCCCTTCCTGCTCCTTCACAAAAACAGCAAGCTCCTCCCCCAGGCCTCAGGAAGTACCAAAACTTAACTAAACTTTTAAGTAGTTACACATTTAACAACAGCATTGTATGCATTACGGATACATTCTCACTCCATATTGTACCCTAACAACGTGCCTTGGAAAGTCGGGGACAATTTACAGTATTCCTTTATGTATCCATCTCTGATGTCTCTGGACTACAGCTCCTTGCCCCTAATGGAGCACTGCTGTCACAGAAGGTTTATGTCAACCCTTAATGTAGCATAAGAATAAACCAATAATATGTATAGCATGACAATGCCGTGTAAATGTAACATATATATATCATTTAAATAAACATGCCTTTGCTATAATCTGGTGTTTACTAATGTTTACAATACATATTAAATAAACATGCCTTTGCTATAATCTGGTGTTTACTAATGTTTACAATACATATTAAATAAACATGCCTTTGCTATAATCTGGTGTTTACTAATGTTTACAATACATATTAAATAAACATGCCTTTGCTATAATCTGGTGTTTACTAATGTTTACAATACAAAGACCTGGAGAGCACACCGAGTCTTAATACAATATATAACAGTGTTTTTATTTGGGGAGACACCATTGAACTACGTTTCGGCCTAACAGCCTTCTTCAGGTGCTTACCAGATAAGCCAAAACATGTAGTGCAATGTCTCTACAAATAAAAACCCTGTATGAAGCATTAAGATATAAGGTCTGTAACCTGTTGAGGAGCACTCATTATTATGTAAGACGCTATATAAAGACTTATTTGTTGTTTAATGTTTACAATAGCCATGGGGAGCATCTAATCACCCCCTTAAGCACACAATGGAGAGTGGACTGGGTGGATAGTAAGGGGCTGATTTTAAACAAAAAAACTCATTTACTCAAATTACATAATTATCTCTATATATAAGATAACAGAAAGATGCTGAGAATCCGTATTCTCATAGGTCAATGCTTTGGCATTATAATTAAGTTTTTTTGTCAGTAGAATTGAAAAATTGGTAAATTTTCTTGCATCTATAATTATGTTTTTTGGCAACTTTTATAGCAAAAGTAGGGGGCGCAGTGGGACAGCATTATGGTTGGGTTTACAATCCATTTAACCAATGAGAATGCTGATTCCCAGCACTATGCCAGGCATCTTGCTGTTATCTTACAAATAGAAGGATGGTTATGTTGCTGCTATCTAACATAGGGAGATTAATGAGAAATATTTGCTTGCCAAGGGGTACCTATCATGTAAAAATTGTTTCCTCCAGTGGAACACTCACTTTGGGGGAAATGTAAAGAAGGAGGAGTCATGACTTGGCTGAGCCAGACTTGGATTTTTACTATTGAGTGCTATTCTGATATCTACCACTAGGTGGGAGCATTTTTAGCAATACAGGTGTCAGGCAACTGCTACCTTCCCATTGTTCTGCTGATTTGCTGCTGCTGGGGGAGGGGGTGATACTAAGAAAACTGAAGTTTATCAGATCACAAGTCACATTGTTGCAGGCACCTGGGAAACTAAGGAAATGCCTATCCCCATGTCCAATTTCAAAACTAAATATAAAAACTTTTTTTTTTTTTTCAGGATTCTGCTGGAAAAGCTCTAGCTGATGTGTTTAAAAAAAACGTTTTCCCATGACAGTATTCCTTTACTATAAATAGGACCTTTGAGTGTAAGTACTACTCAGCGCCGGATTTATAATCTGGGCGCCCCAAGGCCGCACTCATAAGTCGCCCCACCCCGCACATTATGCTTGACGCACATTCGTGAACCCTCCCCCGGGCCTGGTCCTACTAGGAAAGAAGCTGCTGTGTATGGTGGGTCATCTCTGTGAAATGAAGAGGAATATTTTGGAGATATAAGTAAAAAATAACACATAGTGCCCAAGAGCAAATAATCAATTGTGTTGACACAGTATAGCGCTCTCATTCTTTATTTACTTTCAAATTCAATATAAATCCTTATGCAGCAAAAACACTTCTATCATGTAGCAATGTATGTAAATGAATGAATAGAATCAGTAACCTTAGACCCAGGGCTGTCTCTCCTGTGCGCTGAAAGGGACCCGGCCCACTGTACTATTACTGAGGCACCCAAGGGCCTATCAGTCCTCTCCAGTGTCATACACAGCGCACATTCTGTTTCTACTCCTGGATGTAAATATAAGCTATACAGGATATGGTTTTGCCACTACCATCTATAACAGGGGTCCTCAAACTTCCTACCTACTACCTCACCTTGGCTCGGCATGTACTTCCCCCTGGCTACTACCTCACCTCGGCACACCCTCCCCCCTGGCTACTACCTCACCTCGGCTCTGCACGTCCTCACCCCTGGCTATTACCTCACCTCGGCTCTGCACATCCTCACCCCTGGCTACTACCTCACCTCAGCTCTGCACGTCCTCACCCCTGGCTACTACCTCACCTCGGCTCTGCATGTCCTCACCCCTGGCTACTACCTCACCTTGGCTCTGCACGTCCTCATCCCTGGCTACTACCTCACCTTGGCTCTGCACATCCTCACCCCTAGCTACTACATCACCTTTGCTCCGCCCATCCTCACCCCTGGCTACAACCTCACCTTGGCTCTGCACGTCCTCATCCCTGGCTACTACCTCACCTTGGCTCTGCACATCCTCACCCCTGGCTACTACCTCACCTTGGCTCTGCACATCCTCACCCCTGGCTACTACATCACCTTGGCTCCGCCCATCCTCACCCCTGGCTACAACCTCACCTTGGCTCTGCACGTCCTCATCCCTGGCTACTACCTCACCTTGGCTCTGCACATCCTCACCCCTGGCTACTACCTCACCTTGGCTCTGCACGTCCTCACCCCTGGCTACTACCTCACCTTGGCTCTGCACATCCTCACCCCTGGCTACTACCTCACCTCGGCTCTGCACATCCTCACCCCTGGCTACAACCTCACCTTGGCTCAGCACATCCTCACCCCTAGCTACTACCTCACCTTGGCTCCGCCCATCCTCACCCCTGGCTACAACCTCACCTTGGCTCAGCACATCCTCACCCCTAGCTACTACCTCACCTTGGCTCCACCCATCCTCACCCCTAGCTACTACCTCACCTTGGCTCTGCACATCCTCACCCCTAGCTACTACCTCACCTTGGCTCTGCACATCCTCACCCCTGGCTACTACCTCACCTTGGCTCTGCACATCCTCACCCCTAGCTACTACCTCACCTTGGCTCTGCACATCCTCACCCCTAGCTACTACCTCACCTTGGCTCTGCACATCCTCACCCCTAGCTACTACCTCACCTTGGCTCCGCCCATCCTCACCCCTAGCTACTACCTCACCTTGGCTCTGCACATCCTCATCCCTGGCTACTACCTCACCTTGGCTCAGCACATCCTCACCCCTAGCTACTACCCCACCTTGGCTCTGCACATCCTCACCCCTGGCTACTACCTCGGCTCTGCACATCCTCATTCCTGGCTACTATTTCACATCGGCTCTGCACCTTCTCACCCCTGGCTACTACCTCACCTTGGCTCAGCATGTCCTCACCAATGTCCTACCCCTGATTGTAGGATTGAGTCCGGCAGTACTGTTCAATATGGATCAGAGTGGGGTCAGTTTAGACAGGGGAAGCCCACAGAGCAGTGAGTTGCAGTAGTCTAACATGATATGACAAGGTTGTGGATGAGAATTTTGGCAGTCTCTTGAGTGAGGAAAGGTAGAATGAGTGCAATGTATTTGAGGTGGAACAAACACGATTTAGAGAGTGTTTGAATGTGGGGAGTGAAAGAGAGAGCAGAGTCAAATGTGACTCCTAGACAGGGAGCGTGTGGAACTGGGGTTATTTTAATGTTTTCAACGCAGACAGTGATGTCAGGCAGGGAAACAGAGTTGGACGGTGGGAAGATGACCAGCTCGGTTTTGTCCATGTTGATTTTTAGGCAATGGGAGGACATGAAAGCAGAAATTGCAGTTAGACAGTTGGAGACACGAGCTAGGAGAGAGGGCAGGTCTGGGGAAGAGAGATAGACTTGGGTATTGTCAGCATAGGTCTTATTTATTGTATCAAATGCCCTTGTGGGCTTGCCTACATGGGGCAAACAAGCAGATCCATTAAAACAGATATGCCAAATTCCACCATTCGCAACAACCAGCCAACAAAGGAGGCTAGAAATAAAAAGCTTGTTAGTGCAACTAAGAATAGAAAAGAGACCACATTCCCTTGTTTATATAAACTATAATAGCGTTTCTAAAGCGAGCACACCAGATTTATCAGTGTAGTGCAAGATTACGTTAAATTTGAATGACTTCATTTTCATTTTTTGGTGTTACTGTTCCTTTAAGACAGTCAGTACCGAACAGAAAGTCACTACATTGAAGCAGCTTCAGAGTCCGCAGTAAAAGCTGATTCGTCTGCTTCTCTTGCTGGCAGTGGTTTGGGTGTGTGTGTGGGTGTGTGTGTGAGAGGGTGTGTGTGTTTGTGTGTCTGTGGGAGGGAGTGTCCTGAGATATTTATGACAGAACGGAGCACTTGCTGGGAATGTTCTACATGTAACAAGTTCCTGGAGATATCTATGGCGCTGAACTGAAAGAATGGAGCACTCCCTGAGCTGAAAGGCTTGGGTAAATGTGCCTGCAGATCCGGTGATTCTATATTTGACTTATGAGGGACCCAGGGAGGCTGAACATGGAGGAGACACCTACCTGTCCTGGCAAGAACTGGCCCAAGCTTCCTTCACCTCCCCCATCTGGGATCCGGCACAGAAGAACATAGATCGAAGGTAATTCACTATACAGATTTCAAAGGCATGATAACAGCAGACATACAAACATACTCTACTATTAACTGTAGTTCCTGATTGCTCTGAGTGTTGGCTTCTTTCCATCCTGGACCCCACGATTGCAGATCATACAGCCTTTCTGCCTCAGTGCCTCCCTGCCCACTGGTAAGTGCCATACTCATACAATCAAGGCTGCCATCAGGGATTCCGATCAAAGGCACCGTGGCAGAGGAGAGCTTTAAAAAAATGTAAGGGTCTAGGCTGGAAAAGAGGTGGAGCTTTCAGAGAAAGTGGGAGGGCAGGTGATGGTCTAATAAGAGGGACACTATGATTTGGACACTACGTTTTGGAGAGTGTGGGTGGGTCAAACAGGTTTAGGGATAGAGCGATCCCTAGAGGAGCCCCACTGTAAGGGCCTCGTACTTTGTGCCTTATCACATTAAGAAAAGTAAATATACTGAATACTGAGAAGTCAGTGTAGTGTGTGCCATATTGAATTAACACCTGAAAGCACATTGATAAAAAGTCACTTTGAAAATTCCTTTTTCCCTTTCCTACCGAGAATGCGCTGGGCCTCCCCTGCAAACAAATCTTTTGAGAGGGCCTGGTGCGACCAGTCCCTTCACCCCAACTCCCCAAGGCCCAAATCGCATGGCACCTCCCGGCCCTGACCAAGCTGCTATATATAAAATAGGAGAGGGGAAGTGGAGGGGGGCAAAGGTACAGCAGAGGTCTGGGACCCCCTGCTGTCCAGGCCCTCTACGAGTGTGGGGTCTACTGTATATATAGTTATGCCACTGCACACAGGTACCTAGCCACTGCCCCCATCCTGCCCATACTTACATTAATATTAAGCCTCGGGCTTGCATAACTTCAGCGACAAGAGCGGCTACAGAGGAACTAGGCCCCCTGATGACCGTGGGGTCTTTTACCCTATAGTTCCGGCACTGCCTACAGAGAAGGCCACTAGTGATGAGCGAATCTGTTCCGTTTCGCTTCGCCGAAAAATTTGTGAATCTTTCAAAAGATCCGCGAAACGGCGAAAAATTCGCGAAACAGCGAAAATGTTGTGCGCCAAAAAAAAATATCGCCCGCGGCTATTCTTTTGTCGCACGGCTATTATTTTATCGCCGGCGGCTATTCTTTTGTCGCACGGCTATTATTTTGTCGCCAGCGGCTATTATTTTGTCGAACTGCTATTATTTTGTCGCCCCCGCGGCAATTATTTTGTCGTGCGGCTATTTTTTTGACACCTGCGACTATTCTTTTCTGACACCGGCGACAATTTTTGGACATGCAGCAAATTTTTCCGCGCCGTGAATCCATGCCTGCCAAAACATTTCGCCCATCACTAAAGGCCACCCAAGAGAGTCCTATGTCATGCAGATTCCCCCGTCAGTTGCAGGAAGTTGTAACTCGCCAAGACCAAGAAACTGACCATTTGGAAAAGGTAGTGTCACAAGGAGTCCAGTTCCTATACAACTTCTGATTTTTAATAGCAGTTTCAGATAAGTAATTACATATATATCAGGATTGTGAGATACTATGTGTGTTCTGTACTGTATTCAGCCTTTAGAACAAAGTTCTCTTGAACAAGATATACTGATCCTGAACACTGGGAAACTGCTTCACTCCAGCTATAACCAGAACTCTATCCATGTTCATTTCTCAGAAATGGCCTGTTACAGTCTCATAATGAAACCAAAACTAAATACTTTGCCGTCGCAGAGGCCTTTCATATAGGGTGTGGTGTATTGTCACATACACTACATCTACGGAATTTCCACTTTTGTTGTTTTTTACTAGAGAAAATGGCGAACCTTCCAGAAAATGGTAGACCTTCCAGAAAATATAACATTTTATTATGAACTAATTTTTATATTCATTTCAATGATCTTTGGTCAGTAGAACTACAGCAAAAATCTGCTCTAGAAAATGGTAAGAGTTAAGTAACATGGTAGTATTGCTTTAGCATATATGGTAGATATCAAAATCTTCTTTTGATTTAATATAAGTATTTTCAATTATAAGAAGGTTTTGATATTTGCAAACTATGGGGCCCATTTAATAAACCACAATCTTTTTGTGGTTAAAATCACGATATGGGAAAAATTCGGAGTAACCATGATAATTTCTGATGTTCTAAAATGTCACGTAAATGATTTTAGCGGTCGTACGAAAATATCGTAATTGCTTTCCGAAAGTCAAGAAATTCTGCAATGATTTGGGAAGCCTTCCATAGGACTCAATGGCACTCTACAGATCCAACCTGGCGAAAAGATAGTCACGATACCAAAGCTTCAATGAATTCCGAAATGTTCGTAGTCTTTGCGAAGTCTTTTTCATGGTAGTTAACGAAAAACCACTAAAAAGTCATGGAATTTTAATAAAATTATCGTGGATATTAGGAAATGTTCTATAAGTTAGAAAAAATACAATTTTTTCTCAAAAATACTTAATCGTGGTCAATCGTGGTTTAGTAAATGGGCCCCTTAGTGTCAGGAACCACTGAACCAGGGGTCTGGCCTTATCTTCAGGGGCCATTGGTCTTTTATTGGTTGAAGTGAAACCAAGAAGGTTGAGAAGCTGAGAAAATACCAGGACAGATGCTTGGCAAACAACTTATTGAGGCTCAGTTGGGGTTAACAAATCAAAGCAGAAGGTAGGTACTGGGACATACAGGGTTAGCATACAGGAAAAAGAAAGGTAAAGTCAAGAGCAGAAGAGTTAAACAGTCTTAGAGACCAGGAAAGTTCAAGAGTGTGCACCAGGATCAGGAACCCTGGGTACTGCAGGTAATGTGACCAATCATGCCTACCAGCGAATTGGCCAAGTACACTGGTGACCAGGGACCTTTGAAAGTATGAATGTTGTGCTGCTCGGTGGTGCACATCCCCTGAAGATGCAATCTCTAATGTCTGAGATTGTCCTTAGCTTTCCCGCTTAGGTGCAGTAGAGCTGTCACTGGGCTGCTGTGGCTTACTGACGTCACCATCGCATACTTGTAGAGCATCAACCACCGCATTTTCACACTTTGGGACTAGGCCCATATTTTCCAGCTGTGTCTGACTTATAGACACGGTCCTCTGTCCATGGAAATGTCATGTTTTTTTTTTAAATGTTCCAACAGTAGTACAGAATATTAGGTCTCTAATGACCATAAAACTAATTTCTCTGTCTTTTCTTGATAATGAATAATAGTTATAAACAAAGAGGGGCTTGAAGGGGACCTAAACACTGATGCATTGGAACAAATCGACAAATCCCAGCATTTATTTACATATTATCGTGGTTGAGTCATGCTGGGAGGGGTGGTAGTGCTTTTTTCCCTGGATTTTTACACAACCATCACGCAAAAGTTTTAGAAACAAACCACCAATAGGAAGGTATTGTTGGTTACTTTTTTGCCTACAGGGAGTGGAGTTTCTTGTGGGCGACAAAGCACCCCATCTAACACTACCCTAATGGTACCAGAGGGGGCTTTTTGCCATCCCTAGTAAAGTACGAGGCAAAACAATTATAAATAAATATGTTTCCTTTTGATATTGGTATTAGCATGATGTCTCTGTAATGAACCCAAATGTTACAGGACGTGACAGACTCATCCGATGGAATGGAGCAGACTCAGGATCACGGGGCCTTTGGCTCTACCAGCTCTCGGTGTAAATATGATGAAGATAATTCGAGGACTTTTCAGCCAACACAGCAAAACAAAGTAGATGATGGCCATGACAGGTAAGAACCCTCTTGGTGCCACAATTATCTCTTTTATGTGCCCCATGTGTAGTTAACAAACCCACAGCACAGATCTATAGCTGACAGGATCCACTCGGTTTACAGGGTTGCCAAACAAGTGGATCTCTGCCCTTACATGCTGGGCAATATCCACCAGATCACATCTTCAACACGGGTGCCAACAATCGAATTATACAGCAGTGACTATGAAAAACCCATTGGATGAGGATCACATCAACGTGTAGTCCTTGTCTGACAGGATTTTAACACCCGCTTGATAAGGTGGCAATACACGGGCCAATTTAAGCTGCCAATATCGTTCCTTTAGACTGATTCGGCAGCTTATCTGCCCATCTGCCCAGACCACCTATAGACATCAGGCTGGAATCTGCAATAGAAAGAGTATATTTCTGTTGATCAGTGTGCAAAATGAAACCCAATATGATTCAACAGGACAGAGCTAGCTGAGATTCTTGACACTCTATAGATTTTTCATCCAGTGCTCAAGCAGTAGGCTGGTAGTGCAAATTGCACTTGCACCCCACCCCCAGGTCATTAAAATGTTTTCTGAGGTCAGTTACTGTTTAGAGGCTTTTACAACACCTGTTATCAGAAACCAATGTGATGTCAACCATGAATATCTATATTCAGTCATTTTTGGGGGGTCCCTTCTTGCCACATAGTTTGGTAATCTCTTTTTGGTTTGAAGTCGTTTAGAAGATAAGATACTGTAAAGTGTAATTTATTAAATGTCATAAACACTGTTAGTTTTAATTAATATTTGCACAAAGTATACATTACAATGTACAATTAGGATATTTTTTGATATACAATATCACCTGGTGATAAAAGAAAAGTCCACCTTCAGTAAAATAGCCTCATACAGTAATCAAATATATGTGAAAGATTATAGAGGTCATTTTAAATTCAAGATGGAGCAAGTGCTAGAGCATTATGGGGGGGGGGCAAGAGCACTTGTACCCCAGGTACCCTACAAGGAGCAAAGTGCAGTACTAAGAGGGGCAGCCAAGCTTTTAAGGCAGGCTATAAGGACAAGGTCCTGTTGTGGGCTACATATCCTGATGCTAAGGACCCCTGGGCTAAAGCACTTGGAAAGAAGACTGGCAGTAGGTCCCTGTGGTCTGAGGCAGAGAATTGAGGCCAGTGGCCAGAAGAAGTCAGTGTGCACGGTGCATCCATCTTCCTAAATGTCCCCTAATATCTGTTGTTCCAGAATCTATTCATTATTAATAGCAACAAATGTTAAAAGGACAACCCTACACTGGGTGAGGAAGGCACCATTTCAAATATTCTCTATTCTACATTTATTCTGGAAAAGGATAGTTTTTAAAAAAAGTATATACATTAAAAGTCCTTAATAAATAGGAAACAAAAAGGTGCATAGGAAATCTGTTAACTAATATCTTTATATTGATTTCTAAAATGAAATGTATTTGCAAATATTTCTATTGACCCAATCTATTTAATATATGCGTCTGATTTTCAGATCGTGTAAGTCCCCAACGCCAGGATGTGCGGAGAGAAACGACAAATCACGTAAGGAGCAAGACCAAATACTCCAGGGGAATTTCTATGGTTTCTTGGACGAGATAGACACAGAATTACTCCATTCCAAGGACGAATACTTCACAATAGAAAGCAAAAGTGATGAAACGGCGAAAACCAGAACCTTAATTTTAATGCGTGCATATTAGAACTACTGAAGGCTTAGGCTAAAAAACATGAAAAAACAGTAAAGAGATAATACCAATTTACTCCAACCTGCCTCGTGCACATACAGGATGTAGGATTTCAGTCCAAAAACTGGGGTTGCACCGAATCTAGGATTCGGTTCGAGATTCAGCCTTTATCGGCAGGATTCAACCTTCATTGTTCTGGCCGAACCGAATCCTAAAAATAATGTGACTTTTTGTCATGTAAAGACGGAAGTTGAAATTTTTTTCGAAATGTTCCGTCATTTAACCCTTCTAAAACCTAATTAACATATGCTAATTAGGATTCAGGTTCGGTTCAGCATTTGGCCAAATCCTTTACGGAGGATTCGGGATTCTGCCGAATCCAAAAATAGTGCATTCGGTGCATCCCTACCAAAAACACTCAAGAATTGCGTTTATGGGCCAAAATCTGGCCACTGATCACAAGGTGGGTTAGGAGTAGATTGGTGGAAGACACCTGGTGAGACAATAGCCTTAATGGTCATTATAATAATAACAGTTACTGATACAGTTCGCCAATGACAAAACTAAGAAATTCGCCACTAATCCATGCCTGGCGAAAGATTTCACTCATCACTAGCACTGATGTGTCAGAAACATTGATAAACAAAAGTTTTCACCAGGTTTGGGTTCACTGTGACATTCCACATTTCGCTATTGGTGAATATTTTTGCGAAACGGGGACAAACATTTGCAGAGTAAAGAAAAAAAGTTGTGGTTGCATCAAAAATGGTTGCGCCCAATAAATTACGGCTGTGTCAAAAAAGTTGTGCCTGTGTAAAAAAAACTCATGCACGGCAAAAAAGCCACGCGGTCGCCGCACTTTGCAATTTGTTGCCAAATTTTTTGTTATTTCACAAATTTTTCTGCAGTTTTTGGAATTTTTTGTGCATGGCGCAAAGAGAAAATTGGCACTATATTCACGCATAATAAATATGCACAAGCTCAAAATGCAATCTCATTTGTGAATCTTGTGCGTGACTTGGATTTCACTGCGATTTGCAAGGAAAGAAAAGACGGCACAGGAGTGCAAGATTTAAGCATTTAGGGGAAAACATGAGCAAACAACCATTTGCGAAAAATATATGCGATAAGCAAACTTTAAAAATGACCCCCACTGCGTAAGTTTCTGCTTAGATTTAGATGGATTTTGTAGTAGATTCTTTTGCCCCCAGGGTAACTGCAGCTGCACTGTTCCACACCATTTCATTTTGGCTCCTCGGTTTATAAATGGTGATTCCACATTTCGCAGAGTGAGGAAAAAAGTCGAGGTTGTGTCGTGTTAGGACTAGTGATGAGCAAAATTATTCGCCAGGTTTCACTGTGAAAAAAAACATCCCCATAGATTCCAATGTGTAGTGTTTAAAAAGTTTCTGCAGATTAGAAAATGTTGCTGTTAAAAAAAAACGTGTTTCACAAATTTTTACTGTTACTCAATAGTGATGAGCAAATCTGTCCCGTTTTGCTTTGTGGAAAAATTCATGAAACTGCTGAAAAATGTGTGAAATGTGGCTACCTTATGACTTTTTTTGACACAACTGTGACAAAATTTTTTGTTAAATTGTAAAATGTATTAAACGGCTGAGGTTCCTTCCTTCTTTTCCTAAAAGCAATGTGTTTTGTTTTATATCTGCAGTACCTTGGCCAATAGATAACCAACTGTTGACTACTGAATGAGTCAATCAGTCAAGGAAGTCTCATTGGATCTACGTAAGTCGTTAAACATACACAAATGTAATTATTGTTCCTTTGTTTTCCAGCAGATTATTCAGACAATGACACAATCAAGGAAAGCAAAGATGAATGCGAAGGAGAAAATAAAGGAACTTCCAGAGGTGTGTAACAGTCGGCTCAGCTCGGCATAAGGCTACAGACCCATGGAGCAGTTCAGTCAGTGGAAAGCCATTTCAGAGTGGTTAGCTGCGATCTATCATGGGTGGCTTACCACTCTGAAATGGTGTTCCACCGGCAACAATAGGAGCCACCAGGGGAAAAGCCATCTCTTTGGTATTCCAAAGTCGCACAAAGTTTCCTCCTGCAGGATATTGGTGCTAATTAGTTAAAATCTGCTTCAAAGTGCATCAGTGCCATTGCAGATTCAACCTACAATTTTAATTAATAGAGGCAAACGCACTGGTACAACTTAGAACTAGTGATGAGCGAATCTGCCCCGTTTCGCTTTGCCATAACATTTGTGAAACAGCAAGAAAATTCGCAAAACGCATTTGTCGCACTTTTTTTTTTGCCCGTGTCTACGCAACCGCGCCCAATTTGATGCACGCCAAAAAAACACATTTTGTCAAGGCACTTTTCTCCGCTTTTCTCACCATTGGTGAGAATGTGGACTGCCCCCCCTTTCCCTTTTAATTTAATGTATGTACGGTACTTTAATGGATTACTAAACCATTCCCTTTACAACAGAGCTTCAGGCCTGAAACCCAAATACTTATCCCAAAAACCTGCATATTTATTTGTTCAAGACAGATATGGAACCTTTACGTGTTAAGGACATTGACATTGTATCAAGATAATTTTCCTTCCTCCCTTTTTTCGTTTCTTCCTAACTTCCTTCCTTCCTCCCTCCTTTCCTTCATTCTTTCCCACCTTCCCCCCTTCCTTCCTTCCTTCCTGCCTTCCTTCCTTCCTCCCTCCTTTACTTCATTCTTTCCCACCTTCCCCCCTTCCTTCCTCCCTCCTTTCCTTCATTCTTTCCCACCTTCCCCCCATCCTTCCTTCCTTCCTTCCTCCCTCCTTTCCTTCATTCTTTCCCACCTCCCCCCCTTCCTTCCTTCCTCCCTCCTTTCCTTCATTCTTTCCCACCTTCCCCCCTTCCTTCCTTCCTTCCTTCCTCCCTCCTTTCCTTCATTCTTTCCCACCTTCCCCCCTTCCTTCCTTCCTTCCTTCCTTCCTCCCTCCTTTCCTTCATTTTTTCCCACCTTCCCCCCTTCCTTCCTTCCTCCCTCCTTTCCTTCATTCTTTCCCACCTTCCCCCCTTCCTTCCTCCCTCCCTCCTTTCCTTTATTCTTTCCCACCTTCCCCCCTTCCTTCCTTCCTCTCTCCTTTCCTTCATTCTTTCCCACCTTCCCCCCTTCCTTCCTCCCTCCTTTCCTTCATTCTTTACCACCTTCCCCCCTTCCTTCCTTCCTTCCTTCCTTCCTTCCTCCTTTCCTTCCTTCTTTCCCACCCTACCCCCTTCCTTCCTTCCTCCCTCCTTTCCTTCATTCTTTCCCACCTTCCCCCCTTCCTTCCTTCCTTCCTTCCTCCCTCCTTTCCTTCCTTCTTTCCCACCTCCCCCCCTTTTTTCCTTCCTTCCTTCCTCCTGTTCTACATAAACATCTTATTGAAACTTTATTTACATAGACATATTTGCTTTTCCAGACAAAAAAACCTTATATAGAGACTTATTGAAGAAGATGAATATGGATCTATATGAAACCAAAAGTCTAATATTGCAAGACTTTCTTCAGATCGATAAAGAATGTTTACAGAGGATTGATTATTGTCAGAGAAAGTCTGCAGCTTGGAATTTTATACATAAAATAATTGCATTAAATGGAACAGCCAGAGCCATAATTACATCAAGTGAGAACGAGAGTGAAGATTCTCAGGATGAACAAGATGGTGTAACTTGTGGCTTTTCTAATACTGTTCACCCCCTAGATGTTCTGTGCCTTGTCCTGCATTGCTGTGACCTTTTTCTGCAGCAGGAGATTATACTGAAAATGTCTATGTGCCAATTTGCTGTCCCTTTTCTGCTCCCTGCTGTTGATGGGCCAGGCTGTACCTTCATGCTTTGGGGAATGAGAGATATTGTAAAAAGTTGGAGGCCTCAATCACTAGCAGAAACAAAGGGATTTATGCAAGAGAATCTTGTTCAGATATCTATGCCAACATTCAGTTTTGTTAGATTGGGGGAAAGTAAATTATCTAAATCTACCATCCTGAATCAGGTTCTCAGCCCAACTCAGCAAACCCAAGACTTCTTTGTTCATGACAATATGGAAGGGGGTAATTTCACAAGGGAGATATCTGAGGGGCTGGTAGAAATATCCTGGTATTTTCCCGCTGGTAAAGGTAAATCAGATATTTTCCCAGAGCCAGTTGCATTTGCAAACCTTCATGGAAACCTGGAAGACAGCTTGAAAGAGTTTGCATTTCTAACTCAGATTTCATCTGCTGTGTTTATTTTTGTTCAGGATATTAATAACAATCTGTTTGACTTTTTATCCCAATATGAAAACTCTCAGACAAACTTTGTCATTATTGTCAAGGAAAGCAGGGAAATAAACAAAGACACAGGTCTCACAAATGTGACTGTACTTCAGTCTGGTAGCAAAGCTAATGGAGCAACAATAGCAAAGAGAATTCGAGCATCTGCTAAAAATCTCATAAAGAAAGGATGCCGTGCCCTGAGCCTGGAAGATATGGCAGAAATTGCTCCCAAACTAGAAATCTCTGTTGATGAGAATGTGATAGAATGTCAGAATGCAAAAGCAGAGGCCAAAGCAATAGCAGATGAGATAAAAGAAATTGCTGAGTACAAGAAGGATACAATGAGGCTGCAGGGAAATTTGTGGAAAAAGCTGTCCGAACTGGAAAAAGAAATGTGTCAAATGAAAAAACAAGGTGCTGAACATGGAGAGAGTTACAAATTGGAACTACAAAGGCAATGTGCAGAAATACGTGAGAAACAGTATAATTGCACAATCCCAAATGGCATTAGTAAATTTATTGATACAATCATGAAAAAGAACTACACAGAAATGTGTTATTTTGTAAAATGGCTTCGATTTTATCTTGATTCAGCTGCCAGGAAGAACCTCTCTGCTTTAAAAGCGGAGTTTAAAGAGAAATCAAACAGTTCCAAAATGAACGAGCTGTCTGGCCTTGATCAGAAACTATCAGACAGTTCCCTGGGGATTGAACATTTCCTGAGAGAATTAGGGCAGATTTATGAGGCAGAACATTTTATGCTCAAAGGGGAAAATGCAAGTGAAAGAAAATTCACTCAACTCCCTGCATTTGCTGCTGATCTCTTACTGGGTGGATTCCCACTGGAGCTGATAGATGGAGATGCTTCTAATATCCCAATGCAGTGGCTGCAGGATGTACTGACTGAGCTGGACAATAAAACAGGAAAATGCTGCAGAATGGGGGTAATCACTGTACTGGGGGTGCAGAGCACAGGGAAATCCACCCTTCTAAACACAATGTTTGGGCTGCAGTTCCCAGTCTCTAGTGGACGATGCACACGAGGAGCTTTTATGACACTAATGAAAGTGAGAACAGATTTCCAGCAGGAATTGGGCTGTGAGTTTATTCTGGTGATTGATACTGAAGGCTTGAAAGCTCCTGAACTGGCCTCTTTGAAGGACAGCTATGAACATGACAATGAACTTGCAACACTGGTTGCTGGGTTAAGTGACATCACAATTGTAAACATGTCGATGGAAAATACATCCGAGATGAAGGATATTTTGCAGATAGTGGTCCATGCCTTCCTTAGGATGAAAGAGATTGGAAGGAAACCCAACTGCCAGTTTGTACATCAGAATGTAAGTGATGTCTCTGCCTATGAAAATAACAGTAAGGACAGGATGAAACTTCTGGAACATCTGAATGAAATGACCAAAATTGCAGCAAATATGGAAAAGAAAACTAAATGTACAGCTTTTTCTGATATTATGATGTACAATCCTGAGCAAGACGTCTGTTACATTCCTGGTCTCTGGAATGGAGACCCACCAATGGCTGCTATAAACACTGCTTACAGTGAGACCATCTCTGACCTTAAAATGCATTTAATTGAATGCATGAAGAACAAGGGACACCGAATTGTTGACTTTATAAAATGGATAGAAAGTCTATGGAATGCTGTGAAACATGAAAACTTCATCTTCAGTTTTAAAAACAGCCTAGTAGCAAATGCCTACAACCAACTGGCTAAGAAATACTCAGACCTGGAGTGGAAGTTCACTAAGGCAATGCTTAAATGGCTAGCAGAGACTGAAACAGTCATCAAGAATCAAAATGAGCAGATGGTGGATTGTAAAGGGGCAAAATGTGCAGCGTATTCCATCCTCAATGAGGAGGAGGAGAGAATGAAGAAGGAATTAGAGAAATATTTTTCAAGTGAAAACAAAGAGGCCAGTCTAGTAGAGAGGTACAAAGCTGAATTTCTAACTAGCGCAAGTTGCCTTAGGAAGAAGCTTGAGGAGTCAGTTCTTAGCAAATATGATGAGGCAATTCATATCCATAAGGAGAACATAAAGGTAAAAAAGGTTATCAGTGAATACAAAGAAGTTATTGATAAAAAGATCACCAGTCTTGTGATGAAGTGCAGGGAACAAAAATATAAATCTGATGAAAATACACTTAAAAAAGAATTTGAGTTAATGTGGGCAGACACTATATCAGAGTTAAATGTCACTGCCCTTCCAGAACCCAACATTGAACTTGATTTACTCGCACAACTCAAGAAAGATATGGCATCAAGAGGTTCTTCTGTCAATCAAATATTAAACAACATAAACCATCTTCCAAAGCAGGAAAAGCTTCATGTTCATCAAAATATGTCAACAATTCTTTTTAAAAAAATAATGAATACATTGTCTTCTTTGAATAATGATTTCAGTTCTGAAAAACTAGAAGAATTTTCCAACTCTATTTCAGGCAAATATTCTGAGTTTGCAAATAATAAGCTAAATTCAAAATCTGCCTATGACGAGTCGTATGGATTGGAGATACTAAATTCAGTAAATTCAGTGTGCGATCAAAACAAAGATCTTCGGATCTCAGCGGATATAGAGTTGGATCTGAAACTCTTTATTTTGGGTAATGCTTTGGGTGATTTAGAACAGATACATAAGGAATTTGTTATGAAGAATGATCCTCTGATTTGTCTTGGAGAGATGAAGCCTAAATATTCCAGTACTTTCCAATCTTTATTTCAGGAGAAATATGGAATCTGGGAGCGAGCCAAACATTTTTGTGCCTTGTGGTTAAAGCCAGCTCTGATTGAGCAGGTAAACAGAAAACTTGGATTGGAAATAGTAGATCAGATTCTAGACAACCGTGAATCCAATCAGTACAGCACAAGAGGATACTTCCAATTCACTGTGATGAAACATCTTCTAGAAAAGAGTAATTTCTCTGACTACTTAGAATACATTAGTGATTATGAAACATTTGTCAAAAAGTGGATACATAACTGTATTTTAGAAAAATGTGACTTCCACCATCTGCAATCTGTTATTCTTTCTACCATCACAAGGAAGATAAAGGAAATTATCAATGAGTCAAGGACCCTTAACTTTCAAAAAACATCTGATTTTTTTGTACACCTTAAGGAAGGAATGAGGAGTGATCTAGTGTTACCAGATGATATGGATGTGTTTTGTCTGAAGGATGAAGGAAATGTTAAAGAATTTCTTGAAAACCTTGAGAAATCCCTTAGTGACACTGAAGAAGAAATTATAACAGAGATGAAAGCAAAAGACAAGGAAACAATTCTTTCAAAGGTTGTGGTAAAACCAGTTTATGAATTGTTTAAGAGAGTTTTTGGATGTGGGAAGCAATGCCCATTCTGTAGAGTTCCCTGTGAGGCCGGTGGAAATGATCATGAAATTCACTTTGCGTCTATTCACCGACCTACAGGACTGGGAAGATACAGATACATTTTCTCACAGACTCTTTGCCATGATATCTGCACCACTAATGTATCTGGCAATAAATCATTTATACATTTAAATGACTCTTCTCATCCCTATAAAGAATACCGAACAATTTACCCAGACTGGAACATTCTCCCCGACCCAAGTATCGAGGCCTCTGATTATTGGAAATATGTTCTTAAAGAATTTAATGATCAATTTGCAGAAGAATATAAAGCCCAACCTGCTGACTATCCTGAGAAATGGAATACAATAACTAAAGCACAGGCAGAAAGATGCCTCAACACTGCCTTTGGTATGAAATCAAATACTTCAGAATAATATGTAAAAAAAACACTTTACTCAAATGTACCACCAATTCTGTCAGTATAGACCCAAGTTGCTAATAGAATAGTAATTTTCTACAGGTTATTCTGTAATTTTGTAGGGTGAGCCAATTGTAATTATGGGCATTATTATAAAGCAGAGATCCCCAACCTTTTATACCAGTGAGCCACATTCAAATGGAAAAAGTATTGGGGAGCAACACAACCATGAAAAAGGTTCCTGGTGGTGCCAATAAGGGCTATAATTGGCTATTTAATAGCCCCCATGTAGACTGGCAGCCTACAGAAGGATCTGTTTGACATTATTCTGGGTTTCTATGCAACCATAACTTGCCCCCAAGCCAGGAATTCAAAAATAAGAGCCTTCTTTGAGGCCACAGGGAGCAACATCCAAGGGGTTGGTGAGCAACATGTTCCTCATGAGCCACTGGTTGGGGATCACTTTTATAAAGCATCAAAGGAGTATCATTTACTACATGAGTGGAATTATATCATTTATAGCAATATAAGGATTTTATCATCTTAAAAGAACACCAATAGCTTTTGTTGAAAAGTAATTGGTGAACGTGCATTATGGAATCAGCGGCTGTTTGGACACAAAATGTATATAAAATGTAGATTTCTAATCTGTTTTGTGACATATATTCCTTGTATGTGTAAAAGAGATCCACCTAGTGGAGAAGAGGTTAATGTGTTGTGTGATACTGAGAAAGAAAAGACATTGCTCCACCTGGTGTCACTAGTCAGCTGACACAGAAGGTCTTTGTGTATGGAGGAAAAAGAAGTTCCTTACAAAGGGAACCTGATATTGCTAAGGACTAAATCTAAAAATATAGAGATAAAGCTCCATGTCAATTGGTGTCAAAAGGAATCTGGTTCCAGATGAGGAAAAGAGAGGGGAGTAACCCAGTGTATTGGGTCCTGCTCACATGAGCAGGAGCTTACATTCTGTATTTGTGGATGGTGTTGGTTGTCAAAAGTACCTGCCAAAAATCTGAACAGACTGTGTGCTGTTTAAATGTGAAATAAAGTGAAGGAAAAGTCCTATTTTATGGCATTTTGGTGTCCCTGTCTATTGTCTACAAAAAGAAAACAAATTGCCTACTTAAAGGGATACTGTCATGATTTTAATGGGGTTCTTTTCATTTCTAAATGACTGTTACATAGCAAATAATTCCCTCTGCCATTTAACCTTTTATTCTTGAACCAACAAATGTATTTGTAGCTGTAATATTGGTGTGTAGGCGCCATCTCAGTGCATTGTGCCTGAGTCTGAGCTTTCAGCCAGTGCTACACATTAGAACTGCTTTCAGCTAACCTATTGTTTCTCCTACTCCCATGTAACTGGAGGAGTCCCAAGCCAGACTTGGATTTCTTACTATTGTGTGCTATTCTGATACCTACTGGGAGCTGCTATCTTGCTCCCTTCCCATTGTTCTGCTGATCGGCTGCTGGGGGTGAGGGGGGGGGGTGGATATTACTCCAACTTGCAGCGCAGCAGTAAAGTGTGACTGAAGCTTATCAGAGCACAAGTCACATGGCTGTGGCACCCTGATGAAGAATGAAGAATATGGCTAGCCCCATGGGAAAAACAGATTACAATACAGGATTCTGCTGGAGAAGTTCTTTTAACTGATGGGTTTTGAAGAAAAACAAACATATTTTCCCATGACAGTATTCCTTTAATAGTGAATAGGCAGTGAACAAGAAAAACAGAGCTAGAACACAAAACCTAAACCAAACAAATGATGATAATCTGCTAGTAAAAGTTAATATAGATAAGAAATATTTTGCCTTTAGTGCCCCTTTAATAACTGATGCAACAAAGTTAATCATTTAGTACCCCTGAGCCCTCCAGATAAAACAAGTCTGTTTCCTTATAAAACCAAACACACATAATCAGCTTAGAAAGAGGAGTATTCAAAAGGGGAGTGGTCTGTCTATGAAATGAAACACAAATAATCAGTTTATATACAGGAGTATTCAAATGGGGAGTGGTCTGTCTATCCAAAAGGCTTGTAAAGCTCATACCTTCTCATTCTGCATTCTGGCTTCTACCAGCAGCACTTGTACAGCTGAACTCCTGCTAGCCCTGCTTGCACTAAGGTTGAGTGGAACATTCCATAAATCGGAACTTGTTATTATGAACTCGCCTTTTATAATCTTAACTGAATGAATTACAGAAGAAAACATTAAAGTCTGCAATGGAAAAAGGTAAGACTATCTGTGTGACGTGGAGCTTCTTGTGTTAGTCAACTTATTCAGCACTAAAACCATTTCTTGTGATTTCAGAACGAATAACACAAGGTAAGTAAAGCCAATATCTTCATTTAATAGATGGTAAGTTTGAGAGCTTTCCATTTCTCCCAGCAGTGTCGAACTAACACTTCTCTCAGTGTATCAACTGCAGTTATAGAGAATATTATGGCGTAGGGTAGATTATGTTTAATTGCACATTTATTGCTCCAAGGTACAGTATATACAGTTACTTCACCGTATATTTGGGTATATCTAGGTTAGAAACCTCTTGCACCCCATTCCCTACAACTCCCTATACTCTATGAAGAGTAGATGCTCTTCAGGTGTCCTTTCATGTTTGGTCTTCATGTCCCTCTCCATCACTGGGTGCTCCTGTAGGAACGCCTTTGTTTTTGGCACCTCTTCCAGGGTTTAGGACCTCACCTTTGCTACATTACAGGGTGGCTTCACTTTTGCACTTTTCAAATGCTTTGAAAGACAATGGGGCTTCATACATAATGGTGGCTGTGAAACTGACTAATTCAGCATTAAGTGCTTTCCACATTAAAAATAAAATAAAGAGTTATTGTATCACGGGTTATAATAGCTATGGGTACACACTGCCTACACTGTTTTTTTAGTTTCTATTCTTCTAGTTTCATTTCTCCAGAAGCCTTGGCTATTCCCAACCTCACACATCATCCCTGGGAGCTTAAAGGTGTAGTCCACTTAAATAGACAAAGCAAGGAACAAAGCATATTGCAAACACAACAATATATACAGCTGTTAGGAACCTGGGATCTGTTTTTCAGTAAACAAACAGTTAAATTAATCTCCTTGTGTATCAGCCAATGCTCTCTAGGGAGAAGCCTTTTATAGCTCTTGATCACATGACCTCACTGCCTGAGCTGCAGGTTTCTGTGAAGAGGGTTGTTTGCTGTTAGAACTCTGCTGTTTGAATCAGTGATAATCTTATTTAGAACCAGTGAGCAGTGTTACTTGTTAATTTTGGTTGGTGGGCGGATAGAAATTCTTTAACTTTAACTCTGGATTCTCACCCTTCTTTCTGGGGAAGCACTAGCCTGGGCTTTGCCTCTGATAGAACAACAAAGCCCACTCTTGCCTAATTTTGAGGGATTTCTATCCTCAATGTCCACAATTTTTGACGATCCTAATAAGACCTCTAAGGCTGAATATGCGGCTATGTTTAGGAGTTGGGTGGCAGATACCTCCTGGAACGAGGCTGCTCAATGCTTCCATTTTCGTAAGGGTCTTTCAGACGCTATAAAAGATGAGTTGGAGCGTGTGGATGCCCCAGAAAATTTAAGGTCTTTGATTCAACTTTGTATCAAAATTGACTCCAGATTAATTGAGAGGCATAAAGAAAGAGCAGGTACTAAAGGTCATGTAACCAACATCCCAGACTTCTCTAGAGAGGTAGTCTCACCCTCTGCTCAAACTTCAGGAGAGGAGCCTATGCAATAAGGTTTTGTTCGTGGGCCCATCTCAAGAGAGGAACACCAGAGGTGCAGAGCAAATCAGCTCTGTCTGTACTGTGGAGAAAAAGGGCACTTTGCTATGCCTTGTCCTAAAAAGTTGAGAAAGGCTATTAATCCAGGTATTAAGCCAGTGAGGGAGGGAGTTTCACTACATCAAATCCTTCCCAAACACAAATACTTAACCCTTCCGATCTGGTTACAGGTAGAGGGCCAGAGTGTTGAAACTGTTGCTCTCATTGATTCGGGTGCTGGAGGAAATTTTGTGTCTACCAATTTAGTTCAGCGGGCGGGACTCAATCCAATTCCCAAGATGCGGCCTGTTTCAGTTGAAGTGGTAGATAGGTCCCCACTTCTGTCTGGCCCCATTTTTCAAGAACTGAAGAATGTTCATGTTATGTTTAATAAAGATTATTTTGAAAGCATTTTGTTTGATATTATTCTAGTACTATCCTTTGAGGTCATTTTAGGGTACCCTTGGTTAGTTCACTGTAACACTATTATTAACTGGGCTTCCAATACTATCACTTTGCCCTCTAAAAATAATTCTGGCACTGTTATGTATGGGGTTCATAATGTTCCATCCATTCAAATTTCTGCTGTGTCACAAAATCATTCCAATCATCTTGAGCAATATCAAGAATTCAGTGATGTCTTTGATAAGAAGGAGGCAGAAAGGTTGCCCCCTCATCGCCCTTATGATTGCCCGGTTGAACTGCTCCCTGGGGCTCAGATTCCATATGGGCGAATTTTTAACTTATCTGAACCTGAACTTAAAACCTATATTCAAGAAAATTTAGAAAAGGGGTTCATCTGTCCCTCCTTTTCTCCTGCTGGTGCCCCAATATTCTTTGTTAAAAAAGGATGGTACACTCCGCCCATGCATAGACTACAGAGATCTTAATAGGGTGAAAATTAAAAATTGCTATCCCCTTTCCTTAATCTCACAACTGTTAGATAGATTAAGATCAGTAACAGTTTTTACAAAACTGGATTTAAGGGGGCATACAATCTAATCAGAATTAAACAGTGAGATGAATGGAAGAGGGCATTTAGAACACATTACGGTTATTAGGAATATTTGGTAATGCCATTTAGCTTATGCAACGCGCCCGCAATGTTTCAGTTCTTCATAAATAATATTTTCCGTGATCTTTTGGATCAGTTTATTGTTGTTTATTTAGATGATATTCTTATTTTTTCTGAAAACCTTGAACAACACAGGTGTCATGTGAGAACATTTTTACACCGTCTTTGAGTGAATCGGTTATATGCTAAATTAGAAAAATGCATATTTGAAGCATCTCATATTAACTTCTTAGGGTAGGGTTCTCCATTTCCCCAGAAGGTATTCAGATGGATCCTGATAAGGTAAAAGCCATACTTGATTGGCCAACTCCTACCAATATTAAAGAAATCCAAAAATTTCTATCAACGTTTTATCTGAAATTTCTCGTCTATAACAACTGCTATTACCCGACTGACACATAAAGGGGTACCCTTTGTTTGGTCTCCAGCTGCCCAATCATCCTTTGAAAGACTGAAAAAGTTATTTACCTCTGCACCCATTTTGCTTCATCCAGACCCTACCTTGCTCTTTATTACTGAGGTTGATGCTTCGGAGCCATTCTTTCCCAACGCCATGGGCCTAAGTGTTTACTACATCCTTGTACCTTTTTATCTCAGAAACTCACAGAATCAGAGAAAAATTATGATATAGGTAATAAGGAATTATTAGCCATTAAAATTGCTTTTCAACACTGGAGATATTTTTTAGAAGGGGCCAGCTATCCTATAACAGTGCTTACAGACCACAATACAGGCTCAATGCACGTCAAGCTAGATGGGCTTTGCTCTTTGCACGATTTAACTTCACCCTTACCTGACCTGCCACTAAAAATGGGAAAGCTGATGCTCTGTCAAGACCTCCTAGACTGGATGCTCCCCGCCCCAATGTCTGATATTCCAATTCTAGACAAAAAACACTTTCTATTCTTACAACCCTGTCCTGAAATTTGGCAAAAGATCCAAGACACCATTCACATTAATGCTGAAGCGCAAAATCTTTTAACCTCAGGTACTCTCAAATCCTTTAAAGGTCATTATTTTCATAATGATCTGATTTTCGTCCCTGCAATTTTAAGGGAAGAAGTTCTACACTTCTTACTTCATAGTACCCTTCCTGCGGGGCATCTAGGAATTGGGAAAACTTTGAACCTTGCACGCAGGACCTTCTGGTGGCCTGGTTTACGCACAGATGTTGTTGATTTTGTCTATTCATACCATATCTGTGCTAGATGTAAAGTGCCACGTGGGGTGGGGCCCTTAGGACTCTTACAGGCCCTGCCACTGCCTACTCGTCCTTGGGGATCCTTGGCTCTTGATTTCATTGTAGATATACCTCCTTCACATGGATTTAACACCATTTTGGTAGTAATTGATCATTTAACTAAACTTTATCCCATCTAAGGGTCTCAATTCCTCTGCTGTTACCCCTGAGACTGTAATTTCTGATAAAGGTACTCAGTTAAGTTCACGATTCTGGTAAGAATTCTGTAGGCTGCTTAGTATTCAAGTACATCTTTCTTCCGCTTTCCACCCACAGACGAATGGGCAAACAGGACGAACAAATCAGACACTCAAGCAATATCTCCATTCTTTTGTTACCTTTCTGCGGCATGATTGGTACAGTTTTCTGCCTACAGCTGAATTCTCTTATAACAACTCAGTCCATTCTGCTACTAAACTGACTCCGTTTTGTGCAGACTTTTTATTCCATCCATCAATATTTCTTGACACAGGTTGTTATTCTTCTCTCCCCTCTGTGAATAATCGTCTTGCTGATCTGAGGAAGCTGCAATCTAAGCTCCTCTCTATTGTGAAGGAAGCTCATTTAAGAGCTAAAAGATTTGCAGACTCAACACAGACCCAAGAGCTTGTTTTTCAGGTTGGAGATGAAGTGTGGTTATCCACCAAGAATATCAAACTCAATGCTCCCTCTACTAAATTAGGTCAAAAATTCCGTGTTCTGGATAGGGTCAATCCAGTCACTTACCGTTTGGACCTACCATCAACAATGAAGATTCATCCTGTGTTTCATGTAGCTCTGCTAAAACCATACATTCAATCCAGATTCCAAGCTTCTACTCTACCGCCACCTCCTGTTCTCACCGATGGTGAAAAGGAGTTTGTGGTGGCTAACATTCTCAATTCTCGCTTCAGTAAGTTGTTAGCAGAATTCCATAGGCAGCATCCTCAAAAACGTGAACCACAAGTGCCTGGTGGTCATCTTAAAAAGAGGGGGTAATGTTGGGAACCTAAGATCTGTTTTTCAGTAAACAAACAGTTAAATTAATCTCCTTGTGTATCAGCCAATCCTCTCTCAGGAGAAGCCTTTTATATCTCCTATATCTCAGTGATAATCTTGTTTAGTGTGTGAACCTTGAGATTTTTAAAAGCTTTTGTTTTTGTTCCTGAGTCATTTCAATTGATATTTTGTTACTAGTTAACAGTGAGCAGTGTTACTTGTCGGTGGTCGGATAGAAATTCTTTAACTTTAACTCTCTGCCACTGCTTGCTTTGACTCTCTGGGCAATTGTTACCTACCAGTCAAACAGCTAGAGTCACTCTCCCTGTGTATGTTTCTCCCAGGTCTTCTATGAGTTGTAACATTGTTATTAGACTGGGTTCTTACATGGGACTTGGAGCTTTCTCCAGGTTTTCTAGGAGTTTTAACATTGTTATTAGACTGGGTTCTTACATGGGACTTGGAGCTTTCTGGACCTGCAAAGCTCACTATTTTGGATTTTGCTCCTTTAGACCCCCGGGAGCAACAGGATGTAAATATTTTTGATTTTCCATCCTCCTCTTCCGGAAATCCACGGCAAAGGCATAGACTCTTCCTAGGACTGAGACTGCTTTTGTCCATTTGTCAGGTTCTTCATGGGGACATTTGGCCAGTGGACTGGGGGGGGGGGTTGAATTTGGGTTGTAAGTTGTAATTATTGGCCAGCATGTCGGTCTGAGTTATGTTAATTCTTTCTTGTGAAGTTTTTAATAAAAACACATAAAAACCCTGTTGAGTGCAGCCCCATCATCTGTGCTGTTTACTCCCTGCCACTGGGTCCTACCTGCCTTGAAGTTGGGACCTACTGGTTCCAAACAACAGCAGCCCAGATTTAATCAAGATCATATGGAGCGTTAATGTCAGGTTAATAAACCTATGGTTACTTTTGGGCAATAAGAAAGAGCCAAGAGAAAGGAGTTTAAGACAAGTTTCATCCCGTCAGTCACAGATGAAATTTTTGGGGGACATTTATAGTGGGCAAACTTGCACCAGAGCAGGAAGGACAAATGTTGGCCATACAAAGTGATCAGTTTATATGATGAGATCAGGTGGATCACAATGGGGCACATATACAGCAGAGCTGTAGTTCTGATACAAAAGTGCATTGGTTTTTTTTGTTTTTTTTTTGTCTATGTAAAGTTGGGAGGAACACGGGTCAAAAAAATTTCATTACAGTAATGATGCTTCATTGTTATTTGTATATGACAATACACTTGAAACTTGAACTTGAAACTTGTTTGGGTCCGCCCACACACAGACCAGGGATCTGTGGACTTGGTCACTCTAATGTTTGAAAACTACTGCACTAAGGTGCTATTGTTTAGTCCTCCCCAAAGAAGGAAAAGATGCCTGGGTACCCCTGGAACTATAGCAGGGTGACTGTTACCCCAATGTTTCTATATATCTGTAACCTTGTTATGGGCTAAGGGGGCCCAGCCTGAAGGCCAGTTAGGGGGGGATTTGGGGTGAGTGCTTATTTGTGATCTGGGTACCCCTGGAACTATAGCGGGGTGACTGTTACCCCAATGTTTCTATATATCTGTAACCTTGTTATGGGCTAAGGGGGCCCAGCCTGAAGGCCAGTTAGGGGGGATTTGGGGTGAGTGCTTATTTGTGCCCTGGGTACCCCTGGAACTATAGCAGGGTGACTGTTACCCCAATGTTTCTATATATCTGTAACCTTGTTATGGGCTAAGGGGGCCCAGCCTGAAGGCCAGTTAGGGGGGGATTTGGGGTGAGTGCTTATTTGTGCCCTGGGTACCCCTGGAACTATAGCGGGGTGACTGTTACCCCAATGTTTCTATATATCTGTAACCTTGTTATGGGCTAAGGGGGCCCAGCCTGAAGGCCAGTTAGGGGGGGATTTGGGGTGAGTGCTTATTTGTGCCCTGGGTACCCCTGGAACTATAGCGGGGTGACTGTTACCCCAATGTTTCTATATATCTGTAACCTTCTTATGGGCTAAGGGGGCCCAGCCTGAAGGCCAGTTAGGGGGGGATTTGGGGTGAGTGCTTATTTGTGCCCTGGGTACCCCTGGAACTATAGCAGGGTGACTGTTACCCCAATATCTGTGTATCTAATGTATCTATATACCTTGTTATGAGATATGGGGTCTGAGCCTAAAGGCCATTTAGGGTAAAAGGAACTGTTCAGTGTAAAAAAAAATGTAATCAATAAAGGCAGAAGTAATTGGAAGTCTAACGTAATAGCCAGAACAAAACGTGCTGCTTTGCATCCCTCTTACCTGTAATATAGTCATCTACTTGAATAGGGGCCACACGGGACATAACTAGTCAGTTAGTATTTATCCTATAGGCGCAGGTCACTAACTGAATAGTTATGTCCCATGTGACCCCTCTTCAAGTCGCTGACTAACAGGTTAGAGAGATGTTCTATTATGTTATGTATGTTATACTGTATATATATATATAGAATACTACAGTTCCCAAAATTCATCTGTTTGTCATTTCCTGTGTGTCATGGAAGTGATTACTTCCTGGTTCTGAGTTGTTTCCTGAACTATGTTTCCTGTTCCTGTGGGAATGTGTGTGATTTCTCTCTCTCCCTAGCTACATGTTCCTGCACTAAATTAGATAACAGTTTTTATTTGCATCTCTTCTAAATAAAAGTTATCATCAACTAAGGGTTGTGTGGAACTACGCCCCTCTGTGGCAGAATCTAATACCAAGGAACCCTTGAACTGTGCAATAAAGAGGCTAAGCCCCCCCAAACCTGCCTGGCACCTTAAATAAACAAACTAAACAAAACCTCACTCAGTTTCTGCACTGTCCTGGAAATCCTCTCCTGCAAGCTCTGGTTGGCTGTACTCAGCTGTGCTCTGATTGGATCTTTCTTCTTGTGGATTCTCCAATGAGAGCACAGTATTCTTGACAGACAGTAAAATTGACCAATCAAAGCACAGACAGGGCACGGGAGATGTTACAAACTGAAGGCAGTGCAGACATGAAGACTGAAAATGAGAATCTGCAGCTGTAACTTTACCTCAGAACCAACTCTCAACTTTTGCTGCAGATTTCATCCCCCTCCCACAGGTACTATACACAGGTACTATACTGTATCATCCCACTCCCACAGGTACTATACACAGGTACTATACTGTATCCTTCCACTCCCACAGGTACTATACACAGGTACTATACTGTATCCTTCCACTCCCACAGGTACTATACACAGGTACTATACTGTATCCTTCCACTCCCACAGGTACTATACACAGGTACTATACTGTATCATCCCACTCCCACAGGTACTATACACAGGTACTATACTGTATCCTTCCACTCCCACAGGTACTATACACAGGTACTATACTGTATCCTTCCACTCCCACAGGTACTATACACAGGTACTAAACTGTATCCTTCCACTCCCACAGGCACTATACACAGGTACTATACTGTATCCTTCCACTCCCACAGGTACTATACACAGGTACTATACTGTATCATCCCACTCCCACAGGTACTATACACAGGTACTATACTGTATCATCCCACTCCCACAGGTACTATACACAGGTACTATACTGTATCATCCCACTCCCACAGGTACTATACACAGGTACTATACTGTATCCTTCCACTCCCACAGGTACTATACACAGGTACTATACTGTATCATCCCACTCCCACAGGTACTATACACAGGTACTATACACAGGTACTATACTGTATCATCCCACTCCCACAGGTACTATACACAGGTACTATACTGTATCCTTCCACTCCCACAGGTACTATACACAGGTACTATACTGTATCCTTCCACTCCCACAGGTACTATACACAGGTACTATACTGTATCCTTCCACTCCCACAGGTACTATACACAGGTACTATACTGTATCCTTCCACTCCCGCAGGTACTATACACAGGTACTATACACAGGTACTATACTGTATCCTTCCACTCCCACAGGTACTATACACAGGTACTATACTGTATCCTTCCACTCCCGCAGGTACTATACACAGGTACTATACTGTATCCTTCCACTCCCACAGGTACTATACACAGGTACTATACTGTATCCTTCCACTCCCGCAGGTACTATACACAGGTACTATACACAGGTACTATACTGTATCCTTCCACTCCCACAGGTACTATACACAGGTACTATACTGTATCCTTCCACTCCCACAGGTACTATACACAGGTACTATACTGTATCCTTCCACTCCCACAGGTACTATACACAGGTACTATACTGTATCATCCCACTCCCACAGGTACTATACACAGGTACTATACTGTATCATCCCACTCCCACAGGTACTATACACAGGTACTATACTGTATCATCCCACTCCCACAGGTACTATACACAGGTACTATACTGTATCCTTCCACTCCCACAGGTACTATACACAGGTACTATACGCAGGTACTATACTGTATCATCCCACTCCCACAGGTACTATACACAGGTACTATACACAGGTACTATACTGTATCATCCCACTCCCACAGGTACTATACACAGGTACTATACTGTATCATCCCACTCCCACAGGTACTATACACAGGTACTATACTGTATCCTTCCACTCCCACAGGTACTATACACAGGTACTATACTGTATCCTTCCACTCCCACAGGTACTATACACAGGTACTATACTGTATCCTTCCACTCCCGCAGGTACTATACACAGGTACTATACACAGGTACTATACTGTATCCTTCCACTCCCACAGGTACTATACACAGGTACTATACCCAGGTACTATACTGTATCCTTCCACTCCCACAGGTACTATACACAGGTACTATACTGTATCCTTCCACTCCCACAGGTTCTATACACAGGTACTATACTGTATCCTTCGACTCCCACAGGTACTATACACAGGTACTATACACAGGTACTATACTGTATCATCCCACTCCCACAGGTACTATACACAGGTACTATACTGTATCCTTCCACTCCCACAGGTACTATACACAGGTACTATACTGTATCCTTCCACTCCCACAGGTACTATACACAGGTACTATACTGTATCCTTCCACTCCCACAGGTACTATACACAGGTACTATACTGTATCCTTCCACTCCCGCAGGTACTATACACAGGTACTATACACAGGTACTATACTGTATCCTTCCACTCCCACAGGTACTATACACAGGTACTATACCCAGGTACTATACTGTATCCTTCCACTCCCACAGGTACTATACACAGGTACTATACTGTATCCTTCCACTCCCACAGGTACTATACACAGGTACTATACACAGGTACTATACTGTATCCTTCCACTCCCACAGGCACTATACACAGGTACTATACACAGGTACTATACTGTATCCTTCCACTCCCACAGGTACTATACACAGGTACTATACTGTATCCTTCCACTCCCACAGGTACTATACACAGGTACTATACTGTATCATCCCACTCCCACAGGTACTATACACAGGTACTATACTGTATCCTTCCACTCCCACAGGTACTATACACAGGTACTATACTGTATCCTTCCACTCCCACAGGTACTATACGCCGGTACTATACTGTATCCTTCCACTCCCACAGGTACTATACAAAGGTACTATACTGTATCCTTCCACTCCCACAGGCACTATACACAGGTACTATACTGTATCCTTCCACTCCCACAGGTACTATACGCAGGTACTATACTGTATCCTTCCACTCCCACAGGCACTATACACAGGTACTATACTGTATCCTTCCACTCCCACAGGTACTATACACAGGTACTATACTGTATCCTTCCACTCCCACAGGCACTATACACAGGTACTATACTGTATCCTTCCACTCCCACAGGTACTATACGCAGGTACTATACTGTATCCTTCCACTCCCACAGGCACTATACACAGGTACTATACTGTATCCTTCCACTCCCACAGGCACTATACACAGGTACTATACTGTATCCTTCCACTCCCACAGGTACTATACACAGGTACTATACTGTATCCTTCCACTCCCACAGGCACTATACACAGGTACTATACTGTATCCTTCCACTCCCACAGGCACTATACACAGGTACTATACTGTATCCTTCCACTCCCACAGGTACTATACACAGGTACTATACTGTATCATCCCACTCCCACAGGTACTATACACAGGTACTATACTGTATCCTTCCACTCCCACAGGTACTATACACAGGTACTATACTGTATCCTTCCACTCCCACAGGTACTATACACAGGTACTATAATGTATACTCCCACAGGTGCTATACACAGGTACTATACACAGGTACAATACTGTATCCTTCCACTCCCGCAGGTACTATACTGTATCCTTCCACTCCCACAGGTACTATACACAGGTACTATACTGTATCCTTCCACTCCCACAGGTACTATACACAGGTACTATACTGTATCCTTCCACTCCCACAGGTACTATACACAGGTACTATACTGTATCCTTCCACTCCCACAGGTACTATACACAGGTACTATACACAGGCACTATACACAGACGCTATACACAGGTGCTATACACAGGCGCTATATACAGGTACTATACACAGGTCGAATACACAAGTACTATACAGTTCTAAAGGCTGAATCACTAGCTGAAATTAAGACCCTAACAACCAGATAGCTGCTGAAATACCAAATGGAGGGCTGCTGAACAAAAAGCTAAATAACTGAAAAACCATTAAAGCATTTTAGGGTAAAAAAAACCCACTCCCACCCATACTTTTGCGCAGTATCCCTGGGAGTCAGTGGGAAGGGCAAGAGGTTGTTGAGAGGATCATTTTTTACACCCACAGTGAATCCACTAAGTCTCACATTAGCTTTAGGTCAGTCTATGTCAGTGAAAACCTCCTGTCTGGTTCCCCAAGTTAGGAAACTTGGGTCCTGCCCAGTTTTCCTAACATGGGAAACCAGACAGGAGGTTTTGACCGTGGCAGCCCTTCCGAAAACTGGGCTGTCCGGGTCAAAACCAGACAGGTGGCAACCCAAAACCACCTTTAACATGTATTTTGCAATGTATGAGTTTATTGTGGTTGAAAAAAAATCGTACTTTACTCAATTTCATATGAAGTTGCCATGTAAAATATGGGCAAAAGAGAGCAAATTACAAATAAATGTTTTTTAAGTAATATCCGAAAATTATTGCTTCATTTTGGTACCATGAATGCTTTATTTGCTGTTTTTTTGACCTTCAGGGCCGGAACTAGGGGTAGGAAGAAGAGGCAATGGTCGTGGGGTGCCAGGAATGTACCTCTTTCACCCTACCCCTAGCCTAGATTCTTGTCCCTCCATTGGCCCCATGCCCCCCTCACCACCCCCAATACCTCCGGGTGGCCAGGTTGGCGGCGTGCACTGCCTTGGTAATTATATATATATATCTATATAATAGATAATGTCTTAAAAAATAATTGAATTTTCGATTCATTATAGTGAAGATGTCAGGACGATGCAATGTGAAAGTTGCAGTACGAGTGGGACCAATGAATACAGGAGAAGACAAAAGACAATCTGTATGTATTGTCGATATGGACCAAAAGAAGATCACCCTGCAACCATTTACTGTCAGCGAAAATGGAGAAATCTCTGAAGCAAGAGAATTTACTTTTGATCACTGCTTCTGGTCTGTAGATAACTCATGTCCCGATAATTATGCAGGGCAAGAAGACATTTTTGGAACCCTTGGGCAGGAGATAGGCGACAACACCTGCCAAGGGTACAACTCTTGCATCTTTGCTTATGGACAAACGGGATCAGGTAAAACCTTCTCAATAATGGGAACGGATAATGAACCAGGTCTGATCCCAAGGTTTTGCTCTGCCTTATTTAGTGGAACTAATGTTTTACATAACTTGAAAGTGGAGGTATCGTTCATGGAAATATACAAAGAAGAGGTGAGAGATCTTTTACAGGGCAAACAGCCAATGAAGAATCTCAGAGTCCGAGAACATAAAGTGATTGGTCCTTATGTAGAGGGATTGTCCCAACATGCAGTCAGTAACCCTGATGATATAAACTTTTTGCTGGCAGCAGGAAATAAATCAAGGTTAATCGAGGCTACAGATGTGAATGTAGAAAGTAACCAATCCCATGCCATATTTACCCTCACTGTAACCCATTCTTCTCATCATGAATCTGGTACTCTTCATGAGCTTCTTAGTACGGTCAGCTTTGTGGATCTGGCGGGCAGTGAGAGGACATATAAATCAGATGATGACAAAAATGATTTGGCTGGGTGTATGAATATAGACGAATCACTTACAGCTTTGCGTACTGTCATTGCTTCCCTAGCCGACAAGTCAAAAGAAAATAAAGAGCAACATATTGTCAACTACCACAATTCTGTGCTCACTTGGCTCCTCAAAAATAACCTAGGAGGAAACAGCAGGACCGTTATGTTGGCAACTATTAGTCCAACTGATATAAGTTATATGGAAGCTGTTTCCACTTTGACATATGCAGACATGGCCCAAAAAATTGTTAACTATGACATTGTAAATAAGGACGTTCAACGAAAGAGAATTCAAAAGTTACAGGAAGAAGTCAGAAGACTGAGTAAACAGACTCGGAAATCCCAGAAGCACAACAAAAACATGTGGTCAAAACTCACAGAAACAAAAAATCTTCTTAGAGAAGCTCAATTACCCTGGGAAGAAAAGCTAAAAAATACAGCAAGAGTTGTGCAGGACCAGACTCGGCACCACCGCGGAGCATTTGGCTTTAAGAGCTCTCGGTGTGAATATGAGGACATGGATTCAGGAATTTGTCGGTCGGAGGAGGAAAACAAAATAAATGTTGCAGATGACAAGTAAGAAATCTATAAATTTGAATGTACATATTTTTTGTTATATTAACATTAAAAGTTATATGTATAGGTATAGGATCTGTTATCTGGGAATCCATTATCCAGAAAGCTCTGAATTACTCGAGGGTCATCTTCCTTCCATTTTAATCAAATGATTTTTAGTAGACTTAAGGGTTGGAAGATACGAATTAAGGAAAGATCCCTTATCTGAAAAAAGCCCTAGGTCTAGGGTTGCCACCTCTGCCAGCTTCCTTAGCTGGGCAGGGGGTGACGTCCCGGGGGGCGATGAGGAGACGGGGGTGATGTTGCAGAGCGTGGAGGAGGCGGGCTGTGATGTCATGGGGGTGGGGCTATGGCACGTGATCGGCGTGATCAGCAATTGGCAATGTTACCCTTTCAAAAACCGGGCTCTCCAGGTCAAAACCGGACCGGTGGCAACCCTACCCAGGTCCCAAGCATTGTGAATAAAGGTCCTCTACCTGAATATTAATTAAAAAAAAAAATATATATATATATATTTATATGTTTTGGGTTTTTTTCCAAGATGCCCTAATCTAAATCACTGTGGTTTTGCAAAATTTTAGGAATGGGAACATTTTTAATTGTCTCAGGTTATTTCTACTTTTTGATTAATCTTACTGAAGGTTGCATTAACAATTAAATGGAATTGCGTAGATTTTTGTCATATTCCTCCAGACTTCTCCTCCACTTCAAATCATCACACTGCAGTGTTATTATATAACTCATTTATAACTGGCTGGTATTGGAAACTTTTAACATAGTTACATAGTTAAGTTGGGTTGAATAAAGACCACAGTCCATCAAGTTCAACCCATTCAAGCAAATAAATATTTGCAATTTGCTATTATGTCTTATTTAAAAAGCAATTAAGGACAATCAAAGTCACCATTAGTGACACAATTTTTTAAATACATCCATAACCATGTTAATAATTCCATTTATAGATCACATAATTCACAAACTACGACATGCCCAGAAAGCATTTCAGGTAGAATTCAAAAATCACAAAAAGAGTTGACAGAATTTATTCATCTGAATTTTGATGAATTATTGGACAAATTCGTCTCAGAATGTCTACTCACCTGGAAGGATTGCTTCGAAATAGAAAGCAAAAATGATGGAATGGAGAAAACTGAAATGTTATATACAATTATTTCAGGGAAAGAAGTAAAAATATGTGAAAGATTTCTTCAGATCTTAGAGAAAGGTAAGTTTCCTAGAGATAAAACAGCAAATTCTTAACCCTGAAGCAAATACAGGTTTTTGGGTGATTATAATTCTGCAATATTCTCCTGAACAACTATCTGAGTATTGTATTGTTTTATATACAGATAGAACATTAGGGGGCCATTTACTAAAGTTCAGATTTTGGTTATCCAATTCAGATTTTTTTGCATCAAAACTAAAAGAAGTCTTAGAAAAAAAGTAGGGAATCAAAATGACTCAAAATCCAAATCAAACAATTCACCAGCTAATGATCATGCAGAAGTTAATGGCAAATGTCCCCTACCCTCCCTGGAGGATCCTTCTTTTCCTTCAAAACTTTTGAAGGATGATTTACTAAAATTACTTTTTTCTGGCCTTGAAAGTAGTATAACCTTGACATGGTATAAATTTGAATTAAACTTGATCATTGTTGTATTTATAAAATATCACCATAATGCTCAAATCATTCGTTCAAAGAATTTCAAGTTTACATCTGAAAATCCTGAATTTTTTTAGCCTAAAATATTGCTAAAACGTAAAAAATTTGAGTTTAAACGGATGTTTATTTCCATGAATCCTCTTTATTTTTCCAAAACTGAATAGGGAATTGATCAAGCAGCCATTTTAGGAGCTTTCTTGAATAACAAAAATGTGCCGGATAAAATAATAAACACAATTATGGGATTTTTTTTCCCCTTGAAAACGTGTGAAATAGAAACAATGATGGGATTAACTTCCCCTTGAAACTGAGTGAAACAGAAAACAATGAGGGGATTAACTCCCCCTTGAAACTGAGTGAAACAGAAAACAATGAGGGGATTAACTTCCCCTTGAAACTGGGTGAAACAGAAAACAATGAGGGGATTAACTCCCCCTTGAAGCTGGGTGAAACAGAAAACAATGAGATGATTAACTCCCCCTTGAAACTGAGTGAAACAGAAAACAATGAGATGATTAACTCCCCTTTGAAACTGAGTGAAACAGAAAACAATGAGGGGATTAACTCCCCCTTGAAACTGAGTGAAACAGAAAACAATGAGGGGATTAACTCCCCCTTGAAACTGAGTGAAACAGAAAACAATGAGGGGATTAACTTTCCCTTGAAACTGGGTACAACAGAAACCAATGAGGGGATTAACTTCCCCTTGAAACTTGGTGAAACAGAAAACAATGAGATGATTAACTCCCCCTTGAAACTGAGTGAAACAGAAAACAATGAGATGATTAACTCCCCCTTGAAACTGAGTGAAACAGAAAACAATGAGATGATTAACTCCCCCTTGAAACTGAGTGAAACAGAAAACAATGAGGGGATTAACTCCCCCTTGAAGCTGGGTGAAACAGAAAACAATGAGATGATTAACTCCCCCTTGAAACTGAGTGAAACAGAAAACAATGAGATGATTAACTCCCCCTTGAAACTGAGTGAAACAGAAAACAATGAGGGGATTAACTTTCCCTTGAAACTGGGTACAACAGAAACCAATGAGGGGATTAACTTCCCCTTGAAACTTGGTGAAACAGAAAACAATGAGATGATTAACTCCCCCTTGAAACTGAGTGAAACAGAAAACAATGAGATGATTAACTCCCCCTTGAAACTGAGTGAAACAGAAAACAATGAGATGATTAACTCCCCCTTGAAACTGAGTGAAACAGAAAACAATGAGGGAGAATAACTCCCCCTTGAAACTGGGTGAAACAGAAAACAATGAGGGAGAATAACTCCCCCTTGAAACTGGGTGAAACAGAAAACAATGAGGGAGAATAACTCCCCCTTGAAACTGAGTGAAACAGAAAACAATGAGGGGATTAACTTCCCCTTGAAACTGGGTGAAACAGAAAACAATGAGATGATTAACTCCCCCTTGAAACTGGGTAAAAAAGAGAACAATGAGGGGATTAATTTAGCCTCCCTAAGACTCAATGGTACTAGACAGATCATACCAGCCAAATTTTTGTTTTGAGAAAAGAACTAAACATTAATAAATCACGAATTATAGAAGTTATTCTCGAAACACTTTGACTTTGGGGGGAAAATTTCCTAAATGATTTTTGATTAAGATAGCTCAACATAAAATATGCTACCGCCGGCTACTAATCTCTCCTAAATGTTTTTCCACCGGCAACAAAGGGAATCGCAGGTGGAAAGGAAGATGTCAAAAAAATAAGTAAATTAAAAAAATGTGTAATATTATAAACCTTTTACCATAGAAAATTTGAATAAGAACGGAGAAGAAGGTGGCCAACCTAATATCAAAAATGAAAACAAGGAAACAGACAAAGGTAAAATATGTTATTTTTTCACATCTAATTAATAAATTGTAAAATAAATTCTAATATTTAAAAATGTGATATTTACTTATATGAATTTGTTCTCAAAGGAAAACTATACCCCCAAAATGAAAAAACATATATTTATATATATATATATATATATATATATATATAGCAGACGTCTGTAGGAGCAGGCACTCGCGTTTAACAAACGAAAAAAATGCAATACTTGACGGTAATCTGTGGCACGTCGCACTGATATCTGGGTCTCCCCGTAGTGGGTCTAGATTCCATGGGTGTGGGCGTAACCAGCTATTTGAATTGGCGCTGCAGGAATAGCGCCTGTAATCTCTCAGTTCGTGCTCCCAACACAGTCATTCCTTACTGCCTACTATGTGGGTTGGGTGTTAGAGACATCCGTCTAAGCGATTCTGTTGAAGTTGGCGCTGCAGGTAAGAGCGCTTGTCATTTCTCGCAGCACAGCCACCGCTCACTGCCTGCGATGGGGGGGGAGAGTGATCGTTACACCTTTCTAATGCCACCTATTTGCTTCAGTTATGCTCCAAATCAGGTGATGCCACATCAATGAATTTTTCCAAGTTGCGCCCATTTTGATTGCTTTAAACATTCCGAACATAATGCGGACAGTGGGAGGTGCAGTTCAAGGAGACATATCCTATAAAAATGATGAATGTACCAGGGAATTATACTCCTGTAGATATAGAAGGATTGTGCTTAAAAAGTTGTGTTTTGGACGGATTTTTTTGAGAAATTCCACCAAAACCCCACTAGCCCCGCCCATCTGTGCCACTTCCTGCTGGCTGAATTCTCTGGATGAGCTGGGGAGCCGGCGGCCCTCCGTACCCTGCACTGTAGGATAGGAACCAATCAGCAGCTAGGCTGACCTGATAGGGAACTGAAGTCTGTCTGTGCTTGTGTGAGTGCAGGGCTGTGATTGGCTCTCCCCCTCTTACTGTGCTTCTGGCAGGGACCGTTAGGACACGCCCACTCTCCATTTCAAACTCAGACAGAGAAGTGATAGGATCTATAGGGAGCTCCAATAAAGGGGCCATTGTTACAGATAGGGTTAATGTTTAGCCCAAAGGGAAACCAGCACCGGATATTATTCATAATTGCCTACAAAATTAGCGTTTTTTCCCATTTATCCAATATGTCTCCTTTCAGTTTACATCGGCACCTGCGCATTCTCTTATCTTTACCTTCACCTTTACCTTCGTATACTTACCTTCACTGTACTTGTTTTTCCTTTGATCTCCCAGCACTTTGTCCCTTTTAATTTTGTTTTTACCATTTGATTTACATCTTTGTAGCTTTGTTCTACGTTTTGTGTATGTTAGCACTCCCACTTCATTACGTCACTATGCTTTTGGCACCATTGTTGGGTTTAATAAGGGGGTTTTGTGTGTCACATTTGTAGTGTGGGAGCAACTCTGCCCATTCATTGGCTGATGGGGCCTAGCATGTATGTGTGCCTTGGCTTGTTTGTATGCACTGTGAATCCTATGATCCCAGGGGGCGGCCCTTAGTACTTAAAATGGCAGTTTTCTATTTAGGATTACCCAATGGCACATACTACTAGTGATGAGCGAATCTGTGCCGTTTCGCTTTGCCAGAAAATTTGTGATTCATTTAAAAGACTTGCAAAATGGTCAAAAAAAATTGTGAAACAGCGAAATGTTGCACATAAAAAAATAAAAAAAAATTTTTGGCATGGGGACAATTTTTGCCCATTTCACGAAATAATCCGACAATGGTGAAACACGGAAATTAGCCGTGAATCCATGCCTGGAGAATTATTTCACCGATCACTACATTCTACTAAAAAAGTATATTTATACAAAAATGGAAAATGGAGACCTACATTGTTTGGGGGTTTAGTTTTCCTTTAAAAGTGGATGTAAATCTGTATGTGGGTGTATTCATACATTCATACAAACATGGACATAGCTAATTTTTAATTATTTGTTTTAGCTGTAAAGAATTCCTTTGGAGAACTCCTGGCAAAAATGAAAATGGAATCTTACCGGTCCAATAAATTGTCGCTCCGTACATTTCTTCAGATTGTACCAGACTGTTCCAAAGCATTGCATACCTGCTCCAATGAGTCCTTAGCCTGGAATTTCATTCATAAAATAATTGCGTTAAATGGAACAGCAAGAAACATAAGTATAATCAATGAAAGCAGCGACAAAAGATTTGATGATTATTTGAATGATGATTCAGAGTGGGACATTACAAGCGAAGCCTCTAATTCTATCCATCCTCTAGATGTTCTCTGTGTTATTCTGCATTGTTCGGATCATTTTTTGCAGCAGGAAATATTTTCAAAAATATCTCTCTGCCAGTTTGCCGTCCCTTTATTGCTCCCTGATACCGATGGTTCGAGCTTCACCTTCATGCTGTGGGTAATGAGAGACATTGTTAAACGTTGGAGACCGGAATCATTATCAGAAAGCAAGGGTTTCAGAGAAGAAAACCTGGTCCAAATAAGCATGCCAACATTCTCTTTTGTAAGACTGGGGGAAAGTAAATTATCCAAATCAAAAACTTTAAATCAGGTTCTCAGTCCGGCTCATCTGAACCATAACTGGTTTGTTCACGATAATATGGAAGGAGGGAACAGTACTAGGTCAGTGTCTGATGGAGTAGTAGAAATAGCTTGGTATTTTCCTGCTGGTAACAAGAGCTCAGATATTTTCCCTGAACCTGTTGCAGCTACAAATTTACGAGGAAACCTTGAGAGTAACATAAAGCAATTTGACTTTCTAATGCAGATATCAGCAGCAGTCATTATATTCATCCAAACTATTAATGCAGATCAGTATGAATTATTGCTGAACTATAAAAATGCAAAGACAGAGCTTGTCTTTATTATAATACCAAAGTATAAATTGGACAAAGATACAAGAGAATTTCTAAAGGCGCTGACTTCATCGTTAAATAAGGTAACGGTCTTAGTTTTTGATAAAGCAACTACCAAAGCTGCATTTGTGAAAAGGGTTCAGTCAACTCTTATCAGGATGATACGACCCTATTCAGATTCTCATAGCATAGAGGAGATGGCACATACAGCGTCTACACTAGGATTCAGTATAGATGAGAATGTGAAGGAATGTCAGACTGCAAAAGCAGGAGCCAAAGTGATTACAGATGAGATAGTGGATGTGGTTAAATACAAGAGGAAAACCATGAAACTGCAAGGGGATTCACTAAAAGAACTGGCCAGATTAGAGAAAGAAATGTGCCAGATGAAAAGACAAGGTAATGATAGTTCAGAACACTACAAGTCCAAAATAATCAAAAAGCGCGCCACGATACGGAAACAGCAAAATGATTGTGAGGTTCCATCCGGGATAAAGAACTTTATCAAAGCAATAAAGAACAAAAACTCTGGAGAAAAACAATATTTCTTGAAATGGATTAGGTTTTACCTTGATTTAACTGCTAGACAGAACCTTTCAGCTTTGCAAGAAGAGTACAAACGGACATATAACTCTGCCAGCAAAGAAATGCTCTCAGTTCTGGACAAGAAGATGTCAGACACTTCACTGGGCATTGAGCATTTCCTAAGGGAGCTCAGTCAAATTTATGAGGCTGACAGTTTCATAATTAAAGATATAAATAAGAGAAAATTTAAAGAACTACCAGGTATTGCAGCTGATCTTTTGTTAGATGGATTCCCATTGGAATTGATTGACGGAGACGCCTCAAATATCCCTCTGCATTGGATACAAGATGTCCTTACCCAACTGGATGAAAAAACAGGCAAAAAATGCAGAATAAGAACAATTACTGTCCTTGGAGTGCAGAGCACAGGGAAATCCACACTATTAAACACCATGTTTGGGTTACAGTTCCCTGTGGCCAATGGACGATGCACTCGAGGGGCCTTCATGTCGCTTCTTAAAGTGGAAGAAAACTTTCAGAGGGAGCTGGGCTGTGAGTTTATTCTGGTCATTGATACTGAAGGTTTGAAAGCTCCTGAACTGGCTTCCTTGGATGACAGTTATGAACATGACAACGAATTGGCTACATTAGTAGTTGGGTTGAGTGATATTACTTTATTTAATATGGCCATGGAAAACACCACTGAAATGAAAGATACATTACAGATTGTTGTGCATGCCTTTCTTAGGATGAAAGAAATTGGTAAAAAGCCCAACTGCCAGTTTGTCCATCAGAATGTGAGTGATGTTTCAGCTCATGAAAAAAACATGAGGGACAGAAAAAGATTTCTGGAACAGCTGAATGAAATGACTGAAATTGCAGCAAAAATGGAGAAAAAATATACAATAAGTAAATTCTCTGAAATGATGGAGTATGATCTAGAGAAACACAACTGGTACATCCCTGGTTTATGGCATGGAGTCCCACCAATGGCCCCAGTAAACACTGGCTACAGCAACAGCATCCATGAACTTAAAAAACATCTACTTGAAATTATGCAGACATGTAAGGCTGTTAATATAGCAGAATATATTACCTGGATATCAAGTTTGTGGAATGCTGTAAAACATGAGAACTTCATATTCAGTTTTCGAAACAGTCTAGTAGCCAAAGCCTACAACCAGCTGGCCAAAAAGTATTCTGAGCTGGAGTGGAACTTTGATAAAACAATGCTGGAATGGTTGACTAGAACAGAAATAGTGATCAAAAATCAGTCCATGAATACAGTGGAGGAAAAAGCCAAAGAGTGTATCAACAAAGCCCTCTATATTCTCTCTGAAGAGCAAAAAAAGATGGAATCTGCACTTGAGGACTATTTTAACAAAGAAACAGAAATCTTGCCTTTAATAGAGAGATACAGAGAGGATTTTTTTAACAGCATAAGACATCATAGGAGAAAGCATGAATCTACGACAACCAGCAAGGTTGAAGAGACCGTTGTTATACAAAAACAAAAACACAAGATTCAGTGCATACAAGACAGATACATCGAAACCATTGAAACCAAGGTTACTAGTCTTCTGGAAGATTGCAGAAATAAACAGCATCAGCCTGATGAAATGGAACTAAGCCAAGAGTTTGAGATGATGTGGACAAACACCATTGAAGAGTTAAAAATTACTCGTTTACAAAGACACAGTATTGAGAGCAAAATGTTGGAAATTATTACTAAAGACATGAAAAACAGAGGGTCGTCTGTCAATGAAAAGTTACAACAACTCAAAAGGCTTCCAAGACCCAATGAGAAATTGGAGAAAAACACTCGATCTATAAAAAACTCCATTGTGAATGTTCTTAAATATTTTGTAAGAAGTTCCAGTGAGTCTAAAAATCCTATTAAAGAAGATCCTTTTTTAAGTGCTGTATTACATCGATGTTCTCAATATGTTAAAAGAAAGGTTGCCTCTGATGCTGACTATAATGATGCATATTGCTGGGAACTTATGAAGATAATCAATGATATGTGTGAACAGAATGATGGGAAGAGCTTGCAGTTGCACGCAGAGTATGAGTTGAATTTGAAGATCTATGCTTTGGGTCATGCCATGGATCATTTCCAACAGATGCATGATGAGTTTATAGAAAAAAATGACCCTCTTTCCCGTCTCACAGCTTTAAAGCCGATGTATTTAGCCACGTTCAAAAACACATTTCAAGAAAAAGATGAAAGTTTTAACAGAGCAAAACGTTTCTGTGAATGCTGCATCAAGCCGGCTCTGGCTGATCAGATTAATAGAATACTTGGAATAAGGATAGTAGATGATGTTCTATCCAAGACTAGCTCCCTGGTGTTCAAAGACAGGACATTCTTCCAGTACACTCTTCTAAAGAACTTGATCAACGAAAAAGATTTCCAAGAGTACATAAGTTATACAAAGAATTATGAGGAATTTACCAAAAACTGGATACAGAAATACCTTGTAGATACATATGGGAACTTCAGCTCGTTGCAGTGTAAGATTGTTTCTGATGCCATACAGAGAATAAAGGACATTCTGAGAGAGCCAGAAATTCTAGAATGCAACAACATGCCTGAATTTTTTGTAACGTTTTGTGCCAATTTAGATGAAGAATTGGCACTAAATCAGGATGAAATGAAGGCAATTGTTTTCAAAAATTCAGCAACCGTTAAAGAATTTACTAATTATGTTTGCAATTCTCTTAATGACACAGAGGAAGAGTTAATGTCAGAGATAGAACATGAGGATAGTGAATCTGTGCTTTGCAAACTGACAATTAAGCCAGAAGATGAATTGTTTAAAAAGGTGATTGGGTGCGGGAAGCAGTGCCCATTCTGTAAGGTGCCCTGTGAGGCCGGGGCTACTAACCACAAGAAACACTTTGCAACAATACACCGCCCTCAGGGTTTAGGAACATACAGGGACATGGAAACAAAGATTCTGGCATATGAAATATGTTCCACTGAGGTAGTAAGCAATAAATTATTTATTAATTCCGATACAAGAGGTAAAAGACATCCATACAGAGATTACTGCACTTACTACCCTGACTGGGCCATTCAGCCTGACCCAAGCATTGATGCATCTGACTACTGGAAGTTTGTTCTTAAGGAGTTTAATAAATAATTTGCTGAAGAGTATAAAGCTAAACCAGCTGAAATACCAGACACTTGGCATGAAATAACAGAAGAGCAAGCTATAGAAAGTCTTAAGAAAACCTTTAACATGCAATAAAAAGGAAGGAATGAAGGAAGGGAGGGAGGGAGGGAGAAAGGAAGGAAGGAAAGAAGGAAGGAAAGAAGGAAGGAAGGAAGGAAGGAAGGAAGGAAGGAAGGAAAGAAGGAAGGAAGGAAGAAAGGGAGAGAGGGAGCGAGGGAGGGAGGGAGAAAGGAAGGAATGAAGGAAGGGAGGGGAGGAAGGGAATGGAGGAAGGAAGGAAGGAAAGGAAAGGAAAGGAAAGAAGAAGGAAGGGAGGGAGGGAGGAAGGAAGGAATGAAGGTAGGAAGGGAAGGAAGGAGGGAAGGAAGGAAGGGAGGGAGGGAGGGAGGGTGGGAGGGAAGAAAGGAAAGAAAGAAGGGAGGAACGAACGAACAAACAAATGAACGAAGGAAGTAAAGGAGGTGAGGCAGGCATCTGATCTCTCAGTATATTTGGAAAGTCTTGGTTTCTTTTAATCACCGCATAGGGTTCTAGTTAAGACCAGCAGATTTATTGAACTTAATATATATCACAAAAATATTTTTAATCACATCAGATAAAATGTTTCTGAAAGTAAAAAGTCTATATACAGTAGCTAATTGTGCTTACATTCTTCTATCCTAGATTTAGAATTTACATCACTGCCATTCTGTAAATTGGATTGTTTATCTAGGTATTATATAAATATATATAGGGCCCTTTGCTAACACTTGTATTTTTTTCGTTTTAATAAATCATGTTTTTTGGGACTAAATCGTGGATTATACTAAAAAATTTTCATTGGGAAAAAAAGGCACAACTACATCATCTAAAAACTGTCGAGGTCATGTAGATATCAATGGGAGCTGTCCTGGGTAAATTGTAACTATCTTTATTTAATTTGTTTTTTTTTCCCCCTTTTGCTTGTTCTTTTCAACTTGGATGTTTTAATAAATGACTAGAAATTCATGGTTTTAGTGAAAAGTATTTTTTTCATTGTTTAACCCTTTAAGTGCCAGCCGAATTCGTCATTTCGGTTCCCCCCAGTGCCAGACGTTTTTTAAGCATTTTGTACTCATTCACTTTAACAATGTTTTTTGGTAGGAAAACCTCCACGAAACTAGGGAAATTATATATCGTTTTTTTCGTCACTAATTGGGCTTCGACATACATACCAAATTTTATAACTTTTCTGGAGATATGATGTGTATTTTGGGTGAAATATGTAAAAAAAAAATAAAATTATGAAAAATTTCTGTATATTTTGAGGTTTTTTTCCATAGAAAAGTTAATTTTACTCACTTTTTTTTATTGTTTGTAAAAGCCCTGATACTCCCAATTCCAACGATACCAAATATGTGGTGGTACCCCACAGTTCCTGTCCAGAAGTAACCCCCAAACTAAGGCAATACTTAGTACAATATCACACCAGAACAAAGCAGAAAAGCGCTTGTAACAGTTAATGCAGCATAACTTATATGTAAATCTAAAATATCCCCTCATGTTCGGTATCTTTAGAAACTACAGACCTTCAGGTTTCTAGGTACAATGTAGTTTTCACTCAAAAGCCAAATACCTTTTGTCAGTGCATTGTGAAATTTGGAACTTTTTATGACATTTTTTTTTTTTTTCTAAAACGTAAACTTGGACGCATGATCAAATGTGGATTTGACAAAAAAAAATCTCATAAAAATTTTCTAACAAAGGCATATTTGAAAGACAAACTTCTCCTGAATAAAATGATGCCCCATATGTATGGGTGCACATAAAGACATGGGCACCAAACACTCCAAAGCAGGGGCAATGCACAAGGGCAATTACAGCTAAAAATGTGGGGGCTGCGCTCTATGTGCACTTCCTGCAGTTTTTCAGTGTTAACCCCCCTACCTGTGAAATAACCCCCACAAACTATATATTTCTGAAAAGTGCACACCTTCAGCTATTCAGAGACACCACTCTTCTCTTTCTACATGGAAAATTGTGGCCGCAGTCCCTTGCAGAAGTCAGCGCTTTGGTCAGAAATCAAGGAAAAACCAGATAAAAAACCTAGATTTCTCCCCAAAATCTCCATGGCAACTACCAAAAACTTACTAACCATCAATCTGCAAGTTCCCCTGAATAAAACGATACCCCATATGTATGGGTGCACATAAAGACGTGGCCACCAAATGCCCCAAAACAGGGGCAATGCATAAGGGCAATTTCAGTTGAAATTTTGGGGGCTGCGCTCTATGTGCACTACCTGCAGTTTTTCAGTGTTAAGCCCCCCTACCTGTGAGATAACCCCCACAATCTATATATTTACGAAAAGTGCAAACCTTCAGCTATTCAGAGACACCACTCTTCTCTTTCTACATGGAAAATTGTGGCCGCAGTCCCTTGCAGAAGTCAGCGCTTTGGTCAGAAATCAAGGAAAAACTAGATACAAACCTAGATTTCTCCCCAAAATCTCCATGGCAACTACCAAAAACTTACTAACCATCAATCTGCAAGTTCCCCTGAATAAAACGATACCCCATATGTATGGGTGCACATAAAGACGTGGCCACCAAATGCCCCAAAACAGGGGCAATGCATAAGGGCAATTTCAGTTGAAATTTTGGGGGCTGCGCTCTATGTGCACTACCTGCAGTTTTTCAGTGTTAACCCCCCTACCTGTGAGATAACCCCCACAATCTATATATTTACGAAAAGTGCACACCTTCAGCTATTCAGAGACACCACTCTTCTCTTTCTACATGGAAAATTGTGGCCGCAGTCCCTTGCAGAAGTTAGCGCTTTGGTCAGAAATCAAGGAAAAACTAGATACAAACCTAGATTTCTCCCCAAAATCTCCATGGCAACTACCAAAAACTTACTAACCATCAATCTGGAAGTTCCTCTGAATAAAACGATACCCCATATGTATGGGTGCACATAAAGACGTGGCCACCAAATGCCCCAAAACAGGGGCAATGCATAAGGGGAATTTCAGTTGAAATTTTGGGGGCTGTGCTCTATGTGCACTACCTGCAGTTTTTCAGTGATAACCCCCCCTACCTGTGAGATACCCCCACAATCTATATATTTACGAAAAGTGCACACCTTCAGCTATTCAGAGACACCACTCTTCTCTTTCTACATGGAAAATTGTGGCCGCAGTCCCTTGCAGAAGTCAGCGCTTTGGTCAGAAATCAAGGAAAAACCAGATACAACCCTAGATTTTGGTCAGAAATCAAGGAAAAACCAGATAAAAACCTAGATTTCTCCCCAAAATCTCCATGGCAACTACCAAAAACTTACTAAACCTCAATTTGCAAGTTCCCCTGAATAAAACGATACCCCATATGTATGGGTGCACATAAAGACGTGGCCACCAAATGCCCCCAAACAGGGGCAATGCATAAGGGGGGGCTGTGCTCTATCTGCAGTTATTTAGTCTAAACACCCCCATACCTGTGAAATAACCCCCACAAACTATATATTTCTGAAAAGTGCACACCTTCAGCTATTCAGAGACGCCACTCTCCTCTTTCTACATGGAAAATTGTGGCCGCAGTCCCTTGCAGAAGTTAGCGCTTTGGTCAGAAATCAAGGAAAAACCAGATACAAACCTAGATTTCTCCCCAAAATCTCCATGGCAACTACCAAAAACTTACTAACCATCAATCTGCAAGTTCCCCTGAATAAAACGATACCCCATATGTATGGGTGCACATAAAGACGTGGCCACCAAATGCCCCAAAACAGGGGCAATGCATAAGGGGAATTTCAGTTGAAATTTTGGGGGCTGCGCTCTATGTGCACTACCTGCAGTTTTTCAGTGATAACCCCCCTACCTGTGAGATACCCCCACAATCTATATATTTACGAAAAGTGCACACCTTCAGCTATTCAGAGACACCACTCTTCTCTTTCTACATGGAAAATTGTGGCCGCAGTCCCTTGCAGAAGTCAGCGCTTTGGTCAGAAATCAAGGAAAAACCAGATACAACCCTAGATTTTGGTCAGAAATCAAGGAAAAACCAGATAAAAACCTAGATGTCTCCCCAAAATCTCCATGGCAACTACCAAAAACTTACTAAACCTCAATTTGCAAGTTCCCCTGAATAAAACGATACCCCATATGTATGGGTGCACATAAAGACGTGGCCACCAAATGCCCCCAAACAGGGGCAATGCATAAGGGGGGGCTGTGCTCTATCTGCAGTTATTTAGTCTAAACACCCCCATACCTGTGAAATAACCCCCACAAACTATATATTTCTGAAAAGTGCACACCTTCAGCTATTCAGAGACGCCACTCTCCTCTTTCTACATGGAAAATTGTGGCCGCAGTCCCTTGCAGAAGTTAGCGCTTTGGTCAGAAATCAAGGAAAAACCAGATACAAACCTAGATTTCTCCCCAAAATCTCCATGGCAACTACCAAAAACTTACTAACCATCAATCTGCAAGTTCCCCTGAATAAAACGATACCCCATATGTATGGGTGCACATAAAGACGTGGCCACCAAATGCCCCAAAACAGGGGCAATGCATAAGGGGAATTTCAGTTGAAATTTTGGGGGCTGCGCTCTATGTGCACTACCTGCAGTTTTTCAGTGATAACCCCCCCTACCTGTGAGATACCCCCACAATCTATATATTTACGAAAAGTGCACACCTTCAGCTATTCAGAGACACCACTCTTCTCTTTCTACATGGAAAATTGTGGCCGCAGTCCCTTGCAGAAATCAGCGCTTTGGTCAGAAATCAAGGAAAAACCAGATACAACCCTAGATTTTGGTCAGAAATCAAGGAAAAACCAGATAAAAACCTAGATTTCTCCCCAAAATCTCCATGGCAACTACCAAAAACTTACTAAACCTCAATTTGCAAGTTCCCCTGAATAAAACGATACCCCATATGTATGGGTGCACATAAAGACGTGGCCACCAAATGCCCCCAAACAGGGGCAATGCATAAGGGGGGGCTGTGCTCTATCTGCAGTTATTTAGTCTAAACACCCCCATACCTGTGAAATAACCCCCGCAAACTATATATTTCTGAAAAGTGCACACCTTCAGCTATTCAGAGACGCCACTCTCCTCTTTCTACATGGAAAATTGTGGCCGCAGTCCCTTGCAGAAGTTAGCGCTTTGGTCAGAAATCAAGGAAAAACCAGATACAAACCTAGATTTCTCCCCAAAATCTCCATGGCAACTACCAAAAACTTACTAACCATCAATCTGCAAGTTCCCCTGAATAAAACGATACCCCATATGTATGGGTGCACATAAAGACGTGGCCACCAAATGCCCCAAAACAGGGGCAATGCATAAGGGGAATTTCAGTTGAAATTTTGGGGGCTGCGCTCTATGTGCACTACCTGCAGTTTTTCAGTGATAACCCCCCCTACCTGTGAGATACCCCCACAATCTATATATTTACGAAAAGTGCACACCTTCAGCTATTCAGAGACACCACTCTTCTCTTTCTACATGGAAAATTGTGGCCGCAGTCCCTTGCAGAAGTCAGCGCTTTGGTCAGAAATCAAGGAAAAACCAGATACAACCCTAGATTTTGGTCAGAAATCAAGGAAAAACCAGATAAAAACCTAGATTTCTCCCCAAAATCTCCATGGCAACTACCAAAAACTTACTAAACCTCAATTTGCAAGTTCCCCTGAATAAAACGATACCCCATATGTATGGGTGCACATAAAGACGTGGCCACCAAATGCCCCCAAACAGGGGCAATGCATAAGGGGGGGCTGTGCTCTATCTGCAGTTATTTAGTCTAAACACCCCCATACCTGTGAAATAACCCCCGCAAACTATATATTTCTGAAAAGTGCACACCTTCAGCTATTCAGAGACGCCACTCTCCTCTTTCTACATGGAAAATTGTGGCCGCAGTCCCTTGCAGAAGTTAGCGCTTTGGTCAGAAATCAAGGAAAAACCAGATACAAACCTAGATTTCTCCCCAAAATCTCCATGGCAACTACCAAAAACTTACTAACCATCAATCTGCAAGTTCCCCTGAATAAAACGATACCCCATATGTATGGGTGCACATAAAGACGTGGCCACCAAATGCCCCCAAACAGGGGCAATGCATAAGGGCAATTTCAGTTGAAATTTTGGGGGCTGCGCTCTATGTGCACTACCTGCAGTTTTTCAGTGTTAACCCCCCCTACCTGTGAGATAACCCCCACAATCTATATATTTACGAAAAGTGCACACCTTCAGCTATTCAGAGACGCCACTCTTCTCTTTCTACATGGAAAATTGCGGCCGTAGTCCCTTGCAGAAGTCAGCTCTTTGGTCAGAAATCAAGGAAAAACCAGATACAAACCTAGATTTTGGTCAGAAATCAAGGAAAAACCAGATAAAAAACCTAGATTTCTCCCCAAAATCTCCATGGCAACTACCAAAAACTTACTAAACCTCAATTTGCAAGTTCCCCTGAATAAAACGATACCCCATATGTATGGGTGCACATAAAGACGTGGCCACCAAATGCCCCAAAACAGGGGCAATGCATAAGGGCAATTTCAGTTGAAATTTTGGGGGCTGCGCTCTATGTGCACTACCTGCAGTTTTTCAGTGTTAACCCCCCCTACCTGTGAGATAACCCCACAATCTATATATTTACGAAAAGTGCACACCTTTAGCTATTCAGAGATGCCACTCTTCTCTTTCTACATGGAAAATTGTGGCCGCAGTCCCTTGCAGAAGTCAGCGCTTTGGTCAGAAATCAAGGAAAAACCAGATACAAACCTAGATTTTGGTCAGAAATCAAGGAAAAACCAGATAAAAAACCTAGATTTCTCCCCAAAATCTCCATGGCAACTACCAAAAACTTACTAACCATCAATCTGCAAGTTCCCCTGAATAAAACGATACCTATGTCTGGTTGCACATAAGTACATGGCCGCCAAACCTGAAAATGCATAATATTGGGGCTGCACTCTATGCACCCCTTTTTTTTGCCTGCACCCGAATGAATGGGATACGCTCGGGTGCAGGCACATGTAGCCGATATACGCATGAAAACGCGTGAGAATGCAAAGTCTCGCGTTTTCATGCGTATATCGGCTACACGTGCCTGCACCCGAGCGTATCCCATTCATTCGGGTGCAGGAACAAGTAGCAGGCGTAGGGCTGAATTTTCGGCAAGCGTTTTTCCACTTGCTGAAAAAATCAGCCCTACGCCTCGTGTGGCATCAGCCTAACCCTTGGCAATAGAAACTACCAGAACAATCTTAGCACCTCTGGACCTTTCTAGAACAACTGAAATCAAATGGAATAAAACCACTAAAAGCAATCAAAGAACAATAGTTGCAATGAAATCGGTAAGAGCCCTGGATCCACCAATGTCACTGCAAAAGCAACCTTTTTGGGGGCACTAAACACACAATAAAGAACAATGCAAAGATAAAACACCGTAAAATCCAATAAAACCACCTAAACCAACAGAAGAACAATAATTGCAATGAAATCGGTGGTCAGAGCCCTGGATCCACCAACGTCACTGCAAATTCAGCACCAAATAGCAATAAAAAAAGTTACAGTGCAATAGAATAATTCAAAAACAGAAATCAATTATGAAAATGCCAAAAAAACACTAAAATGCAACCAAATAAATCAGATAATTATAGAGCAAGATCAGAAATAAAGTTTTAGTAAAAAAAAAGACTGCCAAAGAAAGCAAAGACAGAAAGAAAAGAAAAGAAAGAAAGAAAAAAAAAAAAAAAAAAAAGTGTAAGTGTAAGTGTGTGTGTAAGTGTCTGTGTGTGCTTGGGAAAGTTGTAAATAAGTGTGTATGTGTACAAAAGTGTAATAATGACAAAGATAGAAGAAAAAATGCAAAAAAAAAAAAAAATTTTTTTAGACAGTTGAGATAGAAATAAGCAAAATAAACAGTGGTAGAGAGTTGTAGTTCAGCTTACCCAAGGTAGGCAGGCGATCAGGGGCGATCAGGGGCGATCAATCCAGCAGGAAGGCAGCAGGGGAGCTCCATCTCGTCCGAAGTGCGCAGCAGGAGTGAGGGAGCCGACAGTAGGCGGCGCTATTTAAAGGGACAGCAGTGGACACGTCATCAACGCGTGTCCACTGCTGTCATTGGCTGGCGACGCGATCGGTGCGGCTGGGGGACCCGGATCGGTGAGTATGTTCTTCATTGCTCGTTGCCTAGGGGGATCTGAGGGGTTTACAAGCGCTGCGCTGCTTTAAAAGCGAGCGCAGCGCTTGTAAACCCGACAGTGCCATTGGACGTAGATTCTACGTCCCATGGCACTTTGGTCCCTTGGTACCTGGGACGTAGAATCTACGTCCCTTGGCACTTAAAGGGTTAAAAAAAAACTATATAACCACTAATATCAGAATGTTGATAAATGGACCTGATGATAAATAAATAAATACAATAAGTTAGGTATGTATGGGCAGTATAATAAATTCTTTCTGATTCACTTGTGTTTGGGCCAATTCTTATTATTGGCATTACTAAACCTTGTCTTACCATATTACATACATACACAGAACAATACATACACAGAATCCACCCAGTATTTCCAATATCAAATGAAAAATAAGAAACCAAAAGCTGATAGCTTTCCTTTCATTTAATGTTCCTATAAGGACCAATAACAATATTTATTATAGAGTATAAGCCACCGAGTGTAACCGGTGATGTTGCCCAGAGCAACTAATCAGATCTTTGCTTTTGTTGAATATAGTTATTAAATATATTGCCTTTTATCCATTGGCCCCAGCTCCACCAGCTTCACTCAAGTAATGGTTACCTTAGGGTTTTAATCTTCTCTACTGGGGTCTCTTTAGAGAGTCCAAACAGCAAGAAGCATGGGACTATGGAACCCTGAGACCATGATCCGGTTGGATAATGGTTATTTTATAAAGCACAGTAATATGGAAAGTGAAACTACATTAGCCCATCTGCAAAGTGCTGCAGTATAATGATCTCAATGTAACTGCAGAGACAAGCACATCAATATTGCAGCAGGGAATTTCACACACCGTCATATCTAACATTGTAAAATGACCATATCATCTGAGTTTGCAGACATTGCACTGTAATTAATAAACCCAGGCAGCGGCATTTAGTGGTTTTGTGCACTATATACAGTATATAGCAGGTGCAAAAGGCAACTCCTCGGTGGAGTTATGGTCCTACAGATCTGCACCCTCATTTGGCTAAATCTAAATCACGGGGTCCCTGTTCCCAGGGCTTTTAGTGAGTGATATATAGCTCTATTCTAGCCTTTTCTACAGTATTTCTGCACCCATGGAACTTTAACCCACCCACAGGGTATGATATAAACTAAATCTAGTCCACCTCTCCTAATGGGTATTGTAAGAAATGGTAATGAAATGGCTAAATCACTAATCCTCTACATCCTTTCCTCGGTGGCTTTTCAAACCCTTTTGGTTCAAGCCCCCCTTTCCAGAGATGGCAAACCAGTTTAAAAAAAAAAAAGCCAGGTTCATCTTACCACACCCCCTCTCCCCCTAACCTTGTCTGTTCCACCAACAGGTATCCCCCAACCCTGCCCATGGCCATGCCCCTACTACGGTGCTTGTTTTATCTGTTTTGAAGGATTTAGGGTGCACATCAATGCTTTTCAATGGTGGTGGGTAAAATTAAGGTGATTGGGATGTTATTGCAGCTGACAAGAGTGGCAAGTTAGACCGACTCCTTAGAAATTAGGGTGAGTTGACATGTTTGCCTTTCAGTGACAACATTTAGTAAGGCCCAAGGACCAGTGAATTATATTGCTAAGTTTTTTTTCTCCAGGATGGTGCTCCTGTTCTGGAAAAAGACTTCACTGGCCCAGGGTGAAAATGTATAGACCGCTACACCACTATTTTATTGGATTTCCAAATGTCTCATCCATGGCTTGTGAAAACAGTTTGTTGCACACTACAGATGCAGCCAGCAACTTTTCACATTTTGTCTCGCCATGTCCAGACACCATTTTTGTGAGTGCTAAATCCTGCCTCTAGATGGTGCTAGAACGCAAAGACTTGCCCACAAAACACAATAGAAAATGCCATAGTACATGCATGATATTTTTTTTCCTGTGTTAAATGGAAGAGTCATAACTCAACCAAGGAACTTTGCTGTATCTTCTGGATGTTTCCGGGGCTCCAGCCTCCCTTCCTCAGGTCCTCAACTGAATCTTGGCAGTAGAGTAACATTTTCAAGTCATTTTGTTTTTCAGACTGGACTTTCAAGAGTAGAAGTAGCAAGTGGGCATTAACCGCACTAACCTTGTGGCTTGGCTGCCATATCCAGTGTTTTTGGCCCTTTAAGTGGCCAATCCCGTAGCCAAAGAACCACCACTTTACTCACTACCATTATTTTTCTTTTTTTAATATATTTCATTTTATAATGCTAATGGCAGAGTTCCTAGAGCAGCCTGGACCAACTGACATGGCGAACTTGCAACAAAAGAATTAGGTTCCAGTGCTATTTTGACGAACGGCAACATAAATAACATCTATACAGCAAAGATTTTCGAATTGTATCCGATTCGTGTCGAAGTGCACGTCCACTTTAATGCATAAACCCCAATTGTGTCAGAAACATCACTTTGCGGCTCCCAGTTGTGGGAGAAAATGCTGCATTGTTGGTAAAAACATGGTGACTTAAGCCAAAAATTGCACTTTGCACACTGCACTTTCATTTGAGCCCTTAAGTCTGCTTCATCCTATAACCTCGTTTACAGGTCCCAGCTTCACCGACTTCACTAAAGTAATAGTTACCTTGGGGCAGGGGTCCCCAAACTTTTTTACCCATAAGCAACATTAATAATAAAAAAAGTTAGGGACCAACGTAAGCATGAAAAAAGTTTCTATTGGGTGACCAAGAAGGTCGGTGTGGTGATTTGGTAGTCCAATATTAACTGGCAGAATACAGGAGGGTCTGGTTGGTTGATTGGCAGTACACATAGTCTTTAGGCCTCCAAAACTTGCCTTCAAGTCAGTTAAGAAAAAAAAACACCTGCTTTGAGGCCACTGGGAACAACATCAAAGGGGTTGAAGAGCAACATGTTGCTCGCGAGCCACTGGTTGGGGGTCGCTGCCTTAGGGTTTTAATCTTCTGTACTGGGGTCTCTTTAGAGAGTCCAAACACAAAGAAGCATGGGAACCATGAAACCGTGATCCAGCTAGAAAATGGTTATTTTATAAAGCACAGTAATATGGAAAGTGAAACTACATTAGCCCATCTGCAAAGTGCTGCAGCATAATGACCTCTATGCAGAGGCAAGCACATCGATATTGCGGCAGGGAATTACACCCCTTCCAGCAAAATCGTTGATTAGATGCTATAAAGGGAAAGCACTGTGGGGCCTGCACAATGTGCCTTTTTGATGTTCAGACTGGGCGAGTAGGAGAGCAAGTAGTCACTGTTAACCTTGCAGCTTGGCCACCATATCGAGTGTTTTGTTATTTCTAAATAGGGTTTCCACCTGGCTGGTATTTCAGTCGGTATAACACCATCACAAGCCTGGTATTACAAATTTACTAGCAAAGTACTTATGCCCCAACCATCCTCGATTCTACCCAATCTCTGTCAGATCCAACCGTCTCACAGCTACACCACAGATTCACCCTTCCTGGCTCTGCCCCCTCCCCTTACATCATCATCCAGCCCCTTTTCCCTGCCGGCCATTATTGTCCTGGGCAAAAGGTGGCAACCCCATTTATAAAACCTGCTTCTAAGCAAGGTATATTTTCCCTTTAACCTTTCTAGAGCAAAACCATTAGTCAGTAGAAAATGCCTTCAATTGTTTTGCATTTTCTTGACCGTCGTTTGCCACCTAGCTGGTAAAAATCATGCTTTGTGCCGATAGGGTTGCAACCTCCTGCAGCATGAGTTGCCACCTCTTCTTATTCATCATACCAGTCTTTTGGTCATGGGCAGACCATGATGTCATTTGGGGGCGGGGCTATGATGTAAGGGGTGGGGAAATGGGTGGACTGGGCAGGGAAAGGGTAAATAGGGCTGGGGAAATGGGCTGACTGGGCGGGGAAAATGTTAACGGGGCCAGGGAAATAGACAGACTGGGTGGGGAAATAGGCAGGGCAAAAGTGGGCCAGTGATTATAAAGAGGAGAAGGTAAGAAAAGGGGAGGGATTTATAGGGTATTACAAAGTTACGAGCAAGTACATTGCTGGTAAATTTGTATAACCAGTACCAGCCTTAGCTGGTGTTTTGCTGGGTAGGCCAGTTAAATACCGACCAGGAGGCAACTCTATTTGCAGCAGGGAAGTCCAGGCACATAGTGGGGTGGGTGATGTCAGGGGTGGGTGGTGATGTATCATGGGCAGTTCTGTGACATCAGAGGTCGACATGGCAATCAGCGATTGGCTGAACACAGCATCATTCATTTCAAAGTCCTGTCCAGACTTGGAAATCTAGCTGGGCAATTTTCACCTGGACAACCTCCTAAAGAACCCGACCAACGAGGTGAAAACCAGACAGGTGGCAGCCCTAGGCGCTAATGCTATAAGGGGGGAAAAAAGTAAAAAATATAGAAAGGCTGGTATTTTTTTCTAGAAAATATTGCAACCCTACCTGTAGTATAGTCTTTCCTATAACATGTATCGGTGTAATGCATATTCATTCCTGTAAAGCATTTCCATTCCTGTAAAGCATATCAATACTTATCCATGAGAAAGTGAAAGTGAAAAGAATATTTCTAAAACTGCTGATTTGTTTAGTGGTGGTGGGGGGGGGGGTGTATGTGAGATTATATAAGGTTGGAAAAAGCCATACAAAAGCTCAGTTAGAAGAAGTCGGTTTGACCGGACACTGAATGCAGCTGAACCTAGAAATCCTCAGCTACGGATATAGGAACCCAGATAGTGGAACCACAGGACTCAGCTTATAGGATCACAGGGACACCTAGACTCCGCATCTGTCATCGGTAAGGATTTCTATATTATATTATATAATGCATGGTATGGGGGAAACTGACAGCTTGTGTTGGAAAATCCTGCTGTATGTGCTACAGTGGATCACTTGGCAGTGAAAGGGTGGCCATGCATAGGGGAGAGGGGCAGTTATAGCTTCTTACCTGAATTAGAACGTAGAATATAGAGTTCTGTCATTCAAGTGCCTGACCTGGCCAGCGCTGACAATACTGCATTTCAAGATTCTATTATGTTCTACTGAGAAAAGAAAAATAAGCAGCTGGCATTGAGAGGGTTAATGCTTTAATTAGAGGAGGATTAAAAGCCCAAAGGATGAAAGAACCAGCGACAGGATATTTTATATTCAGTGACTAAGGTGGACATGTAATTTACCAGCTATTTATATTGCTCTCAAGTGCTGATCAATAGAACACAAGGATATACAGTATTATGTCCTTAGTGCAATGAGAGATACAGGGGCTGGTTTACTTACATAGAAACTTCATGGCACCTCAGTGTTTAAGTTACCGTTAGACTAGGAATGAAGCCAATAGAACAGGGGTGGGCAAACTACGGCCCGCGGGCCACATCCGGCCCATTTACCTTTTTAATCTGGCCCGCCGACTCCTGATTGGTTGCGCCCCGTGCGTGCGCGTGACGTCAGAACGCACGGGGCGCAACCGTATAAAACTTCAGATGCAGCGGGAGCCGGGGGACTGACACAGCCGGAGGAGGCAGGAGGTCGCTGGAGGATGGAGCCAAAGGAAGCTGCAGGTCGCTGGGGGGGGGGGGGAGCTGGTGGGAGGAGGATGATGGGAAGAACGCTGGGGGGAGCTGCAGGATGCTGAGTAGGATGCTGAGGGGGGAGCTGAAGGATGCTGGGGCGGAGCTGAAGGATGCTGGGGGGAACTGCAGGATGCTGGGGAGTGGAGCTGGAGGATGCTGGGAGGGATGCTGAGGGGTGAGCTGAAGGATGCTGGGGTGGGGAGCTGCAGGATGCTGGGTGGGAGCTGAGAGGCCCCGTGATTTCTAATGGCGGCCCTGGGCATAACGCTGGTCCAGCCCGGCCCGGGCCGTCTGTAAGTCAATGTGGCCCCTGAGCCAAAAAGTTTGCCCACCCCTGCAATAGAAAGTGGAATGTATGGTTGATACTGTGGGTTTTGGGGGATTTATTTTGTAAAATAGAAAAAAAGCCAACTTTTAAAAGCATATTCCTTCTTTTTCAAGTATATAATGCAATGGAAATGCTTGATCATAATGGGCTTTTAACAGGCCCCATAGAGGAACAGGTTAGCAAGATAGGCAGGAACTCTGGAATTCCATATGAGTAAATTTAAAGCTCAAATCACAAGTAAAATCATGAGTAATTTATTGAGATAATACACATAAATGAATGTTACTAAGCCTTACGCGTTTCGTACCATTCTGGGTACTTAATCATAGGCTAGATAACTTCTTCTAAACACTAGATATTTAAAGTCAGCCTGACCAATCAGGTGGTGATAGTGCTGACCAATCATTACCAACATACAATTAGAATCATTAGTTCGAACCGATCCTAATAAGAAAGAGTAATTAAATAGTAATTACAGGAGTATAAGTAAAAAAATAAAACAATAAAAGAAAAAGAAAAATATTATGTGTAAACTTATTACAGTAGAAAATAAAGTAAAGCATAATGCTTAAATGTAAACCACTGATCTTAACAAGGTCTACAATTAGTTACAAGTCCATATACAAATATATATATACAGGTATAGGATCCCTTATCCGGAAACCCGTTATCCAGAAAGTTCCGAATTACGGAAAGTTCATCTCCCATAGACTCCATTTTAATCAAATAATTCAGAATTTTGAAACTGATTTCCTTTTTCTCTGTAATAATAAAACAGTACCTGTACTTGATCCCAACTAAGATATAATTACCCCTTATTGGGGCAGAACAGTCCTATTGGGTTTATTTCATGGTTAAATGATTCCCTTTTCTCTGTAATAATAAAACAGTACCTGTACTTGATCCCAACTAAGATATAATTACCCCTTATTGGGGGCAGAACAGCTCTATTGGGTTTATTTCATGGTTAAATGATTCCCTTTTCTCTGTAAAAATAAAACAGTACCTGTACTTGATCCCAACTAAGATATAATTACCCCTTATTGGGGCAGAACAGCCCTATTGGGTTTATTTCATGGTTAAATGATTCCCTTTTCTCTGTAATAATAAAACAGTACCTGTACTTGATCCCAACTAAGATATAATTACCCCTTATTGGGGCAGAACAGCCCTATTGAGTTTATTTAATGGTTAAATGATTCCCTTTTCTCTGTAAAAATAAAACAGTACCTGTACTTGATCCCAACTAAGATATAATTACCCCTTATTGGGGGCAGAACAGCCCTATTGGGTTTATTTAATGGTTAAATGATTCCCTTTTCTCTGTAATAATAAAACAGTACCTGTACTTGATCCCAACTAAGATATAATTACCCCTTATTGGGGGCAGAACAGCCCTATTGGGTTTATTTAATGGTTAAATGATTCCCTTTTCTCTGTAATAATAAAACAGTACCTGTACTTGATCCCAACTAAGATATAATTACCCCTTATTGGGGCAGAACAGCCCTATTGGGTTTATTTCATGGTTAAATGATTCCCTTTTCTCTGTAATAATAAAACAGTACCTGTACTTGATCCCAACTAAGATATAATTACCCCTTATTGGGGGCAGAACAGCCCTATTGGGTTTATTTCATGGTTAAATGATTCCCTTTTCTCTGTAATAATAAAACAGTACCTGTACTTGATCCCAACTAAGATATAATTACCCCTTATTGGGGGCAGAACAGCCCTATTGGGTTTATTTAATGGTTAAATGATTCCCTTTTCTCTGTAATAATAAAACAGTACCTGTACTTGATCCCAACTAAGATATAATCAATCCTAATCGAATGCAAAACAATCCTATTGGGTTTAGTTAATGTTTACCTGTATATACATACCAATAAACATATATGTATATATAAACATATTCACACACATAAAAGAAAAAAATGAGCCATATATATATATACGTTAGTAAATTGACATATTCTGTCTATTAAGTAGGTATGAATGTGCATATTATAACTTATATATAACAGGATACGTCATAACAGGCCCCCCTCACTAACATCTTCTTTAACCCTTTCATGGCACACTCCCTTAGAATAAGATCCCACTCACCTACCATGGCTGTTACCTGCGGCAATCCAGCAGCCCTGAACCTCTTTCCTGTGAAAGACACTGGGAACTGGCATTTACAGCCAAGTGCCTCCACCTAGTGGGCACTGAGGAGCACACCTCACAGGGAATTCCACTTGGAAAATAAATCACACACAATTTGCAGGTAAACTTTATATAAGATGAGGAAGCAATAAATATTAAATAATAATAATAATAATAGCTGCTCGCACCTAGCATCCTATGGCCCCCTCACTTGTATCCTTTCCTGTATCCGCCCTTTGGTGGCTCACTCCCCAGGTTGCTCTTGGCCCCACCTGTATCCTTGCCAATATCTGCCCTTTGGTGGCTCACTCACTGGTTGCTCTTGGCCCCACCTGTATCCTTGCCAATATCTGCCCTTTGGTGGCTCACTCACTGGTTGCTCTTGGCCCCACCTGTATCCTTGCCAATATCCGCCCTTTGGTGGCTCACTCACCGGGTTGCTCTTGGCCCCACCTGTATCCTTGCCAATATCCGCCCTTTGGTGGCTCACTCCCCAGGTTGCTCTTGGCCCCACCTGTATCCTTGCCAATATCTGCCCTTTGGTGGCTCACTCACCGGGTTGCTCTTGGCCCCACCTGTATCCTTGCCAATATCCGCCCTTTGGTGGCTCACTCCCCAGGTTGCTCTTGGCCCCACCTGTATCCTTGCCAATATCTGCCCTTTGGTGGCTCACTCACCGGGTTGCTCTTGGCCCCACCTGTATCCTTGCCAATATCCGCCCTTTGGTGGCTCACTCACCGGGTTGCTCTTGGCCCCACCTGTATCCTTGCCAATATCCGCCCTTTGGTGGCTCACTCACTGGTTGTTCTTGGCCTCACCTCCTGGCCGAGCTTGACACGGCTGTAGAAGAACCCTGTCTTTCACACTGGTTATGGCTGGAAGCTGCAGCAAAATCCCACACACCATTTTAGAGGCTTTGTTTCACCACTTAACCACCTTATACTGCTCCACCCATGTCTGGGCTGGATCCCATCTTAGGCCTCTGTAGTAACCCATGGCCTTAACACTTTGGTGTTTGCAACACCCAACCCATTTTGCTTACCACGGTTACCATATAAGAGACCACACAGGGAAAATCCTTTATTATTGTGGGGTAGGGTGAGAAACTCTGCGGCACATTTTATTAATCAGCATAGCTGGGATTAGCACCTCAGTTCAGGGATAGGTGGGGAACATAACCAATACTGACCTTAGGAAATTAAAAACCTCCCCCCTAGAGTTGGTGTAAAAAGTGAATTTGTGCATCCAAGTGATGTCGATCAGGTACACTAGTCTTTCAGAGGAATCATGTTTAAGGTTTTTTAGATTCAGGAAGATAAGATTGGAGAAAATACATTTTGATATAGCCACCCGTATTTCGATAGCTGCATGCTGGAAAACTCCAGCCCCACCCTAGCCGAGATTAAACGAAGAGTGGAGTTAAATGAGGCATTGGAAGCTGGTATCGCCAGATTAACCAACAGAATTTTCTTAAAATTTGGACACCCTGGGAACTGTACACTAACGAAATCTGAAACCTCACTACACCTTTGAAATATACTTATTTGATGTGATGTGTTTTACTGTCTACTTTTTCTTTATCTTTATCTGAACTATGGACATCATGGAATACACCATCGTGAAAACTCATATATATTTTCAATAACTCTACCACACTGCATTGTTGTTATATATATGCTTATTTTTCATCATTGTTATTGTACAATCGACATTGTTAAAACTCAATAAAAAAAGACATTTTGATGTAATGTTCATACTTAATAGAACACAGTCACTGCAAGCAACTGTGAGACATGGACCTACTCTAAGGTAACCCAGACCTAACCTAAGGTTTCCATTCATCCCCATCAGGTATTTCTGTAACACCATCCATCATGGACCACTTGGAAAAAGAAAAGCAGGCAATTCTGGATTACAAGCTCCATAAATGCCAAGACTACACACGCATATTGATACAGCTGTTTGGATCAGCAGGACATGGCAAGTCCTCACTGATTAACTCCTTCTTTTATGCCCTGCATGAGGAAAAGTTTCATGCAACAGCCCAGGTGCAAATAGATGGGGGACACAACAGCCAAGGAGGCCTCACCACTATCAGAAGTTCCTACCAGCTCACTGATGTAATCACAGTGGTAGATAACCGTGGGTTTGGGAAGATGGATGATTATGAGACCTGGGAGATTTGTGCTCAACTTGGTAAGTTCAATCTGATGTACAGATGCAGCCTAGTTCCTTTACCATGTTATTGTGTTATGTCTCTAACTGGTTGTCCCAGAGAAAAAGATACCAAAATTGGCCACCAGGTGGCACATGGTCTATGGCATTTTCCATTGTGTTTTGCTGGCAAGTCTTTGCACTCTAGCACCATCTAGAGGCAGGACCTAACACATAAAAAATGGTGTGTGGGCATGGTGAGACAGCATTTGAAAATTTGCTGGCTGCATCTGTCCTCTTTAACCTGGATGCACAGCTTTTTTTTATGCGTGCAACTTTTTTTCTCACTCCAAATACATTAGTCATAAGTTTTTTTCTCATTCCTAATACATTAAAGTAAAAGGGTGTTTATTCTCAGGTTTTTTCTTACTCCAGATGCATTAAAGTCAATGGGCATTTTTTTCACACTTCCACCGTGTGACTTTTTTACACACGCAACTTTTTATTTACTCAAGCAGCTTTTTTTTTTCATTCCAAATATTCCAAAGCCACAAACCATGCCGGTTAAAAAAAATGTGCTTGTCACTACAAAGGACATGTTTGCTTTTTTATTGGCAATTACGCTGGTGTTATATGCTGTTTTACACTATTGTGTCCTGGCAATTGTGAAACATTGCATTTTATTCAATTTCACATGAAAAGTGAATGTGAATAAATGTATTTCCAGAAATGTCTGGCATTTATCAAAAAATCCAAACTGAAAATGTCTGGGCTGGAATAAGTCACAGATAAGTAAAAAAAACTGCATCTTTTTCTACTTGTTGCACCGAAAACTTGACTTTTTTGAATTGTAATACAAAAAAAACAGCGTCAAAAATCTGAAACCTCTAAAGTTTTGAAGCTAAAGAAGGATCTTCCAGAAAAGAGAAGGGACCTCCGCCATTGGCTTCTACATAATCTCAACAAGTTTTAGCTGGCAAATTGTCGTATTCAGATTTTTAGCCATTTTGACGCATAGGAAATCTCGAAAAAATTGCAACTTTTTTTTTCTGCGACTATTAGCGCTACAAATCTGAATTGAGGAAAAAAAAAGATCTTAGGGGCAGATTTTTTATACATTTTCTCGTTTTCCCGAATGTCTAACATTTACTGAAAACAAGTCTCTAGGAAAAGTCGCAGTGAGAAAAGCTGCAAAAAACTCTGTCACTGCAACATTCAGAAAAGACAGGATTTTAGTTCAAAACCCAGGGTAAAAAATGTGAAATCTCTAAAGTTTCGAGACAAAAGAAAAATCTTCAAGGAAGGAATTTTTTCCCCTCCGCGGCAAATTAGTGAGGCTTCAGATGGGGTTTTTGCCTTCCTCTGGATCAACTAGTAGTTAGGCAGGTTATATATAGGCATTATGGTTGAACGTGATGATGTGTCTTTTTTCAACCCAACTTACTATGTTACTATGTAAGAAAGGAAAGGGACCTTTGCCATTGACTTCTACATGAACTTGGCAAGTTTAACCTGACGAATTGTTGAATTCGGATTTTTAGCCTTTAGACTAGGGATGCACCAAACCCACTTTTTTGGGTTCAGCGAATCCCTGAACCCAACTTGAGGGATTCTGAATCCGATGCTAATTAGGATCGGTAAGGGTAAAAAGTTGGTGCGTGGTGAAAAATCCCCCCCCTCAAGTTGAACCCCTTCCTGAATGCTAATTAGCATATGCCAATTTATGCTAATTAGGATTCGGTTCGGGCCGAATCCCAAACTGAATCCGGGATTTGGTGCATCCCTACTTTAGACACATAGCAAATCTCAGAAAAGTTTCAGCTTTTTTTCTCTACGACTTTTAGTGCTAAAAATATGAATCTGAATGAAAAAAACGATGGTTAGTAAATAAGCCCCTTAGACTTAGACAGGCGTTAAGCTCTCCTTTCAGATCTAACATTTGTTCAGGTTCAGAGCTTCACAGCTATAAAAGTATTTGCTGTTTTGCTGCTAAGGGCAGTGACACATGGCCGCCCGAGAAATCTTCATTGTCGCGGGCGACTAATCTCACCGCAATGCCATACCACCGGCTAGAATGCAAATGGCCGGTGGGATGGCATACGTGGCGCCGTAATTTGCCAAAGTCGCCCGAAGTATCCTCTTAAGGCAACTTCGGTGGCTTCAGCAAATCGGAGCGCTGTATATGTTATCCCACCGACAATTTACATTCTAGCCGGTGGGACGGCATTGCGGGGAGATTAGTCGCCCGCGACAATAGAGATTTGTCATGGTGCAACTAATCTCCCCATGTACCCCTGCCCTAAAATGGCAGCTGCTATCTTAAACAAACAGAGGGAGATTCTAGGGCTGTTACTCAGGTATGGTAAAGCTTTCTGCAGAATAAATATAGGGTTCTAGCTTGCACTACTGTCGCAAATCTATTGGCAGTAAAATGGAAAAAATGTCTTTCCTTTTCCCTTAAGGTTGGGACCCATGCCACTTCTTTAAACCACTGTGGGAGGGTGACAAGTGCACCAGTTTGGGAACAATGACTGTAGGGGGTTGCTAGGAGTTATACTACAACTTAAGGGTCACTGGTTGAACAATTCTTCATACTATAATTAAGGGGCACTCGCAAAGCTTGTTTTGCTCCAGGCTCAGGAAGGCCAGTGCTGACTACTGCAGGAGTATTTCCTAGTAGAACTGTATAGAGTGTGTGTAGAAGTTGGAGTTTGCCAGATGAGGTGGAATTCAAATGCTTGAAAATCGCTTGAAGTTTGTGAAATATATGTGTAAAAACCTATTTAAAAAAAAATACTGTATAGGAGCCATTTACTGCTAGCTATAAAGTTATTGACTTTATATTCCTAATTTCTTTTGATTATAGCCAATGTTCTGAATCTGGATGAAAAGGTGGACTTTGAAGTGGATACATTTTACAAATCTCTTGAAAGAGTGGTTGGAGTAGAAATTAATTACACGGACCTCCTTGTCCCAGTTTTTGTCTATAGGTGAGATATTCAATCTATTGTATTATTATCATTATATCCTAGAATAACTTGTTTGTCAGCCATGTGTAACCCAGTAACCGCCATCTGCCAGCAAGTACATATCACACTTCATGCTCTGGCTGCACTGCTACAGCGCAATGTGTTAACCATAGTCAAGTGACTAATTAGTGATGAGCTAATTTACTAATACAGATGATAAACTACATCAGGCCCATTGCCCATAGCAGCCAGCGGCACAAAAACCCAAAAACTTGTAAAAATACAAAGCAAAAAAAGATCTTCTAGTTGTAATAAGGACATCCTCCTTCCTACTGTGTCTCATACCACATGGCACTTATATATATATATACATATATATATTTATTGTATTTATTTATTATATCACTTGCCCTCCCTGTGTGTAATTGTGTATATTGTAAGACTGTACAGCGCTGCGTACCCTTGTGGCGCTTTATAAATAAAGTTATACATACATCTGCCATTGACTTCTACATGATCTCAACAGGTTTCAGATGTTGTATTTTTCCTGTCTTGGGAGAATAATAAATCACAGGGTAGAAAAACCTGAACCAAAAAAATTGAGCACTAGTAAATGCCCCTTTACTGTACTGTACTTCATATTGCTCAGGGTCATAAAAACAAATATAATACAATATATAATACCAGAACTCAGAGCTCCCGATGGAATATCCTGGAAAAGCCAAACTCTTCTGTGCTGTTTTGAAAAACAAATCGATGTGCAGCTCCCTCTTTAGCCAACCCCTTTGATTGGGTCTAGACAAATGTAATGATGGAAGCGCATGAAAGAAATCAAAATCAAAAACATAGGGTGCAATACGTATATGAAGAAACCCGCAGTGCAAAGTGTAAATAGTGAATCCACTCCCACTTGTACTGTCACTCTGTCAGCTTACCAGATGGTAGTGGATAAGGGGCAAACATAAAGGGGATAAGTTTTGCTTGAAGGGAACACGAGGATCCTCAGTGCAATAATATAGAAAGGGAAAGCAACGAATAGTGTGATAACATTAATTAAAGATGATTATAAATACAACCAACTACTCACAATTTGAAGTAATAAACAGGCAAAAATAGAATACAGCTCGACGCGTTTCGCGTGCAAACGGCACTCTTCCTCAGGAGCAGAAAAGCTTTTTTTATAAAAAGATAGAATGCAGCTCGACGCGTTTCACGTGCAAACGGCAACGCTTCCTCAGGAGCAAAAAAGCTTTTTTATAAAAAAATAGAATACAGCTCGATGTGTTTCACATGCAAACGGCACGCTTCCTCAGGAGCAAAAAAGCTTTTTTATAAAAAAATAGAATACAGCTCGATGTGTTTCACGTGCAAACGGCACGCTTCCTCAGGAGCAAAAAAGCTTTTTTGTAAAAAAATAGAATACAGCTCGATGTGTTTCACATGCAAACGGCACGCTTCCTCAGGAGCAAAAAAGCTTTTTTTATAAAAAAATAGAATACAGCTCGATGTGTTTCACGTGCAAACGGCACGCTTCCTCAGGAGCAAAAAAGCTTTTTTGTAAAAAAATAGAATACAGCTCGATGTGTTTCACATGCAAACGGCACGCTTCCTCAGGAGCAAAAAAGCTTTTTTATAAAAAAATAGAATACAGCTCGATGTGTTTCACATGCAAACGGCACGCTTCCTCAGGAGCAAAAAAGCTTTTTTATAAAAAAATAGAATACAGCTCGATGTGTTTCACATGCAAACGGCACGCTTCCTCAGGAGCAAAAAAGCTTTTTTATAAAAAAATAGAATACAGCTCGATGTGTTTCACATGCAAACGGCACGCTTCCTCAGGAGCAAAAAAGCTTTTTTGTAAAAAAATAGAATACAGCTCGATGTGTTTCACATGCAAACGGCACGCTTCCTCAGGAGCAAAAAAGCTTTTTTATAAAAAAATAGAATACAGCTCGATGTGTTTCACATGCAAACGGCACGCTTCCTCAGGAGCAAAAAAGCTTTTTTATAAAAAAATAGAATACAGCTCGATGTGTTTCACATGCAAACGGCACGCTTCCTCAGGAGCAAAAAAGCTTTTTTAAAAAAAAAATAGAATACAGCTCGATGTGTTTCACATGCAAACGGCACGCTTCCTCAGGAGCAAAAAAGCTTTTTTATAAAAAAATAGAATACAGCTCGATGTGTTTCACATGCAAACGGCACGCTTCCTCAGGAGCAAAAAAGCTTTTTTATAAAAAAATAGAATACAGCTCGATGTGTTTCACATGCAAACGGCACGCTTCCTCAGGAGCAAAAAAGCTTTTTTATAAAAAAATAGAATACAGCTCGATGTGTTTCACATGCAAACGGCACGCTTCCTCAGGAGCAAAAAAGCTTTTTTGCTCCTGAGGAAGCGTGCCTTTGCATGCGAAACGCATCAAACTGTATTCTATTTTTGCCTGTTTATTACTTCAAATTGTGAGTAGTTGGTTGTATTTAGAATCATCTCTAATAAATGTTATCACACTATTAGTTGCTTTCCCTTTCTTTCATACTGCATTGAGGATCCTGGTGTTCCCTTCAAGCAAAAGTTATCCCATTTATGTTTGGCCCTTATCCACTACCATCTGGTAGTGACAGTACAAGTGGGAGTGGATTCACTATTTACACTTTGCACTGCGGGTTTCTTCATATACGTATTGCACCCTATGTTTTTTATTTTTATTTCTTTCATGCGCTTCCATCACTACATTTGTCTACACATATTGCTCAGGGTTGCTGGGACACAATGAAAATTTTACTTATTGTTTGCTTACCCCATGTTTTATTGGTTTGTTTTAAGTGTGCCAGCTGGTGTTGGGAAGGACATGGAAAATGACATCAGCCAGTTACTAGAAAAAGCCAATACATTGACAAGTAAGTATTGATTTTTTGTTTGTTTCTATTGACTGACTTGGCAAACAACTGAATTCCAATGATGGTAACTTGACCAGAACCACAACAAAAATATATTACTTTTCTGGAAAATACAGAATTGCAATCTATGTAGAGGGCAATGAAGCCATACTTCTAGGTTCCTTATAAGTACATACATGTGATCAGAACTGGCCCTTTAAACTACAGCAATCAGCGCTGGCACAGGGGACACCATATCATGCAACAACCTTCTAGAAAATTCTGTTCTTCCTTCTTTGTAGCAACAGTTTAATGAAGTACTTATTGGCCCAAAGTGAGGTCCATTCAGAGTAGGTTTGTGTAGATGGAAGTAGAAGAATTTGCCTGGACTGCATAGAGCCCTAACCTCAACCTAGCTGAACCCCTGGGAGATGAACTGGAATGCTGACTACATGCCAGACCTGATTGCAACATCAGTGCCAACGTAACGAATGCTCTTGTGGCTGAATATAAGCAAATCCCACCCACAATGTTCTATCATGCTGGGCAGGAGACATCCATATACTTCTGGCCATATGTCACAAAATTAAATATTTAAAAGCAGGTAAAGTGTAAATATGTGGTGGGAAATGGTTAATTTGGCCTAATACAGTCTCTGTAGGCAAAAGAATAATAAATATGTGATGGTGTGAAATACAGATGCAGTCAGCAAGTTTTCACATTTTGTCTCATCATGTCCAGACAAATCTTTTCAGTGTTAAATTCTGCCTCTAGATGGTGCTAGAGTGCAAAGACTTGCCAGCAAAATATAGAAGAAAACACCATAAACCATGGGCCACCTGGTGCTGAATGTTGGTAATTTTTTCCCTCCTGTGTTAATTGGAAGAAACACAATGCGACAACTTGGCTGCATTTCATAAAAAAACGGACGCACAGGTCAAAATAAAAATGATGCTTGTCAAAAAAAATTTGTGCCACGATTTTTTTTGATGCACGCGACAATTGTTTATTCCATGTTTTGTGAATTTTACCAAAGTTTACCAAAATTGAAGCAAAATGGGACATATTCGCTCATCACTAGTTATTCATAGTAATGTCCCATTTTGCTTCGCCGAAAAAATTCACAATGTCATGAGTCAAAAAAAATATTGTTGCCTGCGTCAATAAACGCAACAATATTTTTGACGTGAGACAATTCTTTTTGACGTGAGAGAGAATTCTTTTGATGAGAGAGACAATTCTTTTGAGGAGCGCCAATATGTTTGACACGTAATAATTCTTTTGACGCTCGCAACAATTTTTGGACGTGCGGTAAATTTTCTAATTGTTGCACCACAACAAAAAGAAACATAACAAATGTCTTCAAGTGCTACTGGAGATGGCACATGAAAGAGAATCGGAAAAAGCCAGAAGGGAGGAAAGGGAAAAAGCAGAACGGAAACCAAAGGGCGGGTCCAATTTGTTATAAGAAAGACTGTGGTTGGTTCAGCTCATTCACAAGGTTAAGTAAAGACCAGGACCTGGCTGGATTGTTTCGCGAAACGGATGAAAAAATTCGCCGCAGAAAAATTTGCTGCTTGTCCAAAAATTGTCATCCGCGTCTAAAGAATAGCTGCGGGAGACAAAAGAATAGCCGCGTGACAAAAGAATAGCCGCGGGCGACAAAAGAATAGCTGTGCGACAAAAGAATAGCTGTGGGCGACAAAAGAATAGCCCCGGGCGACAAAAGAATAGCCGCGGGTGACAAAAGAATAGCTGTGCGACAAAAGAATAGCCGCGGGCGACAAAAGGATAGCCGCCGGCGACAAAAGAATAGCCGCGGATGAAAATTTTTTTTGACATGCAACATTTTCACCATTTTGCTAATTTTTCGCCGTTTCGCAAATCTTTTGAACAATTCACGAATTTTTCGGCGAAGCGAAACGGGACAGATTCGCTCATCACTACTCAACATCAGTTACTGATATTCATGTAATGGGAAATTAGTTGTTGCTTGAACCTAGAGTAAATGGATTTAAAGAACAAGGAATACACAATTTACTGAGGGGTGCCAAAATGTTAAATGGGTTAATGTAGAGATTGATATTCTGAGACACTTTGCAATTGGTCTTAACGTTTTTTTATGTGTAGTTTTTGAGTTGGTTTATGTTCAGCAACTCTACCTGGTTGCTAGGGTCCAATTTACTCCATGCAGTGGTTTGAATAAGAGACTGGAATATGAATAGGAGAGGGCCTGAATAGAAAGATAAGGAATAGTAACATACTATAGTAACAATAACAGTAACATTTGAGCCTTACAGAGCAATAGGTTTTTGTCAGTTTGTTTGGAGGTCAGTGACCTCCAAAAGTTAAGAATCGGTCATTCTAGAACACAGAATGGGCACATTTACTAAAACTCTATCATTTTTCATTTTTTCCAAACTAATACCAAACTAATTTCCTTATGATATGAAAAGTCTGTGTGGGAAAAAATTGTAGAAAACAAATATTTTTGAATTGTCACTCCAAAAAAGCAACTTCTTCAAATTTCTGCACTAAAAACAGCATCAAAAATCAGAAACCTGTAAAGTTTTGAGACAAAAGATGGTTCTTCCAGGAAACGGAAGGGACATCTGCCATTGACTTCTACACGAACTCGGAAAGTTTTACTTGCCAAATTGTCTGATTCAGATTTTTAGCCATTTAGACGCATAATAAATCTCAAAAAAATTGTGACTTTTTTCCCACTGACTTTTAGCACTGAAGACCTGAATCAAGAAAACATAGGAGCAGATTTACGAAAACTATCATTTCAATTGTTTTTTTTATCTTAAAACTCAACAGAACTTGTTTTCCCCGAATATACTGTATGATGTATACTATACAATTTTTATTTAAAAAAAAAAAAAAAAAAAAACTAGGAAAAGTCACTGCAAGAAAAATCACAAAAAAAAACTTGCCATTTTTTAATTGTCCCGCAAAAACCCAGACTTTAATGAATTGTTGAGTTATTCGAGTAAATTAAAAAATAAACGAGAAATGATAAAGTTTTAGTAAATTAATCAAAAAAGTTCAAATCCCGAATGGGAAAATTCTGATTGGAAATGAAAATTTCTGAAGATCACGAAAATGCTTATGAAAAAATCGTATTAGTCTCGATAATATCGTATTGGCGATCCGAAAGTCATGATTTTTTCACGCTAAAAATCCGAAAAAGTTGCTCAAGCGAGGAAAAAGTCGCGAAAGCGCCGGAAAAGTTGCTGAAAATACGATTGGACCGATCGAATGAATGCTCAGAGCGTTCGTGGATAAGTAAATCTGCCCCTATGTCAGGAGACACAAAATGCGTCAGGATTGATGTGAAATAAAGCTTCTTCTTTTTAACCACGGCCACTGGTCTTCGAAGAGTGTGTTCATTCAAAAGCCTTCAGCCTATATAGCTTGGGTCATATAATATTTTGCACTTTCTTTCCTCTTCTTCTTCTTCAGTGCTTTTGCTTCACACCTTAATATGATTTTTCTTGCTCCCCTCTTCAGGTTTGGCTCCTATTGTGGTCCTTACAAGAAAGAATTCAAGGGGCTACAAAAATGTAGAGACTTTCTTTAAAAACATCGGCATAGAGTACGTTATCGGGGTAGAAAATTACACTCCACAAGACCATGTGAAAACCGAAGAGAAGGACAAGCAGTTCCTTCGAATCCTACAGAACGTCTTGGAACTCATCGAGTTTAGCACAGAAGATGGAAAGTTCTGTGATCCACAAAAGAGACATAAAGAACGTCTTAAAATGCTACTGGAGATGGCACATGAAAGAGAAACGGAAAAAGCCAGAAGGGAGGAAAGGGGAAAAAAACCACCGGGCGGGTGCAATTTGTTATAAGAAAGACTGTGGTTGGTTCAGCTCATTCACAAGGTTTAGTAAAGACCAGGCCTAGTAACTCACAGAAACCAATTTTAATGTTGGCCAATTAATGACAGCCATGTTCTGGCTAGAAAAGATGACAGATTATTAAATGTGCCAACAAATGTCCAGTCCATATCTGGCTGCTGGTATTAAAGTGCACCTATAGTATTCACTGGAACCAATGCCAGGGACTTGCATGTCCTATTTTAGGGTTTTGTGTACCCCCCTTGTCTTATAAAGTCATTTCTTAGAAGGCTTATTTATTTTTTTAATGCAGTTAATTAATAATTATATATATATGTGATGTCCTAGCACTTTATAGCAACTATATATTTTTCACCCATGGGGCAAAATATGAGTTTAGAGCTTAATACATGATTTTTTTTTAGAGCTGAAACTCGCACAATTCGAGTTAAAAAACGCAAATGTATTTATTAAGTGCAAATAAACCCAAATGTAAATCTTCGCCATCTAAAAGTTTGCGGGTTTCTATAGAAGTCAAAGAGTTGTCCTAGGCAAAGTCAGGCCTTATTCTCAAACTCAAATTTTTTCATTTTTTTTTTTTTTTAAAGTTTGTAAACTCGAAAAATTTGAGGTATTTGAGTCTTTTATTCCAATGAGTTTTCCTTGTTAATAAATAAGCGGGCATTTAATATGCGAGTTTATTCCATTTAGAAAAACAAACTCACTCAAATTCACGAACTGGAAAATTGTTAAATAAGCCCAAAAACGTTTTATTCATCCCCATGGGATTTTTAGAAGTGTATTTATCAAATGGTGAACTCTAGGGGGGCAGATTTATCAAAATGTGAGTCTAGAGCAGGGGTCTTCAAACTTTTTAAACAGGGGGCCAGGTAACAGGCCCTCAGACTATTGGGAGGGCCGGACTATAGTTAGTCCTGAAACTATGCCCCCCCTAAACCTGCCCCCCGCTGTGTCCTTACCCCTGACTACTACCTGTCTGCCTCAGCATAGTCCTCGGCACGTCATTAGCGTTGGCCAGTGTGACGCAGTGACGTGATGTTCTGGGGAATAGGACCTGCTGAGGCAGACAGGTAGTAGCCATGGGTAAGGACACAGTGGGGGCAAGGTAAATGACCTTGGAGGGCCGTATGTGGCCCACGGGCCGCAGTTTGGGGACCCCCTGTTTAGAGCCTAAAGTTGAGTTTTCGGACAAAACCCAGTGAAATCTCTAAAGTTTTGAGACAAAAGAAAGAATTCCAAGGAAAGGGAGGGGCCTTTCCTATTGACTTCTACATGAACTGGGCAAGTTTAACCTGGTGAATTGGCGAATTCGGATTTTTAGACATTTAGATGCATAGTAAATCTTGGAAAAGTCAAAGCATTTATTCTTTGTAACTTTTTGCGCTAAAAATTCAATTCTAGTTTAAAAAAAAAATGATGGTTAGTAATAGCCTCTTATTATACAGAAACAAGGGAATTTTGCCTTCCCTGGAAACAATCATATTTCTTTTACTTGTTGCCATAGGGAGCAATGCTCTAAATGACAGAATCACCACTTATCTGAAAAACCCCAGGTCCAAAGCAATTCACATAATAGATCCAATACCTGTATTCTAAAGGAACCCTTCTCCTATGAAGGCTTAGTTATAATGTCCAAACTACTGGCGGACAAAGCACTATACTGTATGAATGCCACTGGGATGCTGTATAAATGCAATAAATAAATATTAAAACAAAACATAGATTGTAAGCTCTACGGGGCAGGGACCTCCATGCTCTTGTGTCTTTGACTCTTATCTTATTGCAACTGTATCTTGTATTTATTTGTATTTATTGTTATACTTTGTATTTATCTATTATTATTTTAATAATCCTGTTTGTATTAATGTATTCTACTGTACAGCGCTGCGTACATAAGTAGCGCTTCATAAATAAACATATACATACATACATACATGTGTGTGCATGTACATATTATAAAAGCATTGTAAGACACATTTCTAAAAGCTGAGCTTTGAGAGGTAGTAGATAATGCCCCATTGTGCATTCTGTCATTTTCTACTTCTTCCCTCTACTCCTCAACGTCTTCCTCTGGCTTGTATCCAGTCTTCTTCTACAGAGGTGGTGGCATTGTACCTGATGAGGTTCAACTGATGGGCAATCCCAAACAGGGAGCATGTGGGTAGTAGTATAAATATCATATATGGGCCCCTCCATTTAAGGTTTTGCAGGAGATCAAGTGGCCCCTCCAGACTTAGCATGATATACTGTATAGTGATAATGGGCCTAGGTGGCAGCTACATACACTGCAGCAACACAGTAACATAGTAGATTGAAAAAGTTTGGAAAAAAAGACACACCTTTTTGAATAAGGGAAACTTGCCTAACTACTTTGCCTCAGAGGGGGAAAAATGCCTCCCTGCCTCCCAAGAGGGCAACTGGACCAGTCCCTGGATCAACTCTGTACAAGCTAATACAGATACTTTCTCGCTTTCTAAAACTGCATCCAACCCTTCTTGAAACTATCCAGCGTATCTGCCAGTACAGCAGTCTCAAATTCCACAGCTTCACTGTCCTCACTGTAAAAACACTCCTTGCCTCTAACTGAATGGATGATCTCTTGTTTACTGGAAAGACCTAATGGCAAATAAATCAGAGTATTTATAGAAATGTATTTATTGTACAGGTATGGGATCCCTTATCCGGAAACCCATTATCCAGAAAGAATTATGGAAAGCCTGTCTCCCATAGACTCCATTTTAATCAAATAATTCAGAATTTTAAAACTGATTTCCTTTTTCTCTGTAATAATAAAAAAAAATCTTGTAATTGATCCCAACTAAGATATAAATAATCCCTATTGGATGGAAAATAATCCTATTGGGTTTAATTAATGGTTCATTGATTTTTTAGTAGGCTTATGGTATGGAGACCCAAATTTCGGAAAGACCCCTTATCCGGAATACCCTTGGTCCCGAGCATTCTGGATAATGGGTCCTATACCTGTATTTATAGAAAGTAATCACATCACCCTTCAAGTGCCTCTTCTCAACTTAGCCATCCTTTCCTTATAACTGAGATCTTCCATTCCCTTTACCAACTTAGTTGCTCTTCTTTGAACTTTGAGATTTCATTATTATCCTGGTTAAGGATTGGAGACCAATGTGGCACTGCATTTTCTACATGTGGCCTTGCCAGTGGTTTTAAATTTGGAGTATGACCCTTACCCCTTTGAACAGGACAATACTTTGCTGGACTTTCCAGCTGCTGCCTGGCATTGCTTGTTACAGCCAAGTTTGTTATCGGGTTGGACTGGGGGGTGCAGGGCTCACTGGGGCTGCTGGGCCAGGGGCCCTGCACACCCAAAGGCAGCATCTACCGCACCCCCACAGGGGCCCCTGCCATGCCCCCTAACCCCCTGCAGGGGCCACCTGCTCTACACCAGTGGCTAGGGAAGTGCCGACAGGGATCTGGTCTGGGCCGCTGGGGCCCTCCAGGGTTGTTTTCCGGTTGCCAAGTTCGACCCAGTTTGTTATCATCAATTACCCCCAAATTCTTCTCCATCAAGGATCTAACTTAATACTATTGAGGATATAGGTGGCTGCATATTTTTACACCCCTGAACCTCACCTTTACATCAACACCGAACCTCATCTGGCACCGCAGAAACCAGGCAAAATGCTGCCCGATTAACTAAAAATTCATCCAGTCTCCCGCATCATAGCACCTCCTCCCTGCATCATTACTCCACCTCCAACGTCATTCACCATGACCCTAATGTCATCAGTATCACCCCCAAAGTCACCTGGTCCCCTATCTTCAAAAATAGAAGTTGGCAGCCCTAGTTGTACAAGTACCAGTTAGCGGGGACACTGCGGACTTTCCCATAATATTTCCCTACCCTGGCCAGTGTAGTGCTTTGCATGGTGTGAATAAAGCAGGTATATTTATATCATTATTGATATAGAGATACTTATGTTAGCAGTGTGGTACATTGAAACAATGCATTATTAAACAGACAGGGATAAGCAAAGAATTTCTCTACATAATATTTCTCAGGACAATGGAGGGATTATTGGGACATTGGAAGAGTATAACAGCGTGGCACTGAGATAAATAGTTTAACAGCACCGAGCCATGCAAAAAAGCTATCAAGCAAGCTAAAATAGAAATGGAAAGGGAAATTGCTGCTAGGAGTAAAAAGAATCCTAAATTATTTTTTAATTATGTGAATAGTAAAAAAATGAAGCAAGAAGGGGTGGGAACTTTATTATCACGGGGGGGTAAGTTGGTTGATGAGAACGGGGAAAAAGCTGAAATTTTGAACTCTCTGTCTATACATCTGAGGAGCCAGATAATGAAGGCTTCCCTTGTAATATGCCCAGTTCTAGTAATTTAGCTACTGACGCATGGGTCACTCGGGAGGAAATTCAAAAGAGACTTGAACATGTAAAGGTAAACAAAGGTCCAGGGCCGGATGGGATTCATCCCAGGGTATTAAATGAGCTGAGCGCTGTGATTGCCAAGCCTCTTCACTTAATTTTTCAGGATTCATTGAGGTCTGGCATGGTGCCAAGAGACTGGCGGATTGCTAATGTGGTGCCGTTATTTAAAAAGGGATCCCGTTCTCAGCCTGAAAACTATAGGCCTGTTAGTCAGTAGCAGGAAAACTTTTGGAAGGGGTAATAAGGGATAGGGTACTTGAATACATTGCAGTTCACAATACTATTAGTTTGTGCCACATGGTTTTATGCGTAACAGATCTTGCCAGACTAATTTAGTCGCCTTTTATGAGGAGGTGAGCAGGAACCTTGATGCTGGAATGGCAGTTGATGTCATCTACTTGGACTTTGCTAAAGCGTTTGATACAGTACCTCACAGAAGGTTAATGATCAAATTAAGGAATATTGGCCTAGAACATAATATTTGTAATTGGATAGAGAACTGGCTGAAGGATAGAGTACAAAGAGTGGGGGTAAATGGAACATTTTCTAATTGGACCAGTGTGGTTAGTGGAGTACCGCAGGGGTCAGTCCTTGGGCCTTTGCTTTTTAACTTGTTTATTAATGACCTGGAGGTGGGCATAGACAGTACTGTTTCTATTTTTGCTGATGACACAAAATTGTGCAAAACTATAAGTTCCATGCAGGATGCTGCCACTTTGCAGAGCGATTTGACAAAATTAGATAACTGGGCAGCAAACTGGGAAATGAGGTTCAATGTTGATAAGTGCAAAGTTATGCATTTTGGTAGAAATAATATAAACGCTAACTATCTACTGAATGGTAGTGTGTTGGGGGTTTCCTTAATGGAGAAGGATCTAGGGGTTTTTGTTGATAACAAGTTGTCTAATTCCAGGCAGTGTCATTCTGTGGCTACTAAAGCAAATAAAGTGCTGTCTTGTATAAAAAAGGGCATTGACTCAAGGGATGAAAACATAATTTTGCCCCTTTATAGGTCCCTGGTAAGGCCTCACCTTGAGTATGGGGGCAGTTTTGGGCTCCAGTCCTTAAGAAGGATATTAGTGAGCTGGAGAGAGTGCAGAGACGTGCAACTAAACTGGTTAAGGGGATGGAAGATTTAAGCTATGAGGTTAGACTGTCGAGGTTGGGGTTGTTTTCTCTGGAAAAGAGGCGCTTGCGAGGGGACATGATTATTCTGTACAAGTACATTAGAGGGGATTATAGGCAGTTGGGGGATGTTCTTTTTTTCCCATAAAAACAATCAGCGCACCAGAGGCCCCCCCTTTAGATTAGAGGAAAGGAGCTTCCATTTGAAGCAGCGTAGGTGGTTTTTCACGGTGAGGGCAGTGAGGTTGGGGAATGCCCTTCCTAGAGATGTGGTAATGGCAGATTCTGTTAATGCCTATAAGAGGGGCCTGGATGAGTTCTGGAACAAGCAGAATACCCAAGGCTATTGTGATACTAATATCTACAGTTAGTACTAGTGGTTGTATTTATAGTTTATGTATGTGAGTGTATAGATTGGTAGGTGTGGGTTAAGTGTGCTGGGTTTACTTGGATGGGTTGAACTTGATGGACACTGGTCTTTTTTCAACCCTATGTAACTAACTATGTAAGGACGTGGATATAGGGTAGGGCTCACACACATGACTTTAGGGAATGAGGCTCTTTATTGTAACTTTAGCTTGACCAGTTTTCCCAGAGTTTCTATGGCAGCCAGTCTGCAATTATTGGTTCTGCCTGCAGAGGGTGCCAGGGTGTGGCACTGCCAGTGTCGGTCACTGGAACATGTGGGTACAGCTGTGATGGTTTACAGCTGGGTAGTGATGAGCTTCATTGAAAAATTAGCAAAACGACGGAAAAAACTTCACAAAATGGAGAGTGCGAAATGTGGAATTTTGATGCAAATCCATGCCTGCCGAAAAAATTCGCTCATCACCACAGCTGGGCAGTCTCCGTAAACTTCCATGTTTGTAAAAAAAAAGACTAACAAATTTAAATTTTTATCAGCCCGAAAGGAAACAGCTCCTGTCGTAAATGCAAAACATGGATTTTTTCTGCCAACTACAAAAGCAGCTTCCAGAGGGGGCCAATCACATGATAGACCAAGTGGCCCATTATAGGGACCTATGTGGCCATGAATTGTGATAGCACCAATCACGGGTAATACTGCTGGGCCAATGGGGTGCCATTTGGTGAGCATGCCCAGTTTAGTCTGCACGTAGTATTCAGACAGGGCACAGCTCTTACCATGGCAAAATTTGGGGCCAACTATGTATATTGGATTACAGAGGGTTTTGGCTTTGTTTGCCCTCACAGTAGGGGTCAGTTACCTGGGGCTGAACATGAAACACCCAGAGCAAAGGTTATCACTAACATACCATTTACTGCAGCAGTTCAAGAGGGGGAATTGCCATACATTTAGGGCTGACAGATGGGGAGATTAGTCACCGGCGACAAATCTCCCTTGTTGCGGGCGACTAATCTCCCCAAAATGTCATCCCACCGGCTAGAATATCAGTCACCGGTGGGATGGCATACGCAGCGCCAAAATCGCCAAAGTTTCCTCTCAAGGCAACTTCGGCGATTTCGGCAAATTCCCGCACTGTGTATGCCATCCCACCGGCGATTTACATTCTAGCTGGTGGGACAGCATTTCGGGGAGATTTTGGGGCATTTATGTCTTTTATTGGCTAACCGAGAAAGTAAAAATTGCAAGCTTTTGGAGCACCCAGGCCCCTTCATCAGGCAAAATACAAATAAAAGCTGGAAAGGCACAGCATATATACTATTAGATCAGTGAAAAAGGTTCATGGGCAATAAATTAGGAAGTTACCGATAGATAGATGTAACTTGGAGAGATAAAAAAATGTAATTAGGGTGGGTTGTAATTAGTCCAGGGGTCTGGATTCCATTGGGTCACATAGTGTGACATAGTCCAAGACAAAATAGGGTGGGGTTAACAAGAGTAGAAATTAGACAAGAAAAAAGTGCAGATAAAAGATAAGGGTTCATTGGATGGGATAACGAGTGGATCCGGATCTTATCCACTTCCCAAGTCCATCTCAGACTGTAAGAAACTAATGGTGACCTGTAAAGACAAGATAATATTACGGCCCAGATATTGATGAGCCCCCCTGGGTAAACCCTTCTGCCAAGGAAGCAATACTAGTACAATTAGCACCTTGTTGTGAGGTAAAGTCAACCTAAGTAAAAGTGGCCAGCCCTACCAAGAACCACTGTTTTCCACACTACCATTATTTAAAAAAACAAAAAAAAAATTCAAGCCTGGATGATGAATAATGGATTTTTTGGTGTTGCACAGTATTTGGTCTATTGCAATTTTCTTACTTTTTACATTTTTTTAACCTATAGGATGTAGACCCTGCGGTCGTGGTGGGGGGCCAAGACCACGGGATCTGCTCCCTCTATAGCTCTAAGAAATCTCCCTTCCCAGCCATTTCCTTACCTACCTGGTGTGAGTGGCCAGGGAACAGGGAATACAAGCAGGTGGGTGGGCCGGTGGTTAGAGGGTGGACCAAGTAGGTGTGGCCCCCCGAAGATTTTTTCTGGCAGGCGGGCCGATTGCAGATTTGTTCCACAGCTTTTTCTTTGCACAGAAAAAGTCTTTCATCTATAAAAGTGATCCCCAACCAGTGGCTCGAGAGCAACATGTTTCTCCCCAACCCCTTGGAAGTTGCTCCCAGTGGCCTCAAAGTAGGTGCTCATTTTTGAATTTCTGGTAAGGAGGCAAGTTTTGGTTGGATAAAAAACAAATATAACGCCAAAGAGAGCCTTCTGTAGGCTGCCAGTCCACATAGGGGCTATTAAGTAGCCAATTACAGCTCTTATTGGCACCCCAGAAACTATTTTCATTCTTGTGTTGCTCCCCAACACTTTTCCCATTTGAATGTGACTCACTGGTATAAAAGGTTGGGGATCCCTGCTCTATAATGTACTGAGTACTGATCCTAGGTTCAATTCCAGCCAGGGCACCATTGGCAACGAGTTTGCATGTTCTCTCTTTGTCATACAAACATGCAGGCAAGTCATTTGGCATTTCTTTGTAAACTCAGGGACTGATGTATAATCTGTATAATATAATCTATAATACTACGTCGGAGCTATATAAGTAAAGAAACATAAGATATAGTGCAATAAGATCAAAGATCCCTGCTTGTGAGGGGTATAAATACCAGGTATTGGACTTGTTATCTAGAATGCTCAGGACCTGGACTTTTCCAGATAAGGGATCTTTCCATAATTTGGATCGCCATACCTCAAGTCTACTAAAAAATCATTTAACCATTAAATAAACCCAATAGGGCTGTTCTGCCCCCAATAAGGGGTAATTATATCTTAGTTGGGATCAAGTACAGGTACTGTTTTATTATTACAGAGAAAAGGGAATCATTTAACCATGAAATAAACCCAATAGGGCTGTTCTGCCCCAATAAGGGGTAATTATATCTTAGTTGGGATCAAGTACAGGTACTGTTTTATTATTACAGAGAAAAGGGAATCATTTAACCATGAAATAAACCCAATAGGGCTGTTCTGCCCCCAATAAGGGGTAATTATATCTTAGTTGGGATCAAGTACAGGTACTGTTTTATTATTACAGAGAAAAGGGAATCATTTAACCATGAAATAAACCCAATAGGGCTGTTCTGCCCCAATAAGGGGTAATTATATCTTAGTTGGGATCAAGTACAGGTACTGTTTTATTATTACAGAGAAAAGGGAATCATTTAACCATGAAATAAACCCAATAGGGCTGTTCTGCCCCAATAAGGGGTAATTATATCTTAGTTGGGATCAAGTACAGGTACTGTTTTATTATTACAGATAAAAGGGAATCATTTTACCATAAATAAACCCAATAGGGCTGTTCTGCCCCAATAAGGGGTAATTATATCTTAGTTGGGATCAAGTACAGGTACTGTTTTATTATTACAGAGAAAAGGGAATCATTTAACCATTAAATAAACCCAATAGGGCTGTTCTGCCCCCAATAAGGGGTAATTATATCTTAGTTGGGATCAAGTACAGGTACTGTTTTATTATTACAGAGAAAAGGGAATCATTTTTAAAAAAATAGAATTATTTGCTTATAATGAAGTCTATGGGTGATAGACTTCCCGTAATTCTGAACTTTCTGGATAACGGGTTTCTAGATAAGAGATCCCATACCTGTATAGTATAATAGACAGGTGAAACGAAGGCAGTAGAGTGCAAATAATCTTGTAGCAGATGCATTTAATGGAGCTAACTGCAGCCTATCCATTGTTATACTAAGAGCAGCCTGGGAATGTGAAAGTGAAAGTATTTCTGACTTGCTGAGTCGGTGTGGGCGTACAGTATATATACACAGCTCGGGGAGGCGGCAATATAATACACTGTAAAAAAATGTCGGTTCTACTGGATACTGAATTTTTAGCTGGGCCTGGAAATGTTCCAGCAGATCAGCTACAGACAGAGGAGCCATAGGACTCAGCTACGGGTGCTCTTATACTGCAGCTGCCTGGGAACAGCGACTCTGCTCTGTATCTGTAATGGGTAAGGATTTCCTATATATTATATACTAGGACCACTCAGGGTCACACTGCTTAGTGCCCTCTACCTATGGTGGGACAAAGATCCCCTCCTTCCCTTTGTGTGTGTCTAAAAGCATGAGAGCTGACAGTTGCTGCAGACTATAGAATATACTGTGTTGACATTCAGGTACCTGACCTGCCCAGTGCTGATGATTCTGCATTTCTAGGTTCCATTCTGTTCTATGGAAAGCAAAATGCAGCCGGCACTGGGAGGGTTAACAATTTAGTTAGAGTGGGGTATAGGGAGGCGACCCCCCTGCTATTGTCTGACACTGAGAATGACTGGGAAAGGAAAATCGCCGTATATGAAAAGCAGGAAAAAAATACATTTTCTTTCTATCCAGAATGCTAGGGACCCAGGCTTTCCGGATAAGGGATCTTTCTGTAATTTAGATCTCCATACCTAAAGTCTACTAAATAATCATTTAAACTCAATGGGGTTGTTTTGCATGCAATAAGGATTAATTATATCTTAGTTGGGATCAAGTACAGGTACTGTTTTATTATTACAGAGAAAAGGGAATCATTTAACCATGAAATAAACCCAATAGGGCTGTTCTGCCCCCAATAAGGGGTAATTATATCTTAGTTGGGATCAAGTACAGGTACTGTTTTATTATTACAGAGAAAAGGGAATCATTTAACCATTAAATAAACCCAATAGGACTGTTCTGCCCCCAATAAGGGGTAATTATATCTTAGTTGGGATCAAGTACAGGTACTGTTTTATTATTACAGAGAAAAGGGAATCATTTAACCATTAAATAAACCCAATAGGGCTGTTCTGCCCCAATAAGGGGTAATTATATCTTAGTTGTGATCAAGTACAGGTACTGTTTTATTATTACAGAGAAAAGGGAATCATTTAACCATTAAATAAACCCAATAGGGCTGTTCTGCCCCAATAAGGGGTAATTATATCTTAGTTGGGATCAAGTACAGGTACTGTTTTATTATTACAGAGAAAAGGGAATCATTTAACCATTAAATAAACCCAATAGGACTGTTCTGCCCCCAATAAGGGGTAATTATATCTTAGTTGGGATCAAGTACAGGTACTGTTTTATTATTACAGAGAAAAGGGAATCATTTAACCATTAAATAAACCCAATAGGACTGTTCTGCCCCCAATAAGGGGTAATTATATCTTAGTTGGGATCAAGTACAGGTACTGTTTTATTATTACAGAGAAAAGGGAATCATTTAACCATTAAATAAACCCAATAGGGCTGTTCTGCCCCCAATAAGGGGTAATTATATCTTAGTTGGGATCAAGTACAGGTACTGTTTTATTATTACAGAGAAAAGGGAATCATTTAACCATTAAATAAACCCAATAGGGCTGTTATTATATCTTAGTTGGGACTCCATTTCTTATAATGGAGTCTATGGGAGATGGCCTTTCCATAATTCGGAACTTTCTGGATAATGGGTTTCCGGATAACGGATCCCATACCTGTACCTACACAACATTCAGGAGGGTAATTTATTTTGTTATTATACAAGGGTTATAGACAAGGAGAGCCTTTCCAGAGTCTAAAGTTATTATATTCACTGGGGGTGTCTAACAGTTTTGTACCCCCCCTTAGAGAATAACACTTGAATTGTCCTTTAACTGCACTCTGCTCTTTGGGTCTACACACTAGTTATTGTTCAAGGGGGGTGATGTCTAAGAGCTTCACCTGACCCCTCATATGCTGTGTTTAGATTCCCAAATGACCCCTAGAGACAAAGTTACTGACCTTTGTAAAGTGCAAATAATCAGCACATAATTAATTTGTTCATGTTCAACCCCTCTAAAATTGCCCCAGTAATTACTCCAGTTACCTCACATAACTATCTGTCTAAACACGCACCTATTTATCCATCTATATACTCGCATATATCTATCTATCTATCTGTCTTTCATCTATCTATCTATCTCTCTATCTATCTATCTATCATCTATCTATCTATCTATCTATCATCTATCTATCTATCTATTATCTATCTATCTCTCTATCTATCTATCTATCTATCTATCATCTATCTATCTATCTATCTATCTATCTCTCTATCTATCTATCTATCTATCATCTATCTATCTATCTATCTCTCTATCTATCTATCATCTATCTATCTATCTATCTATCTATCTCTCTATCTATCTATCTATCTATCATCTATCTATCTATCTATTATCTATCTATCTCTCTATCTATCTATCTATCTATCATCTATCTATCTATTATCTATCTATCTCTCTATCTATCTATCTATCATCTATCTATCTATCTATCTATCATCTATCTATCTATCTATCTATCTATCTATCTATCATCTATCTATCTATCTATCTATCTATCTATCTATCTATCTATCTATCTATCTATCATCTATCTATCTATTTATCTATCTATCATCTATGTTTTTTCTTTCTTTCTATCATCTATCTATCTATATATCTATCATCTATCTATCTATCTATCTATCTATTTATCTATCATCTATGTTTCTTTCTTTCTTTCTATCATCTATCTATCTATCTATCTATCTATCTATCTATCTATCTATCTATCTATCATCTATCTATCTATCTATCTATCTATCTATCTATTTCTTTTTTTTTCTTAATAATAAGTTAAATAAACTAGATTATACCAAGTCAGCATATGTTTCCAGAAGCCTTCTGAAACTGTTCCAAATATGAATGACCATGGTTGGGGTGCTGGGAGTAATATGTATTGGTTGATATGTATAATTACATATTTATCAATAATCTTTAATGTTACTGGTTCTTGTAACATTAAATCCAAAAACGCATTTTATAACATTTTCGTTCACTACCCGCCAAGGTCCTCATAGCCATTCACAGAGAAACAGTTCTTGTTTTAGCTTATCTGTTCATTTAATCTAAGCTTAAATATCTGTGTGTATTTGTTTGTGTATGATAAAATGCCATTTTATTTGTTCTTTTTTTATAGATCTGAGTTATGGAAGGTGATAAGTTAAGCCCAGGAATAACCTCTTTTATGCAAAACTAGCCAAAAAGCAAGGACACCAAGGAAAATGTCGGAGATGAGCAACGTGAGAGTGGCTGTTAGGGTTCGGCCAATGAACCAAAGAGAGAAGGAGAAACACCCAGTTGGTGTTATTTCTATGAGTGGAAATAAGACAATTCTGCAGAGCAATGCTACTGTCAGTCCAGGTAAAGTACAAAAAGGACCTAAAGAATTCGCCTTTGATCATTGCTTCTGGTCGGCAGATGATTCAGACCCTGATACTTATGCAGGGCAGGAAGAAGTGTTTAAAACACTTGGGGAAGGAACTATAGAGAATATTTACCAAGGATACAATGTTTGCATTTTTGCCTATGGACAAACAGGTTCAGGAAAAACATACTCCATGATGGGAACTGATGATGAACCAGGTTTGATCCCAAGATTCTGCCGTGCCTTACTGAACAGAAAATCTGAAGGCACCGTAAGAGTTGAACTTTCTTATATGGAAATATACAATGAAAAGGTGAGGGATCTATTAAAGCTGAAAAAGAGCAAAAAAGAACTCAGTGTTCGGGAACATAATATTCTTGGACCATATGTAGAGGGATTGTCCCAGCATGCTGTTAGCACATGGGAGGATATCAAACTACTGCTTTTAGCTGGAAATACATGCAGGACCACAGCTGCAACTAAAATGAATGAAGAAAGTAGCCGTTCACATGCCATCTTTACCCTCACTATAACTCAGATGTTTCACAACCAAGCGTCTGGCACCTCAAAAGAACTTCATAGCAAATTCAATCTGGTGGATCTCGCTGGTAGTGAGAGGGCATCTAAAACAGGGGCTCAAGGGAAACAACTGGTAGAAAGTGGCAACATTAATAAATCTCTTACATCCTTAGGCAGGATTATATCATCTTTGGCTGAATGTAAGGGCAGAAGATTGAGTTATGTGAGCTATAGAGACTCTGTGCTCACGTGGCTTCTGAAAAACAGCCTGGGAGGAAACAGCAAAACAGTCATGTTGGCCACCATTAGTCCTGCTGAAGATAATTATGGGGAGACCCATTCTACTTTGGTATATGCAGAAAGAGCAAGAAAAATAGTCAATCAAGCTACGGTGAATGAGGATACCAAGTGTAAAGCTGTTGCTACATTACAGGAAGAGGTGCAAAAGTTAAAAGATCAACTCAAGCATGCTAAAAGTCAGCAATCTCCGGAGCTACAATCAAAACTAAAAGAATCAGAGAATCTTCTAAAACAACTCAACTTAAGCTGGGAAGAAAAGCTGAAGAAAACAGAAGAAAATGCCAGAGAGATGCAAAAGTATTTGGAAAGCATGGGCATTTCAGTAGATGCTTCTGGTATAAAGTGTGCCAAAGAGCAATGTTGTCTTGTTAACTTAAATCCTGACCCAGAATCCAATGATTACCTATTATATTATTTAACGGAACATAATAAAATAGGTGCAGGTTCTTCACAAGATTTCCAGTTAACTGGACCTGGAATAGAGGAAGAGCACTGTGTGATTACCATGACTCCTGATGGAGATGTGTTTCTTGTTCCAAACACCAGAGCTGAGACAAAAGTAAATGGCGCTCTGGTTCAGGAGAGGATTCAGTTATATCATGAGGATAAGATTAACTTAGGACTTAATTACTCGTTTATTCTAAACCAGAGCAAAAAAAGGCAGCCTGACCCCCCAAGTAAAAATAAGCATGAAGTAGAAAAGAATGAAATGTCTTCTGATCATGAAAGTATTAATGAAAGTAACCCCAAGCATGAGTCCGGCATACAGGAGCAACATCCATATTACCAGCTAAGTGGAAGTCAAGATGATGACAATGAACTTACAAAGACTTCCCACATAAATCCAAAAAAAGAGGAAATTTCTACAGAATCACGGTAAGGCTTTCTTGGAGTTTACTACATTGTGGAAATTGCCAATTAGTCAGGCATATCCAGGTAACTCTTGCTTACCTTCTAGGATAAAATGAAAGCAGCAGCATTCCGGAAATGTTGTCGAAAAAAGTGACTTTACTCAAGTGCACAAGGCTTGATAAAGTGCTGGGTTGAAGCCCGAAACGTTGCCTTGTGCACTTGAGTAAAGTCACTTTTTTCTACAACATTTCTGGAGTGCTGCTGTTTTCATTTTATCCTGGATATTGTTTTACCCTGGCTGAGGGTTCAGTTTGCACCTGGGGCTACAACTAGCCGGTTTGTCCATTGTGTAGCACATCTTAATCAATTTCTTGCTTACCTTCTATCACAATTAGGGTCTGGTTGGTAAAAGTGATGCTTGAGCCCAATGTTATTGATAGGGAAAAAAGATAAAAATATTGGAAGGCTGGTATTTTTTCTCAGAAAAGGTGGCAACCCTAATCACCATCTTGCACCAGACTCCCAGGCAAGATAGTGGCAGATTGCTCTACACAATCTAGAATGCTACCAGTGCTAGATGGGTTTTCAAAATCCTTATTATTATTAAAAATAATGCAATTCTTCTTCTCTTTCTCCTCCTTCTCCTCCTCCTCCTCCTTCTCCTTTTCCTTCTCCTCCTTCTTCTCCTTCTTCTTCTTCTTCTCGTTCTTCTTCTTCTTTTTCTTCTTCTCATTCTTCTTCTTCTCGTTCTTCTTCTTCTTCTTCTTCTCGTTCTTCTTCTTCTCGTTCTTCTTCTTCTCGTTCTTCTTCTTCTCGTTCTTCTTCTTCTCCTTCTTCTTCTCTTTCTTCTTCTTCTTCTTGTTATTATAGGTGCATTTCTTTTTATTGGGAACACAGCCTGCAAATCATTTTCATTACTGGGTTCCACATGAACTTTGAATCAAAATACCAAAAAACCTACATTCTGTCTACGACAACTTTGTAATGTGTGTGTCTGACTTTTTGTTTTTAAAATAATCTATACACAATACTATATGGCCAGATTGTATGCCCATGGAATTTTCCTACACTTACCAACCCCAAACTTCAATGGATGATGATGTTTGGGATGCTGTAGTTTTCAACCAATCACGAGATTCCCATAAACACTAAAAATATTTTTTTTCTGCATTTAATACTTTTTTCTGGTGCATTGTCACCATAACTGTGTTTGGCCAAATATTTTCAAAAAATATTTTAATAGCTCAAAAACATGCATAAAAATAATGAGTTTTGATAAATCAGAACAAAATACCCCACGTAGATGACATAGCAATTTTATTCAAATTTGATACAAAAATTTTTTACTTTAACTCTGTTGATATTTCAGGTCACATGATTCTCATTCGACATCGTCCATTGAAAAGGTTCTTGCTTTACTTCAAAAATCACAAGAGTCATTAACAGAACTTCAGCAGAACTTTACAAACTTGGTGGAGAAGCTAGAGTCGAAACAGCTTATAACCCAGCAGGATTGTGCTAGTCTTGAAAACAATGAAGACATGGTTTTGAAATATGAAATTTTACTCAACATAATCGCTGGGAAAGGAGAGAATGCCTGCACCGAATTTCTGGATCTGCTTGGAAAAGGTATGAGTATATTTTTTAGTTAGATTTCCCCATGACCAGCCACCCAATACTATGTGACATATAGCCCCAGCACTGCTTAAATTATAGTAATTATAGGACTTATTATCCAGAAACACATCCAGAAAGCTCCAAATTACAGGAAGGCCATCTCCCATAGACTCCATTATAATCAAATAATTCAAATCTTTAAAAATAATTTCCTTTTTCTGTTAAAACGACCAGAAAATTCGCAAAACTGCGAAAAATCTGCGAAACGTGTTTGTTGCGTGACTCTTTTTTTGCCCACGTTTTTTCTGTCACCTGCGCCCAATTTGATGCGACCATGACTTTTTTATGCAAAAAAATTTTTCTACGACAAGTTTTCGCGGAACAATGCGCCAATGGCAAAATGCGGAAATTTGCTGCAAATCCATGCCTGGAGGAAAAATTCACATTTACTAATGCTCATTTTTTTCGGTTAGGGTGTTTTGACGCCCAAAGACAATTTTGTTGTTGGAAAAAAACACAATTTTTCCTCAATTTATTATGTAACAAACCATGACAAATCCAAATAGAAAAATACGCCATCTAAAACCTGTCAAGATCATGTAGAAGTCAATGGCAGATGTCCATTTTACAACTGGAAGATCTTGCTTTGTGGTTTTAGACTTTTTGGGGTTTTTTTCACACTGACTTTTATGCATCAGCCCAAAATTACTTTTTGAATCATATTCCTTCTATATTTAGATGAGTACATTTCCTTGGCACAATAGTATTTTTCACACAATATTTCCCCTGTAACTATTATTGTGGTTAATTACACTTACAAGCTAAGCATGCTAGCTTAATGTGAAATAAAACCTTATTGAACATTTACATAATTGAGAGTAGCCTCAATAGTAGTAAGTATCCCATAGGACAGGGGTCCTCAAACTTTTTAAGCAAGGAGCCAGTTCATGGTCCCTCAGACTGTTGGGGGGCCGGACTATATAGTCCCCCCAACCTCCCCCCCGCTCCAGCTCCCTGCTGTGGGGTCAAACTATGGCCTGCTCCTGCATCCTCCCTCTCTTCTTCCCACTATATCCTCTCTCTTCCAGCTACCCCCTCTCTGTCCGTCCACCCTCTCCCAGCTCCTCCCTCCCGCTCCCCACTGAGTGCTCTCTCTTCCAGCTCCACCCGCTCCATCCATCCTCCCTCTCCCAGCTCCCCCTTCCGCTCTCCGTTGAGTGCTCTCTCTTCCAGCACCCTCCGCTCCGTCCATTCTCCCTCTCCCAGCTTCCCACTCCCACTGAGTCCTCTCTCTCTGCTGCCAGGGGTGAGGACGCAGCAGGGGCCAGGTAAATTACCCTGGGGGGCCCGGCCCATGGGCTGTAGTTTGAGGATCCCTGCTATAGGAAATGTTACAGTGCACCCAATAGAGAGAAAGGAGAAGAGGCAAGGTATGATCATAATGGGACAATAATCTCAACATTAATCATCTGACAGAATATATTATTTTGAAAAGAGGAGGGTGCTAATGCAATTGTAATGCTTTAATTGTGTTATTCTTCCAAAATTCAGATAAAGTTGATATGAACAAGGATAATGATGATGACAGAAAAGAACAAAATACAGAAACAGAAACTGCCAAAGGTGAGATATACATAATTTCCAATATAAATTTTATATAATATATATATTATAGTAGAAAGAGTGCTACACACACAGGGGCTTGATACAAAAGAAAAAAAAAATTATTTAACAAAATTCCAACGTTTCAAGCACGACCTTCCTCAGCGACAAACCATATATATATTAAATAGAAAGAAAAAAACTATAATGTAAAACCAGAAAACAGAATTGGATGGTGGGGTAAAGAAAGTGGTGATCATTAGAAAAATAGGGACAATGAAAAAGAAAAAAAAGTACAACCCACAACAAACATTTAGTAGGTAGCATTTACTGGTCAGCCATTTAAAGGAGAAGGAAAGGTAAAACTCAGTAAGCTTTATCAGAAAGGTCTATGTAAATACAGCCATAAGCACTAACAGTAATGCTGCACTCTCTATCAAAAGAAACACAGGATTTCTTGTCTCCCTTTTTCCTGTGCTAGAGTCTGCACAGCTCTCTCCTCTCTCCTGCTCCTCCCTCCCATAAGAATGTTAAGAACTCACTCCCCCCCCCCTTAGGAATGTGTGATCTGAGCCAATCAGCAGGAAGCTTCCTCATAGTCTTACAAACTGAGCATGTACAGGGGTCTTGGTGCAGGAGCATGGCATCATGGGAACTTTCTTTACATGAGGTTTCTGATCATCTGAACGGGAGAAATATGGGGAGACTTAGGCGTACTATGGAGAGGACTGAAGGTATGCCTGCAGCTTGAGATTAACTCTTTATTAGCCTTTCCTTCTCCTTTAAAGAAAAAAATTAAATATACAGTATATATATATATACAAATGAACAAAGGCTAGCATTGGTTACGCATCAGCACCCAGGCAGTGACCCCTTGTTTGTTGGAGTGCTACCTTTATTGGAACTGTATATATATATATATATATATATATATATATATATATATATATATATATATATATATATATATATATATATATAATTGGTTGCTATTGGTTACAAGACCTGGACAAAAGCAATGCCTTTTGCTACTATTGCCTAAAAATTGTTTAGGGAAATTAAAAAGGGGCCTTACACCAAATTCCGTATTAGAGCTCATAGGCCAGTTTGCTAAGTCCTGCTTTAGAAGCAGAATATCAGGTATAGTACATTGCCAAGAGCAACTAGTCCATGAGAGAACTTAGTGAAACTTCAGTAATAGAAGAAATTCACCTTTTCCTTTTAAGATCAGAGGAACTATGAGGCCACTGGTGGTAGTAACCTACTTTATCATTATATTTTACATCTGGGGTATATTAATACCGATATAAAATGACAGAGAATCAAAACTGAATCAACTAGAGGCCCATTTACGGACCATTGGATTTTTTCGTTTTTCTTGATACAGATTTTTAGTGACGAAAAAAAATAGTTGTAATTTTTTTTTGAGATTTACTATGTGGTGAATTATTTTATATACAGTACTATTTGATGCAGGCCTAATGTAATAAATGTATTATTTCTTATGTATTTTTACAATACATATATTCACAGATCAATCACAGCCAAATAACGACAAGAATGAAGTTGCTGAAAAAGAAGAAACCACAGAAGCATTAAATGGTGAATAATATTATTGTTTTTACCAAATGGTACAGACCATATGAAATGATTTTTCATAGAACATAATATCTGTATTTATTCTATATTTTATCTATTTTTATTATATTTCAAAGGGGCTGTTTTTATATCTATATTGGGCTTTTTAAGAGCAGTTCCAATGTCTACCTTAACATATATGTATTATTAAATATTTATACCTTGAATTTCAAACAAGGCAATCAAGAATGTGCTCCATGTGTCTGGTATTCTGGTATAGAATATATATACATAATTATGAGCTCAATATGCAAGTGATTTATTTCGCAATATTATTAATTTTCATAGAAAACTCAGATGTTGCAAAGACAGAGAACAGCGCTGACTGGGAAGAAGAAAACGCTGGGCCTTCCAAAAGTAAGTGGTTAAATTTTTTTGTATAATGTTAGAGAGAATTAGCATTGACTCTTTATATATGTATATATATATATATATAATTTTATTTTTTTTGTATTTTTTTTTGTAATATTATTTTATTTGAAATTCATTTTATTCTTTAATAAATCTCAACTATTTCAGATTCTGAAGAATATATATTTTTTGCACCACATTTTTTCTTGTACTCAAACTCGACTTTTGATCAATTGGCCCCCCACAAAGATAATTATAATCCAAATATTAACATTTTTCTAAATGATTGTCTTTTTCTATAATAATGAAACAGTACTTTGTATTGATGGTAACTAAACTCAATTCTGTTGGGTTTATTTAATGTTTAAATTATTTTTAGAAAATATAAGGTATGGTGATCCAAATTATGACATTCCCTTATCTGGAAAAGACCAGATCCCAAGCATTATAGATAATAGATATTATGTCTGTATGTGTTAATATTCTACAAAATATAACCTCACCTATAGTGATGAATGATTTTGTCCCATTTCACTTCGCTGACAAAATTTACAAAACTGTGAACAAAATTCATAAAACAGCTAAAAATTCACGAAACGCAGCTACCACGTCACTTTATTTGACTCACACAACTTTTTTGATGCTTGTTTTAAGTAAAAAACTATCAATGGTGAAAATTGGTATTTCAGCAATTGATTGCTGGTGTTTTCCACAAAAGGGCTTTTGTCAAAAATGAAAAGCTTGCCATGTAAGTGGCAAAATTTTAATGTTTGTCAAAAACCCACTTGTGGAAATTATGCAGTAAGCCACATCAATTGATTGCTGAAAAACCGAATGAAATCTTGAACTCACACATTTTTTTCTTCAGTCAGCTGCTCAACCAGGTCAAAGGTAAATCTGCCCCTAAGTATGGAATTATTGTTGGCAAAAAACAATTCATTCCCAAAAGTTTTCCCTCACTGATTAAATGTAACACAGACCATCCATATCTATATTGCTCTTCCCAAATATTACTGTCCTACAATCATTCTCCAGCTTATTATCATGGGTTAATTCTTGCTACATGTTCTACTATAGCAACTTTAGGGATCTCTTCTACAAAAGATATGAGAAATGAGAATCCTGCCATCTGTGCTTGTACATGTATTTCTGATGTTAGTTTGTACAAGTGGAAAAAGAAATATTTTGAACATATTTATTGGACAAAACAGCACAATATTTGCTCTTGTGATGCTTAATGAAACCATAATATCAATAAGAAAAAAATATAATGAGATATCACTACATTAAATAACAGCAAGGCAACTGAAGTAGCATTGGTAGGCATAATTCTTGTTGCTGAGAAGATCTTGTCTTGAAAATCCATTTGGATGTTCTTGGGATGTTTCACAGAAGCAAGTTTAATTTTTTAACTGTTTTTCTGCAGATCATTCAGATAATGATACAAAGAAAAATAGTGAAGATGAATGCACAGAAGAAAACACAGAAACTTCTAAACATATGTTGAGTTATCTAAGCTCAGCACAGGCACTTGACCATGTACACCGAATAATAAGAAAAAATAATATAGATATATACATATAGTCAGCATGGGTTTTTCATAAAGACATCTGTTGTACTCAGAATTCGTAGGTGTCTTTCATTTTATGGAACAAAATAGTCTTGCAAAGTGTCTATGATGCTTCTGTTAACTAATTATGCATGGGGAAATATAAAGAGAGAAAATGATTGCTCTTGTAGGTCAATTAGATGAAAAAGTACAGAGTCTATTTTGACCTAATAAAGGTCTCAAAATGTAACTGAAATATTACAATAAATTCTGTATGTATATGAATATTGGCATATTAAAACATAGGCACTTGGTATTGTTTTATGTGTGTATCTCAATTGGAACTTTATTTTTATTATTTTTTCTGCAGACAAGAAAACCTTATATAGAGACTTATTGAAGAAGATGAACATGGATCCATATGAAACCAAAAATTTAACTTTACAAGACATTCTTCAGATTGATCAAGAATGTTTAGAGAAGATGGAGAATTGGCAAAGAAAGTCTTCAGCCATGAATTTTATACATAAAATAATTGCATTAAATGGAACAGCCAGAAGCATAATTACATCAAGTGAGAACGAGAGTGAAGATTCTCAGGATGAGCCAGATGATGTAACTTGTGACTCATCTGATTCTGTTCACCCTCTAGATGTTCTGTGCCTTGTCCTGCATTGCTGTGACCATTTTCTGCAGCAGGAGATTATACTGAAAATGTCTATGTGCCAGTTTGCTGTCCCTTTGCTGCTCCCTGCTGTTGATGGGCCAGGCTGTACCTTCATGCTTTGGGGAATGAGAGATATTGTAAAAAGTTGGAGACCTCAGTCACTGGCAGAAACAAAGGGATTCATGCAAGAGAATCTTGTTCAGATATCTATGCCAACATTCAGTTTTGTTAGATTGGGGGAAAGTAAATTATCTAAATCTACCATCCTGAATCAAGTTCTCAGCCCAACTCAGCAAACCCAAGACTTCTTTGTCCACAGTAATATGGAAGGAGCTGATATCACAAGGGAAATTTCTGAAGGTCTTGTAGAAATATCCTGGTATTTTCCCGCTGGTAAAGGTAATTCGGATATTTTCCCAGAGCCAGTTGCATTTGCAAACCTTCATGGAAATCTGGAAGACAGCTTGAACGAGTTTGGATTTCTAACTCAGATCTCATCTGCTGTGTTTATTTTTGTTCAGGATATTAATAAGAATCTGATTGACTTTTTATCCCAGTATGAAAACTCTCAGGCAAATTTTATCATTATTTTCAAGGAAAGCAGGAAAATCGACAAAGACACAGGTCTCACAAATGTGACTGTTGTTCATTTCAATAGCAAAGCTAGTGGAGCAACAATAGCAAAGAAAATTCGAGCAGCTACTACACATTTCATTAAGAAAGGATGCCGTGCCCTGAGCCTGGAAGATATGGCAGAAATTGCTCCCAAACTAAGAATCTCTGTTGATGAGAATGTGATAGAATGTCAGAATGCAAAAGCAGATGCCAAAGCAATAGCAGATGAGATCAAAGATGTTGCTGAGTACAAAAAGGATACAATGAGGCTGCAGAGACATTTGTGGAAAAAGGCTGAACTGGAAAAAGAAATGTGTCAAATGAAAAAACAAGGTGATAAACGTACAGAGAGTTACAAATCAGAACTACAAAAACAATGTGCAGAAATACGTGAGAAACAGTTTAAGTATGAAATTCCAAATAGCATTAGTAAATTTATTCATTCAGTTGTGAAAAAGAACTACACAGAAATTAGTTATTTTTTAAAATGGCTTCGATTTTATCTTGATTTATCTGCCAGGAAGAACCTCTCTGCTTTACAAGACGAGTATAAAGAGAAATCAAACAGTTCCCGTATCAATGAGCTGTCTGGGCTTGATCACAAAATATCAGACAGTTCCCTGGGGACTGAACATTTCCTGAGAGAATTAGGGCAGATTTATGAGGCAGAACATTGCAAGTTCAAGGAGGAAAATGCAAGTGAAAGAAAATTCACTGAACTACCTGCATTTGCTGCTGATCTCTTACTGGGTGGATTCCCACTGGAGCTGATAGATGGAGATGCTTCTAATATCCCAATGCAGTGGCTGCAGGATGTAATGACTGAGCTGGACAATAAAACAGGAAAATGCAGCAGAATGGGGGTAATCACTGTACTGGGGGTGCAGAGCACAGGGAAATCCACCCTTCTAAACACAATGTTTGGGCTGCAGTTCCCAGTCTCTAGTGGACGATGCACACGAGGAGCTTTTATGACACTAATGAAAGTGAGAAAAGATTTCCAGGAGGAGTTGGGCTGTGAGTTTATTCTGGTGATTGATACTGAAGGCTTGAAAGCTCCTGAACTGGCTTCTTTGAAGGACAGCTATGAACATGACAATGAACTTGCAACACTGGCTGTTGGTTTGAGTGACATCACAATTGTAAACATGGCCATGGAGAATACAACTGAGATGAAGGATATTTTGCAGATAGTGGTCCATGCCTTCCTTAGGATGAAAGAAATTGGAAGGAAACCCAAGTGCCACTTTGTACACCAGAATGTAAGTGATGTTTCTGCTCATGAAAATAACAGACGGGAATGGATGAACCTTCTGGAGCAACTGAATGAAATGACCAGAATTGCAGCAGATATGGAGAAGAAAACTCAATTTACAGCTTTCTCTGATATCATGATGTATGATCCAGAAAAAGACAATTTCTACATTCCTGGTCTCTGGAACGGAGTCCCACCAATGGCCTCTATAAACATTGCTTACAGTGAGACCATCTATGAGCTTAAAACATATTTAATTGAATGTATGAAGAACAAGGGACACAGAATTTGTGACTTTATAAAATGGATAGAAAGTCTATGGAATGCTGTAAAATATGAAAACTTCATCTTCAGTTTTAAAAACAGCCTAGTAGCAAATGCCTACAACCAACTGGCTAAGAAATACTCAGAACTGGAGTGGAAGTTCACTAAGGCAATGCTTAAATGGCTAGCAGAGACTGAAACAGTCATCAAGAATCAAAATGCACAAACGATTGATAGTGAAGGAGCAACATGTAAATATGCAGCGTATTCTATTCTCAGTATGGAGGAGGAGAGCATGAAGAAGGAATTAGAGAAATATTTTTCAAGTGACAACAAAGATGCAAGTCTAGTAGAGAGGTACAAAGCTGAATTTCTAACTAGTGCAAGTTGCCTTAGGAAGAAGCTGGAAGCATCATCTCTTAGCAAATGTGATGAGGCAATTCGTATCCAAAAGGAGAACTTGAAGGTAAAAAAGGTTATCAGTGCATACAAAGAAATTATTGATAAAAAGGTCACCAGCCTTGTGATGAAGTGCAGGGAACAAAAATATAAACCTGATGAAAAAACACTTGAAGAAGAATTTGAGTTAATGTGGGCAGACACTATATCAGAGTTAAATGTCACTGCCCTTCCAGAACCCAACATTGAACTTGATTTTCTTACATTACTCAAAAAAGATATGGCATCAAAAGCTGTCAGTCAAAGACTGAACAACATAAACCAACTTCCAAAGCAGGAAAAACTCCATGTACATGAAAGTATGGGAAAAAATCTATTGAAAAAATTTAAGAATAAATTGCCTTTTTTGAGTAGTGGCCCTGACAAACTAGAAGTATTTGTTAAGTCCTTTTCAGACATATGTTCTGATTTTATAAAAGAAAAGCTAAGTACAGAATCTGACTATAATGAAACATATGGGTTGGAACTACTACATTTGATTAATTTAGTGTGTGATGGAAACAACGATCTTCAGTTCACAGCGGACATAGAGCTGGATCTGAAACTCTTTATTTTGGGTAATGCAGTTTGTGATTTCCAACAGATGCATAAGGATTTTGTCAAGAACAATGATCCTCTGATTTGTCTTGGAGAGTTGAAGACTAAATATTGTAACAGTTTTCAATACCTATTTCTGGAGAAAGATGAAAGCTGGGAGCGAGCCAAACATTTGTGTAATTTCTGGTTAAAACCAGCTCTGATTGAGCAGGTAAACAGAAAACTTGGATTGGAAATAGTAGATCAGATTCTAGACAACAATGAATCCAATCAGTACAGCACCAGAGGATACTTCCAATTCACTGTGATGAAACAGCTACTAGAAAAGAGTAATTTCTCTGACTACTTAGAATACATTGATGATTATGAAACATTTGTCAAAAAGTGGATACATAACTGTATTTTAGAAAAATGTGACTTCCACCATCTGCAATCCGGCATTCTTTCTACCATCAGAAAAAAGATAACGGGATTCCTAAATGAGCCAAGGACCCTTCAGTTTCAGAAAATGTCTGATTTCCTTGTACGGCTTAGGGAAGTGCTGAGAAATGATTTGGCATTATCAGATGATATAAATGTATTTTGTCTGAAAGATGAGGCAAATATTCAAGAATTTGTTGAAAATATTGAGAAATCTCTTAGTGACACCGAAGCAGAAATCATAGCCGAGTTGAAATCAGTGGACAAGGAAACAATTCTTTCAAAGGTTGTGGTAAAACCAGTTGATGAATTGTTTAAGAGAGTTTTTGGATGTGGGAAGCAATGCCCATTCTGTAGAGTTCCCTGTGAGGCCGGTGGAACTGATCATAAAATTCACTTTGCGTCTATTCACCGACCTACAGGACTGGGAAGATACAGATCCTTATTCACACAAGCTCTTTGCCATGATATCTGCACCATTAATGTATCTGGCAATAAATCATTTATAGCTGAAAGTCAGTCTTCACATCCCTATAAAGAATACAGAGCAGTTTTTCCAGATTGGGACATTCTTCCTGACCAAAGTTTTGAGGCTTCTGAATATTGGAAATATGTTCTTAAACTATTCAATGAGAAGTTTGCAGAAGAATATGATTCTAGACCTGCTGAATATCCTGAGGAATGGAATACAATAACTAAAGCACAGGCAGAAAGATGCCTCAACACTGCCTTTGGTATGAGATAGCATATTTCCTGAAGTCCTGAAGAAATGTAAATGTAGTGATAAACTTCACTCAACCACTAATTTTAATGTACCGCCAGTTGTCCAATATTGACCCAAGCTACTGCTGTCTCGAGCATTTAAGATTATGATATCTGTAGAACAGCAGATAAGCAGACCAGGAAAACACTTTGTATAAACTGTATATTGCACTCTTTTTAAAAATCTTTTGAAAAGAAACATTATATAAAGAATAGATACTTAGAAGTTGTACATCACACTGTACTCTTTATAATCAATATCATTTTTCAAACTAAGGGTCTGATTTGGATATGTCCTGTAATATACTAGCCCCAAACCAACTGCAAATGAACAGTTTTAGAAATTGACATTGTAGTTGATTTTTTGGTGGGGGGACCTAAAATATAAGAATCATGAAAATTATTTATAAGGGTCATTAAGTTTCAAATGCAACTTCATGCAGTGTGAATTTCATTTACATATATATAAAAAAAAAAGAAAAAAAGTGCAGAAAAAAAAGTCGCAAATTTATGCGTCAAAATGGCAAAACATTTGAATCCAAAAATCATGTAGAAGTCAATGCCAGTTGTCCCTTCCCTTTCCTGGAAGATCTTTAGATTTTTTATGCTGTTTTTTTGTGTGATAATTTTGGTGCAACAATTTGAAAAAGTCTCAGTTTCATGATTTTTCTGTAACTTTTTGAGTTTTCTTAAAAACATTTCACCACTCTTCTTCAGTGGTAGGGAGATCCCAGGCATTTAAACCCTAGAGGGTAGTACAGTCAAAGACATCCAGTCAGAATGGTTCCATTGTACTTATTCAGTTAGGTGTTGGCTGAAACTCAGAGACGTAAAGGTGTGATCCGGTCACAGTGGTACCATGATTCTCATTGAGGGAGGTATTAAGTTTTCAATGTACATGACTGAAAGTGGTAATTGTTATAAAACCACCAGGAAGTGGCATTGTATGTTGCTAACAAGCCGTCAGCCGCCTTCACACCTCTTTTAAACCATCTGCCTTTTTGACGCGCTTAACTGTTTTTTGTTGTGTCAAATTTTTGTACCCATTTGACGAAACAATCCACCAATGGCAAAACGCAGAAATCCGCTGCAAATCCATGCCTGGCGAAAGATTTCGCTCATAACTAGCATTGATGTGTCAGAAGCACTGATGAGCAAAAATTTTCACCAGGTTTGGGTTCACTGCGAAATTCCACATTTTGCCAGTGGTGAATTTTTTTGCGAAATGGGGCAAAAATTCACTGAGCGAAGAAAAAAAGTTGTGGTTGCATCAAAAAAGGTCATGTCAAATGAAAAAGGTTGCGTCAAATAAATTATGGCTCTGCCAAAAAAGTTGCGCCTGTGTAAAAATATATCATGCACGTCAAAAAAGTAGAATTTTTCGTTATTTCGCAAATTTTTCTGTGGTTTTGTGAATTTTTTGGCTAAGCAAAACGGTGACAGATTCACTCATCACTAGCCAGAAGTGACGCCATGCCCACTCTCAGGGTAGGACTGAGGGTTGCAGGGCCCACCGGGGCGATTCCACCGCGTCCCCTAACTCCCCCCCGAGCGCACATAAATTTAACATGTCAGGGGAGGAACAGTCGAGCAGGTGGAGCGCCGGCAAGGGTTGGGTCTGGGCAGTCCAACCCTGCCCACTCTGCAGGGAAAACTTGCACCACTGCAACTTGCAAGGCAATTAGCATGGGTTTTGGTGCATTGTTTGCAACTCCAGTGGACACAATGGAAGCTGTAGCCTAATGACATCAGGGTTGTATTCTTAAAGCAATATTGCTCAATAAAACTTCTCCCCAGCATCAGGGGCTGCATTAATATGCAAAATAATCCTCCAATGAGATCTGTATAAATCTGGCTCCACATCCTTTATTACTGCAGTTGGAGCTGGGAGAATTAATTTTAGAACCTAGTTAGATATTGTATGATCTTGCCTCTAAGGGCTTATTCACAAAGGTATTTTCCTTATTCATATGCATTACAACCTATGTCTAGTGCCAATCTTTCAGTGGCACGTAAAATGTGCTCCCACATGGAGCACTGGGGACAGAACATGCAGAAAACATCAGCGCTTCCTGTCCCCAGTGCTCCGTATGTGAGCAGAAAGGATGGGGGGAAGAAAACGGAGGCGGCCTCTGACCTCAAACAGAAAACTATCCATGACCTGGTCATTAAGGAATTAGCTACAGAAAAGAAAACTGAATATAGAAATATGTAGTGGTAAGGAAAAGGCCAGCAATACCCATAGTTGTGAGTTTGAAGGTCATTTATAAAATTTGCACAGCACAGAATTATTTGCACAGGGAACATATTTGCCACGCCCATGTTTATATTTGTAAAGCTGAACAAGACTGGTGCATTTAATGTACACAAATAAGCTTTTTGTAGATTCTTCTGCCCCCAGTAACTGCAGCTGCACTATTCACTGTTCCACACCATTTCATATTGGCTTCTCAGTTTATAAATAGTGATGAGCAAAATTTTTTTGCCAGGTTTCACTGTGAAAAAAACACCCCATGGATTCCAATGTATTGTGTAGTGTTTAAAAGTTGCTGCAGATTAGAAAATGTTGCTGTGAAAAAACGCAAATTGTATTCAATGCGTTTCGTGAATTTTCACTTTCTCAAATTTTTTGGACACATTCGCCCACTAGTGATGAGCAAATCCATCCCGTTTCGCTGAAAAATTCCCCAAACTGCTAAACAATGTGGCTGCTAAGTGCAGCTACCATACGACTATTTTGATGTGAGTGACTTTTTTTTTTTTTAAACAACTGTGACTATTTTTACGTGCCCACAAATTATTTAATACAACTGTTATTGTTTTTTGAAGTGGAAATACTCCAGATTTTCAAGAAATTTTTGATAAATTTTAAAATGCATTAAACAAGATTCCTTCCTCCTTTTCCTAAGGGCTCTGGCACACGAGGAGATGCGTCAAAACATACGAGGCTACTTCAAGTCGCCTGCTGTTTCAAATCGCACACAGACCCTTTTCTGAGCGACTTGAGTAAACATGTGGGAGGGGTAACTGTTGAGTGGTACCATGGGTAGCAGATCGCCTGGAGCTCAACTTGCATGAAATCTCTTCGTGTGTATTGTCGTGGCGACTTGTCGCCAAAGCGCCGGGGGGAAAAAACGCAGGCGACAAATCTCCTCGTGTGCCAGAGCCCTAAAAGCAATGTGTTTGTTTTATATCTGCAGTACCTTATCCAATAGATAACCACCTGTTGACTATTGAATGAGTCAATCAGTCAAGGAAGTCTACAAATAGGTATTCAACCGCACAGCCCTTAGATCAGGCTTGATGCATCAATCCTCGCAAAGGCACACCGCTGAGCCATTCAATACAATCCAAATATAGAGGAGAGCACCATAAAGCAGATTTCTGCTAAAATGCTATTTATTTCAGACCAAAAAACACAACATGTTTCGGCAGTGTGACGCCCTTTATCAATTGTAAGTATTACTTAAACATGGTGAACCATTTAAACCATAACTCCACCCTCTGTGTCCATTGATTGGTATTCAGAAGGAATAGGAAGTCTAATTGGATCTACTTAAGTTGTTAAACATACGCAAATGTAATTATTGTTCCTTTGTTTTCCAGCAGATCATTCAGACAATCACACAATCAAGGAAAACAAAGATGAATGCGAAGGAGAAAATAAAGGAACTTCTAGAGGTGTGTAACAGTCGGCTCAGCTCGGAATAAGGCTACAGACCCACGGAGCGGCTCAGCCAGTGGAAAGCCATTTGAGAGCGGTTAGTTGAGTTCTATCACGGCGGCTAACCGCTCTGAAATGGCTTTCTACTGGCAACCGTAGGAGCCACCGGTGGAAAAGCCATCGCTTCGTTATTACAAAGTCACACAAAGTTTCCTCCTGCAGGATATTGGTGCTAATTAGTTAAAATTCATCAAAGTGCATCAGTGCCATTGCAGATTCAACCTACAATTTTAATTGATAGAGGCAAATGCACTGGTACAACTTAAAACCCATGCAAATAAGTCAACCAGTGTTTAGCCAAACTTATTGGTGAGAATGTGAACTTCCCTCCCTTTCCCTTTTAACTTAATGTATGTACTTTAATGGATACCTAAACCATTCCCTTTACAGCAGAGCTTCAGGCCTGAAACCCAAAATACCTATCCCAAAAACCTGCATATTTAGTTGTTTAAGAAGACAAATGTAAAACCTTTACGTGTTAAGGATATTGACCTTGTATCAAGATAATTTGGTTATTTCTATTAACCCTGTAAGGGCATCAAACAAGAGTCAAACAAAATGACCAGCCCCTTCCTTCTGTTTATCTTAACTTCCTTCCTTCCTTCAATCCTTCTTCCTTCCTTCCTTCTTTCCTTCCTTCTTTCCTACCTTCCCCCCTTCCTTCCTTCCTTCCTTGTCTACATCTTACTTGAAACTTTATTTACATAGACATATTTGCTTTTCCAGACAAAAAAACCTTATATAAAGACTTATTGAAGAAAATGAATATGGATCCATATGAAACCAAAAGTCTACCATTGCAAGACTTTCTTCAGATTGATAAAGAATGTTTACAGAGGATTGATTATTATCAGAGAAAGTCTGCAGCCTGGAATTTTATACATAAAATAATTGCATTAAATGGAACAGCCAGAGACATAATTACATCAAGTGAGAACGAGAGTGAAGATTCTCAGGATGATGTAACTTGTGACTCATTTAGTTACATTCATCCCCTAGATGTTCTGTGCCTTGTCCTGCATTGCTGTGACCATTTTTTGCAGCAGGAGATTATACTGAAAATGTCTATGTGCCAATTTGCTGTCCCTTTGCTGCTCCCTGCTGCTGATGGGCCAGGCTGTACCTTCATGCTTTGGGGAATGAGAGATATTGTAAAAAGGTGGAGGCCTCAGTCACTGGCAGAAGCAAAAGGATACATGCAAGAGAATCTTGTTCAGATATCTATGCCAACATTCAGTTTTGTTAGATTGGGGGAAAGTAAATTATCCAAATCTACCATCCTGAATCAAGTTCTCAGCCCAACTCAGCAAACCCAAGACTTCTTTGTTAATAGTTATATGGAAGGAGCTGATGTCACAAGGGAGATATCTGAGGGGCTGGTAGAAATATCCTGGTATTTTCCAGCTGGAAAAGGTAATTCAGATATTTTCCCAGAGCCAGTCGCATTTGCAAACCTTCATGGAAACCTGGAAGACAGCTTGAAAGAGTTTGCATTTCTAACTCAGATCTCATCTGCTGTGTTTATTTTTGTTCTGAACATTGATAGGAATCTGTTTGACTTTTTATCTCAATATAAAAACTCTAAGACAAACTTTGTCATTATTGTCAAGGAAAGCAGGAAAATCGATGAAGGCACAGATCTCACAAATGTCACTGTACTCGTATTCAGAAGTAAAGTTAGAGGAGAAATAATTGGAAAGAGAATTCGAACTACAGCTTTAGATTTTATTAAGAAAGGATGCCGTGCCCTGAGCCTGGAAGATATGGCAGAAATTGCTCCCAAACTAGGAATCTCTGTTGATGAGAATGTGATAGAATGTCAGAATGCAAAGGCAGATGCCAAAGCAATAGCAGATGAGATAAAAGATGTCGCTGAGTACAAAAAGGCTACAATGAGGCTTCAGGGACATTTGTGGAAAAAGGCTGAACTCGAAAAAGAAATGTGTCAAATGAAAAAACAAGGTGATAAACGTACTGACAGTTACAAATCAGAACTACAAAAACAATGTGCAGAAATACGTGAGAAACAGTTGAATTATGAGATTCCAAATAGCATTAGTAAATTTATTCATTCAGTTGTGAAAAAGAACTACACAGAAATTAGTTATTTTTTAAAATGGCTTCGATTTTATCTTGATTTATCTGCCAGGAAGAACCTCTCTGTTTTACAAGCTGAGTATAAAGAGAAATCAGTTCCAGCATCAATGAGCAGCAAGGAACTATCTGGCCTTGATCAGAAAATATCAGACAGTTCCCTTGGGATTGAACATTTCCTGAGAGAATTAGGACAGTTTTATGAGGCAGAACATTTTATGCTCAAGGGGGAAAATGCAGGTGACAGAAAATTCACTCAACTACCTGCATTTGCTGCTGATCTCTTACTGGGTGGATTCCCACTGGAGCTGATAGATGGAGATGCTTCTAATATCCCAATGCAGTGGCTGCAGGATGTACTGACTGAGCTGGACAATAAAACAGGAAAATGCAGCAGAATGGGGGTAATCACTGTACTGGGGGTGCAGAGCACAGGGAAATCCACCCTTCTAAACACAATGTTTGGCCTGCAGTTCCCAGTCTCTAGTGGACGATGCACACGAGGAGCTTTTATGACACTAATGAAAGTGAGAAAAGATTTCCAGGAGGAGTTGGGCTGTGAGTTTATTCTGGTGATTGATACTGAAGGCTTGAAAGCTCCTGAACTGGCTTCTTTGAAGGACAGCTATGAACATGACAATGAACTTGCAACACTCGTTGTTGGTTTGAGTGACATCACAATTGTAAACATGGCCATGGAGAATACAACTGAGATGAAGGATATTTTGCAGATAGTGGTCCATGCCTTCCTTAGGATGAAAGAGATTGGAAGGAAACCCAACTGCCAGTTTGTACATCAGAATGTAAGTGATGTTTCTGCTCATGAGAACAACAGGCGGGGCAGGTTGAAACTTCTGGAGCATCTGAATAAAATGACCAAAACTGCAGCAAATATGGAGAAGAAAACTGAATTTACAGCTTTTTCTGATATCATGATGTATGATCCAGAGAAAGACAATTGCTACATTCCTGGTCTCTGGAATGGAGTCCCACCAATGGCATCTATAAATATTGCTTACAGTGAGACCATCTATGAGCTTAAGCAACATTTAATTAAACGTATGAAGAACAAGGGACACAGAATTGGTGACTTTATAGAATGGATAGAAAGTCTATGGAATGCTGTGAAATATGAAAACTTCATCTTCAGTTTTAGAAACAGCCTAGTAGCAAATGCCTACAACCAACTGGCTAAGAAATACTCAGAACTGGAGTGGAAGTTCACTAAGGCAATGCTTAAATGGCTAGCAGAGACTGAAACAGTCATCAAGAATCAAAATGCACAGACAATTGATAGTGAAGGAGCAAAATGTAAATATGCAGCGTATTCTATTCTCAGTATGGAGGAGGAGAGCATGAAGAAGGAATTAGAGAAATATTTTTCAATTGAAAACAAAGAGACAAGTCTAGTAGAGAGGTACAAAGCTGAATTTCTAACTAGCGCAAGTTGCCTTAGGAAGAAGCTGGAAGCATCATCTCTTAGCAAATGTGATGAGGCAATTCGTATCCAAAAGGAGAACTTGAAGGTAAAAAAGGTTATCAGTGCATACAAAGAAATTATTGATAAAAAGGTCACCAGTCTTGTGATGAAGTGCAGGGAACAAAAATATAAACCTGATGAAAAAACACTTCAAACTGAATTTGAGTTAATGTGGGCAGACACTATATCAGAGTTAAATTTCACTGCCCTTCCAGAACCAAACATTGAACTTGATTTTCTTACATTACTCAAAAAAGATATGGCATCAAAAGGTTCAGCTGTCAGTCAAAGACTGAACAACATAAACCAACTTCCAAAGCAGGAAAAGCTCCATGTACATGAAAGTATGGGAAAAAATCTATTAAAAATAGTAAAGAATAATTTACCTTTTTTGAGTAGACCTTCTGGCCCTGACAACCGAGAAGTATTTTTTAAGTCCCTTTCAGACATATGTTCTTATTATATAAAAGAAAAGCTAAGTTCAGAATCTGACTATGATGAAACATATGGGTTGGAAATACTAAATTTGATTAATTCAGTGTGTGATGGAAACAACGATCTTCAGCTCACAGCGGACATAGAGCTGGATCTGAAACTCTTTATTTTGGGTAATGCAGTTTGTGATTTCCAACAGATGCATAAGGATTTTGTCAAGAACAATGATCCTCTGATTTGTCTTGGAGAGATGAAGACTAAATATTGTAACAGTTTTCAATACCTATTTCTGGAGAAAGATGGAATCTGGGAGCGAGCCAAACATTTGTGTGAGTTGTGGTTAAAGCCAGCTCTAATTGAGCAGGTAAACAGAAAACTTGGATTGGAAATAGTAGATCAGATTCTAGACAACAGTGAATCCAATCAGTACAGCACCAGAGGATACTTCCAATTCAATGTGATGAAACATCTTCTAGAAAAGAGTAATTTCTCTGACTACTTAGAATACATCGATGATTATGAAACATTTGTCAAAAAGTGGATACATAACTGTATTTTAGAAAAATGTGACTTCCACCATCTGCAATCTGTTATTCTTTCTACCATCACAAAAAAGATAACGGGATTCCTAAATGAGCCAAGGACCCTTCAGTTTCAGAAAATGTCTGATTTCCTTGTATACCTTAGGGAGGTGCTGAGAAATGATCTGGCATTATCAGATGATATCAATGTATTTTGTTTGAAAGATGAGGCAAATATTCAAGAATTTGTTGAAAATCTTGAGAAATCCCTTAGTGACACCGAAGCAGAAATCATATCCGAGTTGAAATCAGTGGACAAGGAAACAATTCTTTCAAATGTTGTGGTAAAACCAGTGGATGAATTGTTTAAGAGAGTTTTTGGATGTGGGAAGCAATGCCCATTCTGTAGAGTTCCCTGTGAGGCCGGTGGAACTGATCATAAAAATCACTTTGCGTCTATTCATCGACCTACAGGACTGGGAAGATACAGATCCTTTTTCTCACAGACTCTTTGCCATGATATCTGCACCACTAATGTATCTGGCAATAAATCATTTACAGCTGAAAGTCAATCTTCACATCTCTATAAAGAATACAGAGCAGTTTACCCAGACTGGAACATTCTCCCCGACCCAAGTATCGAGGCCTCTGATTATTGGAAATATGTTCTTAAAGAATTTAATGATCAGTTTGCAGAAGAATATGAGGGCAGACCTGCTGACTATCCTGAGGAATGGAATACAATAACCAAAGCACAGGCAGAAAGATGCCTCAACACTGCTTTTGGCATTTAATGAAATACTTCCTGAAGTGTAATATGTAAAACATTCAGGTCACACAGTCAGGTCTTTGAATAAATCACCAGTTTCTCCAGTATAGAGCAGGCTGCTGCTGGGTTTCATGCCCCTTTCTTAAACTCTGCCATCTTGCAAAGTGAAACTCCTGTAATTATGGATATTATTGTAAAGCATCAAATTACAGGGGACATATTGTGTGAAAAACAATACTGGGCCAATGAATTGTACTCATCTAAATATAGAAGGAATGTGCTTTAAAAAGTAGTGTTTGGGGCTGATTTATTGAAAATTTCTCCAAAAATTCCACTAGCCCCGCCCATCTGTTCCACTTCCTGCAGCTTCCTTTCCGAGGCTGTGCAGGGGGGCCAGCGGCACTCAGCACACAGCTCTGTAGGATAAAAACCAATCAGCAGCTAGGCTCACCTGATAGGGAACTGAGGCCTGTCTTTGCTTGTGTGACTGCAGGGCTGTGATTGGCTCTCCCCCTCCTACTGTGCTTCTGGCAGGGGCCGTTAGGACACGCCTACCCCTCATTTGAAACCCAGACAGGGACCTGAGAGGATCTATAGGGAGCTCCAATAAAGGGGCCATTGTTACAGATAGGGTTAATGTTTAGCCCAAAGGGAAACCACCAGCACCGTATATTATTCAGAATTGCCTACAGGATTAGAGTTTTTTTCATTTATCATTTATGTCTCCTTTAACATTTACTACAGCAATGCAAGTAGCCAATTTCTAACCATAGCATTATGCCTAATTCCATTATTACAATAGCAAAAAAAATGAAATTTTTTTCAATATTTACTATGAGTCTGAACAGCTAAAATCAGAATCAGACAATTCGCCAGGTAAAACTTGCCGAGTTCATATAGAAGTCAATGGCAGATATCCCTTCACTGTCCTGGAAGATCCTTCTTTTGTCTTGAAAGTTGGATTTTCGACTTTTTCGAACTCGACCAATTAGAGTTTCCTGCAACTTTTTCTCACACTGACTTTTCCTTTTGGATTTTAGCAAATGTTAGATATTCCCGGAAATGAGTTTGGTCGATTTTGAAAATTTAAAAAAAAAAATGAGAAATGCATTTTAGTAAATGCGCCCCCTAGTGGCTATTCGCTAGGAATGTGAGGGAGGAGATGACAGGGCATTGCCAGTCAGAAGACTGTGTTTATGGAGTAAAAGAAAAAGATAGGAGAAGCTCAGTGGGGATGGAGCCTGTAAAGCTCAGTGATTTGAGAGACTACTTGTTAATGTAAAACCTGGTTCCTTTCGATGGGGCCTTGTATATTATGTATAAATTAGATAAGCAGGAGTTTATTTTATTTATTATGTATATGACAACTGTAAGATTATTGTAAAATATACATATATTGTGGGTTTCTACATTTTATTAATTACATTTAAACCTGACTAAGAGAGGAAACAGCCTTAATTGTCACCTGGTTGTCTGGTCCAAATAATAGGAGTCATCCTTAATTAACATTATCAAAGGGTCAAGTACACTGGAGCCAGCACTGAATGGATTATTATTATACTGTAATTATTATTAACATTTATTTATAAATCGCCAACATATTCTGCAGCGCTGTACAACAAGTCCCTGTTGATATGCATAATAAGTTAGTCAGGAAGGACAGTCTTGGTGGAGACGCAGACATGACGACTGGAATACCCATAATGGCGGACGGGTAACTTCCTGTAACTGACTGGTATGTGCTAGCATCATTCAAATGGACCAATCAGAAGAGACTTCTAGAAAGTTCTAGAAGCCACCCATCTCTCCTGTATATAAGCTTCAGTAGGGCACAGGTAGACACAGGGCCAGGAGAGGAGTGACCACCGCACCAAATCAGAGGGAATCCTGACATCACGGACCGGGCACCTTATCAAACCTAAGGAGAGGTATAGTTAGGCTGCGTGATCCTCTAGAGTTAAGGTTTCATAGAATGTGTTTATAAGGTGTGGTGTGGGATATTATTATTAAGGTGGTTGGGCCTCTGGGTTTCATTTTACTGTGTTTAGTTAATTTGTATACTTGTAGTGTATTCTAGAATATTTGTTTTGTATGACCTTTGTGTTTATTGTAGTCTCTTGTCTGATGCATTTTATCTACGTTATGATTTATGTTTATGTAAATATTTGTTTCCAATCAATATAAAATCATTTTTTACATGTATTGTTCAGTGATCTCTTTGCCACACTATATTGTAGAACTTTGGTTATTTTAATAATCTTACACAATGTTGTAGCTTGCCTAAAGTGTCTGACAAGAACCAGGACAGAATGGGTACTGTTGGACTGTGAAATGAAGTACAAGTCATATTTTAGTGCATTTTGGTGTCCTTATGCATTCTCTACACAAAAACCCCTCTTTGCCTATACCTTCTATTTCTAATTCTTCTTACAAATAGTGGTACACTCTTCCATAATAGTAGTATAGCCATGATTTCTTCTTTGGAGTACTTCAACCATTACTAGGATATATATTGAAAGTATCCCCTATTGTAAAATATAGAGATATTATAAGTCCCAGAGGAGTTCCTTATAATATATAGTGAATAAAGTACCCCCTATTGTAACATATAGGGATATTATAAGTCACCGAGAAGTGCCTTATAATATATAGTTAATAAAGTACCCCCTATTGTAACATATAGGGATATTATAAGTCCCCGAGGAGTTCCTTATAATATATAGTGAATAAAGTGCCCCCTATTGTAACATATAGGGATATTATAAGTCCCAGAGGAGTTCCTTATAATATATAGTGAATAAAGTACCCCCTATTGTAACATATAGGGATATTATAAGTCACAGAGGAGTTCCTTATAATATATAGTGAATAAAGTGCCCCTATTGTAACATATAGGGATATTATAAGCCCCCGAGGAGTTCCTTATAATATATAGTGAATAAAGTGCCCCCTATTGTAACATGTAGGGATATTTTAAGTCACAGAGGAGTTCCTTATAATATATAGTGAATAAAGTGCCCCCTATTGTAACATATAGGGATATTATAAGCCCCCGAGGAGTTCCTTATAATATATAGCGAATAAAGTACCCCCTATTGTAACATATAGGGATATTATAAGCCCCCGAGGAGTTCCTTATAATATATAGTGAATAAAGTACCCCCTATTGTAACATATAGGGATATTATAAGCCCCTGAGGAGTTCTTTATAATATATAGTGAATAAAGTACCCCCTATTGTAACATATGGGGATATTATAAGTCACCGAGTTCCATGACCATATAAAGGTCGAGGCCGAAGGCCAAGTGCTTTTATACAAGTCATGGGACTCCGAGGTGACTTCTAATATCCTCATATTTTACAACAGGGGGTACTTTATTTATTATAATATACAAGTTTTAGTGAGTCACATGACAGAAATTACATCACTAAGCTCTGATTATAACTGATGACATCACTAGGCACCATTTATAAGGGTATAATTTACAGTTTAGACACATATTATATTATTATTATATATTATTATTATTATTATTATTAACATTTATTTATAAAGCGCCAACATATCCCGCAGCGCTGTACAATAAGTGGGTTTCATACATTGGACATACAGAGTAACATATAAAGCAATCAATAACCGATACAAGGGGTGAAGAGAGCCCTGCCCAAAAGAGCTTACAATCTACAAGGAGTAACATATAAAGCAATCAATAACCGATACAAGAGGTGAAGAGAGCCCTGCCCAAAAGAGCTTACACTCTACAAGGAGAAAGGGTTGAGACACAAGGGGCAATGACCAAACTTTATATTATAATGGGATTTTGCCTGGGCTAGCAAACTTCAATGATTATTGTGGCTGAAGTTGAAGTAAAGGTTTTTGATAAACAGATTTGAAAAAAGCCCTTAAAGTTACTACATGTCAGACATTGGGGGGTCCTTTATCAACATGGGGCAAACAGCTGCAGTTAGAACAATGAATGCAACATTTGGATTGGTTGCTGTGGGTTACTGCCCACAGGCAAATTTGCCCAGTGTTATTAAATGACCCCCTATTGTGTTTTTTGAATGGGCAAAATCAGTCCTGTCAACCAATCCTACAACTCTGCAGATGTACTTCTAGGGCCCAAACTAAGTTTATTTATCATATTATTGTATACAAAGGAGCTTCCATACTGCATATCCTATGAATATTTTAAAATACGTCAACATGAGGCACAGACAGATAATATGGGTGATGATGTTAAGCGGACACATCAACTTTTAAAGGAACAGTAACACCAACAAATGAAAGTTTTAAAGTAATTAAATCTATAATGCACTGGTAAAACTGGTGTGTTTGCATAAGAAATTTTACTATAGATTATATATACAAGCTGCTGTGTAGCCCCGGGGGCAGCCATTTAAGTTGAAGTAATGATAAGGGCTAAATTTTACCAGTGCAGAGCAACAGTACATAGAGGGGTATATTTATCATGCTGTGTAAAAAGTGGAGTAAAACATCACCGGTGATATTGTATATAGCAGCCAATCAGATGCTTTGATTTGATTTTCTAACTGTTGAAATCTAATTAGTGATTGGTTGCTCTGGGTAACATCACCAGTAATGCTTTACTCCACTTTTTACACAGCATGATAAATATACCCCTACATTTCAATTACTTGAAAACACTCATTTTTATTTCAATGTAAAATGAATGTATAAGTATCAGTAGATTTCTAGTCCCTATTCCTACTTTTTTAAACTGAAACCTTTCTCCTCCCTACCAGCCCCTGTTAATTACCCTTGTCACCCCATTGCTGTTGAACTTGTATAATCAGGAGTGGACTATGCAAGGGCCCAGTAGCCTGGCAATACTATTTCCTTCAATGTTCAGTCCAGTTGGGTCTTTGATCTGCCCCAAGCTCATATTCTAGACTATGGGGCTAGAGACGGGGGCCCAGGGGCACAGACATTTGCACTTGCCAATTTTAGTAGGCCAAGTAGATGAGAAAATAGCAGTGGGACGGTGGTCTGAACCTGACAAGACAGTGTGTCGCCTCAATTCCACTACTGGGAAAAGCCATGAGAAATTCTAGGCTTGGAAAGGCCAGCTGTGTCCAATCACAAGCCTTTCTCTTGAAACAACCCTCCCCCGAGGTGCCATACATGGTTTGTGGCTGGACAGTACGGCCAAATGCCAGCAAAGCTGTCACTTAAAAGGAATAATAATACTCCTTTGTTAAATATATTCAATTCATAAAAATGTAATGTTTTACATTTTCTTTTAATTTAATAAATACAAGGGGTAACTTACACTTTGCCTTGATATACCCATCTTTCCTTCATTTGCAAATTGCATTAAAATGCGAATTGTGCACAAAAATTCATGAATAAGATTGATTAAAAGACTCTGCGAATAAAATGTCAATTATGTTTGCACATTAAATGCCCCAGTCGTATCCAGATTTATAAATATATACATGGGTAGGGCAATAATTGAATCATTGTGCACTGCACAAATTTTATAAATGACCCCCACTGTGTCTTTTGTTTATTTTGTTGCCATTATAAAGGGTTTAAGAGGCGGTTCACCTTTGGATTAATTTAGGATTATGCAGACAGTGATATCCGGAGGCTATTAGAATTGTTTAGCTTTTTATTCAACTGCTGAAATTCCAAATTTAAGAGCTGTTATCCGGCCGCCAGGGTTAAAGTTTTCCTAGCAAGCAGGTAGTGGTTTGAATGAGGAAATGGAATATGAATACATTGGGGTCTAAATTGAAAGTTATGGAATAAAAATTAACAATAACAAAATTGTAGCCTCACAAAGCCATCGTTTATTGGCTACCGCGGTCAGAATTGAGTAATGGCCATGCTATAGGCATACAAGGCTAATGGTTTGGTTAGCAGGAGGGCCTGACACCTGGGCCCACTGGGAGTTTTCCTGGTATCCTGATCAGCCAGTCCGACACTGAGCTCCTATACCATCTCTCCGTGTGTCCTCCCTTTAAGCATCCCCACTGATGCCTCCCAATTCAATAGCAGCATTTCTTGACTTGGGAACACCTTCCAACCAGGTTTGGGTTCTGTGCCTGCTGCAACTCCAGGACCTGTGACCATGCCTGCTACCTGATCTATCCCTGCATCAGAAGCTCCTATACCATCTCTCCGTGTGTCCTCCCTTTAAGCATCCCCACTGATGCCTCCCAATTCAATAGCAGCATTTTTTGGCTTGGGAACACCTTCCAACCAGGTTTGGGTTCTGTGCCTGCTGCAACTCCAGGACCTGTGACCATGCCTGCTACCTGATCTATCCCTGCATCAGAAGCTCCTATACCATCTCTCCGTGTGTCCTCCCTTTAAGCATCCCCACTGATGCCTCCCAATTTAATAGCAGCATTTCTTGGCTTGGGAACACCGTCCAACCACCCTGGTTTGGGTTCTGTGCCTGCTGCAACTCTGAGACCTGTGACAATGCCTTCTACCTAACACACTTCACACTACACCCAGAGCTATCAATTCCCCCCGAGTTTCCCGGGAGTTGCCCAATTTTGCACCCTCTCCCCGGCCTCCTGTCATTATGAGCCCTGCAAACATTTGATCAGAGTTGTGATTAAGAAAAGGTATAAAAGTAGCATTGGCGCCATACCAAGTGCGCAGACATATTGAGAAACTGACGGGGCAGGACTGTAGGCTGTTAACCAAAGAGGGAATTAAAGGAGAAATTATTGCTGTCAATACTAGTACTCAATAATTACTTCTTTCCTGCTCTGCCCTGACTGCTGTATCTGCCAGAATGTTACTCCCTGTCAGCCGAGCAGTCAGGTTGAAAGCAGGGGGTGCTGCACGGAGGGACGTACTGTAGCTTATGAGACTGGATAAATGCCCAGTGACAGTCTCAGAGCGGGGCATTGGGAAGGTGCTGGGAAACTTTTGCAGAGTTATGACCCTTGTAAGCCTGCTGCACCCTGTAGTCCGATTAGGGTTGCCACCTGTCTGGTTTGGACCCGAACAGTTCATTTCGCGAACAAAATTAGCCGATGATATCACTGCGGATCCATGCCTGCCAAAAAAATTCGCTCATCACTATTATTAAGCTTTAAAGTAAATATAAAGCCTTCTGCAGCAAAACATTTCTCTTATAGTGTAGCCATTGTATTTGATTGTGTTCCCTGTATCCTGCCTGCAGCATATCCATTCCTGTAAGTAAGTGGAGTCCGGGAATGTGAAAGTGAAACTAGAATTTCTGTAACTGCAGTTTTTTTTACTGAGGGTGTGGGCTTACAGTATGTGTGCAGCCCAGTTAGTAGGGGCAGTATGACTGGATACTGAATGCTGCAGTACATGGAAATCCTCAACTATGGATAGAGGAACCATAGGGCTCAGCTTATAGGAGCACAGGGACACCGAGACGCAGCATCTGTCATCGGTAAGGATTTCTATATTATATTATATACTACTATATTATATTATATACTACATGGTAAGGGGGAAACTGACAGCTATGATAGATAGATAGATAGATAGATAGATAGATAGATAGATAGATAGATAGATAGATGATAGATAGATGATATATAGATAGATGATAGATAGATGATAGATAGATGATAGATAGATAGATGATAAATAGATAGATTGATAGATAGCTAGACAGATGATAGATAGATGATAGATAGCTAGATGATCGATAGATAGATAGATAGATAGATAGATAGATGATAGATAGATAGATGATAGATAGGATGATAGATAGGATGATAGATAGATAGATGATAAATAGATAGATTGATAGATAGCTAGATAGATGATAGATAGACGATAGATAGATAGCTAGATGATAGAAAGATAGATAGATAGATAGATAGATGATAGATAGACGATAGATAGATAGATGATAGATAGATAGATGATAGATAGATAGATGATAGATAGACGATAGATAGATAGATGATAGATAGATAGATGATAGATAGATAGATAGATGATAGATAGATAGATGATAGATAGACGATAGATAGATAGCTAGATGATAGATAGATAGATGATAGATAGATAGATAGATGATAGATAGCTAGATAGGATAGATGGATAGATAGATAGATAGATGATAGATAGATATGTAACACCTATTTGGCTATAATATGGCCAAACCCAGGCTAGTAGTGTGCTGTAGAGCATGTGTTACATGCGACCTTAATGCACAGGAGTGGACCTCCGCTATATGGGAGCTATGTCAGGGCTAGATGATGTAGTTGAACTACAACTCACACTGGTGTTGTGCAGTATATTATAGTAATAGGACGCCAGAAGCTCTTGAAGAATAACTGGATGGTACTTTATTTGTCCAAGACAAAGGTAATCAGGGTATTTCGATACTCACTTAATAGATGTACACAGTATGCAGTTATACAGATGATGTTAAAGATGAAGTAATAGCAGAAGTATGATGCTCCCCTGTGTGTCCCTTCTCATCAAGAGGATTGGGCAGGTAGAACAACAACAGAGTGATAGGTAGGAAAGCTCACCGGCATAGTCCCATGCTCTTTTGGAGGTTAGGGCAAGGCATATTTGCTAACCTATTTCCCTAGCACTTCTGAGTCCCTAATCTAAGGCCAGTAATGCCTGTTAGGAAGACTACTCCTTTGCTATTATCCTGGATGGAGCAAATGGCTGCTCTTTCTGTATAATTCTGTCTGTACTCACCACTTCTAGAGGGTGCTATGAAATATGCTGCTATACTGTCTTTTCCTCATTCACGGGGCCCTGTCCCCGACTTAATTTGGATGGATAGTGGCTTACTGGGCCGGATCTGAACCCAGGCTCGATGGAGCTCTGCTTCAGGTAGCAGATCAGCAGCCAAAGAGGAAAACACTTCCTTGTGCAAGACACTATATAGTCTGCCAAGGGGAGTGGTTAAAGGGGCTAAACCTGTAAGGGATAGCTTAAGAAACTGTAACCTGAGTATAGAGGGGTCTGCCCTATAACAGTACAGATAAGGAAAAGTAGGGAAGTAAAGCCATAGGGAGCTTAACCCTATGGGTCCCTACAGATAGATAGATAGATATATAGATAGATAGATAGATAGATAGATAGATAGATAGATAGATAGATAGATAGATAGATAGATAGATAGTGTGACAGTAGGTGGGTAAATCCTACAGAAAAAATATATTTCCCTATGTGACTGTGCTGCAGGAGATCAGTGGGCAGTGAAAGGGCAGCCATTCCCTATCAGCCTGCTGTGTCTCACATCTTCGTGCTCCCTCTCTGTTGTCTCTGCCCTCTGTCCTGTGAGTGTAAGAGCTGCGAGTTTAAAGATGTTGTAAACATAATCATATGCTGTTCCACTTCACCTGCTAGCTATAGAAGCTGTCAAAAAATATAATTATAGATGCAGGAAAATTTACCAATGAACATTCTACTGACCAAAAACCTCATTATAAGAGAAGTGACCAATGAGAATGCTGATTCCCAGCACTGTGTCAGGCCCCTTGCTGGTACCTTACATATAGAGATAATGATGTCATTTTCCCGTCATTATATGGCACAGGAATCAGACATGGGGATAAACTATTTCCACTGAAAAGTGACACTTAATATGCCAAATTTGTGCACATATCGCACACCCTTGGGTGATACTCATATCTAAGGGTAACTCCAGCACACTCAGTAAACACCCTTGACTCTGTATATTTGTATCACGGTCAACTCTGGAACCAACATTTGTATCAGTTATTGATGAGCGAATCTGTCCTGTTTTGCTTCGCAATAAAATTTACAAAATTTCAAGAAAATTTGCGAAACGGCGGAAATTGTTGCGCAATTTTTTTTTGTCGCCCGCGTCATTTTTGGTCACCCACTTTGTTTTTTCTGTCGCTCATGGTTTTGTTTTTAACGCGACCGCGCCCAATTTTGACGTGATCGCACCCTTTTTTTACAAGACCACGCCCAAATTTCACAGAAATTTCGCGAAACAATTCGCCAGTGGCGAAATGCGGAAATTCGCTGCAAATCCATGCCTGGCGCAAAAAATTCGCTCATCACTAGTATCAGTCTCTAAGGCAGGTAGTAGGTTGTCTGAATAGAGGTAATATTGCATGTAGAGTAATGGAACTCCCTCCACCTTGATGCCCATGTTCTCAGCCATGCTACACATTCGACATTCATAGGACACAGCCGAACACAAAGGGGCAGATTTTCTAATCCACGAACACTCAGAGCGTATTTTCGCCGACTTTTTCGGACTTTTGTGCAAAAAACCGGAAAGGTTTTCCCGCTGTTTACAATCGTTCGGTACGAAAAATTTTGTGACTTTCAGATTGCCAATACGATATTATCGTGGCTAATACAATTTTTTCGTAAGCATTTTCGTGATGTTTGCGATTTTCAGAAATTATCGTATCCAATCCGAATTTATCCCATTCGGGATTTGAACTCGTGAGTTGATGAATCTGCCCCAAAGTCTTTACTCCTGGAGCAGGGATTTCAACCCATTCATCATCAGGGTGCTGAGCCTCCTGAGGCCGTCTGGACAACCCAACAGCATATCAGTTACTGTGACCTAAACAGTAGCTTAGGCCAAATGTGTAATTAGCTAAGGCAGCTAGCCATCTGTGCCCTGTTGCATCCAGTTTAGCTGTTGTGAAGCACAGTCCCAGATGATTTGTGCACACTTAGATTGTAAGCTCTATGGGGCAGGGACCTCCTTCCTACTGTGTCTCATACCACATGGCACTTATATATATATATATATATATATATATATATTTATTGTATTTATTATAACACTTGCCCTCCCTGTGTGTAATTGTGTATATTGTAAGATTGTACAGCGCTGCGTACCCTTGTGGCGCTTTATAAATAAAGTTATACATACATACATTGGGGCCCTTATTGAGTCTCTAACTCATTGGCCAATATGCTGTTCTTTTAATTTGCCAGTAAGCAGTATAACTCTGACAACGTAGTGAGGAAACACTTTCCTTCTAGGTGAGGAATCACTTGGCAGGGAGTATGGTTCAGCAACAGATGGGTTAACTCCTATGGGTTAATGGTACACAGTTCCCCAATAGTGTTGTGTGGTGTTGGTAGGTTACTCAATCTGTGCTCTGAAACACTTGTAAAGTCGTAAAACCAGCCCAAAACTAGCCAAAAGCCACTTTGAAAGTAGCCCAAAAATTGCCCAATATGCGCAATGAAAAAAAATCTAAAAAAATAAAAGTATATATGGGAAAACCTGCATTTTTAAAGCGTATAATCACTACCCAAGCCCTGTGCCCCCTCTCCAGTTACTGGGATGGCTGATAATTCCCTCTGTGCCCAGTCCTGCTGGGAAGTCACTACAGAAATGGATTCGGAATGTTGCATTAACCCCAGATATGATATACATATGGGTGCGTTTAACTACAACTCCCAGCTGCACCAAGTGATCCTGAGAGTTACACCTTAATGATCAACTGCTGCCCCCACATCCCAGTAGAAAGTAACATTACAATCACATTCTTTATAGAGCAGGGAGATGGTTGTAGGGCAGACAGGCTGAGCCTGAAGGAGCAAGGAAAAAAGGAATACAAAATGGAGCCTCTGTCTATCCAATTGCATGCTGGGTATTGTAGTTTTATATTAATCCTAGCTGTAGGCTAATTGTTGGAAACAAACTACATTACCCAGCATGCAGTGGGACAGGCACACTAGGGAGAAAAACTTTGGCTAGTTCCCAAACTACAAACCCGCCAACCTGGCAACCCAGCTCTTGTCACACACTTCTCTCCCCTTTTTATAGCTGTCCTTACAAACATTTTGTGCCTTTCCTTCTCATTGGCGAGTTGAAAAGCCCCCAGCAAGGTCCTCAACTCTGATGCATGCTGGGAAATGTAGTCTTGTTAACTGTCCCTATAAGGAGAGGCAGGTTTGCTGTGGGTAAGTTGCTGTTCATGTTTCTTGCTTTAAATTAGGGGTGTTACACACAAAGCACAGAAAGAAATTGCCAGAGTTCAGTTTACCGTATTTTTCGCCGTATAAGACGCTCCGGAATATAAGACGCACCCAATTTTAAAGGAGGAAAATCTAGAAAAAAAAGATTCTGAACCAAATCAATTGAGTAACCTGAAGCTCTTGAATCACCATCTATATTTCCCCCAAAATAAATCAGTTCTAAATCACCAACAACTTAAGATCGTACACTAAACTCCTCTCCCAATGCAGTCCCCATGCTCCTCACATACAATGCGTGTAAACTATATACTACTACTATATACTCACATATAGGTGCCACAAAAAGTTCCCCGTGCTCCTTATTTTCCCCTAAGCGCGAAGCCGTTCGCCCGTCCGTCTACGGGGGGTGTGTGTTCTTGGGTGCTGCAGTATATAGTATAGTATATAGTTGCAAGCGCGCCGGACTGACAGGCGTCTACAGTCCCCGGAGCGTGCTGCCGTATTGACTCACATATAGGTGCCCTGTTCCCCGTGCTCCTCATATTCCCCAGAGCGAAGCCGTGCGCACGTGCACCCGCCGGCGGGATATACTCGAGTATACAGTATATATATATATATATATATATATATAAGTCCACACGACAGCACCACACTCCGAAAGTTGCTACAATGAAGCTGCCCCTGTGCACGGAATACCAAATAGATAGCAAATCAAACACAACCAGCACCAAGGGTTTTGTGGTTCAAACAAATATTAGTGTATTATAATTGCATCCCCTTTTGGGACCTTTTTCAAGGGACCGAAACGTCGGTTGTACATGCAATTATAATACACTTATATTTGTTTGAACCACAAGACCCTTGGTGCTGGTTGTGTTTGATTTGGTATATATATATATATATATATATACGGTATTAGTCGTATAAGACGCACCAACTTTTCCCCCCCAGTTTTGGGGAAGAAAAAGTGTATCTTATACGGCGAAAAATACGGTAACCCACGCTGTAGTGTTGAGCAGCTGCTAGAAGCACCCTTGTGTCAGCGCTTGGTCTAACCCACATTCTGAAGTTGACCAGCTGCTAGAAAAAAAGCCATTATTTATACACAAAAAGAAAGAAAGTTTGCCAGTGCTCAGTTTGCCTTTAAAAATCATTTTTACACAAAATGAGGTGTTAGTACCACACTTTGACCAAACTATGTAAGCTCACGTGCCACGTCAAGGCCCCTCATCGAGTCCTACACTGTCTATTAACATTCTATTGGAGGAATGTAATTAAAGTCTTAAAAAGAAAAATGCACACAAATGTAGCCCACTTTTGTGACAGTGCTGCTACCTGCTGATACAGGAGCCCTGAGTCCCCGCTTACTATGGGGGGCAGGTACAATATCACTGAAGGTGTGCCTCCACCCAGGGTAGGTATAGGTCAAACTATAACTCCCCTTCCTGGGAAACTCTATGAGGTCCTCCTTGGACAGGGCCTCCCTGCAACTCCCGGTACCTTGCCCCTCCCTTGGGGTAGCTGCTTACCAGGCAGTTAAAGATACTCTGGGTATGACTGAGCCAAGACACTGGTAATGATGCTGAACCAGATGAACTCGCTTTATTTGAGAGCGGGCAGGACTTCCAGGGTACAGTACATGAACAGTTACGGTGACACTTCTCCTTTAACTACTCTCTTAGAGAACCTCTCTCAAAGGGCTACCCACAGTACTCCTGCCAAGTGATCTGATCTAGGAGCTCCCCCGGTACTCTCGCCAGAAGACCCTCTCTTAGGGCTCTCCCCGGTACTCACGCCTAAGTACCCTTGATTAGGAATCTCATGATACTGTCACCTAACTAGCCATTCACTACATGCCCTGAACTCCATCAGTCATGAGTGCTGGGGGGTCTTAACGCCTCTTGCTCCTGGTGGGGCGATCTCTGCCCGTCTATATATCCTGCCTGTCACTCCTAGAGCGACCTATAACCATACTCTCCTAACTAGAGCACCAGCCTGTAGTAAACCTCTTTACAGAGGGGGTTTCCAGGCTGGAAAAACCTGCTGAACATGGGAGCCTTCCCTTTTTATATCCCAACACACCACCCAGTGGTTGCTGCCTGAACTGCAGGAAAACTCCCTTTTAGCACATAAACATCTAGGACCACCTTTAGGTGTCCAATTTCATGAGGCCACCCTTTAGTGCCTGTCTAAACGGGAACCCACCTAAGGGGCCCAAATCTGGGGATCCCTACACAAATAAGAATAAAAAGTCACATTTCACAATGTTAGACTGTTATTGCATTGTAAACAGGGTCAGACTGGGGGGGGCAGGGTGCCCCTGCCCGGCCGTGTCCCCCGCACCCCCTAACCTAACCCTGCTGAGCCTCCCTTACTCCCCACAAGAGCCCCCGCTGAGCCTCCCAAACCACCCACAGGGTCCCCCACCCAACATCCTCCCCCGAGCATGAATACGTTTAACACATCAGGGGAGGAACGGTCGGCTGAGGGAGCGCCGGCAAGGGTCGGGTCTAGGCCGCTGGGGCCCACATGGTTTTTTCCCATTGTCCCGGCGGCCCAGTCCGACTCTGATTGTAAATTTGAATTGTGAACTTTTTAAAGCATGCTTGAAGGTGGCGTAATCTTAACATTTTCATTAAATGGGACCTTTCACCCTAACAAATAATTCCAAATCCTTTTTATCATGTTAGTTGAGCAAAATAAATTACTTACTTTTGAATGTGTATGGGTGTTTTATTAAAAAATGAATTAGGGTTTAATTTGAAAAAGACTTTTATTATACAGCTTTTAATGTGTTTGTGACAGGTCCCTTTTAAGAAGTTTTATTACATACACTGCGCACTGTCACAACCCATAAAATTCACAAACTTCTTTCCACCGGCGAAAGTGGTCGCTAGACAGTTTCCGCATTCGCAAAGCCTATATAAAATTCGCACAAAGGCAAATTTGTTCACACACAGGCATACATTTTCGCATTGAGAATAATTAACCCATTACCAACGTTTGTCACATTCCCCCCTACGTCTGTAGTGCAATTAAAATCAGGCCCCCCAGGAAATTTTGTGCACAAAGTTGAAAACAAGTGATAGATGATAAGCACACAGATGGGCCACTTTGCTAGTGCAAAGTATCTTGTTGAAAACAGTTTCAATATGACTGTTAGGAGCTTGATTGAAGAGTATGTAGAGGTAGACCTCAAAACACAGAAAACAGGATCAGAAGTTGCTCAGTGTCTCACCAGAAAGCAACGATCACTTTGCAATGAAAGTAGGTCTTTGGCGTCCTTTTAAATGCAATGCACATGGGTAGAGCATCAAAACATGCGTTTATGTGTCACATCACCGCGACTATTTGCACACATGCCAAATGTCAGAACGTGTATGGGCATGCGTATCATTGCTGCAAGTATTCGACAGACTGGATGTGCCATCTTGTTGAAGGGCAGGGATGTGCTGGGTAAAGGTGGCCATACACATAAAGATCCGGTCGCCAAGCGAGCGGATATCGGGGGAATTTAGGCTAATTCGGTCGTTTGGCCTGGAATAGGTGCTGTGGGTTCAGAGACCGCATCAATGAGCCAATGCGGTCCCCGATCCAACTGAATTTTTTAAACTGCTCAATCGATTTGAGGCCAGATATCGGTCGGGCAGGCCAGTCGTTGTTTCCCCTACACGGGCCGATAAGCTGCCGAATCAGTCTAAGGGACCCATAGCGGCAACTACAATCGGCCCGTGTATGGCCACCTTAAGACCCTTACAATGACACTGAAGTTCTTTCGTTTTAGAGAAGCTGCAATCAACAAAGTCACCACTAGTTGTCCTTGGTAAGCTTAGTCTTTCCTCGCACAATGTAAAGTTCTGGGTGTGAGTTGTATTTACACAGTGAATAAGCTGATTGGAAATGTATATGATTTCCATAAATATGAGATTGAGCTTCTATGGTAATAAAGAATTAGTACAGACATGTCCATTCCTCTGGGTTTTCTGGGAGATACCCGGTTACAGAGCCCTCCCCTCCCCACACTGCCTTCATAATAGGCCATTCCCTTGTTTTTTCAAAATTTCCCTTTTGAAAACCAAGTGCGCATGTGCAGTCAGAAGTTAGCAATGCAATAGAGTGCTGGTTGTACATTGTATATGCACTGTGATGTCATTAGTGATGTGTCAATTAGGCACGCCCCTCATTCTAATTAGACCAAACCCTCTTTACATCCGCTGCATATTTGTATCTGTTCTAGTCACTGAGAATCCCTTCATGCCTCACAGACTACATACAGAGGAAACCTAGCTAACATACACATATATTATATGAATATGGGAGGAAATGAATGCTATTTTTAATTTAATTAAATAAGTCAACATTTTGAAAATGATTTCCTTTATCTCTGAAATAATAAATTTTGACCTTGTACTTGATCCTACCAAAAATATAATTAATCATTACTGGAAGCAAAACAATCCTATTGGGTTTATTTAATGTTAAAATTATTTTTAGCAGACTCAAGGTATGGTGATCCAAATTACAGAAACACCCTTATCTGGAAAACCTTAGGTCCTGAGTATTCTGGATACCAGGTCCCATAATTTTAGGACCTTTGTCACATACATCCCTCTTTCTTAGCTGATCCCTCATTGAATGTTGAAGCTGAAGTATTATTAGAAGATTTATTTTTATATTGGTGATGTATAATATTTACTAGATTTGTTCATCTTGTTGGAGTGTGCATCTATTATATATAGTAGCTTCTAACCATGAGCAAAAAAATTTATTGAGCCTAAATAATGAATAGAAACACACCAATACCCAGAAGGGGTAAATCCAGAATCCAGTAAAGGTATAGTCTCATCAGCAGGTGTAATAACTTATTGTACTGGATCTTTCCATGGATACATGGATCCCTTTCCACTTTGGACCTTTCATCCGATGGGTGTCACTTGGTGATTACTACCCCCTCAAAAACCACGGGTGACTTATCTCCCCGATATGCCATCCCACTGGCAAGAATGTAAATCGCCGGTGGGATGGCAAATGTGTTGCTTCAGTTTCCCAAAGTCGGCCGAAGTTTCGCGCATATGCCATCCCATGGCACTTTATATTCTTGCCAGTGGGGTGGCATTTTCGAGAGATTAGTCGCATGTGGTAGTGAAGATTTATCGTGGGCGTCTAATCTCCCGTGTGCCACTGCCCTTACACGGCAAATTGGCTCCTTACAAACAGTACAACCGGCATTTTAAAATTAGGGTAGGGTAGGACCATGGAGATAATTGTGAACCAGCTAGAGATATTAGTGTTTGGGTGTATGTTAGTTGTACAGAAAGTCAATGGGGTGGGTAATTTGGTGCTGTGGTCACTTCTGTATACACAGTTAAGATTCTATAACTAGAAGAAGGTAGCATAAAATAGGAAAAGTAGCTTTTCAAAAGACTCAACATGGTCAACTTTGACATTTCACATCAAGCTTTTCTAATTAGTTTATTCTTAATAAGAAGTTATTCTGGTTTTTTTTACAGCTCAAAGAAATAGAAGGCATTAAATGAAACTCTGGAATAAATTAAAACCTGGAATAACCTCTAGGCAAAAAAATTTCAGGATATAAGCACAGAACAAAATTGTCAGAAATGAGCAACGTGAGAGTGGCTGTTAGGGTTCGGCCAATGAACCAAAGAGAGAAGGAGAAACACTCAGTTTGTGTTATTTCTATGAGTCAAAATAAGACAATTCTGCAGAGCAAGGCTGTCAGTCCAGGTGAAGTACAAAAAGCACCTAAAGAATTCACCTTTGATCATTGCTTCTGGTCGGCAGATGATTCAGACCCTGATACTTATGCAGGGCAGGAAGAAGTGTTTAAAACACTTGAGGAAGGAACTATAGAGAATATTTACCAAGGATACAATGTTTGCATTTTTGCCTATGGACAAACAGGTTCAGGAAAAACATATTCCATGATGGGAACTGATGATGAACCAGGTTTGATCCCAAGATTCTGCCGTGCCTTACTGAACAGAAAATCTGAAGGCACCGTAAGAGTTGAACTTTCTTATATGGAAATATACAATGAAAAGGTGAGGGATCTGTTAGATCTGAAAAAGAGCAAAAAAGAACTCAGTGTTCGGGAACATAATATTCTTGGACCATATGTAGAAGGATTGTCCCAGCATGCTGTTAGCACATGGGAGGATATCAAACTACTGCTTTTAGCTGGAAATAAATGCAGGACCACAGCTGCAACTAAAATGAATGAAGAAAGTAGCCGTTCACATGCCATCTTTACTCTCACTATAACTCAGATGTTTCCCAACCACGAGTCTGGTACCTCAAAAGAACTTCATAGCAAATTCAATCTGGTGGATCTGGCAGGTAGTGAGAAAGCATCTAAAACAGGGGCTCAAGGGAAACAATTGGTAGAAAGTGGCAACATTAATAAATCTCTTACATCCTTAGGCAGGATTATATCATCTTTGACTGAATGTAAGGGCAGTTATGTGAGCTATAGAGAGTCTGTGCTCACGTGGCTTCTGAAAAACAGCCTGGGAGGAAACAGCAAAACAGTCATGTTGGCCACCATTAGTCCTGCTGAAGATAATTATGGGGAGACCCATTCTACTTTGGTATATGCAGAAAGAACAAGACAAATAGTCAATCAAGCTAAGGTGAATGAGGATACCAAGTGCAAAGCTGTTGCTACATTACAAGAAGAGGTGCAAAAGTTAAAGGAACAACTCAAGCATGCTAAAAGTCAGCAATCTCCGGAGCTACAATCAAAACTAAAAGAATCAGAGAATCTTCTAAAACAACTCAACTTAAGCTGGGAAGAAAAGCTGAAGAAAACAGAAGAAAATGCCAAAGTGATGCAAAAGTATTTGGAAAGCATGGGCATTTCAGTAGATGCTTCTGGTATAAAGTGTGCCAAAGAGCAATGTTGTCTTGTAAACTTAAATCCTGACCCAGAATCCAATGATTACCTATTATATTATTTAACAGAACATAATAAAATAGGTGCAGGTTCTTCACAAGATTTCCAGTTAACTGGGCCGGGAATAGAGGAAGAGCACTGTGTGATTACCATGACTCCTGATGGAGATGTGTTTCTTGTTCCAAACACCAAAGCTGAGACAAAAGTAAATGGCGCTCTGGTTCAGGAGAGGATTCGGTTATATCATGAAGATAAAATAAACTTAGGACTTAATTACTCGTTTATTCTAAACCAGAGCAAAAAAAGGCAGCCAAACTCCCTAAGTGAAAATAAGCATGAAGTAGAAATGAATGAGATGTCTTCTGATCATAAAAATAAGGATGAAAGTAACCCCAAGCAAAATCCATATTACCTGCTAAGTGGAAGTCAAGATGATGACACTGAACTTACAAAGACTCATATAAATCCAAAAAAAGAGGAAATTTCTACTGAATCACGGTAAGGCTTTCTTGGGTTATACTACATTGTGCCGTATATATTCATATTCAGTATCCATGCTCTAGTGCTACATTATTGTCAGTACACAGTCTATATAGCTGCTCAGCAAGGATTTTAGTAAAAATGTAACTATTTATTAAGACAACATTAAGTTTGGATCTAGAACTGTTTTCAAGGTGGTCTCAAAAATGTTCTAGATCTGTAGAAGGAAATAAAAAATTACTGGGCATTGCCAATTAGTCAGGCACATCCTAGTGACTTTTGATTATGTCCTATCACCATTAGGGTTGCCACCTGGCCAGTATGTTACCGGCCTGCCCTGTAAAAACAATGCTTGATCCCAATGTTATCAATAGGGCAAAAAATATAGGAAGGCCCGAATTTTTTTTTTTTCAGAAAAAGTGGCAACCCTAATCACCATCTTGCACCAGACTCCCAGGCATCCCCTGCTCCAGTTCAGACTTTGGGTATTTACAGTATAGATTTCTTTACTACATATGCCCCATCTCTGAACTCATGCAGGGGACAGCTAGGAGCCTAGGGCAAGATGGCAGTTTTCTCTGCACAAATATACAGGCAAATAATAAACAATATGTAAAAGCAGACGCAATAACCTTTGGAGGAACACTTAGAATGCTACCAGCACTAGATGTGTTTTTAAAATTCTTATAATTATTATTATTAGTAGTAGTAGTACATTCCTTTTATATTGGGAACACAGCCTGCAAATAGTTTTCATTTCTTGGTTCCACATAAAATTGAATCAAAATACCAAAAAAAAATACATTCTGTCTGTGACAACTATGTAATGTGTGTGTCTGACCTTTTGTTGTTAAAATAACATTTCATAACACAATACTAAGGGTTCAGGCCAAATGCCCTTGGAATACACCAAGATGTTTGGAAAGGTGTACTTGTTTCATATTTGTTGCTCTTCAGCAAAACACACTAAAGGTCCCCATACACGGGCCGATTCTAGCTGCCGATATGGGTCCCTTAGACAGATTCGGCAGCTAATCGGCCCGTGTATGGGCACTACCGACGGGCTTGCCCGACTGAGATCTGGCCTGAAATCAGCCAGATCTTGATCGGGCAGGTTAGAAAATCAAGTCGGATCGGGACTGCATCGGCTTGTTGATGTGGTCCCCGGACCGACTTTGCCTATGCCTGTCGTTGTAATTCGATCGTTTGGCCCCAGGGCCAAACGATCGAATTAGCTTGGATTCTCCCGATATCGCCCACCCGTAGGTAAGGGGCCAAACGGGGGCCAAACGATCGAATTAGCTTGGATTCTCCCGATATCGCCCACCCGTAGGTAAGGGGTATTGGGAGAATATCTGCTCACTTGGATCTGCCAGTGTATGGCCAGCTTAAGGGGTATATTTATCATGCTGTGTAAAAATTGGAGTGATGCATTACTGGTCATATTGCCGAGGGCAACCAATCAACAATTCGATTTCAACAGTTAGAACACCAAAGCAAAGCATCTGATTGGCTGCTATGAGCAACATTACTGGTAATGTTTCACTCCACTTTTTACACAGCATGATAAATATACTCCTTAGATGCAGATTTAACTAAAACTAAAAATCAAATAGACTTGTTTCCACGAATGTCTGACTTTTACTAAAAAAGTCTGAACTAAAGTCCATGTGGTAAAAAGTCACAAAACTTTTTCTAATCGTATCACAGAAACCTCGACTGTCACAAAATTGTCACAAAAACCAGCCTCAAAAATCCAAAACCTTTCGAAGCAAAAGAAGGATCTTCCAGGGAAGGGATATCTGCCATTGACTTCTACATGATCTCGTCAAGTTTTAGCTGACGAATAGTCAGATTCAGATTTGTAGCTTTAAAAATTTGCAACTTGTTTTTTTTTTGCAAAAAAATGGCCCCCATGGTATCAATTGATTATAATGTAAGATAAAGAAAATAAAGGTTTGATATAGACTTTATAGAATCATAATGCACAACATGGTTCACCATTTATTTCAATGTAAAAGTTATTTGATTAGTTGCGCCATATGATTTGATAAATATTTCTCTGTGTGCGCATAATGAAAATGTATTTAACATTTTGGAGCTCAGTTAGATTTATTAAATGGACACAGACAATGCTTGTTCTATGCAAAAACAATTTTCACCAAGCACAAGTTTCCCATAAACACTCAAAATATTTTTTTTTCTGCATTAAATACATTTTTCTGGTGCCTTTTCACCATAACTGCGTTTGGGCAAATATTTTCAAACAATATCTAGCAAATAGCTAAAAAACATGCATCAAATTAAATTGAGTTTTATAAATCCTAACAACATTCCCCATGCAGACCAAATGGCAATTTTATTCGAATTTAGAGGCACTTTTACATTTGGGTTTTCATAGAGTGGTTGGAAGTTGGAATTAATATAGCCCTGATTTTTTTTTTTACCTTAACCCTAATGTTTATATTTCAGATCACATGATTCTTTTTCCACATCGTCCATTGAAAAGGTTCTTGCCATACCACAAGAGTCATTACTAGAACTTCAGCAGAACTTTACAAACTTGGTGAAGAAGCTACAATCGAAACAGCTTATAACCCAGCAGGATAGCGCTGGTCTTGAAAACACTGAAGACATGGTTTTGAAATCTAAAACCTTACTCACCCTAATCGCTGAGAAAGGGGAGAATGCCTGCACCCAATTTCTGGATCTGCTTGGAAAAGGTATGAGTATCATAAATTGAAACTTTTTTATTTTAGTTAGATGTCCCTATGGCCAGCCACCCCATGCTAAGTGACGTACAGCCCCAGCATTGTTAAACTTATACTACAGGTATAGGACCCGTTATTTGGAACCCTATTTTCCAGAAAGCTCCCATTTACAGGAAGGCCATCTTCCATATACTCCATTATAATCAAATAATTATTTCTTTTTTAAATAATATTCCCCGTAATAATAAAACAGTACTTGTACTTGATCCCCAATAAGATATAATTACCCCTTATTGGGGGCAGAACAGCCCTATTGGGTTTATTTAATGGTTAAATGATTCCCTTTTCTCTGTAATAATAAAACAGTACCTGAACTTGATCCCAACTAAGATATAATTACCCCTTATTGGGGGCAGAACAATCCTATTGGGTTTATTTAATGGTTAAATTATTCCCTTTACTCTTTAATAATAAAACAGTACCTGTACTTGATCCCAACTAAGATATAATTACCCCTTATTGGGGGCAGAACAGCCCTATTGGGTTTATTTCATGGTTAAATGATTCCCTTTTCTCTGTAATAATAAAACAGTACCTGTACTTGATCCCAACTAAGATATAATTACCCCTTATTGGGGCAGAACAGCCCTATTGGGTTTATTTCATGGTTAAATGATTCCCTTTTCTCTGTAATAATAAAACAGTACCTGTACTTGATCCCAACTAAGATATAATTACCCCTTATTGGGGGCAGAACAATCCTATTGGGTTTATTTAATGGTTAAATGATTCCCTTTTCTCTGTAATAATAAAACAGTACCTGTACTTGATCCCAACTAAGATATAATTACCCCTTATTGGGGGCAGAACAGCCCTATTGGGTTTATTTAATGGTTAAATGATTCTCTTTTCTCTGTAATAATAAAACAGTACCTGTACTTGATCCCAACTAAGATATAATTACCCCTTATTGGGGGCAGAACAGCCCTATTGGGTTTATTTCATGGTTAAATTATTCCCTCTACTCTGTAATAATAAAACAGTACCTGTACTATATATATATATATAATTATTTTCTTGTGAATAAACCTCTTTGTTGAACACTTTATTCAATAAATTTTAAATAGTGGATACAAACCAAATGGATATAGCCATTAATAAAATATTCCCAGCACTTTCTGGTAAAAGAGTAGCCCTGAAATAATAAACTTGGCATGTTGTGTAACTGTAATGTGTTAATAAATTGGGAAAATAAATAAATAAGTTAATAGAAGTGATGAGCAAATTTTTTTGCGAAACTTCTGTGAAAATTCGCCACAGAAAAATTTGGTGTGCGAAAATTTTTCTGTTGCACATCAAATTGGACATCAAATTGGATGTCAAAAAGGGCATGGGTGTGGTCACGTAAAAAAAAGTGTGGGCGACAAAAAAAAGATGCGGGCGACAAAAAAAAATTGTGCGACAAATACGTTTCGCAAATTTTCTTGCTATTTCGCAACTTTTATGGCGAATTGAAACGGGACAGATTTGCTCATCACTAGTAACTAGTTCCTATGAAACCAGACAAATGTGCCTGGGGGTGGACTGCAGTTCCACTCAATTAGTCACTGTTAGGTTACAGATTATTTTTTGTAACTGAATTTTCTCTGATATCTGCGTTAAAGCAGTGTTTGCTTGTTTATGATGTTACTAATCACCATATGTTGGAATAAGGGAATAAGAGTTAAACAAATGTATTGATGTGGTTGAATGAAGTTCCCACAAAAACACTAATGACCAGTAAATGTAAGGTTCACTTAACAATGACTGGGGAAAATGTATCTACCTTCGAATATCCATGCTTAGGCAACTAACGGAAAACAAAATGTTCCTGATCTCACTTTGCAAAAGAATACTTTCATGAGAATTCTGCCATCTTTGCTTGTACATGTATTTCTGATCTTAGTTTGTGCAGGTGGAACCAGACGTTTGAAACATATTTATTTGACTTTGATCTCAGGATGATCAAGAGGCTATAACTTGTGATTATCTAATTTATTTATTCAGCTCTTGTGATGCTTAATAAAACATGTAGGTCAATCAGATGAAGCTGTACAGACTGTTTTAACCTAATGAAAGTCTCAGGATGTGACTGAAATATTAAAATATATATAAATATAAAATAAATTCTGTATGTATATGAACATGAATACATGGTGTATTGGCAAATCGGCACGTAGTATTGTTTTATGGAGTGCATCTCAATTGGAACTTTATTTTTTTTCTGCAGACAAGAAAACCTTGTATAGAAAGCTACTGAAGAAGATGAACATGGATCCATGTGAAGCAAAAAAGTTAACCTTACAAGACATTCTTCAGATTGATCAAAAATGTTTACAGGATATGAAGAACTGGCAAATAGAGTCTGCAGCGTGGAATTTTATACATAAAATAATTGCATTAAATGGATCAGCCAGAAGCATAATTACATCAAGTGAGAACGAGAGTGAAGATTCTCAGGATGATCAAGATGATATAACTTGTGACTTTCCTAATTCTGTTCACCCCCTAGATGTTCTGTGCCTTGTCCTGCATTGCTGTGACCATTTTCTGCAGCAGGAGATTATACTGAAAATGTCTATGTGCCAATTTGCTGTCCCTTTGCTGCTCCCTGCTGTTGATGGGTCAGGCTGTACCTTCATGCTTTGGGGAATGAGAGATATTGTAAAAAGTTGGAGGCCTCAGTCACTGGCAGAAACAAAGGGATTCATGCAAGAGAATCTTGTTCAGATATCTATGCCAACATTCAGTTTTGTTAGATTGGGGGAAAGTAAATTATCTAAATCTACCATCCTGAATCAGGTTCTCAGCCCAGTTCAGCAAACCCAAGACTTCTTTGTCCACAGTGATATGGAAGGAGCTGATGTCACAAGGGAAATCTCTGAAGGTCTTGTAGAAATATCCTGGTATTTTCCAGCTGGTAATTCGGATATTTTCCCAGAGCCAGTTGCATTTGCAAACCTTCATGGAAACCTGGAAGACAGCTTGAATGAGTTTGCATTTCTAACTCAGATTTCATCTACTGTGTTTATTTTTGTTCAGGATATTAATAAGAATCTGTTTGACTTTTTATCCCAGTATGAAAACTCCCAGACAAACTTTGTCATTATTGTCAAGGGAAGCAGGAAAATCAACAAAGACAAATACACAAATTTGACTGTAATTCAGTTTGGTAGCAATGCTAATGGAGCAACAGTAGCAAAGAGAATTCGAGCAGCTGCTACAGATTTTATTAAGAAAGGATGCCGTGTCCTGAGCCTGGAAGATATGGCAGAAATTGCCACCAAACTAGGAATCTCTGTTGATGAGAATGTGATAGAATGTCAGAATGCAAAGGCAGATGCCAAAGCAATAGCAGATGAGATAAAAGATGTTGCTGAGTACAAAAAGGATACAATGAGGCTGCAGGGACATTTGTGGAAAAAGGCTGAACTGGAAAAAGAAATGTGTCAAATGAAAAAACAAGGTGATAAACGTACAGAGAGTTACAAATTGGAATTACAAAAGCAATGTACAGAAATACGGAAGAATCAGTTTAATTATGAGATTCCAAATAGCATTAGTAAATTTATTCATTCAGTTGTGAAAAAGAACTACACAGAAATTAGTTATTTTTTAAAATGGCTTCGATTTTATCTTGATTCGGCTGCCAGGAAGAACCTTTCTGCTTTACAAGATGAGTATAAAGAGAAATCAAACAGTTCCCGTATGAATGAGCTGTCTGGGCTTGATCAGAAACTATCAAAAAGTTCCCTTGGGATTGAACATTTCCTGAGAGAATTAGGCCAGTTTTATGAGGCAGAATATTTTATGCTCAAAGAGGAAAATGCAAGAAAAAGAGAATTTACTCAACTACCAGCATTTGCTGCCGATCTCTTACTGGGTGGATTCCCACTGGAGCTGATAGATGGAGATGCTTCTAATATCCCAATGCAGTGGCTGCAGGATGTACTGACTGAGCTGGACAATAAAACAGGAAAATGCAGCAGAATGGGGGTAATCACTGTACTGGGGGTGCAGAGCACAGGGAAATCCACCCTTCTAAACACAATGTTTGGGCTGCAGTTCCCAGTCTCTAGTGGACGATGCACACGAGGAGCTTTTATGACAATAATGAAAGTGAGAGAAAATTCCCAGCAGGAGCTGGGCTGTGAGTTTATTCTGGTGATTGATACTGAAGGCTTGAAAGCTCCTGAACTGGCCTCTTTGAAGGACAGCTATGAACATGACAATGAACTTGCAACACTGGTTGTTGGTTTGAGTGACATCACAATTGTAAACATGGCCATGGAGAATACAACTGAGATGAAGGATATTTTGCAGATAGTGGTCCATGCCTTCCTTAGAATGAAAGAGATTGGAAGAAAACCCAACTGCCAGTTTGTACACCAGAATGTAAGTGATGTTTCTGCTCATGAAAACAACAGGCGGGGCAGGGTGAAACTTTTGAAGCATCTGAATGAAATGACCAAAGCTGCAGCAAATATGGAGAAGAAAACTGAATTTACAGCTTTTTCTGATATCATGATGTATGATCCAGAGAAAGACAATTGCTACATTCCTGGTCTATGGAATGGAGTCCCACCAATGGCATCTATAAACATTGCTTACAGTGAGACCATCTATAAACTTAAACAACATTTAATTAAGCGTATGAAAAACAAGGGACACAGAATTGGTGACTTTATTGAATGGATAGAAAGTCTATGGAATGCTGTGAAATATGAAAACTTCATCTTCAGCTTTAGAAACAGCCTAGTAGCAAATGCCTACAACCAACTGGCTAAGAAATACTCAGAACTGGAGTGGAAGTTCACTAAGGCAATGCATAAATGGCTAGCAGAGACTGAAACAGTCATCAAGAATCAAAATGAACAGACGGTAGATAGTGAAAGGGCAAAATGTAAAAATGCAGCATATTCTATTCTCAATGAGGAGGAGGAGAGCATGAAGAAGGTTTTAGAGAAATATTTTTCAAGTGAGAACAATGAGGCCAGTCTAGTAGAGAGGTACAAAGCTGAATTTCTAACTAGCGTAAGTTGCCTTAGAAAGAAGCTGGAAGCATCATCTCTTAGCAAATGTGATGAGGCAATGCGTATCCAAAAGGAGAATTTAAAGGTAAAAAAAGTTATCAGTGAATACAAAGAAGTTATTGATAAAAAGGTCACCAGCCTTGTGATGAAGTGCAGGGAACAAAAATATAAACCTGATGAAAAAACACTTGAAGAAGAATTTGAGTTAATGTGGGCAGTAACTATATCAAAGTTAAATATCACTGCCCTTCCGGAACCCAACATTGAACTTGATTTTCTTACATCACTCAAAAAAGATATGGCATCAAAAGGTTCAGCTGTCAATCAAAGACTAAACAACATAAATCAACTTCCAAAGCAGGAAAAGCTCCATATACATGAAAGTATGGGAAAATATCTATTTAAAAAATATAAGAATAAATTGTCTTTTCTGGGTAGTGATTTTGGCCCTGACAAACTAGAAGTATTTTTTAAGTCCCTTTCAGACACATGTTCTGAGTATATAAAAGATAAATTAAGTTCCAAGTCTGACTATAATGAAACATATGGGTTGGAACTACTAAATTTGATTAATTCAGCATGTGATGAAAACAACAATCTTCGGATTACTTCGGACATAGTGTTGGATCTGAAACTCTTTATTTTGGGTAATGCGCTTGGTGATTTCCAACAGATGCATAAGGATTTTGTCAGGAAGAATGATCCCCTGATTTGTCTTGGGGAGATGAAGCCTAAATATTGTAACAGTTTTAGATATCTATTTCTGGAGAAAGATGGAATCTGGGAGCGAGCCAAACATTTGTGTGAGTTGTGGTTAAAACCAGCTCTGATTGAGCAGGTAAACAGAAAACTTGGATTGGAAATAGTAGATCACATTCTAGACAACAATGAATCCAATCAGTACAGCACAAGAGGATACTTCCAATTCAATGTGATGAAACATCTTCTAGAAAAGAGTAATTTCTCCGACTACTTAGAATACATCGATGATTATGAAACATTTGTCAAAAAGTGGATACATAACTGTATTTTAGAAAAATGTGACTTCCACCATCTGCAATCTATTATTCTTTCTAACATCACAAAAAAGATAACGGGATTCCTAAATGAGCCAAGGACCCTTCAGTTTCAGAAAATGTCTGATTTCCTTCTACAGCTTAAGGAAGTGCTGAGAAATGATCTGGCAATATCAGATGATATGAATGTATTTTGTCTGAAAGATGAGGCAAATATTAAAGAATTTGTTGAAAATCTTGAGAAATCCCTTAGTGACACTGAAGCAGAAATCATGTCCGAGTTGAAATCAGTGAACAAGGAAACAATTCTTTCAAATGTTGTGGTAAAACCAGTTGATGAATTGTTTAAGAGAGTTTTTGGATGTGGGAAGCAATGCCCATTCTGTAGAGTTCCCTGTGAGGCCGGTGGAGATGATCATAAAAATCACTTTGCGTCTATTCACCGACCTACAGGACTGGGAAGATACAGATCCTTTTTCACACAGACTCTTTGCCATGATATCTGCACCATTAATGTATCTGGCAATAAATCATTTATACATTTAAATGACTCTTCTCATCCCTATAAAGAATACAGGGCAGTTTACCCAGATTGGGACATTCTCCCCGACCCAAGTATTGAGGCCTCTGATTATTGGAAATATGTTCTTAAAGAATTTAATGATCAATTTGCAGAAGAATATAAAGCCCAACCTGCTGACTATCCTGAGGAATGGAATACAATAACTAAAGCACAGGCAGAAAGATGCCTCAACACTGCCTTTGGTATGAAATCAAATAATTCCTAAAGCACAATATGTAAGAAATTACTCAGTCACCAGTTTTTCCAATATAAACCAGGATGCTGCTGAGTTTCATGCCTGCTTCTTTGCCATCTTACAAAGTGAGACAGCTGTTACTATGAGCATTATTGTAAAGAAAGTAGAAAAAAGTAATATTTATTATATCAACACAACTAGAGAATTTTGTAGCAACAGAAATATGCCTAATGGTTCTTCCCTAGGATTGAGAGAGAAAAGATGCTACTTTGCCTGGCATTGCTAATCAGCAGACTGTATCTATGGAGTAAAAGAAGGAGATGCTCTAGGGCAGTGATCCCCAACCAGTGGCTCGTGAGAAACATGTTGCTCACCAACCCCTTCGATGTTGCTCCCCTTGCCCTCAAAGTAAGTGCCTGGTAAGGAGGCAAGTTTTGGTTGAATAAAACTAAGTATAATGCCAAACAGAGCCTTCTGTAGGCTGCCAGTCCACATATGGGGCAATAAAGTAGCCAATTATAGCTCTTATTTCCACCCCCAACACTTCTTCCTTTTAAATGTGGCTCATGGGTATAAAAAGTTGGGGGTCCCTGCTCGAGGGGAATGGAATTGTGACTGAGGACTGAAATTCAGATCTGAGAGGTAAAGGCTTGGTGCCTCAAGAGACTACTTGTTAATGTGAACCTTGTCCAGTAGATGGGGGCTTGTATAAAGACTGAACAAACCCTGCATATTAAGTAGAGATCAAATAAGCATTGTATTTATTTTTTATTTATTGTGTATTTGAGGCTGTTATTGCTTGTCAAAAGTGCCTGACAACAACCAGAACAAAATGTATGCTGCTGTGAAATAAAGTGAATGAAAACTCATATTTTATTGTATTTTAGTGTCTTTTTACATTCTTAATACATTCTTTGTCTATGACTGCTATTTCTAATTTTTGTTACAAATAGGGGCTCATTTATCAATGTACGATTGGTTACGATTAGAAAAAAAATGTATTTTTTCTAACTTTAAGAACTGTGTGTATTTCCTGCGATTTTTTTGTTAATTTCCGTGACTTTTTCGTACTTTGTTCGACAAAATTGTGTTTGTCGCAACAAGTACAAAAGTTTCGGAATTCATTCAAGCTTCGGTATCGTGACTTTCTTTTGGCCAGGTTGGAGCTTCCCAAAGCATGCATTGAAGTTTTAAAATCAGGAAGGGTTTCGCACAGCTTACGATCGCTGGGATACAAAAATTTTGTGACTTTCGTATCACCAATATGTTTATGATCGTTGCAATACAAAAATTTCTTACTTACGATCCGAAAGAATTTTCGTGACATTTTTGATCATCAGAAATTATCGTATTTCGGGATTCGGATTCGTACATTGATGAATGGGCCCCCTAGTCTTACATAGAGGTACAAGACCGTCATGGCACAATAGTAATATAGCAAGAATGTCTTCTTTTGAATTCTTCATTCATTACTAGGATATAATTGGATTTTTGCAAGGCCTGGACTAGCCAATCCAAACTTATTACTTTGGCTGAAGTTGATGTGAAGGTTCTCGATAAACAGATTCGGAAAAAGCCCTCAAATTGGTGTCAGACATTGTGTATTTTTGAATGGGCAAAATCAGTCTTACTACTCTGAAGATGTATTAATAGGTCCCAAACTTATTTTATTTATTACATTAATGTATACAAAGTGGCTTCCATGCTGCATATCCGATGAATATTTAAAAATATGTCAACATGAGGCACCGACAGATAAAATGGGTGATAACATCAACTTTTAAAGGAACAGTAACACCAAAAAAAATGAAAGTATTTTAAAGTGATTAAAATCTATAATGCACTGGTAAAAGAAATACATTATAAATTATAGTTTATATAAGTAACAGCTGTGTAGTCCCGGGGGCAGCCATTTAAGTTAAAAAAATGATAAGGGCTAAATTTTACCAGTGCAACAGTACATTGTAATTTTATTTCTTTAAACACTGATTTTTTTTATGTCAATGTAAAATGTATAAGTATCAGTAGATTTCTAGCCCCTATTCCTACTTTTTTAAACTGAAACCTTTCTCCTCGCAATAATTAGTTGCGATAATTAGCGCTCGAATATTATTAGCGCGCGAATATTATCGCATGCGTTAAGTCGCCATATCGCATGCGTTATTTTTCGTGCGACCACATGCGTTAAATAGCGCACTGAAAAGAATACTAACGCGTGATTCACAATCACTTAGGCGCGCAAGATATCGCATTCGGCTATGCGAAAATTAACACCTATTTCAGGCAGGCGATAATTATAGAAAAGTACAGTAAATGAACTTTTGGCAATAAAATATGGACTTACAGTGTTATTTATTCAAGTCTGTGTTTCCCCCAGAGTGACGCAGCCGCCAGTTTGCAGCAAAATGTTCATTTTTAATACAGTAATTTTCCGCAAGTATTGGCGAGTATGGCTAACATGGTGTGCATTTATTCGCACAACTATTTATATGCGGCTACAAGTGATGAAATGTTTCGCCAGGCATGGATTCGCGGCAAATTTTTGGACCTGCGGCGAATTTTTTCATGCGTTTCGCAAAACAATCTGCCAATGGCAAAACGCATGAAAAAATTCACCACGCAAAAATACACCGCACGTCCAAAAATTGACACAGGCGTCAAAAGATAATAGTCGCGGGCAACAATTTTTTTGCCTGCACAATATTTTTGCTGTTTTGTGGATCTTTCGAAAGATTTGCTAATTTTTCACCAAATATAACCAGAACTCATTTGCTCATCACTAGCGGCTACTATTTCTAAGCATCTACTATTTATATGCTACCATTTATATACACTATTTATAAGCGGCGACAACTTATATACACTGTTTATATGCTACTATTTATAAGCGGCGACTAAACGCGTGTGTTATTTAGCGCAGGTACCGTCAAATACCGCATGGAAATAGTCTTTGCGAGTTAAATAACGCATGCAATATTGCGCGTAAAATAGCGCATGTATGCTTATAGTGAATCGTGCGAAAAGTCGCGAAAATTAAGATGCGGTAAAATTTTATCGTTTTATTGCACTACCCTTTAATATGATATAAACTACCTCATTAGAACTCACCAAATTAGCGTATCTTAAAGTGTATAGCCACAGGTTAGGCCACATCAGCCAATGAATGGACAAAGTGCTGTCTTTTGCTCCCACACTACTTCCTGTTACAGTTAGAGCTGCATCACTTCCTGTCAGCTGATCTCTGAGGAAGCCCATCACTCAAGGGAAAAAGATGTAAAAGGGCAATATTTACTGATATATATGTAGGGACCCATAGGGTTAAGCTCCCTATGGCTTTATCCCCTACCTCTTCACAATCTTTACTGTTATTGGGCTGAGCCCTTATATTCAGGTTTCAGTTATGTAACTGTATTCCCTATAGGTTTATACAGGTTGACCACTCCCCCTGCAGACTGATATAGTGTCTAGCAAGGAGGAGTGGCTTCCTCTTTTGGCTGCATGCTGTGTCCCAAGCAGAGCTCCATCTGAGCCTGGGAGCAGACTGTAGGCCCCAGAAGCCATTTGTACCCTAGAGGGCCTTCTACCTCTAGTGAAAGTCGGGGACAGGGCCCCTTGAACGAGGATAAGTAAGCACAGCAGAATATTTAATAGCACCCTCTAGGAGAGTGAGCATAGTCAGATCTAGCTAGAACAAGCAGCTGTAGCTCCAACATAGGAGACATTAAGGGTTTAGCCTACCCCAGGCTCTGTCTGCCTTGCTGTAGGGACCAAAGTTAAGACTTTGGATTCAGGCTAGTATTAACCCCTGAACCACCGTTGGCTGTAGGGATCCGTTCCAGTAAAGGGCATCCATCTTGGGACTCCCGGCTACATATCTCCATTGTGTGCTGCACTGTCTCTATGGGTCACAACTACTACTAACCACTGTGACATTCTATATCAACTGCTTGTGAGTATATGATTACCCTGATCTCTTGGACAATAAATCTGTATTATAGTTCACCATAAGAATCCTCTGGCGTCCATTTATACTATCTGCACCATACAACCTCAGCACATTGTAGTTCAACTACACCCTCAGCTCCATAGTAAATCTCCCACTTAGCGAAGGCTCGTGCCTAAGAATTAAGGGTCACATGTAACACATGCTCTACACTACGCTACTAGCCTCGATTTGCCTAATCTAAGTCATAATAGTGTTATATATAGTTTCCAGTTTGGCGAGATTCTTAAATAGGTCAGTTAATATGGTATAAACTACCTCTTGGTTAAGTATTCATTCTGGGGGTATAGTTTTCCTTTAAGTTAAGTAAATGCTATGACTTCTGCAGCAAAATATTTCTCTAATAGTGTATCCAATGTATTTGATTGTGTTCCCTGTATCCTGCCTGCAGCATATCCGTTCCTGTTAGTAAGAGCAGCCCGGGAATGTGAAAGTGAAAATAGAATTTCTGTAAGTGCAGTTTATTACTGACTGGGTGGGGGATTACAGTATGTGTGTATAACCGGATATAACTGTATATATATAACTGTATAACTGGAGGAACAGTAATGTAAAATCCCAGTTAGAAGGGGCAGTATGGCTGGATACTGAATGCTGCCACACCTGGAAATCCTCCGGCAGATCAGCTATGGGGGCACTTCTAGCTGCCTGGGAACTGCCCTGATAGGAAACAGGGACACCGCGAGTCTGCATCTGTCATTGGTAAGGGTTTCTTATATATTATATACTGAATGGTAAGGGGGAATCTGGCAGCTACAGACAGATAGATTGATAGACAGACAGACAGTGTTACAGTAGGTTGGTAAATCCTACAGAAACAATATATTTCCCTATGTGACTGTGCTGCAGGAGATCAGTGGGCAGTGAAAGGGCAGCTATTCCCTATCAGCCTGATCGTTCTGTGTCTCACACCTACGTGCTCCCTCTCTGTTTCTCTCTGAACTCTGTCCTGTGAGTGATATACTGTAGTGTGAGAGCTGCGAGTTTAAAGGGTTTGTAAACCCAATCATTTCGCTGTTCCACTTCATCCCCTAGTTTTGCTATAGAAGCTGTCGAAAAACGTCATTATAGATGCAAAAAAAATTACCAAAAACCTCATTATAAGTGCAAGAGAAGTGGCCAATGAGAATGCTGATTCCCAGCACTGTGTCAGGCCCCTTGCTGGTACCTTACATATAGAGATAATGATGTCATTTTCCCGTCATTATATGGCACAGGAATCAGACATGGGGATAAAGGGACAGACTTGTTCAGTGCTGGGAAACTGTGCTTAAAGGGACACTAAACCCTGCTGCACAGCGCTGCTGTTGCTGGACTACAAATCCAGAGTAATGTAACATATAATGAAGGGTGAAGCATGCTGGGAGCTGTAGTCCAGCAACATCAGGGTTGTACACAGGCATAGCGGAGAGGGGCAGCTATAACAGCTTACCCGCTTTAGAATTTTGGCACTCAGGCCATAAGAGCTGGCATTCTACATTTCAAGGTTTCCATCTGTTCTATAGGGAAAATGCAACTGCCATTTGGTGGGTTAATGCTTTAGTTACAAAAGGGTCAAAAGCCAAAGAGAGACGCACCCCCTTAGTACTGTCTCACAATGGCCAGGAATGGAAAATACCAGTATGTCTAAAGCAAGAGCTTTTATTTGCCAGTTCTACTCTCACTATCACTATATCAGTGTCACTGCCTTAATAGCAATATTTCAGATTTGTATGTATATTTTTATTTATAAAATTATTTTTCACACTTTTCCCCAGCAAAACGCTGCATTTTTATCCCATCAAAAACCACTTACTTTTAGTGTTAAGACACTTTGGTTGTTGCACCCAGTGTCCCTCAGGTGCCATCTTAGAAACAGTGACATCGCCATTTTCCCTTCAAATAAACTCTGTCCCTGCGAGTGTAGTGATGTCCTCCATTACAGCTACAGATCAGTACAGTGTGTAGATTAGAGATGCACCAAATCCAGGATTCGGTTCAGAATTCGGCTAAGAGTCGACCTTTTTCAGCAGGATTCGACTGAATCCATACCTCTTGCTGAACCAAGTCTGAGTCCTTAAAATCACATGATTTGACTTTTTGTACTATAAACATGGAAGTTGAAAATTTTTCACTGTTGTTGGACGTGTGGTTCTCTTTAACCCTTCCTTATCTTAGTTTGCATATGCAAATTAGGATTTGGCCTAATCTTTCTCGGCTGAATCCTGAAATGTGTAATTCACTGCCCTAGGCAACCTGGCCGGCAACCTGGCGCTGGAGTGGCACTGACAAGTGGCAGTAGAGAATGAGGGCCCAGACTGGGGGTAGGCGAAGAAAAAGGTACGTGCCCTAGGCACAACCATGGGGGGTACATCCGTAGTGTAGATGCTGGCTTACTGTGTAATTCACTGCCCTATGCAACCTAGCCGGCAACCTGGCACACTCCCCCTCCCCCGCAGCATCACCAGGATGCTGGAGGGAATGGGGGGTGTGCACTGGAGTGGCACTGACTAGTGGCAGAGTGGAATGAGGGCCCAGACTGGGGGTAGGTAAAGGAAGAGGTACCTAGTGCCCCCCATGGTTGCTCCCTAGGCACATGCCTGCTTACCCCTAGTTCCGGCCCTGTAATTCACATGGCCAACTACAGTATAGCCTTCTATAGATATCCTTTGTACACATTACCATGGGGGTACATTTTTAAGCCAGTGTTAAGGGGTGCAACTATGTCAGTGAGATGCAGTATTTCCTTTGAAAAGTTGACATTTAAGTGGCCTGAGCACATTTCCCTTATTTTACATTTTCCTGAATTTTACTTATTTTTTTGTGGTCCCCTGGAATATTATGTTGAAATTATGATTTTTTTCTCATTTATCTCGGGTAGGGCAAACAGGTCTGTATTAGGGGGTGCAGACATGTTGTTAAGAAGGTGGCAAGGAGTCATCTCTTGGGGTACTAACTTGGGTAAATGACTTTCATTCCTTTTAATGGCCTGGAAGATGAAAGTGCTTTATATATGCAGATTTGCACCTTTTCGCACATTGCCCACTCTTGGTAAATGCAGAATGCTGTATCTCTTAATGTGAGAACTAAACTTAGAACAGTAGCAAAGAAAGATTGTTGAATTAGGCCTGGAAAAAATAAAGATTGTATAAGACTGAAAAGGCAAGTAAGGAAAATGGAAAGTGGGTAAATGTTTTCACAAAATCAAAATACTTATCCATTCTTCTCTTTTTATTTCCATATATAAAAACAATGGTGGAAAGTCAGAAAAAGGCATCATATTTCACTGACCCTTTCAGTGAAAAATACTATGGACAAGATTAGAATAGAGACCCCCATTTACAGGAGGATGGGACAAAACATATACTTCCTTGATTTTTGAACAGCTGTTTCTTTTTGCTGGTCCCAGCACTCTTCACAAATGGGCCATGTTTTTCACGCTCCCAATTAGGGGCCACTTTGCAAGTGCAGAGTTAATTAAGGAAAACAGTTTCAATATGACATCGAAGTGCTTTCATTTTAGAGAAGCTGCAATTAACAGAGTCACCACTACTTGCTGAGCTCAGCGGGTGTAATATCTCAGTGTCCTAGATCTTTTCATGCTTCCCAGAGATAAAATAACTAACCTGGATTTCTTTCTACTTTGGGCCTTTCATCCCATTGGGTGTCAGATGGTGATTACTAACCCCACAATGATCTGCCTTGATGGAGCAGAGAATTGTTCTTGCTGGCTAATCCAGTCTGACTGACACTCCTAGACAGGGTCGAACTGGGCTGGCAGGGCACAGGGAAAAAAACCTGTAGGCCCCACCAACCCAAACCCCATCCCCACTGGTGCTTTCCACGCTGATCTCCCTTTTGTTATAAAATCTTTTGTTAAACATGCAGTTGATGTCTAGATTTAGTATTTTTGCTACAGTTACACAGCCTCTAGGCTCCTTACAAACAGTACAACCAGGCATTTTAACATTAGAGTAGGGTAGGACCCTGGAGGTAATTGTGAAACAGCTAGGATTATTAGTGTTTGGGTGTATGTTAGTTTTACTGAAAATCAATTGGATAGATTCAGGAAACTTAGTGCTGTGGTCAATTAAGATTCTATAACAAGAAGAAGGTAGAATAATATAGGAGAAGTTGCTTTTTAAAAGACTCAGCTTTGACTTTTCACATCAAGTTTTTCTAATTAGTTTTTTAAGTTATTCTGTTTTTTTTTCCCAGCTCAAAGTAATAGAAGGTGTTAACGGAAACTCTGGAATAAATAAAAACCTGGAATAACCTCCTAGGTAAAAAAATTTCAGCATATAAGCACAGCACAAAAATGTCGGAAATGAGCAACGTAAGAGTGGCTGTTAGGGTTCGGCCAATGAACCAAAGAGAGAAGAAGCAACATTCAGTTGGTGTTATTTCTATGAGTGGAAATAAGACAATTCTGCAGAGCAATGCTACTGTCAGTCCAGGTGAAGTACAAAAAGCACCTAAAGAATTCACCTTTGATCATTGCTTCTGGTCAGCAGATGATTCAGACCCTGATACTTATGCAGGGCAGGAGGAAGTGTTTAAAACACTTGCGGAAGGAACTATAGAGAATATTTACCAAGGATACAATGTTTGCATTTTTGCCTATGGACAAACAGGTTCAGGAAAAACATACTCCATGATGGGAAGTGATGATGAACCAGGTTTGATCCCAAGATTCTGCCGTGCCTTACTGAACAGAAAATCTGAAGGCACCGTAAGAGTTGAACTTTCTTATATGGAAATATACAATGAAAAGGTGAGGGATCTGTTAGAGCTGAAAAAGGGCAACAAAGAACTCCGTGTTCGGGAGCATAATATTCTTGGACCATATGTAGAGGGATTGTCCCAGCATGCTGTTAGCACATGGGAGGATATCAAACTACTGCTTTTAGCTGGAAATAAATGCAGGACCACAGCTGCAACTAAAATGAATGAAGAAAGTAGCCGTTCACATGCCATCTTTACCCTCACTATAACTCAGATGTTTCATAACCAAGCGTCTGGCACCTCAAAAGAACTTCACAGCAAATTCAATCTGGTGGATCTCGCTGGTAGTGAGAGGGCATCTAAATCAGGGGCTCAAGGGAAACAATTGGTAGAAAGTGGCAACATTAATAAATCTCTTACATCCTTAGGCAGGATTATATCATCTTTGGCTGAATGTAAGGGCAGAAGATCGAGCAGTTATGTGAGCTATAGAGAGTCTGTGCTCACGTGGCTTCTGAAAAACAGCCTGGGAGGAAACAGCAAAACAGTCATGTTGGCCACCATTAGTCCTGCTGAAGATAATTATGGGGAGACCCATTCTACTTTGGTATATGCAGAAAGCGCAAGGAAAATAGTCAATCAAGCGACGGTGAATGAGGATACCAAGTGTAAAGCTGTTGCTACATTACAGGAAGAGGTGCAAAAGTTAAAGGAACAACTCAAGCATGCTAAAAGTCAGCAATCTCAGGAGCTACAATTAAAACTAGAAGAATCAGAGAATCTTCTAAAACAACTGAACTTAAGCTGGGAAGAAAAGTTGAAGAAAACAGAAGAAAATGCCAAACTGATGCAAAAGTATTTGGAAAGCATGGGCATTTCAGTAGATGCTTCTGGTATAAAGTGTGCCAAAGAGCAATGTTGTCTTGTAAACTTAAATTCTGACCCAGAATCCAATGATTACCTATTATATTATTTAACAGAACATAATAAAATAGGTGCAGGTTCTTCACAAGATTTCCAGTTAACTGGGCCGGGAATAGAGGAAGAGCACTGTGTGATTACCATGACTCCTGATGGAGATGTGTTTCTTGTTCCAAACACCAGAGCTGAGACAAAAGTAAATAACACTCTGATTCAGGAGAGGATTCAGTTATATCATGAGGATAAAATTAGTCTGGGACTGAAGTACTCATTTATGCTAAACCAAGAAAATAGAAAACAACCCAACCACCCAAGTGAAAATAAGCATGAACTAGAAAAGAATGAAATGTCTTCTGATTATGAAAATATGATTCAAGGTAGTTCCAAGCATGAATCTGGCATACAGGAGCCGTGTTTATATTACCAGTCAAATGGAAGTTCTCAAAATCAATATAATGATAATGGACTAACAAAGACATCTCAGATAAATTCTTCAAAAAAGGAAATTTCTACAGAATCAAGGTAAGACTTTCTTGGACATACGATATATATAAAAAAATATCGACACACACACATATATTTCTTAACACCACTCCCTAGCCCACGGTCCAGGTGCTATCCAATTAATGTACAGTCACTAAGTATGAAATAGAACATGTCTATATAGATAGCTGCACATCAAGAATCTTGCTGAAGCTGTTTATTCATCTAACAAGTGATCTGTTAGTTTAGATCTAGGAAACAGTCTTGGGAAAAGTTGTAGATTAAAACTAAAACATTGATGTTTACCATCTTAATGATTTCTTAAACGTTTTCACCAAGATCCTTGGTGAGTTGCCATGTAAATGCTGTTTATGCCTACAGGAGACTATGTATTAAAATATTTCAAACATTGGGCAGATTCATACAGGACATACAGGAGTATATGTATTAAAATATTTAAAACTTTGGCAAATTCACAGCTGAGAAACATACAGATTGGTTACATTTTTGTCAGAAAGAAGAAATGCACATTTCTATTTATTACACTTTTTCCATTGAATGAAAAAAGTGTGAAAAGTGTGGCACGGTCAATCTTTGGTTTTCATATAGGGGTTAGGTCCGATAATATCTTAAACCTGAATATTCACACAAGTTCTTCTAGTGCTTTCATTATCTATATTTTAATTTCACAAAAAAGACATTCTCTGCTGATAAATATATATGACCTCAATGGTCAATGCTTGAACCATTATTTTGTTGTTAATCCATAAGAAGATCATAAATAAACCTTTATAAACCCTAAAAATTTATCTTTTAGATCACATGATTCTCAGTCCTTATCCTCGATTGAAAAGGTTCTTTCCATACTGCAAAACTCACAAGAATCATTAACAGAACTGCAGCAGAACTTTCTAACCTTGCTGGAGAAGCTAGAATCGAAACAGCTTATAAACCAGCAGGATTGTGCTGTTCTTAAAAACACCGAAGACAGGATTTTAAAATGTAAAATCTTACTCAACATAATCGTTGGAAAAGGAGAGATTGCCTGCACTCAATTTCTGAAGCTGCTTGGAAAAGGTATGAGTATCATGATTTGGTTATTGGGGAGTGTAGCCTCAAAGCTGTAAAATTGGCAGCAGTTTCAATTTCCACATAAAAGTTAATGGGTGAAATTTGACTGTTGTTGGCCCCTCCCACTTTGGAATCATCCAACAAATGTTGCTGTTTCATTCTGGGTGACCCCATTATTATGTTATTCAAGTATGTAGCTTCAAAGCTGTAAGAGTGGGAGCAGTTTGAAAATCTTACCTGTAAAAGTCAATGGGAAAATTGGGGGGTTCAGAGCGGTGCCACAAAAAGATGGGGGGCGGGATCTCTTATAAAAGCACAAGCAACCTGCTCCGCTATAGGGCGAAGAAGTGTGGAGAGTTTGGGTGTTGTACCCCTAAAACTGTAGGAGGAGTAGTGTTTAGAAATGGGGGCGCTGAGAAGAAGAAGAAGAAAAAGCAGAAGAATAAGCTGAAGTGAAGTTGGGTTTTTCAACCCAACATAATAACATTATGGTGACTATTACCCAGGGGTTCAACCACTTGCTCATTTGCTATACATTCTGGGTCATTAGAGATCACTAGATCCAATATAGCATGGTTCCTCAACAACCTGTGACATAAAGTTGTCATGCAACACGTTTATCACCTTGTTCCCATTTACTGTCCTGGCAGTACTATGGCTCCAGTCAATATCCGGATAATTAAAATCCCCCATTATTGTCACTTGCCCCAAACTAGCAGCTTTTTTCATTAACTTCATACCCTAATTGGCAGCCTATACAGGAAAGTGTAAAAGAATTTAAATAAAAATAGCATTCGTGATTGTTAAACAGGATCAGGATGTCATACATGTACATCATTGCTAACTAGCGCCATTTTTTGACGCGCGCAACAATTTTTTTTGGCTTGCACCATTTTCGCCATTTTGCTAATCTTTTCAAAGATTTGCAAAATTTCCACTCAAGCAAAAAGGGACAGATTCGCTCATCACTATTGCTAACACATCTGATACAAATAACAGTGATAAATACAAGTACTTTTGGCATGTATTACAGGTTCTGTATTGGGTGCTTTTGCAGCCACCGTGTTACATAGATCTTTCACCCAAGCTCAACATCATAATGAGAGATTTAAACAGAAATTGTTTGATAGGAAGGAAGAAAACAACACATTGCATATTTAGAGTTTGTTGAAGCTCACTTACATAGTAATTTTAGCCTGGCTGGTCCACTAAAGTACTTTCCTCTGCAGAGATGTGGAGGGCTGCTCTTTTAACTGCGTGCTGGAGTCTCCAGTTCATTAATATCCTTCTTAAGGACTAATAGGGATCTATAAAGATAAAATAATTTTTTTATCCCTCAAGTTAATGCACTTTTTTATGCAAGGCAGCACTTAATTTGCTTTACTAGCCACTGTCTGACTCAGCCTAGTGTTACACAGTATCTTATACACAAAAATCCCCATATCCTTCCTACCCCCAACACACTACCATTAAGTGTATAACCCCGATTTATGTTGTTTCAACATAACTAATATTGAATCTCATTTTCCAGTTTGCTGCCCAGATTTCCAATTTCAGTCAAATTTTGGGATTTTTGATGCTGGTTTTTGCAGCGACAATTTGAAAAAGTCAACTTTTCCTATCTAATTTTTTTAGTAAATGTTAGACATTCGGGAAAATGTGTCCAGGCTATACTTATCTCATTGAGACAGTCCTCATTAGCAGCTTTAATTCACCTTACTGCCACATTAAACTCCTTCTTGGTGGCTTGCCTTCAACCAATACACAATAGAAAATTAAACAACATTGAAAAGCACATAGGCAAGGTATCATAATGGGCCAAAAATGTCAACATTCTTTATCAAACAGAATGTATTATTTTAAACTGAGTATGGTGCTAATGAAATTGTAATGTTTTAATTTTGTTATTCTCCCAAAATTTTACTCAGACAACTTTGATAATGTGAACAAGGTTGATGATGATGATAAAGATGATGATGGGAAAGACCAAAATACAGAAACTACCAAAGGTAAAATATCTAATTTTCAAAAAAAAGGTTGGCACTTATCTGTCCCATTTCACCGAAAAATGTGTAAAACTGCTGAAAAATTCCCAAAACAGAAAAATATCAAGAAAAGTGGCTACTGCGAGACACAACCCTTTTTTTATGTGACCACGCCCTTTTTTGACACAACCACTAATTTTTGGCAGCAAAACTTTGCATCCGTTTCGCGAAAATATTCACCAATGGCAAATTGCTGAATTTGGCTGTGAATCCATGCCTGGTGAAAATATTCGCTCATCACTGGTTGATACCATGCTTAGGCCCATTGACCTAATGGTGCAAATAATTTGATATTTTACAAAAGGAGGGAAAAGAAACAATAAAATTAAAGTGCGGATAAACTGCAAATGCAGTGAACAGCAATATGTGTATGAATATGTAAGAATACAAAACCTGCTCTCTAGTATATAATCATGTGCTTCTACAGATCACCCACATCCTGGTACAACAGAAGAAAGTAGAGATGAAGGAAAGGACATTTAAATAAAAATAGCATTAGTGATTGTTAAACAGGATCAGGATGTCATACATGTCATACATTGCTAACTAGTGATGAGCAATTTTTTTCTTTTTTTGACGTGCACCATTTTCGCCATTTTGAAATTTTTTCGCTGTTTCGCTAATCTTTTTAAAGATTTGCAAAATTTCCACTCAAGCAAAAAGGGACAGATTCGCTCATCACTATTGCTGACACATCTGATACAAATAACAGTGATAAATACAAGTACTTTTGGCATGTATTACAGGTTCTGTATTGGGTGCTTTTGCAGCCACCGTGTTACATAGATCTTTCCAAGCTCAACATCATAATGAGAGATTCAAACAGAAATTGTTTGATAGGAAGGAAGAAAACAACATATTTAGTGTTTGTTGAAGCTCACTTACATAGTAATTTTAACCTGGCTGGTCATATATACATACATATGCTGTAGCACATCTATGCCCTGGACATGAATGCTAATTAGATGACCACTAAGGGGATTTTGTGCCCCTTCATTCCCTTGCACTTGCTCCTTGGGCCTATATAAATGACACCTTTGATATCTACTACTTTTTTTTCAAGCAATCTGAATACTTTCCTCTGCAGAGATTATAAACAGAACCATGTCCTAAGGACTAACAGGGATCTATAAAGACAAAATAATTTTTTTATTCCTCAAGTTAATGCCCTTTTTTATGCAAGTCAGCAATAATTTGCTTAAGTAGCCAGTGTCTGACTCCGCCTAGAATTACACACTGTGTTATACACAAAAATCCCCATATTCTTCTGAATTAAGGAAATCCCCAAGACACTACCATTTAGTGTATAACTCCCATTTATGTTGTTTCAACGTAACATTGAACCTCATTTTTCAGTTTGCTGCCCAGATTTCCAATTTCAGATTTCAGTCAAATTGCTCTGCAAATTGGCAGCATCTTGCATAGAACTTATAGTTTTGCACAATTTAGTATTGGCGCAAAAATAGAAACAGTACTCTCTATGCCCACCTTCAAGTTAAAAAGCAAGGACTGACCCCTGCGGTACTCCACTAACCACACTGGTCCAATTAGAAAATGTTCCATTTACCCCCCACTCTGTGTATTCTATCCTTCAGCCAGTTCTCTATCCAATTAAAAATATGATGTTCTAGGCTAATATTTCTTAATTGAATTTATTCCCACAGACACACAGCTTGCATACTTTCAGGCATGTGCTTACAGCAGCTAAAGTAGCCATTTTTGCAGACTAGGTAGTGGCTTCAGCTTTAGTTCTACCCAACCTATATTACTCAATCTTGCCTCTTGTTCATGTTTGTGAAAATCAGTTCTCTGTGCAAAGATCTGGTTTCACTGTGTTAATATATGGTGGAATCACAGATCCACCTGTAAGTGCTTAACTAAATGTGATAATATGTTCTCCATCAGTGTGCCCACCTGTATTCTTGGTAGATATTGATATAAACATTTGTTTTTGTTCTCTTTTTCAGGCCAAAAAAGTGCATTTAAAGAACTGCTGGCAAGTATGAAAATGGAAGATTACCAACATGGAAATCTGTCTTTACGTAAATTTCTTCAGGTTGGAATAGAATGTGTTAAAGCAATGGATGCCTACTCCACTGAAACCTTAGCCTGGAATTTCATACATAAAATAATTGCATTAAATGGAACTGCAAGAAACACAAGTGTAATTAATGATATTGATAACACAGCCTCTGAAGATTTTTTGGATGATGATTTAGCCTGCAACATTATTCATCCTTTAGATGTTCTCTGTGTTATTCTTCATTGTTCAGATCATTTTTTGCAGCAGGAAATATTCACAAAGATGTGTCTCTGCCAGTTTGCTGTCCCTTTATTGCTCCCTGATACCAATGGTTCGAGCTTCACCTTCATGCTGTGGGTAATGAGAGACATTGTTAAACGTTGGAGACCGGAATCATTATCAGAGAGCAAGGGATTCAGAGAAGAGAACCTGGTCCAAATAAAAATGCAGACATTCTCTTTTGTAAGACTGGGGCAAAGTAAATTATCCAAATCAAAAATCTTGAATCAGGTTCTCAGTCCGGCTCATCTGAACCATAACTGGTTTGTTCATGATAATATGGAAGGAGGGAATAGTACTAGGACAGTGTCTGATGGAGTAGTAGAAATAGCTTGGTATTTTCCTGCTGGTAACAAGAGCTCAGATATTTTCCCTGAACCCATTGCAGTTACAAATTTACATGGAAACCTTGAGAGTAACATAAAGCAATTTGACTTTCTAACACAAATATCATCAGCAGTATTTATTTTCATTGAAACTATTAATGCAGATCAATGTGAATTATTGATGAAGTATAAAAATGAAAGCACACATTTTGTCTATTGTCTAATGAGGACAACAAAAGAGAAATTGGATGACAACACAAAAAAGATTCTAAAGACTTTGACTTCATTGCAGAATAAGCCAACTGTCTTAGTGTTTAAAAAGGGAAATACTGAATTCAGTTTTGCTAAAACGATTCAGTCAACGCTTATCAAGCTGATGCAAGACAATTTAAATTTTCACAGTATAGAGGACATGGCAGGCATTGCACCTACACTAGGTATCTGTATAGATGAGAATGTGAAGGAATGCCAGGATGCAAAGGTAAATGCAAAAGTAATTACAGATGAGATAGTGGATGTGGTTAAATACAAGGGAGAAACTATGAAACTGCAAGGGGATTCACTAAAAGAACTGGCCAGATTAGAGAAAGAAATGTGTCAGATGAAAAGACAAGGTAATGTTAGTTCAGAAAACTACAAATCCAAACTAATCAATAAGCACGCCACGATACGGAAACAGCAATATGATTGTGAGCTTCCATCTGGGATAGAGAATTTTATTAACGCAATAAAGGACAAAAATTCTGTAGAAAAGCAGTATTTTCTAAAATGGATTAGGTTTTACCTTGATTTAACAGCTAGAAAGAACCTGTCAGCTTTGCAAGCAGAGTACAAACAGGAATATAACTCTGCCAGCAAAGAAATACTTTCAGTGCTGGACAAGAAGATTTCAGACAGCTCTCTGGGAGTTGAACATTTCTTAAGAGAGCTGAGTCAGTTTTATGAGGCTGAAAATTTCAATAATAAAGACATTAATAAGAGAAAATTCAGAGAACTACCAGGGATTGCAGCTGATCTTTTGTTAGATGGATTCCCATTGGAATTGATTGATGGAGACGCCTCAAATATCCCTCTGCTTTGGATAAAAGATGTCCTTACACAGCTGGACAAAAAAACAGGCAATAAATGCAGAATAAGAGCAATTACCGTTCTTGGAGTGCAGAGCACAGGGAAATCCACACTATTAAATGCTATGTTTGGGTTACAGTTCCCTGTGGCCAATGGACGATGCACTCGAGGCGCCTTCATGTCGCTTCTTAAAGTGGAAGAAAACTTTCAGAGGGAGCTGGGCTGTGAGTTTATTCTGGTCATTGATACTGAAGGTTTGAAAGCTCCTGAACTGGCTTCCTTGGATGACAGTTATGAACATGACAACGAGTTGGCTACACTAGTAGTTGGGTTGAGTGATATTACTTTATTTAATATGGCCATGGAAAACACCACTGAAATGAAAGAAACATTACAGATTGTTGTGCATGCCTTTCTTAGGATGAAACAAGTTGGTAAAAAACCCAACTGCCAGTTTGTCCATCAGAATGTGAGTGACGTCTCAGCTCATGAAAAGAACAGAAGAGACAGAAAAAGACTTCTAGAACAGTTGAATGAAATGACTGGAATTGCAGCAAATATGGAAAAAAAATATACAGTAACAAAATTTTCTGACATCATGGAGTATGATCTAGAGAAACACAACTGGTATATTCCTGGTTTATGGCATGGAGTCCCACCAATGGCCCCGGTAAACACTGGCTACAGCAACAGCATCAATGATCTTAAAAAACACTTAATTGAAATTATGCAAAAAGGAAATGCTGTTTTTATATCAGACTATATTACCTGGATATCAAGCTTGTGGAATGCTGTAAAGCATGAAAACTTTATATTTAGTTTTCGAAATAGTCTAGTAGCCAAAGCCTACAACCAGCTGGCCAAGAAATATTCTGAACTGGAATGGAAATTTGATAAAAAAATGCTGGAATGGTTGACTTGCACTGAAACTATGATCAAAAATCAGTCCATGAATACACTGGAAGACAAGGTCAAACAGTGTATCAACGAGGCTTATTTTATTCTCTCCAGAGAGGAAGAAAAAATGAAATCTGCACTTGAAGATTTTTTTAAAAAAGAAACTGAGCTTGTACCTTTAATAGAAAGATACAGAGAAGATTTCTTTAACAGTGTAAAGCACCACAAGAGAAAGCACGAAATGATGGCAAGGAGCAAGGCTGAAGAGGCAATGGTTATACAGAAAGAGAAACACAAGATACAGCATTTACAGGACAGCTATATAGAAATTATTGAAACAAAGGTCAGCAGCCTTCTGGAGGAGTACAGAAAAAAGAAGCAGCAACTTACTGAAATGGAACTAAATGAAACATTTGACACCATGTGGGAAAGCACCATATCAGAGATGCACATTACTCCGTTAAAGAGATATGAAATTGAGAAAAAAATGTTGGATATTTTAACAGAGGACATGAAAAACAGAGGTGCATCTGTCAATCAAAAGTTACAAAAAACAAAAAGCCTTCCAAAATATGAGAGAGTTGAGAAAAACAGCTGGTCAGCACTGGCGGTGAATGCAGTTAGATGGATTAGAGGTTTCAGAACTCATAATGTTCCTGCTAAAGAAGACATTTTTTTAAACTCTGTGTTAGATGAATGTTCTAAGTATGTTAAAAAACAGATCAGACAGGATGCTGACTACAATGATACATACTGCCGGGAACTGCTGAAAATAATCAGTAATATGTGTGAACAGAATGATGGGAAGGGCTTGCAGTTACATGCAGAGAAAGAATTGGATATAAAACTCTGTGCTTTGGGAAATGCTGCAGAACATTTCCAATCTATGCACGATAAGTTTATCAGAAAAAATGACCCACACCACCATCTTGCAGCTCTGAAACCTTCGTATTTAGCCACATTCATAAGCACATTTCAAGAAAAAGATGAAAGTTTTAACAGAGCAAATCGTTTCTGTGAACGCTGCATCAAGCCGGCTCTGGCCGATCAGGTTAATAGAATTCTTGGAATAAAAATAGTAGATGATATTCTGTCCAAGCATGACTCCCGGGCATTCAAAGACAGAACTTTCTTCCAGTATACATTGCTGAGTGACTTAATACAAGAAAAAAATGTCCAAGACTACATAAAATATACACAAAATTATGAACAATGTGCAAAAACCATGATACAGAAATACATTGCCAAAACATATGGAAATTTTCATTCTCTGCAATTCCAAATAGTGTCTGATGCCATCCAGAGAATCAAAGAAGTTCTCACAGATCCAGAAATTCTAACATGTGAAAGTGTGAGAGATTTTCTAGGAAAGTTTCGTTCAAAGTTGGATGAAGAATTGGCTTTCAATCAGGGTGAAATTAAGGCAATTGTTTTCCAAACTAAAGTACCTATAAAAGAATTTGCTAACAATATTTGCAGTTCTCTTAATAAAATGGATGAAGAGTTAAGGTCAGAGATAGAACATGAGGATAGTGAATCTGTGCTTTGCAAACTGACAATTAAGCCAGAAGATGAATTGTTTAAAAAGGTGATTGGGTGCGGGAGGCAGTGCCCATTCTGTAAGGTGCCCTGTGAGGCCGGGGCTACTAACCATGAGAAACACTTTGCAACTATACACCGACCTCAGGGTTTAGGAAGATACAGGGACAGTGAAACAACAATTCTGGTACATGAAATATGTTCCACTGATGTAGTAAGCAATAAATCATTCAAGAATTCAGATACAGAAGGTAAATGGCATCCATACAGAGATTACTGCACTTACTACCCTGACTGGGCCATTCAGCCTGACCCAAGCATTGATGCATCTGACTACTGGAAGTTTGTTCTCAAGGAGTTTAATGAAGAATTTGCTAAAGAGTATGAAGCTAAACCAGCTGAAATACCAGACACTTGGCATGAAATAACAGAAGAGCAAGCTATAGAAAGTCTTAAGAAAACCTTTAACATGCAATAAAAGAAAGAAAGACAATTTGAAATCAAATCACTATGTACGATTAAAAATATCATCAGATTTGTTCAAACTGAGTCATATAAATAGATTTCTAAAACTATCAAAGATAATATTTTTGATGAAAAATACATTTTTTTAATCACAAGACTTTCCCATCTATATACAACGTAATTCATCAAACCTACAAATAAACCTCTACTCTGTTTTCAGAATTGATGTTTGTCAGTGTCATAAAGGCCATTGTAGGACAGAATGAATACAGCCAGTGATGTTAATTGTGATGTTAGATTTGTTTTTTCTACTCTAAAATAGCAATTCATTATATATATTTGACTGATGATTGTAATACAAAGTTAAGAAATCTCATTTGGTTTTTTTTTCTGTAATTCAATAGATGATTCCAAATATGTGAAAGATCAAGGGTGTGCATATGTTAAGTACTATTGTATGGGAAGTATAATAAACTCTTTCTAAATCATTGGTGTTTAGACCTGAGACAATTCTTGTTTGTTTGCTTGTGAAGTTATTTATGCTTTCAGACGTAACCACGTGCAACAAAATTTCTCATGAACCATTCTTTTGGTTTTTGATCAAAACACTTTTGGTTCAAGGAACACTGTAACTCCTTGTGAATTGACTCTGCATAAAGTATATTTCAGGCCCCTGTCTTATGTGTTACTTCATGTTACCACATATCAGACTTTTTAATGACCATCCCCATCTCTGGCAGAAGTTAATGATTGTTTTTGTTCACTCGGATTCGCTCAGTAACGAGCAAATCTGCTGAGCTTTGATTCGCCTGCGAGTTCACAAAAACTCAGGGTGAACTGATGGCAACATTTTTTGGCATTTGCTTTGCTGTCATTTCTGTGGGCAATGCTTGTGCTGAGAGGAGTGATGCCCTGCTAGGTGCGGGCATTAGTCATTTCTATCCTCAATGCCTGTGCCATGCAGGAGACATCACTTGTTTGGCACAGGCTTTGTAGACAGAAATGACAGGCAGTGCAAGCGCTATTGTTGCCTAGGTGAATTTATGCGGCAAATTTGTTTGGAGTGATCAAACTTACAGATTTTGATGCAAATTCCTCAGTGGTTAATTTTTTTAGTCAACCCTATTCACAAAATATCAGTTTCCTTATACAAAATGCCACACCATTTTATCTCACCAATCAGATTTCAGCATTCCTGAGCATTGCTGAGCTTAATTATGCAGTCATTTTATCCCAAAAGCACATGCCTACTATCAAATCCAGGGATCCCCAACCGTTCTTACTTGTGAGCCACAGACAAATATAAAAAGACTTGGGGAGCAACACAAGCACCATAAAAGTTATGGAGGAGATTGGCTATTAGGGGCCTCTATGCACACTATCAGCTTACAGGGGCTTTATTTGGTAGGAAATCTTGTTTTTATTCAACCAAAACCCCCAAGTCAGGAATTCAAAAATAACTACCTGGTTTAGGGGCACATCTAAGGGGTTTGGGGAGCAACATGTTGCTCACGAGCCACTGGTTGGGGAACACTGATTTTAATTAAATCACTTCTCTTATAGTTCAGAGACCTCTGTGTTTACTCCAAAATTGTGTCTGCCCATCTGATCAATGAGATTGTGTTATTCCATAGTATCGATAAACTACCCAGTAGGGCATTGTTGAAAGTAAAAAACCATATATGTTTGGGTTTTTGATGATGCTGAGCTTTAACCTGATGAACCCAATGATGAACCCAACAACTACATAGCTTACTATTTCTTATACTAGCAGTATCTCAAAACAGCACTTTGGGTGTCCTGCACACCTTAGCAGGGTTGCCAAAAAGCACACAATGAGGACCACTCTGTTGAGGCACCCACTCTGCTTTTCCCCTCTTAGCCACTGGTTCATGAGTTTAACCTAGGCCCCCCAGCTGTATTAAACATTTGTTGACATGCCTAAGGATACACATTTGTCTTTGGTTGCTCTCTTAACTATCTCTCACTGAGGTAAGCTAACTGTCACTAGCTAGTCATAACATAGCAAGCCTACATCCACCAGGCAAAGTAATAAAAAGCATAAGCGTAATCTACAGCAACCAATTAGCAGGTGGCATTACTGATTACCAAATCTGTTTGGTGTGATTTTCTAGACCTGGGCAAATGTTTCTCCTTTTCTTACATTACCCTGTAAGTTGGAGTGGCACTACTTTAGCAAGCTTATTGCGGTTAATTATAGCCAAATACTGCTAGCATTTGGTGTTGCATTATGCTTTCATAGTCTGCACAAATTCCATAGAAATTGATAGCAAATCTATACAACTATACAACTGTACCTTGCCTTTTAGGGCTTCCTTGACAGTTCATGGATTAAACTCAGACCCTCACGGTACTCCAAATAGTGGAATGGTATGGAACACTTCATTAGAAACAATATATGGAGAGAGAAGTTGTTAAATAATAAGTTATGATGGTGTCCTTTAAGGAAACAGTTCTGGATGCTTTGCTCTGCAAGTTAACACTTGATTTCAAGCCAGTTTTCCCCTATTCACTTGGTCTTCTGCAAGTCTCCATCTCTTCTTATTCTATGACGTAACTCTTCTTTTTCTTTCCCTTCTTCCTCCCCTATCCAGTTTCCTAGGCTCAATCCCCTTTGTCCCTCACACCATTTTTTGCATTGCTGCCCTTCCCTTTCCAAAAATGCACTACAAAATATTGCAACTAAATTGACCACTTAGAAAGTCATCAATCAAAGTATGCACCATAAATAAACATGACAAAAATGCATAAAATGTTATTGAGGATTAATATTGAATATGTAAAATATTACTACATACTACAGGGGTCATTTAAGTATTAATTACATGCAAACTAAATTAGGTAATAGCTTATTATTAACATTATTATTAACATTTGTTTATAAAGCGCCAACATATTCCGTGGCACTGTCCAATAAGTGGGTTTCATACATTGGACATACAGAGTAACATATACAGCAACCAATAACCGATACAAGGGGTGAAGAGAGCCCTGCCCAAAAGAGCTCACAATCTACAAGGAGAATCTTACAACTCTGAAGATGTACTCCTAGGGCCCAAACTAAGTTTATTTATCATATTATTGTATACAAAGGAGCTTCCATACTGCATATCTTATGGATATTTTAAAATATGTCAACGTGAGGCACAGACAGATAATATGGGTGGTTAAGCGGACACATTAACTTGTAAAGGTACAGTAACATCAAAAAATGAAAGTTTTAAAGTAATTAAAGATTTCTAGTCCCTATTCCTACTTCTTTTAAACTGAAAACTTTTCCCTCCCTACCAGCCCCTGTTAATTACCCTTGTTACCCCATTGCTGTTGATTTGTATAATCAGGAGTGGACTGTGCAAGGGCCCAGTAGCCTGGCAATACTATTTCCTTCAATGTCCAGTCCAATTGGGTCTTTGATCTGCCCCAAGCTCATATTCTAGACTATGGGGCTAGAGACGGGGGCCCAGGGGCACAGACATTTGCACTTGGCAATTTTAGTAGGCCAAGTAGATGAGAAAATAGCAGTGATCCTTTTGTGGCTATACAATTATCGGTTGGACAGTACAGCTGATGTCAGCAAAGCTGGCAATAAAACAGATCAATATTTCTCCTTTGTTCTATATATTCAGTATAATCAAGGCTTTTAAATGTTTTACCTTTTTCTTTTATTTAAAAAAAAAAATACATCATTTATTTTTCCCATTATAAAGGGTTAAAGAGGCAGTGATAGTCCGAGCATTAAAGTATTTGGTTTTTGTTCAACTGCTGAAATTCCAAACTAAAGAGCTGTTATCTGGTTGCCAGGGTTCAATTTACCCTAGCAACCAGGTAGTGGTTTGAATGAGGAACTGGAATGTGAATAGGATGGGGTCTAAACAGAGTAAAGGAATTAAAAGTAACAATAACTTACTTATTAAGGAACAAAAACAATAACTTGTTAAGGAATAAAGAGTAGCTAAATCCCCCGGGTTTTGAGATTTCACTAGTTTTTAATTAGTGATGAGCTAATTTTTTCGGCAGGCACAGATTTGCAGCGAAATTCTGCATTTCGCCATTAGCGAATGATTTTGCTTCCGTAAAAGCACGTGGTACCCGCATTTCGCAAAGTTCCCTCTCCTATTCATAGACCAGGCTCCCATTTAAACTACTGTCTGGTTGCTAAGGTAAAGAAGACACTAGCAACCAGCTGCTGACATACCAAACTGGACAGATGCTAAACAATAAGGTAAATAACTGAAAAAGTACAAATAAAAAAAAATGAAAACTAATTGCAAATTGTCTACATCATACTAAAACTTAAATTAAAGGTGAAAAACCCCTTTAAGAGTGTTGGCGCCATTCCAAGTGCGCAGTCATAGCGAGAAGCTGACGGGTCAGGACTGCATGTAGGTGTGAAACGCACACACATGTAACAGGATGGCTCAGCCAAGGAAGGGGTTAATTGAGAAATTATTGCTGTTAACACTAGTACTCAATAGTCATTTCTCTCCTGCTCTGACTGCCGTATCTGCCAGAATGTTACTCCCTGTCAGCCGAGCAGTCAGGTTGAAAGCAGGGGGTGGGGATTTTACTGCTGCACAGACAGAAGCAGCTTCTGAGACTGGATAAGCGCCCAGTGACTGTCTCACTTACAGAGAGGGGTGGGGCAGAATGCCTTAGACGAGTGTAGCCCACTTTATGATTAAATGTGGCACTACCTGCTGATATGTCCCTATACTTGGCGCTTCCAGGAGTCCTGAGCCCCGCTTACCTTGGGGAACAGCTATTCCTTTATACTTTGGCGTGCCTCCACCCAGGATAGGGATAGAATGAACTATAACTCCCCTCCTGGGACCTTGATACTGTACTGCAGTGTGGGGACTCCCAGTACTCCTGGCACCTTGCCCCCTCCCTGGGGTAGTTGCTTACCAGGCAGGTGGATCCTCCAGGAGTGACACACACACACTGATGTAATGCTGAACAAAGTGTTGTGTTTATTGGCAGAGTGGTAGACAGCTTTGGCACACAGGATACAGAGAATGTCAGGATACCTTCTCTAGGCTTTTGAAGTCCCCCTCTCTTGGGATACCGGCCACACTCCAGCCAAATGACCCTCCCTTTGGGGTTCCCTCCGGTACTCACGCCGAGATACCCTCTCTAGGGCTACCCCCGGTACTCACGCCGAGCAGACACCCCCTGGAGACCTCACCCCGGAAATATCACCCGGCTATCCCCCAGATTAGGCACACTCCTATTCCTAGCTCTTGTATCCCTGACTCCAGCTATCAGTGCTGGGAGATCTTAATCTCATCTGCCTCCTGGTGGGGCCAAGCTGCCCAGCTAAATACTCCTGTCTACCACTCCTAGAATGGTCTATTACACACATCTAACTCACTAGACCCAGCCTGTCACTATCCTCTAGCCAGAGGGGTCCCAGGCAGGAAGACCTGGCTGCACAAGGCTGCACAGCCTTATATACTGTGTACACCCTGTGGCCTAACTATTGAACTGCAGGGGATCTAACTCCCTGTTAACCCTTATAGTGCCAACCACCCAAGGTATCCCACTGCTAAGTACTACCCTCCCTTGGGGTCTATCCTGGGGGCAACCTTCCTAGGGGACCCAAATTTTGGGGAACCCTACACGAGTTATGACCATTGTGAGCCTGCTGCACCCTGTAGTCCAATCCCAGAGCTGACTGGATACAGGACATGCCAAAAATAATTTTTTGCCTAATAACTGAAAACTTAATTCCAAGCAACTTTTAAAGCATTGCTTTAAAAGTTATTTGTAAATGTAATTGCTGCTGAAAACAGCATTTGCTGAACTCCTTGTTGTTACCTGTAAACAATGTTGCAAAGGTCAGTCTCCTCCAGCGAGTCAGGTCTGTCAAGGCCCTCCTTTGTTCATAATCAAGTCATATTCTTGGTTGCTAGGGTACTTTGGACCCTATTTAAAATATCTTTGATGTATGGGTAATGGTTTGCTGTTATCTACTTGCAGTGTCGATAAAGAGCTTGAGCAGCAATGGCTTTCTCTGCTTTGTGCTTAAGGCTTATATGGCGAGCCAAACACACACGGCGTAATATAAATAAAGTTTAAGTTTGCCCACATGTAATAATCAATGAGCTGTTGGTTTCCCAATAACTGATCACTACGTGCCCATTGATTGCTACAGGTTACTAGCCCAGTAGGAAACTATCTGCAACAAGTCTGGGTAGAAGGGTGGCTTTTCTCTCACACCCCAAAAACATACAGGCGGGTAAATTGTCTCCTGATAAAACTGACCATTGTGTGTGTGTGAATGTGGCAAAATGTTGCCAATTTATATATAAAGGATTATAATAATTAGTGAGGTACAGTTCATATGTAACACCCTACTTCACATAAATAAACCATTTTCAATAAAATATACTTTTTAGTAGTACAGTATGTGCCATTGGGTTCCCTGAAATAGAAAACTCTTATTTTTAGTACTAAAACTGCCCCCGGGGTAATAAAATTCATGGTGCACACAAACAAACTAATGGCACACATACAGGTAAGGCCCCATCTTCTGCCTTTTGCTCCCACACTACTTCCTGTTACAGTTAGAGCTGTATTAATTCTGGTCATGTGATCTCTGAGGGAGCACACAGCCCATCTCAAAATGGTGGCTCAAGGGAAAGGATCAGGGTTGCTAGGTTGGCGGTATTTCCACCAAATTGGGCTACTAATTTAAAGCCCAGGCTGGTTTCCAAAGTACAAACCCACCAAGGTACAGTTTTGGAGCCTTGGTGAGTTTGTAGTTTAGAAACTAGTCAAAGTTTTTCCCCTAGTGTGCCTGCTCCACTGCATGCTGGGTAATGTAGTTTTTATCTGACAATTAGCCTACAGCTAGGATTAATATAAAACTACAATACCCAGCATGCAATTGGATAGACAGAGGCTCCATTTTGTATTCCTCTTTGCTCTTTCAGGCTTAACCTGTCTGTTCTACCCCCTGCTCCCTGCTCTATAGGGTATGTGATTGTACTGTTACTTTCTACTGGGATGTGGGGCAGTTCTACCCCCTGCTCTATAGGGTATGTGATTGTACTGTTACTTTCTACTGGGATGTGGGGCAGTTCTACCCCCTGCTCTATAGGGTATGTGATTGTACTGTTACTTTCTACTGGGATGTGGGGTCAGTTCTGCAGTTGATCATTAAGCTATAACTCTCAGGATATCTTGGGACTGCTGGGAGTTGTAGTTCAACGCACCCATATGTATATCATATCTGGGGTTAATGCAAAATTTGGAATCTGTTTCTTTAGTGACTTCCCAGCTGGACTGGGCACAGAGGGAATTATCAGCCATCCCAGTAACTGGAGAGGGGGCACAGGGCTTGGGTAGTGATTATACGCTTTAAAAAGGCAGGTTTTCCCATATATACTTTTGTTTTTTTTTAGAATTTTTTTCATTGCACATATTGGGCTACTTTCAAAGTATCTTTTGGCTAGTTTTAGCCTGGTTTTAGAACTGACTTTGGCTTGTTTGGAAAAATAAATCTGGCAACCCTGGAAAAGATGAAAAGGGCAATATTTACTTATATATATATAAATTCCAGTTTGGTAAGATTCTTTAATAGGCCACTTACTATGAGATAAACTACCTCATTAGAACTCACCAAACTAGCGTATCTTAGGGCTCTGGCACACGGGGAGATTAGTCGCCCGCGTCAAAACTCCCTGTTCGCAGGCGACTAATCTCCCCGAGATGCCTTCACCTGCCATCCCACCGACGACAATGTAAGTCGCCGGTGGGATGGCACACGCGGCGGCGCGATTTCGGGAAATCGCTGAAAAAGACTTGCGAGGCTTTTCCGGCGATTTGCGCAAAATCGCACCGCCGCGTGTGCCATCCCACCGGCGTCTTACATTGTCGCCCGTGGGATGCCAGGGGAAGGCAACTCGGGGAGATTAGTTGACCGCGAACAGGGAGTTTTGTCGCGGGCGACTAATCTCCCCATGTGCCAGACCCCTTAAAGTGTATAGCCACAGGTTAGGCCACATCAGCCAATGAATGGGCAGAGTTCTGCCTTTTGCTCCCACACTACTTCCTGTTACAGTTAGAGCTGCATCACTTCCTGTCAGCTGATCTCTGAGGGAGCACACAGCCCATCACATATGCCCATCACATATATAAACTATCTCTCGGTTAAGTATTCATTCTGTGGGTATAGTTTTCCTTTAAATTAAGTACCGTATTTTTCACCGTATAAGACGCACTTTTTCTTCCCCAAAACTGGGGGGGAAAAGTTGGTGCGTCTTATACGACAAACTGCGTCTTCCTCTATGTGCCGCGGCTCTCTGCTACATCCTCGCTTTTATAAGGTTGCGCCCGTGCGTACTGACGTCTCACACACAGGGCGCAACCTTATAAAAGCACAGAAGCAGCTGGGAGCCGCGGCACAGAGAGGAAGACATCACGGGAGCCGGAGGCCGCTGGGGGGAGGCTAGGGGGGAAATGGAAGGTGCTTGGGGGCCCTGGGGGAAGCTGAAGGATACTTGGGGGGGGGGCTGGGGGAAGCTGAAGGATACTTGGGGGGGGGGGCTGGGGGAAGCTGAAGGATACTTGGGGGGGGCTGGGGGAAGTTGAAGGATACTTGGGGGGGGCTGGGGGAAGCTGAAGGATACTTGGGGGGGGCTGGGGGAAGCTGAAGGATACTTGGGGGGGGGGGCTGGGGGAAGCTGAAGGATACTTGGGGGGGCCCTGGGGGAAGCTGAAGGATACTTGGGGGGGCCCTGGGGGAAGCTGAAGGATACTTGGGGGGCCCTGGGGAAGCTGAAGGATACTTGGGGGGGGCTGGGGGAAGCTGAAGGATACTTGGGGGGGGCCTGGGGGAAGCTGAAGGATACTTGGGGGGGCCCTGGGGGAAGCTGAAGGATGCTTGGGGGGGGGGCCCTGGGGGAAGCCTCATTATGTGCGAGCCCAGAGACAATTAACTTTATACAGTTGATATAAAATATTTTACTACAGTATTTGGTTCAGAATCTTTTTTTTCTAGATTTTCCTCCTTTAAAATTGGGTGCTTCTTATATTCCGGAGCGTTTTATAGGGCGAAAAATACGGTAAATGCTATAACTTCTGCAGCAAAATATTTCTCTAATAGTGTATCCAATGTGTTTGATTGTGTTCCCTGTATCCTGCCTGCAGCATATCCATTCCTGTAAGTAAGAGCAGTCCGGGAATGTGAAAGTGAAAATAGAATTCAGTTTATTACTGACTGGGTGTGGGCTTACAGTAATGTAATATCTCAGTTAGAAGGGGCAGTATGACTGGATACTGAATGCTGCTACACCTGGAAATCCTCCGGCAGATCAGCTATGGGGACACTTCTAGCTGCCTGGGAACTGCCCTGATAGGAAACAGACACCGAGACTCTGCATCTGTCATTGGTAAGGGTTTCTTATATATTATATACTGAATGGTAAGGGGGAAACTGACAGCTACAGACAGACAGATAGATAGATAGATAGATAGATAGATAGATAGATAGTGTGACAGTAGGTGGGTAAATCCTACAGAAAAAATATATTTTCCTATGTGAATGTGCTGCAGGAGATCAGTGGGCAGTGAAAGGGCAGCCATTCCCTATCAGCCTGATCATTCTGTGTCTCACACCTACGTGCTCCCTCTCTGTTTCCCTCTGAACTCTGTCCTGTGAATGTAAGAGCTGCGAGTTTAAAGGGGTTGTAAACCCAATCATACACTGTTCCACTTCACCCCCTAGTTTTGCTATAGAAGCTGTCGAAAAACATTATTATAGATGCAAAAAAAGTTACCAATGAGCATTCTACTGACCAAAAACTTCATTATAACTGCAAGAGAAGTGACCAATGAGAATGCTGATTCCCAGCACTGTGTCAGGCCCCTTGCCGGTACCTTACATATAGAGATAATGATGTCATTTTCCCGTCATTATATGGCACAGGAATCAGACATGGGGATAAAGGGACAGACTTGTTCAGTGCTGGGAAACTGTGCTTAATGCTCCCAACTCCAATTGCAGGAACAGAGAACAGGGAGCCAGATTTATACAGATCAGCTGGGATTCTCATTGGAGGATTCTTTTGCATTTCAATGCTGCCAATGCGGGCCCTAGAGAGCTGGGAAAGTTTTATTGTGCAATATTGCATTAAGAATACAGCCCTGATGTTGCTGGACTACAGCTCCCAGCATGCCTCACCCTTCATTATATGTTACATTATTCTGGGATTTGTAGTCCAGCAACAGCTTACCCATTTTAGAATGTTGGCACTCAGGCCATAAGTGCTGCCATTGTACGTCAAGGTTTCCATCTGTTCTATAAGAAAAAATGCAACTGCCATTTTGTGGGTTAATGTTTTATTTTCCAGTTCTGCTTTCACTATCACTATATCAGTGTCACTGCCTTAATAGTAATATTTCAGAATTGCAATATGTATGTATGTATATTTGTATGTATGCATATTTTTATTTATAAAATTATTTTTCACACTTTTCCCCAGCAAAACGCTGCATTTCTATCCCATCAAAAACCACTTACTTTTAGTGTTAAGACACTTTGGTTGTTGCACCCAGTGTCCCTCAGCTCAGGTGCCATCTTAGAAACAGTGACATCACCATTTTCCTTACAAATAAACTCTGTCCCTGCGAGTGTAGTGATGTCCTCCATTACAGCTACAGATCAGTACAGTGTGTAGATTAGAGATGCACCAAATCCAGGATTCGGTTCAGAATTCGGCTAAGAGTCAACCTTTTTCAGCAGGATTTGGCTGAATCCATGCCTCTGGCCGAACCAAATCTGAATCCTTAAAATCACATGACCTTTTGTACTATAAACATGGAAGTTGAAAATTTTTCACTGCGTGTTGCACGTGCGGTTCTCTTTAACCCTTCCTTATCGGCCTAATCTTTCACAAAGGATTCGGCTGAATCCTAAAATAGTGGATTTGGTACATCCCTAGTGTAGATGCTGGATTACTGTGTAATTTACTGCCCTAGGCAACCTGGTCGGTTACCTGGCGCTGGAGTGGCACTGACAAGTGGCAGTAGAGAATGAGGGCCCAGACTGGGGGTAGGCCGAAAAAAGAGGTACGTGCCTAGAGTAGATGCTGGCTTGCTGTGTAATTCACTGCCCTAAGCAATCTGGCTGGCAACCTGGCATCCCTCCAGTGTGTGCTCCCCCGCAGCATTACTATGACGCTGGAGGGAATGGGGGGTGTGCACTGGAGTGGCACTGACAAGTGGCAGAGTGGAATGAGGGCCCAGACTGGGGGTAGGTGAAGGAAGAGGTACCTAGTGCCCCCCATGGTTGCGCCCTAGGCACATGCCTCTTCTGCTTACCCCTAGTTCCGGCCCTGTAATTCACATGGCCATCTACAGTATAGTCTTCTATAGATATCCTTTGTATACAGCACTGTGGGGGTACATTTTGAAACCTTTGTTAAGGGGTGCAACTATGTCAGTGAGATGCAGTATTTCCTTTGAATAGTTGACATTTAAGTGGCCTGAGCACATTTCCCTTATTTCACATTTTCACCGATGTTACATATTTATTTGTGGTCCCCTGGAAAATTCATAATCATGACTTTAAAAAGTCAAAGATCTCAGGTAGGGCAAACGGGTCTGTATTACGGAGTGCAGACATGTTGTTGAGAAGGTGGCAAGGAGGCATCTCTTTGGGTACAAACTTAGGTAAATGACGTTCATTCTTCTTTAATGACCTGGAAGATGAAAGTGCTTTATATTTGTAGATTTGCCCCTTTTCACACTTTGCCCACTCTTGGTAAATAGAACTTAGAGTAGAACAGAAGCAAAGAAAGATCGTTGCGTTACAGATTGTATAAGACTGAAAAGGCAAGTAAGGTGGGTTATTGTTTTCACAAAATCAAAATACTTATCCATTCTCCTCTTTTTATGTCCATTTGATATAAAAACAATGGTGGAACGTCGGTAAAAGGTATCATATAGTGAAAAATACTATGAACAAAGTGGGAACAGAGACCCCCATTTATGGTACGATGGGACATAACATGTTCTTCTTTGTTTTTTGAGCAGCGGTCTCTTTTTGCTGGCCCCAGCGCTCTTCTGTAGCACACAAATGGGCCATGTACATATATTTTTCACGTTCCCAGTTAGGTGCCACTTTGCACAGTTTCAATATGATACTGAAATGCTTTCATTTTAGAGAAGCTGCAATCAACAAAGTCACCACTAGTTGTCCTTGGTGAGCTCAGCAGGTGTAATACCTCAGCGTACTAGATCTTTTCATGCATCCTAGGGATAATATAAGTAACCTGGATTCCTTTCTACTTTGGTCCTTTCATCCCATGGGTGTCAGATAGTGATTACTAACCCCACAATGATCTGCCTTGATGGAGCAGAGAATTGCTCTTGCTGGCTAATCCAGTCTGAGTGACACAGGGTTGAACTGGGCCGGCGGGGCACCGGGAAAAAAACTGGTGGGCCTGCCAACCCAAACCCCATCCCCACTGGTGCTCTCCCCGCTGATCTCTCTTTTGTTATAAAGTCTTTTGGTTAACACACAGTTCATGCCTAGATTTAGTATTTTTGCTACAATTACACAGCCTGTAGGCTCCTTACAAACAGTACAACCAGGCATTTTAACATAAGGTAGGGTAGGACCCTGGAGGTAATTGTGAAACAGCCAGGAATATAAGGGGCAGATTGACCAAAACACGAATGCGAATCCCGAATTGGAAAAATTTGGATTGGAAACAAAAATTTCTGAAGATCGCGACTTTTTAGTTGCCATCGCAACGTTTTCGTATTTTTCGCGACTTTTTTGTCACCGTCACGACTTTATCGTATTTTGCACGACTATTTCGTCGCCGTCGCAACTTTTTCGTATTGACCGAACGTAAACTGCGGGAAAACCTTTCCGACTTTGCATGATTTTGGAAGCCTCTCATAGGAATAAATGGCACTCTGCAGCTCCACCCTGGCCCAAGTCACGATACCGAAGCTTGAATGAATCCGAACTCGAATATGAATTTCGTACTTGGTGCAACAATACGATTTTTTCGCAACGGCGACGAAAAAGTCGTGGAAAATACATGCAAGATACGAAAAAGTCGCGACATCGATGAAAAAGTCGCAAAAATAGTGATCATTACGAAAAAAACGCATTCAGAGGATTCGTGGATTGATAAATCTCCCCCTTAGTATTTGGGTGTATGTTAGTTCTACAGAAACTCAATGGGATGGATTCAGATAATTTGGTGCTGTGGTCAATTAAGATTCTATAACTAGATGAAGGTGGAATAAAATAGGAAAAGTGGCTTTTTAAAAGACTCAACTTTGACTTTTCACATCAAGCTTTTCTAATTAGTTAATTTTTTTATAAGAAGTTATTCTGTTTTTTTTTCCAGCTCAAAGTAATAGAAGGCACTAAATGAAACTCTGGAATAAATAAAAACCTGGAATAACCTCTAGGCAAAAAAGTTTCCGGATATAAGCACATCCCAAAAATGTCGGAAAGGAGCAACGTGAGAGTGGCTGTTAGGGTTCGGCCAATGAACCAAAGAGAGAAGGAGAAACACCCAGTTGGTGTTATTTCTATGAGTGGAACTAAGACAATTCTGCAGAGCAATGCTACTGTCAGTCCAGGTAAAGTACAAAAAGGACCTAAAGAATTCACCTATGATCATTGCTTCTGGTCGGCAGATGATTCAGACCCTGATACTTATGCAGGGCAGGAAGAAGTGTTTAAAACACTTGAGGAAGGAACTATAGAGAATATTTACCAAGGATACAATGTTTGCATTTTTGCCTATGGACAAACAGGTTCAGGAAAAACATACACCATGATGGGAAGGGATGATGAACCAGGTTTGATCCCAAGATTCTGCCGTGCCTTACTGAACAGAAAATCTAAAGGCACCGTAAGAGTTGAACTTTCTTATATGGAAATATACAATGAAAAGGTGAGGGATCTGTTAGAGCTGAAAAAGAGCAAAAAAGAACTCAGTGTTCGGGAACATAATATTCTTGGACCATATGTAGAAGGATTGTCCCAGCATGCTGTTAGCACATGGGAGGATATCAAACTACTGCTTTTAGCTGGAAATAAATGCAGGACCACAGCTGCAACTAAAATGAATGAAGAAAGTAGCCGTTCACATGCCATCTTTACCCTCGCTATAACTCAGATGTTTCCCAACCAAGCGTCTGGTACCTCAAAAGAACTTCATAGCAAATTCAATCTGGTGGATCTCGCTGGTAGTGAGAGGGCATCTAAATCAGGGGCTCAAGGAAAACAACTGGTAGAAAGTGGCAACATTAATAAATCTCTTACATCCTTAGGCAGGATTATATCATCTTTGGCTGAATGTAAGGGCAGAAGATCGAGCAGTTATGTGAGCTATAGAGAGTCTGTGCTCACGTGGCTTCTGAAAAACAGCCTGGGAGGAAACAGCAAAACAGTCATGTTGGCCACCATTAGTCCTGCTGAAGATAATTATGGGGAGACCCATTCTACTTTGGTATATGCAGAAAGAGCAAGAAAAATAGTCAATCAAGCTACGGTGAATGAAGATACCAAGTGCAAAGCTGTTGCTACATTACAGAAAGAGGTGCAAAATTTAAAAGAACAACTCAAGCGTGCTAAAAGTCAGCAATCTCCGGAGCTACAATCAAAACTAAAAGAATCAGAGAATCTTCTAAAACAACTCAACTTAAGCTGGGAAGAAAAGCTGAAGAAAACAGAAGAAAATGCCAAACTGATGCAAAAGTATTTGGAAAGCATGGGCATTTCAGTAGATGCTTCTGGTATAAAGTGTGCCAAAGAGCAATGTTGTCTTGTTAACTTGAATCCTGACCCAGAATCCAATGATTACCTATTATATTATTTAACAGATCATAATAAAATAGGTGCAGGTTCTTCACAAGATTTCCAGTTAACTGGACCTGGAATAGAGGAAGAGCACTGTGTGATAACCATGACTCCTGATGGAGATGTGTTTCTTGTTCCAAGCACCAAAACTGAGACAAAAGTAAATGGCGCTCTGGTTCAGGAGAGCATTCAGTTATATCATGAAGATAAAATAAACTTAGGACTTAATTACTCGTTTATTCTAAATCAGCCAAAAAAAAGGCAGCCAAACTCCCTAAGTGAAAATAAGCATAAAGTAGAAAAGAATGAAATGTCTACTGATCATGAAAGTATTAATGAAAGTAACCCCAAGCATGAGTCCGGCATACAGGAGCAACATCCATATTACCAGCTAAGTGGAAGTCAAGATGATGACAATGAACTTACAAAGACTTTCCATATAAATCCAAAAAAAGAGGAAATTTCTACAGAATCACGGTAAGGCTTTCTTGGATTTTACTACATTGTGGAAATTGCCAATTAGTCAGGCATATCCAGGTAACTCTTGCTTACCTTCTATTACCATTAGGGTCTGGTTGGTAAAAATGATGCTTGAGCCCAATGTAATTGATAGGGAAAAAATATAAAAATATTGGAAGGCTGGTATTTTTTCTCAGAAAAGGTGGCAACCCTAATCACCATCTTGCACCAGACTCCCAGGCATCCTCTGCTCTACTTCAGACTTTGTGCATTTAGAGTATAGATTTTTGTACTACAGATGCCCCATGTCTGAACTCACGCAGGGGACACCTGGGAGCCTAGGGCAAGATAGTGGCAGTGTGCTCTACACAATCTAGAATGCTATCAGTGCTAGATGGGTTTTCAAAATCCTTATTATTTAAAAAAAAAAAATGCAATCCTCCTCCTCCTCCTCCTTCTTCTTCTCTTTCTCATTCTTCTTCTCTTTCTCATTCTTCTTCTCTTTCTCATTCTTCTTCTCTTTCTCATTCTTCTTCTCTTTCTCATTCTTCTCCTTTTCCTTTTCCTTCTCCTTCTCCTTGTTATTATTATAGGTGCATTTCTTTTTTATTGGGAACACAGCCTGCAAATCATTTTCTATCATAATCTATACACAATACTATATGGCCAGATTGTATGCCCATGGAATTTTCCTACACTTACCAACCCCAAACTTTAATGGATGATGATGTTTGGGATGCTGTAGTTTTCATCAAGCACAAGTTTCCCATAAACACTCAAAATATTTTTATTTTGCATTTAATACATTTTTCTGGTGCATTGTCACCGTAACTGTATTTGGCCAAATATTTTCAAAAAATATTTTGTTAATAGCTCAAAAACATGCATAAAAATAATGAATGAGTTTTCATAAATCAGAACAAAATACCCCATGCAGACGAAATAGCAATTTTACTCAAATTTGAAACAAATATTTTTTACTTTAACTCTGTTTATATTTCAGCTCACATGATTCTCATTCAACATCATCCATTGAAAAGGTTCTTGCTTTACTACAAAAATCACAAGAATCATTAACAGAACTTCAGCAGAACTTTACAAACTTGGTGGAGAAGCTAGAGTCGAAACAGCTTATAACCCAGCAGGATTGCGCTGGTCTTGAAAATAAGGAAGACGTGGTTTTGAAATATGAAATCTTACTCAACATCATCGCTGAGAAAGGAGAGAATGCCTGCACCGAATTTCTGGATCTGCTTGGAAAAGGTATGAGTATATTTTTTAGTTAGATTTCCCCATGACCAGCCACCCCATACTATGTGACGTATAGCCCCAGCACTGCTTAAATTATAGTAATTATAGGACTTATTATCCAGAAACACATCCAGAAAGCTCCAAATTACAGGAAGGCCATCTCCCATAGACTTCATTATAATCAAATAATTCAAATCTTTAAAAATAATTTCCTTTTTCTGTTAAAACAACCAGAAAATTCGCAAAACTGCGAAAAATCTGCAAAATGTGTTTGTTGCGTGACTCTTTTTTTGCCCACGTTTTTTCTGTCACCTGCGCCCAATTTGATGCGACCACGACTTTTTTGATGCAAAACAAATTTTTCCACGTCAAATTTTTGCGGAAGTTTCGCAAAACAATGCGCCAATGGCAAAATGCGGAAATTTGCTGCGAATCCATGCCTGGAGAAAAAATTCGCATTTACTAATGCTCATTTTTTTCGGTTAGGGTGTTTTGACGCCCAAAGACGATTTTGTTGTTGGAAAAAATTTTTCTTCCATTTATTATGTAACAAAATCATGACAAATCCAAATAGAAAAATACACCATCTAAAACCTGTCATGTAGAAGTCAATGGCAGATGTCCATTTTACAACTGGAAGATCTTACTTTGCTTTGTGGTTTTAGACTTTTTGGGGTTTTTTTCACACTGACTTTTATGCATCAGCCCAAAACATTACTTTTTTAATCAAATTCCTTCTATATTTAGATGAGTACATTTCCTTGGCACAATAGTATTTTTCACACAATATTTCACCTGTAACTATTATTGTGGTTAATTACACTTACAAGCTAAGCATGCTAGCTTAATGTGAAATAAAACCTTATTGAACATTTACATAATTGAGAGTAGCCTCAATAGTAGTAAGTATCCCATAGGACAGGGGTCCTCAAACTTTTTAAGCAAGGAGCCAGTTCATGGTCCCTCAGACTGTTGGGGGGCCAGACTATGTAGTCCCCCCAACCTCCCCCCTGCTCCAGCTCCCTGCTGTGGGGTCAAAATATGGCCTGCTCCTGTATCCTCCCTCTCCCTCTTCCCACTGTATCTTCTCTCTTCCAGCTACCCCCTCTCTGTCCGTCCACCCTCTCCCAGCTCCTCCCTCCCGCTCCCCACTGAGTGCTCTCTTCCAGCTCCCCCCGCTCCATTGATCCACCGTCTCCCAGCTCCCCTCTTCTGCTCTCTGTTGAGTGCTCTCTCTTCCAGCTTCCCACTCTCCGTCCGTCCTCCATCTCCCAGCTTCCCGCTGAGTCCTCTCTCCGCTGCCAGGGGTGAGGACGCAGCGGGGGCCAGGTAAATTACCCTGGATCCAACCCATGGCTGTAGTTTGAGGATCCCTGCTATAGGAAATGTTACAGTGCACCCAATAGAGAGAAAGGAGAAGAGGCAAGGTATGATCATAATGGGACAATAATCTCAACATTAATCATCTGACAGAATATATTATTTTGAAAAGAGGAGGGTGCTAATGCAATTGTAATGCTTTAATTGTGTTATTCCTACAAAATTCAGATAAGGTTGATATGAACAAGGATAATGATGATGACAGAAAAGAACAAAATACAGAAACAGAAACTGCCAAAGGTGAGATATACATAATTTCTAATATATATTATATAAAAAAAAAAAAAATATATATATATATATGTAGGGATCCATAGGGTTAACTAGTCCATATGGCTTTAAACCCTGCAGCTTCCTGGTTTTGTGCTGTTACTGGGCAAAGACCCATGTATCAGTTTTGAGTGATTATTGGTTAATAGGGAGACCACTCCTGTCTTTTTGGCTGCCTGTGTTCTCAGAGAGGGGAGCACTGTGCTGGAGGCAAGGAACTAGGCCCCCAGTAAAGCCATGTGCCCCAGAGTGTGCCAGCCACTCTGGTGAAGTCGGGGACAGGGACCCCGTGAATCAGGACCAGTTAGATAGCAAGTTTTGTGGAGCACTTTCTAGGAAAGTGAGATAGTGAGGGAAGAGAGCACGAGCAGTTTGGCTCAGAGGAAAGTAGCTGTGGGAGTACCCTTCCAGACAGGCACTGTTGCCTTAGTGTAGGGCCACGGTTTAGACCTAGGAGGCAGGTAGTTTGAACTTTGATCCAAAGTTGCCGTGGGGCCTGAGGAGTGTGGTATCCAGCTGACTGTTCCACAGAGTGAGCAACTGAACTGGTGGCACTGATCCTGCCTGGCTCAAGGGGAGTTGGGAGGAGCGGGTGTGCACCCTCTCTGTGCTGTCCTCAGAGACTGCTATGCTAACTGATGTGTGAGTATATTGCATAACCCTGCAAGTTGCTTGTTGCTGAAAATAAACCAGTTCTACTGTTCAACTGCAAGAACCTTCTGGGGCCCATTTGTTATTCTGCATTGTACACAGCTACAGTGAGTTGTAGTTGCACTACACCATAGCTCCGTTTGGTTACTTCCACATAGTGAAGGCCCATCCTGAAGGACTGAGTCGCGTGTGCCCCATGCTCTAGACCTATCTAGTCGTGCGGTTGGCTTAGTTACAGCCAAGAAAGGGTTACATATATTATAGTAGAAAGAGTGTCGCACACACAGGGGCTTGATACAAAAGAAAAAAAAAATTTAACAAAATTCCAACGTTTCAAGCACGACCAGTGTTCTTCCTCAGGGACAAACCATATATATATATTACATAGAAAGAAAAAATATATAATGTAAAACCAGAAAACAGAATTGGATGGTGGGGTAAAGAAAGTGGTGATCATTAGAAAAATAGGGACAATGAAAAAGAAAAAAAAGTACAACCCACAGCAAACAATTAGTAGGTAGCATTTACTGGTCAGCCATTTAAAGGAGAAGGAAAGGTAAAACTCAGTAAGCTTTATCATAAAGGTCTATGTAAATACAGCCATAAGCACTAACAGTAATGCTGCACTGAGTCCTCTATCAAAAGAAACACAGAATTTCATTTCTCCCTTTTTCCTGTGCCAGAGTCTGCACAGCTCTCTCCCCTCTCCTGCTCCTCCCTCCCATAAGAATGCTAAGAACTCACTCCCCCCCCCTTAGGAATGTGTGATCTGAGCCAATCAGCAGGAAGCTTCCTCATAGTCTTACACACTGAGCATGTACAGGGGTCTTGGTGCAGGAGCATGGCATCATGGGAACTTTCTTTACATGAGGTTTCTGATCATCTGAACGGGAGAAATATTGGGAGACTTAGGCGTACTATGGAGAGGACTGAAGGTATGCAGCTTGAGATTAACTCTTTATTAGCCTTTCCTTCTCCTTTAAAGAAAAAAATTAAATATATATATAATTGGTTGCTATTGGTTACAAGACCTGGACAAACGCAATGCCTTTTGCTACTATTGCCTACAAATTGTTTAGGGAACTTAAAAAGGGGCCTTATACCAAATTCCGTATTAGAGCTCATAGGCCAGTTTGCTAAGTCCTGCTTTAGAAGCAGAATATCAGGTATAGTACATTGCCAAGAGCAACTAGTCCATGAGAGAACTTAGTGAAACTTCAGTAATAGAAGAAATTCACCCTTTCCTTTTAAGATCAGAGGAACTATGAGGCCTCTGGTGGTAGTAACCTACTTTAGCATTATATTTTACATCTGGGGTATATTAATACCAATATAAAATGACAGAGAATCAAAACTGAATCATCTAGAGGCCCATTTACGGACCATTGGATTTTTTCGTTTTTCTTGATACAGATTTTAGTGACAAAAAAAAAATTGTGATTTTTTTTTTTTTTAGAGATTTACTATGTGGTGAATTATTCTATATACAGTACTATTTGATGCAGGCCTAATGTAATAATTTTATTATTTGTTATGTATTTTTACAATACATATATTCACAGATCAATCACAGCCAAATAACGACAAGAATGAAGTTGCTGAAAAAGAAGAAACCACAGAAGCATTAAATGGTGAATAATATAATTTTATTTACCAAATGGTACAGGCCATATGAAAGGATTTTTCACAGAACATAATATCTATATTTATTATATCTATATTTTATCTATTTTTAGTGAATTTCAGGGGCTGTTTTTATAACTATAATGAGCTTTTTAAGAGCAGTTCCAATGTCTACCTTAACATATATGTATTATTAAATATTTATACCTTGAATTTCAAACAAGGCAATCAAGAATGTGCTCCATGTGTCTGGTATAGAATATATATACATAATTTATGAGCTCAATATGCAAGTGATTTATTTCGCAATATTTTTTAATTTTCATAGAAAAGTCAGATGTTGCAAAGACAGAGAACGGAGCTGAAAGGGAAGAAGAAAACACAGGGCCTTCCAAAAGTAAGTGGTTACATTTTTTTGTATAATTTTAGAGAGAATTAGCATTGCCTCTTTATATATATATATATATATATATATATATATATATATATATATATATATATATATATATATATATATATATATATATATTTATTTTTATTTTTTTTTGTAATATTATTTTATTTGAAATTCATTTTATTCTTTAATAAATCTCAACTATTTCAGATTCTGAAGAATATATATTTTTTGCACCACATTTTTTCTTGAACTCAAACTCGTCTTTTGATGAATTGGCCCGCCACAAAGATAATTATAATCCAAATATTAAAATTTTTCTAAATGATTGTCTTTATCTATAATAATGGAACAGTACTTTGTATTGATGGTAACTAAACTCAATTCTGTTGGGTTTATTTAATGTTTAAATTATTTTTAGAAAATATAAGGTATGGTGATCCAAATTATGACATTCCCTTATCTGAAAAAGACCAGATCCCAAGCATTATAGATAATAGAATATTATGGCTGTATGTGTTAATATTCTACAAAATATAACCTCACCTATAGTGATGAATGATTTTGTCCCATTTCACTTCGCTGACAAAATGTACAAAACTGTGAAAAAATTCATAAAACAGCTAAAAATTCACGAAACGCAGCTACCACATCACTTTATTTGACTCACACAACTTTTTTGATGCTTGTTTTAAGTAAAAAACTATCAATGGTGAAAATCGGTATTTCAGCAATCGATTGCTCTGGTGTTTTCCACAAAAGGGCTTTTGTCAAAAATGAAAAGCTTGCCATGTAAGTGGCAAAATTTTATTGTTTGTCAAAAACCCACCTGTGGAAATTAGGCAGTAAGCCACATCAATTGATTGCTGAAAAACCGAATGAAATCTCACACATTTTTTCTTCAGTCAGTTGCTCAACCAGGTCAAAGGTATGTAAATCTGCCCCTAAGTATGGAATTATTCTTGGCAAAAAAACAATTCATTCCCAAAATTTCATTCATTCCCAAAAGTTTTCCCTCACTGATTAAAGGTAACACAGACCTTCCATACCTTTATTGCTCTTCCCAAATATTACTGTCCTACAATCATTCTCCAGCTTATTATCATGGGTTAATTCTTGCTACATGTTCTACTATAGCAACTTTAGGGATCTGTTTTGGGGCCCAAATGATACAAAAGATATGAGATATGAGAATCCTGCCATCTGTGCTTGTACATGTATTTCTGATCTTAGTTTGTACAAGTGGAAAAAGAAATATTTTGAACATATTTATTTGACAAAACAGCACAATATTTGCTCTTGTGATGCTTAATAAAACCATAATATCAATAAGAAGAAAATATAATGAGATATCAGCAAGGCAACTGAAGTAGCATTGGTAGGCATAATTCTTGTTGCTGAGAAGGTCTTGTCTTGAAAATCCATTTGGATGTTCTTGGGATGTTTCACAGAAGCAAGTTTAATTTTTTAACTGTTTTTCTGCAGATCATTCAGATAACGATACAAAGAAAAATAGTGAAGATGAATGCACAGAAGAAAACACTTCCATAGGTATGTTGAGTTATCTAAGCTCAGCACAGGCACATGACCCTCAACACCAAATTATAAGAAAAAATAATATGAATATATACATATAGTCAGCATGGGGTTTTCATAAAGATATATGTTGTACTCAAATTTCATAAGGATATTACATTTTTTGGTCAAAAGAGTCCTGCAAAGTATCGGAGATGCTTCTGTTAACTAAATATACATGGGTAAATTTAAAATTGACAGCACCAACACATATGTACCATCATGTCAGCAGGACAGATGCTACATTTCCAGGTTTTTCCAGTTATTCATTATTTGCTATAATATTATAATAAAATTTGGTTATAATATGGTAGTGGTATTCCTTTGGGGGCTACTTCTCCTGTCTTTTACTTTTTTCTATGTATTAAGATAAAGATAGACGATAATGGCACTTTGACCTAATGAAGGTCTCAGGATGTGACAGAAACATTAAAATAAATTCTGTATGTATATGAACATTGGTATATTGGCACATAGACACTTAGTATTGTTTTATGGAGTGCATCTCAATTGGAACTTTATTTTTATTATTTTTTCTGCAGACAAGAAAACCTTATATAGAGACTTATTGAAGAAGATGAACATGGATCCATATGAAATGAAAAATTTAACCTTACAAGACATTCTTCAGATTGATCAAGAATGTTTAGAGAAGATGGACAATTGGCAAAGAAAGTCTGCAGCCATGAATTTTATACATAAAATAATTGCATTAAATGGAACAGCCAGAAGCATAATTACATCAAGTGAGAACGAGAGTGAAGATTCTCAGGATGATCCAGATGATGTAACTTGTGACTCATCTGATTCTGTTCACCCCCTAGATGTTCTGTGCCTTGTCCTGCATTGCTCTGACCTTTTTCTGCAGCAGGAGATTATACTGAAAATGTCTATGTGCCAATTTGCTGTCCCTTTTCTGCTCCCTGCTGTTGATGGGCCAGGCTGTACCTTCATGCTTTGGGGAATGAGAGATATTGTAAAAAGGTGGAGACCTCAGTCACTGGCAGAAACAAAGGGATACATGCAAGAGAATCTTGTTCAGATATCTATGCCAACATTCAGTTTTGTTAGATTTGGGGAAAGTAAATTATCTAAATCTACCATCCTGAATCAAGTTCTCAGCCCAACTCAGCAAACCCAAGACTTCTTTGTCCACAGTAATATGGAAGGAGCTGATGTCACAAGGGAAATCTCTGAAGGTCTTGTAGAAATATCCTGGTATTTTCCCGCTGGTAAAGGTAATTCGGATATTTTCCCAGAGCCAGTTGCATTTGCAAACCTTCATGGAAATCTGAAAGACAGCTTGAACGAGTTTGCATTTCTAACTCAGATTTCATCTACTGTGTTTATTTTTGTTCAGGATATTAATAAGAATCTGATTGACTTTTTATCCCAGTATGAAAACTCTCAGGCAAATTTTGTCATTATTTTCAAGGACAGCAGGAAAATCGACAAAGACACAGGTCTCACAAATGTGACTGTTGTTCATTTCAATAGCAAAGCTAGTGGAGCAACAATAGCAAAGAAAATTCGAGCAGCTACTACAGATTTCATTAAGAAAAAATTCCGTGCCCTGAGCCTGGAAGATATGGCAGAAATTGCTCCCAAACTAAGAATCTCTGTTGATGAGAACGTTATAGAATGTCAGAATGCAAAAGCAGATGCCAAAGCAATAGCAGATGAGATCAAAGATGTTGCTGAGTACAAAAAGGATACAATGAGGCTGCAGAGACATTTGTGGAAAAAGGCTGAACTGGAAAAAGAAATGTGTCAAATGAAAAAACAAGGTGATAAACGTACTGACAGTTACAAATCAGAACTACAAAAACAATGTGCAGAAATACGTGAGAAACAGTTTAAGTATGAAATTCCAAATAGCATTAGTAAATTTATTCATTCAGTTGTGAAAAAGAACTACACAGAAATTAGTTATTTTTTAAAATGGCTTCGATTTTATCTTGATTTATCTGCCAGGAAGAACCTCTTTGCTTTACAAGCTGAGTATAAAGAGAAATCAGTTCCAGCATCAATGAGCAGCAAAGAACTATCTGGCCTTGATCAGAAAATATCAGACAGTTCCCTGGGGATTGAACATTTCCTGAGAGAATTAGGACAGTTTTATGAGGCAGAACATTGCAAGTTCAAGGAGGAAAATGGAAGTGAAAGAAAATTCACTAAACTACCTGCATTTGCTGCTGATCTCTTACTGGGTGGATTCCCACTGGAGCTGATAGATGGAGATGCTTCTAATATCCCAATGCAGTGGCTGCAGGATGTACTGACTGAGCTGGACAATAAAACAGGAAAATGCAGCAGAATGGGGGTAATCACTGTACTGGGGGTGCAGAGCACAGGGAAATCCACCCTTCTAAACACAATGTTTGGGCTGCAGTTCCCAGTCTCTAGTGGACGATGCACACGAGGAGCTTTTATGACACTAATGAAAGTGAGAAAAGATTTCCAGGAGGAGTTGGGCTGTGAGTTTATTCTGGTGATTGATACTGAAGGCTTGAAAGCTCCTGAACTGGCCTCTTTGAAGGACAGCTATGAACATGACAATGAACTTGCAACACTGGCTGTTGGTTTGAGTGACATCACAATTGTAAACATGGCCATGGAGAATACAACTGAGATGAAGGATATTTTGCAGATAGTGGTCCATGCCTTCCTTAGAATGAAAGAGATTGGAAGGAAACCCAAGTGCCATTTTGTACACCAGAATGTAAGTGATGTTTCTGCTCATGAAAATAACAGGCGGGACAGGATGAAACTTTTGGAGCAACTGAATGAAATGACCAAAATTGCAGCAGATATGGAGAAGAAAACTAAATTTACAGCTTTCTCTGATATCATGATGTATGATCCAGAAAAAGACAATTTCTACATTCCAGGTCTCTGGAATGGAGTCCCACCAATGGCCTCTATAAATATTGCTTACAGTGAGACCATCTATGAGCTCAAAACATATTTAATTGAATGCATGAAGAACAAGGGACACAGAATTGGTGACTTCATAGAATGGATAGAAAGTCTATGGAGTGCTGTAAAATATGAAAATTTCATTTTCAGCTTTAAAAACAGCCTAGTAGCAAATGCCTACAACCAACTGGCTAAGAAATACTCAGAACTGGAGTGGAAGTTCACTAAGGCAATGCATAAATGGCTAGCAGAGACTGAAACAGTCATCAAGAATCAAAATGCACAAACGATTGATAGTGAAGGAGCAAAATGTAAAAATGCAGCGTATTCTATTCTCAGTGAGGAGGAGGAGAGAATGAAGAAGGAATTAGAGAAATATTTTTCAAGTGAAAACAAAGATGCAAGTCTAGTAGAGAGGTACAAAGCTGAATTTCTAACTAGTGCAAGTTGCCTTAGGAGGAAGCTGGAAGCATCATCTCTTAGCAAATGTGATGAGGCAATTCGTATCCAAAAGGAGAACTTGAAGGTAAAAAAGGTTATCAGTGCATACAAAGAAGTTATTGATCAAAAGGTCACCAGTCTTGTGATGAAGTGCAGGGAACAAAAATATAAACCTGATGAAAAAACACTTCAAACAGAATTTGAGTTAATGTGGGCAGACACTATATCAGAGTTAAATTTCACTGCCCTTCCAGAACCAAACATTGAACTTGATTTTCTTACATTACTCAAAAAAGATATGGCATCAAAAGCTGTCAATCAAAGACTGAACAACATAAATCAACTTCCAAAGCAGGAAAAACTCCATGTACATGAAAATATGGTAAAAAGTCTATTTAGATTAGTAAAAAATAATTTACCTTTTTTGAGTAGAGTTTCTGGCCCTGACAACCGAGAAGTATTTTTTAAGTCCCTATCAGACACATGTTCTGATTATATAAAAGAAAAGCTAAGTTCAGAATCTGACTATGATGAAACATATGGGTTGGAACTACTAAATTTGATTAATTCAGTGTGTGATGGAAAGAACGATCTTCAGCTCACAGCAGATACAGAGCTTGATCTGAAACTCTTTATTTTGGGTAATGCAGTTTGTGATTTCCAACAGATGCATAAGGATTTTGTCAAGAAAAATGATCCTCTGATTTGTCTTGGCGAATTGAAGACTAAATATTGTAACAATTTTCGATATCTGTTTCTGGAGAAAGATGAAAACTGGGAGCAAGCCAAACATTTGTGTAATTTCTGGTTAAAACCAGCTCTGATTGAGCAGGTAAACAGAAAACTTGGATTTGAAATAGTAGATCAGATTCTAGACAACAGTGAATCCAATCAGTACAGCACCAGAGGATACTTCCAATTCACTGTGATGAAACAGCTTCTAGAAAAGAGTAATTTCTCTGACTACTTAGAATACATCGATGATTATGAAACATTTGTCAAAAAGTGGATACATAACTGTATTTTAGAAAAATGTGACTTCCACCATCTGCAATCTGTTATTCTTTCTACCATCAGAAAAAAGATAAAGGGATTCCTAAATGAGCCAAGGACCCTTCAGTTTCAGAAAATGTCTGATTTCCTTGTATGGCTTAGGGAAGTGCTGAGAAATGATCTGGCATTATCAGATGATATGAATGTATTTTGTCTGAAAGATGAAGCAAATATGAAAGAATTTGTTGAAGATCTTGAGAAATCCCTTAGTGACACCGAAGCAGAAATCATATCCGAGTTGAAATCAGTGGACAAGGAAACAATTCTTTCAAAGGTTGTGGTAAAACCAGTTGATGAATTGTTTAAGAGAATTTTTGGATGTGGGAAGCAATGCCCATTCTGTAGAGTTCCCTGTGAAGCTGGTGGGGAGCATCATAAAAATCACTTTGCATCTATTCACAAACCTACAGGACTGGGAAGATACAGATCCTTTTTCTCACAGACTCTTTGCCATGATATCTGCACCACTAATATATCTGGCAATAAATCATTTATAGCTGAAAGTCAGTCTTCACATCCCTATAAAGAATACAGAGCAGTTTACCCAGATTGGGACATTCTCCCAGACCAAAGTATTGAGGCCTCTGATTATTGGAAATATGTTCTTAAAGAATTCAATGATCAGTTTGCAGAAGAATATGAGGGCAGACCTGCTGAATATCCAGAAGAATGGAATACAATAACTAAAGCACAGGCAGAAAAATGCGTAGACACTGCATTTGGCATGAAAAAACAGATTTCCTGAAGTAAATATAGTGATGTGCAAAAAAACATTTCACTCAACCACTTATTTTTATAAACCACCAATTTGTCCAGTATTGACCCAAGCTGCTGCTGTCTCGAGCATCATGTAGAAGTCTATGCCAGTTGTCCCTTCCCTTTCCTGGAAGTTCTTTAGATTTTTTATTCTGGTTTTTTTGTGTGATAATTCGAAAAAGTAGAGGTTTTGGTGTGACAATTTGAAAAAGTTGCAGTTTCGCGACTTTTCTGTGACTTTTTCCCCGCATGGACTTATTCATGCCAGGGATGGGTTTTTCCAGTCCGGCATAAATGGCCTCCTTCACACGTCTTTCAAACCATCTGCCTTCTTGGGCCAAGGTGTCCTCAAAGGAATGTCCCTTTTTCTTTAGATGTATATAGACTGCTAAGTCTTTTCCTGGGGAGTTAGCCTAAATTAGAATCTTTGTGACTGGATCACACTTCTACACATCTGCGACTTTCAGATAAAACATAACGGAATAAGTTTAGTGGCACTTGGAACTTATGGATTGGATGTCTGAGACTGTGCTACCCTTAAGGGTTTTTCCTGAGGAATTTCCTACCACTTAGTTGAACTGAAGAAGCTGCTTTGATGATTGGTGAAATTTTTTCAAGAAAACTCAAAAAGTTCAGTTGCTTTAGATTTAATTCTACTAGTATATCATGATCTGGGTGAACACAAATCTTCATAGACTTTAAACCACATTGTATATTCACCACGATCTGCATGTAATGAATTCTCCTCTACTTTTTGTACAGCAGAGCACTAAATACTGTGCTGTGAATATAATTAAACTTTTTTGGGGCGAGTAACGGGTGGAATAATACAGTTTAATATATCCTTCTGTTGGGCATGACAAGTTCTTTATTTTTGCACACAGCTATGTCCCTTTCTTACTGAAATAAATCTGTTCATTTTACCCAATTGTAATTATGAGCCTTATTTATATATCATCATAGTTGAAACATTTACTAGGTCTGTAAAAATTACCATTTTGGTTAATATCATTTTTTATAGTTTTTCCAAAATGATTGGTGTAAAGTAATCTATCAATCATTTCTTCTATTGTTATATCAAATATGTTTTTCATCCACCACTAGAAAATAATTGGATTTTGATGGGCCTGTACTGGCTAAATAATTTCAGTGATTATTTCAGATAAAGTCAGTGCCAATGAGTCAAGAGAGACACCGTGTGATCAAACAGATATAAACTATTGGGCTTAAGATTTGCCAAGGGTAAGATTGAACATATATAGGATTTATTGACTTCCAAACTAAATAAAACCCACTGTTGGGTGGGTTTGGGCCGACAAATATAGCTGGAACAGGATGCTGGTGGGTGCGGGCCGAGCTCTGCCACCCTCTTCACCCATGGCCTAACTGTGCTCCTCTTCAATCTTCAAAGGTTGGGTATTTAAATGGAAGCAGCGCAGCGGGCCAGTCAGGTGTGGGTAGTTAGAGAGTGGGTTAGGGTCAGGTATGGGTTGATTTTTTTTCGACCTGCATATCACTATTGCTTTCCGTCTTCTTTCTTCTAGCAGATGTCTAATTGACAATTCTAGAAGGACACCTGAGATCTTGTGAAAAGTTCTGTACTGTAAATGCACTTATGCAAACTGGCAGAGGACACCTGGAGGACCCAAAGAAGATGGCAGCTCAGTGCCGAGCAAGTAGTTCTCTGATTGTGCATCATTTTTTTTTTATGGAGTACCAGCCTATAGGTAACAGCTAAGCAACTGGAATCACTTCCATTGTACTCTAAACAAGGAGGAGATAGTTATAAAGGTGCATTAACTGGACAGAAGATATGGTCACAGTACCTTTCCTTTGTGATTCATTATTACATAGACAGAGGAGGTTTCTCCATAGGCTGCAGTTGTGAAAATCTATCACACGCAACTCAACATGTTTTTTTTAGCAGATACTGTAGGTTCCACTGGTGGAATAGAAACCTGTGAAGAAAAACACTACTATATTCAAAAGCATAGTAAAAAAAAGAGCTTTGCTAAATCTGTACCTTAAGGGGCACATTTACTAACCCACGAACGGGCCGAATTCGTCCTATTGCGTTTTTTCGTAATGATCGGTATTTTGCGATTTTTTCGGAAAATTGACGCGACTTTTTCGTTACCAATACGATTTTTGCGGAAAAACGCGAGTTTTTCGTAGCCATTCCGAAAGTTGCGATTTTTTCGTAGCGTTAAAACTTGCGCAAAAACTTGCGATTTTTTTCGTAGTGTTAAAACTTGCGCGAAACGTCGCGCCTTTTAAGTTTTAAAGCTACGAAAAAAGTGCAACTTTTCGCGCAAGTTTTAACGCTACGAAAAAATTGCAACTTTCGGAATGGCTACGAAAAATCGTATTGGTAACGAAAAAGTCGCGATAATTTCCGAAAAGTCGTAAAGGCGCCGAAAAAATCGCAAAAAATACGAAAAAGTCGCAAAACGTTCGTTTCCAATCCGAATTTTTTCCATTCGGACTCGGATTCGACCCATAGTAAATGTGCCCCTAAGTCTATAGAGCAAGAATAAACTGGAAAATATGCACATACAACTGAATGGTGACATAGGCAACAAATACAGCAAATTCTATTCATTTATCTCCAGTAATTCAAATATACACAAGTGTTATGAATGTTCAGTACTATAATATGCCCTTAAAGTTACATGAATATAAATCTTATTTATAAATCATTAAAAGATTAAAACAGATCTTTTACAAATGACTTATTTATCTAAATTATTAAAACATTTGCTTCCTAAACATCTGTCAGTCATGGCGATGCTGTTTGTAAATGGACTAAGGGATAATGAACATCAAGGGAGAATGGTTGGTATTGGTACATTCTCAGTACTAAAGCTCAATGTCAGTGATGGAAAGCTTTCAGGTGGCCAATGACTACTCAAAAGGTCCATGCATATTTAATATTTGTGCTAGCTTCATGAAATGCTTTTTTTCTAAATATGAAACATCATGGGACTGAGTTTTCATCAAACATTATTTTACTGCTGATGACACAAAACAGTGCAGAACAACAAATAACAATGAACTCCAACCAGGATGTAGAAAATAGCAACATGGAAAGTGCCACATATGAATGAATGCCATTAATTCTCATATTTAATTAGAAATATATTTGTTCTGCCTACATGGAAGAACTGGGTTGGGAGAGTTTTATTGGGTTGGTACAAAGTAGGCGTCGCCATCTTGTCTGAACTTTATAAATGGGAGGAACCTGAACCTGAAGCCAAATAGAGGAGAAGTACTGGTGATGCACAGACCGGAGGCAGCTCAATAAGGTACAAAATACCTGTATACCTAGATAACCTGTAATCTGTGATATATATATTATTTATATATAACGTTTTTCCTAACTTATATACATATTATGCTTTTCTGTTTTCTTAACTAGACTCTAGACTTAAATTGGCCCTGGTTTATACCATGATATTCCTACTCACTCTGTCTCTTTTCTGTATTCAAATGGGTAAGTCATTTTTATTTAAAAAAAAAAAAAAAATCTCTCTTTAGTAAAGTGTGTTTTTATTAACCAACAGATAACTACTATCCTAATAAGTAACCTACCAAAGAACCTGCCTCTTATTGGCAACTTGACATAAAATGTATGCATACAACCTATAAGCCAGAGGGATGAACTTTTTTATCCATATATCATGTAAATCCATAGACAGGTAGGGAATTCTTTTATCTGGAAACCCATTATCCAGAAATCTCCAAATTACAGGAAGGCCATCTCCCATAGACTCCATTTTAATCAAATAATTAAAATTTTTAAGAATGATTTTCTTTTTTCTTTGTAATAATCAAAAATATTTAAATGATTCCCTTTTCTCTGTAATAATAAAACAGTACCTGTACTTGATCCCAACTAAGATATAATTACCCCTTATTGGGGGCAGAACAGCCCTATTGGGTTTATTTAATGGTTAAATGATTCCCTTTTCTCTGTAATAATAAAACAGTACCTGTACTTGATCCCAACTAAGATATAATTACCCCTTATTGGGGGCAGAACAGCCCTATTGGGTTTATTTAATGGTTAAATGATTCCCTTTTCTCTGTAATAATAAAACAGTACCTGTACTTGATCCCAACTAAGATATAATTACCCCTTATTGGGGGCAGAACAGCCCTATTGGGTTTATTTAATGGTCAAATGATTCCCTTTTCTCTGTAATAATAAAACAGTACCTGTACTTGATCCCAACTAAGATATAATTACCCCTTATTGGGGGCAGAACAGCCCTATTGGGTTTATTTAATGGTTAAATGATTCCCTTTTCTCTGTAATAATAAAACAGTACCTGTACTTGATCCCAACTAAGATATAATTACCCCTTATTGGGGGCAGAACAGCCCTATTGGGTTTATTTAATGGTTAAATGATTCCCTTTTCTCTGTAATAATAAAACAGTACCTGTACTTGATCCCAACTAAGATATAATTACCCCTTATTGGGGCAGAACAGCCCTATTGGGTTTATTTAATGGTTAAATGATTCCCTTTTCTCTGTAATAATAAAACAGTACCTGTACTTGATCCCAACTAAGATATCAGATATCATATATTCTATAATTAACCTGCAATGTTTGGTATTCCGATCTTGGGTTGATGTTTCTACAGGTAGAGCCAAGGATTGTCTTATATTTCCATCTCTGGCTGGTCCCTTTATGCCAAAGAACTGTAGCGTGGAAGCATTCTTATATCCTTCAGAAGGTAAGGAGTTTAATTGCAGACAGTGGTCATTTGCTAACATAAGAGGCAGAATTGTGCATTAACAAATAGCAGCTAATTATCAGTTAACTTTCACTGTCCAACTTGCTCTAGGTTAATAATTGCTCCTTGGTTGGTTCATGGTATCCTCATCCAGAAACCCACTACCTACAAATCTACAAATTTTGGCAAAGCCCATCTCCCATGGAGTCAATTTTAAGCAAATACTTACATTTTTAAAAATGGTTTCCTTTTGTTTGTGTATTAATAAAAAGGTATAGGACCCGTTATGCAGAATGCTTGGGGTGTTTCCATGATTTGGATCCCAATACCTTAAGTCTACTTAAAAATCAATAAAACATTAAATAAACCCAATAGGATTGTTTTGCATCCAATAAAGATTAATTATACAGTATCTTAGCTGGGATGAAATACAAGGTACTATTTTATTACTACATTACTACATCTTTGGGAGATGGGTTTTCCATAACTCAGAGCTTTCTGGATAATGGGTTTCCGGATAACGGCTCTCATCCCTGTACTTTGGTACCTCATGGTAACTGAGCTGCATGAATCCATATTGGTGGCTAAACAATCCTATTGGGTTAATTTAATGTTTAAATGGTTTTAAGTAGACTGAGGATATGGAGATCCAAATTATATAAAGATCCCTTATCTGGAAACGTCCTGGACCCAAGCAGTCCAGATAGTGGATCCCATACCTGTATAGACAACAGAACTAGTGCAAGTTAGCAAACATGTCAAGCTTGTAATACACACTTGGATCTGCTTGTTTTTAGCAAAGTTTACCAAATCAGCTGAAAATCATTTCATCTGAGGTATTTGAGGATCACTTTTATTCTGATTTTATTTGAAGTAAAGGTTATTTGAAGTAGAAAAAAATATGAAAATTACACAAATATGAATTTTCATACATAGGCCTCTTAAGGGGGCATATAGTAAGCCCCGATTTTTTTTGGTTCAGGCTTTTTGTTGGCAAAAACCAAAATAAATTTGCAGAAAAAAGTTGTGGCTTTTCCGAGATTTATTATATGACAAAACTGGGACAATTAAGAATCCAAAAATACTCCTGAGTAGTGATGAGTGAATCTGTCCTGTTTCGCTTCGCTGAAAAATTTCAATCTTTCAAAATATTCATGAAATGGCGAAAATTCCCGCAGCAAAAAAAATTGTCGCCCGCGATGCGCGACTATTTTTGCGATGATTCTTGGGCGTCACTATTCTTGCAACAATTTTTGTACGCGCTGCAAATTTTTCCGTGCTGAATTTTTTCATCCGCTTTGCGAAACAATCCGCCAATGGCGAAACTCTGAAATTTGCCGAGAATCCATGCCTGGCGAAACATTTCGCCCATCACTACTCCTGAGATCACGTAACGATCATGTAGAAGTCAATGGCAGATGGTCCTTTTACAACTGGAAGCTCTATCTTTGTTGGCTTTTGTCCGTCAATACAAAAAAGTTGCGGTTATTGAGCCACAAGTAGAAAAAGTCACAGTTTTTCCATGGTTTCTTAAAGATAAAAATTTGGCCTTTTAATAAATCTACACCTAAGAATAGTTGCTACCTTTAGAGGCCCATTTATCAATATTCTCATTTTCAAGGTTTTATAGGTTTTTGAAACCACCGACAACTTGTTTTCTCTAAAACCTCAAATGCCAAGTAATTTATTAAGACAGCCTTTTTAAAAACACAAATGGGAAAAAAAACCTCCAAAACTTCTAAAAGCACAAAGCAAAATAAAAAAGATTAGCCAGTTAGAAAAAGGACAGCTGCCTTTGACTTCTACATCACCTTGACAGCTTTTACATGGTGTATTTTTACTTTTAGATTTGTTGCTCTTTTGACGTATTATCAATAGCAAAAAAAATCACCATTTTTTTGCAAAAAAAAAAATTAAAAAACTGCAACCTTTATTAAATGCGCCCCATAGAGTTTTTCTTGCAACAGGAAAGAGTATATTGTCGTGATTAAATAACTAAACCTTAGATACTTCTCGGTTTGTGTTCTACTTACCAGCTTCTCTCTCTTACGGGCGTATAAAGGTTACATGTGACCAGGATAAGAAAAAATCCACTTCCTATGAAATGGCGTGCCAAAAGAAAACTTTTTTATTAGCTAAATGTAAGTACAAGGGGAACGTTGAAATAATTCTGAACATCTGGTAAAAGTGTTCAAACCACTGGCCAAGCTACTGACAATACAGTGACTTTATCTGCTTTACGTATTTCACAAATTCCATGTTTCTTAAATATATCTTAATCAACATATTTTTATTCCAGTTCTTACTCATGCGCCTATCTATAAATTTAAAAAAATAAATTGAATCCAATTTTTTTACCGCCGTCTTAGTCATATTTTTCCCTCTCAGTGCTGCAGAAACCACCATTTTCCATTTTTTGAATGTGGAGACGGGAATGTTGAATGTGGAGCGTGAAACAATTTCCAACCCCCTCCCGCCTCCCCACCCACAAAAATTGCTTTTACTATTTTTTACATGGTGAGACATATACACTAGAGTCTTGGAATAATAGTCTTCAATAGTGATGGGCGAAAAGTTTCGCCAGGCATGGATTCGCGGCGAATTTCCGTGTTTCGCCATTGGCGGATTGTTTCGCGAAACGGATGAAAAATTTCGCCGCGGAAAAATTCGCCGCACGTCCAAAAATTTTCGCCGCCGTCAAAAAAGTATAGCCGCGGGCGACAAAATAATAGCCGTGGGCGACGAAACATTAGCCGCGGGCGACGAAACAATAGCCATGCGACAAAACAATAGCCGCGTGCGACGAAACAATAGCCGCGTGCGACGAAACAATAGCCGCGGGCGATGAAACAATAGCCGCGGGCGATGAAACAATAGCCGCGCGACAAAATAATAGCCGCGGACGACGAAACAATAGCCGTGCGACAAAATAATAGCCGCGGGCGACAAATTTTTTTTGTCGCACGACATTTTCGCCGTTTTGCAAATTTTTCGCCGTTTCGCGGATCTTTTCAAAGATTCGTGAATTTTTCGGCGAAGCGAAACAGAACAGATTCGCTCATCACTAGTCTTCAACATTGAATAATTCTACTGTTTCTCTGGGTACAGATGAGTTCATAGTTACCCATCATTTTTCTGAGAAAAAAAAAAAATCAGTGAGCAATGGAATAGCTTTTAGTTGATAATTTAAGACAGATTGTTGCAGCCATTTATAAAGTCAGGCTTTTCTTTTTTTAATTTCGAGATTTATGAATGGGTTTTTGCCAGAACTCGATTTTTTCGTTATTGTTTCCCCTGAAAAATTAGAGTTTATTGAAAATAACTCCCATAATTCGTGATTTATTCATTTTTACTTCAGCTTCAAGGGGAACTTAATCCCCTCATTGTTTTCTATTTTTTCAATTGAAACTTAAACACATTATTGTTTTCCAAGAATGAGCTCCGATGCTCCTAAAATGGCTGCTGGAGCACTTCCTGTTTGGGAAAAATAAAAAAGGATGAAAGGAAATGAATGTCCAAATAAAGTCGAATTTTTGAGTTTTAAGTTCAACTAAAAAAACTTTTCGAATGTAAAAGCATAATTTTCACACAAACGATTCAAGCATTATCGTGACATTTTATAAATACAGCAATGATCGAGTTTAATTCTAATTTATACCATGTCGAGTTTATACGACTTTCAAGGCCAGAAAAATAAATGAATTTTGGTAAAATTCAAAAATTACTATCACTAAGGGGCAGATATAAAATGTTGTTTAGAAAAGTAGGTGGAGCCTACAAAGATATTTGGCTCTAATTTAGTTGTAATTTTTTTTTCTTACTCTTTACAGATCATGATTTTGCCCTGTTGCGCTGCAGAAAAGATTGCCGTGCATTTGGGGCGAAAGACATCAATGTGAACGCTACCTGTTCTTTGCAAAATTGCACATTTTGGAAGCAGTTAATTTAAGTTGCCAATTGGGCGTCAGAGGCATTTTGTACTTGGAAAACGAACCCTTTCTGCATCTTGTGGACCACCTACTTTGAGTTTTCATATCATAAAATATATTGTTCTTTTCTTAGTATCATATAAATATATTTTCTTCTGGCAATGCTTTTGGAAAAAAAAATATTTTCTTAACACAAAATAAATGAATTTATGTGAAAATTCGCTGCAGAAAAAATTGTCAAAAAGTTGCGTCAAATTGGGCGTGGTCATGTAAAAAATGGCCACAGTCATGTCAAAATTGGGCACAGTCGCAACAAAAAAAAAGACGCGGGTGACAAAAAAGTTGCGTGACAAATGCAGTTCGCAGATTTTTCGCTGAATTTTCTTGTCGTTTCACAAATATTATGGCAACAGATTCGATCATCACTATTGTTATTGTTACTTTTCATTGCTTATCTTTCTATACAAGCCCTTTCCTATTTATATTTTAGTCTCTCATTCAAACCATGGCCTGGTTGGTAGGGTAATTTAGACCCTAGAAACCAGATAGGTGCTGAAATTCCAAACTGGAGAGTTGAACAAGAAGCTAAATAATTTAAAAAGGATGGAGGCCAATGGGGCTGCTTTAAGGACTGGCAATGGAGAATCCCTTAGGATTGCAAGGGGCTAACCTGTCAAAGGCCATTAGGGCAGCAAAGCAGACATATACTGGTGATGTTAGGCAAATGTGGCAGGAAGTATTCCGAGCTATAAGCCCTGATTGTACTCATGATTCTTCCCTCCCAGGCAGGTTGAATCATTTTTATGATTCCATGAATACCAGTAGGAAAGATTCCTCGTCCTCCATATAGTCTGGTGCTTCGTCTGCGGGTAAAGAGAAAGGGTCCTATGGTTCTTCTAGGGTTTTCAAGGGTTAATTCATGTAAAGCTACCAGCCCTGATCAGGTTCCTGGTCATGTAAGGAAAGTGTTGATCAGTTGGCTGGTGTTTTTACAGATATCTCTAGCTCAGTCTGCTGTTCCTGAGTGCCTTAAAGCTACTATTACTATTATACCAGTGCCTTAAACACAATCTAGGACATGCCTAAACGATTCCTGTCCTATTGCCCTTACACTGATTGTTATAAAAATTCTTGATAGTCGTAATGCCACACAAAAAAAAGTATCCTCCCAAACTCATTAGACCCTTTCCAGTTTGCTTAGCGTCAAAATCATGTGGGTGAATCTTGAATCATTCTTATCTACTATAACTTGAGGGTAACATTAGATCTTCAGTTTTGGAGATTTTCCCCAAACAGGAAATAATGGTTACACAGTTACATAGGATTGAAAAAAGACCAGCGTCCATAAAGTTCAACCCTTCCAAGTAAACCCAGCTGGTTCTATTCAAAAAGTTCCCAGAACCAATGAAAATGATATTCATTTAGCTCTGGCTGCCACCGGAAAACCCTTTATTGACAATGGATTAAAGACGAGGTTCCCTCCTTAGATGACATGGAGGCCTATTTATTAGCATTCTGATTTTAGTGGTTTTTGATCCACAATAAAATCTCATTTTCACTAAAACCACGAATAACGACTGTTTTTATTACTCTTTAATGCTGTCATTTTATTTATGAAAAGTGTAGGAACCAGCAATATCACATGATACGTAGGGGCAGATTTATCAATACACGAGTTCGAATCCCGAATGGGAAAAACTCGGAAACCTCTAAAGAAACCTCTAAAGATCGCAAACATCACGAAAATGCCCACGAAAAAATCGTACCAGTTACGACAATATCGCATTGGGGATCCGAAAGTGCCGAAACTTTCGCACCAAACAACCGCAAACAGCGGCAAAGCCTCTCCGAATCCTTCGTGAAAGCATCGTGAGGGCGTCCGAAAATGTCGTGCGGGTCGTTCCGAGAAGTCGCGCAGGCCCGAAAATATCGGTGAAGATGCGCTCGGAGCGTTCGGATGAACGCTCCCAGCGTTCGTGTATTGATAAATCCTGCCCGTAGTATTCTAAACTTAAACCATAAACTAGCGATAGGCAAAATAATTTGGCATGGATTTGCGGTGAATGTTGGCGTTGGCAGATTGTTTCACGAAACTGGGGACAAAATTATCTTCATCAAAATTTGCAGCTCGACGCATGCATCATCTTTTTGACGCGCCCGACATTTTCGATATTTCATGAATCTTTTGCAAGATTCGCTAATTTTTTACTCATCACTACAGACAACCGAGCCACAGATTATTGGTATCCACATATTCCTCCCATCATTCTCTTTGCACAGTCTTCTTCATAAAAGAGGTTTCAGGCTTTATTGCTTAAGGCATTGCCACTTTGATCCAATATTTTTTGGTTCCACCTTAGTTGAATAAACATTTATATTCGCACAAACACTTCTTAAAGATGGGACCCCCAATGAATAGCATCCAGTGATCAGGGAATCTGTGAAAATTTTGCGTAACGCATTTGTCGCGCAATTTTTTTGTCGCCCGCATCTATTTTTTGTTGCCCACACTTTTTTTGCCACGACTGCGTCCAATTTTGACGTGACCGTGCCAAATATTCACGGAAGTTTAGCAAAACAATTTGCCAATGGCGAAATGCGGAAATTGCCTGCAAATCCATGTCAGGTGAAAACATTCGCTCATCACTAATAGCATCCCCTCACCCATAGCAGTCTTTTTTTAACCATTGTGTAAACAATCTAGATAAGCAACTTTTCTCATTTCACTCATTTCTTTGTGCAAAAATTCGCTGGAAAGACAAAAAAAAGTTGTACAGGTATTGGACACCTTATCCGGAAACCCGTTATCCAGAAAGCTCCGAATTACAGAAAGCCCGTCTCCCATAAACTCCATTTTAATCAAATAATTCAGAATTTTAAAACTGATTTCCTTGTTCTATGTGGAAATAAAACAGTACCTGTACTTGATCCCAACTAAGATATAATTACCCCTTATTGGGGGCAGAACAGCCCTATTGGGTTTATTTCATGGTTAAATGATTCCCTTTTCTCTGTAATAATAAAACAGTACCTGTACTTGATCCCAACTAAGATATAATTACCCCTTATTGGGGGCAGAACAGCCCTATTGGGTTTATTTCATGGTTAAATGATTCCCTTTTCTCTGTAATAATAAAACAGTACCTGTACTTGATCCCAACTAAGATATAATTACCCCTTATTGGGGCAGAACAGCCCTATTGGGTTTATTTAATGGTTAAATGATTCCCTTTTCTCTGTAATAATAAAACAGTACCTGTACTTGATCCCAACTAAGATATAATTACCCCTTATTGGGGCAGAACAGCCCTATTGGGTTTATTTAATGGTTAAATGATTCCCTTTTCTCTGTAATAATAAAACAGTACCTTTAATTGATCCCAACTAAGATATAATTACCCCTTATTGAGGCAGAACAGCCCTATTGGGTTTAATTAATGTTTTATTGATTTTTTAGTAGACTTAAATTACGGAAAGACCCCTTATCCGGAATACCCTTGGCCCCGAGCATTCTGGATAATGGGTCCTATACCTGTACTCGTCAAAAAAAAAAAAAAGATATCTGTGTCAAAAAAAATGTTGTGCGCATCAAAAAAAGTTGCATTTCGTGAATTTTCTGCTGTTTTGCAAATCATTACTCAGTTTTACAGATTTTCTGGTGAAGCAAAATGAGACACATTTGCTCATCACTATTTATAGATATCCAGTCCCAATAAAAATTCCGCGTGGAAACAATTTGCCATGCAACGAAGAAAAGTTGCGTGGGTCAAAAAAAAGTTGCATGTGTCCAAAAAAGTTGTGTTTCACAAATTTTTCACTATTTTTTTCACAGTTTGGCAAATTTTTCGGCAAACAAGACGGGACGGATTCGCTCATCGCTATTTATAGATATCCAGTCCCAAGACCAGATCCTGTTTGGCCATTTCTCAAACTGGGAGGTGTTGGGTATTATGGGAGAAATGAAGCTATAAATAAAAAGAACAAGATGGTTACAAACAGAATACAAGAAAATGGTACCTGCTCAGATTGGAATATTTCTACTGTTTGTGGCTCTTCTTCCTCTGAAATTAGGTGAGTGGGTTTATTGCACTATACAGATAATGTGCTGGAGATATCAGCACAATAAAGTTGGAACTTGGGAAAGCACTGGGATTGTGAGAATTTGGGAGAAATGGATATTTTTGTAGGACACAGATAATTCACAAATAACATGGTAAAGTTGCACATAGAAAGAGACAAAAATATAAGAAATACATTGTATGTATGTATGTATAACTTTATTTATAAAGCGCCAAAGGGTACGCAGCGCTGTACTATCTTACAGAATACAAAATTACACACAGGGAGGACAAGTGATATAATAAATAAATACAATAAATACATATATGTATATATATATATAAGTGCCATGTGGTATGAGACACAGTAGGAAGGAGGTCCCTGCCCCGTAGAGCTTACAATCTGAGTACATTGTTGAAATGCTCGAGTAGTGATGGGCGAAAAGTTTTGCCAGGCATGGATTCGCGCCGAATTTCCGCGTTTCGCCATTGGCGGATTGTTTTGCAAAACGGATAAAAAATTTCGCCGCGGAAAAATTCGCCGCACGTCCAAAAATTTTCGCCGGCGTCAAAAAAGAATAGGCGCGGGCGATAAAATAATAGCCGCGTGTGACAAAACAATAGCCATGCGACAAAACAATAGCTGCGGGCGACGAAACAATAGCCGCGCGACAAAATAATAGCTGCGTGCGACAAAACAATAGCCGTGCGACAAAACAATAGCCGCGGGCGACGAAACAATAGCTGCGTGCGACGAAACAATAGCCGTGCGACAAAACAATAGCCGCGGGCGACGAAACAATAGCTGCGTGTGACGAAACAATAGCCGTGCGACAAAACAATAGCCGCGGGCGACGAAACAATAGCTGTGTGCGACGAAACAATAGCCGTGCGACAAAACAATAGCCACGGACGACGAAACAATAGCCGCGTGCGACGAAACAATAGCCGTGCGACGAAACAATAGCCACATGACAAAATAATAGCCGCGTGCGACAAAACAATAGCCGCGTGCGACAAAACAATAGCCGTGCGACAAAACAATAGCTGCGGGCGACAATTTTTTTTTGTCGCACGACATTTTCGCCGTTTCATGAATTTTTCGACGTTTCGCGGATCTTTTGAAAGATTCGCGAATTTTTCAGCGAAGCGAAACAGAACAGATTTGCTCATCACTACTCAAGAGATGTATAGAAGGGCATTGCCATTGATCTGCTGGTGTTGTAGACCTTTGTGACTTTATTTCGTCCAAAAAGAATTTGCAACTCTAACAGGGGAGTATTTCTCACTAAGTTACTGCAACATGTATACTGTACAGTTATTTTTTATTCTTTACTTAACGTTTTCAGACATAAATTATAATGGAGAGATGGTAAAAGTTGGGTATGGAAAGAAGGGGTTAACAGGGGGTGCAGTGATTGGGAGGGGAATGTTTTTCTATGAGTGTCCTACTATACTCCTATTATTAATACATGATTGTGAATGTCACTGAGAAGTTGACTGACCATGTACGCAATAAGGGTGAGTGTGTTTACACCGCTCATAGAACTACAGCATTTTAATGAGATGAAAGGACATTACTATTTGAAATCTTTTGTTAAATACTATATAACTGATGAATAAAGGCAATACTTAATTTTCTCCTTTTTATTACTTGTAGGTGGAGCCATAGAATGCCTGTTAGTTCCAACTGAGGCTAACTTTACCCTATGTGGAATGGAGACTAAACTCTACATGTATCCGACATTCAGTAAGTGGGATAGCTCATTACAAGGTTACAGATATATAGAAACATTGGGGTAACAGTCACCCTGCTATAGTTCCAGGGGTACCCAGGGCACAAATAAGCACTCACCCCAAATCCCCCCCTAACTGGCCTTCAGGCTGGGCCCCCTTAGCCCATAACAAGGTTACAGATATATAGAAACATTGGGGTAACAGTCATCCCGCTATAGTTCCAGGGGTACCCAGGGCACAAATAAGCACTCACCCCAAATCCCCCCCTAACTGGCCTTCAGGCTGGGCCCCCTTAGCCCATAACAAGGTTACAGATATATAGAAACATTGGGGTAACAGTCATCCCGCTATAGTTCCAGGGGTACCCAGGGCACAAATAAGCACTCACCCCAAATCCCCCCCCTAACTGGCCTTCAGGCTGGGCCCCCTTAGTTCATAACAAGGTTACAGATATATAGAAACATTGGGGTAACAGTCACCCCGCTATAGTTCCAGGGGTACCCAGGGCACAAATAAGCACTCACCCCAAATCCCCCCCTAACTGGCCTTCAGGCTGGGCCCCCTTAGCCCATAACAAGGTTACAGATATATAGAAACATTGGGGTAACAGTCACCCTGCTATAGTTCCAGGGGTACCCAGGGCACAAATAAGCACTCACCCCAAATCCCCCCCTAACTGGCCTTCAGGCTGGGCCCCCTTAGCCCATAACAAGGTTACAGATATATAGAAACATTGGGGTAACAGTGACCCCGCTATAGTTCCAGGGGTACCCAGGGCACAAATAAGCACTCACCCCAAATCCCCCCCTAACTGGCCTTCAGGCTGGGCCCCCTTAGCCCATAACAAGGTTACAGATATATAGAAACATTGGGGTAACAGTGATCCCGCTATAGTTCCAGGGGTACCCAGGGCACAAATAAGCACTCACCCCAAATCCCCCCCTAACTGGCCTTCAGGCTGGTCCACCCTTATTTCAGGTTACTAGTTACATTGGGTTCCACATCTCTGAATCCCCTGTTTTAATAATTAGCAATCATGATCATATAATTGATACTATTTCCAACCTCTTTTTCACATTTTTTTCTTTTTACCTGTAACAGACGATTACATTCATGGCCTACTAACGATAAAGTGTGATCAGAATTTCAAACAAACGAACAAAACAATGGATTACGCCGGCATAGTATGCAGTGAAGATGAAAACTGGGAAAACCTTTATGGTAAGTGACGAAGAGATGACATCAATTTACATACAATGTAATAATGCAGAACCTGCTCTCAGAGGGACTTCCATGGGGGAAGGATAGGGTTGGTCCCAGGGCTACCTGAAATGTAACTTTAGCCTCATAATTCGAAGAGACAAGTTTATCAAAAGAATTCATTTGGCCGAAAATCAACCTTGGGGCTGGTCTCGGGAGACACATCTTATAAAGAACAAGTCATGTTCCACCTTGTAGATGTTGACTCCCTGGAGAAGTCAGACAACTTCTCTTGGAAGGAACTCATACAAACAGCTGGTTGTTTATCCTCTGGCTGTAAAGCCAGTATTGGTTGGGTTAGTTGGGTTAATTGGGTTAGTTTGGTTAGTTGGTATGGAGCATTGTAGCCATCATGAACTGAAGGATGCCAGGGAGGATTCGATAAGATGTTGGGCAATTATTCCCTACAGTGGAACCAAAGCCATTATCTTCCTTGGCTTCTATGAAAGCCCACAGACGTAGGAAAGATGTAGGAAGCCAATCAAGGGGAGTATATGTATTTATATGTGTATAAACTGTATTCCACATTAACACAATGGAAATGATGCACACAGGTTGGTTCTATCTCATATTTTCTTTCTGCCCACAGATCTGTTTCCCTATCAGTACAGTATGTATTGCTATGAAAAGAGTAGATGCCATTATTTTAGGAAAACGGATGAAGGGAAGCCAATAGAATGTCCTTTGACCTGCAGCATTTGGGAAAGAATATATCTGGCTTGAAAAAGAATCATCATTGCAGAGAAAGGTCCATTTGCAGATGGACCAAGAGAGACGGCCGATGCACTTGGTTTAATCCACCCACCCGGGGGGGCGTGGCTGTTTGTGCCAGATGCACCAACGTCTGCTGCATCTATAGTTTCTTTATGTTTTCTACTGAAATGTGTTTGTATTACTTCTATACAGGCAGTAACAATAAACTAATCATTTTGAGTTCAGTATCTGAGGACCTTCACTCTTTATTATACACTATATATTGTATGTGAATTATTCCTGTTTACACTGTAAGCAAGACCAAGTAGTGAGGCATCAACTGTAGGTACAAGGTCAGATGAAGGATAATAAGTCAGACTAGTTAGTAGCCCTTTGTGCTACCAGATGCATTTCCCACATACAGGACTAAAGGTACGGGGTATAAGTCTTTGTGTGCGGCTATTGTCACGAGCGATCGCCGCTCCCTACCCGATCAGCGGCGTTCTCCTTCCCGGCGCGGTAGTAAATCCAAAATGGCGGCGCCCAGGACTCCACGTGGGCGCAAGGACGCTGGCGCGATGACGTCACACGCTGTGGCGCCAAATTCAAAAATAAAAGGACGCCAGAGACCCAGGTTCAATGCCCGAGTATAGCTCAATATTACTATTGTGTTCCTGGGTCTCTTAAAGTCTTTCCTGCTTCTCCTGTTGCCGATCCACTGCCTGTTCCTGACCTTGAACCTTGCTGCCTGCCTTATTTGACCTTTGCCTGAACCTGACCTCTCTATTGGATTGCCCCGAAACTGTACTTCGTTCTGACTCGCTGGAAGTGGCCTTCCTCCTTGATCCTGACTACACCCTCCCTGTGGGTGCCGAAGGCCCCAGCTGACAGCTATTGAGCAAGATACAGGGGAAAGGAGATGAGTAGGGACACATATCTTCTAACACAGAGGGGACATAATTAGGGTTATTACTAAAAGCTTGGAGAGCCACTAGAGCCCAAAAATGAAATGCTTCCAGTTATTCATCGGCATCATAAGGATTTAGTATGTGTGTACTTAGGAGGATTAGAACAAAGGGGGCACTGTTTATACTTTTTGATGGCCAAATATGTCCCCTTCCCTTATAGAAGAATTGAGGTTTGGGGCCACCAAGTTCTTCTCAGATTAAAGTTATATACTAAAGTATACTATATAACTTTAATCTGAGAAGAACTTGGTGGCCCCAAACCTCAATTCTACTATAAGAGAAGGGAGCATGTTCGGCCATTAAAAAGTGGCTATATACCCTCATGGAGAGCACTTTGGCCAATGGCTGGTGGTTGTAGTTGTAAGTAAAAGGCTTCTAATAGCCATGTATGCACAAAAAGGAGGCTGTGGGAGCTTTCCAAGGCTAAATAAAATGTACAAGTACACTGTAAGTGCGAGGGATCTGGACAAATTACTGTAGCTAGAAGCATACAAAAGAGAGAAGATGACTAGAAGAGAAGTGAGAAGTAATTTAGTATCTATGCTAGTGCATGTATTTAAAAACAACAAAAAAAAACAAAACAAGGCTTAGTCTACCCCCATGCCTGTAGCTTTAATAGGAGATATAGGCTTTTCAAAAATGGGTGTTGGCCAATGGGCAGTCTTCTCCTTTACAAGGTACAAGCAGGGGAAGATTAAGCCCATAGAACCAATGCTGTGGTCCTGGCAATCTCACTCCAACTTGCAGCGCAGCAGTAAAGTGTGCCTGAGTCTGAGCTTTCAGAAGGAGCCAGCACTACACATTAGAACTGCTTTCAGCTAACCTATTGTTTCTCCTACTCCCATGTAACTGGAGGAGTCCCAAGCCGGACTTGGATTACTTACTATTGAGTGTTATTCTGATACCTACTGGGAGCTGCTATCTTGCTCCCTTCCCATTGTTCTGCTGATTGGCTGCTGGGGGTGAGGGGGGGGGGATATCACTCCAACTTGCAGCACAGCAGTAAAGTGTGAGTGAAGTTTATCAGAGCACAGGTCACATGGCTGTGGCACCCTGGGAAATGAAGAATATGGCTAGCCCCATGGGAAAAACAGATTACAATGCAGGATTCTGCTGGAGAAGCTCTATTAACTGATGGGTTTTGGGAAAAAATCATGTTTTCCCATGACAGTATTCCTTTAATATGACAATGCTTGAAGCCCATTTTCCCATTATTATTATTATTATTATTATTATTATTATTATTAAAAGTCTCTAATTAGAGACTACCCTGGAATCTTAAGAAAGTGTGGGCACATTCCAATCCCCAGGCCAGATCCTGATTGGATATTTAACAAAGTGGGAGGTACTGAGAGCTGTAAGAGACAAATATGACTGAGCTGGGTACAAGCAGAATAAATGAACATTTAAGACAGAATACTCAGCCACCTGTAACGGTAAGTTGAATAACATAATAGAAATAAGCAAGAAAGGTATGCCTGGCAACTGGGGTTTTCCAGATAAAGGTTGTTTTTCCAAAATTTGGATCTCCATAACTTAAGTCTACTAAAAATCATTTAACCATGAAATAAACCCAATAGGGCTGTTCTGCCCCCAATAAGGGGTAATTATATCTTAGTTGGGATCAAGTACAGGTACTGTTTTATTATTACAGAGAAAAGGGAATCATTTAACCATGAAATAAACCCAATAGGGCTGTTCTGCCCCAATAAGGGGTAATTATATCTTAGTTGGGATCAAGTACAGGTACTGTTTTATTATTACAGAGAAAAGGGAATCATTTAACCATGAAATAAACCCAATAGGGCTGTTCTGCCCCAATAAGGGGTAATTATATCTTAGTTGGGATCAAGTACAGGTACTGTTTTATTATTACAGAGAAAAGGGAATCATTTAACCATGAAATAAACCCAATAGGGCTGTTCTGCCCCAATAAGGGGTAATTATATCTTAGTTGGGATCAAGTACAGGTACTGTTTTATTATTACAGAGAAAAGGGAATCATTTAACCATTAAATAAACCCAATAGGGCTGTTCTGCCCCCAATAAGGGGTAATTATATCTTAGTTGGGATCAAGTACAGGTACTGTTTTATTATTACAGAGAAAAGGGAATCATTTAACCATTAAATAACCCCAATAGGGCTGTTCTGCCCCCAATAAGGGGTAATTATATCTTAGTTGGGATCAAGTACAGGTACTGTTTTATTATTACAGAGAAAAGGGAATCATTTAACCATGAAATAAACCCAATAGGGCTGTTCTGCCCCAATAAGGGGTAATTATATCTTAGTTGGGATCAAGTACAGGTGCTGTTTTATTATTACAGAGAAAAGGGAATCATTTAACCATGAAATAAACCCAATAGGGATGTTCTGCCCCAATAAGGGGTAATTATATCTTAGTTGGGATCAAGTACAGGTACTGTTTTATTATTACAGAGAAAAGGGGATCATTTAACCATTAAATAAACCCAATAGGGCTGTTCTGCCCCCAATAAGGGGTAATTATATCTTAGTTGGGATCAAGTACAGGTACTGTTTTATTATTACAGAGAAAAAGGAAATCATAAAAAAAGTAGAATTATTTGCTTATAATTCGGAACTTTCTGGATAACGGATTTCCGGATAAGGGATCCCATACCTGTACAGAGAAAAAAGAAACAATTTCCTATAAAATTAGAATTATTTTATTGAAATGGAGTCTATTGGAGATGTTCTGTATTTCAGAGCTTTCTGAATATTGGGTTTCTGGATAAGAGATCCCATATCTGTAATAAAACTAATAATGGTTAGCAGTGATGTTAGCAGCTGTACAACGTAAGCTAATGAGAGTATAAACCATAAATTCTAACAGGTTATCTAAGGGATAGGCCAATTCAAATTAACCGTTGACCGTTGGTTCCTACACTGAATGGGACTGGCAACGAGATTTAATTTCAGATCTTGAGTTTAAGAGAAGAAGATACGAATGGCATGTTATTCCCTCACCCTATAAAATAAATACATATATACATACTTGCTTACACAATTTAATTTATGAATTTATGAATATTGGCTGCATCATTCCATATAGATCAAATCCCAAGGAACAGTGGTAAAACCCATCAGAAACTTTACCAAACCAAAGCCATTGACCAAAAACAGCATGAAAATGATACCTTCTCTGATCATGATGTCCCTGCTGTCCCTGGGCCTTCTTCCTCTGAGATTAGGTGAGCGGGTAATTTATATTGGATCCCTATAAACCTACTGGGCTAGAGATATCTGTACTAGTGATGGGCGAAATGTTTCGCTAGGCATGGATTTGTGTTGAATTTCCATGTTTCGCCATTGGCGGATTGTTTCGTGAAACGGATGAAAAAATTTGCCGAGGAAAAATTTGCTGTGCGTCCAAAAATTGTTGCGGGCGACGAAATACTAGCCGCGCGACAAAATACTAGCCACGGGCGACGAAATAATAGCCGTGCGACGAAATAATAGCCGTGGGCGACGAAATAATAGCAGCGCGACAAAATAATAGCCGCGGGTGACAAAATAATAGCCGTGGGCGACAAATAATAGCCGCGTGCGACAAAATAATAGCCACGGGTGACTAAATAATAGCCGTGCGGCGAAATAATAGCCGCGAGCGACGAAATAATAGCCGAGTGCGACGAAATAATAGCCGCGTGCGACGAAATAATAGCCGCGTGCGACGAAATAATAGCCGTGGGCGACGAAATAATAGCCGTGGGCGACGAAATAATAGCCGCGCGTGCCGAAATAATAGCCGGGAGACAAAATAATAGCCAGGTGACTAAATAATAGCCGTGCGACGAAATAATAGCCGCGGACGACAATTTTTTTTGACGCGCGACATTTTCGCCGTTTTGCGAACAGATTCGCTCATCACTAATCTGTACAATAAAGAACACAGATAGAACCACAAATAGATGGAAAGTGTCAGACAATAGGACCGGAGATCCATTCTGTTCATAGGATACTAATGTTAGAAATATACGGCTAAATACACATATTTTATAGCCTTTGTTGAATATTTTCAAACAACGATAATGATTATGGGGAGGGTAAAGACACGTAGAAATGCTAATAAGAATGTTTTTATCTATAAACACTCTCAGTGTTCTTTCATATAGTGAACAATGTGCCGTTTTTATAAAATACAAGATACTGAGAAGTCACTGAAGCTAAGGTTGAGTGCTATTTCACAGGTCATAGAACTACAGCATGTTAATAAGACTAAAGTATATTTCTGTTCTGTATGACTGCAATGACTAATTTTCACCTTTTTATTCCTTGCAGCGGGAGGCATATTGTGCTTGTTAGTTTCAATGGAGAAAAATTTTACTCTATGTGGAACCGAGACTAAACTCTACATGCATCCTACATTCGGTAACAAGGTTACAGATATATAGAAACATTGGGGTAACAGTCACCCTGTTATAGTTCCAGGGGTACCCAGGGCACAAATAAGCACTCACCCCAAATCCCCCCCCTAACTGGCCTTCAGGCTGGGCCCCCTTAGCCCATAACAAGGTTACAGATATATAGAAACATTGGGGTAACAGTCACCCCGCTATAGTTCCAGGGGTACCCAGGGCACAAATAAGCACTCACCCCAAATCCCCCCCTAACTGGCCTTCAGGCTGGGCCCCCTTAGCCCATAACAAGGTTACAGATATATAGAAACATTGGGGTAACAGTCACCCCGCTATAGTTCCAGGGGTACCCAGGGCACAAATAAGCACTCCCCCCAAATCCCCCCCTAAGTGGCCTTCAGGCTGGGCCCCCTTAGCCCATAACAAGGTTACAGATATATAGAAACATTGGGGTAACAGTCACCCTGCTATAGTTCCAGGGGTACCCGGGGCACAAATAAGCACTCACCCCAATTCCCCCCCTAACTGGCCTTCGGCTGGGCCCCCTTAGCCCATAACAAGGTTACAGATATATAGAAACATTGGGGTAACAGGCACCCTGCTATAGTTCCAGGGGTACCCAGGGCACAAATAAGCACTCACCCCAAATCCCCCCCTAACTGGCCTTCAGGCTGGGCCCCCTTAACCCATAACAAGGTTACAGATATATAGAAACATTGGGGTAACAGTCACCCCACTATAGTTCCAGGGGTACCCAGGGCACAAATAAGCACTCACCCCAAATCCCCCCCTAACTGGCCTTCAGGCTGGGCCCCCTTAGCCCATAACAAGGTTACAGATATATAGAAACATTGGGGTAACAGTCACCCTGCTATAGTTCCAGGGGTACCCAGGGCACAAATAAGCACTCACCCCAAATCCCCCCCTAACTGGCCTTCAGGCTGGGCCCCCTTAGCCCATAACAAGGTTACAGATATATAGAAACATTGGGGTAACAGTCACCCTGCTATAGTTCCAGGGGTACCCAGGGCACAAATAAGCACTCACCCCAAATCCCCCCCTAACTGGCCTTCAGGCTGGGCCCTCTTAGTTCATAACTTGGGTCAGTAAATAAGCTATATTATATATATTGGGCTCCTCAGTTTTGGAAATACTGTTTTAGTAATTTACAAAACATACACAAACAATTATTGATGCCACTCCCAAACTATTTTTCTTGTCTTTATTTCCTGTAACAGAGAAGAGGAGGTAACCATTTTCATTGCTTGTTTATTTCCTGTAACAGACAGCTACACACATGGTCTAGTAACAATAAAGTGTGATCAAGATTTTAATACCAGTGACAAAGTAATGGATTATGCCGGCATAGTATGCAGCAAAGATGCAAATTTGCAACACCTATATGGTAAGTGAAGAGGATGGTACATCATTTTACACATAAGGGCATATGTATTATAATGTATAAGCCAGCATCACCGTGATCACCATGATGTGGTCCATAAAAACTAGGGATGCACCAAACCCACTTTTTTGGGTTCGGCCGAACCCCCGAACCCATCCAGCGGACTTGACTCCAAGCCAGAAATTCAAAAATGAACACATTCTTTGAAGCCACTGGGAGCAACACCCAAGGGGTTGGTGAGAAACATGTCGCCCATAAGCCACTGGTTGAGGATCACTGGGTTAAACAGTTGATGCTGTGTATCCAGGCCCGGATTGATGGCGAGGCTACAAAGGCCCGGGCCCCAATGCTCCGTATGGGACCTTTACTGTTCACGCCTGAGCGCTCAGCAGTGTGGGGGGGTTCTGTTTGTTTCCACATGTGCGGGGGGGGGGGGCGCTTGGGAGCCGAAGAATTGGGGCGCCCCCATTAGAAATCCGGCCCTGTTTGTATCTTTTACTCAGCTCACATATCCCCTTTTCCAGAGGGAACTTATCCATTACAGTACTTTACCCAGTACATTCTCAGTTACTGCTTAGTCTTGCATGAAGAATTGGAGATGATGACTTGAGAAATAGTAGTTTTTTACCAAGTCCATTATCTTCCTTGGTTTCTGTGGGAGCCCTTATTATTCCTCAATAAGTCACACAAGCTGTCAGGACAGACATACAGATGCAGCCAAGTTCCCATGCTCCCATGTTGTTGCATTATGTCTCTTCCAGTTACCCAAATTCACCACATGTTCTATGGTGTTTTCTATTGTGTTTTGCTGGCAAGTCTCTGCACTCTAGCACCATCCAGAGGCAGAATTTAACACTCAAACAATGGTGTCTGGACATGGTGAGACAAAATGTGAAAACTTGCTGGCTGCAAGTTATGGAAATTTGGCCAATGTTGATTAAGTCTGGCAATTATTCTCCAGATATTATTTATGCAATGCAGATGAAAGTACATACAAATGGGTTTTATGTTTTATTCCCGCCCACAGATATGTTTCCCTATCACTACCTTATGTATTGCATGGAAGACATAAGATGCTATTATTTCAGCAATACGGATGAAGGCGAGCCAGTGGAATGCGCTTTAGACTGCAGATTTTTGAAAAGAATCCCTTTGACTTGAAACAGAATCATCACTGCAGAGCCATATCCATTTCCAGATGGACCAAGAGAAACATCTAATGAATGTTGTAAACGCCATTGGTTTCAGAGGGGGGAGGGCGTGGCTATATCTGCCAGATGTAATTTGCTAAAAAAATGTTGGCTTTTTTTTCTTTATTCTACTGACAAATCCTATTTTGCTGTAAAATGTGTTTGTTGTACCTAGAAATGCAATAGCCATAAATAAATGCTTTCTCGATTCAATTCTCGCCTGTTTATTCAACATGACATATTGCCATACTAAGGGCCGCCCCCTGGGATCATAGGAGTCACAGTACAAACAAGCCAAGGCACACATACATGCTAGGCCCCATCAGCCAATGAATGGGCAGAGTTCTGCCTGTTACTCCCACACTACTTCCTGTTACAGTTAGAGCTGCATCACTTCCTGTCAGCTGATCTCTGAGGGAGCACAAAGCCCATCACTAAATGGCGGCTCAAGGGAAAGGATGTAAAAGGGCAATATTTACTGATATATATATTCCAGTTTGGGGAGATTCTTTAACAGTTCACTTAACATGATATAAACTGTCTGTTGGTTACGTATTCATTCTGGGGGTATAGTTTTCCTGGAACTTCAGATACAGATGCCATGCATATTGTCAGCCTATAAGAATCCTAGTTTAGCTCACAATGAAATAAATGACCAGGAAAACATGACATGAGTGGAAACAACTACCATTGTAAGCAACTGCCATTTTGGAAAGTGTGGATGAAGATTTGCCAGATTTTTACCACATGTTGGTAGATAAGAAATGGATATATGGTATAAACTACCCCCTAATAAATAGGCAATGTCAAGCTTTCCAGGTGCTGATAAACTAGTCATTCCAGCATATACGTAATGAAGATCTTATAGATAATAATAACGATTGGGTGCTGCATGTATGAGAGTGTGCTCCATGATGCTTTGCATCTACTATGGAAATTCTGTATGTATGTATGTATGTATGTATGTATGTATGTATAACTTTATTTATAAAGTGCCACAAGGGTACGCAGCGCTGTACAATCTTACAGAATACAAAATTACACACAGGGAGGACAAGTGTTATAATAAATAAATACAATAAATATATATATATGTGTCATGTGGTATGAGACACAGTAGGAAGGAGGTCCCTGCCCCGTAGAGCTTACAGTCTAAGTGGTTGGGTAACATACAGGCACAAACTGGAAGGTAAGAGTGCATCAGGTATGGGCATTTGCCCTTAAGCGCAGGACTGGGCAAAATAATGTTTTAGTGCTCCAGAAGGTACAGTCTGAGTTTTATCTTAAAGAGAGTTAGTGAGTGTTCCCTACGGAGGGATTCAGGGATAGGGTTCCAGAGGGAAGGGGCAGCGAGATAGAAAGGGTTAAGCCGAGAGAGCGCAGTGGGTGTGGATGTTGTAAAGAGACGGAGGCTCTGAGAGGAGCGGAGGAGACGACCAGGAATGTGCAGGGAGACCAATGAGGAAATGTAGTGAGGAGCAGAGAGACCAGTGAGGGAATGTAGTGAGGAGCAGAGAGACCAGTGAGGGAATGTAGTGAGGAGCAGAGAGACCAGTGAGGGAATGAAGTGAGGAGCAGGGAGACCAGTGAGGGAGTGTAGTGAGGAGCAGGGAGACCAGTGAGGGAATGTAGTGAGGAGCAGGGAGACCAGTGAGGGAATGTAGTGAGGAGCAGGGAGACCAGTGAGGGAATGTAGTGAGGAGCAGGGAGACCAGTGAGGGGATGTAGTGAGGAGCAGGGAGACCAGTGAGAGAATGTAGTGAGGAGCAGAGAGACCAGTGAGGGAATGTAGTGAGGAGCAGGGAGACCAGTGAGAGAATGTAGTGAGGAGCAGAGAGACCAGTGAGGGAATTTAGTGAGGAGCAGAGAGACCAGTGAGGAAATGTAGTGAGGAGCAGGGAGACCAGTGAGGGAATGTAGTGAGGAGCAGAGGAGGGAAGGGCTTTGAATGTTAGCAGGAGGATTCTGTAAGCTCATTTGCTTAACAGGCAGCCATGCTAGAGAGCTTAAGTGAGGCTGAACTGGTTCCCTCTGTCACTCTGCTTTTCCCCAGCAAGAGTATCTTCAGCCAGAAAGTGCCACTCAAAAGTGCCACTATCCCCTCTATGCTTGACAACAGTGTCAGCCATGCCTGTACCAGAAGAACTCTACTTTTTTAACTGGAAGCTTGCGAGAGCCCTGGAACTTCTAGTCCACTTTGTATTTACAATACTTTACAATACTTTGAGAACATTAAAACCCACTGTACTCCTAGTAAGAAGCCCATGACTCCTTCACAAGAATAAATTTAATTGAATGTGTTCCTCAAACCTCCCAGGACATTTTTATGGTAAATAAATGTAATGTTCCCATCCCCTAGATTTATGAAGCTCAATTTATTAATTCTTAAAGCCTGAACTTAATGTTCTGAAAAACAATATGTACAAATGTGTGCGTTGCTAATAGTTTTATTTTATGCATCTCCTTATTATATACTTTTCAGCTTTTCTTCTGAACTTAATGTTCTTCAAACATGGACATTGTCAACATGAGCATGGGGATAAAAGTGTCAACATAGAGCTACGCCAACGTTAAAAGACTATTAATTCTGTTTCCAAATATAGAGGCACCTAATGGACATTGCACAGCAACCACAGATAGTAGGTGCACCTCAAGACTGTTCAGCAGTTCTCCTCTAGGTTCTACACAAACATCTATCCCATTGCTAACAAATACAATGTAAGGTGAACCTACAAGATCCAGTAAATCATCCATTAACTCCTAACGCGTTTCATGCGCAAGTCATGTTTTTTCATTACCCGAGGAAGGGGCTATAGCTAACTCTGCAGAGACACACATGTACACAATAGCTCATTCCCACCCTTGGGCAAACTTATCAGCCTACGATTAAGTATCCTATTGGTACAAAACGCGTCAGGCTTCTCTTTGTTTTTTATATGGATTAAATAAACTATATTTTTATTACTTATAATATGGCTGCTTTTTGACTTTTTTTGGGTAATCGGAGTGCCTGCCAACAACTACTTTCCTTGTGATTTTCTCAAACTTGTCAGCTACATGGTACATTCCTAAGAATTGTTAAGGTTGCAAAGAGCCGGGGGACAGCAGAGAGTTTCATATCTCCCAATGGTCTCAATCTTTGGATCCAAAAAGGAGTAAGGCTTCATGGGAAATAATTGTTTGACTCTTCATATTTTGAATACACTGAACTTTAGTCATCCATATGGATGGCACATTAGACATTTTTTATAAAGATCACATCTAGAATATGCAGTTTGGTTTTTGTCTCTCTATCGCTCAAATTATAAAGATGATAGGGACCATCATTCTGTTCCACAACTACCATTTTACTTTACTCATTATTCTAGCATATACAAGTACACAAGTACCATTTTACTTTACTCATTATTCTAGCATATACCATATTCTAGCCATTGGATAATATTTACACGAGCTATGCGATCCCACATATTCTACTTACTGTAATCAATTACATTGGAATAAAATGACTGCAAAGATCTACATCTTAATGTTGACCAAGTCTTCTAGTAAGAGCCATTAGTCAACCAAATTCTTTATGGGTTCTTTTTTTTCCTCTTGTTGTTCTCTTGTATCTATAATTGTTCTGCAGACGTGGGTGAACTGGGGAACTGGACTGAGAGAATTTTATTGGGTTATTCCAAAGTAGGTGTCATCTTGTCTAAACTATAAATAGGAAGAAGGATCTGAAGCCAAGTAGAAATTCAAGACATATTCAAGAAGAAGCTTCTTACCACTACCAGGAGGCAGCTCAAAAGGTACCAAATACCTGGAATAACTATCTGAGATAACCTAACATACCATTTAAAGTACATTAAGCCATGGTCTACTCTATTGCATAACATACATTCATTTTAATAATATGGAGTCTGGCAAAAGTTTTACTATATATATAATATTATGCTTCTCTGTTTTTATTTTCACTAGACAAACCAAGAACATTCTTTCATTGGCCTTGGTTCATACCATGATATTCTTACTTGCTCTATCTCTTACTCCTTTGCAAATGGGTAAGTCATAGTAACATAGTAAGTTAGGTTGAAAAAAGACATACGTCCATCATGATCAACCATAATGCCTATATATAACCTGCCTAACTGCTAGTTGATCCAGAGGAAGGCAAAACCCCATCTGAAGCCTCTCTAATTTGCCCAATTCCTTCCTGACTACCTGACTACCTGAGTCATGGCCAGCTTTTGTGGTCAAGTTTCAGTGAATGCTCTTTTTCTTGCTAATCTGAGGGTAGTCAGAAAGGCCTTTGAAAACTCCTTTTGACAGGTTTTTTATGCTTCTTGGATTGTGCTGTCTTTTGCAGTTTAGTCAGGAAAATGACAAATTGGTAGTTGATAGCAGTGACAGATGAAGTTGGCAGAAGGAACTATAAACTGATAAGTCATATATAAAAGAGAAAGAGAGTGTTCCTGGCTGAATTAATGGTGGTTATACATGGTATAATCCTGTACAGAATCCAAGAAATCAGCCCATGGGCCTTACAGATGAGGGGCCAAAGTATGGCCAACTTTTTATTGTTCCACTTGCTATTGGCAACACCTCAATTGAAGCCTTCAAAATCAACACAATGACTGATATCCATAGTACATGGATATCATTCAGTAGCCTCAGGCCACCGTACACATACTGAAAATTTTGCTTCTTACAGTTGTATTAGTATGTGTATTGCCAAGTCGTAATTGGCTATGTGGCTACTTGGCTATTGGTGTTAGCCATAATTGACTCAAGAGAGCTAAACGTGCTATATATATCTTAAATATTTCTGTGTATAGATAGTTCTGTATTTGTAGGTAGAGATGTAGCGAACCTCACAAAAAAAGTTCGCGAACCCGTTCGCGAACTTCCGCCAAAAAGTGCAAACTTTTGCGAACTTTGCGAACCCCATAGACTTCAATGGGAAGGCGAACTTTAAAACCTAGAAAAGCCATTTCTGGCCAGAAAACTGATTTTAAAGTTGTTTAAAGGGTGCCACGACCTGGACAGTGACATGCAGGAGGGGGATCAAGGGCAAAAATTTCTCTGAAAAATACGTTGTTGGCACAGCGTTGCGTTTTGTGCTGTAAAGGGCAGAAATCACACTACATTTCTAAACTTGTGTAATAAACTGCTTTAAAACATCCGGCGTCTACATGCCAATCAAGTCGTGTAAAGGTTACAGCCGGTTCACACGCAAAGACAAAACGCTGCAGTAGTGGATACGGAATATATTATTGCTGGTGGAAAAACATCGCTCAGGTGATTTTATTGCAATGCAATGTCACTACTATGTGTAACGTATTGGGTTACAGCAGATGAGATCAGCAGGAGAGCTGTCCCCAGCAGCTACATACAGAGCAGTAGAAAGTAGATTACTAGTCAGAAAAGCTACCTAAACTGCCCCTCAAACCCCTGCACAGCTCTCTCCCTATGCTAACTCATCAAGCACACACAGGCAGAATGTAAAATGGCTGCTGGGCTTCGGTTTATATATGGAAGGGAGTGGTCCGGGGGTGGTCCAGGAGGGAGAGCTGCCTGATTGGCTGCCATGTATCTGCTGGCTCTGGGGTGAGAGGTCAAAATTTGGCTCCAGCTAAGGCGAACCCAAAATTGCGAACTTCGCTAAAAGTTCGCGAACTTGCGAACTTGCGAACACCCGATTTTCGTGCGAATTAGTTCTCCGGCGAACAGTTCGCTACATCTCTATTTGTAGGTGGAACATTCTAACATTTTGTCTTTTTATACCCTGAATTAACTATGTAATTATGTAACGTGGCACCATGGACAACATGGGTAGATACAGTAGCACTCTATTGTAACCACTGCATCCAGTAAGGGGAACCAAGGATGAGTTTAGGACTAACAGAGGAAGAAGGGAGTTCTTCAGAGTCATACCCAAATATGTATTATTCATATTATTTACGTTGTATATTTATTATAGTTGTATTTATTTCATTATAGTATATGTAATGACATTGCATGTCGTTAACTGGATTATTCAGTTGTTTTGCTAGGCTTCATCAGTGTCTCCTCTTGCTACACTGACTAGTATATTTTATCTATAACATATTATCGTATATATACATGTATTTGAGAATACAGCACAAAACGATCCAGTTTCTTAAATACTGGCTGCTTCTATAATAAATTTGCAGTGTTTGATATTCTGATCTTCCTTTGAATCTCCCGTAGGTGGCGCCATGTATTGTCTTATATTTCCAACCATTAAAGGTCCCTTTATCCCACAGGACTGTACCTTGAAAGCACTCGTATATCCTTCAATGAGTAAGTTTTACTGACATATATGTTTAATTCCAGTTGTGCAGTAACCCACAGCAACCAATCATCAATAAGCGTTCACTGTTACCATATAGCAGTGATCCCCAACCAGTGGCTCGGGGGTAACATGTTGCTCACCAACCCCTTTGATGTTGCTCCCAGTGGCCTCAGAGTAGGTGCCATTTTTACATTTCTGGCTTGGAGGCAACTTTTGGAAGCCCAGAGACACAGTTTTATTCCAAGCAGAGCCTCCTGCAGGCCAGCAGTCGACATGGGGCTACTAAATAGCCAATCACAGTGCTTATATGGCATCCCCAAAGAACGTTTTTCACGCTTGTGTGGCTCACCAACACTTTTTATAATTGAGTGTGGCTCACGAATAAAAAAGGTTGGGGATTCCTGCCATATAGCTTACCATATAATAGCTGACTTGACCCCTGTAGACCAATGTGACCAGTGCACAGTGGTGATCCTGGTGATCAACCAGGATTGAACCTTAATTCGGAAGAGGGCATGGACGTGGACCTCTCCCCATGGAACGACATATACAACTTTATGATCAAATTCTTTGTCGAGGTTTTTAACAATCAGATGAACTGTGGGTAGATCCAGTCTATCACTGTATGGCCATTAACTTGCACCAGAATAATAATTGTTCATTGGTTGGTATGGCCAACAGAACTACTACAAACATGTTCAACTTGTAATACATGCTAATATCGCTTTACTTTGTGAGTCCCTAATATGAGCCGATCTGCTTTAGATATTTATCCCTCACAGACATGGCAAAAAGCCAACAGCCAATGTATGGCCAGCTTTATAACATGAGTCTCCTAAAACTGCCATAAAGAACCAAGTAGGGTCCTTTCCATTGTCCCTAGCAACTAAGAATAAAGCCATATGTTGATCCACGGGGAGAGGACCATGTCCATGATCACATGATGTCCTCTTCCAAGGCTACAGTTTGGTTGTTATTGTTGCTACTTATTGTTCTTCCTTTTATTTTTTTTGTTCTCTTTAACAGCTACTCTCTCTCGTGGTGAAATACACAAGATATGTGAGTGGGATAAGAAAAGATCTTCTTCCTATTTTTTATTGTGCAGCAAAGAAACGTTTCTAAACATTAAATGTAAGCAAAAAATGTATTTCTATACTCACTGGGGCTCATTTATAAACACTGGGCAGATTTGCACATGGGCAGTAACTCATAGCAACCAATGAATGATTGGCTTTTTTCAGCCAGCTGCAGGATGAAAAGTTAAAGCAACAACTTGATTGGTTGCTATGGGCTACTGCCCAGATGCAAGTTTTACATTTTTTTTTAATGACCCTTGTCGCTTTAGGAATCCAATGAGAAGGGCAATCTGGCTTATCTGCCTGTGTATGGGACCCCTGGGTATCTGCCAGAAAATTGGCCAGATATCTAATGGGCAGTTTGTAACTGCTATCTAGCATCTAGATGTGGTCTTCTCAATATGGACCTGCTTAGACACCCATTGGGATCAGATTGTTGGCCCATTTTACCCATAATATAAAGATCTGCTCATAGGGCAACCTCACCAAACAAGCAGATCAAAATGTGTATGGGCAGCTTTAGTGGGGTAAGTATAGCTTGGAAGCATAGTTATGTGTAGTGAAGGGCGAAATGTTTTGGCAGGTATGGATTCACAGCGAATTTCTGCGTTTCGCCATTGGCGGATTGTTTCGCAAAACGGATGAAAAAATTTGCAGCGTGTCCAAAAATTGTCGCAAGAATAGTCGCGCATCCAAAAATTGTTGCAAGAATAGTCGCAGGCATCAAAAGAATAGTCGCATGGCCAAAATCATTGCAAGAATAGTCGCAGGCGTCAAAAGAATAGTCGCGCCTCCAAAATAGTCGCAAGAATAGTTGCAGACGTCAAAAGAATAGTCACGTGGCCAAAATTGTCACACGAATAGTCGCAGGCGTCAAAAGAATAGTCGCGCGTCCAAAATTGTCCCAAGAATAGTTGCAGACGTCAAAACAATAGTCACATGGCCAAAATTGTCACACGAATAGTCGCAGGCGTCAAAAGAATAGTCACACGTCCAAAATAGTCGCACAAATAGTCGCAGGCATGAAAAGAGTAGTCACGTGGCCAAAATAGTCGCAAGAATAGTCGCAGACATCAAAAGAATAGTCATGTGGCCAAAATAGTCGCAAGAATAGTCGCACGTCCAAAATAGTCGCACAAATAGTCGCAGGCATGAAAAGAGTAGTCACGTGGCCAAAATAGTCGCAAGAATAGTCACGGGTGAAAAAATGTTTTCCGCGTGTCATTTTCGACGTTTTGCGAATCTTTGAAAGATTCCTGAATTTATTGGCGAACTGAAACGGGACAGATTCGCTCATCACTAGTTCTGTGTAACCGCACGTTGGGATTGTGTTATTTACACGTAGCTGTAGTGCTATTCCAATTTCATATTTTTTCTAATTTAACATATTCATTTTTGTCTTTGTTTTCAGACCCAAATGCCAACTTGTTGCACTGCCGGGAAGGCTGCCACATATTTGGGAAGTACAATATCAGCGTTTATGCTCCGTGCCCTTTGCAAACTTGCACCTTGTGGCAGCCAATGCCTACAGGCCTTGGGGATAAACTGATACAATTGCCATCTTCCACCAACACAAAAGTGTATTTTTTGTGACTACAAAACACCTTAAATCATCTTTTTTTTCCACGCAAAAATAAATATTGTGAACTCAAAAATATTTTTGTAATCAAATGGTGCTTTGGGGGTGTATTGAAAATAAGTGAAATATTTTCGCAAGAATGTCAGGCAGCAATCGGAGTACTGAGTACTGAGTACTGAGCAGGGTCAGACTGGGGGGGGGCAGGGCCCACCGGGGCTGGGTGTGTCCCCTAACCCCCCACAGGGGCCCCCACCCAACGTTCTCCCTTGAGCACGCGTAAGTTTAATGAATCAGGGGAGGAACAGTCGGGCAGGGGGGAGCGCCAGCAAGGGTCGGGTCTGGGCCGCTGGGGCCAACTAGGGCCGGGACCCACCGTGATTTTTCCCGGTGACCCAGTCCAACCCTGGTGCTGAGCCATAATGTGATGACGTCATGGGTGCGCTGACGTTTCATTGCTGGGAGACCACATGGCACCTAGGGGGTGCCGCCACCGAGAGGCGCTCCTTAAGGTGGCCATATACATTCAGATCCGCTCGCTTGGCGATGTCACCAAGCGAGCGGATCTTCTCCTGATATCCCCCACCTACGGGAGAATCCAGGCTAATTCGGTCCCCAGAGCCAAACGATTGAATTAGAATGACGGGTATAGGTGAAGCCAGTTCGCGGACCGCATCAACAAACCGATCCGGTCTCAGATCTGACTAGATTTTTTAACCTGCCCGATCGATATCTGGACGATTTCAGGCCATATATCGGTCGGGCCGTCCAGTCGTTAATTAGCCGATAAGCTGCCGAATTGGTCTAAGGGACCCATATCGGCAGCTAGAATCGGCCCGTGTATGGGCACCTTTACAGTCCCCTGCTATATAAATGAGACCTACATTATTTAGCCAAACCACTAGATCTCTCTTATTTTTGGTATCTATAGCAGCATACATCTCATATGGGATCAGGATGAATAAAAATGTTTTTTAAAAGGGCTGTAAACCCAGCCATGATGCTGTCCCGTTACACCCCCTAGTTTTGCTATAGAAGATGCCAAAATACATAATTATAGATAGGGATGCACCGAATCCTCTATTTTGCGATTCAACCGAACGCCGAATCCTTTGTGAAAGATACGGCCCAATACCAAACCGAATCTGATTCCTAAAAAGGTTACAGAAGGATGAAAAGTTTTCAGCTTCCGTGTTTATGTAACGAAAAGTCATGTGATTTTAAGCATTTGGATTTGGTTTGGCCAGGACTATGTAGTCACCCGGATCCAAATCCTGCTGAAAAAGGACGAATCTTGGGCGAATCCGAACGGAATTCAGTGCATTCAGATGCAAGAAAATTCACTACTGAGAATTCTACTGACCAAAAACCTCATTAAAATGCAAGAGAATTGACCAATGAGAATGCTGATTCCCAGCACTGTGTCAGGCCCCTTGCTGGTACCTTACATTTAGAGATAATTATGTCAGGCATGGATTCGCAGAGAATTGGTGGCGAAATGTGGAAATTCGCTGCAAATCCATGCCAGGCCAAAAAATTTGCTCATCACTAGTAAAGAAAGGAAATATTACCAAAACTTCAGTGAAAATTCGCTGCGGAAAAATTTGTCGCACGGAAATGTTTTTATTTTGCGTCAAAATAGGGCGTGGTCACATTAAAAGGGCGCAGTCGTGTCAAAAAAGGGCGCGGTCCCGTAAAAAAAGCGCGGGCAACAAAAAAAAAAAAGACGTAGGTGACAAAAAAGATGAGGACAACAAAAAAAAATCCTGCGGCGAATGCGTTTCGCAAATTTTCCGCCCCTTCATGAATTTAAATGCCGAAACATTCTCGAAACAGTGAAAAATTCACGAAACACATTTGTCGCACGATTTTTTTTTTTGTCGCCCGCGTCTTTTTTTATTGCTATCTAACTCGACCGCACCCCCAATTTTGATGCATCCGTGCCCTTTTTGGATGCGGTCACGCCATTTTTGGACGTGACCGTGCCCTTTTTTGCCATGCAACTAATTTTTCTGTGGCGAATTTTCACAGAAGTTGCTCATCACTAGATAGGACATAACACGACAACCTGGTAATGGAACTTGGCTGCATCTATAAATGCAAAGTTTCCATTCCCCTGATTTATGGAGATCAATTTGTTCTTCACGAGGCCTGAACTAAATGTCCTTGAAAACAATTCGAAAGAACATGTACCTTGCTAATAGTTTCCTTAGATGTATCTTCCTATTATGTACTTTTCAGATTACTTCTAAACTTAATGTTCCTTGAACATTAAAGTGATACTGACACGAAAAAACAACTTTTTAAAATATGAATCTACATAAAAAGTTGCCTATAGGTTGTGTTGTCATTTTTTACTGATATGGCTGCTTTTGTAAGTAATTGTTACTTGAAATCCCAAAACCTGACTGTTTTGCCAGCCTGACTGTCCCTTCTCAGCCTGTCAGTTATAGCTCCTAATGCTAACGACCCCCTGCTGGACAAATATGGCAGCCCCCTAATAGAGGAACATGGGGGATCAGATAGGGAATGTAAAAGCTTGGACAAATACTTTTATAGCAACATTATAAATAGCATGCAAAGACAATGTTATGACAGATGTAAAAATGGTTTCATTTCTGGTGTCAGTATCTCTTTAAGAAACATTATGAACAATTGAAAAAAAGGCCAACGCAGAGCTGTATCAGCATCCAACTAAAACATTTCCCCAAAATAGAGGTATTTCATCATGTAATGCTGCGGCACTAGGACCCAAACAGGAAAATATTAACTCTGTCCCCATCAGCTGGGGATTGTTGTAGACATTATAACTAGTCAGTACCTTTTAACAAGGGTACGAATGAATATAGAGGAGAAGACATTTATGGTCCCCACCAAGTTGGAGTTATTTTTTATACTTTATAGATAAGACTGAACGTCCTCCTCATGGAATAAAGCAGTGATCCCCAACCAGTGGCTCAGGGGCAACATGTTGCTCCCCAACCCCTTGGGTGTTGCTCTCAGTGCCCCCAAACCAGGGAGTTATTTTTGAATTCCTGACTTGGGGGCAAGTTTTGGTTGAATAAAAACAAGATTTCCTACCAAATAAAGCCCCCTGTAAGCTGATAGGGTGCATAGAGGCCCCTAACAGCCAATCACAGCCCTTATTTGGCTCCTCCATGAACTTTTATGGTGCTTGTGTTGCTCCCCAAGTCTTTTTACATTTGGCTGTGGTTCACAAGTAAGAAAGGTTGGGGAGCCCTAGAATAAAGGAATGAGCACAGGAGACAAGCAGATTTGTAATACTTCTCTGCACTAAATGCTAGTGATGAGCAAATTTTTTCGCCAGGCATGGATTTGCAGTGGATTTCCGGATTTTGCCATTGGCGAATAGTTTCGAGAAACTTCTGTGAAAATTCGCCGCGGCAAAATTCGTTGTGTGCAATTTTTGTTTGTTGCATGTCAAATCGTGAGCGGTCACGGCAAACAAGGGCGTGGTCGCGTCTAAAATAGGGCGCGGTTGCATCAAATTGGGCGCAGATGCACACAAAAAGTCACGGTCACGTCAAAAAAAGCACAGGTGGCAAAAAAATAGATGCGGGCGACAAAAAAAAAAAATCGTGCAACAAATGAATTTTTCGCCGTTTCGCAAATTGTATGGCAAAGCAAAATGGGACAGATTCGCTCATCACTACTAAATGTCTTTTTTGCACCATATATGCCCTTGAACTGTCCAGGTCTCTTAGCCCATGAACAATACAAAGCAGCCATATTTAGTTGGTGCTCCTCAAAAGTTCCCTATAATGGCTCATATTTTACAAAAATATTGCATCTATGGCTATAAAAATCTTGGAGGCTAGCCTATAACCTGGTTGGTTAGATAGCATTGGGCACTACATAACAGAAGCAAGAAAAACAATATTTGTCATTACATCAAGTGTCCAACCATACCATCATAGCAGCTTTTTATTGGCCGATGAATATGGCAAAAAAAAAAAAAAAGTGGGAGGAGTGAGTACGATGTTCAGGGAATTAGACAATAACTTTGGAGTGAGAATGTGTACACATCATTTATTCTCCCATGAGTGTAAAATATTGTTGGATTTGTACCGTTGATGTTTTCAGTCCGGTTCCTGTGCCAGATCCTGCCTGGAATTTTACCAAAAAGTTAAAGATTAAGAGTTCCGGAAACAAAGTGTCTGGGTTCTATAAATAGACCGAAGGAACCGGGTCCAAGTTTTAAGTCAACTTAAGAGAAATCACTTCAAGCCACGCAACAAACGGTAAGTTGAATAACCTAAATATAGTAAATAGGAGCCTATAAGAATGAGACGTTTCAGGATCGATGAGTACAATACAGTGAGAGAGAAACAGAATTAAATGTCCAGGTTAGAGAGCAGCAAATGAAAAAGTAATATAATTCAAGTGTTAAGGGAAGAAATTGCTTGATTGCATAGGTGGTAACTTAATAAAACAGGCAACATTTGTATTAGGTCTAGTAACCCATGGCAACTGACAAGCAGGTCACATGGTTCCAAGCAAAAATCGGACTTGTTGCCACAGGTTACTAGTTACGGTGCAATCTTTATGCTTTTTATTATAGTTTACCCTTAAGGACTTATTTATCAATTTTCGAGTTTGTAAATTCGAGTTTGTTTTTCTAAATCAAATAAACTGCCATATTGAACGGTCGCTTATTTATTAATAAGGAAAACTCATCTGAATAAAAACCTCGAACATGTTGAATTTTTGTAATTGAAAACTTGAAAAATTTGAGTTTGCCAATACGGCTTGACTTTGCCCATGACAACTCCCATTGACTTCTATAGAAACTCACAAGCTTTTACAATGGGACCTTTTAAATGTAAGTTTTTGGGGGTTTTTTTGCACTTCATACATACCAGATGTTTGAGTTTGAGTGCAAAAGACAAACTTGAATCTAGAAAAAAAAAAAAAACTTGACTGTCGATAAATACCCTTACAGTGGGTACACAAGAGCTTCAAGGAAATGGAAGGGACCATTGCCATTGACTTCTACATGAACATTAGTTACTGTGCATGTTTTCTCCTATAATGATTAAGTCCATCTGCAGTTTCTTAAATTTCAGTTTGAACAACAGGAACAGAATGGGAATTGCACCTGTTCTAATCATGATATTCATACTGTTTCTGCCTGTAGTTCCATCAAATGCTGGTGAGTCAAAGTCTAACACCAAAGATTAATATAGAACGTATAAACTGGAAGTAGCAGGATTGTGGGCTAAAGTCTTGTTGGCGAATCATTTTTTTTTTGTTCACATACAAAGGCTGCTTTGTGTGGGTGGTCTGGTCATTAGTACAATGGGGTGGTCTGGTCATTAGTACAATGGGGTGGTCTGGTCATTAGTACAATGGGGTGGTCTGGTCATTAGTACAATGGGGTGGTCTGGTCATTAATACAATGGGGTGGTCTGGTCATTAGTACAATGGGGTGGTCTGGTCATTAGTACAATGGGGTGGCCTGGTCATTAGTACAATGGGGTGGTCTGGTCATTAATACAATGGGGTGGTCTGGTCATTAGTACAATGGGGTGGTCTGGTCATTAGTACAATGGGGTGGTCTGGTCATTAGTACAATGGGGTGGTCTGGCCATTAGTACAATGGGGTGGTCTGGTCATTAATACAATGGGGTGGTCTGGTCATTAATACAATTAGGTGGTCTGGTCATTAATACAATGGGGTGGTCTGGTCATTAATACAATTAGGTGGTCTGGTCATTAGTACAATGGGGTGATCTGGTCATTAGTACAATGGGGTGGTCTGGTCATAAGTACAATGGGGTGATCTGGTCATTAGTACAATGGGGTGGTCTGGTCATTAATACAGTGGGGTGGTCTGATCATTAGTACAATGAGGTGGTCTGGTCATTAATACAATGGGGTGGTCTGGTCATTAATACAATTAGGTGGTCTGGTCATTAATACAATGGGGTGGTCTGGTCATTAGTACAATGGGGTGGTCTGGTCATTAGTACAATGGGGTGGTCTGGTCATTAGTACAATGGGGTGGCCTGGTCATTAGTACAATGGGGTGGCCTGGTGATTAGTACAATGGGGTGGCCTGGTCATTAGTACAATGGGGTGGCCTGGTCATTAGTACAATGGGGTGGCCTGGCCATTAGTACAATGGGGAGGTCTGGCCATTAGTACAATGGGGAGGTCTGGTCATTAGTACAATGGGGTGGTCTGGTCATTAATACAATGGGGTGGTCTGGTCATTAATACAATTGGGTGGTCTGGCCATTAATACAATGGGGTGGTCTGGTCATTAATACAATGGGGTGGTCTGGTCATTAGTACAATTAGGTGGTCTGGTCATTAGTACAATGGGGTGATCTGGTCATTAGTACAATGGGGTGGTCTGGTCATTAGTACAATGGGGTGATCTGGTCATTAGTACAATGGGGTGGTCTGGTCATTAGTACAATGGGGTGGTCTGGTCATTAGTACAATGGGGTGGTCTAGTCATTAGTACAATGGGGTGGTCTGGTCATTAGTACAATGGGGTGGTCTGGTCATTAGTACAATGGGGTGGTCTGGTCATTAGTACAATGGGGTGGTCTGGTCATTAGTACAATGGGGTGGTCTGTTCATTAGTACAATTGGGTGGTCTGGTCATTAGTACAATGAGGTGGTCTGGTCATTAGTACAATGGGGTGGTCTGATCATTAATACAATGGGGTGGCCTGGTCATTAGTACAATGGGGTGGTCTGGTCATTAATACAATGGGGTGGTCTGGTCATTAGTACAATGGGGTGGCCTGGACATTAGTACAATGTGGTAGTCTGGTCATTAGTACAATGGGGTGGTCTGGTCATTAGTACAATGGGGTGGCCTGGTCATTATTACAATTGGGTGGTCTGGTCATTAGTACAATGGGGTGGTCTGGTCATTAGTACAATGGGGTGGTCTGGTCATTAGTACAATGGGGTGGTCTGGTCATTAGTACAATGGGGTGGCCTGGTAATTAATACAATGGGGTGGTCTTGCCATTAGTAAAAAAACAGATTTTGGATCTAATATACTATGACTATGATAAACTTATGCAGTAGAATGAGCACTGCAAAACTGCCATATCAGAATTGAAATGAAGTTGCATAAAGTCTCTCAGCTGTTCAAAAAGAACAGTTTTATGAGGGTTAATTTTTTGATCTCTTTTTTCAGGCTCTGACTTTGCAATTATGGTGGGAGAGAAAGTGTATCCAGGTAAGAATGAAATCCCTTCCCAACCCCTGTTGAAAAATATGAGGATATTAAAGGTAATATTCATATACAGATATTCAACAGATCGGTGAAGTCAATGGGAATTTTTGAGGCAACTTTTTCCATACCGTGCAACTTTTTTTTTTTTTACCATGCATTTTTTTGGCGGCTATTGGAGTCTTTGGACATTTTTTAATTCCAAAACCCAACGAAAAATTTCGCTCATCGCTAGAGCTCAGTTGTTTTACTATAGAAAGCTAATGTTCCAAGTCAATGAAGGCTAATCAAGCTGTTTGCCATTGTATGTGCAGTTTAGGAGACTGCAGGAACCACTGAATGAATGTGCTTATTTTATCTGTGGTTATTTATAGTGATGAGCAAATTTGTCCCGTTTTGTCGAAAAATTCACAAAACTGTGTGAAAATTTGTTTCACGAAAAGTGGCTACAACTTTTTTGATGCAACTGTAATGTATTTTGCGCAACCACAACCTTTATGACATGACCTCTAGTGATGAGCGAATATGTCCCGAAAAATCCGCAGAACGTGTTTGCTGTGCAACTTTTTTGTTGCCCCTGTCTTTTTTTTTACCCGACCACGCCTATTTTTCTGTCATTTTGCCATGACAGTGCCCATTTTGATGCGGTCACGCCCAATTTTACGCAATAGGGACTTTTTTTGACGTGCGCCAAAGTTTTACACGTGAATTTTCACTGAAGTTTTGCGAAATGCCGAAATTCACTGCGAATCCATGCCAGGCGAAAAAAATTTGCTCATCACTAATGACCACAACTTTTTTGACACAACAAGACTTTTTTTTATCCGCAACTTTTTCCTCATGGTGAATTTTTGTTGCCATTTTGTGATAAAATCTTGCCAAACTGCAGGAAAACCTGGTGATGAAAAAAGATTTGCAGCAACAAAAAAAAATCACCTAGACAAAAAAGTTGACAAGACAAATGTCTCTGAAACAAAAAAGTTGCCGCAAAAAAAAATGCCCTTTGACTTGAATGCATATGGAGTAAGAAAAAACTGCCATTAACTTTTGGAATAAGAAAAAAAGTCACATGTAAAAACCAATGCATTTCACAAATTTTTTAGCAATTTTGCTAATTTTTCGGCGAATCGAAATGGGACAGATTTGCTCATCACTAGTTACAGGTGAAGTATTCTTTTAGTGGCACATATGGGGACATATACTAAAGTGTGAGTTTTCTCTTCCTTTCTCCTCCTTCACCAAAGTAAATTTGCTAGGTATTTTCACAGCATATATTTACCAAAAATCGTAAGCACCCTTTATTGAAAGTAAAATGCTGTGAATTTTCTCCTGGTGTAAATTCTCTGTGAAAATTTGTAAGAGTATTTTTCTCATACAATTGTAGCGAAAAAAAGTCTCTACAGAATTCTCTTGAGATTTGTCACCGTGAAAAGAGGACGTATTTAAAAAATTTCAAATGGGAATGATTTAGATAAAGAGTTCCAAAAAGAACTTGCCGAATATTGTCTGGAGAAATTTCATCTGGAGAAGAGATGTGAATCAACGCCAATACAAAGAGAATTTTCACCACTATGAAGTTAATTCAGTGATGAGCGAATCTGTCCCGTTTTGCCATGAAATTTGCGAAATGGCGAAAAATTTGAGAAACACATTTGTCGTGCGGTTGTTTTTGTTGCCCGCGTCTTTTTTACATGACCACGCCCAATTTGATGCAACCAAGCCTAATTTGATGCAACCGATCCCTTTTTTATGTGACTGCACCCAATTTGCCAAAAAAAAAATTCCGCACAACAAATTTTTCTGCATGAATTTTCCCGGAAGTTTTGCGAAACAGTTCGCTCATCATTCAGCATATCATACATGTGTCACCGTGTCCCAAAATTGGTCCGGGTGCTTGAAGCCCCAAACCTGTAGCTAGGGGAGGTAAATAATAAGACGAAAGAGATGACTCTGCTGTCTGATGTGTTTGAAGTCATCTTTTTCGTCTTATGATTTACCTTTCTCCTTTTAGTAAATTGGAGATGTTGTGGGGAATCCAAATTTTTGGTGAAACTTTAAAAAAAAAATTTCACCCTTTGGTAAATATGCCCCCAAATCTCTAAATAAAGTTTAATTCTACCACAGTATAGTAAAGTTTGATTCTGACCGTAGCAAGGTCAGAGTTCCCAACACAGTTAGTAGTTACTTGTGTCAAAGAATGACTCAACATGTCTCGAAATTGGTCCGGGTGCTTGAAGCCCCGAACCCGTAGCTAGGGGTGGTAAATCATAAGATGAAAAAGATGACTCCAAACACACCGGATAGGATATCCACTGCTGTCCGGTGTGTTTGGAGTCATCTTTTTCGTCTTATGATTTACCTTTCCTTGGAGATGTTGTTGGGAATCCAAATTTTTGGTGAAACTTCAAATTTTTTCTTTCCCCCTTTGGTAAATATGCCCCCAAATCTCTAAATAAAGTTAAATTCTACCGCAGTATATAAATTATATTAAATTGATTGTTTCAAAAATGGCGGTTCAATGTTTTGATCACATCATGTGACCTTCACTGTATATTGAGTAGTGTGTTACCTGTGTTTGCACAACAGATTTCCATCTTTATTCCCTCTAGATGATCCCATGCAGTGCTTCATAATTCCAAGAGGAGAAAACCTGACCTTCTGTGGTTTTAGCTACACCGTTCACCTGTATCCCACATCTAGTAAGTGGCACAAAGGGAATTGACAAAAATATCTAAGGGTTTAGGAATCAAACAGAGATTTTCTTGAAAAATAAGAAATAACACATCATTGCAAAAGGTGAAATCCAATTTACAAACAGATGTTGACTGGTATAACCCAACAGGGGAATATTGGCCACAAACAGCTGTTTTAATAAATGACATAAAAGATGTGTATTATTCCCCTTTTTCATAAGTTTTTTTTCATTGTCCAACGTTAATGAGTTTTGCCTTATATAGCACTTGAACAGCAACAATGACAAGTCTTGACGTCTTCGTGTTTCTATCTCTATGGGGGGAATTCACTAAAATGGCGGTAAAAGAAAACGTCATAAAAATGTTATATAAAAATATTTGTGGACAGACTTATTCACAGACCAATTTTTCATCATTTTTCTACCTCTACTGACAATTTTCAAAAAATATCCTTACAAAGGGGGAGTGGCTATTGTGTATGATCTGTTAGAGAATTAGTAGTAACCACAATATTTTTATAGACAATTTTTTATTAAAATTTGGCTGCATTAGAACAAATCCCTAAAACTATAAGATACCTTGTCTGGATGACCAACACTTTGGGAAATGTGTATATACCAACGCTTTTGTGAATTCCCCCCTATGAGTTTTGTGGTCACACCCTCATTGCACTCCAGCCTAGTCATTTTAGTTTAATGTTGAGCACAACTTTCCCTTTAACTTGTCTTGCATTACTTTGGATGTCTCCCCCTTTCCCAACTTAAACCTACATATCCTACATAACCTACATTTTAGTCCATCTCCCCCACCCAAACCACATCATTTGTACTGTATATAGTCCCTCTGTTTTCAGCACCATCATTGTTTCCTAAAACAAAAAGTAGCTTTGACCCGGCAGCCATTTTCCTTCTCACACAAACAGCATATGTGTACTGTAAAGTTCATATAATGAAGAATGCAGGCTTACACAGGCAGAACTTACTTTGATAAAAAGTCCTCCTTGGATTGGGCTCAAGAAAGTGGGTTAGGAGAAAAAATTGGAGCAGACAGGTAAAGTTTCTGTGGAAACCGGCAATGCCATCTCTTCATTGGCTACTAGACTGAAGGGCGTGTTTGGTAAATTGAGTTGAGAAGAACTGAGCATGCTCATTAGCCAACAACCAAAGTCAATTCCAAAGGGGCCAAGAGTATTAGAGAAGGAAAAGGAATACTAAGGGGCACATTTACCAAACCACAAATCCGAATCACGAATGGGAAAAAATCGGATTGGAAACGAAGATTTCTGAAGATCGCAAATATCACGAAAATGCTTCCGAAAAAATCGTATTAGTCACGATAATATCGTATTGGCGATCCGAAAGTCACGAAATTTTCGCACCGAACAATTGTAAACAGCGGTAAATCCTTTCTGATTTTGTCCGAAAAAGTCATGCGGCGTACGAAAAAGTTGCACGGTGTACGAAAAAGTTGTGCAAAAATACGCTCGGAGCATTCGTGCTTTTGTAATTGTGCCCCTAAGTGATTAAGGGGATGCTGCAGCCTTACTATTAACCTTTTAACAACCAGAGTGACAGGGACTTTTCACTGATTACATTTTTATGTGGGGGGTTTACATGTCCTTTAATATTCTGTTCCTATGCTCTCCTTTGTCATTACTATCTATTACAGAGAGATACTCCTATGGCACATTAATGATAGAATGTGATCAGAGATGGGTTAAACATGACAAGAATGAAGAATATGCTGGCTTAATTTGCTGTGAAGATGACGACTGTGAAGAGTTATATGGTAAATAGTAGAAGATATAATATCACTGGCTCTGTGCGTGTTCATTGGCCAGACAGTGAAATTGTAGTAGGTGTAAAAATGTCCCCTTAATGTTCTGATAAGTTGCTCCTCCCCTTTAATCACCATCCAACTTGGGTGTTACTTCTCCATGTTCCCTTAGGGTAAGAACCCATGGAACCAGTTACTTGCCCAAGATAGATCTCTGCTACCGCGGGCAAGTAACTGCTCCATGATGGCTTTCCACCGGCAACAATAGAAGTCCATTGGAAAGCCTTTTCGGAGTGGTTACTCACCCTCAATAGCAAAGTGTAACAAAGGGGGTTAACCTTTATCAATATTATTTTATTAATTGCAGGATCAATGATTAAACCCTCTGATAAAAACTGTTAAATGCCCAATAACTTACACACACAAGTAGTAATGGAATTTAAAACATTTACTTAGCTTATGTGTGATTATACAGTAGTTACAGAGATAGCCAGTTTAGCATTAGATCAGCAAACTCGGGGAGCCCCTCAACCTTTGGTGCAAGACCTTCAGGTTCCTGATAACCATGTGATGATCCAAAATGTCCCGGCACCCATTCAGGAGTCCCAGGCGAAGCTCCTGACCCAAGGCAGAGGCTGTTCTTTTATGCCAAAAGTTCTTAGGAAAAAAAAACCCCAAGCCCAACTACTGACTTGAACAATATTGTTTAACAAATAGTCAGCCATTGTGTCTGGTCAGATACAAAAATTTATACCTCTACAAAAAGTTCTTATTTAAAAAAAATTGGGTATTGTCTGCCCGCTGTCTGCTTGTTGTATACTTAATAATATTTGCTGGGTAAACAGTCTATAGTCTTTGTTTATTGTTACATAAACACAGGTATTGTTACCCAACAATATACGTACACGGACACTGGACTCCCCTTATCGTCATAATAAAATTGTAAATCATACAAATCATAAAAAAACCTACTGCACTACATTGAGATCAATCGCGGGCGAGTAGCTCACTCCGTGGGTTCTTACCCTCAGAAGCAGATCTACTAAAACTTGATTTTTTCCAGATTTATATTTGTTTGAAAGCTCGTTTCCACAAATGGAACATTTATCAAAAGAGGTGAACTGAGAAAGCATAAACAAACGAAGAAAAGTCACAAAAACCTCTAAAACCACCAAGCAAAGAAAGATCTTCCAGTTGCAAAAGTCAATCTGCCATTGGTACATGATCTCGACCAGTTTTAGATGGAGTGCTTTCAGATTCGGAATTGTTGCAGTTTTATCACATAATCAATCTCAGAAAAGTTGTTCCTTTTTTTCTGCAACTTTTTTGAGTTTTCGGCAAGCCTGATCCCAAAAAGTTGCGGTTAGACTCCCTTTTTCCCATTCCTTATATTTAAGCTTTGTTTGAATGCAGCTTATTTACCCAACGTATCAATGAAATGAATAATAATTGCATTTTCAACTCTGCCCTCAGATCTGATTCCATATCATCACATCATGTCCTGCTACCAAAGGACATCTTGCTATTATTTTAGACAAAAGGACGAAGGGAAGCCGATGAATTGTCGCCTTGACTGCAGCTTTTGGAGGAGAATCCATCCAGGAAAAACTAACTGAAGAATCTGGTGCCTTCATGCACATCATTTACTTTTCATTTACTTTTGGGCATGGCAATCCACAGTAGATTTATCATCTAAACAATAAATAGTACTCCTGTGCAAAATCCAGATCGAATATGGTGGTGGTGGGCTTCCATGGATACTTACCATAGTATCAGAATCATATATAATTGGGCAAATATCCCAGTCTTAAACCCACCTCATTTGTAAGCAGTAATTAACCTTTAATCACGTCACCTACACCAGGAAACACAAAGGGTGCTGGGAGTTGCAACAATCAACACTTTCTTTCTTTCTTCAACAAGGTTCACACCAATAGAGCCCTTGTTCTTCAACCACAGGCACACAGATCATAACACAACAGGATACAGTTTACAGTTACCCATGCCAGATTAACAGTCAGGTTGAAAAATCTTTCCCCCAGGCAAGTTCACTTTCTGGTCCCTCCAGTGTTCCCTTCCTCTCTCACCATCAGCCTCCAGTGCCTTCATAGGGGTCCAGTCAACACTCCCCCCTTTTACAGGGCCTAGCCCAAAACACCAGTCTTGCCAGGTGCTCTGCAGTGGAAGTCCAACACTGTTCACCACTACTTGCCGAATCCCAGAAGGCCTTCCTAGACCCTCATTATCCACTTTAACCCTGACTGGCGGGGTACCCGCTGGGAAGCTACTCCCACTCACTCCTTGGTGGGGCTTTTTAGCTGCCCATTCTCAATAACCTGGGCTTCCTCACACCATTACAGTGTGCTATACATTGGTGGTTCCCATCATAAAGCCCACTCCATTGTTGTGCAATCTGCTTCTGCTACTTATGGTATGTATCATGCAATAACAGTAATAAATACTTCTTGGATTTGAAATGTGTCCATTTCCACGCAGTGTGTTTGTATTATTTTTGCTTCATCTCTTCCAACTGGAACTGGAACCTGGAAGTGGAGTCCCAGCAGTATTCCCAAGACTCACTGGCAAAACCTGTGACACCACAGATGCAAAAACATGTGGAGCGACAAATACATTTGTATGCATATAATATGGGGGCTATATGTGGAGGTATTCTGAGAAAAGTTAGAATTTTTTTTTTTTTTAGATTTATGTTTGTGGGAGTATAAGATTGTTTTGTTTTTTTTCTCAAAAAATTTGAGTCATTTCTTGAAAAATTTGAGAAGCGTACGAACGTTCGGGATTTATAAAACTTTTTGTGACTTTTTTAGACTGACAAAGCACACCAGGTTTCAGATGCTGAGTAAAATTGAGTCCTATGGAGGCTCAGAATAGTAGAGAAATAGAATAGTCAGTCACAGCCTGTCCTTGACATGTTTTCAAGGGGAAGCTAAATGCATTATTGTTTTCTAGTTCACACATTTTCAAGGGGAAGTTAATCCCATCATTGTTTTCTATTTTACACATTTTCAAGTGAAGCTTAAACACATTATTGTTTTCCAAGACTGAGCTCCAATGCTCCTAAAATGGCTGATGGAGCACTTCCTGTTAAAGAGAATTCATGGAAATAAATGGCCATGATTGTTTTCTATTTAACGCATTTTCAAGGGGAAGTTAATCCCATCATTGTTTTCTATTTCACCAAGTTTCAAGTGAAGCTTAAACACATTAATGGTTTCCAAGAATGGGTGCCAATGCTCCTAAAATGGCTGCTGGACCACTTGCCGTTAAAGAGGATTCATGGAAATAAATGGCCATCATTGCTTTCTATTTAACACATTTTCAAGGGGAAGTTAACCTCATCATTGCTTTCTATTTCACACATTTTCAAGGGGAAGTTAATCTCATCATTGTTTTCTATTTCACACACTTTCAAGGGGAAGTTAACCCCATCATTGTTTTCTATTTCACACACTTTCAAGGGGAAGTTAATCCCATCATTGTTTTCTATTTCACACATTTTCAAGGGGAAGTTAATCTCATCATTGTTTTCTATTTCACACACTTTCAAGGGGAAGTTAATCCCATCATTGTTTTCTATTTCACACATTTTCAAGGGGAAGTTAATCTCATCATTGTTTTCTATTTCACACATTTTCAAGGGGAAGTTAATCTCATCATTGTTTTCTATTTCAAACACTTTCAAGGGGAAGTTAATCCCATCATTGTTTTCTATTTCACACATTTTCAAGGGGAAGTTAATCTCATCATTGTTTTCTATTTCAAATACTTTCAAGGGGAAGTTAATCCCATCATTGTTTTCTATTTCAAACACTTTCAAGGGTAAATTAATCCCATCATTGTTTTCTATTTCAAACACTTTCAAGGGTAAATTAATCCCATCATTGTTTTCTATTTCACTCAGTTTCAAGTGAAACTTAAACACATTATTGGTTTCCAAGACTGAGCTCCAATGCTCCTAAAATGGCTGATGGAGCACTTCCTGTTAAAGAGAATTCATGGAAATAAATGGCCATGATTGTTTTCTATTTAACGCATTTTCAAGGGGAAGTTAATCCCATCATTGTTTTCTATTTCAAACACTTTCAAGGGGAAGTTAATCCCATCATTGTTTTCTATTTCACCCAGTTTCAATGGGAAATTAATCCCATCATTGTTTTCTATTTCAAACACTTTCAAGGGTAAATTAATCCCATCATTGTTTTCTATTTCAAACACTTTCAAGGGGAAGTTAATCCCATCATTGTTTTCTATTTCAAACACTTTCAAGGGTAAATTAATCCTATCATTGTTTTCTATTTCACACAGTTTCAAGTGAAACTTAAACACATTATTGGTTTCCAAGAATGAGCCCCAATGCTCCTAAAATGGCCACTGGAGCTCTTCCTGTTAAAGAGGATTCATGGATCTGAATGGCCATTAAAATTTCATGAATTTCTCAAATTTTTATACATGCCTTGAATTTTGAACAATAAACGCAATATTTTATTTTGTCCCTAAAAAAAACATTATTGTGACATTTCATAAATGCAAGAATGATTGTTTTTTTAATCGAAAAAATACCAAGTCAAGTTTATACAAGCTTCAAAGCCAGAAAAATTGTAGTTTTAGTAATTCGGCCCCTTAGGGGCCCATTTACTTACTCACGAACGGGCCGAATGCGTCCGATTGCGTTTTTTTCGTAATGATCGGTATTTTGCGATTTTTTCGGAAAATTATCGCGACTTTTTCGTTACCAATACGATTTTTGCGGAAAAACGCGAGTTTTTCGTAGCCATTCCGAAAGTTGCGATTTTTTCGTAGCGTTAAAACTTGCGCAAAAAGTTGCGATTTTTTCGTAGTGTTAAAACTTGCGCAAAACGTCGCGCCTTTTAAGTTTTAACGCTACGGAAAAAGCGCAACTTTTCGCGCAAGTTTTAACGCTACGAAAAATCCCAACTTTTTTTTTTCCAATTCGGTCGGAATTCGTGTCTTAGTAAATCTGCCCCTTAGTGTTTGTTCATTTCTACCCAACTGAGATATTATGCAGCACTTTCCAGAGATAATACATAGACACATAATTCATTGGGTTGGGAAAAAAAGACATCTGCCAATCAACCCTCCGAATGATCTCTTCGTTTATATTTATGTGTATATCAAAAATTGAGGAATAGAATTATAACTCTAGCCCGAGTGCTAAATCGGTGGTATAAATCCAATGTACAGCACTCAATAGGTCTTGAAAGCCAATATTAACGGCACCGGCACACAAGGAGATTAGTCGCCCATGGTAAAGCTTCACTACTGCGGGGGACTAATCTACCCCAAATGCCTTCCTACCAGCAATAATGTTGTTTGAGAGATGGACTACATGTCGCCTCAGTTTTCCTAAGTTGCCCAAAGTTTCCTTGGAAGGCAAGACTTCATAAAACCAAAGCAACCCCCACCGTCCTCACCCCCCTACGCTGCTTCAAATGGAAGCTCCGTTCCTCTAATCTAAAGGGGGGGCCTCTGGTGCGTTGATTGTTTTTATGGGAAAACACAACCCCCCCAACTGCCTATAATCCCCTCTAATGTACTTGTACAGAGTAATCATGTCCCCTCGCAAGCGCCTCTTTTCCAGAGAAAACAACCCCAACCATGACAGTCTCACCTCATAGTTTAACCCTTCCATCCCCTTTACCAGTTTAGTTGCAGTCTCTGCACTCTCTCCAGCTCATTAATATCCTTCTTAAGGACTGGAGCCCAAAACTTCCCCCCATACTCAAGGTGAGGCCTTACCAGGGACCTATAAATGACACTGCCTGGAATTAGATAACTTGTTATCTACAAAAAACCCCCCAGATCCTTCTCCATTAAGGATCCCCCCAACACACTACCATTCAGGCAAATGTGACTTTACTTTTAAGTTCAGATTTGCAGTGTTTAGTTCATAAAATAACAAAAACAAAGGTGGTACTAAGACAAGTATACAGGTTATTTATGTCCAAAACCATAGTTGCAGCTGTGCTGCCCTCATAGCTATTCTGGCAGAATAAAATTATTGATAGAGGTATCGCCATCTAGTGGACGCTTTTATCAAGACATCTATAAAAAAAGCTATTAAATACGGGAGCAGGAAGTAACCTATGTCACAGGAAGTTCTCAAGTTGCTCTTTACATATATACTGTATATTAATTTGTATTTTAGTTTCACAAAAAAGCTAAGAACTTCAGAATCCACCAATAAATATTACAGGAGAGCAACTTCTGTTTGTTGAAGATTCTATCTATTGTTTAACTGAGATAGAGTGTATCTACGTGCAGTTTGCAAATAGAGCTCTTGACTTATCTCCTGCTCCATTGGCTCCATTGTACTGATAATATAGGGTAACATAGACACTAGGAACCAGATAGGTGCTGGAATGTCAAACTGAAGAGTTGAACAAGTAGTTAAATAATTCAAAAACCCCAACTAAAAAATGAAGACCAACTGCAAAAGCACTCTTTACATGATACTAAAAGTCAATTTTAAGATGAACAACCACTTTAATTAAGGGTCCAGTAGGGCATGAAACCTTTATAAAGAACAGTTATGTAATGATATCTTTTTAGAGCTTACACTTTAGTATGGTGGGTCCAGGTGCTCAAACCCCAGACCTTCAGCTTTGGGAGCCAACTTGGGTTGGCACAACTCCATCACCACCAAAACGAAGTTATCGGTATTTAGTTTTTCTGTGGGCTTCTGGCTCAAGTAGAGAGGGGTAGTTTTTACAAAAGCACCTGGAACTAACTAAGAGAGGGTGACCCCTGGGGGGCACAAGTACATGAGTACTAAGGGGTATAAGAGTGTCTACTTGCCTCCCTCCACCCATCCTTCTTGAAAGGAGCTCTCCCTAAAACAGAGTAAGGAGGCCCACAGCTACTTGAACAGTTCCCCATGCAATGGGCAAAATGCCAAAAACTCCCCTTTTTCTGCACTTTGCACACTATGTGAGGCATTTTAAATGAGCCTTATTGAGTTTTAGCTTTGTTGAGCCCCCCATTCTTCTAGAATCATAACATTATGAGTCAACAGGTTGATCAGGACAATTGATCAAATTTGTATCTACAACAGTTATTATTGCTATAAGACCAGAGGAACGTGCTCCTTCAACATTGCCAAGACCATAAGTAAATGTTTAATAATTGAATCAAAGCTGTGGCCTTCCAATCCCAAGAACTTGGTTCCGTGTAAAGGTTAACAGTTTTTAATGGCTGATAAAGGGAAGGGACATTAGAGGCAGAAATAAGAGCTGATAACCACCATCTTCTCTCCATATTGACGATGCCAAGTCATTAATAGAGCAAAGTACTTAATGATTCTATTTTACGATCAGTAGTGCGTTCAGCAAACCATTTCTACAGCCTCCTGTTCCAGAGCCAAATCTGTCCCAACTCGGGAGGCTCCATTCTATCCAATCAGGGAGGAGATTAATACAAATATCATTTAAAAAACACACAAGAAGCCCAACCGGGGCCAAGAGGCGGTGTGACTGGAAAAGGTACAGGAACTTCTATATCTGTTCTCTGACTTATCCGATTGCTGAGATTCACTCATTCTCTTTGGTTTTCTCATTTTCTCTAGATTTTTACCCCAAGACATCGACTCAGAATGTTCTCTCTCTATTCCTCCCTACTCACCCTAGCACTTATTGGCACGAAACCAGGTAAGTAAACCTCCAATATCCATGTATCAATCTATTTTGTACATAGGCTTATAATATAATTAGTGTAGGTAAGCACCTATGTAATCCCTGGTTCTAGAAAGAATAAGAAAGAGATTAGTAGGGGGCAGATGTAGCAAAATGAGAGTTTAGAGCTTAATACATAAAAACTCACCTACATACTATTTATTCCTATGGGATTTTTAGAAGCGTATTTATCAATGGGGGAACGTTTGAACTCACCATTTGATAAACACACTTCTATAAATCCCATAGGAATGAATTAAACATGGGGGAGTTTTTGGGGCAGATTTATTAAAATGTGAAATTAGAGCTCATCATAGAAAAATTCACCCACTTTTTGTTCATTATGGGAGTTTTAGAAGCAAATTTATCAATGGGTGAAAGTTAGAGTTCACTGTCTGATAAAAAACCCTTTTGATAAATCTGCCCCTAGGGGTCCTTCACTATGGGGCAGATTTATCAAAATGTATGTATGTATAACTTTATTTATAAAGCGCCACAAGGGTACGCAGCGCTGTACAGTCTTACAGAATACAAAATTACATTCTCAAAAATGTGAGCTCATTACAGAAAAACTCACCCACTTTTTGTTCATTCCTATGGGATTCTTAGAAGCATATTTATCAATGGGTAAAAGTTAGAACTCACCATGTGCTAAATATGCTTCTAGAAATCCCATAGGAATGAATAGAACATGGATGAGTCTTTGGGGCACATTTACTAACCCACGAATCCGAATCCGAATTGGAAAAATTCCGATTGGAAAACGAACATTTTGCGACTTTTTCGTATTATTTGTGATTTTTTCGGCGCCTTTACGACTTTTCGGAAATTGTCGCGTCTTTTTAATTACCAATACGATTTTCGCGAAAAAACACGAGTTTTTCGTAGCCATTACGACTTGCGCGAAAAAACGCGAGTTTTTCGTAGCCATTACGATTCGCTCGTATCTTGTCGCGACTTTTTCGTATTGAGCGCTCGTAAGCGGCGGGCGAAACTTTCAGACTTGATTTTGGAAGTCTCCCATAGGGCTCAATGGCACTCTGCAGCTCCAACCCGGCCCAAGGAAAGTCTCCCATAGGGCTCAATGGCACTCTGCAGCTCCAACCCGGCCCAAGGAAAGCCTCCCATAGGGCTCAATGGAACTCTGCAGCTCCAACCCGGCCCAAGGAAAGTCTCCCATAGGACTCAATGGCACCCTGCAGGTCCAACCCGGCCCAAGGAAAGTCTCCCATAGGGCTCAATGGCACTCTGCAGCTCCAACCTGGCCCAAGGAAAGTCTCCCATAGGGCTCAATGGCACCCTGCAGCTCCAACCCGGCCCAAGGAAAGTCTCCCATAGGGCTCGATGGCACTCTGCAGCTCCAACCCGGCCCAAGGAAAGTCTCCCATAGGGCTCGATGGCACTCTGCAGCTCCAACCCGGCCCAAGGAAAGTCTCCCATAGGGCTCGATGGCACTCTGCAGCTCCAACCCAGCCCAAGGAAAGTCTCCCATAGGGCTCAATGGCACTCTGCAGCTCCAACTCGGCCCAAGGAAAGTCTCCCATAGGGCTCAATGGCACTCTGCAGCTCCAACCCGGCCCAAGGAAAGCCTCCCATAGGGCTCAATGGCACTCTGCAGCTCCAACCCGGCCCAAGGAAAGTCTCCCATAGGACTCGATGGCACTCTGCAGCTCCAACCTGGCCCAAGGAAAGTCTCCCATAGGGCTCAATGGCACTCTGCAGCTCCAACCCAGCCCAAGGAAAGTCTCCCATAGGGCTCAGTGGCACTCTGCAGCTCCAACCCGGCCCAAGGAAAGCCTCCCATGGGGCTCAATGGCACTCTGCAGCTCCAACCCGGCCCAAGGAAAGTCTCCCATAGGGCTCAATGGCACTCTGCAGCTCCAACCCGGCCCAAGGAAAGCCTCCCATAGGGCTCAATGGCACTCTGCAGCTCCAACCTGGCCCAAGAAAAGTCACCATACTGAAGCTTCAATGAATCCGAATGTTTCGTACTCGGCGCGAAAGTTGCGAAAAAGACGCGACTTTTCACGCAAGTTTTAACGCTACGAAAAAATCGCAACATTTTGCGCAACTTTCGGAATGGATACGAAAAAGGCACGACTTTTCGCACAAGTTTTAACGCTACGAAAAAATCGCCAGATTTTGCGCAAGTTTTGAAATGGCTACGAAAAAGTCACAATTTTCCGAAAAATCGCAAAATACTGGACATTACGAAAAAAACGCAATCGGACGCATTCTGCCCGTTCGTGGGTTAGTAAATGTGCCCCTTTATGTATTACGCTCTAGACTCACTCAATCTGCCCCTTAAATTCTAATAACCTTATTTCCACAGGTGATTCTGCATATTCCCACTTTGTTCAGACAGCTCAATGTTTTGAACAGACTCAAGATACAAAATTGTATCTTTATTTTTTAGTAAATTCCAATGAAGCCCATAGATGTATAATAACACACATTCATCTTTCTTGATAAAGTGACTCAAGAACATGTTTAACTGTATCATGAGCAACATCATTAAAACATAGTTAAAAGATCATCGTTAAAGGAAAACTATACCCCCAAACAATGTAGGTCTCTATATAAATATATTGCATAAACAGCTCATATGTAAAGCCCTGCTTCATCTAAATAAACCATTTTCATATAAATATACTTTTTTAGTAGTATGTGCCATTGGGTAATCCTAAATAGGAAACTGCCATTTTAAGTACTAAGGGCCGCCCCCTGGGATCATAGGATTCACAGTGCACACAAACAAGCCAAGGCACACATACATGCTAGGCCCCATCAGCCAATGAATGGGCAGAGTTCTGCCTTTTGCTCCCACACTACTTCCTGTTACAGTTAGAGCTGCATCACTTCCTGTCAGCTGATCTCTGAGGGAGCACACAGCCCATCACTAAATGGCGGCTCAAGGGAAAGGATGTAAAAGGGCAATATTTACTGATATATATACTGTATATAACTACATAACAATGTAATACTTTGTATTTATCTATTTTAATACCCCTGTTTATATTAATGTATTATACTGTACAGCGCTGCGTACATAAGTAGCGCTTTATAAATAAAGTTATACATACACATAAATATTCCAGTTTGGGGAGATTCTTTAATAGGTCACTTAACATAATATATACTATCTGGTTAAGTATTCATTCTGGGGGTATAGTTTTCCTTTAAAAGCAGAAAAATATCTTTCAGTAGAGGGCAAATCAGAGCTACATTAGTATAATATTGTATTATAGCTACTGTATATACTCGAGTATAAGCCTAGTTTTTCAGCACCCAAAATGTGCTGATAAAGTCACCCTCGGCTTATACTCGAGTCGGGTGCCATGGGTCCCTCCAGACTAGCACCCTCTCTCCTTTGTGTGCAAATTAGACCACCCCGCAACCAGACCCTCCAGTGCCCTGGCCTAGGCTCCCACTAGCAATACTTATAAACCCTTACATCTCCTCCGGGACTGGGTCTGCTGCCAGTTTGCCAATGTGCAATGAGCGTGGGGTAATACTCATATTGTTTTTGTTGACCCTCTTCTCCGCTTACAGAGCTAGTTTACTGTTTTTCTTTGAAATAAATATTGAAAAACATATACCCCACTGATGCCTCAATTAATGTCATTTTATTGGTATTTATTTTGATTATTGAAACTTAGCAGTAGCGGCTGCATTTCCCACTCTAGGCTTATACTCGAGTCAATACGTTTTTCCAGTTTTCTTAGGTAAAATTAGGTACCTCGGCTTATATTCGGATCGGCTTATACTCGAGTATATATGGTAATCTGCAATGTTATTTCTGCTGAAAGTGCTATGATTTAAATGACCTATAGGGGGAGCCCTGTGGTGTGTGTTGGATAAAGCAGATGATCGTCTGATTCATGACTGTTACATAACGGCCTATCTAATTAGCAAACAAGGTAAGCTCTGATAATCAATATGCTTCTTACTGCCATATTACCCACAGGCCTCCATTTCTGTTAACTGGATTGCACCATATTTGCACGTGTGCCATCAGTAACTAAATCCCCAGTATGGAATTAAAACAACAGTTGTTCGATCTGAATTTAATAACTGTAGTACATAACAAGCAGGCACACATTTGCTTTTTTTTTTTCAATTTTTGTGTCGCTGTAACTGGGATGGGAGTGCTAGCGAGACTGTAGGTCTGACTAACTGCCCAGTTCCAAGGAGGTCCAACTGGATCATGCAGGGGCTAGTGATGAGCGGATTTTTTGTCAGACTTGGATTTGCAGCGCAATGTGGCGTTTCACCAACTGTTTTATGAAACTTCCGCCAAATTTTGCAGCAAAAAATTTGCGGCCGCGTCAAAAAAAGGATGAGCAAATCTGCCCCGTTTCGCCATAAAAAATTCCCGAAACCGTGAAAAATATGCAGAAAACATGTAAAAACCCACAACTTTTTCATTTTGTCTCACAAATGATAACGTCAACTTCCCCCCCCCTCCAAGAAAACCCTTTAAAACTGAGAAACAAAGAAAGATCTTCCAGTTGACATCTGCCATTGGCCTGATCTCGACAGGTTTTAGATGGCACGTTTTTGCTTTTAGATTTGTCACGGTCTTTGTCACATAATAAATCGCTAATGTTTTTTTCCAGTTTTTTTTTGGCTTAAAAAAACATGTATTGGGAAAAAAACATGTAAGTGTTAGTAAATGCCCCCTTGAAACCAGGCAGTATGTGTCTAATGCATTTCTATTGTCTCTCTGCCGATATATACAGGTATAGGATCCCTTATCCGGAAACCCGTTATCCAGAAAGTTCCGAATTACGGGAAGGCCATCTCCCATAGACTCCATTATAAGCAAATAATTCTAATTTTTAAAAATGATTTCCTTTTTTTCTGTAATAATAAAACAGTACCTGTACTTGATCCCAACTAAGATATAATTACCCCTTATTGGGGCAGAACAGCCCTATTGGGTTTATTTAATGGTTAAAGGATTCCCTTTTCTCTGTAATAATAAAACAGTACCTGTACTTGATCCCAACTAAGATATAATTACCCCTTATTGGGGCAGAACAGCCCTATTGGGTTTATTTCATGGTTAAATGATTCCCTTTTCTCTGTAATAATAAAACAGTACCTGTACTTGATCCCAACTAAGATATAATTACCCCTTATTGGGGGCAGAACAGCCCTATTGGGTTTATTTAATGGTTAAATGATTCCCTTTTCTCTGTAATAATAAAACAGTACCTGTACTTGATCCCAACTAAGATATAACTACCCCTTATTGGGGGCAGAACACTGCTTCTGGGTTTATTTAATTTTTAAATCATTTTTTAGCAGACTCAAGGTATGGAGATCCAAATTACAGAAAGATCCCTTATCCAGTAAACCCCAGGTCCCGAGCATTCTGGATAATGGGTCCCTTACCTGTACATATTTAGAGTTGCCACTTGTCTGGTTTTGAACCAGACAGCCCAGTTTTCAGCTGGTCTGGTCAAAACCAGGTAGGACTCGGTAACATTGACTGTGGCGAACGGCCAATTGCCAATCGCAGTGTCATAGCCCTGCCCCCGTGACATCACGACACAGCCTCCTCCCCGCCCTGTGACATCACAGCCCCACCTCCTCCCCGCCCCCTGTGACATCACCCTGCCTGACTAAGAAAGCTGGCAGAGGAGGCAACCCTATACGTATTGTAAATGAAAATATTTTTCATAAACAGTGGCAAAACCGAAGGCAAAATAACCAAGAATAACGAAGAATAGTAGAGACGGCCCCGAATTATTTAAGTATTTACCACTGGAAACAGCGTTACGTCATTAATTACACTTGGAACAATCACGCGATTCCTTGTATTTACAGGTCCCATTTCTTTCGGCACTCTCCAAGCAAAATGTAGAGATGAGAACTCTCATTCAGTTCATGTAAATTGCTGTCGTTATATCAACGATTGTAATGAGTATTTAAGTAAGTAAATGGAAATACAACGCCGGCCACATGATATCCAGACCTGCTCATGTATCGGTCAAATGGACACACGTGGATGTGGCTGGCCAAACTGCACTGATCTAACAGCCTGTCCTTGACTCATTTTTAAGGAGAAGTTAATCCCATCATTGTTTTCACTTTATCATTTTCCAGGAATGACCCCCAATGCTCCTAAAATGGCTGTTGGAACACTTCCTAAATGGGAAACGATACTTATTTTAACATAGTAACATAGTAAGTTAGGTTGAAAAAAGAAGTACATCCATCATGCTCAACCATATTGCCTACATATAACCTGCCTAACTGTTTGTTGATCCAGAGGAAGGCAAAAACCCCATCTGAAGCCTCTCTAATTTGCCCAATTCCTTCCTGACTCCAAGATGGCAATCGGACCAGTCCCTGGGGCAACTTGTACTAAGAGCTATCTCCCATACCCCTGTATTCCCTCACTTGTACTGAGAGCTATCCCCCCTACCCCTGTATTCCCTCACTTGTACTGAGAGCTATCTCCCCTACCCCTGTATTCCCTCACTTGTACTGAGAGCTATCCCCCCCTACCCCTGTATTCCCTCACTTGTACTGAGAGCTATCCCCCCTACCCCTGTATTCCCTCACTTGTACTGAGAGCTATCTCCCCTACCCCTGTATTCCCTCACTTGTACTGAGAGCTATCTCCCATACCCCTGTATTCCCTCACTTGTACTGAGAGCTATCCCCCCTACCCCTGTATTCCCTCACTTGTACTGAGAGCTATCTCCCTACCCCTGTATTCCCTCACTTGTACTGAGAGCTATCTCCCCTACCCCTGTATTCCCTCACTTGTACTGAGAGCTATCTCCCCTACCCCTGTATTCCCTCACTTGTACTGAGAGCTATCTCCCCTACCCCTGTATTCCCTCACTTGTACTGAGAGCTATCCCCCTACCCCTGTATTCCCTCACTTGTACTGAGAGCTATCTCCCATACCCCTGTATTCCCTCACTTGTACTGAGAGCTATCCCCCATACCCCTGTATTCCCTCACTTGTACTGAGAGCTATCCCCCCTACCCCTGTATTCCCTCACTTGTACTGAGAGCTATCCCCCCTACCCCTGTATTCCCTCACTTGTACTGAGAGCTATCCCCCCTACCCCTGTATTCCCTCACTTGTACTGAGAGCTATCCCCCCTACCCCTGTATTCCCTCACTTGTACTGAGAGCTATCTCCCCTACCCCTGTATTCCCTCACTTGTACTGAGAGCTATCCCCCCTACCCCTGTATTCCCTCACTTGTACTGAGAGCTATCCCCCCTACCCCTGTATTCCTTCACTTGTACTGAGAGCTATCTCCCCTACCCCTGTATTCCCTCACTTGTACTGAGAGCTATCTCCCATAACCCTGTATTCCCTCACTTGTACTGAGAGCTATCCCCCCTACCCCTGTATTCCCTCACTTGTACTGAGAGCTATCTCCCCTACCCCTGTATTCCCTCACTTGTACTGAGAGCTATCTCCCCTACCCCTGTATTCCCTCACTTGTACTGAGAGCTATCTCCCCTACCCCTGTATTCCCTCACTTGTACTGAGAGCTATCCCCCCTACCCCTGTATTCCCTCACTTGTACTGAGAGCTACCCCCCCTACCCCCTGTATTCCCTCACTTGTACTGAGAAGCTATCCCCCCTACCCCTGTATTCCCTCACTTGTACTGAGAGCTATCTCCCCTACCCCTGTATTCCCTCACTTGTACTGAGAGCTATCTCCCCCTACCCCTGTATTCCCTCACTTGTACTGAGAGCTATCTCCCCTACCCCTGTATTCCCTCACTTGTACTGAGAGCTATCTCCCCTACCCCTGTATTCCCTCACTTGTACTGAGAGCTATCTCCCCTACCCCTGTATTCCCTCACTTGTACTGAGAGCTATCTCCCCCTACCCCTGTATTCCCTCACTTGTACTGAGAGCTATCTCCCCTACCCCTGTATTCCCTCACTTGTACTGAGAGCTATCTCCCCTACCCCTGTATTCCCTCACTTGTACTGAGAGCTATCTCCCCTACCCCTGTATTCCCTCACTTGTACTGAGAGCTATCCCCCCTACCCCTGTATTCCCTCACTTGTACTGAGAGCTACCCCCCCTACCCCTGTATTCCCTCACTTGTACTGAGAGCTATCCCCCCTACCCCTGTATTCCCTCACTTGTACTGAGAGCTATCCCCCCTACCCCTGTATTCCCTCACTTGTACTGAGAGCTATCCCCCCTACCCCTGTATTCCCTCACTTGTACTGAGAGCTATCCCCCCTACCCCTGTATTCCCTCACTTGTACTGAGAGCTATCTCCCCTACCCCTGTATTCCCTCACTTGTACTGAGAGCTATCTCCCCTACCCCTGTATTCCCTCACTTGTACTGAGAGCTATCCCCCGTACCCCTGTATTCCCTCACTTGTACTGAGAGCTATCCCCCCTACCCCTGTATTCCCTCACTTGTACTGAGAGCTATCCCCCTACCCCTGTATTCCTTCACTTGTACTGAGAGCTATCTCCCTACCCCTGTATTCCCTCACTTGTACTGAGAGCTATCCCCCCTACCCCTGTATTCCCTCACTTGTACTGAGAGCTATCCCCCCTACCCCTGTATTCCCTCACTTGTACTGAGAGCTATCCCCCTACCCCTGTATTCCTTCACTTGTACTGAGAGCTATCTCCCCTACTCCTGTATTCCCTCACTTGTACTGAGAGCTATCCCCCCTACCCCTGTATTCCCTCACTTGTACTGAGAAGCTATCCCCCTACCCCTGTATTCCTTCACTTGTACTGAGAGCTATCTCCCCTACCCCGTATCCCTTGTACTGAGAGCTACTCCCTACCCCTGTATTCCCTCACTTGTACTGAGAGCTATCTCCCCTACCCCTGTATTCCCTTCACTTGTACTGAGAGCTATCTCCCCCCTTATCCCCTTGCTACTTCCCCCCCGTCCCCACTTGTACTGAGAGCTATCCCCCCTACCCCTGTATTCCCTCACTTGTACTGAGAGCTATCCCCCCTACCCCTGTATTCCCTCACTTGTACTGAGAGCTATCCCCCATACCCCTGTATTCCCTCACTTGCTAAGAATCCATCCAGCCCCTATATAAAGCTATATAATGTATCAGCCAGTACCACTTATTCGGGGAGGGAATCCCACAACTTCACAGCTCTCACAGTAACAAACCCTTTCCGAATATTTAAATGGAACCTCCCTTCTTCTAAACGGAGTGGGTGCCCTCGTGTCCGTTGGAAGGACCTACTGGTAAATAAAACATTAGAAAGGTTATTATATGATCCCTTTATATATTTATACATAGTTATCATATTCCCCCTTAAGCGCCTCTTCTCCAGTGTAAACAGACCCAACTTGGCCAGCCTTTCCCCATAACTGAGACTTCCCATACCCTTTACCAGCTTAGTTGCCCTTCTCTGGACCCTCTCTAACTCAATAATGTCCTGTTTGAGCACTGGAGACCAAAACTGAACAGCATATTCTAGATGGGGCCTTACCAGCGCTCTGTAAAGGGGAAGAATAACCCCCTCCTCCCGTGAATCTATACCCCTTTTAATACAGCTCAAACCTTGTTTGCCCTTGCAGCTGCTGCCTGGCATTGACAATACTTTCTGGATTTTTGAATTTTCAGTCCTGGATTTGTAGTGAGGCCAGTAGAAGACTGTATGATATAATTATTTATACCTGTTTATTTAAGGAACAGTATATATATATTTTTTTAATTATGAACTTAATAAGAGATAATGTACAGACGTAAAGACATAACATTGGAAACATGGGTCTGTGATACTGACAAGAACATCAGTAGCCAGTAATACTGAAATGTCTCTTGTACTTTGCAGGTGTTAGAAAGTACATAACGGTGTCGGAAACACAATGGGAAGATTTTTCTGTATCTCCTGAAGGTGAGTTAAGTGATAAGTAGTTATTGTTCTGATCCAGTAACCGGTACCCAAAGGAACAAAATCACTTTCCAGTAGACTCTTGAATCATCTGCATCGGAAACATATACTAGGGATGCACTGAACCCAGAATCCTTTGTAAAAGATTGGGGCGAACACAGAACTGAATCCGGATTTGCCTATGCAAATTGGGTTATGGAAGGGTTAAAGGTCATCACGCGACCTGTTTATTCATAGGCAAAGTACTTTTTCTTTAAACTAAGGGGTTAAATAGGACATGGCCCAGTTGGGTCTGTGGTAGTAGGGATGCACCTAATCCCGGATAAGGTTCGGGATTTGGTCCAATCCCGGCGTTTTTTTTAAGCATTTGGTTTCGGCCGGATCTGTGGTCCCAGCTCGACCCAAAAAAGTGGGTTTGGTGTATCCCTATGTAGTAGTGACCTGAACCTCAGTAGTGGGTAGTACTGACATTTTCCATCTTTTGCAGATTTAAAACTCAAAGGAACGATGTCAAAAGAACAATTGGAAGAGGCTCTTGCAGGTACTGAAGATACGGCCTAAACAGCTAAGGTTATAGGAGTTAAATAGGACATGGCCCAGTTGGGTCTGTAGTAGTGACCTGAACCCCAGTAGTGGGTAGTACTGACGTCTCTTGTCTTTTGCAGATTTAAAACTCAAAGGAAAGATGTCAGAAGAACAATTGGAAGAGGCTTTTGAAGGTATTGAAGATACAGTCTAAACAGCAAAGGTTATAACTCCTGCCCATCCCTTTAGGCTAAATGGGGGAGGTTCCTACCACCTACCTGTTCAAATGCAACTACCAACTTGGCAACCACCAGTGAAACACTCATTTTAACCCTTTACTACTAGGGTCACTAATGAATTGTAATGAATTTTCAAGTAAGTAAATGGAAATACAACGCCGGCCACACTCTATCCAGACCTGCTCATGGATTGGTCAAATGGGCACACGTGGATGTGGATGGCCAAACTGCACCAATCTAACAGATTTATACTCTTTATGAGAAACTGATTCTACTTTTTTAGAAGGAACTCCATACTCTAAATTCTTTTTGAGAAAATACATCTAGGGGAAGATTAATAAAATGTGAGTTTTGAACTTAATACATGTAACTGGAGGAGTCCCAAGCCAGACTTGGATTTCTTACTATTGCGTGCTATTCTGATACCTACTGGGAGCTGCTATCTTGCTCCCTTCCCATTGTTCTGCTGATCGGCTGCTGGGGGTGAGGGGGGGAGATATCACTCCAACTTGCAGTGCAGCAGTAAAGTGTGCCTGAGTCTGAGCTTTCAGCCAGCGCTACACATTAGAACTGCTTTCAGCTAACCTATTGTTTCTCCTACTCCCATGTAACTGGAGGAGTCCCAAGCCGGACTTGGATTTCTTACTATTGAGTGCTATTCTGATACCTACTGGGAGCTGCTATCTTGCTCCCTTCCCATTGTTCTGCTGATCGGCTGCTGGGGGGGGAGGGGGGATATCACTCCAACTCCAGCGTGGCAGTAAAGTGTGACTGAAGTTGATCAGAGCACAGGTCACATGGCTGTGGCACCCTGGGAAATGAAGAAACATGGGTCTGTGATACTGACAAGTACATCAGTAGCCAGTAATACTGAACTGTTTTGTGTACTTTGCAGGTTATATAAAGTACTTAACGATGTCGGAACCACAATGGGAAGATTTTTCTGAATCTCTTGAAGGTGAGTTAAGTGATAAGTAGTTATTTTTTTGATCTAGTGAAAAGTACCCGAAGGTCTGCATTAAAAACACACAGGATTTGAGTTTTTTCAAAATATACACAAAATAGACTGTCTGATGACCTGCAGCTTATTAGTTTGAGAAGAAAATGACACGTACCCAGTAAGGTGTATGGTTTCATTATTTATACTTGTTTATTCATGGGCAAACTATGGGGCACATTTAGTAAAACTCGATTTTTTTGTGGCCTTGAAAGTCGTATAAACTCGACATGGTATAAATTAGAATTCAACTTGATCATTGCTGTATTTAGAAAAGTTCACAACAATGCTCGAATCTTTCGTACTAAAATTCAAAAATCTCGAATTTAAAACTCATCATTAAAACTTGAAAAATTTGTTCCAGCAGCCATTTTAGGAGCATTGGAGCTCATTTTAGGAAATAAAATAATGTGTTTAAGTTTCTCTTGAAACTGGGTGAAATAGAAAACAGGGGATTAACTTCTCCCTGAAACTGGGTGAAACAGAAAACAATGAGGGGGGTTCGCTTCTCCTTGAAACTGAGTGAAACAGAAAACAATGAGGGGGGTTCGCTTCTCCTTGAAACTGAGTGAAACAGAAAACAATGAGGGGATTAACTTCTCCTTTAAAAGGACAGGCTGTCACTGACTATTCTATTCCTTTACTATCCTAAGCCTCCATAGGACTCAATGGTACTTGACAGATCAAATGTTTAATTCTTCTGGCAAATTTCCAAAAATAAAATAATTTTTTCAAGAAACAATATCAGAAAAATCGAGAACCGGCAAAAACCCGTTCGAAAATCTTGAAAATATCAAGAAGTAAAAAAAAACGACTTTTTCCTCAAAATTGTTTAGTAAACGTTCCCCTTACGTTTTTCTTAATCCCTTAATGGTTAAATTAACTTCCCCTTGAAAACATGTGAAATAGAAAACAATGAGGGGATTAACTTCTCCCTGAAACTGGGTGAAATAGAAAACAATGAGGGGATTAACTTCTCCCTGAAACTGGGTGAAATAGAAAACAATGAGGGGATTCACTTCTCCCTGAAACTGGGTGAAATAGAAAACAATGAGGGGATTAACTTCTCCCTGAAACTGGGTGAAACAGAAAACAATGAGGGGATTTACTTCTCCCTGAAACTTAGTGAAACAGAAAACAATGAGGGGATTAACTTCTCCCTGAAACTGGGTGAAATAGAAAACAATGAGGGGATTCACTTCTCCCTGAAACTGGGTGAAATAGAAAACAATGAGGGGATTAACTTCTCCCTGAAACTGGGTGAAATAGAAAACAATGAGGGGATTCACTTCTCCCTGAAACTGGGTGAAATAGAAAACAATGAGGGGATTAACTTTCCCCTGAAACTGGGTAAAATAGAAAACAATGAGGGGATTAACTTCTCCCTGAAACTGGGTGAAATAGAAAACAATGAGGGGATTCACTTCTCCCTGAAACTGGGTGAAATAGAAAACAATGAGGGGATTAACTTCTCCCTGAAACTGGGTGAAATAGAAAACAATGAGGGGATTCACTTCTCCCTGAAACTGGGTGAAATAGAAAACAATGAGGGGATTAACTTCTCCCTGAAACTGGGTGAAATAGAAAACAATGAGGGGATTCACTTCTCCCTGAAACTGGGTGAAATAGAAAACAATGAGGGGATTCACTTCTCCCTGAAACTGGGTGAAATAGAAAACAATGAGGGGATTAACTTCTCCCTGAAACTGGGTGAAATAGAAAACAATGAGGGGATTAACTTCTCCCTGAAACTGGGTGAAACAGAAAACAATGAGGAGATTAACTTCTCCCTGAAACTGGGTGAAACAGAAAACAATGAGGGGATTAACTTCTCCCTGAAACTGGGTGAAACAGAAAACAATGAGGGGATTAACTTCTCCCTGAAACTGGGTGAAATAGAAAACAATGAGGGGATTAACTTCTCCCTGAAACTGGGTGAAATAGAAAACAATGAGGGGATTCACTTCTCCCTGAAACTGGGTGAAATAGAAAACAATGAGGGGATTAACTTCTCCCTGAAACTGGGTGAAATAGAAAACAATGAGGGGATTAACTTCTCCCTGAAACTGGGTGAAACAGAAAACAATGAGGAGATTAACTTCTCCCTGAAACTGGGTGAAACAGAAAACAATGAGGGGATTCACCTCTACTTGAAACTTAGTGAAACAGAAAACAATGAGATGATTAACTTCTCCCTTTAACATGTGCCAAGGACAGGCTGTCACTAATTATTCTATTCCTCTACTATTCTAAGCCTCCATAGGACTCAAAGGTACTTCACAGATCAAACACGACAAAAAAAAATTTCAACAGAAAAAGTTAACTTAACATTAATAAATCACTGATTATGGAAGTTATTTTCAAAAATGTTTTATTCTTCTGGCAAATTTCCAAAAAAAATTTTTTTCAAAAAACAATATCAGAAAAATCGAAAACCGGCAAAGACCTTTTCAAAAATCTTGAACATATCAAGAAGTAAAAAACTTTTTCTAAAAATTGCTTAGTAAATGGTCCCCTTACTTTTTTCTTAAACTAAGGAATTAAATAGGACATGGCCCAGTTGGGTCTGTAGTAGTGACCTGAACCTCAGTAGTGGGTAGTACTGACATTTCTCGTCTCTTGCAGGTTTAAAACTCAAAGGAAAGATGTCGGAAGAACAATTGGAAGAGGCTTTTGAAGGTATTGAAGATACAGCTAAGGTTATAACTCCTGCCCATCCCTTTAGGCTAAATGGGGGAGGTTCCTACCACCTACCTGTTCTAATGCAACTACCAACTTGGCAACCACCATTTTAACCCTTTACTACTAGGGTCACTTGTAATGAATTGTAATGAATTTTCAAGTAAGTAAAGTGTGCCTGAGTCTGAGCTTTCAGAAGGAGCCAGCGCTACACATTAGAACTGCTTTCAGCTAACCTATTGTCTCTCCTACTCCCATGTAACTGGAGGAGTCCCAAGCCGGACTTGGATTTCTTACTATTGAGTGCTATTCTGATACCTACTGGGAGCTGCTATCTTGCTCCCTTCCCATTGTTCTGCTGATTGGCTGCTGGGGGTGAGGGGGGGGATATCACTCCAACTTGCAGCGCAGCAGTAAAGTGTGCCTGAGTCTGAGCTTTCAGCCAGCGCTACACATTAGAACTGCTTTCAGCTAACCTATTGTTTCTCCTACTCCCATGTAACTGGAAGAGTCCCAAGCCGGACTTGGATTCCTTACTATTGAGTGCTATTCTGATACCTACTGGGAGCTGCTATCTTGCTCCCTTCCCATTGTTCTGCTGATCGGCTGCTGGGGGTGAGGGGGGGGGATATCACTCCAACTTGCAGCGCAGCAGTAAAGTGTGCCTGAGTCTGAGCTTTCAGAAGGAGCCAGCGCTACACATTAGAACTGCTTTCAGCTAACCTATTGTCTCTCCTACTCCCATGTAACTGGAGGTTAGTGTCTGATGACTTGCAGTAGGAGGCTGTATGGTTTCATTATTTATACCTGTTTATTTATGGGCACAATATATATATTTTTTTAATTATCAACTTAATAAGAGATAATGTACAGATGTAAAGACATAATATTGGAAACATGGGTCTGTGATACCGACAAGAACATCAGTAGCCAGTAATACTGAAATGTCTCTTGTATTTTGCAGGTTTCAAAAAGGATGTAATATTGCCGGTAACACAATTGGAAGATTTTTCTGAATCTGTTGAAGGTGAGTTAAGTGATAAGTTATTGTTATTGTTCTAATCTGGTAACAGGTACCCAAAGGAACAAAATCACTTTCCAGTAGACTCTTAAACCAGGATTAGAGTTTTTTCAAAATATAAACAGAATAGACCGTGACCTGCAGCTTATTAGTTTGAGAAGAAAATTCCCCCAGACTGCAAGAGGCTGTATGGTTTCATTATTTATACCTTTCATTATATATACTGAGAAATTAAATAGGACATGGCCCAGTTGGGTCTGGAGTAGTGACCTGAAGCTCAGTAGTGGGTAGTACTGACATCTCTCGTCTTTTGCAGATTTAAACCTCAAAGGAACGATATCAAAAGAACAATGGGAAAAGTCTGTTGCAGGTATTAAAGGTAAGGTCTAAGTCTTAGTTAAGTGGGAGTTATAGTAGTTATCTGATAGCTAGGGATGAGCAAAGTAGTGGGAGTTATAGTAGTTATCTGATAGCTAGTGATGAGCAAAGTAGTGGGAATTATAGTAGTTATCTGATAACTAGTGATGAGCAAAGTAGTGGGAGTTATAGTAGTTATCTGATAACTAGTGATGAGCAAAGTAGTGGGAGTTATAGTAGTTATCTGATAACTAGTGATGAGCAAAGTAGTGGGAGTTATAGTAGTTATCTGATAGCTAGTGATGAGCAAAGTAGTGGGAGTTATAGTAGTTATCTGATAACTAGTGATGAGCAAAGTAGTGGGAGTTATAGTAGTTATCTGATAGCTAGTGATGAGCAAAGTAGTGGGAATTATAGTAGTTATCTGATAGCTAGTGATGAACAAAGTAGTGGGAGTTATAGTAGTTATCTGATAGCTAGTGATGAACAAAGTAGTGGGAGTTATAGTAGTTATCTGATAACTAGTGATGAACAAAGTAGTGGGAGTTATAGTAGTTATCTGATAGCTAGTGATGAACAAAGTAGTGGGAGTTATAGTAGTTATCTGATAGCTAGTGATGAACAAAGTAGTGGGAATTATAGTAGTTACTGTATCTGATAGCTAGGGATGAGCAAAGTAGTGGGTGTTACAGTAGTTATCTGATAGCTAGGGATGAGCAAAGTAGTGGGTGTTATAGTAGTTATCTGATAGCTAGTGATGAACAAAGTAGTGGGAGTTATAGTAGTTATCTGATAGCTAGTGATGAACAAAGTAGTGGGAGTTATAGTAGTTATCTGATAGCTAGTGATGAACAAAGTAGTGGGAGTTATAGTAGTTATCTGATAGCTAGTGATGAACAAAGTAGTGGGAATTATAGTAGTTACTGTATCTGATAGCTAGGGATGAGCAAAGTAGTGGGTGTTACAGTAGTTATCTGATAGCTAGGGATGAGCAAAGTAGTGGGAATTATAGTAGTTATCTGATAGCTAGTGATGAGCAAAGTAGTGGGAGTTATAGTAGTTATCTGATAGCTAGGGATGAGCAAAGTAGTGGGTGCTATAGTAGTTATCTGATAACTAGTGATGAGCAAAGTAGTGGGTGTTATAGTAGTTATCTGATAGCTAGTGATGAGCAAAGTAGTGGGAGTTATAGTAGTTATCTGATAGCTAGGGATGAACAAAGTAGTGGGTGTTATAGTAGTTATCTGATAGCTAGTGATGAGCAAAGTAGTGGGTGTTATAGTAGTTATCTGATAGCTAGGGATGAGCAAAGTAGTGGGTGTTATAGTAGTTATCTGATAGCTAGTGATGAGCAAAGTAGTGGGTGTTATAGTAGTTATCTGATAGCTAGGGATGAACAAAGTAGTGGGAGTTATAGTAGTTATCTGATAGCTAGGGATGAGCAAAGTAGTGGGTGTTATAGTAGTTATCTGATAGCTAGGGATGGGCAAAGTAGTGGGAGTTATAGTAGTTATCTGATAGCTAGGGATGAGCAAAGTAGTGGGTGTTATAGTAGTTATCTGATAGCTAGGGATGAGCAAAGTAGTGGGTGTTATAGTAGTTATCTGATAGCTAGGGATGAGCAAAGTAGTGGGTGTTATAGTAGTTATCTGATAGCTAGGGATGAGCAAAGTAGTGGGAATTATAGTAGTTATCTGATAGCTAGTGATGAGCAAAGTAGTGGGAATTATAGTAGTTATCTGATAGCTAGTGATGAGCAAAGTAGTGGGTGTTATAGTAGTTATCTGATAGCTAGGGATGAGCAAAGTAGTGGGAGTTATAGTAGTTATCTGATAGCTAGTGATGAGCAAAGTAGTGGGAATTATAGTAGTTATCTGATAACTAGTGATGAGCAAAGTAGTGGGAGTTATAGTAGTTATCTGATAACTAGTGATGAGCAAAGTAGTGGGAGTTATAGTAGTTATCTGATAACTAGTGATGAGCAAAGTAGTGGGAGTTATAGTAGTTATCTGATAGCTAGTGATGAGCAAAGTAGTGGGAGTTATAGTAGTTATCTGATAACTAGTGATGAGCAAAGTAGTGGGAGTTATAGTAGTTATCTGATAGCTAGTGATGAGCAAAGTAGTGGGAATTATAGTAGTTATCTGATAGCTAGTGATGAACAAAGTAGTGGGAGTTATAGTAGTTATCTGATAGCTAGTGATGAACAAAGTAGTGGGAGTTATAGTAGTTATCTGATAACTAGTGATGAACAAAGTAGTGGGAGTTATAGTAGTTATCTGATAGCTAGTGATGAACAAAGTAGTGGGAGTTATAGTAGTTATCTGATAGCTAGTGATGAACAAAGTAGTGGGAATTATAGTAGTTACTGTATCTGATAGCTAGGGATGAGCAAAGTAGTGGGTGTTACAGTAGTTATCTGATAGCTAGGGATGAGCAAAGTAGTGGGTGTTATAGTAGTTATCTGATAGCTAGTGATGAACAAAGTAGTGGGAGTTATAGTAGTTATCTGATAGCTAGTGATGAACAAAGTAGTGGGAGTTATAGTAGTTATCTGATAGCTAGTGATGAACAAAGTAGTGGGAGTTATAGTAGTTATCTGATAGCTAGTGATGAACAAAGTAGTGGGAATTATAGTAGTTACTGTATCTGATAGCTAGGGATGAGCAAAGTAGTGGGTGTTACAGTAGTTATCTGATAGCTAGGGATGAGCAAAGTAGTGGGAATTATAGTAGTTATCTGATAGCTAGTGATGAGCAAAGTAGTGGGAGTTATAGTAGTTATCTGATAGCTAGGGATGAGCAAAGTAGTGGGTGCTATAGTAGTTATCTGATAACTAGTGATGAGCAAAGTAGTGGGTGTTATAGTAGTTATCTGATAGCTAGTGATGAGCAAAGTAGTGGGAGTTATAGTAGTTATCTGATAGCTAGGGATGAACAAAGTAGTGGGTGTTATAGTAGTTATCTGATAGCTAGTGATGAGCAAAGTAGTGGGTGTTATAGTAGTTATCTGATAGCTAGGGATGAGCAAAGTAGTGGGTGTTATAGTAGTTATCTGATAGCTAGTGATGAGCAAAGTAGTGGGTGTTATAGTAGTTATCTGATAGCTAGGGATGAACAAAGTAGTGGGAGTTATAGTAGTTATCTGATAGCTAGGGATGAGCAAAGTAGTGGGTGTTATAGTAGTTATCTGATAGCTAGGGATGGGCAAAGTAGTGGGAGTTATAGTAGTTATCTGATAGCTAGGGATGAGCAAAGTAGTGGGTGTTATAGTAGTTATCTGATAGCTAGGGATGAGCAAAGTAGTGGGTGTTATAGTAGTTATCTGATAGCTAGGGATGAGCAAAGTAGTGGGTGTTATAGTAGTTATCTGATAGCTAGGGATGAGCAAAGTAGTGGGAATTATAGTAGTTATCTGATAGCTAGTGATGAGCAAAGTAGTGGGAATTATAGTAGTTATCTGATAGCTAGTGATGAGCAAAGTAGTGGGTGTTATAGTAGTTATCTGATAGCTAGGGATGAGCAAAGTAGTGGGAGTTATAGTAGTTATCTGATAGCTAGTGATGAGCAAAGTAGTGGGTGTTATAGTAGTTATCTGATAGCTAGTGATGAGCAAAGTAGTGGGTGTTATAGTAGTTATCTGATAGCTAGGGATGAGCAAAGTAGTGGGAGTTATAGTAGTTATCTGATAGCTAGGGATGAGCAAAGTAGTGGGAGTTATAGTAGTTATCTGATAGCTAGGGATGAGCAAAGTAGTGGGTGTTATAGTAGTTATCTGATAGCTAGTGATGAGCAAAGTAGTGGGAGTTATAGTAGTTATCTGATAGCTAGGGATGAGCAAAGTAGTGGGAGTTATAGTAGTTATCTGATAGCTAGGGATGAGCAAAGTAGTGGGTGTTATAGTAGTTATCTGATAGCTAGTGATGAGCATTTAACCATTGGCAGATTTTTTTTGCGAAACGCCGGTAAATATTTGCAGCGGAAAAAAAATTGTGAGTGAGGAAAAAACTGCAGTCGTGTCAAAAAAAGTCATGTTCGCGTCAAGGAAGTTGTAGTCCCATCAAAAAAGTTGAAGTCCTGTAAAAAAAAAGTCATGGGCGCATCAAAAAAAAGTTGTGTGCGTCGAAAAGGTTGCCGCGTTTTGCAAAATTTTTGCAGTTTTGCAATTTTTTTTTGAGAAGAGAAATGGGATAGATTCACTCATCACTACTAATAACAGTTACACACAGGAGAGAATTAACTTCCCAGGATACACTTGGATTGCAGTGATAGGTGAGTATTAGGGTATAGTGATGAGCAAATTTTTTCACTAGGCATGGATTCGCAGTGAATTTCCGCATTTCAACATTGGCAGTGGAAAAATTCGCTGTGCGTAAAAAAAATTGCTGCACGTTAAAGCGGGCGTGGCTGTGTCAAAATTGGGCGTGGTCAGGTAAAAAAAAGGGTGTGGTCTCGTCAAACTGGGCGTGGTCCTGTTTGGGAAAAATAAAGAGAATTCATGGAAAAGAACGTCCGTTTAAACTCAAATTTTTTGAGATTTAACAATACTTAAAAAAATATACAGCTTGAAAAATTCGGGATTTTCAAATGGAAACTTGAAAAAAAATCATACGACCGATTGAAGCATTATCGAGACATTCTATAAATACAACAATGATCAAGTTTAATTCGAATTTATACCATGTTTGAAATCCCGAATGGGAAAAATTCGGATTGGAAATGAAAATTTCTGAAGATCGCAAAGATCACGAAAATGCTTCAGGCACGATAATATCGTATTGGCGATCTGAAAGTCACTAAATTTTCGTACTGAGCAATAGTAAACAGCGGCAAAACCGATCCGTTTTTTTTTTTTGCGCTAAAAATACGCAATCGGCGAAAAAGTCGTGAAAGCGTTGAAAAAGTCGTGCAAGGTACAAAAAAGTCACAGAAAATACGACTGGACCGATCGAGTAAATGTGCCCCTTAGATTAGTCCATTTGTAGCGTAGGGGAAACGTCATTTATGGTTGAATGCCGCATTTAAAGAAAAAAATCCACTATTCTACCACTTCTGTTATTGCACAACACACTCTAAATGGTGATTTTTAGTTGTTTTTCTTTTTTTCGTTCTTTTATAGAAGTACCTGCAGTCCTGATGAGGTGCAAAGAACTCGAAGCTTGCACGGTCTTTAGAGAGAATGCCAGCAACGTTCCACTTACCTGCTACTTGAGTGACTGCTCATTTTGGGAAAGGAATGATAGCCCAATAGTCCGTATATTCAATACTGAAGATTAAAGTTTACATTTTCTCAAGTCAATTGGGACCTGAGTATTTTTCCAAAAATGGTTTGTTAGGGTTAGTCTGTCTGCTCGGCTTTAACTTGCCCTTGGTGGAACAAGGTAACTTGGGGCTAATGCTGCATGGAAATGGGTTGGAAAAAGGGCCAATTGCTTCCCTTCATTGTGTTTCATTACTAATACACAGGAAAAGAGGGCCAGGGGGACACCTGCTTACTTTTTGGGGCACATTTAATAAGCAATTTTGAGAAAAAATCATTTTTTTAAAAAAAAATTCTAGATATTTTTGAAATTTACGAATGGGTTTTCACCCGTACTTGATTTTTCCGATATTGTTTCTAGAAAAGGTAGGGTTTTTTTTAATGGAAATTTTCCAGAAAAATGTTAAATAACACCCATAATTTGTCATTTATTAATGTTTAGTTAACTTTTTTTGCCCCCAAAAATGTGGCAGGTTTGATCTGTCTAGTACTATCAAGTCCTATGGAGGTTTAGAATAGTAGAGGAATAGAATAATCAGTTAGAAGTTAATCCCCTCAATGTTTTCTGTTTCACCCTATTTCAAGGGAAAGTTAATCCTATCTTTTTTTCTGTTTCACCCATTTTCATGGGGAAATTAACACCATCAATGTTTTTTATGTCACACAGTTTCAAGGGGAAGTGAATCACACCATTGTTTTCTATTTTACCCAGTTTCAAGTGAAATTTAAACACATTATTGTTTTCCAAGAATGAGCTCCAATGCTCCTAAAATGGCTGCTGGAGCAATTCCTGCAATTCCATGTTTTAATGATATGGCTTGAAAAATTCGGGATTTTCAAATGTAAACCTTAAATATTTCATACGAATGATTCAAGTATTATCATGACATTTTCTAAATACAACAATGATCAAGTTTAATTCGAATTTATACCCTGTCGAGTTTATATGACTTTTAAGACCAGAAACCCCACCCCCAAGTTTTAGCTCCTTTTTTTGAGTCGCCTATAAAGAAGCAAGTGGCACAAGGGCATAGATGATCACTTGCACCCACATTTAAAACAGTAAGGAATGGGGGTTCCTAATCAAAGAACAATGTGTATATATATAGGTATTAAATTAAAAATTGCACTTCAGGTTTCCCATTTATGAAATTAGTTAATTCAATTAAGACAACCCCCCTGCATAATGGACTTTCACTAACAAAACAGCCACAATGAAGAGAGTAGGGCGGGCACCTGCAGGGCCCCTGGGGTGGGGTGGGAGCCCCCCAGTCCGACCCTGGGCAGAAAACAATATCAAACATATAACGGATATCCTTGCAGAAGGCAAAACTCTACCATTTGACACATTGGGCCTGATTCACTAAAGGGCGATAAAACGTGCGCTATTCTTATTGTGCGCTAAAATTTTTACCGCCGCTTAAGTTTGGCGATTTTTCGCACAATTCACTATAAGCATACTCGCACTTTTTTACGCGCGATATTGCAAGCGTTATTTAACTCGCGAAAGACTATTTCAATGCGGTATTTGCCTGTACATGCGCTAAATTACGCAAATAATCGCCGAATATGAATGGTAGCATAGAAATAGTGTATAAAAATTGTCGAAGCATATAAATGGTGTATATAAATATTAGCCACATATAAATGGTAGCATATAAATAGTAGCATATAAATAGTAGCAAATAAATAGTAGCCGCTAGTGATGAGCAAATGAGTTCTGGTTTCTTTAGTGAAAAATTAGCAAATCTTTCGAAAGATCCACGAAACGGCAAAAATGTTGTGCGGGCAAAAAAATTGTTGCTGTGACTATTATTTTTTGACACTTGTATCAATTTTTGGATGTGCGGTGAATTTTTGCGTGGCGAATTTTTTCATGCGTTTTGCCATTGGCGGATTGTTTTGCAAAACACATGAAAAAATCCGCCGCGAAAAAATTCAACGCACGTCCAAAAATTCGCTGCGAATCCATGCCTGGCGAAACATTTCATCACTTGTAGCCAAATAGAAATAGTTGCGCAAATGAACGCACGCCATGTTAGCCATACACACCAATACTTGCGGAAAATTACTGTATTAAAAATGAACATTTCGCTGCAAACTGGCGGCTGCGTCACTCTAGGGGAAACACATACTTGAATAAATAACACTGTAAGTCCATATTTTATTGCAAAAAATCATTTACTGTACTTTTCTATAATTTTTCGCCTGCCTGTAGTAGGTGTTAATTTTCGTATAGCCGAATGCGATATTTAGCGCGCAAAAGTTATAGTGAATCATGCGATCATATTCTTTTCAGCGCGGAAATTAACGCAAAACGGTAAAACTAGTGCGAGAAATACCCCATGCGAAAATGGCGATTTTTCGCACGCGATAATACTATGGTGAATCGCGCGCAAGTTATTTTGCGTTTTTTAACGCGAAAAAGCGTGCGATAATTTTTATCGCCCTTTAGTGAATCAGGCCCATTGTGGCGTTCCATCTCAAAATTTTAAGAAATGGACTTCTGTGTAAAGTAATGTCACAATTCTGTGGACTGCTATTTCGTGATGAGCAAATTTGTTCACCAGGCATTTTGCCATTGGAGAATTTCTTCGTGAAATGGGCGCAAAAATTAGCTACAAAAAAAATCGCAGTGAGGGAAAAGTTGCGGGTTCATCTAAAAAAAGGTGCGGTCATGTAAAAATAAGTTGTGGTCATGGGAAAAAAAAATTGCAGTAGTGTCATCAAACTTCTGGTGCCATAAAAAAAAGTTGTGGTCCATGGGTGCAACATCTTTGATTCCTTATTCAAGGTACTTGGGTTATAGTGATGAGCGAATCAGTCGCTTGTCCAAAAAAACTCTTTTGTCATGCGGCTATTCTTTTGTCGCCCACGACTATTATTTTGTCGCCTGCGGCTATTCTTTCGTTGCGCAGCTATAATTTTGTCGTGCGTGCGGTGCCGCGAATCCATGCCTGGAGAAACATTTCGCCCATCACTATTGGGTTGTACATATATTGCAGCACACAGGCTTTACCTATCAAACTCAGTAATATTACAATACTACCCAAGCTGCTGGCCCTCACTAGTTATTGTTTTCCATTATGAACTTGCATTATGACCCAAAACTCCTCAATGTACCATATGAGACCACTCATAACAGAAAGAATAAGCGCTGACCATATATCTCAAATATTATAAAGAAAATAACATATTTATATATATTTTATATAAGACCAAGATAAATGAGATCTACTTACAGAAGGATAATAGAATCTCTGCAGTTATGATATTCTCTCCTCATTGTCAAACAGGATGTAGAGTTGCATGGAATGCTCAAGCTGATTGGTCTTTGATGTTTTGAACCACACTAGGGCAACATTGACCAGGTTTTGCTTGGTCCCCAACATGAACATGAAATATGTAGTGGAAAACTGCAGTAACAGAATGACTCTAGGGCTGATTTACTTAAACCAGCGCCAGCCAGTAGCAGCCAATTAATTTGGATCAGTCTACTATAAGTCAAAACCAATATCAATTGGCTGCCATGGGTAACTGCAGTAAGTAATAATGACAAACACTGTAAATCTATTAAGTGTACATTAGCAAAAGGCTGCTTAGGTGGGTAATTGGTTCAAAATAAGGTAGGTTCTACTTTAGAAGTTGCTGTAAAGTATTAATAACTGAAATACAGTACAGCACTGAGAGGCAAGTTGTTTCTTCCTTGTGAAAAGGATCATAATAGGGTTTGAGACATGTAGGCCAGAGCAACTGAGTTGGGTGTAGTTCGATTAAGAATGATGCTATATAAACAATATTAACTGTGAAAGTAAGTAGTAGAGACTTGAGCTTTGGGTTGAATCAATGGGCGGGATTTAAATAATTGTATTTTGCTGATCACTAACTACAGTTACCAACGGTAATTTACTTTACGTACCAGAATGCAACACCAACAGACCAAAGACCATAAATAGGGATCACAATGACCCTTACTACGCAAAGAATTTGGGATCCAATCCTTACATTATACAATTAATGTTGTGCTCAGTGAACAACATTTATATTTCCTATTTTAAAGGAGAAGGAAAGGTAAATGTAAATGTAAATAGCCCAATAAACACACACACAGTAATAATGCTCTGAGTCTTCTGTGAAACACCACATTTCCTTTCTTCTTCCTTTCTTTGTACACGTGGGTTATGGGATCAGCTTTAACCTCTAGGGCATGGGCTTGAGCGTGCTTAGCTTGTTCCTCTCTCCCCCTCCCTTCTCCCTCCACCCCCTCCCCTCCCTGTTGTAATCTGAGCTGAGAGCAGAAGAATGAAGTTACATCACACCAAGTTAATATGGCAGCTGCTTTTTTATACAAGCACAGAGATCCTCTAGTGCTGTTTATTCAGGTATGGTAAAGCATTCTGCAGAATAAATATAGTGTCTTGCCCTATTGTGGCTGATCTATTGGCAATAAACTGCCTCAATAGCTTTCCTTCTCTGGAGACTGGGAGGTATCAGGATGTATCATCTCTAGAATTAAAAAGAAGAAAATTAATACAAAAACTATTCAAGCTCATATAAGAAAACAGCTGAGACATGTGACCACACGGCAGTTGGATAAGATACTTCTGGTTCTTTTCTATGATTTATGCAGGTGCTAATAGGATGCTAAGAAAAATTGCAACAGATTGTAAAACATACAAAATTAAAACCTGAATTGAGAAAAAGAGAGAAAAAAAAACTCACTAAAATATAGTGGCTGTATTCGGATTTTTAGCCTAAACGCATAGTAAATCTTGGAAAAGTTGCAGTGTTTTTTCTTTTCTTCTTTTTCGAAAAAAATTCAAATCGAATTTAAAATAAAAAAAAGTTGATGGTTAGTAAATGAGCCCCATCGTGTTTTTATTGTGGTTTTTTACTAGGCTGTAATTTTCTTTCATCCCCAGATATTGGCTCAGAATGATCTCTTTTTATACCACTCTACCCATAATGGGACTTATTTCATGAACATGGGTAAGAAAACTACTAAAGCTGGCTATACACATGCCCCAAGCCCCCCCCCCCCATCTTGGTGCATTGCCCCGCCCCTTTTCTCTTCAAATTTCTTTTGGTGGGTACGGAACATTGGGGATCACCTGTACTTCCGTGGTGCTCTGGACCCAATTTACAGAATGCTGCACAGCATGACCCCCTGGGAGTTCTGCCACCCTAGGCCCAGGAGTCTGGGCCTGTGCAAAGCAGTGATGGTGGGCAGTGCAATAAAATGCTCTGTACCCATTTATTGCACTTTGCATCCTGCACTTGGATTTCTTTAATAGTTATTTTTTTACCCCCCACTAGTGATGAGCGAATCTGTTCCGTTTCGCTTCGCTGAAAAATTTGCGAATCTTTCAAAAGATCCGCGAAACGGCGAAAAATTCGCAAAACGGCGAAAATGTAGTGCGACAAAAAAAATGTCACCCGCAGCTATTATTTTGTCGCACGGCTATTGTTTCGTCGCCCGCGGCTATTGTTTTGTCGCACGGCTATTATTTTGTCGCGTGGCTATTGTTTCGTTGCCCGCGGCTATTGTTTTGTCGCACGGCTATTGTTTCGTCGCACGCGGCTATTATTTTGTCGCGCGGCAATTGTTTCGTCTCCCGCGGCTATTGTTTTGTCGCACGGCTATTGTTTTGTCGCACGCGGCTATTATTTTGTCACCCGCGGCTATTCTTTTTTGACGCTGGCGACAATTTTTGTACGTGCGGCGAATTTTTCCGTGGCGAAATTTTTCATCCGTTTCGCGAAACAATCCGCCAATGGCGAAACGCGGAAATTCGCCGCGAATCCATGCCTGGCAAAACTTTTCGCCCATCACTACCCCCCACCCCAAATGGAGCTCTGCCTAAAATAGTATACAGAGGCCCGCGGCTACTTGCACAGTGCCCCACGCAATGGGCAAAAAGAAAAAAAAAGCCCCTTTTTTTGCACTTTGCACACTGCGTGGGGCATTTTAAATGAGCTTTATGGAGTTTTAGCTTTGTTGATCCCCCCCATTCTTCTAGAGTCATAACATTAAAGATGAACTGGTTGATCAGGACAATTGATCAAATTACTATCAAGTTACTATTACTGTAAGACCAGAGGAACATGTTCCTTAAACATTGACAAGATCAGAAGTAAATGTTCTTGGATTTGCTGAAAGTACAGATATGTTCAGTACACACAGAAAATTCCAGGTGCTTTAGTATGGAACTATCTAGCCTTATCAAATTAACTTTTTTTTTTTAAATCAGCTTTAGGGACAGATTTATCAAAATGTGGGTTTAGAGCTTAATACATAAAAACTCCCCCACATTCTATTCATTCCTATTGGGTCTTTAGGCTATTTATTAATGAGTAAAACATCACATAGGAATGAGTAAAATGTAGGTGACTTTTTATGTAATAGGCTTTAAAATCACATTTTGATAAATATACCCCTTAGGGGGCACATTTACTGAGCAATTTTGAGAAAAAGTCATTTTTTTTTTCAACTTTTTTATGAATGGGTTTTTGCCAGTACTTACAGGGGCACATTTACTAAAATTCGTATAAACTCGACATGGTATAAATTCAAATTAAACTTGATTATTACTGTACTTACAAAAAGTCCTGATAGTGCTTGAATCATTTGTACGAAAATTTAGAGTTTACATAGAAAATCCTGAATTTTTCAAGTTGAAAGTATTGGTTAAACTCGGAAAAATTGAGTTTAAACGGACATTTGTTTCCATGAATCCTCTTTATTTTGCCCAAACAGGAAGTGCTCCAGCAGCCATTTTAGGAGCATTGGCGCTCACTTGAAACTGGGTGACATAGAAAACAACGATGAGATTAACTTCCCCTTGAAAAACATGACTTCCCCCTGAAAACAATTAGGGGATTCATTTTCCCTTGAATCTGGGTGAACAGAAAACAATGATGAGACTAACTTCCCCTTGAAGCTGGGTGAAACAGAAAACAACTTTGTCCAACTTTACTGGAACCGAAGAGTTTCTATAGGCTTTGACTGAGATAGGGGTATCATGTAAGAGAATTGTTAGAAGGGTATCTGCGATCTCTATATCACAAAGGAGAAGAAAAGTCATTTTGGCATATTCCTGCCAATAGAGTTGCCACATTAGTGCCACCTATAGAGATGTAGCGAACTGTTCGCCGGCGAACTAATTCGCGCGAACATCGGGTGTTCGCGAGTTCGCAAGTTCGCGAACTTTTCGCGTATGTTCGCAATTTGGGTTCGCGCGGCGTTTTTCCGCTGCGTTTCTTCTCGGCCTAAAAATGTCGCACAAGCCACACATGGCGTTTTTCAGCAAATCCTGTTTCCATGGTGCTAATAGTGCGAAATAGCAAAAAACGCTGCATATTTCCGCTAGGTCTGCCAGCTGCCTTTGCGGTTTTACGCAACGCTGTGCCAACAAAGTATTTTTCAGAGAAATTTTTGCCCTTGATCCCCCTCCTGCATGCCCCTGTCCAGGTCGTGGCACCCTTTAAACAACTTTAAAATCAGTTTTCTGGCCAGAAATGGCTTTTCTAGGTTTTAAAGTTCGCCTTCCCATTGAAGTCTATGGGGTTCGCAAAAGTTCGTGAACGGTTCGCTACATCTCTAGCCACCTAGTACACTATTTTTATTCAGCAGAAAGCTTTACTATACCTGAGTAAAGAACCCTAGAAGCTCTCTCCGATAGCAGCTGCCATTTTAGCTTGGTTTTGGTAGCTTCCTGCTGCAGTTATAGCCATTGGAAGCTCAGATCACATATTCCTAGGGGTGAGGGGAGTGAGTTCTTATGCATTCTTATGGGAGGGGGAGCAGGAGAGGGGAGGGGGAGAGGGAGAGAGGAGAGAACTGAGCAGACTCAAGCCCCAAACCTGAAGGAGCCCTAAAAGAGAGGAAGTCTGATACTGAAGAACATGTTCACAAAAAAGGAAGAAAATAAATTCTGTGTTTCTTTTGATAGAGGACTCTGTGAGTGCTTATGGCTGTGTTTACATAGACTTTTCTAATAAAGCTTACTTAGTTTTTACCTTTCCTTCTCCTTAAATGTAGTTCTTGCAAGTTTAGGGTTTTTATTAGCCAAAACAAATGTCTTAGTGAGAGTGTTTGAAGTTTGAAACATGCACCTGGGGGGAGGATAAGAAATGGTTTGTGAAATATATAGAAAACGAGGTAGTACATTCATCTTAAGTGTGTTGATTCGGCCTATCCATGATAAGGTTTTCTTGGAATTGTACAATGATTTCATTAAAGCTGTGGACGTCCAGTACCCAAAACCTGGTTCCGTGTGTCATTATGTAACGGGTAACTGTTCTAAGGGAAGGCAGAAGATAGGAGCTGATAACCCTATCTCCTCAGCGACGATGCCAAGTCATTAATAGAGCAAAGTGCTTAATATTTAGCCAAGATATTGTGATTCTATTTTCTGATCAGTAGTGCGTTCAGTTCAGCCAATCATTTCTAAAGAGCCAAATTTGTCCCAACTCAGGAGGCTCTATTCTATCCAATTAGGGAGGAGATTAACAGAAATATCATCTAAAACATATAAAAGAAACCCAGCTGTGGTTGGAATAGGTACAGGAACTTCTATATCTGTTCTCTGTTTATCCGATTGCTGAGATTCATTCATTCTCTTTGGTTTTCTCTAGGTTTTTACCCCAAGACATCGGCTCAGAATGATCTCTCTCTATTCCTCCCTACTCGCCCTAGCACTTATTGGCATGAAACCGGGTAAGCAAACGTCTAATACTAAATCAATCTAATTTGTCCATAGGCTTATAATGTAATTGGTCCAGACATGGACATATGTAAACAATGTAAACCCTGGTTCTAGAAAGAATAATCGAGACATTAAGGGGCAGATTTAGCAACCAGTTTAGAGCTTAATACATAAAAAGTCACCCATGTTCTATTCATTCCTACTGGATTTTTAGAAGCATATTTATCAATGGGTGAAAGTTAGAACTCGCCATTTGATAAATACACGGAACGAATAGAACATGGGTGAGTTTTAGGGCCAGATTTACGTGAGATTAGAGCTCACCAAAGTAAAATTCACCCACTTTCTATTCATTCCTAATTTTTTCGTTATCCCAGTTTCACGAAAAATTATACAGATGACAAATTGCGGAATTTTGCTGCAAATCCATGCCCATTGCTAATAATACACATTCATCTTGCTTGATAAAGTGACCCAAGTGCATGTTTAACTGTAACATGAGCAACATCAATAAAGCATAGATAAAAGATCATCATTAAAAGCAGAAAAATGACTTTCAGTAGAGGGCAAATCAGAGAGATATTGGTGTAATATTGTTTTATAACTAATCTGCAATCTTATTCCTGTTGAAAGTGCTATGATTTGATTGTCCTATAGGGGGAGCCCTGTGGTGTGTGTTGGATAAAGCAGATGAGCGTCTGATTAATGACTGTAATACGACGGCCCACCTAATTAGCACAGAAGGTAAGGCTCTGATAATCAATATGTTTCTTACTGCCATATTACCCACAGGCCTCAATTCTTTTAATTGGATTGCACCATATTTGCACGTGTGCCATCAGTAACTAAATCCCCCATATGGAATTAGAAAAACAGTTATTAGATCTGAATTAAATTACTGTAGTAAAAAACAACAATTTTTGTGCACTGTAAATGGGATAGGAGTGCTAGCGAGACTGTAGGTCTGACTAACTGCCCAGTTTGCTTGTGTTCCAAAGTGCTTGAACTGGATCATGCAGTAGCATAACTATAAAGGAAACATAATTGCAAGCTCTTTTGGGCAGGGCTCTCTTCACCTCTTGTATCGGTTATTGATTGCTTTATATGTTACTCTGTATGTCCAATGTATGAAAATAAAACAGTACCTGTACTTGATCCCAACTAAGATATAATTAATCCTTATTGGGGCAGAACAGCCCTATTGGGTTTATTTCATGGTTAAATGATTCCCTTTTCTCTGTAATAATAAAACAGTACCTGTACTTGATCCCAACTAAGATATAATTACCCCTTATTGGGGCAGAACAGCCCTATTGGGTTTATTTCATGGTTAAATGATTCCCTTTTCTCTGTAATAATAAAACAGTACCTGTACTTGATCCCAACTTTACCTGATCCCAAGTACAAAAAATTCATATTTGAACATATAAAAAAATCGTATCTGATCATCTAATGGCCAGAAAATATGATTTTTTCGTATCTGAACGATTGTAAACTGCAGGAAAACCTTTCTGGCTTTGATCCTTCTGTGCATGATTTTGGAAGCCTCCCATAGGGCTCAATGGCACTCTGCAGCTCCAACCCGGCCCAAGGAAAGCTTCCCATAGGGCTCAATGGCACTCTGCAGCTCCAACCCGGCCCAAGGAAAGTCTCTCATAGGACTCAATGGCACTCTGCAGCTCCAACCCAGCCCAAGGAAAGTCTCCCATAGGGCTCAATGGCACTCTGCAGCTCCAACCCGGCCCAAGGAAAGTCTCTCATAGGACTCAATGGCACTCTGCAGCTCCAACCCGGCCCAAGGAAAGTCTCTCATAGGACTCAATGGCACTCTGCAGCTCCAACCCAGCCCAAGGAAAGTCTCCCATAGGGCTCAATGGCACTCTGCAGCTCCAACCCGGCCCAAGGAAAGTCTCTCATAGGACTCAATGGCACTCTGCAGCTCCAACCCAGCCCAAGGAAAGTCTCCCATAGGGCTCAATGGCACTCTGCAGCTCCAACCCGGCCCAAGGAAAGTCTCCCATAGGGCTCAATGGCACTCTGCAGCTCCAACCCGGACCAAGGAAAGTCTCCCATAGGGCTCAATGGCACTCTGCAGCTCCAACCCGGCCCAAGGAAAGCCTCCCATAGGGCTCAATGGCACTCTGCAGCTCCAACCCGGCCCAAGGAAAGTCTCCCATAGGGCTCAATGGAACTCTGCAGCTCCAACCCGGACCAAGGAAAGTCTCCCATAGGGCTCAATGGCACTCTGCAGCTCCAACCCGGCCCAAGGAAAGTCTCCCATAGGGCTCAATGGCACTCTGCAGCTCCAACCCGGCCCAAGGAAAGTCTCCCATAGGGCTCAATGGCACTCTGCAGCTCCAACCCAGCCCAAGGAAAGTCACCATAGTGAAGCTTGAATGAATCCAAAACTTTTGTACTCGTTTCGACAATACGATTTTGTCTCACAAATTGTCGCGCAAGTACGAAAAAGTTGCACAAATTAACGACAATATTGCAGAAAATATGCAAAAGTTGTAAACTTTAGAAAAAATACAATTTTTTTGTATTCGGACCAGTCGTACTTTGATGAATGTGCCCCTTAAGGTAGGAGATCTGAATTATAGAAGGACCCCTTATCCGGAAAACCCCAGGTCCCCAGCATTCTGGATAACAGGTCCCATACCTGTATAGAGTAGATATAGGGGCTGATTTACTAACCCACGAATCCGACCCGAATTGGAAAAGTTCCGACTTGAAAACGAACATTTTGCGACTTTTTCGTATGTTTTGCGATTTTTTCGGATTCTTTACGAATTTTTCGTTACCAATACGATTTTTGCGTAAAAACGCGAGTTTTTCGTATCCATTACGAAAGTTGTGTAAAAAGTTGCGCATTTTTCGTAGCGTTAAAACTTACGCGAAAAGTTGCGCATTTTTCGTAGCGTTAAAACTTAAAAGGTGCAAAGTTTCGCGTAAGTTTTAACGCTACGAAAAATGCGCAACTTTTCGCGTAAGTTTTAACGCTACGAAAAATGCGCAACTTTTTACGCAACTTTCGTAATGGATACGAAAAACTCGCGTTTTTACGCAAAAATCGTATTGGTAACGAAAAATTCGTAAAGAATCCGAAAAAATCGCAAAACATACGAAAAAATCGCAAAATACCGATCAATATGAAAAAAACGCAATCGGACTCATTTCGACCCGTTCGTGGGTAAGTAAATCAGCCCCATAGAGTAGATAGAGTATTTTTGCTTTCAGATGTGTCACGGATTTGTTGAATAATAAATCGTTCTTTTTCCACGAAAAAGAAAAATTTTGGCACCAAAAAACATAAATTGTGAAAAAAAATAAGCATTAGTAAATGCCCCCCTTGGTGTCTGTCCATTGCTACCATTCACTCTTTACAGGCAATAGGAACCAGAGCAGGGGGCATGTTTCCAATGCATTTATATTGTCTCTGTGCCGATATACTGTATATGTATTGTAAATGAAAAAAATTTCAGCATAAACAATAGCAAAACCAATGGCAAAATAACGAAGAATAGTAGAGATGGCTTCTTATCTCCAAATGTCATGAATTACATGCAGAATAGTGACGCCTTTTCTTGTTTATATTTACAGGTCCCTATTCTTTCGGCACTTTCCAAGCAAAATGTGGGGATGAGAAGAACTCTCATTCACTTCCTGTGACTTGCTGCCCTTATATCAACAGCTGCAAAGAATTTTCAAGTAAGTCAATGGAAATTCCATGCCGGCCAGACCAGCTCATGTATCGGTCAAATGGACATGCGTGAATGTGAATGGCCGACTGATCTAATTTATGGAACTCTTTATGATGGAGTCACTCTAATCTTTTAGAAGGAACTCCATACTCTAAATTCTTTTATAGAAAATACATCTAATCTTTGAGATAATAGGCTCTGCCTCTTTAAGATGACACTTTGAGTGCCACTACTCTTTGAGAAGAAGCCCCCATGGTCTTAGATAAAAAGGCTCCTATATGGTGTCGTTTTTATTACTACATTACACTGCAAATAATTCACTCTACCATTTAAATTGTATTCTTTGACTAATTACTTTTGTTTTTGGCTGTAATATTGGGGTGTAGGCACTATTTCAGTGCGTTTTGTCCGAGTCCGGCACAATAGAACTGCTTTCCGATAAGCCATATTTTCTCCTGCTCAGTGTAACATGGCCAGACTGTAGTTTTACTATTGAGTGCTATACTCATATCAACCACTAGGTGGGGCATGGGAGTATTTTTAGCAATACAGGTGTGAGGGAGCTGTTACCTTTCTACCTTCCCATTGTTCTGCTGATTGGCTGCAAGGGGGGAGAAATGGGAGGTCTGATGACCTGCAGCTTATTTGTTTGAGAAGGAGTCTGCATGGTTTTATTATTTATACCTGTTTATTTATGGGCACAGTATATAGTTTTTCTTAATTATGAACTTAATAGGAAATAATGTACAGATGTAAAGTCATAATATTGGAAACATGGGTCAGTGGTACCGACAAGAACCTCAGTAGCCAGTAATACCGAAATGTCTCTTGTATTTTGCAGGTGTCAGAAAGGACATAAAGATGCCGCTAATACCACGGAAAAATATTGAAGGTGAGTTATAGTCCCAGTTAGGTGATACGTAATAGGTGTTACAGTTCTGATCTATTAACGGGTCCCCAAAGGAGAGCAATCACTTTCCAGTAGACTCTTGAAAAGGGATGAGCGAATCTGTCCCATTTTCGTTTTGCTAAAAAATTTGCAAAACTGCAAAAAGTTTGCGAAAATGCGGTTACTGCGCGACTATTTGGACCGCGTGCCTTTTTTTTTCTGCAACTGCGACTTTTTTTGCTGTGACTGCAACTTTTTCCTCACTCTGCAAATTTTTTCACAGTAAATTTTGTGTACCCTTTGCACCTGTTTGAGGCCACTGAGAGCAACACCCAGGGGTTAGGGAGCAACATGTTGCCCCAGAGCCACTGTTTGGGGATCACTGCTCTAAATGGTGATTTTTGTTTATTTTCCTCTTTTTGTTATTTTATAGTACCTGAAGTCCTAATGAGGTGCAAAGAACTTGAAGCTTGCAAGGTCTTCAGAGAGAGTGCCAACAACGTTCCAGTTACCTGCTACTTGAGCGAATGCTCATTTTGGGAAAGCAATAAGGTGTATAATGGTCCGAAAATCCGTATAGTCAATACTGAAGAGTAAAAATTTAAATCTTAATTTAATTGGGGCCTGAGTATTTTTCCAAAAAAGGATTAGTCTGTCTGCTCTGCTTTGGTTGTGAAAAGGGCCCATTGCTGGTACTGCCGGGCACTTCCCTTCATTGTGCTTTATTCCTTAAGGTCCCCATACACAGGCCAATTCAGGCTGCCGATATCTAGACTGATTCAGCAGCTTATTGGCCCATGTATGGGCACTAAAAACAGGCCTGCCTAAAATTGGCCTGATCTCGATTGGGTAAGTTTGTAATTTATTGGATCGGGGAACTCATTGGCTCGTTGATGCGGTCCCCGAACTGAGGGACACATATACCGTTGTTCTAATTTGAATTAGCCCGATATTGCCTACCTGTAGGTGGGGACTGGAGCAATAAGGGGCCCATCCATGGTCCCAGGGGATTGGTAGTACAAGCTGTGCTCCGCCCCTTACACCAAACTAACAATCCAGTGCATGATGCAGAGTGCAGTGCATTTTGGCACAAAAAGTACAGAGCACCACAGTGCCTTGTTGCCCCCCCCCAATGCTACCAGGGAATCCCCCACATGCTGCCCCTCTACCACGTACACCCTTCCAACTGTGAGAATTACTTCTTTGAAAACGGATAAAAAAATGATCTACACATAGGGGCAGATTCATCAAAGTACGAGTTCGAATTAGAAAATTCGGATTAGATACGATAATATCGTATTGGCGATCCGAAAGTCATGAAATTTTCGTATCCGAATGATCGTAACAGCGGGAAGGTGTCGGTATTTCCTTGGTCTTTCTAAAGGAGAGCCACATATTCTTCTTAGTTGGCTTCCGCCTAAGGAACAGGGTGGATGTTACTGAGAGCCTGGGACCTAGGCCCAAGTAAAGGAGGACTCCAAGGGAGTAAGGTTCTTGGTGAAGTTGGGGATACAGGGACCCCATAAAGAGATACAAGATGGTGGAAAGCGTAGTTCTTGTCATAGTACTGGATAGGTTGATCTAGAAAAAGCAGTTCTGAGCTCCAACGTAAGAGTAATAGATTGGAGGTTTTTCTCCCAGGCAATACCCTGGAGGTTCCACTGGAAGTGAGTCCACTAAAGGGTGTCACAGACACAAGGGTGTCACAATTCCTACCAAGTCTGTCCTCAAGGAAATGCCAGTGTGGAGCATTCTATTATTACCCACTCTACCTGAGAGTACTGTATTGTGTTAATAAACCATTGTTTGTCTGTATGCAAGAGCCTCTGGCACCCTGTCATTTTATTCTTCTATACAGCAGTAAGAGAGGTGTCGTTGCTCAACACCCTCCCATTCCTCTTCCCTTTAGCAATGGCCCATTCATGGTAAATTAATTCAGTGTGACCTGGGTTCTACTGTTACTAGCCCAGGAAGAATTTATCCGAGACAATATAGAGGTTACATATAGTAAGTTAATGGAGAACTAAAGTTTAAAAATAAATAATGCTAGAAATGCTTTATTTTATACACTCAACTTATAGCTCAGTCTTTCGAATTTGCCCCAAGAAGCTTGCTCCTGTTCCAAAGAAAGATATTCCTCCAACTGGGAGGTATCAGGCTGTACCTTCTATATAAATAAAGAGAAGGAGAGTAGGAGGAGTGCAGCCCAAACACTTACAGGACATACAGCTGGAACACGCAACCAAGAGGCAGTTGAATAAGGTACTTCTATTTCTATTCTCTGACAAATACAGTTGCTGAAAGATAAACATATAAAGGATAGAAATGTAAACCAAAAAATTGCAACTGGTCTCAAAACTTTGACAAACAAAAGGAAGGTTAAATACGCATAGTTTGGGCGCATATTTCATATTTATATCAATGAGAGTTCCCATTTATTCAGGAAGACACCTGGGGATGTCTGTAGGCTGGAGCAGGCATACCTGCAACATGGAGGCTGTGTAAGTACAAGGGATGGAAACCACTATGGACCAATGAGATCTATAGGCATTTATAATTTCATATTTATATCAATGAGAGTTCCCATTTATTCAGGAAGACACCTGGAGATGTCTGTAGGCTGGAGCAGGCAGACCTGCAACATGGAGGCTGTGTAAGATCAGGGGATGGAAACCACTATGGACCAATGAGATCTATAGGCATTTATAATTTCATATTTATATCAATGAGAGCTCCCATGTATTCAGTAAGACACCTGGAGATGTCTGTAGGCTGGAGCAGGCATACCTGCAACATGGAGGCTGTGTAAGATCAAGGGATGGAAACAACTATGGACCAATGAGATCTATAGGCATTTATAATTTCATATTTATATCAATGAGAGTTCCCATTTATTCAGAAGGATACCTGGGGATGTCTGTAGGCTGGAGCAGGCAGACATGCAACATGGAGGCTGTGTGAGATCAACGGATGGAAACCACTATGGACCAGTGAGATCTATAGTCATTTATAATTAAAAATAAAATAAAAATCCTATGTCGTGATTGTTAACCTTAATTCAAAGACCCACATAAAGTGGGTGAGATATACAGGTGGATTAAAAGCTCAGAACCTAGCGCTATTTTCCATGTAATTTTGAGGCAGGGGAAAAGCTCAAGTGTTGCCTTCTAAAACAAATCATGTTTATTATGTTGTGGTTCTTCAGTTTTTTTTTATTATTATTACTATTTTTTATTATTACTAGATCTTAATCATTTTTTGCTCTAGATATCGGCTCAGAATGTTCTCTGTTTATACCACCCTACTCACAATGGGACTTGTTTCCTTGAAAATGGGTAAGAAAAAGAAGAAGACAAACAAAATAATTGCAGATAATTGCAGACTTTTTTTTACAAGGGCTAGTGTAATGGCTTGCCATTTTTCTTAGATCCAAGGGATCATTTACCAAAACCCATGGGAGCAAACACTGGAGCTGTAAGGGACACATAATTTCACCCCTTAGGCCCACCCACAGAGTGTCAATGGTATTGGTGGTGGTGGGAAGGTGGGCTCTGAACCAGCTCCTTGGACCCCTTGACATTTTGAATGATTTGCTAACTTGAGGGAATTCCGAGGTTGCCCACTTCTGCCTACCAATAACCTCTTCTGAACTTTTCATTTTACCCCATTCATAAAGTGTCATAAAGTCACCAGTGTTCACTTACACTTGGGTTTATATTGCTCCTCAGCAACTATCCTCTCTTATCTGTCTTCTAAGTCATTATGTTAAGGTCTCTGGAGGTGATAGTAGGGTAAATGTTAACAATGGAAGCCCTGGTTCATATCCATATGAATTTAGTAAAGGTTATAATAATAGGGGGTAGGGGAGTCCATTCCACAGGTGCTTCTGCTGCACTTTGTTCAGAAGGCACAGTTATAATTGGAGCTTAATGATGTAATTTCTATCACATGACTCACTAACTAAAATTTGTTTATTATAATAAATAAAGTGCCCCCTGTTGTAAAATATGAGGATATTAGAAGTCACCTTAGAGTTCCATGACCCGACCTTCAGCCTCATACCTTTATATGGTCATGGAACTCCTCGGTGATTTATAATATCCCTATATGTTACAATAGGGGGTACTTTATTCACTATATATTATAAGGAACTCCTCTGTGATTTATAATATCCCTATATGTTACAATAGGGGGTACTTTATTCACTATATATTATAAGGAACTCCTCTGTGACTTATAATATCCCTATATGTTACAATAGGGGGCACTTTATTCACTATATATTATAAGGAACTCCTCGGGGGCTTATAATATCCCTATATGTTACAATAGGGGGTACTTTATTCACTATATATTATAAGGAACTCCTCTGTGACTTATAATATCCCTATATGTTACAATAGGGGGCACTTTATTCACTATATATTATAAGGAACTCCTCGGGGGCTTATAATATCCCTATATGTTACAATAAGGGGTACTTTATTTACTATATATTATAAGGAACTCCTCGGGGACTTATAATATCCCTATATGTTACAATAGGGGGTACTTTATTCACTATATATTATAAGGAACCCCTCGGGGGCTTATAATATCCCTATATGTTACAATAGGGGGCACTTTATTCACTATATATTATAAGGAACCCCTCTGGGACTTATAATATCCCTATATGTTACAATAGGGGGTACTTTATTCACTATATATTATAAGGAACTCCTTGGGGGCTTATAATATCCCTATATGTTACAATAGGGGGCACTTTATTCACTATATATTATAAGGAACCCCTCTGGGACTTATAATATCCCTATATGTTACAATAGGGGGTACTTTATTCACTATATATTATAAGGAACTTCTCGGTAACTTATAATATCCTTATATTTTACAATAGGGGGCACTTTATTCACTATATATTATAAGGAACTCCTCGGGGGCTTATAATATCCCTATATGTTACAATAGGGGGCACTTTATTCACTATATATTATAAGGAACCCCTCTGGGACTTATAATATCCCTATATTTTACAATAGGGGGTACTTTAGTCACTATATAATGCATTTGTGATTTTAGTAAAGCCTAAAGGACTCTTTAAATGTTCTATAGGGGGGGCCTTGTGGTGTATTATTCCATATAATGATGCTCTGCTTTCGATTGATGATTCTAACGTGATGGCACTCTTAACTCCCTTTCCAGGTAAGTCTTTGCTAATCATCGTTTCAAATGAAAATGAAATGCCTTATAATCAATATAGAGTAAGGTATAAGGGCTAAACCATGTGCCCCAGAAAAGGTAACCTTTCCTTTACTCAGCAGGCACCATTATTGCTGTTATTATCTGCTTTAGCCAGAGGTTCTAGAGATATTTATGAATTAATTCTTTGAAGGAACCAGCTTGAAACCAACAAGTCCTTTCTTGTCTTTACAGTTTACTATTCTTCTGGAGCTTTTAAAGCTAAATCTCGGGATAAGGAGACATTTGTGTCGGCTCGAATTACTTGCTGTGAAACTTTCAGCTTCTGTTACCAATTTACGTGTAAGTAAATTCTAATACTAATACAGATGCATTTAGCAAATTAGAAAGAGGGGTCATCAGTGGAACATTTTATAATTAAACCAGTGTTGTTAGTGAAGACGCGTAAGGGTCTGTGATAACCTTGAGGTGGGCATTGTAAATACTGTTTCTATTAGTGATGGGCGAAAAAATCCGCCAGGCATTCCAAAAATTGTCTTACTCGTCAAAAGAATTGTCTCGCTCGTCAAAAGAATTGTCTCGTTCGTCAAAAGAATTGTCTCGCTCATCAAAAGAATTGTCTCGCTCGTCAAAAAAATTGTCTTGCTACACAAAAGAACTGCCTCGTCTCAAAAAGAATTGTCTTGCTCATCAAAATTATTGTCTCGCTAGTCAAAAGAACTGCCCTTAATATGTTTATTGATAACCTTGAAGTGGGCATTGTAAATACTTGTTTCTATTAGTGATGGGCGAAAAAATTTGCCAGGCATTTGCTGCATGTCCAAAAATTGACTTACTCGTCAAAAAGAATTGTCTCTCGTCAAAAGAATTGTCTCTCTCATCAAAAGAATTGTCTCGCTAGTCAAAAGAACTGCCTCGTGTCAAAAAGAATTGACTCGCTCGTCAAAAGAATTGTCTCGCTCGTCAAAAGAATTGTCTCGCTCGTCAAAAGAATTGTCTCTCTCGTCAAAAGAATTGTCTCTCTCGTCAAAAGAATTGTCTCTCTCGTCAAAAGAATTGTCTCTCTTGTCAAAAGAATTGTCTCGCTCGTCAAAAGAATTGTCTCGCTAGTCAAAAGAATTGTCTTGCTCGTCAAAAGAACTGCCTCGTGTCAAAAAGAATTGTCTCTCTCGTCAAAAGAACTGTCTCTCTCGTCAAAAGAACTGTCTCTCTCATCAAAAGAACTGTCTCTCTCGTCAAAAGAATTGTCTCTCTCGTCAAAAGAATTGTCTCTCTCTTAAAAAAAATTGTCTCTCTCGTCAAAAGAATTTTCTCGCTCGTCAAAAGAACTGCCTTGTGTCAAAAAGAATTGTCTCTCTCGTCAAAAGAATTTTCTCGCTCGTCAAAAGAATTGTCTCTCTCGTCAAAAGAATTGTCTCTCTCGTCAAAAGAATTGTCTCGCTAGTCAAAAGAACTGCCTTGTGTCAAAAAGAATTGTCTCTCTCATCAAAAGAATTGTCTCTCTCATCAAAAGAATTGTCTCTCTCATCAAAAGAATTGTCTCTCTCATCAAAAGAATTGTTGCTGTTTTGCTCAATTTTTGGTGAAGCAAAACGGGACAGATTCGCTCATCACTATTTCTTAACTTTTTTTCCATCTTCCAAATTTTTTGGCGAAGCGAAACGAGACATATTCGCTCATCACTAGTTTCTATTATTGCTTATGATACTGCATTGTGCAAAACTATAAGTTTCCTGCCTGTGAAACCCTGAAGCTACTGGCACCCTGAACAATTATATATATAACTGTCCTGTAACTGTTAGTGATGAGCAAATCTGTCCCAATTTGATTCGACGAAAAATCTGGAAAATGGAAAAAAGTTGAGAAATAGTGATGAGCGAATCTGTCCCCTTTCGCTTTGCCGAAAAATTAGTGAAACGGCAGGAAAATCAATTGAATGGATTTGCCATGTGATTTTCTTCAGCTTTTTGAAACTAAAAATAGGCATTATGGGGCTCATTTACTAAGGAGAAAAAATGCTGCAACTTTTTCAAGATTTACTATGTGTTTAAACGCCCAAAAATCCAAATTTGACAATTCGACAAATCTACCCCGGGAAACGCGTTTGTCACGTGCATTTTTGTTGCCGGGACTGTGCCTTTTTTCAACACGACCGTGCCCATGTTGACGCAACTGCGCCTATTTCTGATGCGACCGCGTCCATTTTGACGAGACCATGGCTTTTTTTGAAACGCAACAAATTTTTTCACGCCGGATTATCGCTGAAGTTCTCTCATCACTATTCATCAGGTTAAATTTCCCCAGTTCATGTAGAAGTCAATGGCAAAAGTCCCTTTTCTTAAAGTTCTTTATTTTGTCTCAAAACTTTAGAGATTTCTCTGGGTTTTACCCGTAAACTCAACTTTTTCGAATTGCGGATAAATTTGGGATTTTCGTGGCAACAATTCGAAAAAGTTAAGTTTTTTCTCGAAACAACTTTTCCTTGTGACTTTTCTTAGTAAATATTAGACATTCGGGAGTCGAATTTAAAAATATTAAATAACGAGGATTTATAGAGTTTTAGTAAATCTGCCCCTATATTGTTTTTTTTTTTATTAATATAATTAATTTTTAATTAATAATCAGGTGCTTATATGAACCCGCCTCTAGCAAGCTGGGAAAGTAACTTACAGGTCTCCCCTTTAATGAGAAAATCGATTTCTCCAAAAGCTGATTTTGTTCTTGTTCTTATTTTACAGTTTTTTATGACGTCCTAATGAGTTGCAAAGTGATTGGAGCTTGTGAGGTTTTTCGACAGCCAATCAGCAATGAGTCAGTTACCTGCTATTTGAGCAAATGTGCGTTATGGAGGACACTATTTAAAGATATATGATATAAAATATCAGTAACATATTAAACATATTAACATATTAAATATCAATATTATGCTGGAAATAAAATAAATTCCACAAGTAAATTTGGAGTCTGAGTATTTTTCTATGAAAGAGAGAGAGAGAGAGAGTACCCAGGTTAGAAGTGAACTACAAGGCGGCCATTTTAACCACTGATCCACACCCCTTTTTGTCCCATTGGCCATCATATTCTAGTGAGTAGAATCATTATTAGTGGGAGTGGGATCAAGGGACAAAGACAATGGAAAAATTGTTGGTAAAATCAACTCTCCTGATTCATTTCAACATGGACCTCCATACAAGGAAGAAACACACCAGCCTTTAACACATTTATTTCAGAAAGATTTGGCCTGAAGAAGGGGGTATTCCCCAAAAGCTCGTGCCACATCTGTTTGCAAAAAAATGTGTTAAGGGCATTTGCTGGTGTGCTTCTTCCTTGTATGGAGGTCGATGGATTTGGCTTGGAAGCAGCTGAGGAATTGAATGTACCCTATAGAAATATGCAATTGGGGTGCCGAAGAGCTAATTAATGTTCATTTCAACTTGGACAATGTAAAAGGTACAGAAAACAGGTGGTAAATGCCATGTTTTTGCCCACAATGCACCAAGTTGCTCCCTGTATACAAGCAGAAGGATGTGGGCATACTCCCAAGTGTAAGGGCATGCAAGGTGCTATGGGTGTAGGCATGGGTGCTAAATACAGGGATTATCTGCTTTAATGGTGCTACTGGCTCAAGGTACAGAGTAAAGTACTCAGTAGCACCATTAAAGCAGCAAGTTCCATAATGTTTTTGTCATTGTTGTACCAGGTTTTCCATATTTTTCTACCGACCCTTACCCCCTACTCACAGAGCAAGGAACACCTAAACCCTAAACCTTTTTGTTCTAGTCTATGAAACCACCCACTGCCCAGGGCCGGAACTAGGGGGAGGCAGAAGAGGCATGTGCCTAGGGCACAACGCTTGGGGTGCAGGGCACAAACCTCTTCTGCCTAGTTACCCCTAGTTCTGGCCCTTCATTACCTCCAGAGGCTCTGGAGAAAAACTTCTGCACTCTACCAGGGAAAGACGGAGGAAGGACAAAACAGCTTTCTTGAACTCTCCTGAACTCTCGCAAACTCTCCCGAGAGTTGGGGAAATTGAATCAATTGCCTTGCCTAGGGTGCAATAGTCATTAGGCCCACCCCTGCCACTGCCATGGAGAAATCCATGTTGCATTTAGTAATTAGCTTACAGAATCTTAAATCTTTGGTGTTCCTCCTTCTATGTAACTTTCCTTTTTTTTTTTTTGCTATAGTTTATACAGGAGCAGTTGCTCGCTCCATGTTTTAGCTCCCATCATTTCCAGATGCAGTCAGGTGATCCCAATGGAAAAACACTGAATCAAAAGGTACATATAAATACAGGTGCAAAATGAAAAGCCAAGTGCTGATCAAAATAATAAAACAATGTCACTGATGCCAACGGCAACCGAAAATAAATTAGAGACCCGGAGGGCAATCAGGAAAGTCACAAAGTAATCTGATATATTATGAAAGGAGCTCACCGTAGTGGTCCGGGTGCTCGGGGCCCGGAACCGTAGCCAAGGAAAATGCAGAACTTGAAAGAGGTAACATCAAGCTCACCGGATGGAAGGATATTCTTTTAAAACTTGGTCTTTATTTGTCCATTTAAATACACACAACACCTAACGCGTTTCATGCACATATGCACATATGCACCGGACAGCAGGATATTCTTTTTAAAACTTGGTCTTTATTTGTCCATTTAAAAACACACAACACCTAACGCGTTTCGTGCACATATGCAAAATGATTACGTGCATATGTGCACGAAACGCGTTAGGCGTTGTGTGTTTTTAAATGGAAGTGCATATGTGCACGAAACGCGTTAGGCGTTGTGTGTTTTTAAATGGAAGTGCATATGTGCACGAAACGCGTTAGGTGTTGTGTGTTTTTAAATGGACAAATAAAGACCAAGTTTTAAAAGAATATCCTGCCGTCCAGTGCGCTTGGTGTTACCTCTTTCAAGGTGATCCCAATGGGCCAATGAAAGGGAATCATTTGGGAGATTAACCTTGAAAGCAAGCAAGTTGTAAGTAAAACGTAGTCACTGTGAAAAATGTATAATGAAGCAGTAGAATTCTTGAAGTAAGTGTAGGACTGGCCAGCCTGGGGTTGGCTTTGACACAGTTGGCCAGCTTGATTTAACAAAACCTTTAATAACAAAATAACAAAACGTTTTGTTTAAAAGGGAAGGGCATTTTTTAATAGCTTAATGCACAGAATGTCTTCATGTCCTAAATAAATTGATAATGGGCGCCAATCATTTTCTATGATGGAAGGAATAGTTTCAAAGCAATAAGGACGTATTTATATATTTTACAGACCGATTACATTTGACAATTTCCAGGATACAATTAGGGGCCTATTTACAGAGCAACGAACTGGCGATATTGTATGGAGATTGCAATGTAGAACAGGAGAAATTATCAATCTTCAAGCAAAATTGCCAGTTCATTGCTTTATAAATAGGCCCCTAAGTGGGTCTATTAAACTTTCCTGGAAATTGTCAGTATGAATTAGTTCAGTGTTTGCTCTTTTCACCCAGTCCTGAAGCTGATGTGCCTCAACCCCGGCCAGGATCCTCATTATGGAACTCAACAAGCTGCGCAAACACTGGGGGAACAGGACGCACTGTACATCATTAAAGGGACACTGACATGATATTGATGGGGCACTTTATTTCTAAATTACTCTGTTTACATAGCAAATAATTCCCTCTGCCATTTATAATATTATTCTTGAACCAACAAATGTATTTGTAGCTGTAATATTGGTGTGTAGGCGCCATCTCAGTGCATTGTGCCTGAGTCTGAGCTTTCAGCCAGCGCTACACATTAGAACTGCTTTCAGCTAACCTATTGTTTCTCCTACTCCCATGTAACTGGAGGAGTCCCAAGCCGGACTTGGATTTCTTACTATTGAGTGCTATTCTGATACCTACTGGGAGCTGCTATCTTGCTCCCTTCCCATTGTTCTGCTGATCGGCTGCTGGGGGGAGGGGGGGATATCACTCCAACTTGCAGCGCAGCAGTAAAGTGTGCCTGAGTCTGAGCTTTCAGAAGGAGCCAGTGCTACACATTAGAACTGCTTTCAGCTAACCTATTGTTTCTCCTACTCCCATGTAACTGGAGGAGTCCCAAGCCGGACTTGGATTTCTTACTATTGAGTGCTATTCTGATACCTACTGGGAGCTGCTATCTTGCTCCCTTCCCATTGTTCTGCTGATCGGCTGCTGGGGGGAGGGGGGGATATCACTCCAACTTGCAGCGCAGCAGTAAAGTGTGCCTGAGTCTGAGCTTTCAGCCAGCGCTACACATTAGAACTGCTTTCAGCTAACCTATTGTTTCTCCTACTCCCATGTAACTGGAGGAGTCCCAAGCCGGACTTGGATTTCTTACTATTGAGTGCTATTGAGTGTTATTTTTTTTTAATAAGCTTTTACCCAGTTACCAACCCTCAGAATGGTCTCTGCTGTCACAATGATGTTCCTACTCGGGCTGGGTCTTGCTACCACGAACCCAGGTAAGTCATAGACTTAAACTAATAATTACAATACAATAATATAGAAAAAGATGTTGAGTAGAAAGCTTACTATTTAACAGAAAACTATCCCCCCAGAATGAATATGTAACCAACAGACAGTTTATATAATGTTAAGTGGCCTATTAAAGAATCTCCCCAAACTGAAATATATACACACACCAAAAGGATTATTAGGAACACCATACTAATACGATGTTTGACCCTCTTTCGCCTTCAGAACTGCTTTAATTCTACGTGGCATTGATTCCACAAGGTGCTGAAAGCATTCTTTAGAAATGTTGGCCCATATTGATAGGATAGCATCTTGCAGTTGATGGAGATTTGTGGGATGCACATCCAGGGCACGAAGCTCCCGTTCCACCACATCCCAAAGATGCTCTATTGGGTTGAGATCTGGTGACTGTGGGGGCCATTTTAGTGCAGTGAACTCATTGTCATGTTCAAGAAACCAATTTGAAATGATTCGAGCTTTGTGACATGGTGCATTATCCTGCTGAAAGTAGCCATCAGAGGATTGGTACATGGTGGTCATAAAGGGATGGACATGGTCAGAAACAATGCTCAGGTAGGCCGTGGCATTTAAACGATGCCCAATTGGCACTAAGGGGCCTAAAGTGTGCCAAGAAAACATCCCCCACACCATTACACCACCACCACCAGCCTGCACAGTGGTAACAAGGCATGATGGATCCATGTTCTCATTCTGTTTCTACCATTTGAATGTCTCAACAGAAATCGAGACTCATCAGACCAGGCAACATTTTTCCAGTCTTCAACTGTCCAATTTTGGTGAGCTCGTGCAAATTGTAGCCTCTTTTTCCTATTTGTAGTGAAGATGAGTGGTACCCGGTGGGGTCTTCTGCTGTTGTAGCCCATCCGCCTCAAGGTTGTGCTTGTTGTGGCTTCACAAATGCTTTGCTGCATACCTCGGTTGTAATGAGTGGTTATTTCAGTCAAAGTGGCTCTTCTATCAGCTTGAATCTGTCGGCCCATTCTCCTCTGACCTCTAGCATCAACAAGGCATTTTCGCCCATAGGACTGCCGCATACTGGGTGTTTTTCCCTTTTCACATCATTCTTTGTAAACCCTAGAAATGGTTGTGCGTGAAAATCCCAGTAACTGAGCAGATTGTGAAATACCGGCCCGTCTGGCACCAACAATCATGCCACACTCAAAATTGCTTAAATCACTTTTCTTTCCCATTCTGACATTCAGTTTGGAGTTCAGGAGATTGTCTTGACCAGGGCCACACCCCTAAATGCATTGAAGCAACTGCCATGTGATTGGTTGATTAGATAATTGCATTAATGAGAAATTGAACAGGTGTTCCTAATAATCCTTTTGGTGCATGTATATATCAATAAATATATCCCTTTTACATCCTTTCCCTTGAGCCGCCATTTAGTGATGGGCTGTGTGCTCCCTCAGAGATCAGCTGACAGGAAGTGATGCAGCTCTAACTGTAACAGGAAGTAGTGTGGGAGTAACAGGCAGAACTCTGCCCATTCATTGGCTGATGGGGCCTAGCATGTATGTGTGCCTTGGCTTGTTTGTGTGCACTGTGAATCCTATGATCCCAGGGGGCGGCCCTTAGTACTTAAAATGGCAGTTTTCTACTTAGGATTAACCACTAGCACATACTATTAAAAAAGTATATTTTTATGAAAATGGTTTATTTCAATGAAGCAGGGTTTTACATATGAGCTGTTTATGCAATATATTTTTATTACATTGTTTGGGGGTTTAGTTTTCCTCCAAATATGTTTTAATATAAGAACAGATTAATGACTTTTGACTAATGTCAAATTGAAATGCAATAATAATCTGTTCACTACAGGGAGTCTTAGTTATCTGGTTCTTAATTTAGTAGATATATATGCTGCTTTCTCTATTTTATTGCACATACACTTTAAATATATATACATATTAATAACATTTATACTATTTTAAAACTGACCCATTTGGCCTCTACACCCCCCCCCCACAACTCCCACACGGAATCCCCTTGAAGTGAGACACCAACAAGTGCAAGGGAGATTTAGGGCACCTATGATTGGACTGGGGGGTGCAGGGCCCATCGGTTCTTCTGCAGGTGTCTTTTGCATCCCTTAACCCCCCGCTGAGCCTCCCTTACCCCCCGCCGGGGCCCCCACTGAGCCTCCCTTACCCCCCTCAGGGGCCCCCATTGAGCCTCCCTAACCCCCACAGGGTCCCCCACCCGACGTCCTCCCCTGAGCGTGTATAAGATTAACGTGTCAGGGGAGGAACGGTCGACTGGGGGACTGCCGGCAAGGGTCGGGTTTGGGCCGCCGGGGCCCGCTGGGTTTTCTCCTGGTGTCCCGGCGGCCCAGTCCAACCCTGAGTGCACCAGAAGAAGAGGTATAGCATGTGCCCAGTGGCCCTCTACTGTAGCGCACTAGGCACTTTCCCCTTTTGCCTACCCCTAGTTTCGACCCTGACCCCATCTACACTCATTACTCTCTTATGTATCTTGTTTTAAGTCTAAGACCATACAATAGCCTACCAGGTAGAGTCTCCAATCAAAAGTTAATGAGGAGGCCACGTGGAAACAGAGGACATGGTATGGCCAGCTTCTTATTGCTCTGACCATTCATGTAATACCCACAAACTACTTTCTCATCTTCAGATGTATTATAAAATGGCCGACATGGTGCACTTGGCAGATAACCTGCCCATTTCCAGAAACAACTGAAATCTAAAATACAGCGTTGGGCTCAGCACTTCACCATAAACATGCCAATAATCATACAAAACTTTGTTTGCGCCCATAATTCATTTAGTTATACAGGAATAGGATCCCTTAGCCGGAAGCCCGTTATCCAGAAATTTCCGAGTTACAGAAAGGCCATCTCCCATAGACTCCATTATAAGTAAATAATTCTAATTTTTAAAAATGATTCCCTTTTCTCTGTAATAATAAAACAGTACCTGTACTTGATCCCAACTAAGATATAATTACCCCTTATTGGGGCAGAACAGCCCTATTGGGTTTATTTAATGGTTAAATGATTCCATTTTCTCTGTAATAATAAAACAGTACCTGTACTTGATCCCAACTAAGATATAATTACCCCTTATTGGGGGCAGAACAGCCCTATTGGGTTTATTTCATGGTTAAATGATTCCCTTTTCTCTGTAATAATAAAACAGTACCTGTACTTGATCCCAACTAAGATATAATTACCCCTTATTGGGGCAGAACAGCCCTATTGGGTTTATTTAATGGTTAAATGATTCCCTTTTCTCTGTAATAATAAAACAGTACCTGTACTTGATCCCAACTAAGATATAATTACCCCTTATTGGGGCAGAACAGCCCTATTGGGTTTATTTCATGGTTAAATGATTCCCTTTTCTCTGTAATAATAAAACAGTACCTGTACTTGATCCCAACTAAGATATAATTACCCCTTATTGGGGGCAGAACAGCCCTATTGGGTTTATTTAATGGTTAAATGATTCCCTTTTCTCTGTAATAATAAAACAGTACCTGTACTTGATCCCAACTAAGATATAATTACCCCTTATTGGGGGCAGAACAGCCCTATTGGGTTTATTTAATGGTTAAATGATTCCCTTTTCTCTGTAATAATAAAACAGTACCTGTACTTGATCCCAACTAAGATATAATTACCCCTTATTGGAGGCAGAACAGCCCTATTGGGTTTATTTCATGGTTAAATGATTCCCTTTTCTCTGTAATAATAAAACAGTACCTGTACTTGATCCCAACTAAGATATAATTACCCCTTATTGGGGCAGAACAGCCCTATTGGGTTTATTTAATGGTTAAATGATTCCCTTTTCTCTGTAATAATAAAACAGTACCTGTACTTGATCCCAACTAAGATATAATTACCCCTTATTGGGGGCAGAACAGCCCTATTGGGTTTATTTAATGGTTAAATGATTCCCTTTTCTCTGTAATAATAAAACAGTACCTGTACTTGATCTCAACTAAGATATAATTACCCCTTATTGGGGACAGAACAGCCCTATTGGGTTTATTTAATGGTTAAATGATTCCCTTTTCTCTGTAATAATAAAACAGTACCTGTACTTGATCCCAACTAAGATATAATTACCCCTTATTGGGGGCAGAACAGCCCTATTGGGTTTATTTAATGGTTAAATAATTCCCTTTTCTCTGTAATAATAAAACAGTACCTGTACTTGATCCCAACTAAGATATAATTACCCCTTATTGGGGGCAGAACAGCCCTATTGGGTTTATTTCATGGTTAAATGATTCCCTTTTCTTTGTAATAATAAAACCGTACCTGTACTTGATCCCAACTAAGATATAATTACCCCTTATTGGGGGCAGAACAGCCCTATTGGGTTTATTCAATATTTAATGATTTTTAGCAGATTTATGGTATGGAGATCAAAATTACGGAAAGACCCCAAGGTCCCGAGCATTCTGGATAACAGGTCCCATACCTGTACTGTGGTTTTTTTTTTGCTAGTTTCCTCAGGGGAATCCACAATGTGCTTAATTTTGGAGCCTTGGGAGGAATTTGACCCCCATGACTGCACTCAGACCACTGAGCTGAACTCTTCCGGTAAGTATTGTAAGAAAACACTTTATTTCAATTTAGGGTTACAATTCCTGCCCTGGCTTTTAGAATGGGGAAAGGACTCACGTTAAATGAAAATAATTTAATTTAAAACTTTATTTTCTTACCCTTGATTTCTGTAGTAGATTACATCCTGGGTGGAAATATAACAGTAGAATGCACCGACCCTTTGGAATGCAACACAACTCAATATCAGTCGAAACTTTTATGCTGCAATCAAACTATCGGACCGGATTGTTCATGGCTATATGGTAAGTAAATATAAATGCATATGTTGACATCATTACCCCAAAAGAAATTGTTATCTAACGGTCTAGTTTTAAAGGGGAACTCCACCCAAAATGGGTTCATATAATAATAAGTATTTTTGTCACTTTCTTGACTTCTGGAGCCAATGTGGCACATAACATCTCTCTTCTAGTCAAAACTCCAGTCCCCACACTGTGTTGTATGTTTCATGTTTGGTCGCTGGCTTCCGGTGCATAGTTTAAACCAGGGGTAGGGAACCTATGGCTCGGAGCCAGATGTGGCTCTTTTGATGGCTGCATCTGGCTCGTTGCCAAATCTTTAATAAAAAAAATAACGGGGGGCGTGGCCTATGCTCGCCAGATTGAAGACGTGTTCTAAGCCTTAGAACACGTCTTCTATCCACCGAGCACAGGCCACGCCCTCCTCCGCATCGCATCCGGCATCCTTGGGACCCACCCTACCTTGCCCCGCAGCATTTGAGGCCAAACATATTGTATGGCTCTCACAGAATTACATTTTAAAATATGTGGCGTTTATGGCTCTCTCAGCCAAAAAGGTTCCCGACCCCTGGTTTAAAGAGTCGGACAAAAAGCAAATTGGGTGGAGTTTCCCTTTAAAACAAATGCAGCATTGCAAAAGACTAGTGCCAAGGCCAGAAATATCCTTTTGGAATAATTACAGAGAACTAAAGTATTTCCCCAAACCTAATGTTCCCACGCTAAGGACTATTTCCATCAGCCCTGTTCTAGACCTCAGGTCTACATGATGCCTATTAAGTTTAGCACAGTCTACATCAAATTTCCAAGAATGTGGCCCCTCAATTACAGGTTCTCTGGCGGGCCCTAGTAGGCACAGTCTGACAGTGGTGCAACATTTTTATACTAATCAGTTCTAATATAAATAATGTGTTTTCTCTTCTTCTATTTCTAGACTTTCTAGAAATATCTGATGCCATTATAATAAATTGTCCTATCACACAAAGTTGTTTTAAAATGGGCTGCACGTTAGAAAACTGCACATACCCCGACAGTGAGGAAAACACTCCCGATGGCTTGGAATAATACAATCACCATGATGAATTCTTCATCTTTTTCCAGCGGGGCAAGTAGGAGGGAACAAACGAAGATCTTACAACGTTGCCCCACAAAATACACAATTATCACAGCAAGAACTCTCCAAATGGTCTTGTTGCTATTCTTGATTTCTAAGTCAAAAATATGTCTTATCCAAAAAAGTTATCTTTAATAGATTATTATTATTATTGGTAAATGCTGTTGAACTGATGAGAAACTGTAAGAAAGTCATAAAATAGAAAATGTTAAATTTAAGAATTCAATTTGTTTTTTTTTGCTGTAAAAATTGCAAATTAGAATTTTCAAAACTGGAATATTCAAGATTAGCGATAGGCGAAATAATTCGCCAAGCATGGATTAGTGGCAAAGTGGTGCAACTTTTTCGCTGTTTGCCGAAGTGAAATGGGACAGATTTGCTCATCACTACTCAAGATTTATTGAACACAAAAAAAGTTAAGACTTAATTAAAAAAAAATGTAGCATTCAAACGTTGGTGAGTTCGTGTAGAAGACATTGGGATTGTATTACCAACTTATCTGGAAACTTAATATCCAGGAAGCTCAGAACTATATGAAGCCATAGACTCCATTTTACACCAACAATTGAAATTTTGAAACATGATTCCTATTTCGCTGTAATAATAAACTGTTCCTTGTACCTGATCCCAACTAAGATATAATTACCCCTTATTGGGGCAGAACAGCCCTATTGGGTTTATTTCATGGTTAAATGATTCCCTTTTCTCTGTAATAATAAAACAGTACCTGTACTTGATCCCAACTAAGATATAATTACCCCTTATTGGGGCAGAACAGCCCTATTGGGTTTATTTCATGGTTAAATGATTCCCTTTTCTCTGTAATAATAAAACAGTACCTGTACTTGATCCCAACTAAGATATAATTACCCCTTATTGGGGGCAGAACAGCCCTATTGGGTTTATTTCATGGTTAAATGATTCCCTTTTCTCTGTAATAATAAAACAGTACCTGTACTTGATCCCAACTAAGATATAATTACCCCTTATTGGGGACAGAACAGCCCTATTGGGTTTATTTAATGGTTAAATGATTCCCTTTTCTCTGTAATAATAAAACAGTACCTGTACTTGATCCCAACTAAGATATAATTACCCCTTATTGGGGCAGAACAGCCCTATTGGGTTTATTTAATGGTTAAATGATTCCCTTTTCTCTGTAATAATAAAACAGTACCTGTACTTGATCCCAACTAAGATATAATTACCCCTTATTGGGGGCAGAACAGCCCTATTGGGTTTATTTCATGGTTAAATGATTCCCTTTTCTCTGTAATAATAAAACAGTACCTGTACTTGATCCCAACTAAGATATAATTACCCCTTATTGGGGCAGAACAGCCCTATTGGGTTTATTTCATGGTTAAATGATTCCCTTTTCTCTGTAATAATAAAACAGTACCTGTACTTGATCCCAACTAAGATATAATTACCCCTTATTGGGGGCAGAACAGCCCTATTGGGTTTATTTAATGTTTAAATGATTCCCTTTTCTCTGTAATAATAAAACAGTACCTGTACTTGATCCCAACTAAGATATAATTACCCCTTATTGGGGCAGAACAGCCCTATTGGGTTTATTTAATGGTTAAATGATTCCCTTTTCTCTGTAATAATAAAACAGTACCTGTACTTGATCCCAACTAAGATATAATTACCCCTTATTGGGGGCAGAACAGCCCTATTGGGTTTATTTCATGGTTAAATGATTCCCTTTTCTCTGTAATAATAAAACAGTACCTGTACTTGATCCCAACTAAGATATAATTACCCCTTATTGGGGCAGAACAGTCCTATTGGGTTTATTTAATGGTTAAATGATTCCTTTTTCTCTGTAATAATAAACTGTACCTTGTACCTGATCCTAATGAAGATATCAATGATCCATATTTGTGGCAAAAGAATTCCATTGGCTTTATGTAATGTTTAACTAAAGGTTTGAGAGACTTAGGGGGAATTTACTAACCCACAACTTTTTTGGTCACTGGAAAAGTCACAAACCCCCCGAAAAAGTCACAGGAAATAAAGTTGCAATTTTTCTGAGATTTATTGTATGACGTTTCCACTACAATCAGAAGAAAACGGGCCTTCAAGCAAAATAGGAATCCACAGGGCCAAAAATATAAAAGTAAAAATCTTCTTTATTAAGGTACAATTTAAAAAGTGGACATCTCCAACAGGCCCTACATGTTTCCTGGCCTTGGTAATGATATTGGCAACAAAACCGACTCTTATTCATTGCTCTTTACACATATAGAGAGAAGAAATGTTCTGCAGGTTTAGTAAGCTACCATATGTCCTACACAAGTACAATTAGAAAGTAAATTATCCTAACTATAATGGATACCATCTTTAAAAAATTAGGCAAAATAAGAAAGTCCTGAACTGGTTGAAACAAAAAGTTGACATTTTGGATGTTCACAAAGCTGGTACCATAAAGATGCAATGATGAAGGCCGTCTAAGGTAGCTTCCTTGGAAGCAATAGGAGACCAGTTGGTGGGAGATGGTTAAGCTTACGGAGAAGATGGATTATTATCTGCCAGAAAGGTGAGATACAAAAATGTATGTGCATTTTCTGACTAGGCTCCATCTTTGCTTTAGTCAATGGATTAATAAAATCACTTGTTTCATTTCAACCATTTTTAATAGTAGTTAATAATCATGTTCCTTAATTTTACTGGAAGGTTCGGTGTATATATGGGTCCGATGGTGATTTACTTATTTCCTTGTGGGTAGAAATCCCTACAATTGAGGGCTCCACACTGTCCTCTGTACCACATATAGACATCCTTTGCTATTAATTTGCCATAAATAGATAGATAGATACATGATAGATAGATAGATACATGATAGATAGATAGATAGATAGATAGGATAAAACTGAAAGGAATTAAGGAACTGGTGGTCACTGGAGGCATGAGGCCCAATTATAAATGCTGTACAATGGGCAAAGTACAATTTTCAGATGCCGACATATTTGATCAACTTTTGGAGAAATCCCTTGTAGGACTGGCAAGATTGGGGGTGAGTGAGTGTAGGACAGGCCAGACCGGGGGTGAGTGAGTGTAGGACTGGGCAGACCGGGGGTGAGTGAGTGTAGGACAGGCCAGACCGGGGGTGAGTGAGTATAGGACTGGCCAGACCGGGGGTGAGTGAGCGTAGGACTGGCCAGACCGGGGGTGAGTGAGTGTAGGACTGGGCAGACCGGGGGTGAGTGAGTGTAGGACTGGGCAGACCGGGGGTGAGTGAGTGTAGGACTGGCCAGACCGGGGGTGAGTGAGTGTAGGACTGGCCAGACCGGGGGTGAGTGAGTGTAGGACAGGCCAGACCGGGGGTGAGTGAGTGTAGGACAGGCCAGACCGGGGGTGATTGAGTGTAGGACTGGGCAGACCGGGGGTGAGTGAGTGTAGGAAAGGCCAGACTGGGGGTGAGTGAGTGTAGGACAGGCCAGACCGGGGGTGAGTGAGTGTAGGACTGGCCAGACCGGGGGTGAGTGAGTGTAGGACTGGCCAGACCGGGGGTGAGTGAGTGTAGGACTGGCCAGACCGGGGGTGAGTGAGTGTAGGACAGGCCAGACCGGGGGTGAGTGAGTGTAGGACTGGCCAGACTAGGGGTGAGTGAGTGTAGGACTGGCCAGATTAGGGGTAAGTGAGTGTAGGACAGGAGAGGACAGGCCGGGGGTGAATGAGTGTAGGACTGGCCAGACCAGAGGTTAGTGAGTGTAGGACAGGACAAGCCGGGGGTGAGTGAGTGTAGGACTGGCCAGACCGGTGGTGAGTGTAGGACTGGCCAGACCGGGGGTGAGTGAGTGTAGGACAGGCCAGACCGGGGGTGAGTGAGTGTAGGACTGGCCAGACCGGGGGTGAGTGAGTGTAGGACTGGCCAGACCGGGGGTGAGTGAGTGTAGGACAGGCCAGACCGGGGGTGAGTGAGTGTAGGACTGGCCAGACCGGGGGTGAGTGAGTGTAGGACAGGACAGGCCGGGGGTGAGTGAGTGTAGGACTGGCCAGACCGGGGGTGAGTGTAGGACTGGCCAGACTGGGGGTGAGTGAGTGTAGGACAGGCCGGGGGTGAGTGTAGGACAGGACAGGCCGGGGGTGAGTGAGTGTAGGACAGGCCAGGCCGGGGGGTGAGTGAGTGTAGGACAGGCCAGACCGGGGGTGAGTGAGTGTAGGACTGGCCAGACCGGGGGTGAGTGTAGGACAGGCCAGACCGGGGGTGAGTGAGTGTAGGACTGGCCAGATCGGGGGTGAGTGTAGGACAGGCCAGACTGGGGGTGAGTGAGTGTAGGACTGGCCAGACCGGGGGTGAGTGAGTGTAGGACAGGCCAGACTGGGGGTGAGTGAGTGTAGGACAGGCCAGACCGGAGGTGAGTGAGTATAGGACAGGCCAGACTGGGGGTGAGTGAGTGTAGGACAGGCCAGACTGGGGGTGAGTGAGTGTAGGACAGGCCAGACCGGGGGTGAGTGAGTGTAGGACTGGCCAGACCGGGGGTGAGTGAGTGTAGGACAGGCCAGACCGGGGGTGAGTGAGTGTATAGTGAATAGTTTCAAAGCAATAAGGACGTATTTATATATTTTACAGACAATTTCCAGGATACAATTAGGGGCCTATTTCCAGAGCAACGAACTGGCGATATTGTATGGAGATTGCAATGTAGAACAGGAGAAATGATCAATCTTCAAGCAAAATTGCCAGTTCATTGCTTTATAAATAGGCCCCTAATTGGGTCTATTAAACTTTCCTGGAAATTGTCAGTATGAATTAGTTCAGTGTTTGCTCTTTTCACCCAGTCCTGAAGCTGATGTGCCTCAACCCCGGCCAGGATCCTCATTATGGAACTCAACAAGCTGCGCAAACACTGGGGGAACAGGACGCACTGTACATCATTAAAGGGAAACTGACATGATTTTTATGGGGTAATTTTTATTTCTAAATGACACTGTTACACAGCAAATAATTCCCTCTGCCATTTATAATGTTATTCTTGAACCAACAAATTAATTTTTATTATTGGTGTGTAGGCGCCATCTCAGTGCCTTGTGCCTGAGTCTGAGCTTTCAGCCGGCGCTACACATTAGAACTGCTTTCAGCTAACCTATTGTTTCTCCTACTCCCATGTAACTGGAGGAGTCCCAAGCCGGACTTGGATTTCTTACTATTGAGTGCTATTCTGATACCTACTGGGAGCTGCTATCTTGCTCCCTTCCCGTTGTTCTGCTGATTGGCTGCTGGGGAGGGAGGGGGGATCTCACTCCAACTTGCAGCGCAGCAGTAAAGTGTGCCTGAGTCTGAGCTTTCAGAAGGAGCCAGCACTACACATTAGAACTGCTTTCAGCTAACCTATTGTTTCTCCTACTCCCATGTAACTGGAGGAGTCCCAAGCCGGACTTGGATTTCTTACTATTGAGTGCTATTCTGATACCTACTGGGAGCTGCTATCTTGCTCCCTTCCCATTGTTCTGCTGATCGGCTGCTGGGGGTGAGTATCACTCCATCTTGCAGCGCAGCAGTAAAGTGTGCCTGAGTCTGAGCTTTCAGAAGGAGCCAGCGCTACACATTAGAACTGCTTTCAGCTAACCTATTGTTTCTCCTACTCCCATGTAACTGGAGGAGTCCCAAGCCGGACTTGGATTTCTTACTATTGAGTGCTATTCTGATACCTACTGGGAGCTGCTATCTTGCTCCCTTCCTGTTGTTCTGCTGATTGGCTGCTGGGTGTGAGGGGGGGGGATATCACTCCAACTTGCAGCGCAGCAGTAAAGTGTGCCTGAGTCTGAGCTTTCAGAAGGAGCCAGCGCTACACATTAGAACTGCTTTCAGCTAACCTATTGTTTCTCCTACTCCCATGTAACTGAAGGAGTCCCAAGCCGGACTTGGATTTCTTACTATTGAGTGCTATTCTGATACCTACTGGGAGCTGCTATCTTGCTCCCTTCCCATTGTTCTGCTGATCGGCTGCTGGGGGCGAGGGGGGGGGATATCACTCCAACTTGCAGCGCAGCAGTAAAGTGTGACTGAGTCTGAGCTTTCAGAAGGATGGATATTTGTTGTTAGTTTTTTTTAATAAGCTTTTACCCAGTTACCAACTCTTAGAATGGTCTCTGCTGTCGCCGTGATGTTCCTACTCGGGCTGGGTCTTGCTACCATGAACCCAGGTAAGTCGTAGATTTAAACTAATAATACAATAATATGGAAAAAGATGTTGAGTAGAAAACTTATACGGAAAACTATACCCCCAGAATGAATACGTAACCAACAGACAGTTTATATTATATTAAGTGACCTATTAAAAAATCTCCCCAAACTGGAATATATATATCAGTAAATATTGCCCTTTGCTTTGACCATTCATGTAATACCCATGAACTACTTTCTCATCTTCAGATGTATTATAAAATGGCCGACATGGTGCACTTGGCAGATAACCTGCCAATTTAATATACAATGATTTAGTTAATGAAGTGCATTTCTGCTACAGTTTCCTCAGGGGAATCCACAATGTGCTTAATTTTGGAGCCTCAGAAGGAATTGGACCCACATGACTGCACTGAGACCGTTGAAGTGATCTCTTCTTGTAAGTAAGAAAATAAATATTTGATGACGGAAAGTTCTCCAAGTCTCGTTGTAGCTCCTCTAATACAGTGCAGGGTAAAGGGTAATGGTTTGGATTTATAGATACTGATAGGGGCCCATTTATCAATGGACGATTGCTTCCGAATACAAAAAAATTGAAGTTTTTCAAAGTTTTCATTCTGTGCGTATTTTCACCGATTTGCAAAAGTTTGGGATTCATTCAAGCTTCAGTATCGTGACATCCCTTGGGCCGGGTTGGAGCTGCAGAGTGCCATTGAACCCTATGGGAGATTTTCCTTGGGCCGGGTTGGAGCCGCAGAGTGCCGTTGAGCCCTATGGAAGATTTTCCTTGGGCCGGGTTGGAGCCGCAGAGTGCCATTGAGCCCTATGGGAGACTTTCCTTGGGCCGGGTTAGAGCTGCAGAGTGCCATTGAGCCCTATGGGAGACTTTCCTTGGGCCGGGTTGGAGCTGCAGAGTGCCATTGAGCCCTATGGGAGACTTTCCTTGGGCCGGGTTGGAGCTGCAGAGTGCCATTGAGCCCTATGGGAGACTTTCCTTGGGCCAGGTTGGAGCTGCAGAGTGCCATTGAGCCTTATGGGAGACTTTCCTTGGGCCGGGTTTGAGCTGCAGAGTACAATTGAGCCCTATGGGAGACTTTCCTTGGGCCGGGTTGGAGCTGCAGAGTGCCATTGAGCCCTATGGGAGACTTTCCTTGGGCCGGGTTTGAGGTGCAGAGTGCCATTGAGCCCTATGGGAGACTTTCCTTGGGCCGGGTTTGAGGTGCAGAGTGCCATTGAGCCCTATGGGAGACTTTCCTTGGGCTGGGTTGGAGCTGCAGAGTGCCATTGAGCCTTATGGGAGACTTTCCTTGGGCCGGGTTGGAGCTGCAGAGTGCCATTGAGCCCTATGGGAGACTTTCCTTGGGCTGGGTTGGAGCTGCAGAGTGCCATTGAGCCCTATGGGAGACTTTCCTTGGGCCGGGTTTGAGGTGCAGAGTGCCATTGAGCCTTATGGGAGACTTTCCTTGGGCCAGGTTGGAGCTGCAGAGTGCCATTGAGCCCTATGGGAGACTTTCCTTGGGCCGGGTTGGAGCTGCAGAGTGCCATTGAGCCTTATGGGAGACTTTCCTTGGGCCGGGTTGGAGCTGCAGAGTGCCATTGAGCCCTATGGGAGACTTTCCTTGGGCCGGGTTGGAGCTGCAGAGTGCCATTGAGCCCTATGGGAGACTTTCCTTGGGCCGGGTTGGAGCTGCAGAATGCCATTGAGCCCTATGGGAGACTTTCCTTGGGCCGGGTTGGAGCTGCAGAGTGCCATTGAGCCCTATGGGAGACTTTCCTTGGGCCGGGTTGGAGCTGCAGAGTGCCATTGAGCCCTATGGGAGACTTTCCTTGGGCCGGGTTGGAGCTGCAAAGTGCCATTGAGCCCTATGGGAGACTTTCCTTGGGCCGGGTTGGAGCTGCAGAGTGCCATTGAGCCCTATGGGAGACTTTCCTTGGGCCGGGTTGGAGCTGCAGGGTGCCATTGAGCCCTATGGGAGACTTTCCTTGGGCCGGGTTGGAGCTGCAGAGCGCCATTGAGCCCTATGGGAGACTTTCCTTGGGCCGGGTTGGAGCCACAGAGTGCCATTGAGCCCTATGGGAGGCTTTCCTTGGGCCGGGTTGGAGCTGCAGAGTGCCATTGAGCCCTATGGGAGACTTTCCTTGGGCCAGGTTGGAGCTGCAGAGTGCCATTGAGCCCTATGGGAGACTTTCCTTGGGCCGGGTTGGAGCTGCAGAGTGCCATTGAGCCCTATGGGAGACTTTTCTTGGGCCGGGTTGGAGCTGCAGAGTTCCATTGAGCCCTATGGGAGACTTTCCTTGGGCCGGGTTGGAGCTGCAGAGTGCCATTGAGCCCTATGGGAGACTTCCCTTGGGCCAGGTTGGAGCCGCAGAGTGCCATTGAGCCCTATGGGAGGCTTTCAAAATCATACACTAAAGATCAATGTCAGAAAGGTGCAAATCGGGTTTTTCTTTTCCCCGAGGTTTTAGGTGCCGAGCTTTTTATTATTTGGTCAGGGAAAAGAAAAACCCGATTCTTCTGGAGGAAAAATTACCAAGTTTCAATGTGGTTGCAGCACCACTACACCCATCCCTTTATATGGTGGTCGTACCATTTTTTTTAAAAAAAAAATGGGTGTTGGTTAGGGCAGTCTCTCTCCTTGAAAAGCCGCAAGTGGGGGAAGGCTAAGCCTGTTGAACCAATGCTGTGGTCTTGGCAATCTCTCTCTAATGGCGAGGGATGACTATGTCCTATGACTGAAACCAATGTCCTGGTCAGGAGATACTTACCCCAAGAAATACTACCATGCAGGGAGGTGCCAGCCTTTGAAAAATGTGACTGGAGGTAAATAAGACCACCTCATGGGGTTTACTTTGACGTGGTATGGTGGCTTGTCAATTTTATGATCAGGACTTTGTAAATAAAAAACCCTGTGTGAAATTACATGCACTTGTATAGACACTAATTGTGCATTGATTAGTGATGGGTGAAATGTTTCGCCAGGCATGGATTCGGCGAGCGTCCAAAAATTGTCACCTGGGACAAAAGAATAGCCGTGGGCGACAAAAGAATAGCTGCAAGACAATAAAATAGCCACGGGCGACAAATGAATAGCCGCGCGACAAATGAAAAGCTGCGTGACAAAAGAATAACTGCGGGCAACAAAAGAATAGCCGTGCGACAAAAAAATAGCCGCAGGTGACAAAAGAATAGCTGCGTGACAAAAGAATAGCCGTGCGACAAAAAAATAGCCGCGGGCGACAAAAAAATAGCTGCGTGACAAAAGAATAGCCACTGGCGACAAAAGAATAGCCTTGCGACAAAAAAATAGCCATGGTCGACAAAAAAATAGCCGTGGGCGACAAAAAAATAGTCGCGGGCGACAATTTTTTTTGACGTGCGACATTTTCGCCGTTTCGCAAATCTTTCGCCGTTTTCGGCGGACAGCTTCGCTCATCACTAGCATTGATCAATCCCCTCTTTTGTTTTGTTGATGTAAAAATGGGACCCCCCCTTAAGAAATGAGTAATATAATGTGAAAGGCTGAATCTAAACCTTTACAATCATGTGACTTTGAATCATTTGATAATGTAAATTGCTACTTTACCCCTAAACGATACTTATTTGTATATACAAATTACAATTTGTTTGTAATTCGGCCAAATCCAAAAAAGTGTATTTGGTGCATCTCTAATAATTTTCCTTTTCCATAAAACACTTAGGGGGAGATTTATTAAGACATGAAAGCTCTGAACGTATTTCCACTGACTTTTTCGTACGCTTGCGTGAAAAATTCGGAAAGCTTCTGCCGCTGTTTACAATCGTTCGGTATGAAAATTTCGTGACTTTCGGATCGCCAAAATGATATTATCGTGACTAATACGATTTTTTTCGTAAGCATTTTTGTAATATTTGCGATTTTCAGAAATTATCGTATCCAATCCGAATTTTTCCATTCGGGATTCGAGCTTGTGTTTTTTGTGTTTTTAGTGGGGTTTTTTGTATTTTTCTTACAAAAAATAATGTCAGTTAAATTGTGAAAAGCAACATTTTGTTACTGAACACTGGCTGAACACTATTTTAGAAAATGGGAATAAATTGTGCAAAATATTGGTTAATCTGTGCACAAATAAGCATTTTATTTCGTAATTCCACCAATAGTAGAATAATTCGGGAAGAACTCACGTTAAATAGAAATAATTAAATTTAAAACTTTATTTTGTTACCCTGATTTCTGTAGTAGATTACATCCTGGGTGGAACTATAATAGTAGAATGCACCGACCCTTTGGAATGCAACACAACTCAATATCAGTCGAAACTTTTATGCTGCAATCAAACTATCGGACCGGATTGTTCATGGCTATATGGTAAGTAAATATAAATGCATATGTTGACATCATTACCCCAACAGTAATTTTGGTTATCTAACGGTCTAATTTTAAAGGGGAACTCCACCCAAAATGTGTTCATATAAAAACAAGTATTTTTGTCTCTTTCTTGACTTCTGGAGCCAATGTGGCACAATACATCTCTATTCTAGTCAAAACTCCAGTCCCCACACTGTGTTGTATGTTTCATGTTTGGTAGCTGGCTTCCGGTGCATAGTTTAAAGAGTCGGAGCCAGCCAAAAAGCAAATTGGGTGAAGTTGCCCTTTAAAAGAAATGCAGCATTGCAAAAGACTAGTGCCAAGGCCAGAAATATCACTTTGGAATAATAACAGAGCACTAAAGTATCTCCCCAAACCTAATGTGCCCCCGCTAAGGACTATTTCAATCATCCCTATTCTAGACCTCAGCAGGGTCGGACTGGGGGTTGCAGGGCCAGCCTCGTCCCCTAACCCCTCCCCGCAGGGGCGGCCCTAAGCCCCCGCAGGGTCCCCCACCCGATGTCCTCCCAGAGCGCGCATAAATTTAACACATCAGGGGAGGAACAGTTGGCCGGGGGAGCGCCGGCAAGGGTCGGATTTGGTCCTCTAGGACCAGGGCCCACCGGGATTTTTCCCGGTGGCCCGGTGGCCCAGTCCGATCCTGGACCTCAGGTCTATATGATGCCTATTAAGTTTAGCACAGTCTGCATCAAATTCTTACCAATGTGGGCCCTCAATTACAGGTTCTCTGGTGGGCCCTAGTAGGCACAGTCCAACACTGAGGGGGAACATTTACTAAGCAAATTTGAGATAAAGTCGGATTTTTCTTTATTTCTAGATGATTTCTAGATTTATGAATGGGAGTTTTATTGAAAATAACTCCCATTATTTGTGATTTATTAATGTTTAGTTAACTTTTTTTGTTGAGTACCGTTGAGTCCTATAGAGGCTTAGAATAGTAAAGGAATAGAATAGTCAGTGACAGTCTGTCCTTAGCACATTTTCAAGGACAAGTACATCCCCTCATTGCTTTCAGTTTCACCCAACCTTAAGGGGAACTTAATCCCCCTCACTGTTTCAATTTCACACATTTTCAAGGGAAAGTTCATATCCCCATTATTTTCAGTTTCACCCAGCTTCAAGGGGAACTCAATCCCCCTCACTGTTTCAATTTTCCACATTTTCAAGGGAAAGTTCATATCCTCATTATTTTCAGTTTCACCCAGCTTTAAGGGGAACTTAATCCCCCTCACTGTTTCAATTTCCCACATTTTCAAGGGAAAGTTCATATCCTCATTATTTTCAGTTTCACCCAGCTTCAAGGGGAACTTAATCCCCCTCACTGTTTCTATTTCACACATTTTCAAGGGAATGTTAATCTCATCCTTGATTTCACTTTCACCCAGTTTCAAGTGAAATTTAAACACATTTTTGTTTTCCAAGAATGCCAATGCTCCTAAAATGGCTGCTGGAGCACTTCCTGTTTGGGCAAAATAAAGAGGATTCATGGAAACGAATGGCCATTTCAATTTGAATTTTTTGAGTTTTAACGTTAGGACTTGAAAAATTCTGGATTTGCAAATGTAAACTCGAAATTTTCATACAAACGATTCAAGCTTTATCGTGACACTTTATAAATACAGCAATGATCGAATTTAATTCTAATTTATACCATGTACCAATTTTTTTTGTTAACGTGCCCCTGAATGTGGGCAAATGCAAAGTTTTTATATTAACCAGTTCTAATATATCTAATAATGTGTAAATAATGTGTTTTCTCTTCTTCTCTATTTTTAGAATTTACAGAATTTTTTGGTGCCATCATAATAGCTTGTGATATCCCACAGAGTTGTTCGGAAATGGACTGCACGTTAGAGAACTGCACATATCCCGGGGAAAACGATCCCGATGGCTTGAAATAATACAATCACCATGATGAATTCTTGATCTTTTTCCAGCAGGGCAAGTAGGAGGGAACAAACAAAGATCTTACAGTGTTGTTATCACAGCAAGAACTCTACAAATGTTCAAAAATGTGTCTTATCCAAAAAAGTTATTTTTAACAGATTATTATTAATATTGGTAAATGCTGTTGAACTGATGAGAAACTGTAAGAAAGTCATAAAACAGAAAATGTTAAATTTAAGAATTCAATTTGTTTTTTTGAGTTTTGAGTTTTCAAAACTAGAATATTCAAGATTAGCAATGGGCGAAATTATTCGCCAAGCATGAATTTGTGGCAAATTTCGGCGTTTTGCCATTTTTGTGTGTCAAAAAAATGTTGCGTAAAAAAAGATGCGTCAAACAAAAAAAAAATGTGCTCATCATTTTTTTCGCCAAAGCAAAATGGGACAGATTTGTTCATCACTATTCATTTATTGAACACAAAAAAAGTTAAAACTAAATTTAAAAAATGTAGCATCCAGTATGTCTTAACACATACAGACACATTCAATATTTGAGATACATCTACTTATAATGTAAAGCTTGGCTGTTAACCTTGTATGTGCAAAAAAACTGTCAATAAAAAAAAAAATGTAGCATCCAGACGTTGGTGAGTTTGTGTAAAAGACATTGGGGTTGTATTACCAACTAATCTGGAAACTTAATATCCAGGAAACTCAGAACTATGTGAAGCCATAGACTCCATTTTATGCCAGTAATTGAAATTTTGAAACTTGATTCCTTTTCTCTGTAATAATAAAACAGTACCTGTACTTGATCCCAACTAAGATATAATTACCCCTTATTGGGGCAGAACAGCCCTATTGGGTTTATTTAATGGTTAAATGATTCCCTTTTCTCTGTAATAATAAAACAGTACCTGTACTTGATCCCAACTAAGATATAATTACCCCTTATTGGGGGCAGAACAGTCCTATTGGGTTTATTTCATGGTTAAATGATTCCCTTTTCTCTGTAATAATAAAACAGTACCTGTACTTGATCCCAACTAAGATATAATTACCCCTTATTGGGGGCAGAACAGCCCTATTGGGTTTATTTCATGGTTAAATGATTCCCTTTTCTCTGTAATAATAAAACAGTACCTGTACTTGATCCCAACTAAGATATAATTACCCCTTATTGGGGGCAGAACAGCCCTATTGGGTTTATTTCATGGTTAAATGATTCCCTTTTCTCTGTAATAATAAAACAGTACCTGTACTTGATCCCAACTAAGATATAATTACCCCTTATTGGGGGCAGAACAGCCCTATTGGGTTTATTTAATGGTTAAATGATTCCCTTTTTCTCTGTAATAATAAAACAGTACCTGTACTTGATCCCAACTAAGATATAATTACCCCTTATTGGGGGCAGAACAGCCCTATTGGGTTTATTTCATGGTTAAATGATTCCCTTTTCTCTGTAATAATAAAACAGTACCTGTACTTGATCCCAACTAAGATATAATTACCCCTTATTGGGGCAGAACAGCCCTATTGGGTTTATTTAATGGTTAAATGATTCCCTTTTTCTCTGTAATAATAAACTGTTCCTTGTACCTGATCCCAAAGAAGATATCAAGGATCCCTTTTAGTGGCAAAAGAATTCCATTGGCTTTATGTAATGTTTAAATTAGTGTTTGAGAGACTTAGGGGGGCATTTTCTAAGCCACAACACTGAAAAAGCCATGAACCCACCCCCCCCCCCGAAAAAGTCACAGGAAATAAAGTTGCAACTTTTCTGAGTATTGTTTGACTTTTCTACTACAATCGGAAGAAAAGGGGCCTTCAGGCCCTACATGATTCATTACCTTATTAATGATATTGGCAACAAAACCGACTCTTAAGAAATACACATATACAGAGAAGAAATGTTCTACAGATTTAATAAGCTACAATATTAGCTCCGCCTTTGCGCTAGTCAATGGTAGTGATGAGCGCAATTTTTTGCCAGGCATGGATCCGCATTTTGGGAAATGGGCATAAAAATTTATCGGGGTGAAGGCTAACAGAGCCAACAAAATTTATGGAGGAAACAGTAGTAAATTCATTATTTTCCATTTCACCCACTTTCAAGTGAAACCTAAATGCAAGTCCTGTCCATTTAATTAATTTTTCAGCTCAAAAAATTCTTGATTTTGAAATTTTGTCCAAAAGAGTTTAATTTGAATTCATACCATGTAAAGACTATATGACTTTCAAGGTCAGAAAAAACTAATTTTAGTAAACCAACCCCCTATTGAGGGGGCGTGGCATGGCTACCCATATCAGTAGTGGGCTCCCGGTGTTGGGAAGACAGCACACACTGGGGGCATAGTCTTCAAAAAATACCGCTGTTATTATTTACGCATTTCGCCATTGGCGAATTGTTTCACAAAAATTTAGTGCAAATTCGGCACAACAAATTTTTTTTGTTGCGTGTCAAATTGGGCAAGGTTGTGTCAAAAAAGGGTGCGATTGCGTCAAAATTGGGCACGGTCATGTCAAAAAAAGTGTGGGTGACAAAAAAAAATAGACGCAGACGACAAAAAAGATGCGGGTGACAAAAATAATCATGCGACAAATGCATTTCACGAAATTTTCCCCGTTTTGTGAATTTTCTTGCCGTTTCACGAATTTTATGGCGAAGCGAAAGACGACAGATTCACTCATCACTATAACTGAACACCGACAGGTCCGTCATCGTAACCATGTTTGATAATCTTCATCTAGGAAAGCACTGATCTACTGCACATTATTGTTCTACTGTAGATCTGCTTCGATCTTCTTCAGGCTTCTGACACAGTGCCAAGTAAACATTTGCTTCCTAAAGGAATATCTGTCAGTCATGGCGATGCTGTTTGTAAATGGAGAGAGAATTGGCTATGGGATAATAAACATCAATCAAGAGTGGTTGTCAATGGTAGAGCTCTTAATCAGTGAGGGAAAGCTTTCCGGTGGCCAATGACTACTCAGAAGGTCCAATGCATATTTCATATTTGAGTTCTCATCATAAACAGTGAGAACAACAAATAGCAATGAATTCCAACCAGGAATAGCAATTGAATCATAAATATATTTGTTCTGCCTACATGGAAGAACTGGATTGGGAGAGTTTCATTGGGTTGGTACAAAGTAGGCGTCGTCAACTTGTCTGAACTTTAGAAATGGGAGGAAGAACCTGAAGCCAAATAGAAATGTGAAACACATACAAGGAGAAGTACTGGTGATGCACAGACCGGAGGCAGCTCAATAAGGTACGAAATACCTGTGATAACTCTCTGCTGTCCCTTGATACATATACCGTATATAAAATGTTTTTTCCCTATATATACAGTATATATATGACCTGCATTTTCTTGTCTACATATTACAAATTATAATGTTCTGCTTTTTTTTGAAAACTAGACAAAACAAAAATATTCTAAAATTGGCCCTGGTTGAGGCCATGATATTCCTACTCGCTCTGTCTCTTATTTCTGTGCAAATGGGTAAGTCGTTGCTTATGAAATGGGTAAGTCATTACTATTGAACTATATGTTTTTGTAAAGTACTTTTTTTAATTGAACCAATAGATAATTGTTATCCTAATAAGTGACCTACCAAAGAATGTTATCAACCTGCCTTTATCCATTCATTGCTGATGTAGCCTAGCATGTATGTATGCATTCCACGAGCCGGAGGATATTTACATCGATATACACAGTACATATTGCTGATAAATTTGACCATAAATGGGTCAAATCAATGCTATGACACTATATACAGTAAACCCATGTACCACATGTGGCATTCTACACATTTTGATAGGCTTCATCAATCTCTCCATTCACTTGGTAGATGAAACCACTGACTGTGGTTCTCCAGAAAATGTCCTAAGTATTTGTGAATACGGCAAAGAACAGTCTCGTTTTTTGATATTTAATTGCTTCTATAATTACCATGCAATGTTTGGTATTCTAATCTTGCGCTGACTTTCCTGCAGGTAGAGCCACGTATTGCCTTATATTTCCATCCCTGACTGGTCCCTTTATGCAAGAGAACTGTAGGGTGGAAGCATACGTATATCCTTCAGAAGGTAAGGGGTTCATTTACAAACCATCAATTTTTAATTTTTAACCCAATTCGAATTTTTTTGATTGGCTATTTGGTAGCTCCTATTTGGACTGGCAGCCTACATGAAGCTTTGTTTGGCAGTACCGCTGTGTTTTATGCAACAAAAACTTGCCTCCAAGCCAGGAATTTAACAATAAGCCCCTGCTTTGAGGCTACTAGGAGCAATATCCAAAGGGTTGGGGAGCTTACGAGCCACTGGTTGGGGATCGCTGCAATATGGAGTAATGTTACTTTTTCTCTATGTATAGATGACTTTATAATTACACATGATTTTTTTTTTGTCACCAGTGTCTTTTTTTTTTGTCGCGTGTGTAATTTTTTTTTTCTTTAAGCGACCACACCCATTTTGGTGTTGTTGCACTGAATTTTTCCTCTACGAATTTTCGCAGAAATTTCACAAAACAATTCACCAATGGCAAGATACGGAAATTCACTACAAATTAGTGATGAGCGAATCTGTCCCGTTTCCAAACATCAGAAATTATCGGATTTCGTGATTTGGATTCGTACTTTGATGAATCTGGCCCAATGTGTCTAAACGGCTTAAAATACGAATTAGACATTTTACCAGATTAAACTTGCTGAGTTCATGTAGAAGTCAATGGCAGAGGTCCCTTCCCTTTCCTTGAGGTTCTATCCTTTGTAACAAAACTTTAAAGGTTTTGACACTATTTTTCGTGTGATAACTTGAAAAAGTTGAGTTTTTTACTTTTCCTATCTGATTTTAGTCAAGTTTGAAATTTTTTTTAAAAAAATTAGAAGTTATAGGGGCACATTTACTAACCCAGGAATCCGATTTGGAAAAATTCCGATTGGAAAACGAACATTTTGCGACTTTTTCGTATTTTTTGCGATTTTTTTCAGCGCCTTTACGACTTTTCGGAAATTGTCACGACTTTTTCGTTACCAATACGATTTGTGGGAAAAAACGCAAGTTTTTCGTAGCCATTACGACTTGCGCGAAAAAACACAACTTTTTCGTAGCCATTCCGAAAGTTGCGCAAAATCTGGCGATTTTTTTCGTAGCGTTAAAACTTAAATGGCGCGACTTTTCGCGCAAGTTTTAACGCTATGAAAAAATCGCCAGATTTTGTGCAACTTTCGGAATGGCTACGAAAAAGGCACGACTTTTCGCGCAAGTTTTAACGCTACGAAAAAATCGCCAGATTTTGCGCAACTTTCGGAATGGCTACGAAAAAGTCGCGACAATTTTCCGAAAAATCGCAAAATACCAATCATTACGAAAAAAACGCATTCGGCCCGTTCGTGGGTTAGTAAATGTGCCCCATAGAGTATCAATAAATGTTCCCCTAAGGGGGCCATTTACTAATCATCGGATTTTTTTTTTCCAATTTGGATTTTTGGCGCTAAAATTCACAGCAAAAAAAGTTTTGACACTGTTTTTTGTGCGTTAACTTGAAAAAGTTGAGCTTGTTATTTTTCCTATCTGATTTTTTTTAATAAATTAATTAGTCAAGTTTGAAAATTGAAAAAAAATGTAAAATTATAAAGTATCAATAAATGTTCCCCTAAGGGGGCCATTTACTAATCATCAGATTTTTTTTTCCAATTTGGATTTTTTACATTTTCACAGCAAAAAAAGTTGCGACTTTTCTGAGATTTACTATGTGTCTAAACAGCTAAAAATCTGAATCCAACAATTGTCCAGCTAAAACTTGCAGAGATCAAGTCGATAGCAGATGTCCCTTCCATTCACAAAAGATCCTTCTTTTAATTCAAAACTTTAGAGGTTTCACATTTTTGGCGCTGGTTTTTTACGACACAATTAGGAAAAAGTTGTAGTTTTAAAGCTTCAAGTTGAGAAATTCTGAATTTTTGCTGATTTTTTCAGTTTAGACTTTTTGGTAAATTTAAGAAATTCGTGAAAATGAGTTTATTTGTATTTTAAAATTTAAAAAAAGAGAAATGTTTTAGTTTTACTAAATCTGCCTCAGATTAAGCCTCAGGTTCTTCTTTGTTTTTCTTCTGCTTTACAGATTCTATCTCTTACGGGTTTATAACAATTATATGTCCTCAGGATGCGGGAATATCTTTTTATAACGTAGCATGCCAAAAGAGTATTTTTCCAAACACTATACGTAAGTCAGAGGGAAACTTTATTTATTATTTGTATTTACACAAATTCTATCTTTCTTTAAATACATCTTGATCAACATACTTGACTCACGCACTTATCTATAAAGTCCAAATAATATTGAATTGAATATTGAATTGAATCTAATTTTTGACCAGTATTTTAGCCATTTGTTCCCATTTCCAGTTCTGCGGAAACCAGAATTTTTCCAATGGGAATTTTGAATGTGCAAATTTAGCCAAACAAATTTTTTTTTTCACATAGCTAAACATATACACTAGACCAGGATCCCCAACTTTTTTACCCATGGACCACATTAAAAAATAAAGAGTTGGGGAGCAACACAAGTATGTGCTGCTGGGGTGCCAAATAAGGATTATGATTGGCTATTTGGTAGCCCCTATTTGGACTGGCAGTCTACATGAAGCTTTGTTTGGCAGTACCCCTTTGTTTTATGCAACCAAAACAATAAGCCCCTGCTTTGAGGCCACTTGGAGCAACATCCAAAGGTTTGGGGATCAATAATGTTGCTTAGGAGCCACTTCAATGTGTAATTTTTTTATAATAAGTTTCATGAAACAATTCACCAATGGCAAGATATGGAAATTTACTACAAATTAGTGATGAGCAAATCTGTCCTGTCTCACCTCACCATAAAATTTGCAAAACAGCAAAAAAAATTGCGAAACGGCGAAAAATTTGTGAAACGCATCTGTCGCGCAATTTATTTTGTTGCCCACGTCATGTTTGGTCGTCCGTTTTTCTTTTTTTGTTGCTCGCATTTTTTGACACAACCATGTCCTTTTTTGACATGACCGCACCCATCCTGATGCGACTGCGCCCAATTTTGACGCGACTGCGCCCAATTTGACAAATATAACAAATTTTATTTGACACGTGATTAATTCTTCCGCAGCAAACTTTCACAGAAGTTTCGCAAGACAATTCGCCAATGGTGAAATGCGGAAATTCGCTGCGAATCCATGCCTGGCGAAAAAATTTGCTCATCACTACTACAAATCCATATCTGGCAAAAAATTCACTCTTCACTGCTTTTCAGTTTACATTTACAGATATATTGTTGCATTTACTACTGGTGGCTTAGTCCAAAAATTGCTATCACTATGGGGCAAATATATTTTTTTAGGAAAGTAGAGCTAATTGTAATTTTTTCTTTTTTTTTGCCTTTTTACATTTCTAGATGGTACCTTGTTGCGCTGTAGGGACAATTGCCTTTCATTTGTGGAGGAAAACATCAATGTGAATGCCATTTGTCCTTTACAAAATTGCACATTTTGGAAGCAGTTAAACGAAGGGGAGAAAAAAAATGCCATTGGCAAAAAAAATTGACACTTGGAAGTCAGAAGCATGGGGAACTTACAGCCCTTTCTGCATCTCGTGGAGAATATTCCGTACTTTGAGCTTAAGGAATGAGTTTTAAGATCATGAAATATATTGTTTGTTATCATATAAATATTTTTATATTTATATTTTCTGAACACAAAATAAATGTATTGACTCAAAGTACAATGCCTATATTTTTTTGGTTTTCAGACAAGCATATTTAGAATTGATGCACAAAATGCACTTTTTGCACCCAATGAGCCATGTTCCCCACACATTTAGATTACATTTTTTTTATAAAAATTATAAATTTTACTACACTCCAATGTCCTTTGCAAAGAAACAAATATTTTTTTGAATCTCCAATGTTACGGCCATGTACAGTGACCTTCCTCAGGTTAAGCAAACAATACCCTCTAGAAAAATGCACCAAAATCTAATTGAGTGCCAGGGCTGCTGCCTGATGGGGACTGGCACTGCAGGAGTTAACTAATGGTCTAGTTTGACTAGGGATGCACTGAATCCTGGTTTCGGTTCGGTGTTCAGCCGAATCCCGGCGTTTTTTTAAGGATTCGGCCAGATCTGCGGTCCCGGCCGAACCCAAATCCGAATCCTAATTAGCAGATGCTAATTAGAATCCAGAAAGGGTTAAATTGGCAGTGAATTTTTTTAACCCCTTCCGATCCTAATCAGCATATGCTAATTAGGATTCGGATTCGATTCGGATTTGGACGAATCCTGCTGGGTGGGTTCGGAGGTTCGGCCAAACCCAAAAAAGTGGTTTTGGTGCATTACTAAGGGGCACATTTACTAACCCACGAACGGGCCGAATGCGTCCGATTGCGTTTTTTTCATAATGATCGGTATTTTGTGATTTTTGGAAAATTGTCGCGCCTTTTTCGTAGCCATTCCGAAAGTTGCGCAAAATGTTGCGATTTTTTCGTAGCGTTAAAACTTGCGCAAAAAGTCTCGCCTTTTTCGTAGCCATTCCGAAAGTTGCGCAAAATGTTGCGATTTTTTCGTAGCGTTAAAATTTGCGCGAAAAGTCGCGCCTTTTAAGTTTTAACGCTACGAAAAAATCGCCAGATTTTGCGCAACTTTCGGAATGGCTATGAAAAAGTCGCGTTTTTTCGCGCAAGTCGTAATGGCTACGAAAAAGTCGCGACAATTTCTGAAAAGTCGTAAAGGCGCCAAAAAAAATTGCAAAAAATATGAAAAAGTCGCAAAATTTTCGTTTTCCAATCAGAATTTTTCCAATTCGGATTCGGATTCGTGGGTTAGTAAATGTGCCCCTAAGTTTGACACACTGCTGCTAAGCCTATCAGCAGTCTGCATAGGTTTCTTAAACCCTCAGCTGACTTGGGCCTGCACCTATTCAATTCATTCGAGGGCAGGTACAGGTAGGGGGTGGGATTTAAGTGTACAGAGCGTTTTTTCGGCAAGCATTTTTCGGCTGTGCTCTATGTATAAGCAGTGTGAAGGGAATTACATTGTAGCCCTTGGGATCCCTTAGTGAACATAAAAACATGGCGAAATGTGGAAATTTGCTGCGAATCCATGCCTGGCAAAAACATTTGCCCATCACTACTCATCACTAGTAACTGATACACCTGTTAACTATTTATAGTAGGGCATAGTGTCCCCTTTGAGAGGACATTTCACCTATGGCTTACTATATCCTATGGCAAATATAAAGGGCACCTTTGTGTCCGTGTCATGTAATGAAGGTGGTATTCTTCTTCCGTAGCCATAGAGTAATTATAAGGTGCAATGTATGAACCAATTATTCTATGCTCAAGCCTTTGTAATGCTTTATGCCTCCTTAACTGAGGAAGGACAGTATAGTCACACTGCCATAGGGAGCTTTTGGAATAGAAGGGCCACCCATTGAAAGCATTTAAATACAGGGCCATTATGGCATCCACAATCATGGGGGTACTCCTTTCAAAGTTAATATGCCCATTAGTGCCAAATGCAAAATGGCTTTTTGGTATATGGCATTCCAGGTGATACAGGGCCTTCAGCGGTGGTCCCGTCAATCAGAGATCTTGTGTTCCACTTGTACATTGAAATGAAGGTGTGAGACCTACAGTAGGAAGAGAAAACCCAACTCCATGTTGGTCCATTTAATACAACATCCATACTGTAGCTGCCCCACAAACACAGGTCATAATAAAGAGCTTATTATAAAGCAAACCTTATTGTGGTTGGTCATGTTAGTAGGTCCCAAGGCATTGCCACAAGATTCTATATATTGATCTCTTATCCAGTTAATCATATTATACACTAAACCTTGGGGAGATTAAACCAAATGGATTGTTACTTTGGATATAGTTTTTCCAAGGGGATTAAATTAACAGTTACCCCATCAGCATCTGACTAAACTATACTATAAACCTTGATCATACTTATGTTTGGCTAGGTACTATGGGCAGTAATTTACACAATGTAATAGACATTATATAAACTACAACAATATGGGACATACTGTATGTCATGGAGCCAGTTGTATTAATATCTATATTAGCACCCATATCTAGAGATGTAGCGAACTGTTCGCCGGCGAACTTTTGGCGATGTTCGCCATTTTGGGTTCTGGCCAGAAATGGCTTTTCTAGGTTTTAAAGTTCGCCTTCCCATTGAAGTCTATGGGGTTCGCAAAGTTCGCGAATATTCGCGAGTTTTGCCGAAAGTCCGCGAACGGGTCCGCGAACATTTTTGGCGATGTTCGCTACATCCCTACCCATATCTCTTAAAGATGGGACCCCAATGCATAGATTTCCCCCACCCTTAGCAGACCTCCTCTATGGAGGTTTTTCAAACCTTTCTAGATATCTAGTCCCAAGGCCAGATCCTGTTTGGCTATTTCTCAAACTAGGCGGTGCCAGGGATTATGTAATAGAGGGATTAGGAGTCTTAGAAATATAAAGAATGAGTTGGGTACAAACAGAATACAAGAACATTTAAGACAGACCACTCAGCCACCTCTAATGGTAAGTTGAACAACATAATGAAATAAGCAGAGGAATGGGATCTATTATCCAGAATGCTTGGGACCTGGAGTTTTCTGCATAAGAGTTCTTTTTAAAAGTTGGATGACTATACCTAAAATACTGTAGTTCTCCTAAAGAACATGTAAGATTAGATAAACCCAACAGCACTGTTTCAAAACCGATATGGATTTATGTGACTTAGTTCCCAATAGGACTGTTCTGCCCCCAATAAGGGGTAATTATATCTTAGTTGGGATCAAGTACAGGTACTGTTTTATTATTACAGAGAAAAGGGAATCATTTAACCATGAAATAAACCCAATAGGGCTGTTCTGCCCCCAATAAGGGGTAATTATATCTTAGTTGGGATCAAGTACAGGTACTGTTTTATTATTACAGAGAAAAGGGAATCATGTAACCATTAAATAAACCCAATAGGACTGTTCTGCCCCAATAAGGGGTAATTATATCTTAGTTGGGATCAAGTACAGGTACTGTTTTATTATTACAGAGAAAAGGGAATCATTTAACCATTAAATAAACTGTTCTGCCCCCAATAAGGGGTAATTATATCTTAGTTGGGATCAAGTACAGGTACTGTTTTATTATTACAGAGAAAAGGGAATCATTTAACCATTAAATAAACTGTTCTGCCCCCAATAAGGGGTAATTATATCTTAGTTGGGATCAAGTACAGGTACTGTTTTATTATTACAGAGAAAAGGGAATCATTTAACCATTAAATAAACCCAATAGGGCTGTTCTGCCCCAATAAGGGGTAATTATATCTTAGTTGGGATCAAGTACAGGTACTGTTTTATTATTACAGAGAAAAGGGAATCATTTAACCATGAAATAAACCCAATAGGGCTGTTCTGCCCCAATAAGGGGTAATTATATCTTAGTTGGGATCAAGTAATCATTACAGTAATAATAATAATGACTGCAAAGTAGATTATAGCCCAAGCAACAACTGTAAAAATCCTCAGAAACCAGATCTAAACAAAAGACATGTTACAGTAATAATGTGAAACCCATACTTGCATTCATGTTTAGGTACCCAAACCCATAGCTGGGAACAACATGAAGATGATACCTTCTCAGATTGGAATATTTCTACTGTTTGTGGCTCTTGGTCCTCTGAAATTAGGTGAGTGGGTTACTAATTCATTGCACTATAAAGATAAAGTGCTAGAGATACGTGTACAATATAGATGGAACCTAGATAGGTGGAGCATCTGGATTGAAAGGGGAGAAGTGGATGATATTATTTTTCAAGTGCACCTATGAAAGCACAAATAGATGGGAACTTTCACACAGTAAGAGCAAACAAAGATTTATTCTGCTCGTTGGACAATAATATATTGAAGAGATGTATAGAAGGGAATGCCCATTGATCTGCTGGTTTCATAGACCATAGACTTTACTTCTGTCAAAGGGACATTGCCACTGTCTCTAGCAACTAATCTAGGAGTAGTCGTCAATGGTAAAATAGCAAAGGGAAATTGAAGCCCAGAAACATTAACAGGACATACAGTGTTTGGGAGGGGAGTGTTTATCTATAAACAATCTCAGCATCCTTTATTATAGGGAATATTATACCCTTATTATAATATACAAGATACAGAATGCCAATGAGAAATTGATTGACCACATGAAAAATAAGGTTGAGTGCTTTTATACAGGTCATAGAACTACAGCACTTTAGTAAGACTAAAGGACATTTACGTTTGAAATTCTTTGTTGATATAGCTGATAAATAAAGGCAATACTTCATTTTCATTTTGATATTATTTGTAGGTGGATCCATGGAATGCCTGTTAGTTCCAACTGAGGCTAACTTTACCCCATGTGGTAATAGGACTAAACTCTACATGTATCCGACATTCAGTAAGTGGGATAGCTCATAACAAGGTTACAGATATATAGAAACATTGGGGTAACAGTCACCCTGCTATAGTTCCAGGGGTACCCAGGGCACAAATAAGCACTCACCCCAAATCCCCCCCTAACTGGCCTTCAGGCTGGGCCCCCTTAGCCCATAACAAGGTTACAGATATATAGAAACATTGGGGTAACAGTCACCCCGCTATAGTTCCAGGGGTACCCAGGGCACAAATAAGCACTCACCCCAAATCCCCCCCTAACTGGCCTTCAGGCTGGGCCCCCTTAGCCCATAACAAGGTTACAGATATATAGAAACATTGGGGTAACAGTCACCCTGCTATAGTTCCAGGGGTACCCAGGGCACAAATAAGCACTCACCCCAAATCCCCCCCTAACTGGCCTTCAGGCTGGGCCCCCTTAGCCCATAACAAGGTTACAGATATATAGAAACATTGGGGTAACAGTCACCCTGCTATAGTTCCAGGGGTACCCAGGGCACAAATAAGCACTCACCCCAAATCCCCCCCATAACTGGCCTTCAGGCTGGGCCCCCTTAGCCCATAACAAGGTTACAGATATATAGAAACTTTGGGGTAACAGTCACCCCGCTATAGTTCCAGGGGTACCCAGGGCACAAATAAGCACTCACCCCAAATCCTCCCCTTAGCCCATAACAAGGTTACAGATATATAGAAACATTGGGGTAACAGTCACCCCGCTATAGTTCCAGGGGTACCCAGGGCACAAATAAGCACTCACCCCAAATCCCCCCCTAACTAGCCTTCAGGCTGGGCCCCCTTAGCCCATAACAAGGTTACAGATATATAGAAACATTGGGGTAACAGTCACCCCGCTATAGTTCCAGGGGTACCCAGGGTACAAATAAGCACTCACCCCAAATCCCCCCCCTAACTGGCCTTCAGGCTGGGCCCCCTTAGCCCATAACAAGGTTACAGATATATAGAAACATTGGGGTAACAGTCACCCTGCTATAGTTCCAGGGGTACCCAGGGCACAAATAAGCACTCGCCCCAAATCCCCCCCCTAACTGGCCTTCAGGCTGGGCCCCCTTAGCCCATAACAAGGTTACAGATATATAGAAACATTGGGGTAACAGTCACCCTGCTATAGTTCCAGGGGTACCCGGGGCACAAATAAGCACTCACCCCAATTCCCCCCCTAACTGGCCTTCGGCTGGGCCCCCTTAGCCCATAACAAGGTTACAGATATATAGAAACATTGGGGTAACAGTCACCCCGCTATAGTTCCAGGGGTACCCAGGGCACAAATAAGCACTCACCCCAAATCCCCCCCTAACTGGCCTTCGGCTGGGCCCCCTTAGCCCATAACAAGGTTACAGATATATAGAAACATTGGGGTAACAGTCACCCCGCTATAGTTCCAGGGGTACCCAGGGCACAAATAAGCACTCACCCCAAATCTCCCCCTAACTGGCCTTCAGGCTGGGCCCCCTTAGCCCATAACAAGGTTACAGATATATAGAAACATTGGGGTAACAGTCACCCCGCTATAGTTCCAGGGGTACCCAGGGCACAAATAAGCACTCACCCCAAATCCCCCCCTAACTGGCCTTCAGGCTGGGCCCCCTTAGCCCATAACAAGGTTACAGATATATAGAAACATTGGGGTAACAGTCACCCCGCTATAGTTCCAGGGGTACCCAGGGTACAAATAAGCACTCACCCCAAATCTCCCCCTAACTGGCCTTCAGGCTGGGCCCCCTTAGCCCATAACAAGGTTACAGATATATAGAAACATTGGGGTAACAGTCACCCTGCTATAGTTCCAGGGGTACCCAGGGCACAAATAAGCTCTCACCCCAAATTCCCCCCTAACTGGCCTTCAGGCTGGGCCCCCTTAGCCCATAACAAGGTTACAGATATATAGAAACATTGGGGTAACAGTCACCCCGCTATAGTTCCAGGGGTACCCAGGGTACAAATAAGCACTCACCCCAAATCCCCCCCTAACTGGCCTTCAGACTGGGCCCCCTTAGCCCATAACAAGGTTAAAGAAATATTGGTGCAACTATCAACCTACTGTCATTTCCAAAAAAATACATATATTATTTATACTTCCAACCTCTTTGTCTTGTTTTATCCTTGCTGCCTGTAACAGAAGACTACATTTATGGTCTAGTAATGATAACCTGTGATCAGCATTTTAAAAAAACGAGCAAAGCAATGGATTATGCCGGCATAGTGTGCAGTAAAGATGAAAATTGGGAACACCTTTATGGTATGTGAATAAGAGATTTATGTACAATGTAAAAGTATAGAACCTGCTATCAAGAATTCAAGAAGATTAGTTTATGAAAATAATTCATTTGGCCCAAATCAACAATGAGGTTGGTCTGGAGAGACACATCCCATAAGGAGTTGGACATAAACGGTAAGTAAAGCTCAGTACAAATATAGCCATACAGTATCTTACTAGCATTATCACCTGACAAGTAATAATCCCATTCCTACCCTGCTTACCAGTTGGGTTCCACTGGCAAGGTCTTGGTATTGTGCACCACCTAGTGATGAGCCATAAAATTTGCGAAACGGCAAGAAAATTCACGAAACGGAAGAAAAATTTGCGAAACGCATTTGTCGCACGATTTTTTTTGTCGCCATCATCTATTTTGTAGGCCGCGTCTATATTTTCTTTTTGTCACCCATGCTTTTTTGCCGCGGGCGCGTCCAATTTGACGCGCAACAAAAAAGAAATCAGTGTGATGAGTTTTTCCACAATTAATTTTCATGGAAGCTTCACGATATGCGGAAATTTGCTGCGAATCCATGCCTGGCGAAAAAATTTGCTTATCACTAGCACCACCTACTGCTTTTAGGGTAGAAGTAGTAACAGAGGTTCTGGCTCTACAAGAAAATCTCTAGCAGTCGAAAGCTTACATTGAGAATAGTGATGAGCAAATTTTTTCACCAGGCATGGATTCGCAGCAAATTTCCGCATTTTGCCATTGGCGAATTGTTTCGCGAAACTTCTGTAAAAATTCGCAGCAGAAAAATTCATGAAATTGGGCGCGGTCACTGCAAAAAAGGCTGTGGTCACATCAAATTGGACACGGTTGAGTCAAGAAAATGTGGGCGACAAAAAAAAAATAGACGCGGGTGAAAAAAAATAGGCGTGGCCCACAAAAAATACGCGAGCCACAACACTAATTGAGAATTAATTGATTCGCTCAACACTAATTGAGAATTAATAAGACAGCAAAACTATAAATGACTCAACACTTGAACCCCAGAGCTTTGGTATAATATTAGGGTTAGGGTTAGAGATGTAGCGAACTGTTCACCAGCGAACTAATTAGCGCGAACATCGGGTGTTCGCAAGTTCGCAAACTTTTCGCGTATGTTCACAATTTGGGTTCGCGTGGCGTTTTTCCGCGGCGTTTTTTCTCTGCCTAAAAACGCCGCACAAGCCACACATGGGGGCTGATTTACTAATCCACGAATCCGAATGGGAAAAATTCAGATTGGAAAATGACTTTTTCGTATTTTTTGCGACTTTTTCGGAGCTGTTACGACTTGCGCGAATTGTTGCGACTTTTTCATTGCCATTACAAATGTCGTGAATTGTCGCGACTTTTTCATAGCCATTATGACTTTCGTGAATTGTCGCAACTTTTTCATAGCCAGTACTACTTTCGCAAATTGTCGTGACTTTCGTATTGAGCGCTCGAAAAAGTCGCAAAATACCGATCATTATGAAAAAAACGCATTCGGGCGCTTTTCGGACGTTCGTGGATTAGTAAATGTGCCCCATGGTGTTTTTCAGCAAATCCTGTTTCCATGGTGCTAATAGTGCGAAATAGCAAAAAGCGCTGCGTATTTCCGCTAGGTATGCCAGCTGCCTTTGCGGTTTTATGCAACGCTGTGTCAACAAAGTATTTTACAGAGAAATTTTTGCCCTTGATCCCCCTCCTGCATGCCACTGTCCAGGTCGTGGCACACTTTAAAATCAGTTTATGGGGTTCGCAAAGTTCGCGAATAGTCGCACTTTTTGGCGTAAGTTCGTGAACTTTTTTTTTGAGGTTCGCTACATCCCTAGTTAGGGTAACCCTATCCCTAATACAGAGCTTCCCAAGCTCTCTAACTGTCTCTGGGGAGAATCCAATAGCTAGGATACACACATGTATGGGCTTAACAGCTGAGGCTTTGTATCTTCTACTCAACTCCCTACAAAGGCGCATCAGCCTACTCATGTTCCACCTTGCAAGGGTAACTAATCCTATACTTCAACCAATACATTCTCAGTCACTGCTACTCTTGCACGAAGATGATGACTTTCCCTGGAGAATTTAGGCAACTTCTCTTTGAGGAAACTCTCAGAAACATCTGGTTGCTTATCCTCTGGCTGTAAAGCCTGTGTTTCTTGGGCACTGGTGTGCCAGGCAAACTCTCTGTATAACATTGTAGTCATCAAGATATGATGGACACTGGGTAGAATTTTTTTGAGGGGTTGGAAAATGGGGGGTTGGACAATGAACTGGGAACCAAGGCAATTATCTTCCTTGGCTTCTATGGAGGCCAACTGTGTTCCTCAGAAAGACTGTTAGGAAAGATGAAGGAACCAAATCAAGGGGAGTGTCTACTCTAATATGTACGTAAATGTATTCATATGTATCTAAAATTGTTCAATTTTCAGAATTGTTTAATACAATGAAAATGCAGATGGGTTCAATCTCATTTTTTTACCCCACAGATAAGTTTCCCACTCACTACAGTATGTATTGCCATGAAAACAGTACATGCCATTATTTTAGGAGCAAGGATATAAGGAAGCCAATGGAATGCCATTTGAGCTGTAGATTTTGGGAAAGAATCCACCCTTCATCTTGGCACAGAATCGACATCTCGATGCAGAGCCTTGTCTACGGACAGATGGAGGAAGAGAAACCCATGAACATAGTATAATCCACCCATTAGGGCGTGGCTGTGTGTGCCAGATGCACCAAGGTTTCCTGCATCTGTAGTTTCTTTCTTTGTTCTACTGAAAGCCTACTTTTGCTGTAAAATGTGTTTGCGATACTTCTATTCATGACAATAAATAAGGACTTTCACTCTTTATTCAACACAATATATTGTAGGTAAATTATTCTTATTCCTACACTTGTGCATATGATTTTTTTTTTTAAAGAGGCCTAAACTGTTAATGGATAGTGATTAGCGAATCTGTCCCGTTTCACTTTGCCGAACATTTCTCGAATCTTTCAAAAGATTAGCGAAAAATCCGCAAAATGGCAAAAATGTTGCACAGCCTTTTTTTTTTTACCCTCGCAACTTTTTTTTTTTTACCCTGGCGAAATTTTGTTGCTGAGGGAGACAATTTTTTTGAATTTTTTTTTGACGCGGCAAGATTTTTTCGTTGTGCGCTGAATTTTTTACATTCATAATTTTGATGCCTGTTTCACAAAACAATCCACCAATGGTGAAATATGGAAATTTGCCAGAATCCACACCTGCCAAATAATTTCACCCATAGTGATTAGCGAATCTGTCCCGTTTCGCTTTGCCGAACATTTCTCGAATCTTTCAAAAGATTAGCGAAACAGAGAAAAATTCGCAAAATGGCAAAAATGTTGAACAGGCATTTTTTTTTGACTCTCGCAACTTTTTTTTTTACCCTGGCGAAATTTTGTTGCTGAGGGAGACAATTTTTTTGAATTTTTTTTTGACGCAGCAAGATTTTTTTGTTGTGCGCTGAATTTTTTACATTCATAATTTTGATGCCCGTTTCACAAAACAATCCACCAATGGTGAAACATGGAGATTTGCCAGAATCCATGCCTGCCAAAAGCAAGAACAAGAATTGTGGCATGTAGGTACATAGTCAGATGTAAATCCTTCAGGAAAAATGCATCAGATTCAGTTAAAGCCCTTTGTACTACCAAATTATTTACCATATGCAGGTCTAATGGTACTGGGGCAGATTTATCAAAATGTGAGATTAGAGCTCACCACAGAAACAGTTGTCCTCTTTCTATTCATTCCTATGGGGTTTTTTGAAGCACATTTTTCAATGGGTTAGGGCAGTGCTGTCCAACTTCTACGGTGCCGAGGGCCGGAATTTCTCTAGCATACATGGTGGAGGGCCGCTAATGGAAGCCAGTTTTGACCACTCCCCTTTTTGAAACCACACCCACTTCAAACCACACCTATTTTATCACAATGGTGGTAGCACAGCAAAATCCCAAATGCTTGGTCCTTACTGTGGGGATATCAACCATTCATTCATATGTGAAAGAATTATGTCATATTAAGATATACCCTTAAATTCCATATGCCTCCTCCCCTGTGGATAGCAGAGCAACCCCCAGTACATAATTACACACCTTAGGGACCATTTAATGGCTATTTCCAACTGCTAACAAACTCCCACAACAAACCCCCTGCCAGGTTCACCTCCCACAAGCAGCATAGGGCAAGCAGAGTATGGCACACACAGGGAGCACTCTGCCTGTCCTAAGCTGTCTGTGCGTGCCATACTCTGCCTGTCCTACCCTGCCTGTGTGTGCCATACTCTGTCTTCCCTACCCTGCATGTGTGTGCCATACTCTGCCTGTCCTACCCTGCCTGTGTGTGCCATACTCTGCCTTCCCTATGCTGCCTCTGTGTGCCATACTTTGCCTGCCCTACCCTGCCTGTGTGTGCCATACTCTGCCTGCCCTACCCTGACTGTGTGTGCCATACTCTGCCTGCCCTACCCTGCCTATGTGTGCCATACTCTGCCTGCCCTACCCTGACTGTGTGTGCCATACCCTCCCTGGCCTATGCTGGCTGTATGTGCCATACTCTGCCTGCCCTACCCTGACTGTGTGTGCCATACTCTGCCTGCCCTACCCTGACTGTGTGTGCCATACTCTGCCTGCCCTACCCTGACTGTGTGTGCCATACCCTCCCTGACTTATGCTGCCTGTATGTGCCATACTCTGCCTACAGTACCTATATCTGAGGTGTGAATAAGTGAACAATGGGAGTGATTACAGCCTGAGCCTGAGGTGTGAACACTGCAGGGGTTGAACAATGCAGGTATTAAAAGGTGTGAAAAACACAGGGGATTACATTTTTAAACAATACAGAGGGATTACAGCCTGAATCTGAGGTGAGAACCATGCAGGGGGCCAGTTAATCTCAGTACTGATACCATTTAATGCTTACTCAAAGGTAAGCCATCAAAGCAGCCAGACAGGTGGGGGGCCACACAGAGGGGGGCCGCCAGTTGGACAGCACTGGGTTAGGGGAACATTTATCAAAATTCGGATTGAATTAAAAATTGAGGGTTTTTCCAACCTTGACGAAACTCATATTTTTTAAAAGAAAGCACAAAAAATCATGCACACCAAAATGCGTACAAAATGTGAAAACCTTGGATCATGAACTTTTCATCAAAAATTTGAAAAAAATCAATAGCTTGAAGTGAAAATGCATAAAAATAAGCCCCTAGGACAGCTCCCATTGACTTCTACATAACCTCGCAAATTTTTAGATTGTGTATTTTTACCTTAGGATTTTACATTTTTTTTTATAAATACTGAAAATTTACGTTTTTTAAAAAGAAAATTATATTTTTAGCTGAAAAATAAAAAAAAATACCAATCCCGGGAAAAATACACCTATATTTACCACTAATAATGAGCAAATTTTTTCGCCAGGCGTGGATTCGCAGCAAATTTACGCATTTCACCATTGGCGGAAAAAAAATACATCGAAAATTTGACACAGAAAAATTTGCTGTGTGTCAAAACAAAATTGCAGTTGCGTTAAATTGGGGGCGGTCGCGTCAAAACAGGAACGCAACAACAAAAAAAAAAGATGCAAAAAATATGTAAAAACCATGAAAAACACTAATTAGAAAAGTTTGCCATCTTAAAGCTGCTGAGGACATGCTGCAGTCAATGGCAACTACCCTGTTTCAATTGGAAAATCTCTCTTTGCTTTGTGGTTTTAGAGGTCTACAATAGTAATGGGCGAAATGTTTCGCCAGGCACGGATTGTTTCGTGAAATGGATGAAAAAATTTGCTGCGGAAAAATTCACTGTGCGTCCAAAAATTTTCGCGGGCGTCAAAAGAATAGCCGCGCAACAAAATAATAGCCGTGGGCGTCGAAATAATAGCCACGCGACAAAATTATAGCCACGGGCGACAAAATAATAGCCGCGCGACAAAATAATAGCCGCGGTGACAAAATAATAGCCGCATGACAAAAGAATAGCCACGGGTGACAATTTTTTTTGACGCACGACATTTTCGCCGTTTGGCAAATTTTTCGTCGAAGCGGGACAGATTCGCTCATCACTAGCCTACAATAGTAGTGGGTGAATTAATTCACCAGGCATGGATTCGTGGAGAATTTCCGCCATTGGTGTATTATATTGCAACATGGGCAACAAAATTTGCTGCATAAGAATTCCCATGTCTAACATTTTCGCCATTTTGTGAATCATTTCAAAGATTCATTAATTTTTTTGACGAAGCAAAACAAGACAGATTTGCTCATAGCTTCAGGTTTTCAGGTTTTTCCGATGCTTTTATTCATAAAAAAATACTTACAATAAATTAGGATCTCAAGGTTTTTGGATTTGGATTCTTTTTGAATTAGTTACTTGGCACTCATGGTTTTAGTGAAATTGAGTTTTTTTGGTTTCAATAACCAATAAAATCAGAATGTTGATAAATGTGCCCTTTGTGCTTGGCTCTTCAGCAAGATACAGGGAGAAGGACATGATTGGGTACACATATCATGGCACTTAAACGGGACAAAATTAGGGTTAATGCTAAAAGCTTGGTGACCCAGTGTTTCAACAGCTGCAACAAGGGTGCCATGTACAATCTTAAAAGGACACTAAAGCCAAGAAATAAAAAGTACTGTATATACTCAAGTATAAGCCTAGTTTTTCAGCACCCAAAATCTGCTGAAAAAGTCACCCTCGGCTTATACTCGAGTTGGGAGCCATGGGTCCCTCCAGACCAGCACTCTCTGTCCTTTGTGTGCAAATTAGGCCACCCACAACCAGTAGTTTTTTTTGACCCTCTTCTCCACTTACAGAGCTAGTTTACTGTTTTTCTTTGAAATAAATATTTATAAACATATACCCCACTGATGCCTCAATAAATGTTTTTTTATTGGTATTTATTTTGATTATTGAAACTTAGCAGTAGCTGCTGCTTTTCCCACCCTAGGCTTATACTCGAGTCAATACGTTTTTCCAGTTTTCTTAGGTAAAATGAGGTACCTCGGCTTATATTCGGATCGGCTTATACTCGAGTATATACGGTATTTCAGTTTTACATCTACATTAAAAGGATGTGGTAGGTGTGAACAAAGGAGGCACTGGTTTTACACTTCTTTCATATTACAAAATAACCTGGGCCAAATTGACCATTTATTTTTAATAAGGCAACACTGCAAAGGAAAATGCAAGGATGTTTACCTGTGTTTATTCCCAAATAACACAAAATGTTTTGGGTCATAGACTTCCCTGTACTTAGTGTACAAGTGATATCACTGCACCATACGCTACTGCCATCTGACAGTGAGGCATTGTGACCAAATTCTAAATAACGCTTGGATATGGGTTTTAATGATCAGATCTTATTAATGGATAGAGATGTAGCGAACTGTTCGCCGGAGAACTAATTCACACGAAAATCGGGTGTTCGCAAGTTCGCAAACTTTTAGCAAAGTTCGCAATTTTGGGTTCGCCTTAGCTGAAGCCAAATTTTGACCTCTCACCCCAGAGCTAACAGATACATGGCAGCCAATCAGGCAGCTCTCCCTCCTGGACCACCCCCGGACCACTCCCTTCCATATATAAACCGAAGCCCAGCAGCCATTTTACATTCTGCCTGTGTGTGCTTGATGAGTTAGCATAGGGAGAGAGCTGTGCAGGGATTTGAGGGAGAGTTTAGGTAGCTTTGCTGACTAGTAATCTACTTTCTACTGCTCTGTATGTAGCTGCTGTGGGCAGCTGTCCTGCTGATCTCATCTGCTGTAACCCAATAGTCCTTGTAAGGACTGCTTTTATTTTCTGATTACTGTTACTCTAGTCTTCTTTTCATTGTGTACTGCAGCTCCGTCTGTGTGTGTTGGAGACAGGTGTGCTGCTCATAGTAGTGCACTAAGCACCAACCACACATTCACATCATTTTTTTTATGTGTTTTTTTACTTTGCTACTGTAATTTATAGAGCCCAGTGCTATTAGTCTAGCTGTGGGGGACTGGTGTGCTGCTCCTAGTAGTTCACCCCCAGCACCAAGCAGAGATCACTTTTTTTTTATTATTAATTTTTTTTTTTTAAATTTAACTTACTGTTCTTTAATGTGCCCAGTGCTGTTTGCTGTTATTCATAGTAGTGCACCAAACACGTTACACATAGTAGTGCACCAAACACGTTACACATAGTAGTGCACCAAACACGTTACACATAGTAGTGCACCAAACACGTTACACATAGTAGTGCACCAAACACGTTACACATAGTAGTGCACCAAACACGTTACACATAGTAGTGCACCAAACACGTTACACATAGTAGTGCACCAAACACGTTACACATAGTAGTGACATTGCATTGCAATAAAATCACCTGAGCAATGTTTTTCCACCAGCAATAATATATTCCGTATCCACTACTGCGGCGTTTTGTCTTTGCGTGTGAACCGGCCGTAACCTTTACACGACTTGATTGGCATGTAGATGCCGGACGTTTTAAAGCAGTTTATTACACAAGTTTAGAAATGTAGCGTGATTTCTGCCCTTTACAGCACAAAACGCAACGCTGTGCCAACAACGTATGTTTCAGAGAAATTTTTGCCCTTGATCCCCCTCCGGCATGTCACTGTCCAGGTCGTGGCACCCTTTAAACAACTTTAAAATCAGTTTTCTGGCCAGAAATGGCTTTTCTAGGTTTTAAAGTTCGCCTTCCCATTGAAGTCTATGGGGTTCGCAAAGTTCGCAAAAGTTCGCACTTTTTGGCGGAAATTCGCGAACGGGTTTGTGAACTTTTTTTGTGAGGTTCGCTACATCTCTATTTATGGATCTCACTTTGGTTGAACTCCTTATAGGCAGAGTTAAGGAAATTGAACATTAGGGGCACGTTTACTAATTTTGAGATAAAGTCAGATTTTTTGTTATTATTTCTAGATAATTTCGAGATTTCTTCGGCTCTTGGGTAACTGAGCATGCACAGTTCTTTTCAACTTTGGTTACCACACCCTCCAGTCTAGCAGCCAATGAAAAGATGGCACTGTTGGTTTCTATAGAAACTCTGCTATAGTTGTGCACTCTGCTGCAGAATCTTGTTTTTTTCTCCTAACCTCCTCTCTTGAGCTCAGCTTAACCATTTACCATGGTTACATTACACCTCCATCTTGCAAAAAAATGCAATTGTTTCCTCCCAACCAGAGTGCAGGATCTATTTGACCGCACCTCCAGTGGGGGAAACAGCTTTCCAATGATAACCTGTTATAAAAAACTTTCCCCAAATATTGCTAACTGCAAAATCCTCAGAGATACATTTTGGAACTTTTTAAATCCCCTCACATCTGGAAAAATCCATTATTTCTCGGGGGGGGGGGACTGAGGTTCTTGAAAATTGTTTAAAACTAGAAATGTCTCAGATTTCTTTTTTATGTATAAAAAAATGTATTTCCATATAATATATATATTTCTATATTCAATATTAATGTAAAGATGTTCCAACATCAACATTTGCTTTGATTTTTAACAGAAACTATTTAGGTTTCATAAATCAACCTTTTTCCTATTGTTTCAATTTGTCAAAGTAAAATATTTTCTCGTTTTTATAATTATATAATTGTATAATTAGGACTAAAACAATTTTCATTAACTGTACCTTACTACAAAGATCAGAAAATCTTCAAACCACAAGTGAACATAATTTCATATTAACTGTAAGGGGCTGATTTACTAACCCACGAATCCGACCCGAATTGGAAAAGTTCCGACTTGAAAACGAACATTTTGCGACTTTTTCGTATGTAAAGTACACATTGCTTTGATCTCTATGGTTTTCCCATGGACAGAAAGTACAAAATGTTCCTACTTTGATATTTGAGAAATAGGTCCCACACTAAGGGGCTGATTTACTTACCCACGAACGGGTCGAAATGAGTCCGATTGCGTTTTTTTCGTAATGATCGGTATTTTGCGATTTTTTTCGTATGTTTTGCGATTTTTTCGGATTCTTTACGAATTTTTCGTTACCAATACGATTTTTGCGTAAAAACGCGAGTTTTTCGTAGCCATTACGAAAGTTGCGTAAAATCTGGCGATTTTTCGTAGCGTTAAAACTTGCGCAAAAAGTTGCGCTTTTTTCGTAGCGTTAAAACTTACGCGAAACTTTGCACCTTTTAAGTTTTAACACTACGAAAAATGCGCAACTTTTCGTGTAAGTTTTAACGCTACGAAAAAAGCGCAACTTTTTACGCAACTTTCGTAATGGATACGAAAAACTCGCGTTTTTACGCAAAAATCGTATTGGTAATGAAAAATTCGTAAAGAATGCGAAAAAATCGCAAAACATACGAAAAAAATCGCAAAATACCGATCATTACGAAAAAAACGCAATCGGACTCATTTCGACCCGTTCGTGGGTAAGTAAATCAGCCCCTTAGTGTGGGACCTATTTCTCAAATATCAAAGTAGGAACATTTTGTACTTTCTGTCCATGGGAAAACCATAGAGATCAAAGCAATGTGTACTTTACCAGGGCTCATTTATCATACGTTTGAAAAGCAAAACTAATGCACAATTACTGCACAATAAAGCCTAAATATCAATTACAATATCAGGCCAATATTTACTTCTATTCTATAGCACATATCATATGAAAAAAATGGGCCAGCAGCCTTACTATGAACCTTTGAACTACCAAGGGGCAGGTATTTGAAGATTTCAAAGAGGCTGTTCACAAAGTTTGTGTAGAGTGGTCACATGTTCTTTACTTGCTTAAAAATAAATATAAGGGCTGGAACAAATTTAAAATAAAGAAAATACCGATTATATTAGTATGTATATATATTTCACCATACTGTGAAATGGGTCCCCTGCTTTGATATACTTTACTACTGACTAGTAGCACCCAAAGGCCATAAACCAGTCATATACACATATCTTTGCATGTTACTTGATTTTACACATGGAGTAAGTAGGTGTCCCCTGACCCTCCTTCCTTGCCTGGCAATTTCAGCAATGGACCCTTTTTCCAACCTACTTCCATACAGCATTAGCCCCAAGCTATCATTAGAGATGTAGCGAACTGTTCGCTGGCGAACTAATTCGCGCGAACATCGGGTGTTCGCAAGTCTGCAAATTCGCGAACTTTTGGCGATGTTCGCCATTTTGGGTTTGCCGCGGTTTTTTTTTTGGCGTTTTTTTTTCGTTATTTTTTGGCGTTTTTTTTTCTTTCGTTATTTTTTGGCGGTTTTTTTTTGGGCTTTTTTTTGCGTTATTTTTTGGTGTTTTTTTTTTGCCGTTTTTTTTACAAAGTATTTTTCAGAGAAATTTTTGCCCTTGATCCCCCTCCTGCATGCCACTGTCCAGGTCGTGGCACCCTTTAAACAACTTTAAAATCAGTTTTCTGGCCAGAAATGGCTTTTCTAGGTTTTAAAGTTCGCCTTCCCATTGAAGTCTATGGGGTTCGCAAAGTTCGCGAATATTCGCGAGTTTTGCCGAAAGTCCGCGAACGGGTCCGCAAACATTTTTGGCGATGTTCGCTACATCCCTAGCTATCATGTTCCACCAAGGGGAAACCCAACAAAGCTTTCTTGAGACAATACTCAGGCCCCAGTTGAGTTGAGGAGATTCAAAGTTTTAGATTTCAGTGTGGACTATATGGGTTTTCGGATCATTATAAACCTTATTCCTTTCCCAAAATGAGCATTCACTCAAGTAGCAGGTAACCGGAACTGGGCTGTCATCGTTTCTAAAGGCCTTGCAAGCTTCTGGTTCTTTGCACCTCATTAGGACTTCAAGTTCTTCTAGAAAAGAAGAAAAATGGATAACAAACCAAAATCACAATTTATGGCATTTTGTGTAATAACAGCAGTGCAAGAACAGTGATATTCTCATTTAAGGGAAAATTAATTTATAAATGACATTTCCTATATGCTTGACCTTTTTAATTGTAGGAGAATAGTGGTTAACGTCCCTATTTTAAAAAAGTTGGGAATCACAGGAGTGGTAAGTAATGCCCCCTATTTAGTCTAAAGGGGGTGGGGTGGTAGTGATGAGCAAATTTTTTTCGCCAAGCATGGATTCACAGCAAAATTTTGCATTCCGCCATTGGCTATTTTTTTCACAAAACTGTGGCACAAGTAAATTCCTAAGGGATAGTGATGATAATTTTATTCATGGTAACTAATCTACATCAATAATTGTTATTGGCAAAACATTCCTATTGGGTTTTTTTTTAGTTTTTAGTAGACTTACGGTATGAAGATCCAATTTATGGAAAAAAAAAGCTAGCTGGCTTATTTGAAAACCTTAAAAATTCACTCTGTAAGGAGACTGAGCTAAATAGCTAGGTAACTCCCTCCACCAAAAATACAGCCGGAGTTTGGAATCAGGTCTTTCCCCAGAGATAGAATTAATTGCCCCACTATACATCTTTCTGATATAACCCCATATTGCCAGACCCAGACCTGCAAATATGGACAGACAACTATATCAAATATATATCTATTATCCTTGCAGAGGTCACGTTTTTTCCACGTGGTATGGACTTGCATTATGACCCAAAACTTCTGGAAGGAGATTCAAATTCAGTACCGCGATGTACAAACATTCTGGACCATATGGGACACTGGTATTACAGCTAAACCAAGTTAACGGGAATAATGAGCACTCCTGTACAGGGGGGTTCCTGCCCCAACAAGGGCAAGGGAACTTGGAAGGCCTTTGCTGCAAGAAATATGCATCTCACCAGTTTATGTGATGACTCAAGGCAGAATTTATTGACAGCTTCTTATGGGTGTATCAATAATAGACTGGAGCACTAGTTGGTATTTTAGAATAATACAGTTACACAGTAAAGACTTTTCAAAAGATCCTCTCTCTTCCACACATACCATCTCTCACTTTCTCGCTCTCAAAAAGCCTCCAATGCCCCTGTCATGTGGAAGAGCACTAGCAGTGTGCCATTAGCCATTGAGGGGAAATGCTTACCCAAGAACACTTTCCTCCTGTACCTCCGTCATGTCCAGCATACACTCAGTTCCAACTCACCTAATCCTAAACATTCCAGTTCCCTAACTGGTGCACAATTCCCTGTGGTCTCTTCCATAAATACTCACTGCTTGTTGGGACAACAGACTATCCTGGTTGGCTTCCCCCGACTATCTCTCACATTTATATGAACTTACATAAATTTTATAACTCAAACTCACTTCTTAGCCATACCATCATGTAGGGAAATCCCTTGACAAGCCAACCTTAAGGGTTGGTGTGACTTGATGTATGAATATAACCTAAATATTTACATTCCCAAAATAAAATATATTCTACATTCTCCCTATGCATAAACTCACATATATGAAAAAAATCAAGATAAATAAGATTGAAGTACAGAGAGGCAATAGCATCTCTGCAATTATGATATTCTCTGTTCATAATCAAGCAGAAAGCACAGTTACATGGAATGTTCAGGCTGACTTGTCTTTGATGTTTTGAGCCACACTAGGGCCACATTGACCAGATTTTGCTTGGTTCTCAAGTTGCATTGTATGTGCTACAGTACTGTGCAGCTATGAGTAACTGATATCTACTGGATAGCGTGCAGCCAATAAGAATGAATCATACTGTGATATGTATAACCAGTCACTGTTTGACAAGAAACTGGCAGAAGGTCTGGGCAGGCAAACAGGCCGAGGTCAATACCAGTAGGTCAAACTGGAATGAGGTAATGCTGGGGATTGGAGCACAGGAACAAGGTACGGAACAGGGAACCAGGCAGAGAATCACAGGAAACAGATAAAACCAGTCTGGATCGTGCTAAGGGGCTTCACTCATTTTCTCTAAAACCACAAATGCCAAGTGAATTTAAAAAAAACACAGAAAAAACACGAAAAATGGGAATTTTCCATTTTGTTGCACAAATGAAAGCATAGAAAAAACCTGGAAACCTCTAAAACCATGAAGAAAACTGGAAAAGGACAGCTGCCAGCTGATGATGTAATAAATGTCTATAAACACATTTTTTCACAGAAAAAAATCATATTTTTGTGAGAAGAAATACAAATCATGAAAAAAACGCCGCCTTTAGCAAATGGGCCCTTTAGAGTTATGAAATAATGCTAACATTCTGTCACCTTAAGCATAATTAATAGCGCATATGTTTACTCTTTATGTTATATAATTGATGCTGTACACTGTGAACTATATTTCTATTGTTTCCTATTTCAAAGTCGGCTTTTCTTAGACTGGGAGGTATCTGGATGTATTATTTCTATAAATAGGGAGAAAAAACATGAATACAAAAACCGTTCAAGCACATACAAGAAAACAGCTAAGAAACGCAACCAAGAGGCAGTTGAATAAGGTACTTCTGTTTCTGTTCTTTGACTAATACAGGTGCGAATACAAAGTTAAAAGATGAATTGAGTGAGACGGGGTTAATAGGGGAGCCATAGCTAATATTAAAAAAAAAAAAAACTAAAATATTGTGGATAATTATGTTAAACAGAGGATTTTTTGAAACATTTTTGTTCTTATGGCTATTTATATATTAAATGATGTTTTGTCAGTTTCCTCAACCTAACTTTTTTCCAGCTGCTCATGCTGTGAGTCACTGACAGATTTCACCGTGCAATAGGAAAATGTTATTATGTTGAGGAAACTCTAATAAACCATCTCAAAAACTGTGGTGAAAGAAAAAAAATAATTTTTAGGCATTCACTACAATGTAGGTGCCTGTTTATATGAGAGAGGACCCCCCAATCAAGCTTTCCGGGTTTTAATCCTTTTTAATATGACTTTGATGTTTTTCTGGTTTTAATCCATTTAAATAGTAGCTCAGGGTTTAAAAGAGGTTAAAATAAGGATGACACACTTGGAACTGTCTGGAAACCTAACCTTGAAGGTCTACAATGTTCTGGATCTTCATTGAAATCCTTCTCCAAAGGTGGACTAAAGGAATTAAGGAACTGGTGGTCACTGGAAGAATGAGGGCCCAATTACAAATGCTGTACAATAGGCAAAGTACAATTTTCAGAAGCCAACAATTTTTTTAATTTCTATTTTTTTCCAATTTGTACAATACTTAAAAAAAAAAAAAAAAGGATATGGTACATAAAATAAACTGAAATAAATATTGGCATTGAGATATTACTACTCTTACTCTTACTACTAGAGCCACCTGAAAAGAAAGAAATACAAATAAAAGAGAAAACAATGGATCTGTAAAACTAAGATAAAAGGGTAGTAAAGAGGGAAAAGAAAGAAGCGTAAAGAAACTAATACAAAAAAAGCAGGGGTCCCCAACCTTTGTTACTCGGGAGCCACAATCGAATGTAAAAAGACTTGGGGAGCAACACAAGCATCATAAAAGTTCATGGAGGAGCCAAATAAGGGCTGTGATTGGCTATTAGGCAGCCTCTATGCACCCTATCAGCTTACAGGGGCTTTATTTGGAATTAAAAAATAACTCCCTGGTTTGGGGGCACTGAGAGCAACATCCAAGGGGTTGGGGAGCAACATGTTGCCCCTGAGCCACTGGTTGGGGATCACTGCCCTATGGGATCAATCCTGTAACGACTGCCATAATGACCATTTTTTATGATGGTCATTTAAAGAGTTTTTATTCCTATTGTCAAAGAGCTCTAACTTTTCTGTGAGACTGAGAACATTTCTGTTCTGTCTGTAGGGATATTGAGGCTTTTCCATCACTGGGCTATCAGAACCCTGCGATCAGTAGTGTATAAATAACAAGTTTGTGATGATATTTTGACAAATCTTACTCCATATTAAGTAGGGCTGTGGTAGCGGAGCAAGGAACCTGGAAATCTGTGAGTTTGTTATTGAGATTAAATGGTGTGGTGCTAGTTTAGGGCAATTCCACCAAATATAAATACAGGCTCCTTCTTAAATGCAATTTCTCCAACATAACTTGGTTGTGAGGGTAAAAGAAGCCAACATTTTTGATCAACTGTGCACCATTTTCCTAAAACTTCCAACTGGGCAGGGGAAAAGCTGAGGTTAGGCTGAAGGATTGCTGTCTAGAACAAATCATGTGGATGTTGTGGTTTTTTCACTGTAATCATTTCTGTCCCCAGATATTGTCTCACAATGATCTCTGTTTATACCACTCTTCTCATAATGGGACTTCTTTCTGGGACTATGGGTAAGAAAAATAGTAACATAGTAACATAGTAAGTTGGGTTGAAAAAAGACATACATCACGTTCAACCATAATGCCTATATATAACCTGTCTAACTACTAGTTGATCCAGAGGAAGGCAAAAAACCCCATCTGAAGCCTCTCTAATTTGCCGCAGAGGGGAAAAAATTCCTTCCTGTTACATTTATTAACTTCCTGCATTATTTCTAATATTTAGAGGATCCTTTACCAATCCCATAGGAGCAGGTACTGGAGCAATAATGAGTTTATGCAAGGAGAACTTGCATCCATGGGATTGGCAGTGCTAGCTGTGCTCTGTTGCTTACAGCTAACTAACAATGCAAGGTGTAGAGTGCAGTACATTTTGGAACAAAAAGTATAGAGCACCACAGTGTCTTGTTGCCCCCCAGCGCTACCAGGGAATGCCAATATGCTGCCAGGGGCATTGTGGGGGATTGTGCCGATGCTGCCCCCCTTGTCCCCCCACGCTTAAGTTTTTAGCATCGGAGGGTGCAAGGACGGGCCACATCACTAGTGCAGAAAGCACAATTGCACCCATGCATGCTGCCCATCTACGGCTTACATGCCTGGACTTTGTTTAGTAGGCTAACGTTTTACACTATCAGGGGCATCAGCCTGTGAGGGTAAAATCCAGAAGTAAAACTAACTGGATGCTGAGGGGCTGATTTACTAACCCACGAATCCGACCCGAATTGGAAAAGTTCCGACTTGAAAACGAACATTTTGCGACTTTTTCGTATGTTTTGCGATTTTTTCGGATTCTGTACGAATTTTTCGTTACCAATACGATTTTTGCGTAAAAACGCGAGTTTTTCGTATCCATTACGAAAGTTGCGTAAAAAGTTGCGCATTTTTCGTAGCGTTAAAACTTACGCGAAAAGTTGCGCATTTTTCGTAGCGTTAAAACTTAACGCTACGAAAAATGCGCAACTTTTCGCGTAAGTTTTAACGCTACGAAAAATGCGCAACTTTTTGCGTAAGTTTTAACGCTACGAAAAATGCGCAACTTTTTACGCAACTTTCGTAATGGATAGGAAAACTCGCGTTTTTACGCAAAAATCGTATTGGTAACGAAAAATTCGTAAAGAATCCGAAAAAATCGCAAAACATACGAAAAAATCGCAAAATACCGATCATTACAAAAAAAACGCAATCGGACTCCATTCGACCCATTCGTGGGTAAGTAAATCAGCCCCTTAGTGTAGTAGGAATGAAGGAATGTGCATGTACAATCCAACCCAAAAGAAACAAAGCAACTTTGCAATATACATTCATTACAAACTGGCAATGGTTTTTGACTTATTTGTATATATAATTGCTATTAGAAGTAATGTTTGTCTGTCCTTTCTCTTACCTGCCCTGGGGGCTCCGGCATATGAAACAGTGTAACACAAGGCAGCAGCCTGACAGACCTGACTCGCTGGGGGAGCCAGACCTTTGCAACATTGTTTAAAAAGTAACAACCAGTAGTTTGGCAAATGCTGCTTTCTATAGCAATGACATTAACAAATTACTTTTAAAGCACTAAAATTTTCCAATGAATTCACATTGTTACAAGTTTCTTGGAATTATGTTTTTGGGGTTGGCATGTCCTTCCATATATTGACCCAAAATATGTTTTAACAACTGTTGATATCCCATAGGTGGATTTGTGGTGTGTGTTTTACAGAATAATGTGGATCTTCGTTTGATTCATGACTGTAACCTGACAGCTCATCTGACTCCCACAGACAGTAAGGCTTTGCTAATGACTGCATAAAAAATCTATCTAAAAAAAACTGTATCTAAAAATCAACCAATAAACAGTAAACAGTGAGGACTTTAATGAGGAAGGTATGGGATCCGTTATCTGGAAACCTCTTATCCAGAAAGTTCTGAATTATGGGAAGACCATCTCCCACAGACTCCATTATAAGCAAATAATTCTAATTTTTAAAAATGATTCCCTTTTCTCTGTAATAATAAAACAGTACCTGTACTTGATCCCAACTAAGATATAATTACCCCTTATTGGGGGCAGAACAGCCCTATTGGGTTTATTTCATGGTTAAATGATTCCCTTTTCTCTGTAATAATAAAACAGTACCTGTACTTGATCCCAACTAAGATATAATTACCCCTTATTGGGGGCAGAACAGCCCTATTGGGTTTATTTCATGGTTAAATGATTCCCTTTTCTCTGTAATAATAAAACAATACCTGTACTTGATCCCAACTAAGATATAATTACCCCTTATTGGGGCAGAACAGCCCTATTGGGTTTATTTCATGGTTAAATGATTCCCTTTTCTCTGTAATAATAAAACAGTACCTGTACTTGATCCCAACTAAGATATAATTACCCCTTATTGGGGGCAGAACAGCCCTATTGGGTTTATTTCATGGTTAAATGATTCCCTTTTCTCTGTAATAATAAAACAGTACCTGTACTTGATCCCAACTAAGATATAATTACCCCTTATTGGGGGCAGAACAGCCCTATTGGGTTTATTTCATGGTTAAATGATTCCCTTTTCTCTGTAATAATAAAACAGTACCTGTACTTGATCCCAACTAAGATATAATTACCCCTTATTGGGGGCAGAACAGCCCTATTGGGTTTATTTAATGGTTAAATGATTCCCTTTTCTCTGTAATAATAAAACAGTACCTGTACTTGATCCCAACTAAGATATAATTACCCCTTATTGGGGGCAGAACAGTCCTATTGGGTTTATTTAATGGTTAAATGATTCCCTTTTCTCTGTAATAATAAAACAGTACCTGTACTTGATCCCAACTAAGATATAATTACCCCTTATTGGAGGATAATAGGTCCCATACCTGTACTATATTTTGTCATTAATTACACACTAACAGACAACCCTTTTGATGTATTGACAGATATCCGTGCTAATGGCACTTTGCAAGTAAATTGCATTGAAGAGAAGAACTCTGTTTTGACCCCTGTGAGTTGCTGTCAGTCTTTCAATACTTGTGATGTCCTTTCGGGTAAGTAAATGGAAATAAAATGGCGGACTCACTCAGCTGATTATCAGAGGAAAGGGGGGGAGTTTTTTCAGGGGGAGTTTTCTGTACTAATGGGATTCCCACCCACAAAATTGGTATTACCCAGCGGTGATACAAAAACTCCAACCTTATTCCACTAAGGGTCACTAACACTGAATAGATGAGGCTTATTCATGACTCTTCTACAATTTAAGGAGACATATTGGATAAATAATAAAACCCCTAACCCTGTAGGCAATTATGAATAATATCCGGTGCTGGTTTCCCTTTGGGCTAAACATTAATCCTATCTGTAACAATGGCCCCTTTATTGGAGCTCCCTATAGATCCTCTCAGGTCCCTGTCTGGGTTTCAAATGAGGGGTGGGCGTGTCCTAACAGTCCCTGCCAGAAGCACAGTAGGAGGGGGAGAGCCAATCACAGCCCTGCAGTCACACAAGCACAGACAGGCTTCAGTTCCCTATCAGGTCATCCTGATCCTACAGTGCCACTGGCCCCCCTGCACAGCCTGGGAAAGGAGGCAGCAGGAAGTTTTACAGATGGGCGGGGCTAGTGGGGTTTTGGTGCAATTTCTCCATAACTAAGTAGGAAACACAACTTTTTAAGCACAATCCTTCTATATCTAGAGGAGTATAATTCGCTGGCACATTCATAATTTTTATAGGATATGTCTCCTATAAAAAATAGCCAGTTGCTTATATTAACTTACCCTTTATTTTTTTTTCCTCTTTGACAGTATTATTTGGAGTTCTAATACGATGCAGAGAACCTCCCGCTTGCAAGGTGTTTCGGAAGTATCCCCTCGATAAGCCAGTTACCTGTAACTTGAGCCAGTGCAGATTTATAAGGAAAAGTCAGTCGTACTAAAGCGAGACATTTCAGCAATGTCAGTACTACGCTGAAGAATAAAAATACAATTTCTGCAAGTGAATTGGGTGACGGAGTATTTTTCTGATAGAGTTGTGAAGAATATTCTTTTTTACCTGTCCAAAAATATACGCATGGAGCAGAATACTTTAGCTTATAATATTGTTACCTTGCACAAGCGTCAATTTCACATGAGCTAAATATCTTGATTTATTTTTCCAAACCAGCCCAAAAATAGCCACCCCTAGCGCCGTTTCCGCTCCTGCGCTGCTTACTTATTGTGAGAAAAATAAAGATGGCCGTGCATTCCACTTTGGAACGCACGGCCATTTTTATTTTTCACAGCAAGTTAGCAGCGGAGTGGAAGCGCCTATGGGCGGAGACAGGTGGCAGGGGGAAACAGGATTCTTTTCCTGTCAAGTCCGGCCCTACTCAGATACACTATAAGGAATTGTAAGGAGAAACTATGGAGGCCAATTAGTGAATGGCATCAATGTGCTCAACAACTGTGGCCATGTCCCTAGATTTTCCTAGTTCACACTAATTATGCCCTGTACAACTTAGTTGCAACTCCCAAAATCCTGTAATCCCATAAAATTGAAGCATACACTAGAGAAAGGGCTCTAAGGGGTCCAAAACACGTTGGGTGGTAGTCGGCAATAAAGGCTTTAAAGCAGTAATACTGCATTTGGTGCTCTCCTCATCTCTTGAAAGAAGACAAATTGGATAAATAGGAAAACCCCCTAACCCTGTAGGTAATTATGAATAATACATGGTGCTGGTTTCCCTTTGGGCTAAACATTAACCCTATCTGTAACAATGGCCCCTTTATTGGAGCTCCCTATAGATCCTCTCAGGTCCCTGTCTGTGTTTCCAATGAGGGGTGGGCGTGTCCTAATGGTCCCTGCCAGAAGCACAGTAGGAGGGGGATAGCCAATCAAAGCCCTGCACTCACACAAGCACAGATGGGCTTCAGTTCCCTATCAGGTCGGCCTAGCTGCTGATTGGTTCCTATCCTACTGCACATCCAGAGAATTCAGCCAGCAGGAAGTGGAACAGATGGGCGGGACTAGTGGGGTTTCGGTGTAATTTCTCAATAAATCAGTCAGAAACACAACTTTTTTAACCACAATCCTTCTATATCTAGAGGAGTATAATTCACTGGTACATTCACTGGGCCAATGCTGCTGCTGCCACCATTAGTGATGGGCGAAATGTTTTGCCAGGCATGGATTAGCGGAAAAAAATTCACCGCGGAAAAATTTGCTGCACGTCCATAAATTGACGCCGGCGTAAAAAAAGAATAGTTGCGGGCGTCAAAAGAATAGCTGCGGGCGACAATTTTTTTAGTTGCACGAAATTTTCACCGTTTTGCGGATCTAAATTTCAGAAATTTGAATTTGATTTTGACGTTTTTGTCACAAATATTCAATTTGTGGTAAAAAGTCAACTTTGAATGATGCTAAATATTCCCCTTAGAGTGAGAACTATATATGTAATCGGTCAATGCCCATCACTGCAATTCTATTTTTTTTTAATCTTGGGTGATGTTAATTAAACCCAAAAGGATAGTTCATCAGAGACCCTACGTAACTATAAAAAATGATTCTTCTAGTATTTGTAGCTGTGCTCTGTTTAGTCAGTAAGGTAAGGTAAGGTAGGGGACATGGGAGCAATGAGATGTACTGGAAATTTAGTAGGTAGTCAAAATAGGAAACAAGAGCCTTATTCCATATGCCAACTAGTGATTTCAAATTGTTAAGTAGAGATCTATATTTCCATCTATCTATCTATCTATCTATCTATCTATCTATCTATCATCATCTATCTATCTATCATCTATCTATCATCATCTGTCTGTCTATCTATCTATCATCTATCTATCTATCTATCTATCATCTATCATCGTCTATCTATCATCATCATCTGTCTGTCTGTCTATCTATCTATCTATCTATCTACCTATCTGTCATCTATCTATCTATCTATCTATCTATCTGTCTATCTATCTATCATCTATCTACCTATCTGTCTATCTATCTATCTATCTATCTATCTATCTATCTGTCTGTCTGTCTATCATCTATCTATCTACCTATCTGTCTATCTGTCTATCTATCTATCTATCTATCTATCATCTATCTATCTATCTATCTATCTATCATCTATCTATCTATCTATCTATCTATCTATCATCTATCTATATATCTATCTATCTATCTATCATCTCACTATCTATCTATCTATCTATCTATCTATCTATCTATCTATCTATCATCTATCTATCTATCTATCATCTCACTATCTATCTATCTATCTATCTATCTATCTATCTATCTATCTATCTATCTATCTATCTATCTCTCTATCTATCTATCTATATCTATCTATTGATCATCTCTCTATCTATCTATCTACATGTATATGTAGATAGATAGATAGAGAAAAAATGCTGCACTTTTCCGATATTTACTATGTGTTTAAACAGCTAAAAATCTGAATTCCACAAATCACCCGATTCAACTTGCCGAGTTCATGTAGAAGTCAATGGAAAAGGTCCTTTTTGTCTCAAAACTTTAGAGATTTCGCTGGGGTTTATCCAAAAATCAAAACTATTTTGAATTGTTGCAGCAGCAATTCGAAAAAGTCAAGTTTGATCACGGTTATTTTTCCTTGCGGCTTTTTTTTTTTTTTTTAATAAATATTAGATATTTGGGAAAACTAGTTTAATCGAATTTTAAAATAAAAAAAAATGGAAAATGTTTTTTCTCCTAACCTTCTCTCCTGAGCTCACCTTAACCATTACAGTACTGTGCAATTCAAAGCAGGACTTTTTTTTTAATCAATGTAAGTTTTGCCCGTGTAAGCTCTGCCCCTATGTGTTATTGTATTGCTAATTGCCAGTAGGAATATATGATTACTCTTTGATTAAGAAAATGTGATGGTGCTGGTGGGGGAGATGTGCCCAATGTACAGTATCTACATGGTGGAACATGCAGGGTTTACATGTCCTTTGAACGTGGAACATAATGTTTAGGCATCAGAAAGGCTTCGCTAATATGGAATCCATATCCTATGATAACAAAATGATATCAGACACAAAATGCTACAGTAATTTCACAGAATTTCTACTCCTTGGTTTTTCTGATTTCCATTATAAACATCAACTTTTTATCTTCGTGTTGTTCTGCTCAACGTATATCTTCACTTTGCTGGGCAACGGCCTGATTATTATCACAGTGACACAGAACTCTCGGCTACACACCCCAATGTATTTTTTCTTGAGGAACCTATCAATCCTTGAGCTTTGCTATGTCACAGCCACTGTTCCCAAAGCAATGCATTTGTTCATGTCTGGGATGAAGTCCATCTCATTGATAGGTTGCGCCTTCCAGATGCAGGCATTTGTTTCAATCGGTGGCATTCAGTGCCTGTTCCTTGGAGTGATGGCGTTTGATAGGTACATGGCCATCTGCAACCCTTTGAGATACTCGAGTGTGATGAGCCACAAAATGTGTTTCAATTTAACAGCTGGATCCTGGGTGGTAGGATGTTTACTTTCTTTTGGACTTACCAGTTCCATATTTAGTGTGCCTTGTTGTAATTCCAACCTCATCGGCCATTTCTTTTGTGACATCCCTCCAGTGCTTAACCTTGCCTGTGTCAATACATTCAACAATGAACTGTCTGTTTTGATCGCTTGCATCCTCGTGGTTGTGATGCCCTTCCTAGCTATCTTGTGTTCCTACATTAACATATTGTACTCTGTAGGTCTCATTCACTCTATAGAGGGGCGTCAGAAAGCTCTCTCTACATGCATCTCCCATCTGGTGTCTGTTACTCTTTTCTACGGCACGGCCATGTTTTTTCATTTACGTTTAGGAACCCAAGGTTCTACTGGCAATGACAGAATCATGGCACTTGTGTATTGCATTATAATACCAGCCATAAACCCTTTGATCTACAGCTTGAGGAACAAAGACATGAAACAATCGGTGAGGAAACTAGTACAAGTTGGCATTAGATGGTAAAGTATATCTCTTCAAAGTCATTGATTTTACCCATCTACATTTGCCACCTAGACAAACTACAGACATGATTACTTGGACCTCAATGGCTAAACCGACATGTGGTGGGTTGCACTGGTACCACAATTAATGATGAGCAAATCTGTCCCATTTCGTTTTGCCATAAAATTCGGGAAAAAGCAAGAAAATTCGCAAAACGGCCAAAAATTTGTGAAACACATTTGCCCAATGATTTTTTTGTTGCCCGCGTCTTTTTTTTGTTTCCCTGCATCTTTTTTTGTCGCCTGTGTTTTTTACCCGCAACCACGTCCTTTTTCCCACAACTGCGCCTTTTCCCTGCAACCGCGACCTTTATTGACGTGGCTCTGCCTAATTTTGACACAACCGCACCCAATTTGATGCGCCCGTGCCCAATTTTTACGTTATCACACCAAATTTGCCCATTTTATCGGGACGGCACCCAATTTTGCCGCGACCATGCCCAATTTTATGGAATTTTTCTATGGCGAAGTTTCACTTTCGCCAATGGCGAAACGCAGAAATTGGCTGTGAATCCATGCCTGGGGAAAAAATTTCTAACCACAATGATTCCATAACAGTAATCAGTAAATTTCTACAGCTCCCCTTACTATGTATAATGTCTATTGTAGTGATAAGCAAAATATTTTGTCAGGTATGAATTCTCTGCAAAATTTGGCAATTCGCCATTGACAAATTTTTTGAAAAGCGAGACCGATTCGCTCATCACTAGTCTACTATCATTTTTGTATTTTTAATGCAACAAAAAATTAATACCTTTATATTAAACTTCAACATATTTTTTGTCTTTCCTTTCTTAAAAAAACCTTTATGTATGGTCTGAGTTGTAATAAAATAAAAAACAAAAGCAAAGGTTTTCTAGGCTTGTACGCTGTGACCAGGCACGTTTTAAAAAGCAACATTATTATTATTATGATATAGTGCCAACCTATTGCGCAGTATTTTACAGAGATTATACATTATACAGTTCCTGCCCTAGTGGACCTTGATAGGTAAAGGAAATTTGCAGCATTAAATAAAAAAATAAGCTATGGGATCTCTTATCTGGAAACCTGATATACAGAAAGCTCAGAATTTCGGGAACCCTATCTTCCATCGACTCCATTTTAAGCAAATAATTTTAATTTGTAACAATTATTTCCACTAATAAATAATAATAGACAGTCCGTTGTACTTGATCCCAACTAAGATATCACTGATCCATACTGGTATCAAGACAAAACTGTAGCTTTTATTCAGGGGACCATTTACTAACTATCAATTTTTAATGTTAAACTCAATTCGAATTTTTTTTTAAAAAACAGGTGAAAATCCGAATACGACAATTCGCCAGATTAAACTTGCCGAGTTCACGTAGAAGTCAATGGCAGAGGTCCCTTCATTTTCCTTGAAGTTCTTTCTTTTGTCTTGAAACTTTTGAGATTTCATTGGGTTTTGCCTGAAAATCACGATTTTTTTGAGTTGTCGCAGAGACAATTTGACAAAGCCTAGATTTTCTCATTGTTAATTTGAAAAAGTTGAGTTTTTTTACGTCTTTTCTTTGTAACTTTTTTGGGCAAATATCAGACATTCGAGAAAACGAGTTTAGTCGAATTTGACAAAAAAAAATAGAGAAATGGAGTTAAATAAATCTGCCCCTTAATGTTTAACTTGTTTTCTAGTAGACAGTGTATGGTGAGCCAAATTGACTGCCTTTCCCGATAACTCCAAGGATAATAGGCCTCATACCTGTTCCTACCGAAGAGTGTAAGTCTAGTGGGCCAAGGATAATAACATTATATGATTTTCTCTCAAGTTCTTCACATACTGGGCAAAGCAATAATTCTTAGATTATTTCGGTTTAAGCCATTTTAGGGGTCCAAACTATATCCAATATAGTTTTAGTCGATAACCAGGTTACACACTGGTGGCTATATTGTTGTGTCAATCAAAATCTCATTGTAACTTACCTTCAAGCTGGGCCTTTTTTGTATCTAGGTTGAAAATTTGGTTTCTCCCTAAATCTTATTCTAACTGGTCTTTAGACTAACACCTCTTCATTGTTCTGGGTCCCTAGGGTGCAAGCCAAAAAGTTTGGAAAACACCTTCTTTATAGTTTTAAACTAAGGGAACTATTTACTAAGACACCTTGGGGCTGATTTACTAATCCACAAATCCGAATACCGAATGGGAAAAAAAGGGATTGGAAATGACCATTTTGCGACTTTTTCGTATTTTTTGCGTTTTTTTCGTCGCCGTCGCAACTTTTTTTTCGGGAATTTTCGCGAATTTTCCGTAGCTGTTACGACTTGCGCGAATTTGTGACTTTTTCGTATTGAGCGTTAGTAAACGGCGGGCAAACCTTTCCGATTTTTTCACGACAGCTACGAAAAAGTCACGACAATTTGCGCTAGTCGTAACAGCTACGAAAAAGTAGCGACAATTTACGAAAAAGTCGCGACGGCGACGAATAAATCGCAACATACCGATCATTACGAAAAAAACGCATTCGGACGCTTTTGATCCTTTCGTGGACTAGTAAATCAGCCCCCTTGTCTTTAGGTTCCTCAAAACCAAGAAATTATCTAAATTTCCTTACACCCTTTCATGGGTCCAAGTTGAAGCTGCTAAATAAAGGTGAAAGCTCTTCTTTTATACAGATCTGAGAACACCAGCAAACCCTAAGCGGCCCATTCATTAAAGTACAAATCCGAATCACGAAATACGATTCTTTTCGTTTCAATCTGAAAATTTCGGAACTTTTGTAGTTGTTGCGTCAAATACGATTTTGTCGCAAAGCAAGAAAATAAGATTGTGCTGCACAAATAGTCGCACAAATTGTTGCAAAGCACGAAAGATACGATTTTGTTGAGCAATTTGTTGCAAGAATTGTCGCAAAGCACGAAAATTAGGATTTTGTCGCAAGAATTGTCACAAAGCACAACAATGTCACAGAAATTAATGAAAAAAAATCACAGAAAGTACGCACAGTTCTGAAAGTTAAAAAAAAATAAAATTTTTTTGTAATCGCAACCAATCATACTTTGATAAATGGGCCCCTAAGTGCTGACATACAGTATATTGATCAAATGTATCAATTTTCAAGTTTGTGAATGCGAGTTTGTTTTTGTAAATCAAATAAACTCCCATATTGAATGCTCACTTATTTATTAATAAGGAAAACTCATTCCAATAAAAAAACTTGAATACCTCTACTTTTTTTTGAGTTTACAAACTTGAAAAACAGGAAAAATTTTTGAAAATATGGCTTGATTTGCCTAGGACAACTCCTATTATCTTCTATTGAAACTCACAAATTTTAGATGGCAAATTTTTACATTTGAAATCCCAGGATTTTTGCGTAATACCAGACATTCAAGGTTTTTTTTTTAACACAAAAATACTTTAGGGGCAGAAACCTTTCGGCTTGAGCAATGATAAATGGAACCCAGTGTGAAATAAAGGGGAACTCTGGCTTCGAAACCAAAATTTGTTAAAGAGCCCAACACAACCCAGAAACCCCTAATATACCTATCATTGTAATCTGTTCCTTCAAAAATTATGAATAAATGCCATTTTTATATGCTGAATTCCAGCTGCACAACAGTTCTTTTTCTGCATCAAATCCTGGCAGAGGAGGAGGGACTAAAACTAAAACAAATTGTAACAACTTCTCCACAGCTTACAGACAGCATGCAGGAACTACATAACCCACAATGCATTGCACTGGGATGTTCCTTTCCTTATTGACATCACGTGTTCAGGGAATTGTGGGATTGGGAGGATGCAGGCTGAAGGCAGGCTGAGGAAAGGCAACTACTGTTTTTTCAAAAAGTAGTCTGTCAGATCAGCAGGGGAACAGGGGGCGGGGCTTAGGGAACTCTTCCAAACCATAATATTACCTTAAATATTGTGAAAAGGCTGCATATTTTTAAATTGATGAATATGGCAAAGTTGCTTGACATTATGTTTACTTTATAAAAAGCTTAAGTTGTGTTTGGGTGGAGTTCCCCTTTATGAAACTCACACAGGGTTTCATTGGAAAAAACATTGTTAGTTTTTTCTTTTTCTTATTTCGAACTTTTTCTTACTTAGGAATGGAAACATGGGGAAAAATTCCTCAACTAATGAGTTTTTGTTCCTTATATCATATGGAGCTTCCTTTATGGCTGCTCCAGCCAAAAAAATCGGCCCCTATATGTATATTGGGCAACATCTGCTCAAAGGAAGGCATACAATACTTAGGGCCAGATTCATTAAAGTACGAACCCGAATCACGAAATCCGATAGTTTCTGATGTTTGCAAAAGTCACAAAAAGTCAGTTTGTTTGATTTCGTACTTACGATCCGAAACTTTCATATTGAAACGATCGTTTGTGAATGATGATCCGAATGATGATCTGAAAAATTTTCGTATCCAAACGATCGTAAAAGGCGGGAAAACCTTTCTGACTTCAGTGCATGATTTTGGAAGCCTCCCATAGGGCTCAATGGCACTCTGCAGCTCCAACCTGGCCCAAGGAAAGTCTCCCATAGGGCTCAATGGCACTCTGCAGCTCCAACCCGGCCCAAGGAAAGTCTCCCATAGGGCTCAATGGCACTCTGCAGCTCCAACCCGGCCCAAGGAAAGTCTCCCATAGGGCTCAATGGCACTCTGCAGCTCCAACCCGGCCCAAGGAATGTCTCCCATAGGGCTCAATGGCACCCTGCTGCTCCAACCTGGCCCAAGGAAAGTCTCCCATAGGGCTCAATGGCACTCTGCAGCTCCAACCCGGCCCAAGGAAAGTCTCCCATAGGGCTCAATGGCACTCTGCAGCTCCAACCCAGCCCAAGGAAAGTCTCCCATAGGGCTCAATGGCACTCTGCAGCTCCAACCCGGCCCAAGGAAAGTCTCCCATAGGGCTCAATGGCACTCTGCAGCTCCAACCCGGCCCAAGGAAAGTCTCCCATAGGGCTCAATGGCACCCTGCAGCTCCAACCCGGCCCAAGGAAACTCTCCCATAGGGCTCAATGGCACTCTGCAGCTCCAACTCGGCCCAAGGAAAGTCTCCCATAGGGCTCAATGGCACTCTGCAGCTCCAACCCGGCCCAAGGAAAGTCTCCCATAGGGCTCAATGGCACTCTGCAGCTCCAACCCGGCCCAAGGAAAGTCTCCCATAGGGCTCAATGGCACTCTGCAGCTCCAACCCGGCCCAAGGAAAGTCTCCCATAGGGCTCAATGGCACTCTGCAGCTCCAACCCGGCCCAAGGAAAGTCTCCCATAGGGCTCAATGGCACTCTGCAGCTCCAACCCGGCCCAAGGAAAGTCTCCCATAGGGCTCAATGGCACTCTGCAGCTCCAACCCGGCCCAAGGAAAGTCTCCCATAGGGCTCAATGGCACTCTGCAGCTCCAACCCGGCCCAAGGAAAGTCTCCCATAGGGCTCAATGGCACTCTGCAGCTCCAACCCGGCCCAAGGAAAGTCTCCCATAGGGCTCAATGGCACTCTGCAGCTCCAACCCGGCACAAGCAAAGTCACGATACTGAAGCTTGAATGAATCCAAAACTTTTGTACTCGTTGCGACAAAAACAATTTTGTCACACAAAGGGGCACATTTACTAATCCACGAACGCCTGGAAAGCGTCCGAATGTGTTTTTTTCGCAATGATCGGTATTTCGTGACGAAATTCAATACGAAAGTCGCGACAATTCGCAAAAGTCGTACTGGCTATGAAAAAGTCGCGACAATTCGCGAAATTTGTAATGGCTACGAAAAAGTCACGACAATTCGCGCAAGTCGTAACGGCTACGAAAAAGTCACAAAAAATACAAAAAGTCGCAAAATGTTCGTTTTCCAATCCGAATTTTTCCCATTCGGATTCGTGGATTAGTAAATCAGCCCCAAATTGTCGCAAAGTACAAAAATTAATGAAAATATCGCAGAAAATACACAAAAGTTGTAAACTTTAGAAAAAATACGATTTTTTTGTATTCGGACCTGTCGTACTTTAATGAATGTGCCCCATAATCCTACAAATGCAACTCACAGTCCAACTGTAAAGTTATTAATTGACTGGATTGTTTCCAATGCCCACCAGTACAATTTAGTTTTACTTTAATAAAATCCTGTTTGTGTGTTGTTAATTATACCCCAAAGAATAGTTCCTCAGGGAAGCAACATGATTGTAAAAAAAATCCACCTAGTATTTATAGTTGTACATTGCTCAGTCAGGAAGGTCAGATAAAATAGAGGAAATTTGTTTTGGTGAAGAACAACCAAAGGCAATGGGTTTGCCCCAGCCATATCCTTGCATGATTCTTTCTTCTGGATTGCAACATAAAGGCCCTGTCTTGGGTGTCAACCATTTTCTTTCAATAGCCTTTACTGAATTTTCTTGGAACCCCAACATTTCATTAAAAGAAAAGCAATTCAACAACGTTCGACTTTCCTTGTTGAATTTCACTGCATATATTGCACTGGATTTAATCTAGAGATTTTTTTAGTAAGAAAGTTTCATTTTGGGTTATGAGAAAGTCAAAATTTTTCTTAATTCTAGATAATTTCGAGATTTACAAGTGGTTTTTCACCAGAACTTATTTTTTTCATTATTATTCCCAGAAAAATTTAAGATTTCCCAAAATAACTCCCATAATTTATGATTTATTAATGTTTAGTAAACTTTTTTTTTGTAAAATAAAAATTCGACAGGTTTGATCTGTCGAGTACCATTATGTCCTATGGAGGCTTAGAATAGTAGGGGAATAGAAAAGTCAGTGACAGCCTGTCCTTCAAGGGCCACTTAATCTCCTCATTGTTTTCAATTTCACCCAGTTCATGGGGAACTTAATCTCCTTATTGTTTTTAGTTTCACCCAGTTCAAGGGGAAGTTAATCCACTCATTGTTTTCAGTTTCACCCAGTTTCAAGTGAAACTTAAACACATTATTATTTTCCAATGCTCCTAAAATGGCTGCTGGAGCACTTCCTGTTTGGGAAAAATAAAATCAACTCAAATTTTAGCAATGCTTTCAACTCTAATTTGTAATTTTCTAATGTGAAATTTTCGTTTGAATGATTCTAACATTATTGTGACATTTTATAAATACAGCAATGAGCGAGTTTAATTCGAATTTATACCATGACGAGTTTATACGACTTTCAAGGGCAGAAAAAAATGAAATTTAGTAAATCTCTTAAAATCAATCAATAACCAAGTTATTTATTGTCTAGAGTAAGTATATGGCACTGATTTGTAAAAGAGGTGGTCTCTAAAGGAGGTTAGGAATTATTGTGGAACAAAGAACTGAAACATTTTTGATACAAGGGTTACTGTAAAGAAGGCGTCCCTTATTTGTAATATAATTCAATTTCGATAAAGGCTCAGATATGACTCCGTATCTGATGATTCTACAAGGTTTTAAACGATAATCGACATCATATTTCTCCAATTTCCTGATTCAGTTACCGAGTCTTTATTATCGTCGAATTATGTATTATCGTTTTTTATTGTCGTCTTCCTGCTTCCTTTGCGTCTCTCGTGCTAGAGAAAGAAAACCTTTGTTGCATTTAGTGGTGGCATCAGTAACAGTAATCAACTACATTTGTGAACAATTATTCTAGTTTGTAAGCCTCAATAAACACTTTCTTGCACCCTAGCACCATCTAGAGGCAGGATTTAACACTCACAAATGGTGTCTGGACATGGTGAGACAAAATGTGGAAACTTGCTGGCTGCATCTGTATTTCACAATGCTAATTTCCTACATTATTTACATGGAGGATTCATTTTTATTTGAAACAGGCCATCCACCATAATCACCTCAAGATAAAGTCTTTAATGAAGGTTTGGGAGGAAATTATTTGTTTTGACTACAGTTGATTCATTGAATGACAATGCTACAAATTTACAGAACAGAATGCCGTCAGACAACAAATGCCTTAGTAATTTCACAGAATTTCTACTTCTTGGTTTTTCTGATTTCCATTTTAAACATCAAGTTTCTATCTTCATGTTCTTCTGCTCTGCATATGTTTTCACCTTGTTGGGCAATGTTCTAGTTATTGTAACAGTGACTTCAGACTCTCGGCTGCACACCCCAATGTATTTCTTCTTAAGGAACTTATCATTCATTGAGCTTTGCTTCATCACAGTCACTGTTCCCAAAGCAATGCATATCTTCATGTCTGAGATGAAGTCCATCTCTCTGATAGGTTGTGCCTTCCAGATGCTGGCATTTGTTTCACTTGGTGGCACTGAGTGTCTTTTCCTTGCAGTGATGGCATTTGATAGGTACATGGCCATCTGCCACCCTTTAAGATACATGACTGTTTTGAGCCACAAAATGTGTTTTCACTTGACAACTGGATCTTGGGTGGTAGGAATTTTTGTTGCTTTTGGTCTTACTAGCTCTGTATTTAGCGTGCCTTGTTGCAACTCCAACCGCATCCTCCATTTCTTTTGTGACATCCCTCCAGTGCTTAACCTTGCCTGTGTCAATACCTTCAAGAGTGAAATGTTTGTTTTGATTGCTTGCATCCTAGTGGGTATGATTCCTTTCCTAGCTATCTTGGGTTCTTACATAAACATACTGTACTCTGTAGGTCTCATTCGCTCGAAAGAAGTGCGTCACAAAGCAGTTTCTACATGTGGCTCCCATCTGGTGTCTCTTATTCTCTTCTATGGTGCAACCATGTTTGTTTATTTAAGGTTAGGAACTCAAGGTTTTACTGGCAATGATAGGATTATTGCTCCGGTGTATTGCATTATAATACCAGCCATAAACCCTTTGATCTACAGTTTGAGGAACAAAGACATGAAGCTATCTGTGAGCAAACTACTACATAAAGGCATAAGGTAACACAGGGTAACCGTGCAACTGCATGCATCTCCCCCTCCTATGCAACAAAAAATGATTGGACAACAAAAACATAAACTATTACACTCCCCCCATCCAAAGCCCAAGCTGTGTTACTGGTTCTAAGACACCACAGAAAAATTAAAGAATGTGATTAGTGATGAGTGAATCTGCCCCGAAACAGGACATGGCGAAAAATTCGTGAAATGGGGTTGTTGCGCAATTTTTTTTGTCACACGTGGCCATTTTGGCATGAATGCGTCCATTTTTCCATAACCATGCCTTTATTGACGCGACCACGCCAATTTTGATGTGACCGGACCTTTTTTGACGCGAACGCACCTATCTGCCACTACCATTACTTTTTTTGACTCGCAAAAATTTTTCGGCAGCGAATTTGCTCAGAAGTTTTGCGAAACAATTGCGCCAATGTGGAAATTCGCTGTGAATCTATACCAGGCGAAGACATTTGCTCATCACTAAATGTGACTGCTCAGAACAGTTAAGACTCGCTCTAATGAACTGAGACCTTAACTGTCTAGTTATATTATTAATAGTAGTGCTCAGTATCAATATGGGCCTCTTACAACGCAGAATCATATTTAACTGCACATCACCAACACAGTCTCTCATAGAGTCTCTTTTGAATTCCTCAACATGTCTGTGTGGTACAATCAGATAATTGTCTTCAGTGGAAGTAAAGACTGAATGATACATGTAATGTTATTGCTTCATCTTTTTGTCTACTAAATGTTTAGTGTTCCCATGATATAATAGGTAGGTACTATTATAGCAGCTTCCTCTTATGTCATATCCGCTTAAAATCATTAGTTTGTCCTATGACAGTGTCCATAGGGACCAAGAGACAGAGGTTAACAGGAAACAAACAGAAAGCCATCAATATCTGTACTGGAGAAAGTGAAGAGAGATATACGATACTTTTGTCCCATTATCCTCAATACTTTTTTTGGAGATTCCAATAGATCCTCTCAGGTCACTGTCCATGTTTCGAATGAGGGGTGGGCATGTCCGAACGGTCCCTGCCAAAAGCACAGTAGGAGGGGGATAGCCAATCCCAGCCCTACAGTCACACATGGAAAGACAAGCTTCAGTTCCCTATCAGGTCAGCCTAGCAGAAAGTGGAATGGATGGGCAGAACTAGTAGGATTTTGGGGAACAATTTTCAATGAAAACGCTACTGTTTAAAAAATGTTTGTTCTATATTTAGATACAATTTATTGGCACAATATTGTTTTTCATACAATATGTCCCCTTGAGTGAGTTCAGACACTCTGGAATGATAGGTAAAACACAGGATTTTGGGCAAATTACATTAGATTTTTGCAGAAATAATCAAGTAAAGGCAAACAACGTGATCACCATCAAATGCAGCTCATTGTATTGCTTTGCCAAACTAAAAAACTATGAACACAGCAAGACTGTTTCCAAATTATTGGCTTAATTCTAGTGCCATTCAGTACAATTGTATTTTTGCTAATTAGACCCAAAAGAATAGTTCCTCAGAGAGACTACATGATTATAAATATACCATTGACCCCTTTTTTTTTTTAGTTGTGCACTGCAGTGCTCAGGCAGTAAGGTAAGATAAGGTGTAGAAAGATGTAGGAAAGTTCGTTTTGGCAAAGTTGGTGTCTCAATCACATCCTTGAATGTCCTACTCTTCCAGATTGCAGCATAAAAGGTCCTGTTTAGACATCTTCACGCTTTGCCTACTGAATTTTTTAGAGAACATCAACTCTACATTCACGTGTGTGAAAAAAATAACTTAAAAAGCCAAAATTTACTGTAGATGTGACCAAAATGTGTTGAACCTAAAATAATTGTTGTCAGTAGCTGAAATAGGAAATAGAAGCCCCCTTCCCTATCTCAGGCTGTAAGCCACAGGGTTGCACATCTCTAATGACAGATCTGGACATATAAGAAGGAATCATTTGCAAACAATGCAGCAAAATATTCATAACAATGTAATTACACAGCATTGTAGGCTGTGTGGGCGCAGTTCCAGGATGACTATGACTACGTATCTTGTGTATACGAAACGCATCAGGACTTTCTTTGTTTTAAGATCTCTACAATAAAGACAAGTTTTAGTGGACCAAGGAGTGCGTGCCATCTCTCTTCAAATTGATGTTCGTTTTATACCTCAAGGGCTCAAGGTGCTCTATACCTGGACCACCACTTGTCTTTCGTGAGTGTATTTCCCAAGAACATTTCCAGGACTGTTTTAAAGTTGTTTGTTGGAGGTGGAGGGTCCGGGGTGTATACACAATGAGCTCATTATCACTTCATTTGTATTTAATTTTGAAAGAGAGCTTGGGGATTATATATACCGTAACTCATATTGATTCCCCCTCCTGTTACCGTATAACTGAGCCACTTAGTATCATTTTTAGGACTGACGCAGTTCCAGGATGAAATAAGCAAGAGGTAGAGTTAATGTGCCTGAAGGAAATGATATGATTTGATTAGTGATACATAAAATACCAGTGTAATTTTATATTACAAAACAGAATGATATCAGACAAAAAATGCTATAGTAATTTTACAGAATTTCTGCTCATTGGTTTTTCTGATTTCCATTATAAACACCAACTTTCTATCTTCGTGTTCTTCTGCTCTGCGTATATCTTCACTTTGCTGGGCAACGGCCTGATTATTATAACAGTGACACAGAACTCTCGGCTACACACCCCAATGTATTTCTTCTTAAGGAACCTATCGTTCCTCGAGGTTTGCTCCATCACAGTCACTGTTCCCAAAGCAATGCATATCTTCCTGTCTGAGACAAAGTCCATCTCTCTGTTGGGTTGTGCCTTCCAGATGCAGACATTTCTTTTAATGGGTGTATCTGAATGCCTTTTCCTAGCAGTGATGGCGTTTGATAGGTACGTTGCCATCTGCAACCCTTTGAGATACACGAGTGTGATGAGCCACAAAACATGTTTCTACTTAACAAGTGGATCTTGGGTGGTAGGATGTTTTGTTTCTTTTGGACTTACCAGTTCAACATTTAGTGTTGCGTGTTGTAATTCCAACCACATCCTCCATTTCTTCTGTGATATCACTCCAGTGCTTAACCTTGCCTGCGTCAATACCTTCAACAATGAACTGTTTGTTTTTATTGTTTGCACCCTAGTGGTTGTGATCCCCTTCCTAGCTATCTTGTGTTCTTACATGAACATATTGTACTCTATAGGTCTCATTCACTCTGCACAGGGGCGTCACAAAGCTTTTTCTACATGTGGCTCCCACCTCGTTTCTGTTATTCTTTTCTATGGAACGGCCATGATTATTCATTTCCGGATGAGAAGTCAAGGGTCTGCTGGCAATGACAGAATGATTGCACCCGTGTTTTGCATCTTAATACCAGCCATAAATCCTTTGATCTACAGTTTGAGGAACAAAGACGTGAAACAATCAGTGAGAAAACTACTCCATGATATCAATGCTGATAGCAACACACGGTAAAATATAACTACTATACAACCCTGCATTGACTTTATTCATCTGTCTTCAAAAACATGGCCAAACTTGTCTATGAAGATTCTCATTCATCCAGGTCATGATACAAAGTATCTAGTAGAATTAAGTCTTATACATTATGTATCAATCAGTCTATGAAGGTCCTCATTCATCCAGGTCATGATACAAAGTATCTAGTAGGATTAAGTCTTATACATTATGTATCAATCAGTCTATGAAGATTCTCATTCATCCAGGTCATGATACAAAGTATCTAGTAGGATTAAGTCTTATACATTATGTATCAATCAGTCTATGAAGATTCTCATTCATCCAGGTCATGATATACAGTATCTAGTAGAATTAAGTCTTATACATTATGTATCAATCAGTCTATGAAGGCCCTCATTCATCCAGGTCATGATACAAAGTATCTAGTAGGATTAAGTCTTATACATTATGTATCAGTCAGTCTATGAAGGTCCTCATTCATCCAGGCCATGATATACAGTATCTAGTAGAATTAAGTATAAAACAACTGGACTTTTCTGAGTTTTTCTTGAAAACGTTTCACCACTCATCCGAGTTCAAATGACTGGTAGGAAATTCCCCGGTATTTAAACCCTTGATGGTAGTACAGTCACAGACATCCAATCACAATGGTTCCATTGAACTTATTCAGTTAGGTGTTGGCTGAAACTGACAGGTGTTAGAAGGTAGGATCCAGTCACAATGGTACCAAGATTCTCATTGATGAAGGTGTTAATCCTTCAAAGTACACTGCTTGTCATCAACATACAATGCCGCTTTGACATCCTTACCCCGGCGGTTTCACCCCAGTTCACACTTCCAGTCATTTTTAACGCTAAAAGTTGCAGAATAAAAGTCCCAATATACAAATATTTGGAAAGTCGCAGTTATGAGGAAAGACTGGCCAAGTTGGGTCTGTTTACACTGGGGAAGAGACACTTAAGGGGGAATATGATAACTATGTATAGTTAGTTGGTTGGTTGACCCGTGGAAGTGAATGATGGAACATGGAACAATATATCATGGCTATGCATATGTAAAGGGTAATAATGATTTTCCAATCGGCAGTGCTTAGACAAATGGGAAGAAAAATACCAGTTAACTTTCAGATTTTGCCTGTTCAGTGCAAGAAATAACAAAAAATCATGACTATTTTCGACTCATAACAAGCCCTATTCATTGAACTGATTTAGAAACATTGAGTATAATGCCCCTTCAAAATCATCAATCAGGCATTTCCTTCGAAAGGATTAACCAATAGCGACTCTTCTCACCAATAAACTGCTGTGTATATGCAAGAATAGTAGGGATACCTGCCAAGGGGATGTAAGGGTTACATTGGAGTGCAGTTTGGGTGTGTGCCATAATATTGCTATATTATTTAATATACAGGGGTGATGGGTTGGGTAGGGCTGGGTAGATAGCAATAGCAATAGTCCCTAGAATAATTCTGAATCTAAGCTGGGTAGGTATAGGTAGGTACACAATGTGCCAGTCTATTACACGGTTGGCACCAGTAGTAAATGTTTATTTTATTGGTATGGTTTTCAGGGCAAAGTACATGCCAGAGGACTGTCAGGAACAGGGTACATGCCAAGGGAATACATGGCATTATTTGGGTTAAACAGGACTCCCTGGGACAGGCTACAGGCTAGGGCAGTGATCCCCAACCAGTGACTAGGGGCAACATGTTGCTCCCCAACCCCTTGGATGTTGCTCTCAGTGCCCCCAAACCAGGGAGTTATTTTTGAATTCCTGACTTGGGGGCAAGTTTTGGTTGAATAAAAACAAGATTTCCTACCAAATAAAGCCCCTGTAAGCTGATAGGGTGCATAGAGGCTACCTAATAGCCAATCACAGCCCTTATTTGGCTCCTCCATGAACTTTTATGGTGCTTGTGTTGCTCCCCAAGTCTTTTTACATTTGACTGTGGCTCACAGGGTCAGACTGAGAGCGGTGCAGGGCCCACTGGGGCTTCTGCCTCAGGGGTCCCTGCAACCCCCAATGGCCCCCACCTTCACACACCCCCAGAGGCCCCCAACACCCTCCGACCCCCTCCCCGAGCGCTCCTAAATAAAACTTACCTGCAGCGTGTCAGGGAAGCACCCTGGGGGATGGGGGGGTCGGCTTTGGGCTGCCGGGGCTTTTTCCCAGTATGCCGGTGGCCCAGTCCAACACTCGTGGCTCACAAGTAAGAAAGGTTGGGGATCCCTGGGCTAATGGAATATGTGTCATTATAGGGGTTAATGCAAGTCCCTCTGACAAGGTTCATGCCAATGGAATACATGGCATTATTAGGGTTAATCAGGACTCCCCTAGACAGGGTATAGGCTAAGGGAATATATGGCATTATGAGGGTTAATGCAACTCCCTCTGACAAGGTTCATGCCAATGGAATACATGGCATTATTAGGGTTAATCAGGACTCCCCTGGACAGGGTATAGGCTATGGGCATATAGGTCACTGTTAGGGTTAAATAGGGCTGTTGGGTACCTGCCAAGGGACTATATGATACTATTAGGATTAAATTATATAGGGCTGCAGGGGCTGACTATCTAATGGATGGCATTCTGGGGGGGGGGGGGGTTGAATCGGACTCTGTATTATCATTCATAAATAAATCCTGGATTTTTACTGGTTAATGCACTGTAATTACATTACCACAATTTAAAAAAAAAAAAATGACAAAGAAACAGCTGGAAAGCATATACCTGTGCGACATCGTTGCCATAATCTCTTGCGCAGGGATCACAGCGCCACCTGGCGGCCGCAGGCGGAACAGCGGGGAAAACTCCTGTGAGATTAATGGGCAGCGCCTCCCCATCCCGGGAAATAGATCTGAGATCGTTTGGGGTCGGGTTACAGGTACTGTTTGATACTACGAGTACTATTAATAGCAACAATAAATAGCTACAGGTGTGTATTATTATTATTATTTATTGCACTATAGAAAGTCACTGTAACCCTTCTTTTCAGCAGGATTTAAAGGGGAAGTACAAAAGTAATAAATACATTTGAGTAACCTTGTTCAAAATGCTATTTGTAATTTACTTTTTTAAGGGTTTTTTGCTTTTCATTTTTCAACTACTAATATTGGACTTTTGACTGTATAGCTCTGTTTCACCGGGAATAATGGGACCCCCAGACAACTAAGTTAGCAGGGCCCTACTTTGGTGGGGGGGGGGGTTCAATTATTAACCCATTTGTCACCCTGGCCCCATGGACCGAGGGCCCTGTTGGCAAGTAGAATGGACTCCAATTTGAAAAAAAAGTCCCATGTATACAAGACCACACCCCTGATAATGACACCCCACCCATGACCAAACCCATAACTCCACCCACCCCACCCATGAATCACAATGTTTTGGCCCATCAGTTTTGGATTTATTTTTATATCAGTTATTTCCATGAAGGCATTTGGGGAGGAGGGTAAGGGCACATGTACAGTAATTGTACTTTTAGTGCTTCTATCCAAAGAGACCCCTGTACTCGGGTTATTATTAATTATGGGTGCAGGGTTGGACTGGGATACCGGGGAAAAAACACGGTGGGCCTCGGCTCTGGTGGGCCCCGGAGGCCCAGACCTGATCCCTCTTACTGCTCCCCCGGCCGCCGGTGTCCTCCCCTGACGCATTTCACTTAAGTGCGTTCAAGGGAGGATATTGGGCGGGTAGTGGGGTTACCTTGGGGGGTGCGGGGCCCTGGGGCAGCAGCCCCTCCACCCCCCAGTCCAACCCTGGATGGACGAAATAATTTGGCAGACATGTATTTGTGCCGAATTTCCGTGTTTCGCCATTGTCGGATTGTTCCGCAAAACGGGCGTCAAAATTCACCGTGTTTGCCCATGGCAAAAAAATTATCACCCGTGGAAAATACTCCTGATGCCACTTTTTATATCTTAGAAATGCGTTTCATGTGCAGTCAGAACCTCCTAATTGTTTGAGCGACTCCTCATTTTTTAGGGAAACTTTACTCTCACTTCATATAATATCATCCAGTCGGTCAACAAGTTGCGCGCAAGAAGATGTCTCAGCAGTTGAAGGTAAGACAGTGGTCTAAATTTAATTGGAAAGAGAAGCCAAACTGTATATTGTACCCACTTGCCTTGATTTTGTTCTGGCGTTTTTAAAAATCAAAATATCACCCTGTATAAAGATAGGAACAAACCCAAGGTCTTGGTTGGTCAAGTGTCTCTGGAGAAAAGTAGTCCCAACGGCAGAGGATGTATATTGCATTATCCCTACCTATACTCTATGCTGGTATCACTGCTAGGACCAAAAAATGTTCTCACAATGGCAGGGGCGTATTTATATATAGGAACCTGAGGGCCTCTGTCTAGGGAGGCACCCTTGGAGGGGGGGGGTGCCTATATAATAAAACAAATAAAAAATAAATCCTCCCTAGCCTCCGCCAGATCAAACCCATTAAAATCCAGCAGCGGAACTGGGGGACGAGAAACAGGGCATTCATAGGCAAGGAAGGAAGGAAGTGACATGGGGGACGAGAAACAGGGCATTCATAGGCAAGGAAGGAAGGAAGTGACATCATGCATTCCGCAACCACAGGGGCGCATTTAGGTCAAGTGGCTAGGAACAGGGCATTCATAAGCAAGGAAGTGACATCACTTCCAGCAGAAGTGACATCACACATGGAGGAAGTGACATCATGCATTCTGCAACCACAGGGGCGCATTTAGGTCAAGTGGCTAGGAACAGGGACAGGGCATTCATTGGCAAGGAAGTGACATCACTTCAAGCAGAAGTGACATCACATGTGGAGGAAGTTACATCATGCATTCCGCGACCACAGGGGCGCATTTAGGTCAAGTGGCTAGGAACAGGAACAGGGCATTCATAGGCAAGGAAGTGACATCACTTCCAGCAGAAGTGACATCACATGTGGAGGAAGTGACATCATGCATTCTGCAACCACAGGGGCACATTTAGGTCAAGTGGCTAGGAACAGGAACAGGGAATTCATAGGCAAGGAAGTGACATCACTTCCAGCAGAAATGACATCACACGTGGAGGAAGTGACATCATGCAACCACAGGGGCATATTTAGTTCAAGTCCCTAGGGTGGCACCGAACCTAAATACAACTCTGCACAACAGGAATTGGTAACGCCCCTATGAAGCAAAGTCCCAATGAGAAAAATGTATGAAAAGTGCAGTTTCACAATTTCTTTTACCCATAATGCAGAGTTGTGTCCCACAATTCCAGCATCATTGTATCCACGTGTGGATTTACTCCCAGTGTATTCTTGACCAATGCATTAAAATGTGCACAATTGCACTTTTTTTTACAGACACAATGGGGCTCAATAATGAGTGATTGGGTAACTTCCTGTGCAGTGTCGGACTGGGAACCCAGGGGCCCACCAGGAAACCTTAGACCATAGGCCCACTCTCCAAACTATTTTTCCTCCTTTCCTCATCCGACCTCTTTATCCTCCTAGTCTTTAATATACACGCTAGCTTCTATTCTTCCATCTATTTCTCCTCTTCCTTTCAATTCAAAAATAGGGAATGACCATGAAACAGGCCAAATGGTCAAGAGCAGAAGGGCCCACCAGGAGTAATCCTAGTATCCTGGTGGGCCAGTCCGACACTGTTCCTGTGCTTCAGTAACAGAAACCCATGAATAAACTGAAACCCATTAATAAACTGCCCCCTTCAGGGTGGCAGTAGCTCCATGGTTCCACTATTTATGAGTCAGTGAATGAAGTTAATAAGTGCAATTGGATCTGCATTTATAAATGAACCCTAAATGTCTACCCATGTATAAAATAATTTGAAAGTATGCCATAGATCAATGACAATGCTACAAATTTACAGAACAGAATGCCGTCAGACAACAAATGCCTTAGTAATTTCACAGAATTTCTACTTCTTGGTTTTTCTGATTTCCATTTTAAACATCAAGTTTCTATCTTCATGTTCTTCTGCTCTGCATATGTTTTCACCTTGTTGGGCAATGTTCTAGTTATTGTAACAGTGACTTCAGACTCTCGGCTGCACACCCCAATGTATTTCTTCTTAAGGAACTTATCATTCATTGAGCTTTGCTTCATCACAGTCACTGTTCCCAAAGCAATGCATATCTTCATGTCTGAGATGAAGTCCATCTCTCTGATAGGTTGTGCCTTCCAGATGCTGGCATTTGTTTCTCTTGGTGGCACTGAGTGCCTTTTCCTTGCAGTGATGGCATTTGATAGGTACATGGCCATCTGCCACCCTTTAAGATACATGACTGTTTTGAGCCACAAAATGTGTTTTCACTTGACAACTGGATCTTGGGTGGTGGGAATTTTCGTTGCTTTTGGTCTTACTAGCTCTGTATTTAGCGTGCCTTGTTGCAACTCCAACCGCATTCTCCATTTCTTTTGTGACATCCCTCCAGTGCTTAACCTTGCCTGTGTCAATACCTTCAAGAGTGAAATGTTTGTTTTGATTGCTTGCATCCTAGTGGGTATGATTCCTTTCCTAGCTATCTTGGGTTCTTACATAAACATACTGTACTCTGTAGGTCTCATTCACTCGAAAGAAGTGCGTCACAAAGCAGTTTCTACATGTGGCTCCCATCTGGTGTCTCTTATTCTCTTCTATGGTGCAACCATGTTTGTTTATTTAAGGTTAGGAACTCAAGGTTTTACTGGCAATGATAGGATTATTGCTCCGGTGTATTGCATTATAATACCAGCCATAAACCCTTTGATCTACAGTTTGAGGAACAAAGACATGAAGCTATCTGTGAGCAAACTACTACATAAAGGCATAAGGTAACACAGGGTAACCGTGCAACTGCATGCATCTCCCCCTCCTATGCAACAAAAAATGCTTGGGCAACAAAAACATAAACTATTACACTCCCCACATCCAAAGCCCAAGCTGTGTTACTGGTTCTAAGACACCATAGAAAAATTAAAGAATGTGATTAGTTACATAGTTAGTTACATAGTTACATAGTTACATAGGGTTGAAAAAAGACCAGTGTCCATCAAGTTCAACCCATCCAAGTAAACCCAGCACACCTACCAATCTATACACTCACATACATAAACTATAAATACAACCACTAGTACTAACTGTAGATATTAGTATCACAATAGCCTTGGATATTCTGATTGATCAAGAACTCATCCAGGCCCCTCTTAAAGGCATTAACAGAATCTCCCATTACCACATCACTAGGAAGGGCATTCCCCAACCTCACTGCCCTCACCGTGAGGAACCCCCTACCCAACATCCCCCGGCAGGGCATTCCCCAACCTCACTGCCCTCACCGTGAGGAACCCCCTACCCAACATCCCCCAGCAGGGCATTCCCCAACCCCCTCACTGCCCTCACCGTGAGGAACCCCCTACCCAACATCCCCCAGCAGGGCATTCCCCAACCTCACTGCCCTCACCGTGAGGAACCCCCTACCCAACATCCCCCAGCAGGGCATTCCCCAACCCCCTCACTGCCCTCACCGTGAGGAACCCCCTACCCAACATCCCCCGGCAGGGCATTCCCCAACCTCACTGCCCTCACCGTGAGGAACCACCTAAGCTGCTTCTAATGGAAGCTCCGTTCCTCTAATCTAAAGGGGTGACCTCTGGTGCATTGATTGTTTTTATGGGAAAAAAGAACATCCCCCAACTGCTTATAATCCCCTCTAATGTACTTGTACAGAGTAATCATGTCCCCTCGCAAGCGCCTCTTTTCCAGAGAAAACAACCCCAACCTCGACAGTCTCACCTCATAGTTTAAATCTTCCATCCCCTTAACCAGTTTAGTTGCACGTCTCTGCTATGAGTGAATCTGCCCCGAAGCAGGACATGGCGAAAAATTCGTGAAATGGGGTTGTTGCGCAATTTTTTTTGTCACACGTGGCCATTTTGGCATGAATGCGTCCATTTTTCCATAACCATGCCTTTATTGACGCGACCACGCCAATTTTGGGTTATGAGAAAGTCAAAATTTTTCTTAATTCTAGATAATTTCGAGATTAACAAGTGGTTTTTCACCAGAATTCAATTTTTTTCGTTATTATTCCCAGAAAAATTCAAGTTTTTCGAAAATAACTCTCAAAATTTTGATGTGACCGAACCTTTTTTGACGCGAACGCACCTATCTGCCACTACCATTACTTTTTTTGACTCGCAAAAATTTTTCGGCAGCGAATTTGCTCAGAAGTTTCGCGAAACAATTCGCTGATGTGGAAATTCGCTGTGAATCTATACCAGGCGAAGACATTTGCTCATCACTAAATGTGACTGCTCAGAACAGTTAAGACTCGCTCTAATGAACTGAGACCTTAACTGTCTAGTTATATTATTAATAGTAGTGCTCAGTATCAATATGGGCCTCTTACAACGCAGAATCATATTTAACTGCACCAACACAGTCTCTCATAGAGTCTCTTTTGAATTCCTCAACATGTCTGTGTGGTACAGTCAGATAATTGTCTTCAGTGGAAGAAAAGACTGAATGATACATGTAATATTATTGCTTCATCTTTTTGTCTACTAAATGTTTAGTGTTCCCATGATATAATAGGTAGGTACTATTATAGCAGCTTCCTCTTATGTCATATCCTCTGAAAATTATTAGTTTGTCCTATGACAGTGTCCATAGGGACCAAGAGACAGAGGTTAACAGGAAACAAACAGAAAGCCATCAATATCTGTACTGGAGAAAGTGAAGAGAGATATACGATACTTTTGTCCCATTATCCTCAATACTTTTTTTGGAGATTCCAATAGATCCTCTCAGGTCACTGTCCATGTTTCAAATGAGGGGTGGGCATGTCCGAACGGTCCCTGCCAAAAGCACAGTAGGAGGGGGATAGCCAATCCCAGCCCTACAGTCACACATGGAAAGACAAGCTTCAGTTCCCTATCAGGTCAGCCTAGCAGAAAGTGGAATGGATGGGCAGAACTAGTAGGATTTTGGGGAACAATTTTCAATGAAAACGCTACTGTTTAAAAAATGTTTGTTCTATATTTAGATACAATTTATTGGCACAATATTGTTTTTCATACAATATGTCCCCTTGAGTGAGTTCAGACACTCTGGAATGATAGGTAAAACACAGGATTTTGGGCAAATTACATTAGATTTTTGCAGAAATAATCAAGTAAAGGCAAACAACGTGATCACCATCAAATGCAGCTCATTGTATTGCTTTGCCAAACTAAAAAACTATGAACACAGCAAGACTGTTTCCAAATTATTGGCTTAATTCTAGTGCCATTCAGTACAATTGTATTTTTGCTAATTAGACCCAAAAGAATAGTTCCTCAGAGAGACTACATGATTATAAATATACCATTGACCCCTTTTTTTTTTTAGTTGTGCACTGCAGTGCTCAGGCAGTAAGGTAAGATAAGGTGTAGAAAGATGTAGGAAAGTTCGTTTTGGCAAAGTTGGTGTCTCAATCACATCCTTGAATGTCCTACTCTTCCAGATTGCAGCATAAAAGGTCCTGTTTAGACATCTTCACGCTTTGCCTACTGAATTTTTTAGAGAACATCAACTCTACATTCACGTGTGTGAAAAAAATAACATAAAAAGCCAAAATTTACTGTAGATGTGACCAAAATGTGTTGAACCTAAAATAATTGTTGTCAGTAGCTGAAATAGGAAATAGAAGCCCCCTTCCCTATCTCAGGCTGTAAGCCACAGGGTTGCACATCTCTAATGACAGATCTGGACATATAAGAAGGAATCATTTGCAAACAATGCAGCAAAATATTCATAACAATGTAATTACACAGCATTGTAGGCTGTGTGGGCGCAGTTCCAGGATGACTATGACTACGTATCTTGTGTATACGAAACGCATCAGGACTTTCTTTGTTTTAAGATCTCTACAATAAAGACAAGTTTTAGTGGACCAAGGAGTGCGTGCCATCTCTCTTCAAATTGATGTTCGTTTTATACCTCAAGGGCTCAAGGTGCTCTATACCTGGACCACCACTTGTCTTTCGTGAGTGTATTTCCCAAGAACATTTCCAGGACTGTTTTAAAGTTGTTTGTTGGAGGTGGAGGGTCCGGGGTGTATACACAATGAGCTCATTATGTGCCTGAAGGAAATGATATGATTTGATTAGTGATACATAAAATACCAGTGTAATTTTATATTACAAAACAGAATGATATCAGACAAAAAATGCTATAGTAATTTTACAGAATTTCTGCTCATTGGTTTTTCTGATTTCCATTATAAACACCAACTTTCTATCTTCTTGTTCTTCTGCTCTGCGTATATCTTCACTTTGCTGGGCAACGGCCTGATTATTATAACAGTGACACAGAACTCTCGGCTACACACCCCGATGTATTTCTTCTTAAGGAACCTATCGTTCCTCGAGGTTTGCTCCATCACAGTCACTGTTCCCAAAGCAATGCATATCTTCCTGTCTGAGACAAAGTCCATCTCTCTGTTGGGTTGTGCCTTCCAGATGCAGACATTTCTTTTAATGGGTGTATCTGAATGCCTTTTCCTAGCAGTGATGGCGTTTGATAGGTACGTTGCCATCTGCAACCCTTTGAGATACACGAGTGTGATGAGCCACAAAACATGTTTCTACTTAACAAGTGGATCTTGGGTGGTAGGATGTTTTGTTTCTTTTGGACTTACCAGTTCAACATTTAGTGTTGCGTGTTGTAATTCCAACCACATCCTCCATTTCTTCTGTGATATCACTCCAGTGCTTAACCTTGCCTGCGTCAATACCTTCAACAATGAACTGTTTGTTTTTATTGTTTGCACCCTAGTGGTTGTGATCCCCTTCCTAGCTATCTTGTGTTCTTACATGAACATATTGTACTCTATAGGTCTCATTCACTCTGCACAGGGGCGTCACAAAGCTTTTTCTACATGTGGCTCCCACCTCGTTTCTGTTATTCTTTTCTATGGAACGGCCATGATTATTCATTTCCGGATGAGAAGTCAAGGTTCTGCTGGCAATGACAGAATGATTGCACCCGTGTTTTGCATCTTAATACCAGCCATAAATCCTTTGATCTACAGTTTGAGGAACAAAGACGTGAAACAATCAGTGAGAAAACTACTCCATGATATCAATGCTGATAGCAACACACGGTAAAATATAACTACTATACAACCCTGCATTGACTTTATTCATCTGTCTTCAAAAACATGGCCAAACTTGTCTATGAAGATTCTCATTCATCCAGGTCATGATACACAGTATCTAGTAGAATTAAGTCTTATACATTATGTGTCAATCAGTCTATGAAGGCCCTCATTCATCCAGGTCATGATACAAAGTATCTAGTAGAATTAAGTCTTATACATTATGTGTCAATCAGTCTATGAAGGTCCTCATTCATCCAGGTCATGATACACAGTATCTAGTAGAATTAAGTCTTATACATTATGTGTCAATCAGTCTATGAAGGTCCTCATTCATCCAGGTCATGATACACAGTATCTAGTAGAATTAAGTCTTATACATTATGTGTCAATCAGTCTATGAAGATTCTCATTCATCCAGGTCATGATACAAAGTATCTAGTAGAATTAAGTCTTATACATTATGTATCAATCAGTCTATGAAGATTCTCATTCATCCAGGTCATGATATACAGTATCTAGTAGAATTAAGTCTTATACATTATGTATCAATCAGTCTATGAAGGCCCTCATTCATCCAGGTCATGATACAAAGTATCTAGTAGGATTAAGTCTTATACATTATGTATCAGTCAGTCTATGAAGGTCCTCATTCATCCAGGCCATGATATACAGTATCTAGTAGAATTAAGTATAAAACAACTGGACTTTTCTGAGTTTTTCTTGAAAACGTTTCACCACTCATCCGAGTTCAAATGACTGGTAGGAAATTCCCCGGTATTTAAACCCTTGATGGTAGTACAGTCACAGACATCCAATCACAATGGTTCCATTGAACTTATTCAGTTAGGTGTTGGCTGAAACTGACAGGTGTTAGAAGGTAGGATCCAGTCACAATGGTACCAAGATTCTCATTGATGAAGGTGTTAATCCTTCAAAGTACACTGCTTGTCATCAACATACAATGCCGCTTTGACATCCTTACCCCGGCGGTTTCACCCCAGTTCACACTTCCAGTCATTTTTAACGCTAAAAGTTGCAGAATAAAAGTCCCAATATACAAATATTTGGAAAGTCGCAGTTATGAGGAAAGACTGGCCAAGTTGGGTCTGTTTACACTGGGGAAGAGACACTTAAGGGGGAATATGATAACTATGTATAGTTAGTTGGTTGGTTGACCCGTGGAAGTGAATGATGGAACATGGAACAATATATCATGGCTATGCATATGTAAAGGGTAATAATGATTTTCCAATCGGCAGTGCTTAGACAAATGGGAAGAAAAATACCAGTTAACTTTCAGATTTTGCCTGTTCAGTGCAAGAAATAACAAAAAATCATGACTATTTTCGACTCATAACAAGCCCTATTCATTGAACTGATTTAGAAACATTGAGTATAATGCCCCTTCAAAATCATCAATCAGGCATTTCCTTCGAAAGGATTAACCAATAGCGACTCTTCTCACCAATAAACTGCTGTGTATATGCAAGAATAGTAGGGATACCTGCCAAGGGGATGTAAGGGTTACATTGGAGTGCAGTTTGGGTGTGTGCCATAATATTGCTATATTATTTAATATACAGGGGTGATGGGTTGGGTAGGGCTGGGTAGATAGCAATAGCAATAGTCCCTAGAATAATTCTGAATCTAAGCTGGGTAGGTATAGGTAGGTACACAATGTGCCAGTCTATTACACGGTTGGCACCAGTAGTAAATGTTTATTTTATTGGTATGGTTTTCAGGGCAAAGTACATGCCAGAGGACTGTCAGGAACAGGGTACATGCCAAGGGAATACATGGCATTATTTGGGTTAAACAGGACTCCCTGGGACAGGCTACAGGCTAGGGCAGTGATCCCCAACCAGTGACTCGGGGCAACATGTTGCTCCCCAACCCCTTGGGTGTTGCTCTCAGTGCCCCCAAACCAGGGAGTTATTTTTGAATTCCTGACTTGGGGGCAAGTTTTGGTTGAATAAAAACAAGATTTCCTACCAAATAAAGCCCCTGTAAGCTGATAGGGTGCATAGAGGCTACCTAATAGCCAATCACAGCCCTTATTTGGCTCCTCCATGAACTTTTATGGTGCTTGTGTTGCTCCCCAAGTCTTTTTACATTTGACTGTGGCTCACAGGGTCAGACTGAGAGCGGTGCAGGGCCCACTGGGGCTTCTGCCTCAGGGGTCCCTGCAACCCCCAATGGCCCCCACCTTCACACACCCCCAGAGGCCCCAACACCCTCCGACCCCCTCCCCGAGCGCTCCTAAATAAAACTTACCTGCAGCGTGTCAGGGAAGCACCCTGGGGGATGGGGGGGTCGGCTTTGGGCTGCCGGGGCTTTTTCCCAGTATGCCGGTGGCCCAGTCCAACACTCGTGGCTCACAAGTAAGAAAGGTTGGGGATCCCTGGGCTAATGGAATATGTGTCATTATAGGGGTTAATGCAAGTCCCTCTGACAAGGTTCATGCCAATGGAATACATGGCATTATTAGGGTTAATCAGGACTCCCCTAGACAGGGTATAGGCTAAGGGAATATATGGCATTATGAGGGTTAATGCAACTCCCTCTGACAAGGTTCATGCCAATGGAATACATGGCATTATTAGGGTTAATCAGGACTCCCCTGGACAGGGTATAGGCTATGGGCATATAGGTCACTGTTAGGGTTAAATAGGGCTGTTGGGTACCTGCCAAGGGACTATATGATACTATTAGGATTAAATTATATAGGGCTGCAGGGGCTGACTATCTAATGGATGGCATTCTGGGGGGGGGGGGGGTTGAATCGGACTCTGTATTATCATTCATAAATAAATCCTGGATTTTTACTGGTTAATGCACTGTAATTACATTACCACAATTTAAAAAAAAAAAAATGACAAAGAAACAGCTGGAAAGCATATACCTGTGCGACATCGTTGCCATAATCTCTTGCGCAGGGATCACAGCGCCACCTGGCGGCCGCAGGCGGAACAGCGGGGAAAACTCCTGTGAGATTAATGGGCAGCGCCTCCCCATCCCGGGAAATAGATCTGAGATCGTTTGGGGTCGGGTTACAGGTACTGTTTGATACTACGAGTACTATTAATAGCAACAATAAATAGCTACAGGTGTGTATTATTATTATTATTTATTGCACTATAGAAAGTCACTGTAACCCTTCTTTTCAGCAGGATTTAAAGGGGAAGTACAAAAGTAATAAATACATTTGAGTAACCTTGTTCAAAATGCTATTTGTAATTTACTTTTTTAAGGGTTTTTTGCTTTTCATTTTTCAACTACTAATATTGGACTTTTGACTGTATAGCTCTGTTTCACCGGGAATAATGGGACCCCCAGACAACTAAGTTAGCAGGGCCCTACTTTGGTGGGGGGGGGGGGTTCAATTATTAACCCATTTGTCACCCTGGCCCCATGGACCGAGGGCCCTGTTGGCAAGTAGAATGGACTCCAATTTGAAAAAAAAGTCCCATGTATACAAGACCACACCCCTGATAATGACACCCCACCCATGACCAAACCCATAACTCCACCCACCCCACCCATGAATCACAATGTTTTGGCCCATCAGTTTTGGATTTATTTTTATATCAGTTATTTCCATGAAGGCATTTGGGGAGGAGGGTAAGGGCACGTGTACAGTAATTGTACTTTTAGTGCTTCTATCCAAAGAGACCCCTGTACTCGGGTTATTATTAATTATGGGTGCAGGGTTGGACTGGGATACCGGGGAAAAAACACGGTGGGCCTCGGCTCTGGTGGGCCCCGGAGGCCCAGACCTGATCCCTCTTACTGCTCCCCCGGCCGCCGGTGTCCTCCCCTGACGCATTTCACTTAAGTGCGTTCAAGGGAGGATATTGGGCGGGTAGTGGGGTTACCTTGGGGGGTGCGGGGCCCTGGGGCAGCAGCCCCTCCACCCCCCAGTCCAACCCTGGATGGACGAAATAATTTGGCAGACATGTATTTGTGCCGAATTTCCGTGTTTCGCCATTGTCGGATTGTTCCGCAAAACGGGCGTCAAAATTCACCGTGTTTGCCCATGGCAAAAAAATTATCACCCGTGGAAAATACTCCTGATGCCACTTTTTATATCTTAGAAATGCGTTTCATGTGCAGTCAGAACCTCCTAATTGTTTGAGCGACTCCTCATTTTTTAGGGAAACTTTACTCTCACTTCATATAATATCATCCAGTCGGTCAACAAGTTGCGCGCAAGAAGATGTCTCAGCAGTTGAAGGTAAGACAGTGGTCTAAATTTAATTGGAAAGAGAAGCCAAACTGTATATTGTACCCACTTGCCTTGATTTTGTTCTGGCGTTTTTAAAAATCAAAATATCACCCTGTATAAAGATAGGAACAAACCCAAGGTCTTGGTTGGTCAAGTGTCTCTGGAGAAAAGTAGTCCCAACGGCAGAGGATGTATATTGCATTATCCCTACCTATACTCTATGCTGGTATCACTGCTAGGACCAAAAAATGTTCTCACAATGGCAGGGGCGTATTTATATATAGGAACCTGAGGGCCTCTGTCTAGGGAGGCACCCTTGGAGGGGGGGGGGTGCCTATATAATAAAACAAATAAAAAATAAATCCTCCCTAGCCTCCGCCAGATCAAACCCATTAAAATCCAGCAGCGGAACTGGGGGACGAGAAACAGGGCATTCATAGGCAAGGAAGGAAGGAAGTGACATGGGGGACGAGAAACAGGGCATTCATAGGCAAGGAAGGAAGGAAGTGACATCATGCATTCCGCAACCACAGGGGCGCATTTAGGTCAAGTGGCTAGGAACAGGGCATTCATAAGCAAGGAAGTGACATCACTTCCAGCAGAAGTGACATCACACATGGAGGAAGTGACATCATGCATTCTGCAACCACAGGGGCGCATTTAGGTCAAGTGGCTAGGAACAGGGACAGGGCATTCATTGGCAAGGAAGTGACATCACTTCAAGCAGAAGTGACATCACATGTGGAGGAAGTTACATCATGCATTCCGCGACCACAGGGGCGCATTTAGGTCAAGTGGCTAGGAACAGGAACAGGGCATTCATAGGCAAGGAAGTGACATCACTTCCAGCAGAAGTGACATCACATGTGGAGGAAGTGACATCATGCATTCTGCAACCACAGGGGCACATTTAGGTCAAGTGGCTAGGAACAGGAACAGGGAATTCATAGGCAAGGAAGTGACATCACTTCCAGCAGAAATGACATCACACGTGGAGGAAGTGACATCATGCAACCACAGGGGCATATTTAGTTCAAGTCCCTAGGGTGGCACCGAACCTAAATACAACTCTGCACAACAGGAATTGGTAACGCCCCTATGAAGCAAAGTCCCAATGAGAAAAATGTATGAAAAGTGCAGTTTCACAATTTCTTTTACCCATAATGCAGAGTTGTGTCCCACAATTCCAGCATCATTGTATCCACGTGTGGATTTACTCCCAGTGTATTCTTGACCAATGCATTAAAATGTGCACAATTGCACTTTTTTTTACAGACACAATGGGGCTCAATAATGAGTGATTGGGTAACTTCCTGTGCAGTGTCGGACTGGGAACCCAGGGGCCCACCAGGAAACCTTAGACCATAGGCCCACTCTCCAAACTATTTTTCCTCCTTTCCTCATCCGACCTCTTTATCCTCCTAGTCTTTAATATACACGCTAGCTTCTATTCTTCCATCTATTTCTCCTCTTCCTTTCGATTCAAAAATAGGGAATGACCATGAAACAGGCCAAATGGTCAAGAGCAGAAGGGCCCACCAGGAGTAATCCTAGTATCCTGGTGGGCCAGTCCCACCAGGAAGTATTAGGTAAAAGTATTAGGTAAAACTCCTGTTCCTTCAGTAGCTACAGTTCTGCTTGTGATAATATGAAACAGTAGCCCCATTAGCAATTTGTGGGGATGATAGAGGTTATGGCCACCAAACTGGATCTTTAGCGGATTTGCCAACCCCCTGACCTTCCAAGTCTATGGGGCTCTTTACTACCATCGATTGTTAGTTTCAAACTCGTTTCAGATTTTTTTTAGAAAAAGACAGATTAAAGTTGGCGAGTTCATGTAGAAGTCAATGGTAGTGATGAGCGACTCTGTCCTGTTTCGCCAGAAAATTCGCGAAATGGCAAGAAAACGCATTTGTCACGCAATTTTTTTTGTCGCCCGCATCTTTTTTGTCATCCTCGTCTATGTTTTGTCAGCCGCATCTATTTTTTTGTTGCCCGCACTTTTTGACTCGACTGTGCCTAATTTTGATGCGGCGAAACGCATTTGTCACGCAATTTTTTTTGTCGCCTGCATCTTTTTTGTCGTCCTCGTCTATTTTTTGTTGCCTGCGTCTATTTTTTTGTCGACCATGCTTTTTGACTCGACCGTGCCTAATTTTGATGCGCCCGCACTTCTTTTTTTTTTTACGCGACCGCACCCTTTTTTGACGCGCCCGTGCCCAATAGGAGGTGTGACAAAAAAATTTACACAGAAGTTTCACGAAACAATTCACCAATGGCGAAATGTGGAAATTCGCTGTGAATCTATGCTTGGCGAAAAAATTTGATCATCACTAGTCAATGACTAGTCCTTTCCTTGAAGCTCTTTCGTTTGTCTCGAAACTTTACAGATTTCACTGGGTTTGGTCCGAAAATCCCGACCTTTTTCGAATTGTCACAGCAACAATTCAATAAAATTGTGATTTTTCTCGGTGATAGCTGTGCATTCTGCTGAAAAAAACATTGTTTATGTATTAGAGTGAAAATGGCTGCCAGGTGTTTTAGAAAAACTTGATGGTGCTGGTAAAAGGAAGGGATATATGCAATACAAATAGTGTGTTTTGGGTGGAGAAGATGTGGCCAACTTGTCCTTTAACCTAGATCTCACACCAATCAGTGGGCTAGTATGCTTTTATTAATACACAGTCAGTGTCCAGAGTCCAGTTATTACCTCATGGAACTGATTAACGTAAACCAGTGATGACTTCACTAATGGCTGACGCTTTCCTAACACAGGTGCTTCTGTGTTGACTGTGTTGACTTGTTTGAGGGCCCCGGCTCAGCTGACAGAGCTGTAACCAGCGACCCCTGGACTTGCTTCATGTGTGATGAGACCGGGATCCACGGGCTACTGAGACGGAGGGAAAGCTGGCAGAGCCACGTGCAAAGGCTACTCTCCAATCACCATGACAAACAGTTTGTATGTAGACACTTATCTGACTATAGAAGGACATTGACAACAATACCTGTGTCTTTGTCACTACAAAGACCATATGTCACTGTCAATACCTGCCTACCTACCAACACATTAACATGGTCTTTTCATCACTTTACTTGTACCCTCAGGAACCACCAAAGCTTTACCCACCTCTCCCAGCTGTACAAAGGAAACCCATACGAGTCTTATCTCTCTTTGACGGCATTGCAACGGGTGAGCTCAGACATCATTAGAATTGTTTGTCAGCATTAACCACAGATGCAACACATCTTATTTTTAAGTCTAGCCCCATCTCCTTTTTTCTTTAAAATAAATGGGATGCGCTGGAGGTCTTCTACCTCAATGTATGTTCATGTATTGTAAGCAGGTCAGACATAACTGGGACATGGGGGTCAACTTCCCCTTGAAAGTGTGTGAAATAGAAAACAATGAGGGGATTAATTTACCCTTGAGGAGCACTGGCGTCCATTCTTGAAAATAATAATGCATCTAAGTTTCACTTGAAAGTGTGTAAAATAGAAAACAGTGATGGGATTAACTTACCCTTGAATCTGATCAGGCCTGGTGTCACTGAAGATCCTCAAGATCCAGGTAGAGAAGTATGTTGCTTCTGAAGTATGCAAAGACGCCATAAATGTAGGCAAAACACGTCATCCTGGTGAGATCACATATGTTGGAGATGTACGCAACATCACACGCAAACAGGTAGGTACACGGGTGGGTAATATGGCTTGGGCAAGAGGTAGATACACTGCTCAACACTGTCCCTCATGCAAACATACATATAGTACAACTTTGTATAGTACAAAGCTATGCACTTTGGTAGTAATAATATAGTTATACACTAAATGGGAGTGTGTTGGGGGGATCAATAATGGAGAAGGATCTAGGGGTTTTTGTTGATAACAAGTTGTCTAATTCCAGGCAGTGTCATTCTGTGGCTACTAAAGCAAATAAAGTGCTGTCTTGTATAAAAAGGGCATTGACTCAAGGGATGAAACATAATTTTGCCTCTTTATAGGTCCCTGGTAAGGCCTCACCTTGAGTATGGGGGGCAGTTTTGGGCTCCAGTCCTTAAGAAGGATATTAATGAGCTGGAGAGAGTGCAGAGACTGCAACTAAACTGGTAGAGGGGATGGAAGGGTTAAACTATGAGGTTAGACTGTCAGGGTTGGGGCTGTTTTCTCTGGAAAAGAGGCGCTTGAGAGGGGACATGATTACTCTGTACAAGTACATTAGAGGGGATTATAGGCAGTTGGGGGGGTTCTTTTTTCCTATAAAAATGATCAGCGCACCAGAGGCCCCCCCTTTATATTAGAGGAATGGAGCTTCCATTTGAAGCAGCATAGGGGGTTCCTCACGGTGAGGGCAGTGATGTTGGGGAATGCCCTGCCGGGGGATGTTGGGTAGGGGGTTCCTCACGGTGAGGGCAGTGAGGTTGGGGAATGCCCTGCTGGGGGATGTTGGGTAGGGGGTTCCTCACGGTGAGGGCAGTGAGGTTGGGAAATGCCCTGCCGGGGGATGTTGGGTAGGGGGTTCCTCACGGTGAGGGCAGTGAGGGGGTTGGGGAATGCCCTGCCGGGGGATGTTGGGTTGGGGGTTCCTCATGGTTAGGGCAGTTAGGTTGGGGAATGCCCTGCCGGGGGATGTTGGGTAGGGGGCTCCTCACGGTGAGGGCAGTGAGGGGGTTGGGGAATGCCTTGCCGGGGATGTTGGGTAGGGGGTTCCTCACGGTGAGGGCAGTGAGGGGGTTGGGGAATGCCCTGCTGGGGGATGTTGGGTAGGGGGTTCCTCATGGTGAGGGAAGTGAGGTTGGGGAATGCCCTGCCGGGGGAGGTTGGGTAGGGGGTTCCACATGGTGAGGGCAGTGAGGTTGGGAAATGCCCTTCCTATAGATATGTGTGGGGGTGCCTGGGGTTCGCTTGGAAGGGTTGAACTTGGTGGACTTTTTTCAACCCAACTTAACTATGTTACTATGTAACTATGTAAGTAGGTAGACTGCTGGTCACTATGCTGCAGGTAGGTTACTCTATGCACACTGATATTGGCCTTTATGAAGAGGGTTCTAAAACAATAGTAGTATATTTTACACATTTGACTTGTTTTCAAACATGCAATACACCACCTTAAACATGATGTTCACCAGAATTCACTGTTTCTTTGCTCCATTTCTACAGATTTCAGAATGGGGACCTTTTGATCTCGTCATCGGGGGAAGCCCTTGTAATGACCTTGCTGTTGTCAACCCAGTAAGAAAAGGTCTGTTTGGTAAGTATTTGGTAAATGTTTCTGTTTGTGGCATGTGTTGTGTATCAAGAGCATTGTACAACCACCCCACAGTGTGGGAATCAAAAACTCTACTGGTGCAAAAACCTATAGTGTGACAACCACGTATTTAATGAAATTCATAGAATTTAGATATCTGCAGTAGACTCAAATAAGCTAATGGGTTACCTGGTTGAAAAAGGTAAGTGTATTGTATTTATGACCAATGGTCATAGTTCTTAGACCTCTTGCCCATCTGCATTTACAGTAAATGTTAAGAAAATGACCAATCAATTATAAAATCAGATCTAAGGCTTTCCTTATGTCTGGACTGGAAACTGCTTAACAAATCTTCTAGATGGGCATCTTATACAAATTCTGTTGGTTCACAGTTACATATCTTCACCAGTAAATATAAAAAAAACAAGGCAAAGAGTTCAAGGAAGGTAAGAAGTTCATTTTCTTCCACAGATGGCACTGGGCGCCTCTTTTTTGACTTCCCTCGTCTTCTCCATGAAGCTGAGCCTAAAGCAAACGAGAGGCCATTCTTTTGGTTATTTGAGAATGTTGTAGCGATGGATAAAGGAGTCAGGAAATATATATGCAACTTTCTGGAGGTGCGGATTTAGTAGCAAAACAAACATTTGATACTTGCATTGTTAATTTGGGTAAATCGAGTTCAACCTTTTAGTGTGTCTCCTAGTGCCGACCTGAAGAATTCCACCGGCGCTCTTGTAGTCATAAGTTTACGATGCGAACAATCTATGCAATATATTATATTATTATCATCTTAATATTTTGGAAGAGTAATCTTTATAATTGACATCAAACATGTGACCACTTGGGTTTGATTGGTCAAAACCAAGGTGGCCACACTTAGGACAAGGTTTAACAATCCAGATGATTAGGCCAAAAGTCCTGTGGCCAGAATTTGTTTGATCTAGCCATCTAATAGTTAAATATTTGCTGTTGACCCAAATAATTGGATCAGAGGTGGCAGGGGGAGGTGCCATTAACTGACATGTCATTCATACACCAGGAGATATCTATGCACCAGGATCCCAGGCCAAATTTTATCCATAAGTATGGCAGAATTCCATAACAAAATGGAGCCAATATTCATGGACCAATATTCCTTAATAATATCGGCTTTGCTTTTTTGGTATGGTCAACTTTATAACTGTATATGGAGTAGGAATATCAGTACTTTAGGTTCTCGTTTTAATTTATATTTCTAATATTACAGTCCAATCCAGTCATGATTGATGCAAAAGAGATGTCGGCTGCACACAGAGCCCGTAATTTTTGGGGAAACCTTCCTGGCATGACCAGGTTGGTGACAAGAGTTTGCTAGGGTACATGAAGAGACCTTAAAATGGTAGTACAGGTATGGGATCCCTTATCCAGAAACCTGTTATCCAGAAAGCTCTGAATTACGGAAAGCCCGTCTCCCATAGACTCCATTTAAATCAAATAATTTAGGATTTTAAAACTGATTTCCTTTTTCTCTGTAATAATAAAACAGTACCTGTACTTGATCCCAACTAAGATATAATTACCCCTTATTGGGGCAGAACAGCCCTATTGGGTTTATTTAATGGTTAAATGATTCCCTTTTCTCTGTAATAATAAAACAGTACCTGTACTTGATCCCAACTAAGATATAATTACCCCTTATTGGGGGCAGAACAGCCCTATTGGGTTTATTTCATGGTTAAATGATTCCCTTTTCTCTGTAATAATAAAACAGTACCTGTACTTGATCCCAACTAAGATATAATTACCCCTTATTGGGGCAGAACAGCCCTATTGGGTTTATTTAATGGTTAAATGATTCCCTTTTCTCTGTAATAATAAAACAGTACCTGTACTTGATCCCGACTAAGATATAATTACCCCTTATTGGGGCAGAACAGCCCTACTGGGTTTATTTCATGGTTAAATGATTCCCTTTTCTCTGTAATAATAAAACAGTACCTGTACTTGATCCCAACTAAGATATAATTACCCCTTATTGGGGCAGAACAGCCCTATTGGGTTTATTTAATGGTTAAATGATTCCCTTTTCTCTGTAATAATAAAACAGTACCTGTACTTGATCCCAACTAAGATATAAATAATCCTTATTGGATGCAAAACAATCCTGTTGGGTTTAATTAATGTTTTATTGATTTTTTAGTAGACTTAAGGTATGGAGATCCAAATTATGGAAAGACCCCTTATCTGGAATACCCTTGGTCCCAAGCATTCTGGATAATGGGTCCTTTACCTGTATAACTACATAGGGTTTGTGCTAAACATACTTTTTGCCTATTGTTCATCCAGATGCAGCCAGCAAGTTTTCACATGTTGTCTCACCATGTCCAGACATCATTTATGAGCGTTAAATTCTGCCTCTAGATGGTGCTAGAGTGCAAAGACTTGCCGGCAAAACACAATAGAAAACACCATGCGCCACCTGGTGGCGAATTTTGGTATTCCCTCCCCCCTGGGTTAACATAATGCGACAACATAGTAAATGTACTTAACTGCATCTGAATGTAGAAAGGAGTCAGTGCAAAGAAATTGTTCAAAAGCTGAGCTATCATAACAGTAATTCATATAATGCTACTATATTTCTGTCATGTATATATAAAAATGTCTTAAATTATATTATTACCTTTCCTTGTTACTGTGTGTCAAGATACATCTGTTATCTGTTAAAATAAACCTCCACTCATTTTATGTAATAGAACATAATGAATTGGGTCAGAAAGGCCAAGAAAAATAATAAAAACAATATTTTGAAATAAAAAAATCACACTTTCTAAATATAATGCAGAATTTCAGAATTTTTTGAAATCTCTTGCATTTACAAAATAGTATTCACATTTTTTGACCTTATTTCTCTCCCTTATTTGTTTAGGCATCCGGTTGCTACAGAAAATGACAAACTAGAACTCCAGGACTGTCTGGAAACTGGCCGTGTAGCCAAGGTGAGCACTAGAGAGACTGACCAGTAAGAATTCAACCTGCATTTAAATTTTAAATTATTAAATTCAGGGACTACCTGAAAGGGGGGATGGTGTGTGGTACCCCTAAACCAAGTGCTCTGGGTCTCTAAAATTAAAAATACAACATAGAACAGTGATCCCCAACCAGTGGCTCGGGGGCAACATGTTGCTCACCAACCTCTTGGATATTGCTCTCAGTGGCCCCAAACCAGGGAGTTATTTTTGAATTCCTGACTTGGGGGCAAGCTTTGGTTGAATAAAAACAAGATTTCCTACCAAATAAAGCCCCCTGTAAGCTGATAGGGTGCATAGAGGCTCCCTAATAGCCAATCTTAGCCCTTATTTGGCTCCTCCATGAACTCTTATGGTGCTTGTGTTGCTCCCCAAGTCTTTTTATATTTGACTGTGGCTCACCAATAAGAAAGGTTGGGGACCCCTGACATAGAAAGACCCACACTATTTTTGTGCAATAACTATTCCATTATACAATTAGGGGGCAGTTAGGTTTTTTGACACCAAAATATCTTTTTTTGGCGGTTTATTATATGACAAAACCGCAAGAAATGAAAAAATACGCCATGTAAAACCTGTTGAGATCATGTATAGTCCCTTTTATAACTGGAAGATCTTTCTATGCTTCATGGTTTTAGAGGTTTTCGGGGGGGGGGGGGATTGACGATGTAATTTGTACGACGATAGAAAAAAGTCATGGTTTTCACATTCTCTTCCACATCATTTTTTAGTTTGGATCTTTAGATAAATGACCACCCTTCGTGGAAATGAGATTATTTGCGGTTTCAAAAAACTATAAAACCTCGAAATTGCAAATATTATTAAATGCCCCCTCACGAGTGTATGCGAAATTGTATTCTCTTTGCAATGTGGATATCTCTTAACTGTTGCAGTTCAAAAAGGTCCACACCATCACCACCAATCCATACTCCATGAAACAGGGGAAACAGCACCAATACCCAGTGACAATGGACGGGAATGAGGACATTCTGTGGTGTACTGAAATGGAAAGGTGAGGCTGCCTCTTTATCTCTCTGTATTTATCCCCTTGTCTTTGTTATTGAGGAGTACAGAAGGAGAAAACCTTATGTAGGTTATTGAGGAGTACAGAAGGAGAAAACCTTATGTAGGTTATTGAGGAGTACAGAAGAAGAAAATCTTATGTAGGTTATTGAGGAGTACAGAAGGAGAGAACCTTATGTAGGTTATTGAGGAGTACAGAAGAAGAAAATCTTATGTAGGTTATTGAGGAGTACAGAAGGAGAGAACCTTATGTAAGTTATTGAGGAGTACAGAAGGAGAGAACCGTATGTAGGTTATTGAGGAGTACAGAAGGAGAAAACCTTATGTAGGTTATTGAGGAGTACAGAAGGAGAGAACCGTATGTAGGTTATTGAGGAGTACAGAAGGAGAAAACCTTATGTAGGTTATTGAGGAGTACAGAAGGAGAGAACCGTATGTAGGTTATTGAGGAGTACAGAAGGAGAAAACCTTATGTAGGTTATTGAGGAGTACAGAAGGAGAAAACCTTTTGTAGACACTTGGCCCAGTTTACTCAGTTTACAGAGGAGTAGTGATGAGCGTCATTTTTCGACAGGCATAGATTCTCAAAACGGGCGTAAAAATTTGGCAAAAATTGGCACATGACAAAAAAAATAATGTGAGCTTCAAAAAAAAAAAATTATGTGTGTCAAGAAATTTGGCGCATCATTTTTTGTGAATTTTTGGCCCAAGCAAAATGGACAGAACTGTTCATCACTACAGAGGAGTTCCGGGGCTCAAGAGTGTGGAGGGCCCAGTAAGGCCCTAATGAATAAGATCTTTTAACATATCTTTGTAGAATTGGTCAACTTCATCTCTATGTTGAATTTGCTGCGGGGACCAGTTACACTTAGGTTTTGCCACTGTTGCTAGCTATGTCCCTTTATGTCCTCTAATAATATAGAGCATTATCACACCTTTTCCCATTGAAATCTATCTTTAACTTGTTGGGTAGTCTTCTCCAGGCCCACAATCTAAACCAGAATACCAAAAACAGCTTCAGCTGTAACCAAAGTCAACAAATAACTTAAATCAAGTGTATTATTTGTTCCAGGTTAACTGTTTTGTAAGACTTAATCATTTTCTCAACTAAGGGCAATGTTCATACAGTGCCGGGCCAAGTCGGCCAGGCCCCTAGGCAACCTGGTCGGCTTGGCCCGTCTTACCCCCGCACATGATGCAAGCACACAGGGCGGCGGGGTTCTTCAGTGAGGGGAAAAGGACCCAGAACTAGTGGTCGGTGAAAGAAGAGGTACCTGTCTGGTGCCCCCCCATCGTTGGTGCCTCTTCTACCTACCCCTAGTTCCGGCCCTGTGATCATCTAATGATAAAAGTGTGTTATTTTGGATTATAAACATTAATAACTTAATACTTAACTTATCTTAACTAAAATCATAGCTCTGCCCTACAAAACAACCAGATTTTCTTCTATTCATTATCTACAGAGTCTTTGGATTTCCAGTTCATTACACAGATGTCGGGAACATGAACCGAATTGACAGACAAAGGCTTCTGGGAAGATCCTGGAGTGTTCCTGTCATCCGCCACCTCTTTGCCCCTCTCAAGGAATACTTTGCCTCTTCTCATTGAGTTCAGCCCAGCTCTGTTTTTACAACTACACTAAAGCCTTACTTTTGTTTGTATTATTTATGTTTAATACAGTATTTATATAAATAGTGTGTATGGGGTGTATGAGTGATAATATCATTTAAACAGACAATGGATCAATGTGAGATCCCTGATGCTATCATTTCTTCACTATTGACTGCAAGTCAACTGTCTGAATAAAGGAAATTTGTTTTATGAAGACTTTCTGGCACCATTTTCTATATCGGACACACCAGACTGCTCATATATATCAACATACAATGCTCTTTTTTAGCAACAAGGACAATATCCCCAAAGGCACATTTCTACCTTGGATACTAGGATGTGTCTTGAAGATTTTCATCCATCCAAGTCATGATTTACAGCAGGGACCCCCAACCTTTTATACCCATGAGCCACATTGAAAGGCAAAAAGTGTTGGGGAGCAACACAAGAATGAAAAAAGTTTCCTGTGGTGCCAATAAGAGCTATCATTGGCTCCTTGATAGCCCCTATGTGGACTAGCAGCCTACAGTAGGCTGTGTTTGGTATTATACTTGTTTTTATGGAACCAAAACTTCCCTCCTTACCAGAAATTCAAAAATGAGCACCTACTTTGAAGCCACGGAGAGCAACACCCAAGGGGTTGGGGAGCAACATGTTGCCCCAGAGCCACTGGTTGGGGATCACTGATTTACAGTAAGTTGCAGAGTTAAGTCACTATTCATGTCATGACTTTTTGTTGAACTGAAGAAGGTGCTCAAATGAGTGGTGAAATGTTTTCACGAAAACTCAGAAAATCCAGTTGCTTTAGACTTAATTCTGATAGATACTGATGTAACAGGTGGATGGGGGGGTACCCCATAATGCTCTGATACTGTAATTTCTATAATCCAGACCCAGGCAAAGGGTCTAATTCCCAGCAACTCCCTGTAGACATTTTTGGTAATAAGACTCTCTACCGTCAGATGGGCCCTTGCTTAATTTATAGAGGAAGGGTTACCACACCAATGTGTGCCCAGTGTCGGACTGGGAACCCAGGGCCCCACCAGAAAACCTTAGACCCTCGGCCCACTTGCCAAACAATTTTTCCTCACCCAACCTATTCTCTTAGTCTCTTTTATTTACATGCTAGCATCTATTCTTCCATCTATTTCTTCTCTTTGTTCCCATTCAGAAATAGGGAATGACCATGAAACAGGCCAAATGGTCAGGAGCAGGGGGGCCCACTGACACCTGGGCCCACCAGGAGTTTTCCTGGTATCCTGGAGGGCCAGTATGGCCCTGTGTGTGCCCATAACATTCACTCAATAACTTTGGGTGCTGGTGGTTCTTAAAAACAGTTGAATGGTTTATTAAACAATTCCGTGTACCTCTCACAAGCTGGGGGGTGAGTGCTCAATTGATAAAGACTAGATAACAAGTGGCATCAGGTCTTCAAGCAGTGGTTAATTCGACAGTTCACCAGGTTCAACTTGCCGAGTTCATGTAGAAGCCAATGGCGAAGGTCCTTCCCTTTCCTTGAAGTTTTTCCTTTTTTCACAGCGACCATTCGGAAAAGTTGAGTTTTTTTTGCGACTTTTATTGAATATGAGACATTTGGGAAAATGAGTTTAGTCGACATTGATGCTACCCATTGACGCTTCACGCTCTTCACAGCAATTGCGCTCAGCGCCAGTGCGTCCGTTATATTGTACACAGCCCCAGGTATCCTGATATACATATTTATACAGGTAGCGTTTGTCACTTCAAACTGCTTTGCAATGCGTTTCTTGGCCGTAGAGATAACTGCAGATGAAAACTTTTTTAAAGCCCTGTATAATGGGAAAAAGGTGACTATAATAAGTAATAAATACTTATGTAAAGAAACCCAAACCTGATTTATTGATCTACTTTTAGAGATGTAGCGAACCTCACAAAAAAAGTTTGCGAACCCGTTCGCGAACTTCCGCCAAAAAGTGCGAACTTTTGCGAACTTTGCGAACCCCATAGACTTCAATGGGAAGGCGAACTTTAAAACCTAGAAAAGCCATTTCTGGCCAGAAAACTGATTTTAAAGTTGTTTAAAGGGTGCCCCGACCTGGACAGTGACATGCAGGAGGGGGATCAAGGGCAAAAACTTCTCTGAAAAATACGTTGTTGAAACAGCGTTGCGTTTTGTGCTGTAAAGGGCAGAAATCACGCTACATTTCTAAACTTGTGTAATAAACTGCTTTAAAACGTCCGGCGTCTACATGCCAATCAAGTCGTGTAAAGGTTACAGCCGGTTCACACGCAAAGACAAAACGCCGCAGTAGTGGATACGGAATATATTATTGCTGGTGGAAAAACATCGCTCAGGTGATTTTATTGCAATGCAATGTCACTACTATGTGTAACGTGTTTGGTGCACTACTATGAATAACAGCAAACAGCACTGGACATGTTAAAGAACAGTAACTTAAATTAAAAAAAAAAATTAATAATAAAAAAAAAAGTGCTGGTGCTGGGGGTGAACTACTAGGAGCAGCACACCAGTCCCCAACACAGCTAGACTAATAGCACTGGGCTCTATAAATTATAGTAGCAAAGTAAAAAAACACAAATAAAAAAAAATGTGAATGTGTGGTTGGTGCTTAGTGCACTACTATGAGCAGCACACCTGTCTCCAACACACACAGATGGAGCTGCAGAACACAATGAAAAGAAGAGTAACAGTAATCAGAAAATAAAAGCAGTCCTTACAAGGACTATTGGGTTACAGCAGATGATCAGCAGGACAGTTGCCCACAGCAGCTACATACAGAGCAGTAGAAAGTATATTACTAGTCAGCAAAGCTACCTAAACTGTCCCTCAAACCCCTGCACAGCTCTCTCCCTATGCTAACTCATCAAGCACACACAGGCAGAATGTAAAATGGCTGCTGGGCTTCGGTTTATATATGGAAGGGAGTGGTCCGGGGGTGGTCCAGGAGGGAGAGCTGCCTGATTGGCTGCCATGTATCTGCTGGCTCTGGGGTGAGAGGTCAAAATTTGGCTCCAGCTAAGGCGAACCCAAAATTGCGAACTTCGATAAAAGTTCGCGAACTTGCGAACTTGCGAACACCCGATTTTCGTGCGAATTAGTTCTCCGGCGAACAGTTCGCTACATCTCTATCTACTTTGCCTGATTGGGTAAAAGAAAGGGTAAGTGAAGAATGGTTCATTAACCAGCTTAGAAGGAAACACATTCCATTCTCGGAGGTTGGCTGTTACAGAGATGCTCTGGGGCGATTTATTTTATTCTAAAAACATATAGCTGAATGTATAGTAAAGTATCCCTTTTAATAGGGGTGGAAGTTTGCATGGTGGGGGGGGGGGTGTTAAAATGGCTTAGTTCCCCTTCTATCACAAAGCAGCAGTTCTCTCCTGCTTTATGACTGAGGTTCTGGCTATAAGGCATATGGCACATAGGGGGTTTTGGCGTTGCCACATTGTTTGCCATATAAAAACATTGTCAAAACTTGGGTATTGGCACGATGGCTAAGCTCCCATAGGGGAAAAATATGACTCACGTGGAAAAAAACATTTCTGTGCAACGCGCAACATTTCCTCCGTTACGTGTTTTTCTCGCCAATTCGCAAACGGGACACATTCACTCATCATAGGATTCATTGAATCCTATTGTAGCTCTTTCTCTGATACCTATACAGCTGCCCTTTGTATAACTGTGTCCCTCACTGTCACCCAAACATGGCCCTACATCTGCATTAATGGATTAATAACCAGACATTTGTCTCCTAAAGTTACCGGAAGTGTCTATTTGCCCCTTGGGTAACATGGGGGGTTTCTTCTGAGGCAAAGGTCTCACCTACCCTAACCAGGAGGGCCCCCAACCATTTCTTACTTCCCATGATAGTGAGGTATCATCTCCTGAATACTTGGAAAGATGTATTCAATTAATCCAAATTAAATGTAGTTGAGCAGATTTACTAAAACGCCATCATTTCTCATTTCTTTTTAATTTTCCAAATTTGACTAAATTTGTTTTCCCGAATGTCTAATATTTCCTAAAAATAATAAACTCAGGAAAATCCACGCTGTGAAAATTTGAAAAAGTCGAGTTTTCAGACAAAATCCAGAGAAATAATCTTCAAGGAAAGGGAAGGTGCCTCTGCCGTTGACTTCTATACTGAACTTGGCAAATATAATCTGGCGAGTTGTCGAATTCAGATTTTTTAGCCGTTTCGACGCATAGTAAATCTCGGGTCTACAGCATTTTTTCTCTGTAACTTTTTGCGCTAAAAAATTGATTCAAGTTAAAAAAACAATAAAAATCGATGGTTAGTAAATGGCCCCCCAAAGTGTTGCCTCTAGGTCATTTGCACTAAAACGTATTGGAAATAAATGGCGCAGATCATTTCTATTCCCATGGATACCCCCAGGGCAAAGCAGCCGTGATGCCCGGATCACTAATGTGCTAAAATATTTTGTAAATGGCTTTTTCCATGTGACCCTCTCAGCTTAATTATGTAACGTTCCATGTTGCTTACAGGTTATTTCACTCAGTTGTCTTCGTTGCCCATATAGTAAGCGTAAAAGGGGGGGAAAAATGTGGCTAAAGTTCAAAAATATGTCATAAACACTTCGGGGCACATTTACTAATCCACGAATCCGAATGGGAAAAAATCAGATTGGAAACAAAAATTTTGCAACTTTTTCGTCGCCGTCTCGATTTTTTCGTATTGAGCAATTGTAAACGGCGGAACAACCAATCTGATTTTTTCGCGACGGCGCTGAAAATGTCGCGGAAAATATACGATAAAGTCATAACGGCGACGAAAAAATCGCGGGACATACGAAAAAGTTGCGACGGCGACGAAAGAGTCGCAAAAATACCGATCATTACGAAAAAAGATTAGTAAATCTGCCCCTTCTAGTTACTTCTAAAGGGAAAGTAATCAAGGTTGGATGGGAGCTATTATTAACATGGTAATATTTCCATGCAGTTTCCCCTTGTGTTTCAGTAAATTCCACGGGATTATTCAGTATAAAATAAAGTATATTAATAAAAGAAAGGCAATCTTTCAGTGTTTGGCTACTAAAGCATGTCTGCCTGCCTATTGGCTGTTTGCGCTCCTATATAGCGGCTGCCTGTGTCCCAGAGCCATTCCTTATACACAGGGTTTGCTGGGAGTCATATAGGGAGGGAGAGTTGGTAAAGGGGTAGTTCACCATTACATTAAGTTTTAGTATGATGTAGAGTGTTTGCAATTGGTCTTCGTTTTTTTATTATTTGTATTTTTTCGAGTTATTTGTCTCCTTATTTAGCAGCTTTCCAGTTTGCACTTTCAGCAATCTGGTTGCCAAGGCCCAAATTACCCTAGCAACCATGCACTGATTTGAATGAAAGACTGGAATACTAATAGAAAGATTCATGATAAAAAGTAGCCATAACAATATATTTGTAGCATCGCAGAGCGTTGTTTTTTTTTTAGATGGGGTCAGTGACCCCCACATTTGAAAGCTGGAAATATTCAGAAGAAGAAGGCGTCTCTTTTTGACGAGACCACACCTATTTTGACACAACCACGCCCACGCCGACTTTTTTTGGCGCACAACAGCTTTTTTCCGTGTTGAATTTTCATAGTAGTTTCACAAACCAATTTGCCAATGGCAAAATGTACAAATTCGCTGGGAATCCATGTCTGGTGAAAAATATTCACTCTTCACTAGTTGCTGATCATGATGGGTCTCATCCCTATGATACTGGGTGAAGGTAGGTTAAAGCCTTTGCAAGAATTATTTTTTTTTTTGGTCCTTTGCTGTATAACTTGTTTATTAATGACCTGGAGGTGGGCATAGACAGTACTGTTTCTATTTTTGCTGATGACACTAAATTGTGCAAAACTATAAGTTCCATGCAGGATGCTGCCGCTTTGCAGAGCGATTTGACAAAATTGGAAAACTGGGCAGCAAACTGGAAAATGAGGTTCAATGTTGACAAGTGCAAAGTTATGCACTTTGGTAGGAATAATATAAACGCAAACTATCTACTGAATGGTAGTGTGTTGGGGGTTTCCTTAATGGAGAAGGATCTGGGGGTTTTTGTAGATCACAAGTTGTCTAATTCCAGGCAGTGTCATTCTGTGGCTACTAAAGCAAATAAAGTGCTGTCTTGTATAAAAAAGGGCATTGACTCAAGGGATGAGAACATATTTTTGCCGCTTTATAGGTCCCTGGTAAGGCCTCACCTTGAGTATGGGGGGCAGTTTTGGGCTCCAGTCCTTAAGAAGGATATTAATGAGCTGGAGAGAGTGCAGAGACTGCAACTAAACTGGTAAAGGGGATGGAAGGGTTAAACTATGAGGTGAGACTGTCGAGGTTGAGGTTGTTTTCTCTGGAAAAGAGGCGCTTGCGAGGGGACATGATTACTCTGTACAAGTACATTAGAGGGGATTATAGGCAGATGGGGGATGTTCTTTTCTCCCATAAAAACATCGCACCAGAGGCCCCCCCTTTAGATTAGAGGAACGGAGCTTCCATTTGAAGCAGCGTAGGGGGTTTTTCACGGTGAGGGCAGTGAGGGGGTTGGGGAATGCCCTGCCGGGGAATGTTGGGTAGGTGGTTCCTCACGGTGAGGGCAGTGAGGGGGTTGGGGAATGCCCTGCCGGGGGATGTTGGGTAGAGGGTTCCTCAGGGTGAGGGCAGTGAGGTTGGGGAATGCCCTGCCGGGGGATGTTGGGTAGGGGGTTCCTCACAGTGAGGGCAGTGAGGGGGTTGGGGAATGCCCTGCTGGGGGATGTTGGGTAGGGGGTTCCTCACGGTGAGGGCAGTGAGGGGGTTGGGGAATGCCCTGCCGGGGGATGTTGGGTAGGGGGTTCCTCACGTTGAGGGCAGTGAGGGGGTTGGGGAATGCCCTGCCGGGGGATGTTGGGTAGGGGGTTCCTCACGGTGAGGGTAGTGAGGTTGGGGAATGCCCTGCCGGGGGATGTTGGGTAGGGGGTTCCTCACGGTGAGGGCAGTGAGGGGGTTGGGGAATGCCCTGCCGGGGGATGTTGGGTAGGGGGTTCCTCACGGTGAGGGCAGTGAGGTTGGGTAATGCCCTTCCTAGTGATGGGGTAATGGCAGATTCTGTTAATGCTTATAAGAGGGGCCTGGATGAGTTCTTGAACAAGCAGAATATCCAAGGCTATTGTGATACTAATACCTACAGTTAGTACTGATATTGATATATAGATATGTGTGGGGGTGCCTGGGGTTCGCTTGGAAGGGTTGAACTTGGTGGACTTTTTTCAACCCAACTTAACTATGTAACTATGTAAGTAGGTAGACTGCTGGTCACTATGCTGCAGGTAGGTTACTCTATGCACACTGATATTGGCCTTTGGGAAGAGGGTTCTAATCAGAATATCCAAGGCTATTGTGATACTAATATCTACAGTTAGTATTAGTGGTTGTATTTATTGTTTATGTATGTGAGTGTATAGATTGGTAGGTGTGGGTTAGGTGTGCTGGGTTTACTTGGATGGGTTGAACTTGATGGACACTGGTCTTTTTTCAACCCTATGAAACTATGTAACTATGTAACTATGTATGTAACAGTAGAATTACAAGATCCATCATCTGGAAATTGGTGAATTGTATGAGATTATTTTACATCCTGGACTTCCCGTTCCAATAAAACAGCCATGTAACAATGAGGTTTCCAGGTATCTGAACATCTTCTGATCAAGAGCAGATTAACCACGTCCCTTTCTATTGATGTCATTGGCCAGATCCTGTTTAGGACATTAGCCAAAGAGGGTGGGTTTAGGGACTTTAGGTTTCTGAACTGTATAAATAGTGGGAACAAACTAAGGGATAAAGGAAACATTCTCTGCTGGGGACCAGGGCAGGGGTAAGGCACTATATACAATTCTAACTATTCATATTATTTTTAATAGAAGTAGGAAAAACAACGTTGTACCAAAAAGGGGTAAGTATTAATAATGCTTAAAAATCACAAAAATAAGGTTCAGGGACCAGTGAGAAGTAATTGTGAAATCAGCATGACAACATTACAAGTGTGTAGAAAAATACTCTGCGCTAGAACTTCCTATAGATTGGTTTAAATATGCATCTGTTGCACCGATGATGTTGCTCTGATGCAGATCTTGTAGGGTGTGTGATCTTCTTTAAAGGAGAAGGAAAGGTAAAATCCAAGTAAGCTTTATCAGAAAGGTCTATGTAAATACAGCCATAAGCACTTACAGAAACTCTGCACTGAGTCCTCTATCAAAAGAAACACAGGATTTATTGTCTTTTTTGTAAACATGATGTTCCAGTGTCTGACTTCCTCTCTCAGAAACAGACTTAATTCCCGGGGCCAGAGTCTTCTCAGTTCTCTCCTCTCTCCCCTCTCCTGCTCCCCCTTCCCACCAGAATGCTAAGAACTCCCTCCCCCCTCCCTTAGGAATGCGTGATCTCAGCTATAACGGCTAGAGACTGCAGGAAGGAAGCTACTTAAAATGGCAGCTGCTATCTTAAGCAAACAGAGAAAGCTTCAAAAGCTGTTTACTGAGGTATTTTAATGGTTTCTGCAGAATAAATATATTGTTCTAGGTGGCACTAATGTGGCAAATCTATTGGCAATATTGGTAAAATGCCAACATGACTTTCCTTCTCCTTTAAAACGACTAAACACAAGGCCATGTGGCCTTCCCATGGGCACACATTCCATATGCCAATTCCAATCAACCATAAAAAGTACCCCAACTGGTCAATGGTCAATGTATTAAATGTCAGAGGGTGATTCCAAGCTGTAGCAATGTACCAATGTATTTTGCTTGTCAATAACAAATATATTTGTCCAAATCCTTTTTCCCTACATGTGCTATATATACAGATGCAGCCAGCAAGTTTTCACATTTTGTCTCACTATGTCCAGACACCATTGTTTGAATGTTAAATCCTGCCTTTAGATGGTGCTAGAGTGCAAAGACTTGCCGGCAAAATGCAATAGAAACTCCGTAGACCATGAGTCACCTGGTGGCAAATTTTAGATTTTTTTTTCACTGGAAGTGACATAACATGACAACATGGTAAAGGAACGAGGCTGCATCTGTATGTTGGAGATTAAGGACATAGGCAGGTAATGGGGTTAGTATTGCTGCTGAACACTATCCAATAGATCAGAATGGTGTCCCGCTGCTCAAAGCAGGAAAAATCATTCTGATAAATTGACACCTTTTTCAATTTTGTAAATTCATCAAATTGACAATTTATTTTTTATATATTTTGTCAATTCATTAAAAACAGGCTCTTGTCTGCTTGGAATTTATTTACCATTTTAATATATATCAGCCCTTCAGTTGATAGGCAAAACTCATTTTAGGGGACAAAAAATAAGAAACCAGCTAGATTTTCTCAGTTTACATTTCTGGGGGGAGAGTAAAGGTAAAATAATCTATTTGAGCTACACAAATCTATTGTTTAATAAATGTCTGTATAAGAGAATGTATGTGAGGACCTGAAATATAATATTTAGGTATAATAATTAGTGATGAGTGAATCTGTCCCATTTCGCTTCTCCATAAAATTCGCGAAACAGCAAGAAAATTGGCAAAACGGCGAAAAATTTTGTCGCCCACCACTATTTTTTTTTGTCGCCCTTATCTATTTTTTGTCGCCAGCAGCTATTTTTTTGTTGCCCACATCTATTTTTTGTCACCGCGGCTATTTTTTTGTCACCCTGTTTTTTTTTATTACGCAACCGCGCCCAATTTGATGCGCGGCAGAACTCTGCGTGACAATTTTTTTTCGTGACAAATTTTTACGAAAGTGAACTAGTATTCCATATTCAATCTTTGTTTGTACCCTATATTTTTTTATGAAACATAATTTGTTTTGCATGGTTTGGAATCTTTGAATGTTTAATTTCCCAGACTAATAAACCTTTTTTTTTCCTCTCACACAGAGTAACTGAAGCATAATGGTCTCTGTTTCTCCCGTGTGTTTCCTACTACTTATGGGCTTTATTCCAGGAATATTGGCTGAAAGTGAGTAAAGAAATGGGCAAAAACAACAAACAACATAACAATGCTTTTCTATGATAACCTATTTAATTGTCATTACAAGGGTCATTTACTAAGGGGCAGATTTACTAAAAATCGGTTTTGTTTTTTTATTCTTAGAAACTCACATAAATTCCTGAAAGTTTTTTTAATTGAAAAAATTCTATCGGTGATGCATTTATTAATAGTCACGATAATTTGTACGTTTCTCGAAAATGTTGAGAATTTTGGTGAAAGTTTTATGAAATTTTCGAGAATATATTGCTTGAAAAAAATCATTTTAGGAGCATTGGTGCTCATTCTTGTAAAACAATAATGTGTGTTTCACTTGAAACTGGGTTAAATAAGAAAATTATGTGATTAACTGCCCCTTGAAAATGTGTAATAGAGAAAACAATGATGGGATTAACTTCACCTTGAAAGTGTGCGAAATAAAAAGCAATAATGTCTTTTCCTTGAAAATGTGTCAAGGAGAGGCTGTTAATGGTTCTCAGCAGCTTAAACCTAGGGGCCCATTTACTTACTCACGAACCGGCCGAATGCGTCCGATTGCGTTTTTTTTCGTAATGATCGGTATTTGGAAATTTTTTCGGAAAATTATCGCGACTTTTTCGTTGCCATCCGAATATTGCGTAAAATCTGGCGATTTTTTCATAGCGTATCGTTCGGATTCATTCAAGCTTCAGTATGGTGACTTTTCTTGGGCCGGGTTGGAGCTGCAGAGTGCCATTGAGCCCTATGGGAGACTTTCCTTGGGCCGGGTTGGAGCTGCAGAGTGCCATAGAGCCCTATGGGAGACTTTCCTTGGGCCGGGTTGGAGCTGCAGAGTGCCATTGAGCCCTATGGGAGACTTTCCTTGGGCCAGGTTGGAGCTGCAGGGTGCCATTGAGCCCTATGGGAGGCTTTCCTTGGGCCGGGTTGGAGCTGCAGAGTGCCATTGAGCCCTATGGGAGACTTTCCTTGGGCCGGGTTGGAGCTGCAGAGTGCCATTGAGCCCTATGGGAGACTTTCCTTGGGCCAGGTTGGAGCTGCAGAGTGCCATTGAGCCCTATGGGAGACTTTCCTTGGGCCGGGTTGGAGCTGCAGGGTGCCATTGAGCCCTATGGGAGACTTTCCTTGGGCCAGGTTGGAGCTGCAGAGTGCCATTGAGCCCTATGGGAGACTTTCCTTGGGCCGGGTTGGAGCTGCAGAGTGCCATTGAGCCCTATGGGAGACTTTCCTTGGGCCGGGTTGGAGCTGCAGAGTGCCATTGAGCCCTATGGGAGACTTTCCTTGGGCCGGGTTGGAGCTGCAGAGTGCCATTGAGCCCTATGGGAGACTTTCCTTGGGCCGGGTTGGAGCTGCAGAGTGCCATTGAGCCCTATGGGAGACTTTCCTTGGGCCGGGTTAGAGCTGCAGAGTGCCATTGAGCCCTATGGGAGACTTTCCTTGGGCCGGGTTGGAGCTGCAGAGTGCCATTGAGCCCTATGGGAGACTTTCCTTGGGCTGGGTTGGAGCTGCAGAGCGCCATTGAGCCCTATGGGAGACTTTCCTTGGGCCAGGTTGGAGCTGCAGGGTGCCATTGAGCCCTATGGGAGACTTTCCTTGGGCCAGGTTGGAGCTGCAGAGTGCCATTGAGCCCTATGGGAGACTTTCCTTGGGCCGGGTTGGAGCTGCAGAGCGCCATTGAGCCCTATGGGAGACTTTCCTTGGGCCGGGTTGGAGCTGCAGAGCGCCATTGAGCCCTATGGGAGACTTTCCTTGGGGCGGGTTGGAGCTGCAGAGTGCCATTGAGCCCTATGGGAGACTTTCCTTGGGCCGGGTTGGAGCTGCAGAGTGCCATTGAGCCCTATAGGAGACTTTCCTTGGGCCGGGTTGGAGCTGCAGAGTGCCATTGAGCCCTATGGGAGACTTTCCTTGGGCCGGGTTGGAGCTGCAGAGTGCCATTGAGCCCTATGGGAGACTTTCCTTGGGCCGGGTTGGAGCTGCAGAGTGCCATTGAGTCCTATGGGAGACTTTCCTTGGGCCGGGTTGGAGCTGCAGAGTGCCATTGAGCCCTATGGGAGACTTTCCTTGGGCCGGGTTGGAGCTGCAGAGTGCCATTGAGCCCTATGGGAGACTTTCCTTGGGCTGGGTTGGAGCTGCAGAGTGCCATTGAGCCCTATGGGAGACTTTCCTTGGGCCGGGTTGGAGCTGCAGAGTGCCATTGAGCCCTATGGGAGGCTTTCCTTGGGCCGGGTTGGAGCTGCAGAGTGCCATTGAGCCCTATGGGAGACTTTCCTTGGGCCGGGTTGGAGCTGCAGAGTGCCATTGAGCCCTATGGGAGACTTTCCTTGGGCCGGGTTGGAGCTGCAGAGTGCCATTGAGCCCTATGGGAGACTTTCCTTGGGCCGGGTTGGAGCTGCAGAGTGCCATTGAGCCCTATGGGAGACTTTCCTTGGGCCGGGTTGGAGCTGCAGAGTGCCATTGAGCCCTATAGGAGACTTTCCTTGGGCCGGGTTGGAGCTGCAGAGTGCCATTGAGCCCTATGGGAGACTTTCCTTGGGCCGGGTTGGAGCTGCAGAGTGCCATTGAGCCCTATAGGAGACTTTCCTTGGGCCGGGTTGGAGCTGCAGAGTGCCATTGAGCCCTATGGGAGACTTTCCTTGGGCCGGGTTGGAGCTGCAGAGTGCCATTGAGCCCTATGGGAGACTTTCCTTGGGCCGGGTTGGAGCTGCAGAGTGCCATTGAGTCCTATGGGAGACTTTCCTTGGGCCGGGTTGGAGCTGCAGAGTGCCATTGAGCCCTATGGGAGACTTTCCTTGGGCCGGGTTGGAGCTGCAGAGTGCCATTGAGCCCTATGGGAGACTTTCCTTGGGCTGGGTTGGAGCTGCAGAGTGCCATTGAGCCCTATGGGAGACTTTCCTTGGGCCGGGTTGGAGCTGCAGAGTGCCATTGAGCCCTATGGGAGGCTTTCCTTGGGCCGGGTTGGAGCTGCAGAGTGCCATTGAGCCCTATGGGAGACTTTCCTTGGGCCGGGTTGGAGCTGCAGAGTGCCATTGAGCCCTATGGGAGACTTTCCTTGGGCCGGGTTGGAGCTGCAGAGTGCCATTGAGCCCTATGGGAGACTTTCCTTGGGCCGGGTTGGAGCTGCAGAGTGCCATTGAGCTCTATGGGAGACTTTCCTTGGGCCGGGTTGGAGCTGCAGAGTGCCATTGAGCCCTATGGGAGACTTTCCTTGGGCCAGGTTGGAGCTGCAGAGTGCCATTGAGCCCTATGGGAGACTTTCCTTGGGCCAGGTTGGAGCTGCAGAGTGCCATTGAGCCCTATGGGAGGCTTTCCTTGGGCCAGGTTGGAGCTGCCATTGAGTCCTATGGGAGGCTTCCAAAATCATGCCTAAAAAGTCTGAAAGTTTCAGCCGCCAAGTCGCGACAAGATACGAGCGAATCGTAATGCCTACGAAAAACTCGCGTTTTTTCGCGAAAATTGGATTGGTAACGAAAAAAGTCGCGTCAATTTCCGAAAAGTCGTAAAGGCGCCGAAAAAAATCACAAAAAATACGAAAAAGACACAAAATGTTAATTTTCCAATCGGAATTTTTCCAATTCGCATTCGAATTCGTGTCTTAGTAAATCAGCCCCCCTTGTGTGCTTGTCAGTCTAAAAAAATCACATAAAGTTTTATAAATCTCAAACATTCATGGGTTTTAAAAAAATCCTTGAATTTTTCAAGAAAATACCAAGAATTATCTAGAATTTTTCGAGAAAAAAACAACACACTTGCATCAAAAAAATGTTGCACGTGTCCAAATGTAAAAAAAAAAAAACGATAGCCACATTTCGTGAATTTTTTGCCTTCAAGAAAAACACAGCAAGTCCAGTTGATTTGACTTATTGCTACGGATACGCTCCCAGAAGAGCTTTCAAATCTTTTTAAGATAAATATCTCTTGTAAATTGGATATATAGTATATTGGAATAACTAACATTTTGTCTCTCCACATAGATCCTATAGACGCGCATGTGAAGTGCCTTGTGTTGAAAAAATTTGATAATAACTTAGTTCCATGTGGCTGCAAGAACACAGTAGACTTGGAAGACGTTGGGAAGAGTGAGTGCTTTATTTCCTAGGAGAGATTGGTACATAAATACTCTGACTGCTCCATAGCACAAACATATCAAATGAATCCATGGCTAATGGATCGTAAATACCACATATATTTATTTAGTAACTACAGGTATGGGATCCCTTATCCGGAAACCCATTATCCAGAAAGTTCCCAATTACAGAAAGGCCATCTCCCATAGACTCCATTTTAAGCAAATAATTCTAATTTTCAAAAATGATTTCCTTTTTCTCTGTAATAATAAAACAGTACCTGTACTTGATCCCAACTAAGATATAATTACCCCTTATTGGGGGCAGAACAGCCCTATTGGGTTTATTTCATGGTTAAATGATTCCCTTTTCTCTGTAATAATAAAACAGTACCTGTACTTGATCCCAACTAAGATATAATTACCCCTTATTGGGGGCAGAACAGCCCTATTGGGTTTATTTAATGGTTAAATGATTCCCTTTTCTCTGTAATAATAAAACAGTACCTGTACTTGATCCCAACTAAGATATAATTACCCCTTATTGGGGCAGAACAGCCCTATTGGGTTTATTTAATGGTTAAATGATTCCCTTTTCTCTGTAATAATAAAACAGTACCTGTACTTGATCCCAACTAAGATATAATTACCCCTTATTGGGGCAGAACAGCCCTATTGGGTTTATTTCATGGTTAAATGATTCCCTTTTCTCTGTAATAATAAAACAGTACCTGTACTTGATCCCAACTAAGATATAATTACCCCTTATTGGGGCAGAACAGCCCTATTGGGTTTATTTCATGGTTAAATGATTCCCTTTTCTCTGTAATAATAAAACAGTACCTGTACTTGATCCCAACTAAGATATAATTACCCCTTATTGGGGGCAGAACAGCCCTATTGGGTTTATTTCATGGTTAAATGATTCCCTTTTCTCTGTAATAATAAAACAGTACCTGTACTTGATCCCAACTAAGATATAATTACCCCTTATTGGGGGCAGAACAGCCCTATTGGGTTTATTTAATGGTTAAATGATTCCCTTTTCTCTGTAATAATAAAACAGTACCTGTACTTGATCCCAACTAAGATATAATTAATCCTTTCTGGAGGCAAAACAATCATATTGGGTTTAAATGATATTTAAATGATTGTTTAGCAGACATAAGTTATGGAGATCCAAATTACGGAAAGATCTCTTATATGGAAAGCCCCAGGTCCTGAGAATTCTGGATAACAGGTCCTATACCTGTACAACATGCTGCATTAATGTTAACTGAAATTGAAAAATATGCACAAGAAATCAATATAAAAAAATTAGTGATGAACGAATCTGTCCCGATTCGCTTCGCAAAACGCTACTAATGGCGAAACACTGAAATTCGCCGCAAATCCATTACTGGCAATTTTTTTCACACATCACTAAAAATGATACACCTGTCCTCTTCTGTTAACATCACGGGTAAATGATTATTAAAAATCTAACAGGTCAGTATTTTCCCCAGTCTGAAACGTAATGTGTTCCACTCCTTTAGTTGTTGAATCCCATTGTGATCTGTGGGGGGGGGGGGGTAGGGGTCAGTGTATGTGCATGTGAGGCAAAAGGATTTGGATACAATAAATTATTAGTAGTAATTGTGCCCCTTTTTTAATTTATTTTGCACCCTACCTTCCACATCCTACATGACTCCTTATTTGTTATTTATTATATATTATTAAAGATGTAGTGAACTGTTCGCCGGCGAAACTAATTTGCGCGAACATCGGGTGTTCGCGAACTTTCCGCGTATGTTTGCAATTTGGGTTCGCCGCGTTTTTTTTCGCTGCGTTTTTTCTCTACGTTTTTTCTCAGCCTAAAAAAACGCTGCACAACCACACATGGCATTTTTCAGCCTAGTACTGGTGTAAGCAAATCCCGTTTCCATGGTGCCAATAGCGCGAAATAGCAAAAAACGCCACGTATTTCCGCTAGGTCTGCCCGTTTTTACGCAACGCTTTTTCAACAACGTATTTTTCAGAGAAATTTTTGCCCTTGATCCCCCTCCTGCATGTGGCACCCTTTAAACAACTTTAAAATCAGTTTTCTGGCCAGAAATGGCTTTTCTAGGTTTTAAAGTTCGCCTTCCCATTGAAGTCTATGGGGTTCGCAAAGTTTGTGAATATTCACACTTTTTGGCATAAGTTCGCGAATGCGAACTTTTTTTTTTAGGTTCGCTACATCCCTATATATTATTGCTATTATTTATTATTGCTATTAACAGAACTATGTATCCATATCTGTGTATAATGTCTATTTATGCACGCGGTTCAACTATTCCTCTTGTTCCCTAGATGGAATTGCCAAGGGCAGTTTAACGACAGAATGCTATGAAGTTAATAGCACATCCTGTTACCCATCTACTAATATTCTAAGAAACTATGTGACTTGCTGTTTTGAGAAAAGGTGCAGATTTGGGATTAGTAAGTACCTTGGTCTCTTCCTAAAGTGAATCTATAATTAGTGATGGGCGAAATGTTTCGGCAGGCATGGATTCGCGGCGAATTTCCGAATTTCATTGGCGGATTGTTTCACGAAACGGATGAAGAAATTCGCCGCGGAAAAATTCGCCGCACGTCCAAAAATTGTCGCCGGCGTCAAAAAAGAATTGTCGCGGGCGTCTAAAGAATAGCCGCGCGACGAAATAGTAGCCGCGTGCAACGAAACAATAGCCGTGCAACAAAATAATAGCCGCGTGCGACTAAACAATAGCCGTGCAACAAAACAATAGCCGCGTGCGACGAAACAATAGCCGTGCGACTAAACAATAGCCGCGTGCGACGAAACAATAGCCGTGCGACAAAATAATAGGCACGTGCGACGAAACAATAGCCGTGCAACAAAACAATAGCCGCGTGCGGCGAAACAATAGCCGTGCGACGAAACAATAGCCGCGTGCGACGAAACAATAGCCGTGCGACGAAACAATAGCCGCGTGCGACGAAACAATAGCCGCGCGACAAAATAATAGCCGCGGGCGACAAAACAATAGCCGTACGACGAAACAATAGCCGCGCGACAAAATAATAGCTGCGGGCGACGAAACAATAGCCGCGCGACAAAATAATAGCCGCGGGCGACAAATTTTTTTTTGTCGCATCACATTTTTGCCGTTTCGCGGATCTTTTTAAAGATTCGCGAATTTTTCGGCGAAGCGAAACGGAACAGATTCGCTCATCACTATCTATAATGTCTGGGAAGCCCGGCAGACTTTGTCAACAATATCTAAAGAACAATAATAATATATTTGGGGCAGATTTACTAAAAATCGGATTTTTTTCAAGAAGATCACATAAACTCCTAAAAGTTTTTGATTACAAAAATGTGATCAATAATGTATTTATTAATAGTCACAATGATTTGTAAGTCGATGGTACAACAGTTTCTTGAACAATTCAAAACTTTTGGTGAAAGTTTACAAAACTTTCGAGAATATATATTGACATTTCTTGAAAAAATCGTGATTTCAGCAGCTATTTATTTCCATGAATCGTCTTTATTTTTCCCAGACAGGAAGTACTTCAGCAGCCATTTTAGGAGCATTGGTGCTCATTCTTGGAAAACAATAATGTTTCACTTGAAACAATGATGGGATTAACTTTCCCTTGAAACTGGGGGAAATATAAAACAATGATGGGATTAACTTTCCATTGAAACTGGGTGAAATATAAAACAATGATGGGATTAACTTTCCCTTGAAACTGGGTGAAATAGAAAACAATGATGGGATTAACTTTCCCTTGAAACTGGGTGAAATATAAAACAATGATGGGATTAACTTTCCCTTGAAACTGGGTGAAATATAAAACAATGATGGGATTAACTTTCCATTGAAACTGGGTGAAATAGAAATTGATGATTGGATTGACTTTCCCTTGAAACTGGGCGAAATAGAAAACAATGATGGGATTAACTTTCCCTTGAAACTAGGTGGAATAGAAAACAATGATGGGATTAACTTTCCCTTGAAACTGGGTGGAATAGAAAACAATGATGGGATTAACTTTCCCTTGAAACTGGGTGGAATAGAAAACAATGATGGGATTAACTTTCCCTTGAAACTGGGTGAAATAGGAAACAATGATTGGATTAACTTTCCCCTGAAACTGGGTGAAATAGAAAACAATGATTGGATAAACTTGCCCTTGAAACTGGGTGAAATAGAAAATAATGATTGGATTAACTTTCCCTTGAAACTGGGTAAAGTAGAAAATAATAATTGGATTAACTTCCCCTTGAAACTGGGTGAAATAGAAACAATGGTGGGGTTAACTTTCCCTTGAAACAGGGTGAAATAGAAAACAATGTTTGGATTAACTTTCCCTTGAAACTGGGTGAAATAGAAACCAATGATGGGTTTAACTTCCCCTTGAAAGTGTGTGAAATAAAAAAAATGATGGGATTAACTTCCCTTTGAAAATGTGTGAAATAGAAAACAATGATGGGGTTAACTTCCCCTTGAAAATGTGTGAAATAGAAAACAATGATGGGGTTAACTTCCCCTTGAAAATGTGTGAAATAGAAAACAATGATGGGATTAATTTCCCCTTGAAAGTGTGTGATTACCTTCCCCTTGTTTGTGGTTTTTAAAACTGATATATATATATATGTGTGTGTCTATATTGTCAGTGAGTTTGTTAGTATTTTATTACTGATATCTTTTTTGTTTTGTTTTCTTTAGGTCAAGTACTAGAGAGCGTATTTAGTAAAACCCTCGTAATGCAATGCGCCCCCCCCGAAAAATGCGGATTCTGGGATGATGAGAAAATTCTTAAAGGCTACGGATCCTGCGTTATGGACAAATGCAAATTTCAAGCGGCCAAGGATTTCCTTATATCAAATTTTGCTATTAAAGAGGCGACTCTCTAACACTGACTGCTCTGATGGGGAAGGGAATACATAGGCTCGGGCAAATGTTATAGTGTTTAGATGATTAATAAAATAGGTTGGGTTGTAAGGAATTGCACATTGTGTTCTGGTATTGCCACTGGCCTCTGAATCTGAATAAGTAGTATAATGTGCCCCCTACTGTAAATGATAAGGATATTAGCAGTCACTGAGGGGTTCTGTGTCCATATAAAGGCACAAGGCTGCAGGCTGAGTTATACAGGGAACTCTGAGTATCACTCATGTATTATAAGGGGTAATGTACCCCCTACTGTAAATGATAAGGATATTAGCAGTCACTGAGGGGTTCTGTGCCCATATAAAGGCACAAGGCTGCAGGCTGAGTTATACAGGGAACTCTGAGTATCACTCATGTATTATAAGGGATAATGTACCCCCTACTGTAAATGATAAGGATATTAGCAGTCACTGAGGGGTTCTGTGCCCATATAAAGGCACAAGGCTGCAGGCTGAGTTATACAGGGAACTCTGAGTATCACTCATGTATTATAAGGGATAATGTACCCCCTACTGTAAATGATAAGGATATTAGCAGTCACTGAGGGGTTCTGTGCCCATATAAAGGCACAAGGCTGCAGGCTGAGTTATACAGGGAACTCTGAGTATCACTCATGTATTATAAGGGATAATGTACCCCCTACTGTAAATGATAAGGATATTAGCAGTCACTGAGGGGAAAAACGTGTCTCACTAATAATGCAGAATTTAGGGGGTTCAAAACAAAGAAAATGTAAAAAAAAAACCAAAAAAAAAACCAAATGTTACCTTATTTATAAAAAATTTCATTAAATAAAACTGTTAAAAAACTGGAATATTTAGAAGTTTTTGACTTAATAGGAAGTGTAATAAAGCAACCGATGAATCATCCACCTGCAATTGCTCTCCTAAATTTGGACTTTTCTGACAAGCTCCTAGTACAGGTATGGGACCCGTTATCCAGAATGCTTGGGACCTGGCTTTTTCCGGATAAGGGATCGTCCTGTAATTTGGTTCTCCTACCTTAAGTCTGCTAAAAATCATTTAAATATTGAATAAACCCAATAGGGCTGTTCTGCCCCAATAAGGGGTAATTATATCTTAGTTGGGATCAAGTACAGGTACTGTTTTATTATTACAGAGAAAAGGGAATCATTTAACCATGAAATAAACCCAATAGGGCTGTTCTGCCCCAATAAGGGGTAATTATATCTTAGTTGGGATCAAGTACAGGTACTGTTTTATTATTACAGAGAAAAGGGAATCATTTAACCATTAAATAAACCCAATAGGGCTGTTCTGCCCCCAATAAGGGGTAATTATATCTTAGTTGGGATCAAGTACAGGTACTGTTTTATTATTACAGAGAAAAGGGAATCATTTAACCATGAAATAAACCCAATAGGGCTGTTCTGCCCCCAATAAGGGGTAATTATATCTTAGTTGGGATCAAGTACAGGTACTGTTTTATTATTACAGAGAAAAGGGAATCATTTAACCATGAAATAAACCCAATAGGGCTGTTCTGCCCCCAATAAGGGGTAATTATATCTTAGTTGGGATCAAGTACAGGTACTGTTTTATTATTACAGAGAAAAGGGAATCATTTAACCATGAAATAAACCCAATAGGGCTGTTCTGCCCCAATAAGGGGTAATTATATCTTAGTTGGGATCAAGTACAGGTACTGTTTTATTATTACAGAGAAAAGGGAATCATTTAACCATGAAATAAACCCAATAGGGCTGTTCTGCCCCAATAAGGGGTAATTATATCTTAGTTGGGATCAAGTACAGGTACTGTTTTATTATTACAGAGAAACTGAAATCATTCTTCTGCAAATTTGACTGTTACATTTGTAAATGCAAAAAAATGTTAATTGAAAAAAAAAACAAAAACAAAAACTGGAATATCTTGATTTCGTATTTTACTCGTCATTTTTATTGGATCAGCAAACTCATAAAAATTTTCGTAAAAACTCGGACTGGTTCAATTTCACCTACTGTCGGACAGTTCCCATTGACGTCTATATGACTTTGAGTGCTTCTAGATGCTGAAGTTTTACATTCATTTTTTTTTTTCATTTTCTTAATAAATATTGAAAATTTTAGCTCTTCCCTTTCCAACTTATTTTTGTAATGGAACATGAAACAATAGGGCCTTCTGGTACCAGTACATCAAGTAACCATAAAAGAGCTGTCCCAGTTCCCTTTATTATTGATTCCTATTGCTGGATCCTGTTTGGAATAGTAACAAAAGAGGAGGATAATGGGCACCAGGTGCTTTATGAGCGCTATAAATAGTGGCATTGAACCCAATGGGAGCAAAGAGAAAAACTTGCCGATCTAAAGAGGTAAGGCAGCATTTAATCATTAAACAAAATAATTGCTTAAATACACATTTATAATATCATACAAGATCCCATGTTTTAGTTTTTTTTTTAAAGTTTTTATGATGGTGGCTCTCACCATCCTCTAACAAAAATACAAATATGTGAAATCCATCAAAAATGGAAAAGCATAACAACACCAGGGGGCTGATTTACTAAGACACGAATTCCGACCGAATTGGAAAAAATTCCGATTGGAAAACGAACATTTTGCGACTTTTTCGTATTTTTTTGCGATTTTTTCGGCGCCTTTACGACTTTTCGGAAATTATCGCGACTTTTTCGTTACCAATACGATTTGCGCGAAAAAACGCGAGTTTTTCGTAGCCATTCCGAAAGTTGCGATTTTTTCGTAGCGTTAAAACTTGCGCGAATAGTTGCGCTTTTTTCGTAGCGTTAAAACTTAAAAGGCGCGACGTTTTGCGCAAGTCTTAACACTACGAAAAAATCGCAACTTTTTGCGCAAGTTTTAACGCTACGAAAAAATCGCAACTTTCGGAATGGCTACGAAAAACTCGTGTTTTTCCGCAAAAATCGTATTGGTAACGAAAAAGTCGCGATAATTTTCCGAAAAAAATCGCAAAATACCGATCATTGCGAAAAAAACGCAATTGGACGCATTCGGCCCGTTCGTGAGTAAGTAAATGGGCCCCCAGGACTTGCCTTTTAGCCAAAAAAAAAAAGCTCTACTGGGGCCACCTGCATTTCCCCTTTGAGGGGAACATACCAATAGAATTATTTTTCCCCACCAAATGTATGGGCTAATAGAGCCTGTATTCTGGTTTGGGGGAAAGAAAACTATTTTTCCCCAAAAAATGCCCCCCCACCAGCACTACTATGCTACCTGTACCTGGTGGAAGCTCCCTATGCAGGCGGCCATATTTCTTTAAAAGCATGCAATTAATGAGAGAGCCTCAGCCCTAAAATGTAGAAAATTATATTTTGTCCTTTTTTTATTAGATTGTATCCTTCAGAGGCAGTGAAATGCAGTGAAAAACAATGGTCTCTCCCTATCCGGTGACAGTCTTACTCTTAATGGGTTTCATTACTATATCAGGTAGGTAGGAAGGAAAACCCCTCTTTTATGTCTGTGCAAGTTCAAGAAGTTTAAAACTTTCTAACTAAAAAATATTAAAAAATAATCAAGAGAGTAGGAAAAGTCTGAAGTAAATATTAACACTGTCTTTAGCAAATTGACTTGGTGGTAAATATCAGAATAGCACTCAATAGTAAAAATCCAAGTCCGGCTTGGGACTCCTCCAGTTACATGGGAGTAGGAGAAACAATAGGCTAGCTGAAAGCAGTTCTAATGTGTAGCACCGGCTCCTTCTGAAAGCTCAGACTCAGGCACACTTTACTGCTGCGCTGCAAGTTGGAGTGATATCCCCCCCTCCCCCCCAGCAGCCGATCAGCAGAACAATGGGAAGGGAGCAAGATAGCAGCTCCCAGTAGGTATCAGAATAGCACTCAATAGTAAGAAATCCAAGTCCGGCTTGGGACTCCTCCAGTTACATGGGAGTAGGAGAAACAATAGGTTAGCTGAAAGCAGTTCTAATGTGTAGCGCTGGCTGAAAGCTCAGACTCAGGCACACTTTACTGCTGTGCTGCAAGTTGGAGTGATATCCCCCCCCTCACCCCCAGCAGCCGATCAGCAGAACAATGGGAAGGGAGCAAGATAGCAGCTCCCAGTAGGTATCAGAATAGCACTCAATAGTAAGAAATCCAAGTCCGGCTTGGGACTCCTCCAGTTACATGGGAGTAGGAGAAACAATAGGTTAGCTGAAAGCAGTTCTAATGTGTAGCGCTGGCTGAAAGCTCAGACTCAGGCACACTTTACTGCTGTGCTGCAAGTTGGAGTGATATCCCCCCCCTCACCCCCAGCAGCCGATCAGCAGAACAATGGGAAGGGAGCAAGATAGCAGCTCCCAGTAGGTATCAGAATAGCACTGTTAGTCTAAACGAGTTTCTCTCTGACAGGAGACATTATGAAGTGTCAATTGGACAAGCCATTTTCCCCTGAATTTGCTACATGCGGAAATAACACCGCTGTCGCTCTATTTTCTACATATCTCCCAGATACCGGTGAGTGTTTTACTTACACTAGGGCTGAGATATTCATTGATTGGCATTACACTTGTATCTTTACTGCATGACCGGTGCAATTTCCAACACAGATGTGAGATTATATCATCCCTATAAGTTCTGACTTGTTGTATTTAGACCAATCTGCCCCATCCAGGTACAGGGGGGATAAACTACAAACCCAATAGTACAGTACATGTCTACTTAAAAGCAAAGTGTCAGCATTAATATCATTGGAACTGCTATGGAGTAAAAAAAAATGACACCTTAAAGGAAAACTAATCCCCCAGAATGAATACCTAACCAACATATAGTTTATACCTACAAGGAAAGGGAAAGAACCTCTGCCATTGACTTCTACATGAACTCGGCAAGGTTGACCTGACGGGAAAAAAAAATCAAATTGAAATTATGTTTCCAAAATTCAGATGTCTGGTATTTATTAAGTGCAAAAAAACTCAAAAAACTTGAATGTAAAATTATCTGGAAACCCATTATCCAGAAAGTTTTGAATTATGGAAAGGCTACCTCCAGTAGACTACATTATAAGCATATATTTTATTTTTTAAAAAAATATTTCCTTTTTCTCTGTAATAATAAAACAGTACCTGTACTTGATCCCAACTAACATATAATTACCCCTTATTGGGGCAGAACAGCCCTATTGGGTTTATTAATGGTTAAATGATTCCCTTTTCTCTGTAATAATAAAACAGTACCTGTACTTGATCCCAACTAAGATATAATTACCCCTTATTGGGGGCAGAACAGTCCTATTGGGTTTATTTCATGGTTAAATGATTCCCTTTTCTCTGTAATAATAAAACAGTACCTGTACTTGATCCCAACTAAGATATAATTACCCCTTATTGGGGCAGAACAGCCCTATTGGGTTTATTTCATGGTTAAATGATTCCCTTTTCTCTGTAATAATAAAACAGTACCTGTACTTGATCCCAACTAAGATATAATTACCCCTTATTGGGGCAGAACAGCCCTATTGGGTTTATTTAATGGTTAAATGATTCCCTTTTCTCTGTAATAATAAAACAGTACCTGTACTTGATCCCAACTAAGATATAATTACCCCTTATTGGGGCAGAACAGCCCTATTGGGTTTATTTAATGGTTAAATGATTCCCTTTTCTCTGTAATAATAAAACAGTACCTGTACTTGATCCCAACTAAGATATAATTACCCCTTATTGGGGCAGAACAGCCCTATTGGGTTTATTTAATGGTTAAATGATTCCCTTTTCTCTGTAATAATAAAACAGTACCTGTACTTGATCCCAACTAAGATATAATTACCCCTTATTGGGGGCAGAACAGCCCTATTGGGTTTATTTCATGGTTAAATGATTCCCTTTTCTCTGTAATAATAAAACAGTACCTGTACTTGATCCCAACTAAGATATAATTACCCCTTACTGGATCCAAAACAATCCCATAGGGTTTAATATATGTTTTATTGATTCTTTAGTAGACTAAAGGTATGGAGATCCAAATTACGGAAAGACCCCTTATCCGGAATACCCTTGGTCCCGAGCATTCTGGATAACGGGTCCTATACCTGTATTAAAAAGTCGCATACATTTTTATAAATCTCGAACATTTGTGGTTTTTAAAAATATTTGTGAATTTTTTCGAGAAAATGCTCAGAATTATCTAAAATTTTCCAAAACAAAAACGAAACAATAATGGCAAAAAACATATACAGGTATCGGACCCCTTATCCGGAAACCCGTTATCCAGAAAGCTCCGAATTACGGAAAGCCTGTCTCCCATAGACTCCATTTTAATCAAATAATTCAGAATTTTAAAACTGATTTCCTTTTTCTCTGTAATAATAAAACGGTACATTGGAATTGATCCCAACTAAGATATAATTACCCCTTATTGGGGGCAGAACAGTCCTATTGGGTTTATTTAATGGTTAAATGATTCCCTTTTCTCTGTAATAATAAAACAGTACCTGTACTTGATCCCAACTAAGATATAATTACCCCTTATTGGATGCAAAACAATCCTATTGGGTTTAATTAATGTTTTATTGATTTTTTAGTAGACTTAAGGTGTTGAGATCCAAATTACGGAAAGACCCCTTATCCGGAATACCCTTGGTCCCGAGTAGGGATGAGCGAAAAAATTCGCCAGCGTCGGTTTCGCGGCGAACTTTTGCGTTTCGCGAAACGGCGGCAAAAATTCGCCGTGCGGCTCGTTTCGCCGCGCGGAAAATTTTTTACGCACGTCCAAAATTTTTTGTCGCGCGGTTATTTTTGCGCGCGCGGCCAAATTTGATCGCGCGCGAGCAATTTTTGACGCGAGCAGCCAATTTTAGTCGCGCGCGGGCAATTTTTGCCGTGTGCGCCGATTTTTCCGCCGTGCGACAAAAAAAAAACGCGCGACAAACGGAAACGTCATTTTAGCCTTGCCCATTTCTTCCACATCAGCCAATTAGATTGGAGCCCTCCCACTGTCCATATAAGGAGGTGCAGAGGCGGCCATTACTCAGTGCGTTTTTGGTAGTGGATAGAGTAGGAGCTGAGGTGTGTGAGTTGTCTGTTTAGCTAGAGGTAGGAGTTGTTACTGCTTTCTGTGAGTCAGTGCAAGTGGAAGTTGTGGATTTCAGTTCACTGCTTTCCCTCTTCTGCTTGCCTGCTCCCCTGTGAGACCCAAGAGCCCTTGTTAGGGCTACGTTTGTCTGTCTTTGTTTGTGTGTGTGTATCCCTTGTGGGTGCACACTTCTGGGGTTTAGTCTTTTATTTATTTATCTCTACCTTCCCCCAAATATCCAAACCCCCCCTATTTTTTTTTCTTTTTTAGTTGGTCCAGGATGACGGGCCGTGGGAGAGGGAGGAAGGGTGGGATGGGAGGCAAGGGTGGTGGGGGTGGGAGGAAGGGTGGTGTGGGTGGTGAGGGTGGGAGGAAGGGAGGTGTGGGTGGTGAGGGTGGGGTGGGAGGCAAGGGTGGTTTAGGTGGGAGAAGCCGTGGTGCTGGCTGTGGGCAAGAGCCCAGCACACGTGTTATGCCCAGTCTGGGCAATATAGGGCAGCAGCCACAGCAGCAGCTGCAACAGCAGCAGTCACAGCAGCAGCAGCTGCAACAGCAGCAGGTGGCAGGTCGCAGTGGGGCAACTGGCAGTCGCAAGACTTTGCCAGATTTGTTTGCCACCACTTCGCGACCTATTCAGTCGCAGCAGGCAGAGGCAGTTATGGACTGGCTCACCCAGGCTACCTCGTCTGCTGCAGACTCTAGTGAGCAGCAGGAGGTGGCATCACCTGCTAGCTCAGTGATAAGGGGCATGCTATCCCCCTTATTATTTGATCCTGAGGTGGACTTCAGCCCAGACACCCAGGATCTTTTTGATGATCAGACAGGTATGGGGGGGGCATTCCAGTCTGATGAGGAGGAGGTGTATGTGGCACAGCACACCACATCAGCTGTAGGGGATGTTGGGCAGGGTCCCCTAATGGCAGGGCAGCAGGCTGATGAGCCAGATGTGGATGTGGATGCAGGGTCTGATCTGGGGGAGGATGATGGGGACAGATCCTGGGTGCCGGCTCAGGAGGATAACAGCAGCAGTTCAGAGGGGGAGCTGTGTGTTGTTGTTAGTGATGCTGAGGAAGAGCCGGCCCCAAAGAAGCAGAAGACCCCACCAACCACTGCTAGGGGGGGTAGGCAACAGGGCAGCACTGCACCTGGGTCCACAGGTTCTGGGCGTATGGGCAGGGACCTTCAGCCTTCAGGTCCCCAGCCCTCCACAGCAGGCAAGGTGGTGGCCCGCACTTCAGCAGTGTGGGCATTTTTTACGTGCCAGAGTCAGGACCCATCAGTAGCAGTCTGTCACCTTTGCCGACAGAAAGTACGTAGGGGGCAGACAGGGTCACATATGGGAACATCAGCATTAAGTTCCCATATGAAACGTCATCACAGGATGACGTGGGAGCAGCACCAAAGTGGCAGGGCACCGGGCGGCAGCGGTGCTTCCTGTCCACCTCCTCCCATTCCCCAGGGAACAGGTGCTAGCTCCCCAATCCCTGTAGCAAGGGAAGAGGATTCTGAGGCTCACAGTAGGAGGCGGCCACTGTGCAGCTCTGCCTCTTCTGCAGCCCCCTCTGTCTCCTCCTCCTCCTTATTGCCATCTGCACAGCCCCTGACCCGGCAGGTCTCCCTCCCCCAGTTCCTTGCCCGCAAGGCACCTCTTTCCTCCAGCCACCCCCAAGTGCAGAGGCTCAATGCCTGCCTGGCAAAGCTTCTGGCAGTGCAGCTGCTGCCCTATCAGCTGGTTGACGCAGCCCCCTTCCGAGAGCTGATGGCTTGCGCTGCCCCTAACTGGCGGATCCCCAGCCGCCATTATTTTGCCAGGAAGGCCGTCCCTGCCCTCCACCAGCAGGTGGTGGATAATGTGTCCCTGTCCCTCGACTATGCTGTTGGGGGCAGGGTGCACTGCACCACAGACACCTGGACCAGCAGGCATGGGCAGGGGCGATACATTTCATACACTGCCCACTGGGTCACCCTCATGAGTGCTGGGGAGGGTGCAGGCAGCAGGACTCCCCTCAGGCTAGAGGTGCCTCCCCGTGGGGTAAAGGGCAAACCCCACACGGCCACTTCCTCCTCCTCCTCCTCCACTATGGATGAGCCACCCCTGAAGCGTCCCCGCAGTTACGCTTCAGTGCAGTACAAGCGCTGCCAGGCTGTGCTGCAACTCCTCTGCCTTGGAGAGAGGAGTCATACTGCACCTGAGCTCCATGCCGCCTTCCAGACTCAGGTGCAGCGGTGGTTCGCTCCCCGCCAGCTCCAAGCAGGGAATGTTGTGTGCGACAATGGTCGCAACCTGCTGGCCGCCCTCCACCTAGGCCGTCTGACCCACGTGCCTTGCTTCGCACATGTTCTCAACCTTGTGGTTCAGCACTTCCTGAAGAGCTACACAGGGTTGGGAGTTGTGCTGGAGAAGGCACGTAGGGTATGCGGCCACTTCCGCAGGTCCCCCACCGCCAGCGCGTCTTTGTCACGGATGCAGCGGCAACATAGCTTGCCACCCCACCGGCTGATCTGTGACCTGCCGACGCGCTGGAATTCGACCCTGCACATGGTGGAGCGCCTTGTAGAGCAGCGCTGGGCGGTCAGCAACTACCTGCTGGAGCACAGTGCCAGGGGTACTCAGGGGGCAAATTTGGGGTATTTCAGTGCAGAGCAGTGGCAGCAGATGAGGCAGCTCTGCCGAGTACTTGCCCCCTTTGAGCAAGCCACACGCTTTGTTAGCAGGGACAATGCGTGTGTGAGCGACATCATACCCCTGGTTTTCCTCCTCAAGCGCACGTTGGATGGCCTGCTAGAGGAGGGTGACGTGCCTGAGGAGGAGGAGGAGGAGTGCAGGCCCTGTAGGCAGGTGGAAGGGGCTGCGAGGCATGATGAGGAGGACATGCCTGATGAGGAGGATGAAGGAGAGGAGGACTGGGTGCCTGCTGAGCAGGGGGAGCAGGGCCCACGCCACCCTACCACCCCAGCTGTTGTCCGCGGCTGGGAAGACACAGAGCAGGGGGAGGAGGCAGGAGATGACCTGCTGCATCTCCAGGGCAGTCAAGAAGAGGTTGGTCGGGGACACCTCTTCTACATGGCTGCCCATATGCAGACATGCCTCCGGAGTGATTCCCGGATCTGCGCCATTAAAGACCGGGAGGATTACTGGGTGGCTACTATGATTGACCCACGGTACAAGGAAAAGATGGCGCAGTTCCTTGTACCCAGCCAGAGAGAGAGGAGGGTGGGTCAATTGAAAAGGGCTCTGTGCGCCAAGCTGATGGAGGCCTTCCCCCAGCCTGACACTCAGGCCTCCACTACTCCACACATCCAGCAGAGACAGGAGTCTAGCAGCAGCAGCAGCAGCAGCAGCGCAGCTAGAGGTGGTGGGAATCTAATGGATGTGTGGAGAAGCTTCTTCGAGCCTCGCCAGGCAGCAGCAGGCCTGGTTAGCACCCAAAGTCACCACCAAAAACGGCTGGAGAATATGGTGGCTGACTACATGGGGTCTGTGAGTGTGCAGGACGCCATGCACACTGATGATGACCCCATGAATTTTTGGGTGTCGAGGCTCGACCAGTGGCCAGAACTGGCACAATACGCTCTGGAGGTGCTGGCTTGCCCCCCTGCCAGTGTCCTGTCAGAGCGTGTCTTCAGTGCCGCAGGTGGGGTGGTCACGGAGAAGCGGACACGCCTATCCACTGGCAGCGTGGATAGGCTATCATTTATTAAAATGAATGAGGCATGGATAAGCGGGGATATCCATGTGCCCATTGCTGACATCAGGGACTAGCCTCCTCTCCTTCCTCCTCTCCTCCCAGATGTACCCTCCTCTCTCAATTGCTGCCTTATACTCCCCTAATAATCTAGCTGCTGCTGCTGCTGCTGCTGCTGCTGCCACTATATCATCTCATATCATATTCTAATTTGTGGCCTATCAAGGGTCCTTACAATGTTGCTACTATTTCTTAAATTCTAATTTCTTCTAATTTGGGGTCTGAAACGGCTCCTAATTATATTGTGGCTACTCTTGCAAAATATCATCTACTTTGGGGCTGGAAATGGCTCCTAATTATATTGTGGCTACTCCTACAAAATATCATCTACTTTGGGGCTGGAAATGGCTCCTAATTATATTGTTGCTACTTCTGCTAAAATATGGACCAATGTCTTCTAATTTGTAGTCTGTTGTTTTCTAATAACCTGCTGCTGCCACAGTATCATCTAATTTCTTCTAATTATGGCCTATACTGGCTACTTGCAATGTTGCTACTTCGGCAAAATATCATCTACTATGGGGCTGGAAATGGCTCCTAATTATACCGTTGCGACTTCTGCTAAAATATGGACCAATGTCTTCTAATTTGTGGTCTGTTGTTTTCTAAGAACCTGCTGCTGCTGCTGCCGCCACAGTATCGTCTAATTTCTTCTAATTATGGCCTATACTGGCTACTTGCAATGTTGCTACTTTGGAAAAATATCATCTACTATGGGGCCGGAAATGGCTCCTAATTATACCGTTGCGACTTCTGCTAAAATATGGACCAATGTCTTCTAATTTGTGGTCTGTTGTTTTCTAAGAACCTGCTGCTGCTGCTGCCGCTGCTGCCACAGTATCGTCTAATTTCTTCTAATTATGGCCTATCAAGGCTACTTACAATGTTGCTATGCCTGCAAGTATCATCTACTATGGGGCCTGAAATGCCTCCTAATTATACCGTTGCGACTTCTGCTAAAATATGGACCAATGTCTTCTAATTTGTGGTCTGTTGTTTTCTAATAACCTGCTGCTGCTGCCACAGTATTGTCTAATTTCTTCTAATTATGGCCTATCAAGGCTACTTGCAATGTTGCTACTTTGGCAAAATATCATCTACTATGGGGCCGGAAATGGCTCCTAATTATACCGTTGCGACTTCTGCTAAAATATGGACCAATGTCTTCTAATTTGTGGTCTGTTGTTTTCTAAGAACCTGCTGCTGCTGCCGCTGCTGCCACAGTATTGTCTAATTTCTTCTAATTATGGCCTATCAAGGCTACTTGCAATGTTGCTATGCCTGCAAGTATCATCTACTATGGGGCCGGAAATGGCTCCTAATTATACCGTTGCGACTTCTGCTAAAATATGGACCAATGTCTTCTAATTTGTGGTCTGTTGTTTTCTAATAACCTGCTGCTGCTGCCACAGTATTGTCTAATTTCTTCTAATTATGGCCTATCAAGGCTACTTGCAATGTTGCTACTTTGGCAAAATATCATCTACTATGGGGCCGGAAATGGCTCCTAATTATACCGTTGCGACTTCTGCTAAAATATGGACCAATGTCTTCTAATTTGTGGTCTGTTGTTTTCTAAGAACCTGCTGCTGCTGCTGCCGCTGCTGCCACAGTATCTTCTAATTTCTTCTAATTATGGCCTATCAAGGCTACTTGCAATGTTGCTACTTTGGCAAAATATCATCTACAATGGGGCCGGAAATGGCTCCTAATTATACCGTTGCGACTTCTGCTAAAATATGGACCAATGTCTTCTAATTTGTGGTCTGTTGTTTTCTAAGAACCTGCTGCTGCTGCTGCCGCTGCTGCCACAGTATCGTCTAATTTCTTCTAATTATGGCCTATACTGGCTACTTGCAATGTTGCTACTTTGGCAAAATATCATCTACTATGGGGCCGGAAATGGCTCCTAATTATACCGTTGCGACTTCTGCTAAAATATGGACCAATGTCTTCTAATTTGTGGTCTGTTGTTTTCTAAGAACCTGCTGCTGCTGCTGCCGCTGCTGCCACAGTATCGTCTAATTTCTTCTAATTATGGCCTATACTGGCTACTTGCAATGTTGCTATGCCTGCAAGTATCATCTACTATGGGGCCGGAAATGGCTCCTAATTATACCGTTGCGACTTCTGCTAAAATATGGACCAATGTCTTCTAATTTGTGGTCTGTTGTTTTCTAAGAACCTGCTGCTGCTGCTGCCGCTGCTGCCACAGTATCGTCTAATTTCTTCTAATTATGGCCTATCAAGGCTCCTTACAATGTTGCTATGCCTGCAAGTATCATCTACTATGGGGCCTGAAATGCCTCCTAATTATACCGTTGCGACTTCTGCTAAAATATGGACCAATGTCTTCTAATTTGTGGTCTGTTGTTTTCTAATAACCTGCTGCTGCTGCCACAGTATTGTCTAATTTCTTCTAATTATGGCCTATCAAGGCTACTTGCAATGTTGCTACTTTGGCAAAATATCATCTACTATGGGGCCGGAAATGGCTCCTAATTATACCGTTGCGACTTCTGCTAAAATATGGACCAATGTCTTCTAATTTGTGCTCTGTTGTTTTCTAAGAACCTGCTGCTGCTGCCGCTGCTGCCACAGTATTGTCTAATTTCTTCTAATTATGGCCTATCAAGGCTACTTGCAATGTTGCTACTTTGGCAAAATATCATCTACTATGGGGCCGGAAATGGCTCCTAATTATACCGTTGCGACTTCTGCTAAAATATGGACCAATGTCTTCTAATTTGTGGTCTGTTGTTTTCTAAGAACCTGCTGCTGCTGCTGCCGCTGCTGCCACAGTATCGTCTAATTTCTTCTAATTATGGCCTATACTGGCTACTTGCAATGTTGCTACTTTGGCAAAATATCATCTACTATGGGGCCGGAAATGGCTCCTAATTATACCGTTGCGACTTCTGCTAAAATATGGACCAATGTCTTCTAATTTGTGGTCTGTTGTTTTCTAAGAACCTGCTGCTGCTGCTGCCGCTGCTGCCACAGTATCGTCTAATTTCTTCTAATTATGGCCTATACTGGCTACTTGCAATGTTGCTATGCCTGCAAGTATCATCTACTATGGGGCCGGAAATGGCTCCTAATTATACCGTTGCGACTTCTGCTAAAATATGGACCAATGTCTTCTAATTTGTGGTCTGTTGTTTTCTAAGAACCTGCTGCTGCTGCTGCCGCTGCTGCCACAGTATCGTCTAATTTCTTCTAATTATGGCCTATCAAGGCTACTTGCAATGTTGCTATGCCTGCAAGTATCATCTACTATGGGGCCGGAAATGCCTCCTAATTATACCGTTGCGACTTCTGCTAAAATATGGACCAATGTCTTCTAATTTGTGGTCTGTTGTTTTCTAATAACCTGCTGCTGCTGCCACAGTATTGTCTAATTTCTTCTAATTATGGCCTATCAAGGCTACTTGCAATGTTGCTACTTTGGCAAAATATCATCTACTATGGGCCGGAAATGGCTCCTAATTATACCGTTGCGACTTCTGCTAAAATATGGACCAATGTCTTCTAATTTGTGGTCTGTTGTTTTCTAAGAACCTGCTGCTGCTGCCGCTGCTGCCACAGTATTGTCTAATTTCTTCTAATTATGGCCTATCAAGGCTACTTGCAATGTTGCTATGCCTGCAAGTATCATCTACAATGGGGCCGGAAATGGCTCCTAATTATACCGTTGCGACTTCTGCTAAAATATGGACCAATGTCTTCTAATTTGTGGTCTGTTGTTTTCTAAGAACCTGCTGCTGCTGCCGCTGCTGCCACAGTATTGTCTAATTTCTTCTAATTATGGCCTATCAAGGCTACTTGCAATGTTGCTATGCCTGCAAGTATCATCTACAATGGGGCCGGAAATGGCTCCTAATTATACCGTTGCGACTTCTGCTAAAATATGGACCAATGTCTTCTAATTTGTGGTCTGTTGTTTTCTAAGAACCTGCTGCTGCTGCTGCTGCTTGGTTGGTTTGAACCAAGATCAGCTGCTGGCGATAATTGCCATTTGAATTCTAAACTTGTGCTGAGGTAAACATCGTTGGTCTGTAGGCACAAGAATTTTCCGTGCTGCAATTTGCGCTGTCTGATCCCAAAAGCCTGTGCTGAGGTAAAACAGTGATGGTATGTAGGCACAAGGTTTGAACCAAGATCAGCTGCTGGCGATAATTGCCATTTGAATTCTAAACTTGTGCTGAGGTAAACATCGTTGGTCTGTAGGCACAAGAATTTTCTGTGCTGCAATTTGCGCTGTCTGATCCCAAAAGCCTGTCCTGAGGTAAAACAGTGATGGTATGTAGGCACAAGGTTTGAACCAAGATCAGCTGCTGGCGATAATTGCCATTTGAATTCTAAACTTGTGCTGAGGTAAACATCGTTGGTCTGTAGGCACAAGAATTTTCCGTGCTGCAATTTGCGCTGTCTGATCCCAAAAGCCTGTGCTGAGGTAAAACAGTGATGGTATGTAGGCACAAGGTTTGAACCAAGATCAGCTGCTGGCGATAATTGCCATTTGAATTCTAAACTTGTGCTGAGGTAAACATCGTTGGTTTGTAGGCACAAGAATTTTCTGTGCTGCAATTTGCGCTGTCTGATCCCAAAAGCCTGTCCTGAGGTAAAACAGTGATGGTATGTAGGCACAAGGTTTGAACCAAGATCAGCTGCTGGCGATAATTGCCATTTGAATTCTAAACTTGTGCTGAGGTAAACATCGTTGGTCTGTAGGCACAAGAATTTTCCGTGCTGCAATTTGCGCCGTCTGATCCCAAAAGCCTGTGCTGAGGTAAAACAGTGATGGTATGTAGGCACAAGGTTTGAACCAAGATCAGCTGCTGGCGATAATTGCCATTTGATTTCTAAACTTGTGCTGAGGTAAACATCGTTGGTTTGTAGGCACAAGAATTTTCCGTGCTGCAATTTGCGCCATCTGATCCCAAAAGCCTGTCCTGAGGTAAAACAGTGATGGTATATAGGCACAAGGTTTGAACCAAGATCAGCTGCTGGCGATAATTGCCATTTGATTTCTAAACTTGTGCTGAGGTAAACATCGTTGGTTTGTAGGCACAAGAATTTTCCATGCTGCAATTTGCGCCGTCTGATCCCAAAAGCCTGTGCTGAGGTAAAACAGTGATGGTATGTAGGCACAAGGTTTGAACCAAGATCAGCTGCTGGCGATAATTGCCATTTGATTTCTAAACTTGTGGTGAGGTAAACATCGTTGGTTTGTAGGCACAAGAATTTTCTGTGCTGCAATTTGCGCTGTCTGATCCCAAAAGCCTGTCCTGAGGTAAAACAGTGATGGTATGTAGGCACAAGGTTTGAACCAAGATCAGCTGCTGGCGATAATTGCCATTTGAATTCTAAACTTGTGCTGAGGTAAACATCGTTGGTCTGTAGGCACAAGAATTTTCCGTGCTGCAATTTGCGCCGTCTGATCCCAAAAGCCTGTGCTGAGGTAAAACAGTGATGGTATGTAGGCACAAGGTTTGAACCAAGATCAGCTGCTGGCGATAATTGCCATTTGATTTCTAAACTTGTGCTGAGGTAAACATCGTTGTACTTGTAATGTACTTGTATTGAAGGCTTGCATTTCATTATAATTAATTGAATTATTTAATGGAGGTGCAAGCCAAAAAAGCATAATGGTTCTGAGGCTCATTCAATACAATAGCAGAATAGTCAAATTTGTCACTTAAGTGTCAAACTAGAGGCCTGTGCGTAAAAATTCACATATGCACGTCAAAATATAACCTTGCGCGACCAAATGTACATTTTCGCGACCAAATATGCGCTTGCGCGACCAAATGTACAATTTCGCGACCAAATATACGCTTACGCGACCAAATGTACACCTACACGACTAAAAATACGCTTGCGCGAACAAATGTACGTTTCGCGACGAAATATTCGTGCGCGCGACCAAAAGTACACCTACACGACTAAATATACGCTTGCGCGAACAAATGTACGTTTCGCGACAAAATATTCGCGATGAATTCGTCGCTCGCACGCTAATTTGCGCGCATGCGCGTTACGCGGCGCGCGCATGCGCGTTACGCGGCGCGCGCGTCAATAGGGTGTGTCCCTAGTATAAATACCTGGTGCCCTGCCCTGTGACCAGTAGGAGTGGAAAACATTGCAAGACGTGGACATGGCTGGACCTGGTAACATGACTGAGGCGCAGCTGCGGTATTTTATATGCTTCCTGCACCGGGAGGGATATGATAATATCCCAGCAGGGACTCCCGGGATCCAATCCCTCCGCAGGGGCATTATTAGGAGACTGCGGCGGCGCCTCAGGAGGGATCACCAGGTCAATCTGAGTGTCCGCGTCTTGCAGCGTCTGTGGAGCGACATTAAGCGGCGCCACACTGAGCTTGTGGAAGAGCTGAGGGGAGAAGTGGAAGGTAGATTTTCTTAAAAATTAATATAAAGATTTTTCTTCTAAATTACCACTCACTTGTTTCCTATTTAATTTGCTATTTTTGAGCAAAAATGTGTTTGTGAAAATACTTTAACATTAGGATTGGAACAATAGCCATAATTGCAGATTATTTAAATAGAGATTATCTCTTAATGGTGTTTCCCATCCCATACCTGCCATGCTTATAGATACCCTGCCCCATACCTTCTGTAAGGTTTGGACCCACACATACACAGAGGCTTTTGCTATAGGCTTTATTTTACAAACTGTTAGGCTGCCAGCTCTGCTCACATGGCTATGACACCATAATGGGTCACATGACTGTCATCCCATAGTGACTATGATACTATCTGGTTTGCTGGAAAGGGCGCGCTCTAATGTCAGCAGTGTTGCATAGCACTATACATTAACAAAACATAACAAACATCTTATAACAGGGTTGCTGTTGAACACTACACCTGCCATGCTTATAGATGTCCTGCCCCATACCTGCCATGCTTATAGATACCCTGCCCCATACCTTCTGTAAGATTTGGACCCACACATACACAGAGGCTTTTGCTATAGGCTTTATTTTACAAACTGTTAGGCTGCCAGCTCTGCTCACATGGCTATGACACCATAATGGGTCACATGACTGTCATCCCATAGTGACTATGATACTATCTGGTTTGCTGGAAAGGGCGCCCTCTAATGTCAGCAGTGTTGCATAGCACTAAACATTAACAAAACATAACAAACATCTTATAACAGGGTTGCTGTTGAACACTATACCTGCCATGCTTATAGATGCCCTGCCCCATACCTGCCATGCTTATAGATGCCCTGCCCCATACCTGCCATGCTTATAGATGTCCCCGCCCCATACCTTCCATGCTTATAGATAATGGTTTTCCTGTAGTTACATGACACATCTCAGCCTGTATCATTTGTTCGGTACAAAAGCAAGTGCTGTATTTCTCAAACTGTAATTCTTTCATTGACAGACGAATGGCTACAGGTGGAGCAGGGTGATAATGGGGCAGAGGCAGAGGCACCACCGGCTCCTGCACAGGATCCCCAGCCTGCCAATGATCAGGCAGAGCCAGCACCTCCAGCAGCACCACCAGCAGCAGCGCCAGAAGCACCCCCAGGAGCACGGGATGCTGCCTCCCAAACAGGGGGGGCAAATATTTTTTTGGACCTCCTACAAGAGGTCCGCCAAGAGGTGGCCCTTATGAGGGAGGACTATGGCCTTCTGAGGCAGGATATGGCCCTTATGGGGCAGGATGTGGCCCTTATGCAGCAGAACTTGAGGGAGATTCAGGAGGCCATCCTGTCCTGTTCTCCTCCTCCTCCTTCTCCTCCTCCTCCTCCTCCTGCTTTTATGTAGTTTTTTTAAGTGCAGTGCACCGTTGTGCAATTTTGTTATATTAAAATGTTCTTTATTTTCAAACTTCGACATTTGGATTTTATTTCATTTAACTACTGATCAGATGATACTTGAAGTTGTGTAACATTACATAGTATTTTAGTAGATTCATTACATTTACACAAAAATATACAGTATATTCATGTTAATGTGGGATACAAAGCACCCAGATGGTATCTGTTCATATTTATTATTAGTTGTGGCTGTGTTTGTAAGCTAGTAGTAACATATAAAATATAGATTGTACTTTTAGGTACTTTTTTAGTGCAGTAGTAGATACCATTAACTGTCAACCAGAAGTAATGTAAAAAATCACAGACATGTTTTTAAGAAACTGGCAAAATGGGAGCCTTTTTTCACTTGGGAGAAAACACTTGTAGCATAGCGGATAGGAGGTTCTCTAACAATGTAGGGCATGTGTGTAGCAGGCAGTATACTCAGCCAAACTGCATGGGAATTGGTGTTCCCATTGACTGCAATGCAATTCAGCGAATTTTGCAACCTGTTTGGGAATTTTGCCACAAAGCAAAACATGGCAGATTAACTTAAAGGGTGGTTCACATTTAAGTTAATTATTAGCATGTAGTAGAATGGCCAATTATAAGCATAGTAACATAGTAAGATAGGTTGAAAAAAGACATACGTCCATCACGTTCAACCATAATACCTATATATAGCCTGCCTAACTGGTTAATTAAGAGTAAGGCAAAAAACCCGATCTGAAGCCTCTCTAATTTGCCGCAGAGGGGAAACAATTCCTTCCTGACTCCAAGATGGCAATCGGACCAGTCCCTGGATCAACTTGTACTGAGAGCTATCTCCCATACCCCTGTATTCCCTCACTTGTACTGAGAGCTATCCCCCCTACCCCTGTATTCCCTCACTTGTACTGAGAGCTATCTCCCATACCCCTGTATTCCCTCACTTGTACTGAGAGCTATCTCCCCTACCCCTGTATTCCCTCACTTGTACTGAGAGCTATCTCCCCTACCCCTGTATTCCCTCACTTGTACTGAGAGCTATCCCCCCTACCCCTGTATTCCCTCACTTGTACTGAGAGCTATCTCCCCTACCCCTGTATTCCCTCACTTGTACTGAGAGCTATCTCCCCTACCCCTGTATTCCCTCACTTGTACTGAGAGCTATCTCCCATAACCCTGTATTCCCTCACTTGTACTGAGAGCTATCTCCCCTACCCCTGTATTCCCTCACTTGTACTGAGAGCTATCTCCCATACCCCTGTATTCCCTCACTTGTACTGAGAGCTATCCCCCTACCCCTGTATTCCCTCACTTGTACTGAGAGCTATCTCCCCTACCCCTGTATTCCCTCACTTGTACTGAGAGCTATCCCCCTACCCCTGTATTCCCTCACTTGTACTGAGAGCTATCCCCCCTACCCCTGTATTCCCTCACTTGTACTGAGAGCTATCTCCCCTACCCCTGTATTCCCTCACTTGTACTGAGAGCTATCTCCCCTACCCCTGTATTCCCTCACTTGTACTGAGAGCTATCCCCCCTACCCCTGTATTCCCTCACTTGTACTGAGAGCTATCTCCCCTACCCCTGTATTCCCTCACTTGTACTGAGAGCTATCTCCCCTACCCCTGTATTCCCTCACTTGTACTGAGAGCTATCTCCCCTACCCCTGTATTCCCTCACTTGTACTGAGAGCTATCTCCCCTACCCCTGTATTCCCTCACTTGTACTGAGAGCTATCTCCCCTACCCCTGTATTCCCTCACTTGTACTGAGAGCTATCCCCACTACCCCTGTATTCCCTCACTTGTACTGAGAGCTATCCCCCCTACCCCTGTATTCCCTCACTTGTACTGAGAGCTATCCCCCCTACCCCTGTATTCCCTCACTTGTACTGAGAGCTATCTCCCATAACCCTGTATTCTCTCACTTGTACTGAGAGCTATCTCCCATAACCCTGTATTCCCTCACTTGTACTGAGAGCTATCTCCCATACCCCTGTATTCCCTCACTTGTACTGAGAGCTATCCCCCTACCCCTGTATTCCCTCACTTGTACTGAGAGCTATCCCCCCTACCCCTGTATTCCCTCACTTGTACTGAGAGCTATCCCCCTACCCCTGTATTCCCTCACTTGTACTGAGAGCTATCTCCCATACCCCTGTATTCCCTCACTTGTACTGAGAGCTATCCCCCCATACCCCTGTATTCCCTCACTTGTACTGAGAGCTATCTCCCATACCCCTGTATTCCCTCACTTGTACTGAGACCTATCCCCCCTACCCCTGTATTCCCTCACTTGTACTGAGAGCTATCCCCCCCTACCCCTGTATTCCCTCACTTGTACTGAGAGCTATCTCCCATAACCCTGTAGTGATACTAAGCAACTTTACAATTGGTCTTCATTATTTATTTGTTCACAGTTTTTGAATTGTTTGCCATCTTCTTTTAACTCTTTGCAGTATACAAAAAGGGGTCACTGACCATGGCAGCCAAAATCCCCAGCATTCCAACTCTATGTTAGCAAGCCCATGGTTGCTAAGGTAATTTGGAAACTAGCAACCAGATAACAGGAACCGCATGCGTTAATTTGCACATAGAAATAATACTAACGCATGATTCACACTTAGACGCGCTAAATATCGCATTAGGCTATGCGAAAATGAACCCCTACTTGGGGCAGGCGGTAATTATAGAAAAGTGCAGTAAATGAGCTTTTGGCAACAAAATATGTACTTTGCAGTGGGATTTATTCAAGTATGTGTTGGCCCTAGAGTGATGCAGCCGCCAGTTTGCAGGGAAATGGGCATTTTCAGAACAGTAGTTTTCCAAAAGTAATGCCGTGTTTGGCTAATATGGCGTGCGTTTTTTTGCATATGGCGACTATTTGTGCGCGATGCGTTGATGTGATGCGTCCAATATAGCATGAAAATAGTCTTCACGACTTAAATAACACACACAGCATCTCGATAAAATTTTTAACGCATGCTAGAAATAGCGCTCGTTTCAACGCACTTAAGTGAATCGGCCCTCATAAATAAAAAAAATGAAGACCAATTGCAAATTGTCTCAGAATATCTCTCTCTACATCAGCTCGGGGGCAACATGCTGCTCACCAACCCCTTGGATGTTGTTCTCAGTGAAAAAGGTGCAACCCACAAACAAAACCACCTGTAGAATTTGTGCGCTCGTCGCGCCGCGAAATTTTCGCCGCGCGCTTACAGTTATTTTCGCGCGACGGAAAATTCCGCCGCGAAACGAAAACGGTGGCGCCAAATTTATTACGCCGCGCGCGCAGAAATTACGCCGCGCGAAAAATTACGCCTCGCGACGAAAAATTGCGCCGCGCAACGAAAACGTTGGCGCCAAATTTATTACGCCGCGCGAAAAATTACGCCGCGCGACAAATTAGTTTCGCGAATTTTTCGCCGTTTCGCGAATTTTTTCGCCGTTTCGCGAATAATTCGGCGAAGCGAAACGGGACAAATTCGCTCATCACTAGTCCCGAGCATTCTGGATAAAGGGTCCTATACCTGTACTTAAATTTCGAAAGAAACGAAAAAAAAAACCTATAGATCTTAGGGGCAACCCCGGGAAGGGGCCACCTCAGTTCTCTAAATATGGACTTGAGTTGAATTCATATTTTCTTTGTTTTTAGATTTCATTATAAATGGTAAAGTAACTACAGAATGTGACCAAGGTGCTAAATCCAACTGTCAAAAGAAGAAGATATCAGCAAATATGAAGTGCTGCTTCTTTTATAAATGCATATACCTTTATAGTAAGTATATACAGGGAACTCTGAGTATCACTCATGTATTATAAGGGATACTGTACCCCCTACTGTAAATGATAAGGATATTAGCAGTCACTGAGGGGTTCTGTGCCCATATAAAGGCACAAAGCTGCAGGCTGAGTTATACAGGTAACTCTGAGTATCACTCATGTATTATAAGGGATACTGTACCCCCTACTGTAAATGATAAGGATATTAGCAGTCACTGAGGGGTTCTGTGCCCATATAAAGGCACAAAGCTGCAGGCTGAGTTATACAGGGAACTCTGAGTATCACTCATGTATTATAAGGGATAATGTACCCCCTACTGTAAATGATAAGGATATTAGCAGTCACTGAGGGGTTCTGTGCCCATATAAAGGCACAAGGCTGCAGGCTGAGTTATACAGGGAACTCTGAGTATCACTCATGTATTATAAGGGATAATGTACCCCCTACTGTAAATGATAAGGATATTAGCAGTCACTGAGGGGTTCTGTGCCCATATAAAGGCACAAGGCTGCAGGCTGAGTTATACAGGGAACTCTGAGTATCACTCATGTATTATAAGGGATAATGTACCCCCTACTGTAACTGATAAGGATATTAGCAGTCACTGAGGGGTTCTGTGCCCATATAAAGGCACAAGGCTGCAGGCTGAGTTATACAGGGAACTCTGAGTATCACTCGTGTATTATAAGGGATAATGTACCCCCTACTGTAAATGATAAGGATATTAGAAGTCACTGAGGGGTTCTGTGCCCATATAAAGGCACAAGGCTGCAGGCTGAGTTATACAGGGAACTCTGAGTATCACTCATGTATTATAAGGGATAATGTACCCCCTACTGTAAATGATAAGGATATTAGCAGTCACTGAGGGGTTCTGTGCCCATATAAAGGCACAAGGCTGCAGGCTGAGTTATACAGGGAACTCTGAGTATCACTCATGTATTATAAGGGATAATGTACCCCCTACTGTAAATGATAAGGATATTAGCAGTCACTGAGGGGTTCTGTGCCCCCCATATAAAGGCACAAGGCTGCAGGCTGAGTTATACAGGGAACTCTGAGTATCACTCATGTATTATAAGGGGTAATGTACCCCCTACTGTAAATGATAAGGATATCAGCAGTCACTGAGGGGTTCTGTGCCCATATAAAGGCACAAGGCTGCAGGCTGAGTTATACAGGGAACTCTGAGTATCACTCATGTATTATAAGGGATAATGTACCCCCTACTGTAAATGATAAGGATATTAGCAGTCACTGAGGGGTTCTGTGCCCATATAAAGGCACAAGGCTGCAGGCTGAGTTATACAGGGAACTCTGAGTATCACTCATGTATTATAAGGGATAATGTACCCCCTACTGTAAATGATAAGGATATTAGCAGTCACTGAGGGGTTCTGTTACCGTATAAAGGAACAAGTCTATAGCAATTCAGGTCAGGTATCTCAGCATTATACTGTAAGTAATGAAATATCTTTACTTTGAATTGTAATGATATTAGAAGATGAACCAACCATGTTCTGTTTCCTTCACCAATTATATGCATTTATGTAAGCATTTGTTTTTTTCTTAACCCAACAGATTCTCTTGAAGGAATTTCTATGTCGTATAACCTTATGGAGTGCGTGCTGCCTAAGGGATGTCCAATAAAAGAAAGACTCAACAGGATGGGGTTTGCCTCTTGCACCTTTAATAACTGCACCTTTCGAATGGAAGTCGTTCCCTGAGCAGTTGAACCCGTAACACTTTGGGACAGGGGGGCCCCAGTCTCCCCTCAGCAACAAAATCTGATTCTGCTTTGCAGCTTTATACATTGGTCCCGAATCCTTTTTCCCTTGCACAAATCAGTTTCATAGTGAGTCTGTATAGAGACTGAATTAGCAAACGGTCATTTCAGTAAACGACTTTCATGCACAATGTTATGTTTCTTTATTTTTTCTGAATATCCAGGATTTGATTGGACTATAATGGAATTAAATTGCTCATTTACACTTGGGACCGGTTTACAAAAACTCATTTCTCATTTTTTTTTTATTTTCAAATTCGACTAAAGTAGTTTTTCCGAATGTTTAATATTTGCTATAAAAAAAAAAGTTGCAAGGAAAAGTCACTGCGAGAAAATTCGTAAAAAAAAGTTTTAGAATTTTATCGAATTGTCATTGCCACAATTCAAAAAAAGTCGACTTTTCGGACAAAACCCAGCAAAACCTCTAAAGTTTCAAGACAAAAGGAAGAACTTCAAGAGAAGGGACCTCTGCCATTGGCTTCTACATGAACTTGGCAAGTTTAACCTGGCGATTTGTCAAATTCAGCTTTTTAGAACTTTAGACACATAGGGGCACATTTACTTACCCACGAACGGGTCGAATGGAGTCCGATTGCGTTTTTTTCGTAATGATCGGTATTTTGCGATTTTTTCGTATGTTTTGCGATTTTTTCGGCTTCTTACGAATTTTTCGTTACCAATACGATTTTTGCGTAAAAACGCGAGTTTTCCTATCCATTACGAAAGTTGCGTAAAAAGTTGCACATTTTTCGTAGCGTTAAAACTTACGCGAAAAGTTGCGCATTTTTCGTAGCGTTAAAACTTACGCGAAAAGTTGCGCATTTTTCGTAGCGTTAAAACTTAACGCTATGAAAAATGCGCAACTTTTCGCGTAAGTTTTAGCGCTACGAAAAATGCGCAACTTTTTACGCAACTTTCGTAATGGATACGAAAAACTCGCGTTTTTACGCAAAAATCGTATTGGTAACGAAAAAATTCGTACAGAATCCGAAAAAATTGCAAAACATACGAAAAAGTCGCAAAATGTTCGTTTTCAAGTCGGAACTTTTCCAATTCGGGTCGGATTCGTGGGTTAGTAAATCAGCTCCATAGGGGCACATTTACTAATCCACGAATGTGAATCCCAAATGGGAAAAAATCGGATCATATTTTGCGCAACTTTTCCGTCACCGTCGCGATTTTTTCGTATTGAGCAATTGTAAATGGTGGAAAAACCAATCCGATTTTTTCGCGACGGCGACAAAAAAGTCGCGAAAAATATACGATAAAGTCGTAACGGCGACAAAAAAAAAACGCGGGACACTTTCAGTCCGTTCACGCAACTTTTCCGTCGCCATCACGATTTTTTTGTCTTGAGCAATTGTAAATGGAGGAAAAACCAATCCGATTTTTTGCGACGGCGACGAAAAAGTTGTGGAAAATATACGATAAAGTCGTAACGGCGATGAAAAAAATCGCAGGACATATGAAAAAGTCATGACGGCGATGAAAAAGTCGCAAAAATATAGATCATTACGAAAAAACCGCGTTCGGACGCTTTCGGTCCGTTCGTGGATTAGTAAATGTGCCCCACAGTAAATCTCGGAAAAGTCTTAGCTTTTCTCTGTGCAACTTTTCAGGAAAAACATCTGAGTTTGCAATGAAAAATCAGTGGTTAGTTAATGAGCCCCTTGATCTTTCCCACTGTTACTGCTGTGTTATTAGATACACAGACACTGTTCTATATGGGGGCCCATTTTGCTTCTCAATCCTGCAGTTCCATTTTGATATTATTAATCTGGTATGAGACATGTGACGGATGTGAGTGCTTACTGAATGGGCACCAAGCGGCACAATTATGCACCAATCAGGGCTCTAGCACTTTTTGCACAGGGTATTCCTAAATGAGGTTCCTGAGATACTGGTATAGATATTGTCTGGTTCTTTAAATGTTCGGGTTCTCATACTGTAATCCTAAAATGATTGGCTGCACTATTGCATCTTCAGGTTCTTTACAAGATTTTGTTACCTAAGAGATGGTACTGGGTTAACTTGAGTCAGTCATTATAAGCAAGGCATATACATGGGTACATCAGAGTCACCTGCAATGACCAAAGAAAAGGCCAACTAAACTTTTGATTAAGGTTACCATATTTCCAAGGGGAAAGGAAAGGAAGGGGCTGTGACACATGCAGTGTGCCGCACAGTTTTTTTTATACCACACCCACTGTTTGGCCACTCCCCAATAGTCATACATCCACTCAACATTACAGCCAAATCTATATATATTTCCCTAGAAAAGCAGCTAAATAATGTTATACATATTTCTTCTATCAGCAACAGGAAAGCTGGCATGGGAAGTTTGGAGCATATGGGAGGAAGAAAGGGACTCAGGTGACAAAAGATCAGTCCTGGAAAAGCAATGATTGGTTGGGGGGGTCAAATCTGTCCCTACAAGGGCATCTGGGTACAGCTTTCAGGGGCAGGGACACTTGTTAGTTTTCCATGGAGACAGGGAATCTGAAACTGGGTCTGTCCCCGTGAACCGGGGACTGATGGTAACCTTACTCTAGACTAGTGATCCGCAACCAGTGGCTCAGGAACAACATATTGCTCACGAACCCATTGGATGTTGCCCCCAATGGCTTCAAGAAGGTGCTTTTTTTTAATTTCTGCCTTGGAGGCAAATTTTAGTTACATCAAAACCACGTGTACTGCCAAACAGAGGCTCCTGTAGGCTCCTGTCCACATAGGGGCTACAAATAACTAATCACAACCCTTATTTGGCACTTCCAGAAACCTTTTTCATGCTTGTGTTGCTCCCCAACTCTTTTTACATTTGATTGTGGCTTAAGGGTAAAAAATTTTGACTATAACAAATACTGGGACATAATAGAGGTCATTTTATGATCCACTGGATCCAATTGCTAGACAAGTAACGGGAAATGCTGGAATTGCTTGAATTTATTTCTCCTTTTAGCCCCTCACTAATTCATCAATGACTAACTCAATGCTGTATTTGTGTTGTTTTTAATCATTTTTGGTTGAACTTCCTTCTCCATTTTCCTTTTCTACCATGACATCACTCCTATGGAAAGGAATATCCCATCTTGTTATCAATCAGCTGAATATGAAGCTAAAAAAGAATCGAAATAAGATAGGAAAGTAAGAATGAGAAGAAAACAAAAGTGTATGCATAATTAGCATTTGGATTTTGGTGGTTAAACATGGCTGCCACATCAACTTCACTGCAATTGCTTGGTACCAGTTCTAAGGATATTGAACCAATAAATATATATATATTTTCATATAAAATTGACATGGTATCCATTTAAAACTCAATAATTGCTGTCTATATTAAATGTCACAATAATGGTTTAATTGCTTGTACGAAAATGTTGAGTTGATGTTTCGAAGTTCTCAATTTTTTTGAGCAGGAAGTATAGAAAAAGTGAAAAAATTCTTGAATAAATGAACTCATGGAATAAAGGAACTCACTTCCTGTTTGAATCCCAAACAGGAAGTGATCCATTTAGGAGCATCGGCACTCATTTTTGGAAAACAATAATGTGTTTAAGTTTTACTTGAAACTGGGTGAAATAAAAAAACAATTATGTGATTAATTTCCCCTTGAAAGTATGTAAAATAGAAAACAATAATGTGTTTAAGTTCCCCTTGAAGATGTATACTATTTCTCTACTATTCCAAGCCTCAATGGTTCTTAGCAGCTTGAACCTGGCGTAAATCTTGAAAAAAATGAAACATAAAAAGTAAATGCAAACTTTTTTCAAAAAACCTTAGTAAATGGGCCTCTAAAACAAACGGGCACATCATCAGTTGAAGAAAATTCTTGGTTAGTTTAACATTACTAGTGATGGACGAAATGTTTCGCCAGGCATGGATTCGCTCGCGCACGTCCAAAAATTGTCCAAAAATAATAGCCGCGCGACAAAATAATAACCACGGGCGACGAAATAATAGCTGAGCGAGAAAATAATAGCCGCGGGCGTCGAAATAATAGCCGTGCGACAAAATAATAGCCGCGTGACGAAAGAATAGCCACGCGATGAAATAATGGCAGCGTGACGAAAAAATAGCCACGCGATGAAAGAATAGCCGCGGGTGACAATTTTTTTGTGACGTGCAACATTTTTGCCGTTTCGCGAATTTTCCGCCGTTTCACCATTTTTGCGGGACAGATTCACTCATCACTAAACATTACCAAACGAATTGTAAGAATTTTCAAGAAATTTTAGGGCTCTTTTAATTGAGAAATTTCAATTAACAAGTGATAAATAGCCAAGAATGAAAAAAGGTTGAGAAGAATGTAAAATTCTGTAAAAAAAAATGGAGGAGTTCCCTGAAATCATAAATATGCCCCTAAGTGAATAGTCAGATGAGCAGGGAAAATGTTGATGAAAATGTTTATTATTTAAATAATCAAACTGCCCAGAACCTGTTTTATAGTGAATAAATACAATAGGGTTGATTCACTAAAGTGCGATAAGTTTTATCGCACTTTTTTTGCGTTAAAATAGATGCGAAAATTAGCACGCGATTCACGACAGTATTACCACGTGCGTTAAGTCGCTTATCGCATGTGTTAATTTTCGCACAACCGTATGCATTAATTAGCGCACTCGCAGGCAACAATTTTTTGGGCCGCACAACATTTTTGCTGTTTTGCTAATTTTTCGCTAAAGATAAACGGAACAGATTCGCTCATCACTAGCGGCTACTATTTATAAGCAGCTACTAATTATATGCTACCATTTATATGCTACTATTTATATGCTACCATTTATATGCTACTATTTATATGCTACTATTTATATGCTACCATTTATATGCTACTATTTATATGCTACCATTTATATGCTACTATTTATATGCTACCATTTATATGCTACCATTTATATGCTACTATTTATATGCTACCATTTATATGCTACTATTTATATGCTACCATTTATATGCTACTAATTATATGCTACCATTTATATGCTATCAATTATATGCTACCATTTATATGCTACCATTTATATGCTACTAATTATATGCTACCATTTATATGCTACTATTTATATGCTACCATTTATATGCTACTATTTATATGCTACTATTTATATGCTACCATTTATATGCTACCATTTATATGCTACTATTTATATGCTACCATTTATATGCTATCAATTATATGCTACCATTTATATGCTACTATTTATATGCTACTATTTATATGCTACCATTTATATGCTACTATTTATATGCTACCATTTATATGCTACTATTTATATGCTACTATTTATATGATACCATTTATATGCTACTATTTATATGCTACCATTTATATGCTACTATTTATATGCTACCATTTATATTCTACCATTTATATGCTACTATTTATATGCTACCATTTATATGCTACCATTTATATGCTACCATTTATATGCTACTATTTATATGCTACCATTTATATGCTATCAATTATATGCTACCATTTATATGCTACCATTTATATGCTACCAATTATATGCTACCATTTATATGCTACCATTTATATGCTACTATTTATATGCTACCATTTATATGCTACTATTTATATGCTACCATTTATATGCTACCATTTATATGCTACTATTTATATGCTACCATTTATACGCTACCATTTATATGCTACCATTTATATGCTACTATTTATATGCTACTATTTATATGCTACCATTTATATGCTACTATTTATATGCTACCATTTATACGCTACCATTTATATGCTACTATTTATATGCTACCATTTATATGCTACTATTTATATGCTACCATTTATACGCTACCATTTATACGCTACCATTTATATGCTACTATTTATATGCTACTATTTATATGCTACCATTTATACGCTATCATTTATATGCTACCATTTATATGCTACTATTTATATGCTACCATTTATACGCTACCATTTATATGCTACTATTTATATGCTACTATTTATATGCTACCATTTATATGCTACCATTTATATGCTACTATTTATATGCTACCATTTATACGCTATAATTTATATGCTACCATTTATATGCAGTGACTATATGCGGGCATTGATTAGTGCACATACCGCAAGTTAAATAACGCATGCAATATCGCGCGTAAATTAGCGTAAGTATGCTTATAGTTAATTGTGCGTCAAGTCGCGAAAATTTAGACGCGATAAAATTTTTAACGCAGGCTATAAATAGCGCATGTTTTAACGCACTTTAGTGAATCAGCCCTAATGTTTCTTACCCTTTCCTTGCTCAGTTCTTAATAAGCTCAGAAGCTGCTGTTCTTCAAATATTGTCAAGATAATATTCTGTATATAAACATATTCTGTATTTTTTTTTTTAATTTATCTAAATTTATCTCAACAAATTTTGACAGAATAAAATTTTGATCTGAAAGTTTTAATGACTTTCTCAATAAATAAAGAAATAATAAAGGAAAATGTATTTATTAATATAACTGAATATTTCATGTCACTACTGAAAAAAACTAAGAAAATGTAAAAGGGGTTCAAAAGAAAGAAAATGTAAACAAAAAAATGAATGTTGCCTTATTTATAAAAAATTGAATTGAATAAATCCGTTAAAAAAATTGAAATATCTTGATTTTGTATTTTACCCCACATTTTTAATGGATCAGCTCATGAAATTTTTTGGAAAAACTCGAATTGACTGGTTTCAATTTTACCTAGGAAAGTTCCCACTGGCTTCTATAGGACCTTGCATGTTTCCAGATTCATTTTTTTTTTTGCTTAATAAATATTGAAAATTTGAGCTCTTCATTTTTTCAACTTATTTTTGTGGAACATTAAACAATAGGGCCTTCTGGTACCAGTACATCAAGTAACCATAAAAGAGCTGTCCCAGTTCCCTTTATTATTGATTCCTATTGCTGGATCCGGTTTGGAATAGTAACAAAAGAGGAGGATGGGAGGATAATGGGCACCGGGTGCTTTATGAGCGCTATAAATAGTGGTGTTGAACTGAATATGTGAGAAACAAGATAAACTTTCCCATCTAAAGAGGTAAGGCAGCATTTATTCATTAACCAAAAAACAAAAAGAATTGCTTATTTGTGGACAGTTTATCCCGATTTATAACACAAACCAGATAATGAATGTGGAATTATTGATTCCAAATGTGTTTTTAAAATTTATATTAGAGATGCACCGATTCCAGGGTTTGGTTCGGCCAAGATTCAGCCTTTTTCAGCAAAATTTTGGCCAAATCCATGCTCCCGGCCAAACCGAATTTGAATCCTATAAATTATGTGACTTTTTGTTTAGCATATACTTAATAGAATTCAGATTCGGTTTGGTATTCGCCCGAATCCTTTACGAAGGATTCGGGGGTTTGGCCAAATCCAAAAAAGTGGATTCGATGCATCGCTAATTTAAAGAGGGAGGTGGGGGTAGGTATTTATTTCAAAGAAATAGCACAATTATATATATAGTGATGAATGAATCTGTGCAATTTCACCGAAAAAATTCACAAATCTTTTAAAAGATGGTGGAAAATGTGTGTAACGAAAATGTGCGCAATTTATTTTTTTTGACACCCATCATTTTTAGATGTGGGCGACATTTTTTTGATGCGGGCGTCAATTTTTTGACACTCGGTGAATTTTTCTTGCTGAATTTTGTAGCCCGTTTCACAAAACCATCCGATGTCAAAACGCAGAAATTTTTATTTTAAATGATAAAACCTTAAATTATTGATATTTGACTGGAATCGAATGATTAAAATGTAATCTTTTTTTTCTTTATAATTTCTTATGCTTTGTTATTCTTTAATTGATGATTTAATACTATACAAGATCCCATATATGTAGGGGCACATTGACTAAGCAATTTTGAGAAAAAGTCCATTTTTTTTTTACTTCTAGATATGCCTTTTAGGCAGAAAATGCTCTACTGGGGCACCAGCATTTCCCATTTAAAGGGAACATACCAATAGAATTTTTTTCAACGCCGGAGGTGTGGGCAAATAGAACCCTGATTCAGGTTCAGGGGAAACAAAACTACCCCCCCAAAAAATGGCCCCCACCAGCACTATGCTACCTGGAAAAAGCTCCCTATGCAGGCAGCCATATTTCTTTAAATGCATGCAATTAATGAGAGAGCCTCAGTCCCAAAATGTAAAAAATTCTATTTTGTCTTCTTTTTTATTAGATTGTTTCATTCAGTGACAGTGAATAGCTGAAACACAATGGTCTCTCTCTATCCGGTGACTTTCCTACTCCTAATGGGGTTCATCCCTATATCAGGTAGGTAGGTAGGAAAACCCCTTTTTTATGCCTGTGCAAGTTCAAGACTTTCTGATTAAAATATAAAGATCAAAAAATGATCCAGGAAAGGTCTGAAGTAACACCCCCTCTAGCAACTTGACTAAAGGGATTCTGACACAGGAAAACATGTTTTTTTCAAAATGCATCAAAAGAGCAAACAGATTTTTTTATATTTAATTTTGAAATTTGAATTAGACATATTCTTACTTTCCCAGGGTGCCACAGCCATGTGACCTGTGCTCTGATAAATTCAGTCACTTTACTGCTGTGCTGCAATTTGGAGTGATACCCCCCTCCCCCCACAGCCGATCAGCAGAACAATGGGAAGGGAGCAAGATAGCAACTCCCAGTAGGTATCAGAATAGCACTCAATAGTAAGAGATCCAAGTCCGGCTTGGGACTCCTCCAGTTACATGGGAGTAGGAGAAACAATAGGTTAGCTGAAAGCAGTTCTAGTGTGTAGCGCTGGCTCCTTCTGAAAGCTCAGACTCAGGCACACTTTACTGCTGCGCTGCAAGTTGGAGTGATATCTCCCCCCCCCTCCCAGCAGCCGATCAGCAGAACAATGGGAAGGGAGCAAGATAGAAGCCCCCAGTAGGTATCAGAATAGCACTAAATAGGAAGAAATCCAAGTCCGGCTTGGGACTCCTCCAGTTACATGGAAGTAGGAGAAACAATAGGTTAGCTGAAAGCAGTTCTAATGTGTAGTGCTGGCTCCTTCTGAAAGCTCAGACTCAGGCACACTTTACTGCTGCGCTGCAAGTTTGAGTAATATCCCCCCCTCACCCCCAGCAGCCGATCAGCAGAACAATGGGAAGGGAGCAAGATAGCAACTCCCAGTAGGTATCAGAATAGCACTCAATAGTAAGAAATCCAAGTCCGGCTTGGGACTCCTCCAGTTACATGGGAGTAGGAGAAACAATAGGTTAGCTGAAAGCAGTTCTAATGTGTAGCGCTGGCTGAAAGTTCAGACTCAGGCACAAGGCACTGAGATGGCGCCTACACACCAATATTACAGCTACAAATACATTTGTTGGTTCAAGAATAAAATGTTAAATGGCAGAGGGAATTATTTGCTATGTAGCAGTGTACCCTGTATATACCTGTATTAATATTTGTAAAACCTTGGTTAACTGGGCAATGCAGCAAATCTTCTAAACAAAATATTAAATGACTACGATACAGAACTTACTAATTGTTTTTAGTTGTGAGAAACAATAGGTTAGCTGAAAGCAGTTCTAATGTGTAGCGCTGGCTCCTTCTGAAAGCTCAGACTCAGTCACACTTTACTGCTGCGCTGCAAGAACTTACTAATTGTTTTTAGTTGTGAGCTTGTTAGTCTAAACGAGTTTCTCTCTGACATCCCTGTAGGAGAAATTATGAGGTGCCAATTGAACAAGCCATATTCCCCTGAATTTGCTACATGCGGAAAGAACACCACTGTTAATCTATATCCCACATATCTTGTACAGCCACGAGGTGAGTGTTTTACTTGCACTGGGGTTGATATATTTATTGATTGGCATTAGTGATGAGCAAATATGTCCCATTTCGCGTCGCCAAAAAATTTGCGAATCTTTCAAAAGATTCGCAAAATGGCAAAAATTCGCGAAACAGCGAAAATGGTGCACGTAAAAAAAAAATGTTACCCGCGACTATTCTTTTGTCGCCTGCGGCTATTCTTTTGTCACCCGTGGCTATTCTTTTGTCACCCGCGGCTAATCTTTTGTCACCCGCGACTATTCTTTTGTCGCGCAGCTATTCTTTTGTCACCCGCGGCTATTCTTTTGTCGCCCACGGCTATTCTTTTGTCGCCCGCGGCTATTCTTTTGTCGCCCGTGGCTATTCTTTTGTCGCCCGCGGCTATTCTTTTGTCGCCCGCGGCTATTCTTTTGATGCCCGCAGCTATTCTTTTGATGCCCACGACTATTCTGTTGATGCCCGCAACTATTCTTTTGTCGCAGAGCTATTATTTTGTCGCCCGCCGCTATTCTTTTGTTGCCCATGGCTATTCTTTTGTCGCACGGCTATTCTTTTGTCACCCGCAGCTATTCTTTTGTCGCCCGCGGCTATTCTTTTGTCACCCGCGGCTATTATTTTGACGCCTTCGACTATTCTTTTGACGCAGCAAATTTTTCCATCACTAATTGGCATTACACTTGGATCTTTACTACATGACCGGTGCAATTTCCACCTCAGATGTTATTATATCTTCCCTATAAGTTCTGACTTGTTGTGTTTAGGCCTATCTGCCCCATCGAGGTACAGGAGGGATAAACTACATGGAATGCAATGGCAATTTTTTTGCCCCTTTCCATGAACTTGATATTGCAATTAATGCCGACTGCTTCAGTAATATTAATATTTTCTTTGTTTCTAGAATACGGTATAAATGGCGAAGTAACTACAGAATGTGATCAAGGAGCTAAATCCAACAGTCCAAAGAAGATAATATCTTCATATGTAAAGTGCTGTTTCTTTGATAAATGCATATACACTTATTGTAAGTATTTTGTGATATGTAAAAATAATTATGTACCCACTGTTAAATAAATAATTGCACAATTGCATAATTGGAGTAACTATATATAATAATATATATGACCATAGGCCATAGGAGCTCTGTGTACCTAAAATACATAATAAGGATATTAGCAGTCACTGAGGGGTTCTGTGACCATAGGAAGGAACAAGGCTATAGTAATACAAGTCAGGTATCTCTTGTGCATTATAATGTAAGTAATTAAAAATCTTTTCTTTAATTTGTAATGATATTAGAAGGTGAACCTTCCATGTTTCCGTAACCAATGAGAAGCATGTATTTAAGCATTTGGGTTTTTTCTCCCAACAGATTATTTTAATCGCATCTCTACATCATATAACCTTATGGAGTGTGTGCTGCCTAAGGGATGTCCAATAATAGAAAAAACCCGAAGCCTTTCGTTTGCCTCTTGCACCTTTAATAACTGCACCTTTCGAAAGGAAGTCGTTCCCTGAGCAGTTGAACCCGTAACCCTTTGGGACAGGGGGGGCCCCAGTCTCCCCTCAGCAACAAAACCTGATTCTGCTTTGCAGCTTTATACATTGGTCCCGAACCCTTTTTCCCTTGCACAAATCAGTTTGATAGTGAATCTGCATAGAGACTGAATTAGCAAACGGTTATTTCAATAAACGTCTTTCATGCACAATGTTATGTATCTTTATTTTTTCTGAATATCCAGTATTTGATTGGATTATAATGGAATTTCATTACTCGTTTACACTTGGGGGTAGACTTACTAAAACTTTATCATTTCTCATTTTTTTAAATTTTCAAATTCGGCTAAAAAAAAAGTAACTGTGAGAAAAGTTGTAAAAACTCGACTTTTTTCAAATTGTCGCTGCAAAAATCCGTGATGCTACGACAGTTCGAAAAAGTCAGACAAAACCCAGCGAAATCTCTAAAGTTGTGAGACAAATGAAAGAACTTCAAGGAAAGAGAAAGGACCTTTGCCATTGACTTCTACATAACTTGGCGAGTTTAATCTGGCGAATTGATGAATTCGAAATTTTAGCCGTTTAGACGTATAGTAAATCTTGGAAAAGTTGCAATGTTTTTTCTCTGTGACTTTTTCAAAAAGAAATCAGAATTGAGTTTAAAATAAAAAAATTACTGGTTGAATCATTCCCACTGTTACTGCTGTGTTATTAGTTACACAGACACTGTTGTATATGGATGGATTAAGGTTATCAGATTTCCAAGGTGAAATCTGGGGACAGGAAGGGGCTGTGCCGCACAATTTTTTAAACCACGCCCACAGTTTGGCCACTCCTCAATTGTCATACACCCATTCAACATTACAGCATCTCAATATATTTCCCTAGAAAAGCAGCTAAATAATGTTATACATATATCTTCCTTCAGCAACAGGAAAGCTGGCATGGGAAGTTTGGAGCATATGGGAGGAGAAAAAGGCAGTCGGGCGACAAAAGATCAGTCCTGGAATAGCAATGATTGATTGGGGGGGGTCAGCTCTGTTGTCACAGGGACATCTGGGTACAGCTTTCAGGGGCAGGGACACTTGTCAGTTTTCCGTGGAGACAGGGAATCTTAAACAGGGTATGTCCCCGTGAACCGGGGACTGATGGTAACCTTACTCTAGACTAGTGATCCACAACCAGTGGCTCAGGAACAACATATTGCTCACTAACCCATTGGATGTTGCCCCCAGGGGCCTGAAGAAGGTGCTTTTTTGAATTTCTGTCTTGGAGGCAAATTTTAGTTACATCAAAACCATGTATACTGCCAAACAGAGGTTCCTGTAGGCTCCTGTCCACATAAGGGCTACAAAAAAAACTAATCACAGTACTCATTAGTCTACATAGGGGCTACCAATAGCCAATCACAGCCCTTATTTGTCATGTCCAGAAACCTTTTTAATGCTTGTGTTGCTCCTCAACTCTTTTTACATTTGATTGAGGCTTAAGGGTAAAACATTTTGGGCACCCCTGCTCTATACTATAACAAATACTGGGACATAATAGAGGTCACTCTGGCTGAACTTCCTTCTCCATTTTCCTTTTCTCCCATGATATTACCCTTGTGGAAAGGAAATATCCCATCTTGTTATCAATCAACTGAATATGAAGCCAAAGAAGAAACAAAATAAGACAGATAAGTAAGAATGGGGGGGGGGGGGGGGGGGGGGGGTGTCAGCTCTGTTGCCACAGGGATATCTGGGTACAGCTTTCAGAGGCAGGGACACTTGTCAGTTTTCCATGGAGACAGGGAATCAGAAACAGGGTCTGTCCCCGTGAACCAGGGACTGATGGTAACAAACACTGGGACATAATAGAGGTCATTTAATGAGCCACTGGATGCAAGTGCTAGACAAGTAACGGGGAATGATGTAATTAGTGGAAGTCATTTCTAGTGATGAGCGAATCTGTCCCGTTTCACTTCGCCGAAAAATTTGCGAATCTTTCAAAAGATTCGCGAAACGGCGGAAATGTTGCGCGTCAAAAAAATTGTCGCCCGCGGCTATTATTTTGTCGCCCATGGCTATTATTTCGTTGTACGCTATTATTTCGTCGCCCGCGGCTATTGTTTCGTCGCATGGCTATTATTTTGTCGCCCGTGGCTATTATTTAGTCGCATGGCTATTATTTTGTCGCCCGCGACTATTGTTTCGTCGTGCGGCTGTTATTTTGTCGCGCGGCTATTATTTCGTCGCCCGCGACAATTTTTGGACACACGCCGAATTTTTCCGCGGCGAATTTTTTCATCCGTTTCGCGAAACAATCCGCCAATGGCGAAACACGGAAATTCGCCGCGAATCCATGCCTGGCGAAACATTTTGCCCATCACTAGTCATTTCTCCTTTTAGCCCCTCACCAATACATCAATAACTAACTCAAGGCTGTATTTGTATTGTTTTAAATCATTTCTGGTTGAACTTCATTTTCCTTTTCTACCATGATATCACTCTTATGGAAAGGAAATATCCCATCTTGTTATCAATCAACTGAATATGAAGCCAAAGAAGAAACAAAATAAGACAGAAAAGTAAGAATGAGAAGAAAACAAAAGTGTATGCATAATAAGCATTTGGATTTTGGTGGTTAAACATGGCTGCCACACAAACTTCACTGAAATTGCTTGGTACCAGTTCTAAAGATATGAAACCAATAAATATATATATTTTTTTTTTCTGGCCTTGAAAATCGTATAAACTTGTCATGGTATCCATTCAAAATCATTGCTGTATTTATTAAATGGTTTAATAGCTTGTATGAAAATGTCGAGTTTCGAAGTTCTCAAATTTTTCGAGCCAAAAGTATCGAAAAACTGTAGAAATTCTTGAATTAAGGAAGCGCTCCGGCAGCCATTTTAGGAGAATCAGCGCTCATTTTTGGAAACAATAATGTGTTTAAGTTTCACTTGAAACTGGGTGAATAGTAAACAATGAGTAAAGGAGAGGCTGTCACTGACTATTCTATTTCATTCTTGGATATTTCTCATTTGTTATTTAAAATTTCTCAATTAAAAGGGCCCTAAAATTTCTTAAAAACTAGGGATGCACCGAATCCCGGCTTTTTTTTAAGGATTTAGTTTCGGACGGATCCGCAGACCCCTTCATTCGGTTCGGGATTCAGCCTAATCCTTCAGAGTGGGTTCGGGGGTTCGGTGCATCCCCATTGAAAACTCTTTCAAGAAATTCACAAGGTTTTTGTAATGTTAAACTAACAAAGAAAATTCTTCAACTGATGTGCCGATTTACTAAGGTTTTTTGAAAAAAGTTTGAACTGAATTTTCATGTTTCATTTTTTTCAAGATTTATGTCAGGTTTAAGCTGCTGAGAACCTATGGAGACTTAGGGGCAGATTTATCAAAATGTGGGTTTAGAGCTTAATACATAAAAACTCACCCATGTTCTATTCATTCCTATGGGATATTTAGAGAGGCATTTACCAAATGGTGAGTTCTAAATTTCACCCTTTAATAAATACGCTTCTAAGAATCCCATAGGAATGAATAGAATGTGGGTGAGTTTTTATGTATGAAGCTCGAAACCCACATTTTGATAAATCTTCCCCTTAATGTCACTACTGAAAAGAAGTGTCTGACTACCCTAATAATGCAGAATTTAGGGGGTTCAAAACAAAGAAAAATGAATGTTACCTTATTTATTAAATTTGGATTGAATAAAACCATTAAAAAAACAACGGAATATCTTGATTTCGTATTTTACCCAACATTTTTTATGGATCAGCTCCTGAAATTTTTTGGAAAAACTTGAATTGACTGGTTTCAATTTTACCTAGGAAAGTTCCCACTGGCTTCTATATGACCTTGAATGCTTCCAGATTCATTTTTTTTTGCTTAATAAATATCGAAAACTTGAGCTCTTCCTTTATCAACTTATTTTTGTAATGGAACATTAAACAATAGGGCCTTCTGGTACCAGTACATCAAGGAACCATAAAAGAGATGTCAAAGTTCCCTTTATTATTGATTCCTATTGCTGGATCCTGTTTGGAATAGTAACAAAAGAGGAGGATAATGGGCACCGGGCTGCTTTATGAGCGCTATAAATAGTGGCGTTGAACTGAATATGGGAGCAACGAGAAAAACTTGCCCATCTAAAGAGGTAAGGCAGCATTTATTCATTAACCAAAAATTATTGTATGATTTCATTCATAATTCTTTTTTTTCTCATTTTCGCCAGAAAATGCTCTACTTGAACCCCCAGCATTTCCCATGTAAAGGGAACATACCAATGGAAATGTTTTTCTCCACTAGAGGCTAATAGAGCCCGTATTCTGGTTGGGAGGAAACAAAACGTTTTCCCCCCAAAAAATGGCCCCCACCAGCGCTATGCTTCCTATACCTGGAAGAAGCTCTCGATGGAGGCGGGCCATATTTCTTTAAATGCATGTAATTAATGAGAGAACCTCAGCCCTAAAATGTAGAAAATGATATATTGTCTGGTGATGGGCGAAATAATTCTCTCGGCATGGATTTGCGGCAAATACCCGCATTTCGCCATTGGCGGAAAGGGGCGACAAAATTGGTAAAAAAAAAAATGGGTGCATCATTTCGCGAATTTTTTGGCGAAACGAATCTGGACATATTCTCTCATCACGAATGTTGTCTTATTTTTTATTAGATTGTATCCTTCAGTGACAGTGAATTGCTGAAACACAATGGTCTCTCTCTATCCGGTGACTTTCCTACTCCTAATGGGGTTCATCCCTATATCAGGTAGGAAGGAAGGAAGGCAAAATTGTCTGTGCAAGTTCAAAACGTTCAAGACTTTCTGATAAAAAGTATTATGAAATATTTTGAAATTTTACATAGGGCTAGGCATATTCTTACTTTTCCAGGTGCCCATGGTCATGTTACATGTGCTCTGATAAACTTTAGTCACTCTTTACTGCTGCGCTGTAAGTTGGAGTGATATCACCCCCCTCTTCCCCTCCCCCTGCGGCCGATCCGCAGAACAATGGGGACGTAGCAGATACCTGACACCTGTATTGCTAAAAATGCGCCCATGCCCCACCTAGTGGTAGACATCAGAATAAAACTTAATAGTAAAAATCCAAGTCCAGTTCTTGACTCCTCCAGTTACATAGGAGTAGGAGAAACAATAGGTTAGCTGAAAGCAGTTCTAATGTGTAGCGCTGGCTCCTTCTAAAAGCTCAGACTTAGGAACACTTTACTGCTGTGCTGCAAGTTGGAGTGATATCTCCCCCCCCCCCCCCCCAGCAGTCGATCATCAGAACAATGGGAAGGGAGCAAGATAGCAGCTCCCAGTAGGTATCAGAATAGCACTCGATAGTAAGAAATCCAAGTCCGGCTTGGGACTCCTCCAGTTACATGGGAGTAGGAGAAACAATAGGTTAGCTGAAAGCAGTTCTAATGTGTAGCGCTGGCTCCTTCTGAAAGCTCAGACTCAGGCACACTTTACTGCTGCGCTGCAAGTTGGAGTGATATCCCCCCCCCTCACCCCCAGCAGCCGATCAGCAGAACAATGGGAAGGGAGCAAGATAGCAGCTCCCAGTAGGTATCAGAATAGCACTCAATAGTAAGAAATCCAAGTCCGGCTTGGGACTCCTCCAGTTACATGGGAGTAGGAGAAACAATAGGTTAGCTGAAAGCAGTTCTAATGTGTAGCGCTGGCTGAAAGATCAGACTCAGGCACACTTTACTGCTGCGCTGCAAGTTGGAGTGATATCCCCCCCCTCCCCCCCAGCAGCCGATCAGCAGAACAATGGGAAGGGAGCAAGATAGCAGCTCCCAGTAGGTATCAGAATAGCACTCAATAGTAAGAAATCCAAGTCCGGCTTGGGACTCCTTCAGTTACATGGGAGTAGGAGAAACAATAGTTTAGCTGAAAGCAGTTCTAATGTGTAGCGCTGGCTGAAAGCTCAGACTCAGGCACAAGGCACTGAGATGGCGCCTACACACCAATATTACAGCTACAAATACATTTGTTGGTTCAGGAATAAAATGTTAAATGGCAGAGGGAATTATTTGCTATGTAACAGTGTACCCTGTATATACCCGTACTAATATTTGTAAAACCTTGGTTAACTGGGCAATGCAGCAAATCTTCTCAACAAAATATTAAATGACTACGATAGAGAACTTACTAATTGTTGTTAGTTGTGACCTTGTTAGTCTAAACGAGTTTCTCTCTGACATCCCTGTAGGAGACATTATGAAGTGCCAATTGAACAAGCCATATTCCCCTGAATTTGCTACATGCGGAAAGAACACCACTGTCACTCTATATCCCACATATATCATAGATCCACGAGGTGAGTGTTTTACTTGCACTGGGGTTGAGATATTTATTGATTGGCATTAGTGATGAGCAAATCTGTCCCGTTTCGCTTCGCCGAAAAATTTGCAAATCTTTCAAAAGTTTCACAAAATTGCAAAAATTCGCGAAACGGCAAAAATGGCGCATGTAAAAAAAATTGTTACCCACGACTATTCTTTTGTCGCCTGCGGCTATTATTTTGTCACCCGCGGCTATTCTTTTGTCACCCGCAGCTAATCTTTTGTCACCCGCGGCTAATCTTCTGTCACCCGTGGCTATTCTTTTGATGCCCGCGACTATTCTTTTGTCGCCCGCGGCTATTCTTTTGTCGCGCAGCTATTCTTTTGTCACGCGGCTATTCTTTTGTCGCCCGCGGCTATTCTTTTGTCGCCCAGCTATTCTTTTGTCGCCCACGGCTATTCTTTTTTTTTTTTCAAATAACTTTTTATTAATTTTCAGGTTTTTAGGGGTACAGAAAGAAAAGGAGGGTTAGGGTAAAGGTAAGTATTACAGTTTAAAGACATATAGATAACATGACATAACACAGTGATTTTGCATTCTCATGATATTACTGTTATTGCAATTGGATTTAGAGACAATTTTTCACAGCAAATAGTATATTACTCAGACATAAAAAAGATGTTTCTTATATAACACTGTATATCTCTACTATATTTTGATTTTCTTTGGAGTTGCAACTCATAGATTGGAATAACATACGTTCTTTAACTGTTTTCTATGTATTCAGTCCATAATCTCCAATTTTGAAAATGTTTCAGTATATTTCCGTGTCTGTACGCAATAGATTCTTCCATGTTTTTAGACTCTTCAAGTAAGTGCGACCATTCAGCTATTGTCGGTGGTTCTGTATCCTTCCATTTTCTTGGAATAATTGCTTTAGCTATAGTAATAATATACTTAATCAAAGGATTGGAGATTATGTCCTTTTTTTTTGAATCATACAATAAGAGAATTGATATAGAGTTAAGTTCTAATTCTTTTGGGAAGATTTTTTCAATAATCTTTTGAATAGAATCCCAGTATTGTTCTAGTTTTTTACATTTGTACCATAGATGTTCGTAAGTCCCTATTTCTGAGTTGCATCTCCAGCATATATCAGTTTCGTCAAACATTTTTTTTAATTTAACTGGGGTCATATACCACCTGGATAGTAGTTTGTAATTAAATTCTTGTATCTTAGTTGATGTGAATATTCTAGAGTTATTATAACATATTTTTTCCCAATTTTCTGCTGTTAAGTTAATGTTGAGGTCTTTTTCCCATTTTTCAGCAAATGGTGGTTTAATATCGTGTTTGGCTATCAGTTTTTTATAGAAAAATGATAAAGATCTCAGAAGATGGGTATTCTTACTAATCAGATTCTCAAACCAGGTAAGTTCTCTTTCTAATTTTGTTATTTGCAATGTCTGAATATATTCTTTTATTTGTTCATATAAATATATTGAGAGGTTAGATTTTTCTTCAGTTATAAAATGTATTTTTTCCATTGGTAACATTTGATTTTTTTCCAAAAAATCCTTTATTCTAATAGTTTGTTTTTTATTTGTTGTCCATAATCTGAGTAACTCATTTTCTATACCTGTTTTAAACTCCAAATTGTTTAATAAAGGAGTTAGTGGGGAAGGATGTGGGGCTAACATATATTTTTTGTTTAATTTAAACCACTGTTTAATAGTAGGATATACCGTAATATCTGTTTTCGTAATTTTTATGTTTTGTAGTTTCTCTGACCAAATCAATGTAGATAGTGATTTAATATTCTCTCCTTTTTCTGCATTACAACTTGAATTGGGGTAATTCTCCTTTTGCCATTGAATAATTCTTGACAAGTGGATTGCATTATAGTATGTATATAGACACGGGAGTCCCAATCCTCCGGTTTCTTTAGGTCTTGTAAGCGTTTCATAAGCTACCCTAGGTTTGGAGTTCTTCCATATAAATTTTGAAAGTTTCGATTTGATTTTAGTAAAAAATATTCCTGGGATATCTATTGGTGTACATTGAAGAATGTATAAGATTTTAGGGAGAATTGTCATTTTTACTATGTTTATTCGGCCTATCCATGATATGCAGATGTTTGAGCATTTTTGTGTATCTTTATCTATCATTCCGAATATTGGGAGGTAATTCTTAGCATAAAGAAGTTTTTCCTCTTGAGTTAAATATATCCCCAAATATTTGATCTCCTCTTTGGCCCATTTAAATGAGAAAGTTTTTTTAAGATATTGGACTTTATATTGGGGTATGGTAATATTTAGAATTTCAGACTTGTTATAGTTAATCTTAAAATTGGATAATTGGCTAAATGTATTAATAAGGATCATTAGATTAGGTAGAGTGATGTGTGGTTGAGTTACATAAAATAATAAATCATCAGCAAATGCTGAGACTTTATGTTCCCTGTTGGAGATATTAATTCCTTTAATGTTCTTATTTTGTCTAATTGCTATCAATAAAGTTTCAATCGTTAAAACAAACAAGAGGGGTGATAGTGGGCAACCTTGTCTAGTACCATTTTTAATTAAGAATTTGTCCGATATTGTTCCATTAATTCTTATTTTTGCACTCGGGTTTTGATATAGGGACATTATTTTCTCAATTAATATATTACCAAACCCCATTACATGCAGTACATTCTCCATAAATACCCAATCAATCCTATCGAATGCTTTTTCAGCATCCATCGATATGATTAAAGCTTCTTTCTTTCTAATTTTCATAACCTTTATTATATTAAGTGTTCTAACTGTATTATTTTTTCCTTCTCTTCCAGGTATAAATCCGGATTGATCCGGGTGCGTTAAAGTTGGTAAGTGTATTTTTATTCTATTTGCTATAAGTTTAGCAAAAATTTTTTGATCAATGTTTATAAGTGAAATAGGTCTATAACTAGAGCACTCATGTGGGTCTTTACCTGGTTTGGGAATTAAAGTTATATGGGCTTCCTGTGATTGATCTGGCAATGGAATACCTCTCTTTTGGGTATTGTACATATTAAGTAAGATAGGATTGAGAGTGTTTTCGAATATTTTATAATAACTGGCTGTGAAACCATCCGGGCCTGGACTTTTACCTAATGGCAGTTCCTTAATTACTTTAGAAAGTTCTTCTTTGGTGAAAGGCATATCAAGGTTTTTAGATGTATCATTATCTATTTTTGGTATTTTCAGTTGTGTTAAGAAATTTTTTATTTTAACTTTCATTTTTTTTTTTACTCTATCACTTAGTTGTTGTTTATTTATGTTATAAAGATTAGCATAATAAGTTTGGAAACATTTTGCTATATCTGAAGTTTTGTATACCAATTGTTGTTTGTGGTTTTTCATTTTCAATATATACGATTTAGCAAATTGTGTTTTCAGCATATTAGCTAAATGTTTGCCACATTTATTGCTATATTCATATATATTCCGTTTAAATCTCGTAAAGGCTTTATTTGAGTCTATATCTAAGATATTTTTCAATGCTTTCCTTTTATCTGTTAGTTTTTGATATAATTCTTCTACTTGTGTGAGTTTATGTTGTGTTTCTAGTATATTAATTTCATTTAGCAATTGATTTATTTCTTTTCTTCTTTCTTTTTTACAGCGTGCTCCCATTGAGATCAAATACCCTCTCATTGTGCATTTATGTGCTTCCCATCTTATATGCTGAGATGTATCTTGTTCTGAGTTTTCAATAAAAAATAATTTTAATTTTTTCAATACTTCTTCTCTGTGTGTTTCTTTATGGATAAGGTTTTCGTTCATTCTCCAGTTATAGTTTTTGTTTATAACTGTTGGTATCTTGAATATTATAGTTACTGGACAATGGTCTGATTGGAATGAATTTTCGATGCTGGATTTATGGACTAATTCTAACCATTTATGTTCCATAAATATATAGTCAATCCTTGCATAACTCTTATGTACACACGAATAGTGTGTATAATCTTTTTCTTGGGGGTGGAGGATTCTCCATATATCAGATAGTAAGTTTGTATGTAATATTTGGTTTATACCTCTTATTAATGAAAAAGGTAAGTATGATTTTTTTGATGAGGTATCAATTATGGGATTAAGTGGAGTATTAAAATCTCCTCCCAGGATTACTATACCCTCTTTGAAAGATCTTAATTTGTTCAATATTTCTTTTAAAGTTTTTAACTGGTTCTTGTTGGGTAAATAAATATTACACAAAGTTACTTTCTGATCAAATAATACACCTTTTACCATTAAACATCTCCCATCTTTTCTTATATAGGTATCAGATGCTGAGAAGGGAGTATTTTTATGAATAGCAATTTGTACACCATTTGTTTTTTTTTCCGTATTGTTACCCAAAAATATTTTGTCATAGTATCTATGATGAATTTTGAAAGTGGTATTGTCTAATAGATGTGTTTCTTGCATGAATATTATCTTTGCACCTAAATTATTGCAATGATTGAACATCTGTGATCTTTTAATAGGTTCATTTAATCCATTTACATTAATGGATGTGAGTTTTATTTTAGCCATTGTCTATTTCTGAGTATTTTTTTATACACTTTGAATTATGTCTCTTTAATTTGTTTTCAGTTGTGTTTGTCATGTATACCTTACATGGTAGGGGAAAGTAATAGAAATAAACTATATACAAGAAATAATTAGCATTTGCTAAAACTGCAATAAACCATATATTTGTAATTGGTAATAGCGTATATTTATAGGCAGTCGATTTTCTATAAGATAAGTACATTGTCCTATCTTAATAGTAGAGGGGTTGTGGAAGATACACCTGTATCTTATTAGTGGAAGTTTAAACAACGTTTAACCATTTTTCTACCCAGATTTATTTTGTAAAAGCCGTAAATAACGAGATGAGAACATAAATCCATCTCTTGCCATGTTGGATATTATTTAAAGAAAGTTAGCTAAGTGGGAAAAAAAAAAAACAAACAAAAAAACGGCTATTCTTTTGTCGCCCGCGGCTATCCTTTTGTTGCCCACGGCTATTCTTTTGTTGCATGGCTATTCTCTTGTCGCCCGCAGCTATTCTTTTGTCGCCCGCGGCTTTTCTTTTGTCGCGCAGCTATTATTTTGATGCCTCCGACTATTCTTTTGACGCAGCGAATTTTTCCATCACTAATTGGCATTACACTTGGATCTTTACTACATGACCGGTGCAATTTCCAACTCAGATGTTATTATATCTTCCCTATAAGTTCTGACTTGTTGTATTTAGGCCTATCTGCCCCATCCAGGTTCAGGAGGGATAAACTACATTTTTTTTGCCCCTTTCCATGAATTTAATATTGCAATTAATGCAGACTGCTTCAGTAATATTAATATTTTCTTTGTTTCTAGAATACAATATAAATGGTGAATTAACTACAGAATGTGATCAAGGAGCTAAATCCAACAGTCCAAAGAATATAATATTTTCAAATATAAAGTGCTGTTTCTTTGATAAATGCATATACACTTATTGTAAGTATTTTGTGATATGTAAAAATAATTATGTACCCACTGCAGGCTGAGTTATACAGGGAACTCTGAGTATCACTCAAGTATTATAAGGGATAATGTACCCCCTACTGTAAATGATAAGGATATTAGCAGTCACTGAGGGGTTCTGTGCCCATATAAAGGCACAAGGCTGCAGGCTGAGTTATACAGGGAACTCTGAGTATCACTCATGTATTATAAGGGATAATGTACCCCCTACTGTAAATGATAAGGATATTAGCAGTCACTGAGGGGTTCTGTGACCATAGGAAGGAACAAGGCTGCAGGTTGTGTTATACAGGGAACTCTGAGTATCACTCATGTATTATAAGGGATAATGTACCCCCTACTGTAAATGATAAGGATATTAGCAGTCACTGAGGGGTTCTGTGCCCATATAAAGGCACAAGGCTGCAGGCTGAGTTATACAGGGAACTCTGAGTATCACTCATGTATTATAAGGGATAATGTACCCCCTACTGTAAATGATAAGGATATTAGCAGTCACTGAGGGGTTCTGTGCCCCCCATATAAAGGCACAAGGCTGCAGGCTGAGTTATACAGGGAACTCTGAGTATCACTCAAGTATTATAAGGGATAATGTACCCCCTACTGTAAATGATAAGGATATTAGCAGTCACTGAGGGGTTCTGTGCCCATATAAAGGCACAAGGCTGCAGGCTGAGTTATACAGGGAACTCTGAGTATCACTCATGTATTATAAGGGATAATGTACCCCCTACTGTAAATGATAAGGATATTAGCAGTCACTGAGGGGTTCTGTGCCCCCCATATAAAGGCACAAGGCTGCAGGTTGAGTTATACAGGGAACTCTGAGTATCACTCATGTATTATAAGGGATAATGTACCCCCTACTGTAAATGACAAGGATATTAGCAGTCACTGAGGGGTTCTGTGACCATAGGAAGGAACAAGGCTATAGTAATACAGGTCAGGTATCTCTTGTGCATTATACTGTAAGTAAATAAAAATCTCTTCTTTAATTTGTAATGATAAAAGAAGGTGAACCTTCCATGTTTCCGTAACCAATGAGAAGCATGTATTTAAGCATTTGTGTTTTTTCTCCCAACAGATTATTTTACTCGCATCTCTACATCATATAACCTTATGGAGTGCGTGCTGCCTAAGGGATGTCCAATAATAGAAAAAACCCGAAGCCTTTCGTTTGCCTCTTGCACCTTTAATAACTGCACCTTTCGAAAGGAAGTCGTTCCCTGAGCAGCTGAACCCGTAACACTTTGGGACAGGGGGGGCCCCAGTCTCCCCTCAGCAACAAAACCTGATTCTGCTTTGCAGCTTTATACATTGGTCCCGAATCCTTTTTCCCTTGCACAAATCAGTAGTGATGAGCGAATCTGTCCTGTTTCGCTTCGCCGAAAAATTTGCGAATCTTTCAAAAGATTCGCGAAATGGTGGAAAATTTGCGAAACAGCGAAAATGTCGCAGGTCAAAAAAAATTGTCGCCCGCGGCTATTCTTTCGTTGCGCGGCTATTCTTTTGTCGCCCGCGGCTATTATTTTGTCGCACGGCTATTATTTTGTCGCACGGCTGTTATTTTGTCGCCCGCGGCTCTTATTTTGTTGCACGGCTATTATTTTGTCGCCCGCGGCTATTATTTTGTCGTGCGGCTATTATTTTGTCATGCGCAGTTATTATTTTGTCACGCGCAGCTATTATTTTGTCACGCACAGCTATTATTTTGTCGCCCACCACTATTTTAGGGCGTGCGGCGAATTTTTCCGCTGCAAATTTTTTCATCCATTTCGCAAAACAATCCGCCAATGTCGAAACGCAGAAATTCGCCACGAATCCATGCCTGGCAAAACATTTCGTCCATCACTACAAATCAGTTTCATAGTGAATCTGCATAGAGAATTAATTAGCAAACAGTCATTTCAATAAACGACTTTCATGCACAATGTTATGTTTCTTTATTTTTTCTGAATATCCAGTATTTGATTGGTTTATAATAGAATTACATTGCTCATTTACACTTGGGGGCAGATTTACTTAAACTCTATCATTTCTCACTTTTTTTTCATTTTCAAATTCAACTAAATTTTTTTCCCCCAATGTCTAATATTTAGTAAAAAAAAAAGTCACAAGGTAAAGTCCTAAAAACTCGACTTTTTCAAATTGTTACCACAAAAATCCCGACTTTATTAAATTGTCGCTACAACAGTTTGAAAAAGTCGAGTTTTTTTACAAAACCCAGCAAGACGAAAGACAAAAACTTCAAGGAAAGGAAAGGGACCTCTGCCATTGACTTCTACATGAACTCGGAAAGTTTAATCTGGCGAATTGTCGAATTTAGATTTTTAGCTGTTTAGACGTAGTAAATCTCGGAAAAGTTGCAACGTTTTTTCTCTGCAACTTTTTTGAAAAAAATCCGAATTTGAGTTTAAAATAAAAAAATACATGGTTAGAAAATGAACCCCTTGATATTTCCCACTGTTACTGCTTTGTTATTAGTTACACAGACATCCCAATCCTGAATGGGCACCAAGCGGCACAATTATGCACCAATCAGTGCTCTAGCACTTTTTCAAATTGTCACCCCAAAAATCCCGACTTTATTAAATTGTCACTACGACAGTTTGAAAAAGTCAAGTTTTTGGACAAAACCCTGTGAAATCTCTAAAGTTTTGAGATGAAAGACAAAACTTCAAGGAAAGGAAGGGACCTTTACCATTGACTTCTACATGAACTCGGCAAGTTTAATCTGGCGAATTGTCGAATTCGGATTTTCACCAGTTTAGACGCACAGTAAATCATGGAAAAGTTGCAATGTTTTTTCTCTGCAACTTTTTTGAAAAACATTCCGAATTGGGTTTAAAATAAAAAATCAGTGGTTAATAAATGAGCCCCTTGATCGTTCCCACTGTTACTGCTGTGTTATTAGATACACAGACACTGTTCTATTTGGGGGCCCATTTTGCCTCTCAATCCTGCAGTTCCATTTTGATATTATTAACCTTGTATAAGGCACAGAGTGCAGATATGTGACAGATTTGAGTGCTTACTGAATGAGAAAAATAATTAACCATACCCCAACCTTTTTTCACCCATGAGCTTAAATGTAAAAGGAGTTGGGGAGCAGCAACGCAAGCATGAAAAAAGTTTCTGGGTGTAACATAAGGGCTCTGATTGGTTATGTGGCTACCCATTATGGCCGAGCAGCCTACAGGAGGCTCTGTTTGACAATATATCTTTTTTTAATGCAACCAAACCAACCAACACTTTACCCAGCAATTCAAAAATAAACCCCAATGGGGTCACTGGGAGCAACATTCAAGGGGTTGGTGAACAACAGCTCTAGACCAGTGGTTCTCAACCTTCCTAATGCCGCAACCCTTTAATACAGTTCCTCATGTTGTGGTGACCCCCAACCATAAAATTATTCCTAAGACCATTGGAAATATGTGTTTTGCAATGTTTTCTAAAGGGGTCCTGACCCCCAGGTTGAGAACAGCTGCTCTAGACTATTACTTGGAACTGCAGAGTGCCATTGAGCCCTATGGGAGACTTTCCTTGGGCCGGGTTGGAGCTGCAGAGTGCCATTGAGCCCTATGGGAGACTTTCCTTGGGCCGGGTTGGAGCTGCAGAGTGCCATTGAGCCCTATGGGAGAATTTCCTTGGGCCAGGTTGGAGCTGCAGAGTGCCATTGAGCCCTATGGGAGACTTTCCTTGGGCCAGGTTGGAGCTGCAGAGTGCCATTGAGCCCTATGAGAGACTTTCCTTGGGCCGGGTTGGAGCTGCAGAGTGCCATTGAGCCCTATGAGAGACTTTCCTTGGGCCGGGTTGGAGCTGCAGAGTGCCATTGAGCCCTATGGGAGACTTTCCTTGGGCCAGGTTGGAGCTGCAGAGTGCCATTGAGCCCTATGGGAGACTTTCCTTGGGCCGGGTTGGAGCTGCAGAGTGCCATTGAGCCCTATGAGAGACTTTCCTTGGGCCAGGTTGGAGCTGCAGAGTGCCATTGAGCCCTATGGGAGACTTTCCTTGGGCCGGGTTGGAGCTGCAGAGTGCCATTGAGCCCTATGGGAGACTTTCCTTGGGCCGGGTTGGAGCTGCAGAGTGCCATTGAGCCCTATGGGAGACTTTCCTTGGGCCGGGTTGGAGCTGCAGAGTGCCATTGAGCCCTATGGGAGACTTTCCTTGGGCCAGGTTGGAGCTGCAGAGTGCCATTGAGCCCTATGGGAGACTTTCCTTGGGCCGGGTTGGAGCTGCAGAGTGCCATTGAGCCCTATGAGAGACTTTCCTTGGGCCGGGTTGGAGCTGCAGAGTGCCATTGAGCACTATGGGAGACTTTCCTTGGGCCGGGTTGGAGCTGCAGAGTGCCATTGAGCCCTATGAGAGACTTTCCTTGGGCCAGGTTGGAGCTGCAGAGTGCCATTGAGCCCTATGAGAGACTTTCCTTGGGCCGGGTTGGAGCTGCAGAGTGCCATTGAGCACTATGGGAGACTTTCCTTGGCCAGGTTGGAGCTGCAGAGTGCCATTGAGCCCTATGAGAGACTTTCCTTGGGCCGGGTTGGAGCTGCAGAGTGCCATTGAGCACTATGGGAGACTTTCCTTGGGCCAGGTTGGAGCTGCAGAGTGCCATTGAGCCCTATGAGAGACTTTCCTTGGGCCGGGTTGGAGCTGCAGAGTGCCATTGAGCCCTATGGGAGGCTTTCCTTGGGCCGGGTTGGAGCTGCAGAGTGCCATTGAGCCCTATGGGAGACTTTCCTTGGGCCGGGTTGGAGCTGCAGAGTGCCATTGAGCCCTATGGGAGACTTTCCTTGGGCCGGGTTGGAGCTGCAGAGTGCCATTGAGCCCTATGGGAGACTTTCCTTGGGCCGGGTTGGAGCTGCAGAGTGCCATTGAGCCCTATGGGAGACTTTCCTTGGGCCAGGTTGGAGCTGCAGAGTGCCATTGAGCCCTATGAGAGACTTTCCTTGGGCCGGGTTGGAGCTGCAGAGTGCCATTGAGCACTATGGGAGACTTTCCTTGGGCCAGGTTGGAGCTGCAGAGTGCCATTGAGCCCTATGAGAGACTTTCCTTGGGCCGGGTTGGAGCTGCAGAGTGCCATTGAGCCCTATGGGAGGCTTTCCTTGGGCCGGGTTGGAGCTGCAGAGTGCCATTGAGCCCTATGGGAGACTTTCCTTGGGCCGGGTTGGAGCTGCAGAGTGCCATTGAGCCCTATGGGAGACTTTCCTTGGGCCGGGTTGGAGCTGCAGAGTGCCATTGAGCCCTATGGGAGACTTTCCTTGGGCCGGGTTGGAGCTGCAGAGTGCCATTGAGCCCTATGGGAGACTTTCCTTGGGCCGGGTTGGAGCTGCAGAGTGCCATTGAGCCCTATGGGAGACTTTCCTTGGGCCGGGTTGGAGCTGCACAGTGCCATTGAGCCCTATGGGAGACTTTCCTTGGGCCGGGTTGGAGCTGCAGAGTGCCATTGAGCCCTATGGGAGACTTTCCTTGGGCCGGGTTGTAGCTGCAGAGTGCCATTGAGCCCTATGGGAGACTTTCCTTGGGCCGGGTTGGAGCTGCAGAGTGCCATTGAGCCCTATGGGAGACTTTCCTTGGGCCAGGTTGGAGCTGCAGAGTGCCATTGAGCCCTATGGGAGACTTTCCTTGGGCCGGGTTGGAGCTGCAGAGTGCCATTGAGCCCTATGGGAGACTTTCCTTGGGCCGGGTTGGAGCTGCAGAGTGCCATTGAGCCCTATGGGAGACTTCCCTTGGGCCGGGTTGGAGCTGCAGAGTGCCATTGAGCCCTATGGGAGGCTTTCCTTGGGCCGGGTTGGAGCTGCAGAGTGCCATTGAGCCCTATGGGAGACTTTCCTTGGGCCGGGTTGGAGCTGCAGAGTGCCATTGAGCCCTATGGGAGACTTTCCTTGGGCCGGGTTGGAGCTGCAGAGTGCCATTGAGTCCTATGGGAGACTTTCCTTGGGCCGGGTTGGAGCTGCAGAGTGCCATTGAGCCCTATGGGAGACTTTCCTTGGGCCGGGTTGGAGCTGCAGAGTGCCATTGAGTCCTATGGAAGGCTTCCAAAATCATGCATTGAAGGTTTCAAGAAAGAAAGGGTTTTTCTGCCATTTACGAATGTTCGGAACCAAAAATTTTGTGACTTTCAGAACACAACCACGATATATTCGTACGACTGAGAAAATAATTTCCGTGACATTTTAACATCAGAAATTGTCGTGGTTACTCCGATTTTTTTTGCATATTGTGATTTTTACCCCCAAAAAATCGTATTTTAATGAATTGGCCCCTAAGTATAAGATGTGGGGTGTGAACTGAGGTTCTAATTATGCTGAGTATTCACTGAAACTTTAAATAGTCGAGTTTAGTAATTAAATTATCATTTTCATCTGGTTTTTGTAACGAAAAACACACATTGAGGTCAACACATTTCATGAATTTTTGTTCTTTTGCAATTTTTTGGGCAAAATCAAAAAAACATCAAAGCATAAAAATTCACCGGAAATAATGTTGCCACGAAAAAGCTGGAGAAGTTGTATGGAAGTCAATAGGAAGATACCAAGAAAAAAGGGAAAAGTGGTAAAAAAAAAAATTATATTATATTATTATTATAAATCAAACTGCTCTTTAGAGATGTGGCTTCTGTTTCTTATCTTCTAATTTTTTTTTCTTCTTCTAAACTTTCTAAATTTTGCAACTTTTTTTTTTGTTTTCCTTTGTTTAGGTGGCGTCAGTAAAAGCTGGACCGCAATGTTATACTAAATCAAATTTCATTTTACGGTATACACCATATTTCTCTTGTGTTTCGTCTGTTTTTCTTCCTTCTCTTTCCTTCTGAGTATTATGTAAATCGAAAAATATCAAATTAGAAAAAAAACTAAAAATACCTCAATTTATACCCCAAGCCAAAAAAAAATCTGAAAACTCAGATTGACCAAACAGTAGAAATTTCACGTAGGACTTCTACATGACCTTGAAAGCTTCCAGATGCCAACGTTTTTTTTGCTGATTTTTTTTTTTCATTGTTTTTTTGCTTTATAGTAGTGCTGGGCTAAAATTTTTTGCCAGGCATGGATTTTCGGCGAAATTCTGGTGAATTTTTTTTTGCAGATTTTTTTTTTTGTCTTTTTTGCTTAATAGTAGTGCTGGGAGAAATTTTTCACCAGGCATGGATTTGCGGCAAACTTCTGGTGGATTTTTTTGTGAAATGAGCATGAAAATTTGCCACGGAGACATTCGATGTGCGACAAAAAAAATTGAAATGAAAAAAAAATAAATTGAAATTAAAAAAAATTTTTTCAAGCGCATAATTTTTTTTTTGCATATGTCATTTTCAGCGTTTTGTGAATTTTTCAGCGTTTTGCGAATTTTTCAAAGATTCGCAAATTTTTTGGTGAAGCGAAACGGGATCGATTCGCTCATCATTGCTTAATAGATCAAAAATTTGAGTTTTTAAGACATAATTCAAATTCACAATTTTCAGTGCAAAAAACGTCAATCATGGGGAAAATTACAAACCGCAAAAAAATAATCCTCTAGATTGAACATTAAAGTATCAAAATTAATGGGCAAGTTTTTTGACAAAAATATCTGTTATGATGTGTTAATTGTGTACCCCTTCAATGTAGTTCTGGGTCAGTAATACCAAAAAGCTCAACCTTTTCCAACTCACTTTTTTAATGGAACATTAATAATAGTGTCTTCTGGTACCAGTACATCAAATAATCGTAAAAGACAATTTTTTATTGAGTCATTCTGCTGGATCCTGTTTGGAATAGTAACAAAAAAAAAATGGGCTAATGGGATAATGGGCACCGGGCTGCTTTATAAATACATGTATAGGACCCATTATCCAGAATGCTCGGGTATGCTTTGATATAATGGTTAAATGGACAGAGAATATGTCGATAAGAGCATTTTTCTATTATGAAAGTGTCCAAACTTTTTTTTATGGTGAATAAATAAAATGATTGAAACCCTCTGCCTGTTTGTGCCGAGCCCAGATGCTTTTGTTCCCTAACTATGGCCAAGATGATAATCACCATTAAATATTTTTTTAATGTATCTAAACAAACCTGAATAATGAATGCCCTAGGGCAGCGCTAGAAAGTTCACTTGTTTCGCAAAAAAAAGAAATACGCCAATGCCCGTAAAACCACACCTGGCAAAAAATTTCACTAGTAGTGATGAGCGAATCTGTCCCGTTTCACTTCGCCATAACATTTGCGAAACAACAAGAAAATCCGCGAAACGGCGTAAAACGCATTTGTCGCACAACTTTTTTGTCGATGTTTCTTTTTTCCACGAACGTTTTGACACAACTGCACCCATTTAGCGGTGACCGCACCCATTTCCACACGGACACACCCATTTTGCTGTGACCATGCCCACTTTGCCATGACTGCAACTGTTTTTGCCATGCGACAAATTTTTCTGCGCCGAAACAATTCTCCAATGGCGAAATGCTGAAATTCGCTGCGAATCTATGTCTGGAGAAAAAGATTGCTCATCACAATATAATGGTTAAATGGACAGAGAATAATATTCCTTATTATTAAAGTGTCCAAACCCTCTGCCTGTTTGTGCCGAGCCCAGAAGCTTTTGTACCCTAAATATGGGCAAGATGATAATGATATATTTAAACACCATTAAAGATTTTTTGAATGTATCTATGTAGTGATGAGCGAATCTTTTCCGTTTCACCGAAAAATTTGCGAATCTTTCAAAAGATCCGGCGAAAATGTTGTGTGCCAAAAATTTTTTTTTTTTTTTGTCGCCCGGCTATTATTTTGTCGCACGGCTATTCTTTTGTGACCCGCGGCTATTATTTTGCGCGTTGCTATTATTTTGTCACCCGCGACTATTATTTTGTCACACGGCTATTATTTTGTCACCCGCGACTATTATTTTGTCGCACGGCTATTCTTTTGACGCCCGTGACTATTCGTTTTTGACGCCAGCGACAATTTTTGGACGTGCTGCAAATTTTTCTGCGGCAAATTTTTTCATCCGTTTTGCAAAACAATCCTCCAATGGCGAAACGCGGAAATTCGCTGTGAATCCCTGCCTGGCGAAACATTTCGCCCATCACTATATCTAAGCAAACCCGAATTATGAATTCCCTAGAGCAGCGCTAGAAAGTTGGGCAAGATTGGTGGATTGGGCAATTTTTTTATTTGCGATTTTTTTTTTTTTTTTAACTGTTGCACAAAAAAAGCGGCGTCACAAATCTGAAAACCTCTAAAGTTTTGCCTTTGAATGTGGCTCATAGGTAAAAAAAAAAGGTAGGGGATGACAAAAATTTTTTTTGACACACAGCAAATTTTTCCATGGCAAATTTTGTCACCTGTTTCACAAAAAATATCTGCCAATGGCGAAAGACAGAAATTTGCCGGGAATCCATGCCGGCCGAATGGTTTCACCCATCGCTATTAAAGGGGACCTGTCACCCACACATAAACATTTGTATAATAAAAGTCCTTTGCAGATTAAACATGAAACCCAAATTCTTTTTTTAGTTAAATCATCTTTCCCTGGTCGTACTCCATATCAGCACTATCTGGGATATCCCCGCCCCCATGCCCCATCAGAAGGATCCTCCCCAAAGCTTTAAAAGCCACCCCCACCCCCTCTATGGCGTCTTTTTTTCCTTCTGCTTTCCTTGCTCCATTGGAAGCAACGTTTTTGCTTTTTAGCCTTGGGAAAGCATTAGGTGACCGGAAATGGCACCTAGGGACTGGGGTTTTTTGGTCCATGAGATCTTTTCCCCTGCACATTACCTCATATCCTGGGATCTTCGGCTCTGTTCTGCTTGATAAGGTAGGACAATGCTGTTGGTATATTTGATCCCATGTGCCTTTCTGGTTTGTCATAATGGCATCCAATGGCAAGTGCTAGTCCCCCCATCCGTATGCCCTCCCAGGCCGTGAGTGTCTGGTGGCAATGGTGTGTGGCCCGACACACTTAATATTTTTGCGGATGGGCGAGGGAGGTGGAAGTTAGCAGTCCTCAACATTTAGTTAGTGGCCTGAGTCTGGCGATCTCCATATTCCTTTTTGTTCTACTGTGTGGAGAGATTTTTTTTTTTTAATAGAGCCAGAGTTCAAAGCCTACTGCCTCCCTCACAAAGTCTTTCCTAAGGTTTTGTATTAAGAGGTGTTTAAAAAAAAAAAAAAAAAAAAAAAGGGCCTGACACCCCACTGTCTTTAAACATTGGGCTGCATTATGTACTACAAATGGGTTAGTTTGCCTGCTAGTTGCTACATACCTGGATAGCTTTAGCTGAATGTAACCAGTCAAATATTATGGTTACTTGCAGACAGATTGGGTGATTCATTGAACCTTTCAGTTGCTCTGGATTGTGTTACAGTTGCTAGGGCAGAGCCATGTAGTAACCTTGGGAACTGCCTATGAAATGCATTCCTGAGTAGCCTCAGGTGAATGTGATTATGTGCTAAGCTACACTCTACCTGAGCTTTCCAGAGATTGCAGCAGTCCTGTGTCATGGCTACTTGCTGATACATGGGGTAATGCGTCAACTCCTTTCAGCTGCCCGCATTGTGTTATGGTTGCTAGGGCACTGTAGTGTAGTTACTACTAAGAACTGGCTAATTAGATGCATTCCTGAGTAGCCTCAGGTGAATGTGATTACGTGATCAGCTACACTCCAGCTGAGCTTCCCAGAGAGTTGCACCAGTTCTGTGTTATGGCTACTGCTACTACACCAGGTAATGCACTAATATTTCACTTACTGTGGAAGGTGTTTATAGTAGTCAGGGCATTATAGAGTTGAAGTAACTCTGAGATCTGTATCTGCATTAGCTGGGTATAATTATGTGTATGCACATGGATCCAGTACTTTGCCATCACGATTGTAGCCAGATTGTATTGCTGCATTAGGGCTGAGTTGTTCAGGTGCCTCGCTAGTAGTAGCCTGGCTAATTATGTTTAAAACTCTGTATAAGGGTCTGTAGTATAACCCTACTGGCTAATAGGGGTGTAACCAGAGTACCTCTGCTGAAGGTAATTATGTAATTAGCCAAAGGTGTTGTGGCTCTCATTCCAGTCCTGAGTTCCCAGAGTATAGCACCATAGGCTGGGAAGGTAAGGTTCTGTATACTGATTTTGTTTGCTGGTTTCCTATATCAGTCCTCCTTTAGGAACCTCTTTCCAGTTTTTGATGCCTAAGGTAGGCCATAACTATTGGCTTAGAGAGCTATAGTATTATAGAAATCGAGAGCCCTTTATTCTGATCACTTAAAGGTGTTTTGTAGCACACTGCAGAGGGCTGTAATCCTACCTTGTCAGCTAGCAGCAATTATTGGCCGTGCTTTGGGGTCCCCAGGCCAGGCTTGTGTTGCTACCAGTAAACTAACACAATTATTGATTTGTGATTAGCATTATCTGCATATGTGTTAATAGTGTATTGCCATGTAGTTTTCTTTCAGGCTATGCATGGGCACATTGCCATTAAGTGTTCCTATACTTATGCTGTATGTTTCTCTGTACAATAATCACCAGCAGATTTTTTTTTTTTTTTTCACTTTTCTAAGGTTCAGAACCCTGTATTATGTATGCTTAAACTGCAAATGTCTGGGTACCAGATAATATTCATTAGTTCTTCAGCAACACTGTAGAACCCTGTATTATGCATGCTTAAACTGCAAATGTCTGGGTACCAGATAATATTCATTAGTTTTTCAGCAACCATTGGCTGGTAACAATTTGGGCAGTAAGCATACCTAAAGCTTTAGCTGACTGAATGTTTGCTGTATTGGGCAATGTGCATGTTCATGAATCTGCAGCCCAAACAGAGTGCATCTCTAGCATCTCCAAATATGTGCTATTAGCATGCCTAAAGCTGCAGCACAATTCATGGTTCCTGTATTATGCATGCTTAAACTGCAAATGCCGGGGTACAAAATAATATTCATTAGTTTCTGCAGCAACCAGAGTCTGGTACCAGTTTGGGCAGTAAGCATACCTAGAGCTTTAGCTGACTGAATGTTTGCTGTACTGGGCAATGTGCATGTTTATGAATCTGCAGCCCAAACAGAGTACTATCTCCAGCATTTCTTTTATCTGTGCTATTAGCATGCCTAAAGCTGCAGCACAATTCATGGTTCACTGTGTCCTATTATTGATAAGCTTCATAAGCTGTTGCCAGTTCTGGGTTTTGTAGGCCTTTTTTGCAGTACTTCTAAGACCAGGTAGTATGTATGGGCCAAGCTGCAGGTTTCATTGGGCCCTGTGGGTATGCAAGCGGAATGCATTACGGTTATAACTACATCTGAACCAAAAGGGTTATGCTCACATGCTGTAGTTCAACTGTGGGGCCATTGGGCCTGTAGTAATTATTGAGCCTGGCATAAAACCATGATCCATAATATGCTGCAAAACAAACATTCCTCTGAGTTTGCAGTTATTCTAGAGCCCAGCAACATGCGTTCCTTTGTGCCGCAGGGAGGCATCACTTAGTAGTATATACACTTGGTGAACAGCATCTGACTTGCATGTTCGACAGGGCTCTCTCATGAGTTTGATCTACATGGTAAGTCAGTCCAAAAACATTAAATAGTTAAATAGGGGCTGGCTCCATGACCGGTTTGAAGCAAACCCATCAGTGTGTTCATGAATCTCCGCATTGCTAGTGTATAACACTAGCCTTTTTTGAAAGGTGCCAGTACACTTGTTGGTATTGCCTCTTGGGAGCTAAAGGCTGGCAGGTTGCAGCCAATCTCATGGCATCTGCGGGATCGCAGTAGCTCAAGCAGGGTAATAAGATGGCATGTACATTACATCTTAATTATGTTGCTGGGTATCTTCTCTGCCTTGAATAGCTTCACAGCTAAACGCTTGTTTTCGAAGCTGTTTTTTGTTGACAGGGGTTAGGTGTTTTTTTGCCCAGCAAGCAGCCGTTAAATAGACTATGCATTACCTTGCTAAGCTATCATTGTCACTTCTGTTGGGTTCGGAGGGTCTAACCCTTGCATTGAATTGGCTGTGGGATTACAGCTGTTTAGGCATATTGTATACATTCTACAGGGCTTGAGAATATATAAAGGTTCACCTGGCTTCCAATTACATGCTGTAAGTAAATGTTTTGGGGTAGCTGCCATTCCATACCTAGTTCCCCCAAGAGGACACGTGTTTGCTCTTTGGGTTTTCTGTTATACACTGTTCTGATTGCAGGGCATATGGCAGGGAATGACCTGGTCTCTCAAGGGATGTCACATTCGCACTGCTTGGGATGACCTATGCTTTCCAATTTATGGACTGTGCCATCATAGTCTCTAGAGGTAAGTTCTACCTACATCTCCCTGCCTAGGGCCCAGTTATCTGGCCCATAGTATTGCCTGCGCAACAGTAAATTACTTGCCCTGAAGTATTCTCCCTTGGGTGAGGGTGCCTCCAGCTGGGAAGCTTGAAACAGGGTGTTTTTGACTTCCATCAAATTAGTCCGAATACAGGGCATACACACTGGTTAGGTCTAGAAGCTCTAACCTTAACTCATACTTGAAAGACATTCCTTATTCCTACCCAGTTGTCTACATTGGCTGGGATTGTCTTCCTGTTCCTATGCTATATATTAGTTTAGCGGCATGGTGGCTATGAGTATGCCTTCCCGTCCAGGGTATATCATATGTAGTGGCATTGCCGTTCATGTCTTCTGTCATGGGTTGCCCTGCTTGTCTCATTTTATGCTAGTCCCCATAAAGGGACAGCATATAGCCCAAAAATTAGGGACTGTTTTGTCATTGCAGTACCTGAGATTCCTGGAATTAGGTTACTCTTGTGGAGGGTTATCATTCTAGTATGTGACCTCGGCATGAGAGCAACCTTTAAAGATTGTTATGGGATAGAGTGCTACTAGCGGTCAAGAGGTCAGCATAAGCACATATAGGACTCATAAAGGTCTGACAGGGCTCACATGGTTTCTGCCTATAGTACTTCCTTCATGATGCATATCTTCTACCTTGTAATGTTCATGTTGCATTAGTTCCAGATACTGATATGTATAGAGACCGGATTCTCTGCTATGGTTTAGCAGGTATTTTCCACTTGCGGTGAATTTCACAGCTGTCAAATGGTATGTCTCTAAATAGTTTTGTGAAATTCTGGGAGTTTGTTCTTAGGGTGTGTCAGGCACTGTCCACCTCTAACCAAGTGGCGATGAGATGGTCAGTTTGGGGTCACACTCACTGTGTGTGTTTCTCTGTGTAGGTCTGGGTCCTAGCAGGATCTTCTTTCCTTAGTATCACTGTTCATTCTTTCTCCTGGTTTGGTTTGAGATCAGCCAATCCTATTAGAAGTCTTCAATACATTGCTAGGTTCTTTTCCTGAAGTTGTTAGCATGACAATGGATAGGTTACTATGACGTTCAGCAAAGTTATTGCAGTACCATCCAGAAGTCTGCCAGAGCCTAGTTTCCCTCCCAACTGGGTATTAGCTTGCTATGTCCCAGATAGTGCTGATATGGAGTACGACCAGGGAAAAGGGAAAATTGTATCATACTTACCGTGATTTTCCTTTCCTGGGAGTACTCCATATCAGCATGTTCCCATCCCTTATGCAATGGTAGTCTTAAAGCTCGTAACAAAGACGCCATAGAGGGGGTGGGGGTGGCTTTTAAAGCTTTGGGGAGGATCCTTCTGATGGGGCATGGGGGCGGGGATATCCCAGATAGTGCTGATATGGAGTACTCCCAGGAAAGGAAAATCACGGTAAGTATGATACAATTTTCCCTTATACCTGTTATAAATGTATTTAAAAATCTGAGCTGTCAATCATATATTGCCTGCCCCGCCTCTATGCCGCAGGCATAGAGGCGGGGCAGGCAATATATGATTGACAGCTCAGATTTTTAATAACAATTACTTTATCTTTCCATTCAGCACTTCCTATACATCATCTTGATGGCAAATGCATAAGATTTTGGGGTGATACAAAGCTTTGCCTTAATAACAGTGCACACAAAATGGCGCCGGCCTACTGGCTGTGATTAATAATTCCAAGACTGAAGGGAAAATAAATTCAGCAATTGAAATCATGTAAGTAAAGTTTATTTTGCTCTACTAACCTGATTCAAAAGGATTTGGAATTAATTCTTAGGGTGACAGGTCCCCTTTAATAATATAACAATAGTTTATTTGGCTAATATAACTGTGTCTTAATTATTTAATTCAGTGCCATTCTGTCAGATCTTAAGACATCCTGTTGGACTATTTCCAAGCAGGAAGCAGAAAGGGATTCAGGTTGGAATATAAAGAGTCGGGCTGAGTGTAAGAGACATCAGATCTCTTCATTAGTGGCCAAAAGTGGTAAGAAACCATCCCATCTTCCGTGTTACTTTCATATTCTGTGTTACTGTTCCTTTAAGATTTTGTTAAATTTTTTTAACTTGGTTATAAATGTTGTACTTTCTCAATTGTCTTAACAGCTTGCATCCTTTCTTCCCAACGGATACAAGAATTAACATGGCCTCTCTTCCTCCCGGGGTGTTCCTATTCCTGATTGGATTCCTGCCTATAACACTGGGAAAAGGTAGGTTACAGATTTTTTCACGAAATGGTCCAAAAACTTCACTGCAGAAAATTTGCGTTAGCGTCTTGTCACAAAAATTGCAATTGCGTCAAAAAATGTCACGGTTGCGTACAAAATAGACGCGCACTTGCCGGCCCCAGTCTGCCCGTTATTAGTACATAACTGACAAATGCAGCACCGTATTCATCAAAATGTGTAACCCTTGCACCCCACTCTGGGCATACGGGCAAGGGAACATACTGCTTATTTCCCGTACTCGTCAGTCTATTCTTTCCCTCAGGTTTATATCTGGAATGCATTTTGTCAACACCAGTTACTGGTACGTTTGCTCCATGTGAAGGAAACCACACTGTCACGTTTTATCAAAATTCGAAAGAAGGTGAGTATGTTATGTACGTACCAAGTAATATGATGTTATAGAGTATTATTAGTAGTTGTAGTAACAAATATTTATAAAGCACTTCAGTCTTCAGTCTACAGAGCTGTATAATAGATGGATGTGTAAATCAAACCTACAGTGGGACATACAGGGGGATAGATAGATAGATAGATAGATAGATAGATAGATAGACATATGATAGATAGACATATGATAGATAGACATATGATAGATAGATAGATAGATAGATAGATAGAAAGCCAGACATATGAGATATAGATAGATAGATAGATATATAGATATATAGATAGATAGATAGAAAGCCAGACATATGAGATATATATATAGATAGATAGATAGATAGATAGATAGACATATGATAGATAGATAGATAGATAGATAGATAGATAGACATATGATAGATAGATAGATAGATATATGATAAATGGATAGATAGATATATGATAAATGGATAGATAGATAGATAGATACATACATACATACATAGATAGATGGACGGACATATGATATATAGATAAATAGATAGATAGATAGATAGATGATAGATAGATAAATAGATAGATAGATAGATAGATAGATAGATGATAGATGATAAATAGATAGATAGATAGATAGATGATAAATGATAAATAGATAGAAGATAGATAAATAGATAGATAGATAGATGATAGATAGATGATAGATAGATAAATAGATAGATAGATAGATGATAGATAGATAAATAGATAGATAGATAGATAGATGATAGATGATAAATAGATAGATAGATAGATAGATAGATAGATGATAGATAGATAAATAGATAGATAGATAGATGATAGATGATAAATAGATAGATAGATAGACAGAGAGATAGATAGATAGATGGACAGACATATTATATACAGATAAATAGATAGATGATAGATATATAGATAGATAGATAGATAGATAGATGATAGATAGATAGATAGATAGAAAGATAGACATATGATAGATAGATATATGATAAATGGATAGATAGATAGATAGATAGATGGATGGATGGATGGACAGACATATTATATACAGATAGATAGATAGATAGATGATAGATAGATAGATAGATAGATAATAAGTAGTGGTCAGTGAATCTGTCCTAAAAAAATTGCAAAACCGCAGGGAAATTCTTGAAACCCAAAAGTCGAGGGGCTTTTATCAAGGCAACCTTTTCCGTGGCAAAATTTATTTAAGCAACTTTTTCCAAGTCAAACACATTGGTGTCTCTGGGTGTCTGGGGGCAGTTTGTGTTTATTGTGCTGTCATTAAATGTTTTGTCAAAGATAAAGTTGAAACAACCATTTAACACTTTTATTTAACATTTGTCCTTTATAATTATGGACTTTATGTTATGCTTCCTGTTAAACGTATGCCGGAAACTTTATCCTTTCTTTCTTTATCTTTTATTATTTGTATCCTCTCTCTCTTTCATAGACTTTTTGACACAGGGTGAATTAACAACACAATGTGATCGAGGTGATAAATCCAGCAATAAAAATAAGAATATTTTGACGTTTGAAGATGGAGTGTCTTGTTGTTTTCATCTTAAAAACTGCTTACTCTATTACTGTAAGTAAATATATAGATTCATATTTAAACACCATGAAATAAAAGAGTTCCATATACAGGTATGGGACCTGTTATCCAGAATACTCTGGACCTGGGGTTTTTCAGATAAGGGATTTTCCGGAAAAAATAATATCTTAGTTGGGATCAAGTACAGGTACTGTTTTATTATTACAGAGAAAAGGGAATCATTTAACCATTAAATAAACCCAATAGGGCTGTTCTGCCCCCAATAAGGGGTAATTATATCTTAGTTGGGATCAAGTACAGGTACTGTTTTATTATTACAGAGAAAAGGGAATCATTTAACCATGAAATAAACCCAATAGGGCTGTTCTGCCCCAATAAGGGGTAATTATATCTTAGTTGGGATCAAGTACAGGTAATGTTTTATTATTACAGAGAAAAGGGAATCATTTAACCATGAAATAAACCCAATAGGGCTGTTCTGCCCCCAATAAGGGGTAATTATATCTTAGTTGGGATCAAGTACAGGTACTGTTTTATTATTACAGAGAAAAGGGAATCATTTAACCATGAAATAAACCCAATAGGGCTGTTCTGCCCCAATAAGGGGTAATTATATCTTAGTTGGGATCAAGTACAGGTACTGTTTTATTATTACAGAGAAAAGGGAATCATTTAACCATGAAATAAACCCAATAGGGCTGTTCTGCCCCCAATAAGGGGTAATTATATCTTAGTTGGGATCAAGTACAGGTACTGTTTTATTATTACAGAGAAAAGGGAATCATTTAACCATGAAATAAACCCAATAGGGCTGTTCTGCCCCAATAAGGGGTAATTATATCTTAGTTGGGATCAAGTACAGGTACTGTTTTATTATTACAGAGAAAAGGGAATCATTTAACCATTAAATAAACCCAATAGGGCTGTTCTGCCCCAATAAGGGGTAATTATATCTTAGTTGGGATCAAGTACAGGTACTGTTTTATTATTACAGAGAAAAGGGAATCATTTAACCATGAAATAAACCCAATAGGGCTGTTCTGCCCCCAATAAGGGGTAATTATATCTTAGTTGGGATCAAGTACAGGTACTGTTTTATTATTACAGAGAAAAGGGAATCATTTAACCATTAAATAAACCCAATAGGGCTGTTCTGCCCCCAATAAGGGGTAATTATATCTTAGTTGGGATCAAGTACAGGTACTGTTTTATTATTACAGAGAAAAGGGAATCATTTAACCATTAAATAAACCCAATAGGGCTGTTCTGCCCCCAATAAGGGGTAATTATATCTTAGTTGGGATCAAGTACAGGTACTGTTTTATTATTACAGAGAAAAGGGAATCATTTAACCATTAAATAAACCCAATAGGGCTGTTCTGCCCCCAATAAGGGGTAATTATATCTTAGTTGGGATCAAGTACAGGTACTGTTTTATTATTACAGAGAAAAGGGAATCATTTAACCATTAAATAAACCCAATAGGGCTGTTCTGCCCCAATAAGGGGTAATTATATCTTAGTTGGGATCAAGTACAGGTACTGTTTTATTATTACAGAGAAAAGGGAATCATTTAACCATGAAATAAACCCAATAGGGCTGTTCTGCCCCAATAAGCATGGGAGCTGCAAGCTTTTTTATACAAATACTGAATATCGTGCTTTGACCGTATCACATTTGATTTTTTTTCTATAGTTGCTGAAAAAACAATGAATATAAATAAAAAAATTATGATGGTATGCACTGCACCCTCAACGTGCAATATTGAAGAAAGACTGAGGTTGAAGAAAAAGGAATCCTGTACTATGGATAAGTGCACTTTTCGCAAGGCGCACAGTTTCAGTCCTCATGGATTTTGAGGTGTCTGTGCTGCACTAATGCACCCCACAACTAATAAACCTGTCTTATTATTGTTGTATTGTATTAGTTGTTGAGGAAGTTGAAATAAAACATTCTGCATTAGAAGCAAAGTGGCAGTTTTGTCATAGGCAATTACTGAGTCACAAAAGCAACTAATAGTGATTGGACAACACATGTTATCAATGAGCTTCAACTATTATCTGCCCATATGACTATGAAGATTTTCATTCATCCAGTTCATGGTATGTCTAGTATAAATAAATCTAAAGCAACTGGACTTGTTAAGTAATCATTGAAGACGTTTCACTACTCATCCGAGCAGTGGAGAAACAGAGGCGGGGGACTTCAACACCATCTGTCTGCTACATACAATGCTGTTCTAACATCTGTACCCCGGCAGTTTCAGAACTCTTCACACATCCATTCATGCAACTCTAACAAGTAACGCCTGTGTTGAAGAGTTGCATGATACTTTGGTAATCCTTTCAAAGTAACCCCACAGCATTCACACCTCTGTGAGTTTCAGCTGTCACCTTTCTGAAGAGTTACAAAGTGCCATTGTGATTGGATTAGCGGAAGAGTTACAAAGTGCCATTGTGATTGGATTAGCGGAAGAGTTACAAAGTGCCATTGTGATTGGATTAGTGGAAGAGTTACAAAGTGCCATTGTGATTGGATTAGCGGAAGAGTTACAAAGTGCCATTGTGATTGGATTAGTGGAAGAGTTACAAAGTGCCATTGTGATTGGATTAGTGGAAGAGTACAAATGCTGAGGGCTTCCCATACCAGTCAGTTGAACTGAAGAAGCTGCTCGGATGAGTAGTGAAACGTCTTCAATGATTACTTAACAAGTCCAGTTGCTTTGGATTTATTTATACTAGCTATTATCTGCCCACCGTTCCTCTATAAACAACTAGTGATTGGAATCATAGTCATTACAACAAGAACCCAGTTTAAATAGTGTAAGCCTAATTTACCACCCAGAACTAGTGCCCAGTTAATTGGTATAGAGCACCGGTTCCATCAGACCCTCAGTCTCAGCTAGGCCCTCGCATAAATGTGTGGAGGACTGAAGATGTTGCAGAATTATACCTCTTAGCTTCTCAAAACAGGATTCCTGGACATCAGGAGTTCCTTAATCAATAACAAATAACAAATTCAGCACAATTAATAGATTATTCACATAACAGCCATAATTAAGTGGTCACAGCAATACACTTTAGTGGACCTGGACCACCTCCAGTGAAACCTCCAAGGAAATCCTCTAACCCAATTCCCTATCCACTATGATCCCTATAGGTGGGAAACCTCAGATGAATCCTCCTATGTTGGAGTCCAGAACAGCTCTTTCTAGCTCAGCCTGTCTTCCTCCTAGTCTTCACTCCTAGTTTGTAGAATGACAAGAGCTCACCTACCACTATCTACATAGATCATTCACAGGGCCCTGTACCCAGACTTTACTAAGATTTCACCTCCCTTAGGACATATCTTTACTGGCACCTTGCTATCCCAGGTTCTCCAGCAGGAATCCACCTTCCTCAGCAGGTGGAACCAAAGAGGAGAAGACCTGGATCTCCAGTCAGTATAATAAACTATAATAGAAAGTGACCACAGGCACAAAAATAGATCCTCTACAGCTTGGCTAAAGGATCTTTTCATGCAAAACACATTAGGACGACTTCTAATTTAATTACAGATTATCAAACAAAGGGGTCTAGAAAAGCGGTCATTGATTGTGAGAACGTATTCAATCTTGTAGAACTATACAACTGAATACCCAGGCAAAGTCCATCAAGACCAAAGTCCATCAAGTTCAACCTCTCTAAATGAACCCCAGTGCACACACATAGACAAGCTTAGACAGACAATTCTATAGAGTCACACGGATAAATTCCATATGCAGTATTGATACCTACTGTATATCAGTATGTAGAATAAATCTTTAAAACCTGAATGAAAAAAACTTCAGCAACCAAGACCTGTCGAGCTTCTCTATTAGTCATTTGGGATGTGCATTATCACATTTCAGATAATTCAATTTTTTGACTCAAAATGAATGGAATACTGTAATTTTCAATGCATTCATATTTATTTTACATTTTTCAGGTACAGGTATCGAACCCCTTATCCGGAAACCCATTATCCAGAAAGTTCCGAATTACGGAATGCCCGTCTCCCATAGACTCCATTATAATCAAATAATTCAGAATTGTAAAACTGATTTCCTTTTTCTATGTAGAAATAAAACGGTACCTTGTAATTGATCCCAACTAAGATATAAATAACCCTTATTGGATGCAAAACAATCCTATTGAGTTTAATTAATGTTTTATTGATTTTTTAGTAGACTTAAGGTGTTGAGATCCAAATTACGGAAAGACCCCTTATCCGGAATACCCTTGGTCCCGAGCATTCTGGATAATGGGTCCTATACCTGTATTTACATGACATATCAAAGGGTAGAAGCAAATATTGACTTCAGGTACAGAGAGAATAATAACAATGGGATCTGTTTTCCGGATAAGGTATCTTTCTGTTATTTGGATCTTCATATCTTCAGTCTGCTAAAATCATATAAATATTGAATAAAATTAAACCCCCAATAAGGGTTAATTATATCTTAGTTGGGATCAAGTACAGGTACTGTTTTATTATTACAGAGAAAAGGGAATCATTTAACCATGAAATAAACCCAATAGGGCTGTTCTGCCCCAATAAGGGGTAATTATATCTTAGTTGGGATCAAGTACAGGTACTGTTTTATTATTACAGAGAAAAGGGAATCATTTAACCATGAAATAAACCCAATAGGGCTGTTCTGCCCCCAATAAGGGGTAATTATATCTTAGTTGGGATCAAGTACAGGTACTGTTTTATTATTACAGAGAAAAGGGAATCATTTAACCATGAAATAAACCCAATAGGGCTGTTCTGCCCCCAATAAGGGGTAATTATATCTTAGTTGGGATCAAGTACAGGTACTGTTTTATTATTACAGAGAAAAGGGAATCATTTAACCATTAAATAAACCCAATAGGGCTGTTCTGCCCCAATAAGGGGTAATTATATCTTAGTTGGGATCAAGTACAGGCACTGTTTTATTATTACAGAGAAAGGGGAATTATTTAAAAATGTATCCTGATCTTAGATTATCTTCAATAGATCATAAAATTGATGGCATCTGACCCAAATAAAACCAGAAAATAAGCCCCCGCAATCTTTGCCCAGTTCCTCAGATAGTAAATGAATCAAAACAATGTATGCAGACTTTGATGAGAACATTATAAATGGTTGTTTATTTTAAAAAGTCCAGAATCTTCTTTAAGGACAATAAAATGTCTCCTGATCTTTGATTGCTTTGGTTCTCGGTGTTATTGACAAGGTCTGGATGTTCTCTAACCCATTATCTTCAGTAGATCATAAAATCTATGGGATCTGTAGCCAGACAGGACCTGGTTGCCAGGCACAGTGCTGTTTCTGTGATGTCCTGGGGCTCCATGTGAATCACTCATTACTTTACTTTTTTATCCATTTTTTTCCTACATATTGAAACTGCATTTGTTTGCAACAATACCCCAACAAACAGAAACCAAAGAAATGAAAAGAAATGAAAATATGCAATCTTTTCCCAGTTCCTCAGACAGGCTGTCATATAAAATATCACCAATTTGTGTCCAGAATACATTTTATTCAGGGAACTGAGGAAGCACCCTGAGGAAGAGGTTGGGAATGATGTTAGAAAGAGTAGAATCAAGGAACATATGTGAATTAGATGGGTGTTACTAACATTGGGGTAACCCTTTTTACCTCTGCTATGGTGCAAGTAACAATTCCATGATCTACAGCACACTGTGGATTGAACGTACTGCAGCAGATGTTGCTAAACACATGGACATTTCACCTACATAATTTACTCTGCACTCCCAGCAGTAATATCTCATATCATATCAAAGCACTTCCACCACTGATTTGTCCATTTCATTGAGGACAATATACAGATGCAGCCAGAAAGTTTTCACATTTTGTCTCACCATATCCAGACACCATTTCTGTGTGTTTAAACCATGCCCCTAGTTGGTGCTAGAGTGCAAAGACTTGCCAGCAAAACACAATAGAAAACACCGTAGACCAGACTGGTGGTGAATTTTGGTATCCCCCCCCCTCCCATGTTAACTGGAAGAGACACAAATGTGGCATCATGGTAAAGGAACTTGGCTGCATCTGTATACTCAAGATATATGTCTATTTATCTCCATTGAGCAATATCCTCATAAATCAAAGAATAGCATTAAAACTGGGTGGGTCACTATTGTCAATAAAAGTTTGTTTTCAATGACTTTTGATATGCAGGGACACTGGACCCTGTGGTTAACTGTGGTTAATTCATAGACATATGAAATGATATTATGGTCGACCCTAATATGGGGATAATAGATTTCATTGCATGATATGATAATATTTGACTAAAACAAACCCTGTTTTTATGACTTTCTTCTGTTTGGAACAGTAACAGAAAGGGAGGATATAAAGATTCAGGAGATGGGCTGGGGGTATAAATAGGGAGGGTGAACTAAAGGGACAGCTAAAAAAGTTATCTCCTGATCAGTCCACCATTGGAACAAAGGGGTAAGACATTAACTACCTATGTATTTATATAGCAATGTCCAACTTTAGCACAAATGGTAAATGATAAATTCTGGTATTAGAGATAAGAATTTGTGGCACCATTGATTATGTTCAAATGTTTACTTGTTGCTGTGTCAGTGCTTATATCCAATCAAATCCAACGTTATAACAATAAATTCTTAGCTGAACATATTTTATTCTGTTATGAGATAGGTGACTGATAGTGGGGACGACCCAATCTTGATAGCTGTGCTGCTTCAGTTCACTGCCTAGAGATCTGCAAAGGACTTGCATTAACTACAGATGCTGCCAAGTTCCTTTACCATGTTTGCGGCACAGGGAGAAAAAAAATTACACAATATATTTGCCACTAGGTGGTGCATGGTGTATGGCATTTTCTATTGTGTTTTGCTGGCAAGTCTTTGCACTCTAGCACCATCTAGAGGCAGGACTTCACACTCAACAAATGGTGTCTGGACATGGCGAGACAAATATAAAAACTTGCTGGCTGCATCTGTACTTCTACCTGAATCCACATTATGGCATAACTGTTATTCTAACATAAATGAATATATTTAACATCCTTACCAGAAGTCACACTATGTTGCATGTCCATAAAACTCTCTCCTTAGTTTGGGTTTTACTTCTCACAGGGGTTTGGTAAACTTTTGGCTCATTTACAAAGTTTCCTACGTTTTGCTAAATGTTTTACATTCTAGGATCAAACATGTTTTGTCATTTTCTAAAATGTCCATTTCATTTCAGTTCTCCCTTAGTCGAACCTAGTAACTGAATCATAATGGTCTCTGTCTATGGTGCAATGTCCCTATTCATAATGGGCCTCATCCCGATAGTATCAGGGAAAGGTAAGTTGCAGGTTGATTAAAATAAAAGTTTTCTTCAAGTTTTATGGACATATGGGAAATGTTGCTTAAATGAAAATGAGACATATTTATCTTAGAATTTGATAAATACTAATGAGGCAATATTAGGGGGCAGATTCATCAAAGTACGAGTTCGAATCCCGAAATGGGTAAAATTCCAATTAGATACGATAATTTCTGATGATTGAAAATGTCAGGAAAATGCATACGAAAAAATCGTATTAGTCCCGATAATATCGTATTGGTGATCCAAAAGTCACAAAATGTTTGTATTTGAACGTTTTATTATTACAGAGAAAAGGGAATCATTTAACCATGAAATAAACCCAATAGGGCTGTTCTGCCCCCCAATAAGGGGTAATTATATCTTAGTTGGGATCAAGTACAGGTACTGTTTTATTATTACAGAGAAAAGGGAATCATTTAACCATGAAATAAACCCAATAGGGCTGTTCTGCCCCAATAAGGGGTAATTATATCTTAGTTGGGATCAAGTACAGGTACTGTTTTATTATTACAGAGAAAAGGGAATCATTTAACCATGAAATAAACCCAATAGGGCTGTTCTGCCCCAATAAGGGGTAATTATATCTTAGTTGGGATCAAGAACAGGTACTGTCTTATTATTACAGAGAAAAAGGAAATCATTTTTAAAAATTAGAATTATTTGCTTATAATGGAGTCAATGGGAGATGGCCTTTCCATAATTCGCAACTATCTGGATAACGGGTTTCTGGATAAGGGATCCCATACCTGTATAACATTGCTGTAAGTATCTTTCTTTTCAGTGTATCCAGTATATCCAGTGTATCCAGAAAATCTTCATATAGAATGCCATGTGTTTCCATTCGGTGATAGGATTATTTCAAGTGCAAACCATACCATAAGGCTGTATGACGTACACAGTGAGTGTTTTTATAGATAAAGATGATATCTTACCTCTATCCAGAATTTCTCTTAGAGCAGCGGTTCTCAACTTATGGGTCGGGACCCCTTTGGGGGTGGAATGACCCTATCACAGGGGTCGCCTAAGACCATCGGAAAACACATATTTCCAATGGTCTTAGGAATAATTTTATGGTTGGGGGGTCACCACAACATGAGGAACTGTATTAAAGGGTCGCGGCATTAGGAAGGTTGAGAACCACTGGCTTAGACTTATATGGAATATATATCTGTAAATATTGCCCTTTTACATCCTTTCCCTTGAGCCGCCATTTAGTGATGGGCTGTGTGCTCCTTTAGAGATCAGCTGACAGGAAGTGATGCAGCTCTAACAGGAAGTAGTGTGGGAGCAAAAGGCAGAACTCATTCATTGGCTGATGGGGCCTAGCATGTATGTGTGCCTTGTTTGTATGCACTGTGAATCCTATGATCCCAGGGGGCGGCCCTTAGTACTTAAAATGGCAGTTTCCTATTTAGGATTACCCAATGGCACATACTGCTAAAATAGTATATTTTTATGAAAATGGCTTATTTAGATGAAGCAGGGTTTTACATATGAGCTGTTAATGCAATATATTTTTATAGAGACCTACATTGTTTGGGGGTATAGGTTTCCTTTAAGCTGGGCACACACTCTTTCGGTGCAGTCACTAATGGAGATGATTAAAAAAAGTAGACCTGCCCAATAGACATCTGCTTAGGTTTCAGGCCTTGCTGGCCCATCAAGCTGGCCCCAACAGTGGCCAATAAGCTGCTGGATCAGTAAGGAGCATGGAGGGAGCTGATTATTCTAGACCCTTTTTTTTTTACAAGTGGTAATCGATTCAAAGTCAAATCAAAATCAATTGAACTGCTCAGTGAAACAATGATCAGACCTTCCTCAGTTGCCTTTGTTTTTCCTTTCTTTTACAGAAAATTACTGGAGCGGCAGATTAACCACAACATTTGTTATTTGGGGTGCATCCAGCACTGAAAATGAGGAGCCGTCTAAACATACTGCGCATTGCTGTTTTTCAAAAGACTGTATACGCAGTGTATGTAAGTAAACACAAGGGGTCATTTACAACTGAAAGTGTAGGGCACAAAGTACAATTTTGCCATGTTTTTTTTTTACCCACAGTGCAGTGGTTTCCCCGCAATTCCAGATTATTTGAGACTATGATGTGCCAATAGATTAGTCACAATAAGGCAAGCTAGAATGCTATATTTATTCTATAGTAAGCTTTACCATACCTGAGTAAACAGCCCTAGAACCTCACTCTGTTTGTTTAAGATAGCAGTGGCCATTTTAGCTTGGTCTCAGTTGCTTCTGTGCTCCAGCTCTGGCTGCTGGTAGCTCAGATTACACAGAGATGGGAGGGGGAGTAGGAGAAGGAAGGGGGAGAGGAGCAAACTGAGCAGACTTGTTCCAGTACTCTGAATGATTTTTCAGAGAGGGAAGTCTGACACAGAAGAACATGTCTACACAAAAGAAGCAAGGATATCCTGTGTTTCTTTTGATAGAGGACTATAAATACATTGGCTGTGTTTACATAGACCTTTCTGATAAAGCTTACTTAGTTTTTACCTTTCCTTCTCCTTCAAGATGCAAGTACCTGTAGGGATCCATAGGGTTAACTTCTCCTATGGCTTGGTCCCTCATCTATTTAATATTTAGTATTAGTGATGATCTAATGAATTCACAGGCAGGGAATCCTTGTGAAATTCCACATTTCGCCATTGGCAAATTTATTTGCGAAACTGCTGCAACAAAAAATTGGCCAAATGTGGAAAAAAGTTTTTGCCGAAGCGAAAATTCAAGAAAGTTCATGCTATCTACATCCCCCAATCCCATGACCTTACTTGCCTATCTATATTCCATTACATTGTCACAATCAGTATCAACATCTGTCCTTTTATTAATACAGGTATGGGATCTGCTAATCAGACTGCTTGGAACCTGGGGGTTTTCTGGATAAGGGGTCTTTAATTTGGATCTCCACACACCTCAAATCTGCCAAAAAGTTTCCAAAAAAGCATTAATTCTATTTCAGTTAGGTTCTGTGCTGTTTAATACGGAAAATCATGTTTACAAATGTAAACCATTTGATTAAAATAGACTCTTTAGGAAATGGCCTTCCTGTAAGGAGGTTTCTGGATAATGGGTTTCTGGATAACAGATCTCATACCTGTATATCTATAAGCTGTTTTTAATGTTCACGCGATTCGTCAAATCTCTAAGAATATTGAGCCTCGGGTTTAACAGATTTACACTTTTTCCCCCACAGATCAAGACCCATTAGAAGCGAGTATTTTCATGATATGCCTGTTCCCAATGACGTGTTTAGGTCAAGACTCCAACAGGAAACCCCATGTGTGCACTTTGAAGAAATGCACTTTTGAAAAGTAGAAGTTGCAGCGGCGCGGCGGGATCGGAGCTGTTGGCGCCGTATGAGTGATGGGCGCTAGCAATGTCGCAGTACAATAAAAGCTTCCGGACGCACATTGTAGTTGCTTCTTCTTTGTCATTGGGCAATGGCTTTACATCTCAAAGTTGTATTGGCCATGGTGTTAACAAAAACTAGTAATGAACTAATCTTTCCCGTTTCGGCTGAGAATTTGCGAATCTTTGAAAAGATTTGTGAAACGGCGAAACACGCAACATTTTTTGACATGCACCAATGGTGCCAATGGCGAAAAGTAGAAATTCAGTGACAAAAAACGAAGAAAATGTTTTTTGAAAAACTGTTTATCTTATGATTATGGATAATACATATACATAGAACTATAAAGGGACACTAAACCCTGCTGCACAGCGCGGCTCAACCAAACTTTACTCAGTTGTTGCTGGACTACAAATCCCAGAATAATGTAACATAAAATGAAGGGTGAGGCATGCTGGGAGCTGTAGTCCAGCAACATCAGGGTTGTATTCTTAAAGCAATATTGCACAATAAAACTTTCCCAGCTCTCTAGGGCCCGCATTGGCAGCATTGAAATGCAAAAGAATCCTCCAATGAGAATCCCAGCTGATCTGTATAAATCTGGCTCCCTGTTCTCTGTTCCTGCAATTGGAGTTGGGAGCATTAAGCACAGTTTCCCAGCACTGAACAAGTCTGTCCCTTTATCCCCATGTCTGATTCCTGTGCCATATAATGACGGGAAAATGCCATCATTATCTCTATATGTAAGGTACCAGCAAGGGGCCTGACACAGTGCTGGGAATCAGCATTCTCATTCGTCAATTCTTTTACATTTATAATGAAGTTTTTGATCAGTAGAATCCTCATTGATATATTTTCTTGCATCTATAATTCAGCTTTTCATCGACTTGTGTGGAAAACTAGGGGGCGCTGTGGGATGGTGTTACGTTGGATTTACAACCCCTTTATTAGCTCTGTTATAATAAGGCCTATGCTGATAGAATTAGCCCAGGGGGCTTATATCTCATCTTTCTGTCATTTTTCTGCCTTGAGAAATCACGTCAATGAACATGTATAGAGTTTTCTTAAGAATTCCGACTTCCCCACAACATGAGAGGCAGCTGCCTTTTAATACATCTCTATACGACAGTTGGGGTATAGACCCCCCACTTGGTTGGCAGTAAACCTTCTACTGTGCCAAGCACAAGATCCATACCCACCTAGATTATTTTTTCATGACCCAGTCCATTACACTTCAGCTATGGAACCAATCACATGGTCAGATCACTCTCCAATTATACTTTCTCTAGATTTATACTCCATCCCACCTAAGACACCTCATTGGAGACTCTTCAATCAACTTTGTACCCAAAAGCTGCAGGAAGTAGAAAAAGCCCTGATCTGGAACAAACGATTATTTTACGAGAAAGGTGATCAACAACATAGACGACATTAAGACGGCAAAAAGTGGACTCTAACATTGCTGCAATTAAAAAAAATGGGCCATTTAGTATATAATCCAGACCATTGCTGTGCAGTTCCATGAGTTCTATAGCACTTTATATAATCTGAGGAGCAACCATGATATTGAACCTCCTAGTGAAACTCCCTCACTTTTAGATTTCTTTGAACAGGTCAATCTCCCCAAGTTTCATGAAGGCCAATATTTGAAATAAAGATATTACACAAGAAGAAGTACTCGCTACTCTCAAATGGCACCGCAGTAGTAAAGCCCCTGGCCCAGTTAGGCACTGGTATCAATATTATAAGCTGGACTGACACATACTCCTACCTTACCTGACCAAAATCTATAATTTCTATCTCCAGGGAACCAAGATCCCCTCTACAGATCTTACATCTTTCCTAACATTGCTCCCTAAAAAATTGAAAGACCCCACAATTTGTGCAAATTCTAGGCCCATTGCTTTACTAAATACCAATCTGAAAATGTTTTTCAAAACCTTGGTGAACCGTCTGCCCACTATTCTTAGAAAGCTTTTTAGTGCCGACCAAGTGGGTTTTATATTAGGCCGCCTGGCTGGAGATAACACCAGGAGAGCTGTTAATATATTGGATATCATTACTCAGAGGAAACAGGCCTCAGTGTTGAGCCTTGATGCTGAAAAGCATTTGACCACCTAGATTGGTCTTACCTATTCGCTCTTCTTCAACATCTAAACCTGCATAGCCCTCTCTCAAGCATTACGTGCTCTGTATTATAATCCCACCACATATCTTAAGATACCCGGCCAAATCAATAACCCAATGGCACGAGGCAGGATTATCCTCAGATGCCCCTCCTTTATGCCCTAAGCATTGAACCATTGGCAGCTGTCATACCCAACCATGAAATAATTCACCAGGCACGGATTAGCGGCGAATTCCCGCTTTTTGCCATTGGAGGATTATTTCACGAAACGAGAGACAAAATTCGTAGAGGAAAAAAGATGCTGCGCTTCAAAAAAAAATGTTGCACCAGCCATTTTTTTGACTCGCGCCATTTTTGCCATTTCACAAATCTTTTTAAAGATTTGCAATTTTTTCGGACAAGCAAAACGGGCGGATTCACTCATCAATAATTACTAACACCCAGGTCCCCCCCCCCCCTGCATAACCTTCTAGATAGATATCCATTCAGGATATAAGATAAACATCACTATAACAAAGGCATTACCTATACAGTATATATATATATATATATTCCTTCCTCAGTGCTAGAGGCCATCCAACCTACATTTAATTACAACTGGAAAAAAGAAGCAACTCATTTTTGACAATTACTGACATGGACACGCTGGACCTCCAACATCAAATTGATTTGGATAATGCAAATCTCATTACTGGATATCCATTGTCATTTTCTATAAGATTGTCTGTTAAAATGTTGTATTTCTTTCTGCGCTGTTTGTTATTCTTTTGAAAAATAAAAATTACAAAAATAGAGATCAGTTGAAAACCTGCTAAGATGATGATGTTCTATTACAGACTAAAGGATAACACAAATAGGAACTACACCTTTAGACTTTCAAGGCCATATGAGTAAGCAGATAATTTATATGGACTTTGATGAGAACATTATAACTGTTTGTTCATTATAAAAAGTCCAGGATCTGCTTTAATTACAATAAAATGTCTCCTGATCTTTGATTGCTTTGGTTCTCGGTGTTATTGTCAAGGTCTGGATGTTCTCTAACCCATTATCTTCAGTAGGTCATAAAATCTATGGGATCTGTAGCCAGACAGGAACTGACTGCCAGGTACAGTGCCGTTACTGTGATGTCCCGGGGCTCCATGTGAATCACTCATTACTTTAGTTTTTTATCCATTTTTTTCCTACATATTGAAACGGCATTTGTGTGCCACAATACCCCAACAAACAGAAACCAAAGAAATGAAAAGAAATGAAAATAAGCAATCTTTTCCCAGTTCCTCAGACAGGCTTGATATAAAATATCACCAATTTGCATCCAGAATACATTTTATTCAGGGAACTGAGAAAGCGCCCTGAGGAAGAGGTTGGGAATGATGTTAGAAAGACTAGAAGCTGTTAATCAAGAAGCATATTTGAAATAGATGGCTGTTACTAACATTGGGGTAACCATTTTTACCTCTGCTATGGTGCAAGTAACAATTCCATGATCGACAGCACACTGTGGATTGAACGTACTGCAGCAGATGTTGCTAAACACATGGACATTTCACCTACAGAATTTACTCTGCACTCCCAGCAATGATATCTCATATCATATCAAAGCACTTCCACCATTGATTTGTCCATTCCATTGAGGGCAATATACAGATGCAGTCAGAAAGTTTTCACATTTTGTCTCACCCTGTCCAGACACCATTTTTGAGTGTTTTAATCATGCCCCTAGATGGTGCTAGGGTGCAAAGATGTGCCAGAAAAAAACAATAGAAAACACTGTAGACCAGACTGGTGGAGAATTTTGGTATCCCCCCCCCCATGTTAACCGGAAGAGACATAATGTGGCATCATGGTAAAGGAACTTGGCTGCATCTGTATACTGAAGATATATGTCTATTTATCTCCATTGAGCAATATCCTCATAAAGCAAAGAATAATATTAAAACTGAGTGGGTCAATAAAAGTTTGTTTTCAATGACTTTTGATATGCAGGGACACCGGACCCTGTAGTTAATTGCGGGCAATTCACAGACGAATCAAATGATATTATGGCCGACCCTAATATGGGGATAATAGATTTCATTGCATGATATAATAATATTTGATTAGAACAACAACCGTTTTTATGACTTTCTTCTGTTTGGAAGAGTAACAGAAAGGGAGGATATAAAGATTCAGGAGATGGGCTGGGGGTATAAATAGGGAGGGTGAACGAAAGGGACAGCTAAAAAAGTTATCTCCTGATCAGTCCACCATTGGAACAAAAGGGTAAGACATTAACTACCTATGTATTTATATAGCAATGTCAAACTTTAGCACAAATGGTAAATGATAAATTCTGTTATTAAAGATAAGAGTTTGTGGCACCAGTCAACTATTGATTATGTTCAAATGTTTACTTGTTGCTGTGTCAGTGCTTATATCCAATCAAATCCAATTTTATAACAATAAATTCTTAGCTGAACATATTTATTCTGTTATGATATAAGAACATGCAATATGTGACTGATAGTGGGGACGACCCAAACTTGATAGCTGTGCTGCTTCAGTTCACTGCCTAGAGATCTGCAATGGACTTGCATTAACTACAGATGTAGCCAAGTTCCTTTACCATGTTTGCGGCAAAGGGAGGAAAAAAATACCATATATTTGTCCCTAGGTGGTGCATTTTCTATGGCATTTTCTATTGTGTTTTGCTGGCAAGTCTTTGCACTCTAGCACCATCTAGAAGCAGGACTTCACACTGAACAAATGGTGTCTGGACATTGCGAGACAAATATGAAAACTTGCTGGCTGCATCTGTACTTCTACCTGAATCCACATTATGGCATAACCGTTATTCTAACATAAATGAATATATTTAACATCCTTACCAGAGGTCACACTATGTTGCATGTCCGCAAAACTCTCTCATTAGTTTGGGTTTTACTTCTCACAGGGGTTTGGTAAACTTTTGGCTCATTTAGAAAGTTTCCTACTTTTTGCTGAATGTTTTACATTCTAGGATTAAACATATTTTGTCATTTTCTAAAATGTCCTTTCATTTCAGTTCTCCCTTAGTCAAACCTAGTAACTGAATCATAATGGTCTCTGTCTATGGTGCAATGTCCCTATTCATAATGGGCTTCATCCCGATAGTATCAGGGAAAGGTAAGTTGCAGGTTGATTAGAATAAAAGTTTTCTTCAAGTTTTATGGACATATGGGAAATGTTTGTACATACAATTAACCCTGCTTAAATGAAAACGACTGATTTATCTTAGAATTTGATAAATACTAATGAGGCAATATTAGAGGGCAGATTCATCAAAGTACGAGTTCGAATCCCGAAATGGGTAAAATTCTGATTAGATACGATAATTTCTGATGATCGGAAATGTCATGAAAATGCTTATGAAAAAATCGTATTAGTCCCAATAATATCGTATTGGTAATCCGAAAGTCACAAAATTTTTGTATTTGAACGTTTTATTATTCCAGAGAAAAGGGAATCATTTAACCATTAAATAAACCCAATAGGGCTGTTCTGCCCCCAATAAGGGGTAATTATATCTTAGTTGGGATCAAGTACAGGTACTGTTTTATTATTACAGAGAAAAGGGAATCATTTAACCATGAAATAAACCCAATAGGGCTGTTCTGCCCCCAATAAGGGGTAATTATATCTTAGTTGGGATCAATTACAGGTACTGTTTTATTATTACAGAGAAAAGGGAATCATTTAACCATTAAATAAACCCAATAGGGCTGTTCTGCCCCAATAAGGGGTAATTATATCTTAGTTGGGATCAAGTACAGGTACTGTTTTATTATTACAGAGAAAAGGGAATCATTTAACCATTAAATAAACCCAATAGGGCTGTTCTGCCCCAATAAGGGGTAATTATATCTTAGTTGGGATCAAGTACAGGTACTGTTTTATTATTACAGAGAAAAAGGAGATGGCCTTTCTGTAATTTGCAACTATCTGGATTACGGGTTTATGGATAAGGGATCCCATACCTGTATACCATTGCTCTAAATATCGTTATTTTCAGTGTCTCCAGTGTATCCAGCGTATCCACTTAATATAGAATGCTATGTGTATCCATTCGGGGATCTGATTATGCCAAGTGCAAACCATACTATAAGGCTGTATGAAGAACACAGTGAGTGTTTTTATAGATAAAGATGATATTTTACCACAATCCAGAATTTCTCTTAGAACAGCGGTTCTCAACCTGTGGGTCGGGACCCCTTTGGGGGTGGAATGACCCTATCACAGGGGTCGCCTAAGACCATCGGAAAACACACATTTCCCATGGTCTTAGGAATAATTTTATGGTTGGGGGTCACCACAACATGAGGAACTGTATTAAAGGGTCGCGGCATTAGGGAGGTTGAGAACCACTGTCTTAGACTTAAGTCAGCCATACAAGTTCAGATTTTAGTCTTCTTCCTACAAACGTTCTGATATCAATTGTACGTTTAAATGCAACGATCTAAAACTAACATTCAGTCTCAAATTGTAGGATAAAGCCCTAAAATAAACCAATGGGAGGAGGTTCTGAACAGGAAATAGTTGGCAGACGAAGTGACTCCCATCGTAGGTCCCTAAAGGATATCGGCATATACACAATACATGCGCGGATTTTATCCTTATCCTAATGAATTTTTTTTCTAACCTGTTCGACCAACTAAACGACCGATCAGAACGATAATTCTGAGCTCACACATGTTCTGAATATCATACAAAACTACAGATTATATCAGTGCGTGTATGGCCAGCTTTAAAGGAAAACTATACCCCCAGAATGTATACTTAACCAAGAGATAGTTTATATTTAGGGATGAGCGAATCTGTCCCGTTTCGGGACAGTGACCAAACAATCAGTAAATATTGCCCTTTTGCATCCTTTCCCTTGAGCCGCCATTTAGTGATGGGCTGTGTGCTCCCTCAGAGATCAGCTGACAGGAAGTGATGCAGCTCTAACTGTAACAGGAAGTAGTGTGGGAGCAAAAGGCAGAACTCTGCCCATTCATTGGCTGATGGGGCCTAGCATGTATGTGTGCCTTGGCTTGTTTGTGTGCACTGTGAATCCTATGATCCCAGGGGGCGGCCCTTAGTAATTAAAATGGCAGTTTCCTATTTAGGATTACCCAATGGCACATACTGCTTAAATAGTATATTTATATGAAAAATGGTTTATTTAGATGAAGCAGGGCTTTACATATGAGCTATTTATGCAATATATTTATATAGAGACCAACATTGTTTGAGGGTATAGTTTTTTTTTAAGCTGGGCACTAGTGATGGGCGAAATGTTTCGCCAGGCATAGATTTGCGGCGAATTTCCATGTTTCGCTACTGGCAGATTGTTTGCTGCTGAAAAATGTGCCGCGCATCCAAGAATAGTCGCAGGCGTCGAAGGAATAGTCACACATCCAAATTGTCTCAAGAATAGTCGCAGGCATCTAAAGAATAGTCACACATCCAAATTGTCGAAGAATAGTCGCAAGAATAGTAGCAGGCGTCTAAAGAATAGTCACACATCCAAATTGTCTCAAGAATAGTCGCAGGCATCTAAAGAATAGTCGCACATCCAAATTGTCGAAGAATAGTCGCAAGAATAGTAGCAGGCGTCTAAAGAATAGTCACACATCCAAATTGTCGCAAGAATAGTCGCAGGCGTCTAAAGAATAGTCACACATCCAAATTGTCGCAAGAATAGTCGCAGGCGTCTAAAGAATAGTCACACATCCAAATTGTCGCAAGAATAGTCGCAGGCGTCTAAAGAATAGTCACACATCCAAATTGTCGCAAGAATAGTCGCAGGCGTCTAAAGAATAGTCACACATCCAAATAGTCGCAAGAATAGTCGCAGGCGTCTAAAGAATAGTCGTACATCCAAATTGTCGCAAGAATAGTCGCAGGCGTCTAAAGAATAGTCGTACATCCAAATTGTCGCAAGAATAGTCGCAGGCGTCTAAAGAATAGTCACACATCCAAATTGTCGCAAGAATAGTCGCAGACGTCTAAAGAATAGTCGCACATCCAAATTGTCGCAAGAATAGTCGCAAGAATAGTCGCAAGAATAGTTGCAGGCGTCAAAAGAATAGTCACACATCCAAATTGTCGCAAGAATAGTGGCAAGAATAGTCGCAGGCGTCTAAAGAATAGTCACACATCCAAATTGTCGCAAGAATAGTCGCAAGAATAGTCGCAGGCGTCTAAAGAATAGTCACACATCCAAATTGTCGCAAGAATAGTCGCAGACGTCTAAAGAATAGTCGCACATCCAAATTGTCGCAAGAATAGTCGCAAGAATAGTCACAGGCGTCTAAAGAATAGTCGTACATCCAAATTGTCGCAAGAATAGTCGCAGGCGTCTAAAGAATAGTGGTACATCCAAATTGTCGCAAGAATAGTCGCAAGAATAGTTGCAAGAATAGTCGCAAGAATAGTTGCAAGAATAGTCGCAGGCGTCTAAAGAATAGTCGCATATCCAAATTGTCGCAAGAATAGTCACAAAAATAGTCGCAGGCGTCAAAGGAATAGTCGCACATCCAAATTGTCTCAAGAATAGTCGCAAGAATAGTCGCAGGCGTCAAAGGAATAGTCGCACATCCAAATTGTCTCAAGAATAGTCGCAAGAATAGTCGCAGGCGTCAAAGGAATAGTCGCACATCCAAATTGTCGCAAGAATAGTCGCAGGCGTCATAAGAATAGTCGCGGGGGCAAAGCAAAACGGAACAGATTCGCTCATCACTACTGGGCACACATGTAAAGATCTGCTCTTTCGGTTCAGTCACTAATGGAGATGATTAAAAAAAGTAGACCTGCCCATTAGACATCTGCTCAGGTTTCAGGCCTCGCTGGCCCATCAAGCTGGCCCAACACTGCCCAATAAGCTGCTGGATCAGTAAGGAGCATGGCAGTGTATGTGTATGTCATCTTGACTTGACATGTCCATTTACATTAATATTTTTACACGTGGGAGCTGATTATGCTAGGCCCTGTTTATTACAAGTGGTAATCCATTCAAAATCAAATCAAAATGAGTGAATGTAACTGCTCAATGAAACGGATGATCAGACCGTACTCAATTGCCTTTGCCTTTCCTTTCTTTTACAGAAGATAACTGGAGCGGCACATTAACCACAACATCAATTATTTGGGGTGCAGTCAGCACTGAAAATGAGGAGCCGTCTGAACATACTGCGCATTGCTGTTTTTCAAAAGACTGTATACGCAGTGTATGTAAGTAAACACTAGGGGTAGTGATGAGCAAATTTTTTTGGCAGGCATGGATTCGCAGCGAAGTTCTGCATTTCGCCACGGGCTTATTGTTTCGCGAAACGTCCGTGAAAATCTGGCGTGGAAAAAATTGGTCATGGTGGCGGCAAAATTGGGCGCGATCGTGTCAACTTGGGTGCTGTCTCCTGAAAATTATGTGCAGGCACGTCAAAAAAAGGGCACGATCGCGTAAAAAAAAAAGCATGGGCAACAAAAAAAAGGAAGCGGACGACAAAAATGATGTGGTGGACAAAAAAGAATACGCGACAAATGTGTTTTTCGCGAATTTTTAGCCATTTCACAAAATTTATGGGACAGATTTGATCATCATTTACAAATGAAAGTGAAGGGCACAAAGTGCAATTTTGCCGTGTTTTTTTTTTACCCACAGTGCAGTGGTTTCCCCAGAATTCCAGATTATTTGAGACCATGATGCGGCAATTCAACTGATTTCATTGCAGACAAAAACAGATGCAGTTGTGTGTGCATTGCAATGTAAATCTGATGCAGCTATGCTTAAAATCTTGATTGTTCAGATGTTGGGAACTCAGGAGCTACTGCTACATTCGAGGGTTGTGGTGGCTCTAGGGTTCTCCTGCAATAATGGGAGCACTGCATGTAATTCACAACAGGAGCACCAGGAGCAGCTGTGCAGAAGCGCAAGGAGTGACTTAAAGGAGAAGGAAAGGTATTTTGGTATTTTAATGCCAATAGATTAGTCACATTAGTGCCAGCTAGAACGCTATATCTATTCTATAGAAAGCTTTACCATACCTGAGTTAACAGCTCTAGAAGCTCACTCTGTTTATTTAAGATAGCAGCGGCCATTTTAGCTTGGTCTCAGAAGGTTCTGTGCTGCAGCTCTGGCTGCTGGTAGCTCAGATTACGCAGAGTTGGGAGGGGGAGCGAATACTAATGGGAGGGGGAGCAGGAGAAGGAAGGGGGAGAGGGAGAGAGGAGCAAACCGAGCAGACTCATTCCAATACTCTGAATGATTTTTCTGAGAGAAGGAAGTCTGACACAGAAGAACATGTCTACATAAAAGAAAGGAAATCCTGTGTTTCTTTTGATAGAGGACTCAGTGCAGCATTTCTGTGAGTGCTTATGGCTGTATTAACATAGACCTTTCTGATAAAGCTTACTTAGTTTTTACCTTTCCTTCTACTTCAAGACGGAAGTACCTGTTAACTTCTCCTATGGCTTGGTCCCTCATCTATTTAATAGTACTAGTGATGATTTGAACAATTTGCTGCAACTAGTGATGAGCGAATCTGTCCCGTTTTGCTTCGGCAAAAAATTTGCGAATCTTTCAAAAGATTCGCGAAACGGTGAAAATGTTGCACGTCAAAAAAAATTGTTGCCCGTGGCTATTGTTTTGTTGCCCGGCTATTGCTTTGTCGCCCGGCTATTGTTTTGTTCCACGACTATTGTTTTGTGCCATGACTATTGTTTTGTCCCACGACTATTGTTTTGTCCCACGACTATTGTTTTGTCCCACGACTATTGTTTTGTCGCCCGGCTATTGTTTTGTTGCCCGGCTATTGTTTTGTTGCCCGGCTATTGTTTTGTCCCACGACTATTGTTTTGTGCCACGACTATTGTTTTGTCGCCCGGCTATTGTTTTGTCCCACGACTATTGTTTTGTCGCCCGGCTATTGTTTTGTCGCCCGGCTATTGTTTTGTCACCCGTGGCAATCCTTTTGTCGCGCGGCTATCTTTTTGTCGCCCGCAACACTTTTTGGACGCGCAGAGAATTTTTCCTCTGCATTTTTTTTCATCCATTTCGCAAAACAATCCGCCAATGGCGAAACGCAGAAATTCGCCGCAAATCCATGCCTGGCGAAACATTTCGCCCATCACTAGCTGCAGCAAAAAATTGGCCAAATGTGGAAAAAAAGTCATGGTCGCATCCAAAAAAGTAGTGCAGTATTTGCATTTTTCAAATATTTGCCCATTTTGCGAATTTTTTGCCAAAGCAAAAATTCAAGAAAGTACATGCTATCGACATCCCACAATCCCATGACCTTACTTGCCTATCTATATTCCATTGCATAGTCACAATCAGTATCAACATCTGTCCTTTTATTAATACAGGTATAGGATCTGTTAATCAGACTGCTTGGAACCTGGGGGTTTTCTGGATAAGGGGTCTTTAAAGGAGAAGGAAAGGCTAATAAAGAGTTAATCTCAAGCTGCAGGCATACCTTCAGTTGTCTCAATAGTGCCCTTAAGTCTCCCCATATTTCTCCCGTTCAGATGATCAGACGCCTCATAGGAAAAAAAACCCACTGAGCTCTGTAAAGAAAATTCCCATAATGCCTCGCTCCTGCACAGACACCTAGACCAAGTGAACATGATCAGTTTGTAAGACTATGGAGGAGATTTACTAATCCACGAATGGTCTGAAGGCGTCCGAATGCGTTTTTTCGTAACGAACAGTATTTTTGGGACTTTTTCGTCGCCGCCGTGACTTTTTTCTTATGTCCCGTGATTTTTTCGTCGCCGTCGTGACTTTTTCGTATATTTTCTGTGACTTTTTCGTCTCCGTCGCAAAAGAATTAGATTGGTTTTTCTGCCATTTACTATCACTCAATACGATGAAATAGTCACGCAAAATACGATAAAGTCGCGACGGTGACGAAAAAGTTGCGACAATTACAAAAAATCGCGACAATTACAAAAAATCGCAACGGCGATGAAAAAGTTGCAAAATTTTCGTTTCCAATACGATTTTTTTCCCTTTCGGGATTCGGATTCGTGGATTAGTAAATCTGCCCCTATGAGTCGGCTTCCTGCTGATTGGCTCAGGTCCACATCCCTAAGGGGGGGAGGGAGCTGTTACCATTTTTGAGGGAGGGAGGAGCAGGAGAGAGCAGAAAGCTGCGTGTCTCTGGCACAGGAAACCAGACACAACAAATCCTTTGATAGAGAACTCAGTGCAGCATTACTGTTAGTGCTTATGGCTGTAATTACATAGACCTTTCTGATAAAGCTTACTTAGTTTTTACCTTTCCTTCTTCTTTCCTTCTCCTCCACACACCTCAAATCTGCCAAAAAGTTTCCAAAAAAGCATTCATTCTATTTCAGTCAGGTTCTGTGCTGTTAAATAATTTTAGAGAAAAGGAAAATCGTGTTTAAAAATGTAAATCATTTGATTAAAATAGACTCTGTGGGAGATGACCTCCCTGTAATTGGGATCTTTCTGGATAATGGGTTTCTGGATAACAGATCTCATACCTGTACATCTATAAGCTGTTTTTAATGTTCACTCGATTCTTCAAATCTCTTAGAATATTGAGCTTCGAATTTATCATATTTACACTTTTTCCCCCACAGATCAAGAACCATTAGAAGCGAGTATTTTCATGAAATGCCTGTTACCAATAACATGTTTAGGTCGAAAACCCAACGGGGACCTCCTTGTGTGCACTTTGCAGAAATGCACTTTTGAAAAGTAGAAGTTGCAGCGGCGTGGCGGGATCGGAGCTGTTGGCGCCAAATGAGTGATGGGCGCTAGCAATGTCAAAGTACAATAAAAGCTTCCGGACGCACATTGTAGTTGCTTCTTCTTTGTCATTGGGCAATGACTTTACATATCACAGTTGTATTGGCCATGGTGTCAACAAAAACTAGTAATGAGCGAATCTGTCCCGTTTCGGCTGAGAATTTATGAATCTTTGAAAAGATTTGTGAAACGGCGAGACATGCGCCAATGGTGCCAATGGCGAAAAGTGGAAATTCAGTGACAAAAAACAAAGAAAATGTTTTTTGAAAAACTGTCTATCTTATGATTATGGATAATACATATACATATAACTATAAAGGGACAGTAAACCCTGCTGCACAGCGCGGCTCAACCAAACGTTACTCAGCTGTTGCTGGACTACAAATCCCAGAATAATGTAACATATAATGAAGAGTGAGGCATGCTGGGAGCTGTAGTCCAGCAACATCAGGGTTGTATTCTTAAAGCAATATTGCACAATAAAACTTTCCCAGCTCTCTAGGGCCCGCATTGGCAGCATTGAAATGCAAAAGAATCCTCCAATGAGAATCCCAGCTGATCTGTATAAATCTGGCTCCCTGTTCTCTGTTCCTGCAATTGGAGTTGGGAGCATTAAGCACAGTTTCCCAGCACTGAACAAGTCTGTCCCTTTATCCCCATGTCTGATTCCTGTGCCATATAATGACGGGAAAATGACATCATTATCTCTATATGTAAGGTACCAGCAAGGGGCCTGACACAGTGCTGGGAATCAGCATTCTCATTGGTCAATTCTTCTACATTTATAATGACATTTTTGATCAGTAGAATTCTCATTGATAAATTTTTTTGCATCAATAATTCAACTTCTGTGGAAAACTAGGGGGCGCTGTGGGATGGTGTTACGTTGGGTTTACAACCCCTTTATTAGCTCTGTTATACTAAGGCCTATGCTGATAGAATTAGCCCAGGGGGCTTATATCTCATCTTTCTGTCATTTTTCTGCCTTGAGAAATCACGTCAATGAACATGTATAGAGTTTTTCTTAAGAACCCCGACTTCCCCACAACATGCTCAAGATTAAAGAGAGACAGCTGCTTTATAATACATCTCTATACGACAGCTGGGGTATACATCACCCACTTGGTTGGCAATAAACCTTCTACTTTGCCAAGCACAAGATCCATACCCACCTAGATGATTTTTTCATCAACCAGTCTTGCCTTAGACTCCATTATACTTCAGATATAGCACCAATCACATGATCAGATCAATCTCCAATTATCATACATTTAGGTAGGAAGATTTGTTTAAACGCAATTTTATCACCCTTATTCGGGATGTAAAATCTAAACTGCAGAAATGTACAGACCATTCAATATCTTGGTTTGGAAGAATAACTTCTGTAAAAAAGGACCATCCTTCCAAAATTCCTGCACCTTTTTGAGTCCCCCCCCCCAAGTCACTAAAAGAAATACAAGCTATGCTTCATGTTATCTAGGGGAAAAAACCTGCCTGAGCTCTAGTGATGTAGCGAACATCGCCAAAAATGTTTGCGGACTTTCGGCAAAACTCGCGAATATTCGCGAACTTTGCGAACCCCATAGACTTCAATGGGAAGGCGAACTTTAAAACTTAGAAAAGCCATTTCTGGCCAGAAAACTGATTTTAAAGTTGTTTAAAGGGTGCCACGACCTGGACAGTGGCATGCAGGAGGGGGATCAAGCAAAAATTTCTCTGAAAAATACTTCGTAAAAAAAACGCCAAAAAAAAACGCCAAAAAAAAACCGCCAAAAAATAACGCCCAAAAAAAAAAAAACGCCAAAAAATAATGCAAAAAAAAACCCCAAAAAATAACGCCAAAAAAAAGCGCAAGCTATTCCTATGTATACGCAAAGGCGAAAACCGAAGCGAAAAAACGCGGTGAAAAAAACCGAGGCGAAAAAACGCGGCGCAAAAAAAAAAAACATCGCCAAAAGTTCGCGAATTTCCGCGTTCGCGAACACCCGATGTTCGCGCGAATTAGTTCGCTGGTGAACAGTTCGCTACATCTCTACTGAGCTCCGACATTATAATGAAGCGGCCTATCTTAGCCAATTACTGACGTTGACACGCTGGACCTCCAACATCACGTGGGCAAAAACTGAAGCGGAACAATTTCTTCCTTCTCACTCTAATGCATGGATATGGGCCACATTGAAAAAAGATAAACCTACAGTCAACTGAACACACTTTAAAGTTGTGGTGGACGCTTAGATTCAGATACAAACTAATGTCCCATCCATCACTATTGATCTCCCATTTAGGCAACCCCCAATTTGAGCCTGCCTTATCCCCACATTATCTCTGCCGCTGGTTCCATGCTCCTTTTTCACTGCATGAGTCCTGACAGACCGGTCCCAAGGAACGCTCCGAAAACTTTGATGAGAACATTATAAAAAGTCCAGGATCTGCTATAAGGACAATAAAATGTCTCCTGATCTTTGATTGCTTTGGTTCTTGGTGTTATTGTCAAGTTCTGGATGTTCTCTAACCCATTATCTTCAGTAGGTCATAAAATCTATGGGATCTATAGTCAGACCTGGCTGCCAGGCACAGTGCCGTTACTGTGATTTCTTGGGGCTAATTTTTTTATGTTTTTACACATTTTGCTCCAAACTATTGAAATTTTGTGCCACAATACCCTAACAAACAGAAACCAAAGAAATGAAAAGGAGCCCTCAAAATTCTCCTGACAATCTCTTCCCATTTCCTCAGATAGAAAAACAAATGATCAACACCCCAGGCTGTGATACTATTATTATATATATTACTATATTATATATACATATAATGAACAGCCAACGTTACGTTTCGATCCCCATCGGGACCTTTCTCAAGGCAACTTTTTTTTTGCAATATTTAAATCTTTTTACCGTGCACCCGGGACAAGAATTGAAGCGGTGTGCCATCCTTGGTTTGATATATATATATATATATATATAAAATATAATATTATATATAATATAAAATTAGGGATACACCGGATTCGGGATTTGGCCGAAACCCGGCTTTTTTGAAGGATTCGGTTTCGGATGAATCTGCGGTCCCGGCAGGCGTATGTCTTTTTTCAACCCAACTTACTATGTTACTATGGTTGAACGTGATGGATGTATGTCTTTTTTCAACCCAACTTACTATGAATCAGAATCCTAATTAGCATAAATTACCATATGCTAATTAGAATTCGGAAATAGTTAAATGAAAAAGTGAAAAAAAAATTTTGGCGCACCAATCCTATTCAGTATATGCTAATTAGGATCCGGATTTGGTTCGGGATTCGGCCAAATCCTTCTGGGTGGGTTCGGGGGTTCGGCTAAACCGAAAAAAAATGGGGGAAGTGTATCCCTATATAAAATATCCCCAATTGGTGTCCATAATATATTTTATTCATGGAACTGGGGAAGCACCCTGAAGAAGAGGTTGGGAATTATGTTAGTAAGAGTAGAAGCCATTGTCTGCTGCAGTTCACCAATGCGGAATTTCGCAGCAAATCCATGCTTGGCGATAAAATTCGCTCATCACTATTTACCTACAGAATTTATTCTGGACACCCACTGGTGATATCTTATATTTTATCAAAACACTTCCACCATAGGTTGGTCAATTCTTTTGAGGTCAACATATACCAAGGATGTGTGTCTAGTGATCTCCATTGAGAAATATCCCCATAATACAAAGTAACTATTAAACAAAAATTGACAGCTTTTGATATACAAAAACACCGGACCTTGTGGTTAATTATCTTCACAGACAAATCAAATAACAGTATGGCCCTCCCTCATATGGGATTATAGATTGTACTGCATGGTATGATTATATTTGATTAAACAAACCCAGTTTGGAACAGTAAAAGTCAGTGTAAGTGAGGATATAAAGATTTAAGGTATGGATTTGGATCTCCATTCCCCAAGTCTACTAAAAAAATAATGTAAACATTGAATAAACCCCAATACAGGATCTGTTATCTGGAAACCTATATATAATATAATCATGTATATTTCATTAAGTGCCATTCTGTCAGTTCTTGTGACTTTCTTTTTGGAATATTTCCAAGTAGGAAGCAGAAAGGGATTCAGGTTGGAGTATAAAGAGTCGGGCTGAGCTACAGAGACAGCAGATCTCTTCATTAGTGGTAAGTCATCATCTCTCTGTCTTTCTGTCTCTCTCTATATGTATAACTATTTTTTTATTATTATTATAGTTATCACTTACCACTACTTCCTATGTAATCTGGATTAGTATTTGCCAATACTAGAAAATGAAATGAAATACAGAATATAAATGAATGTTGTATGATAGAAATGATGATAGAAATATAGATTTCCTGGTACCAAGTGACTATTTATACTCCCATTCTGTATAACAGCAGAGCTCCTCGTCAGAGTAAAACCCTTAAACTATACTGTATTTAAATAATAATAAAAAACAGAAAACCGTCATGGAAATCTGGGAACTTGAAATCAGAAGTAAAATATTTGCTGCTTAATTATTTTACTAGAATATTTTGCTTAGTTCATATTGGTAATACAGGTATAGGACTTGTTATCCAGAATGCTCGGGACCAAGGGTATTCCGGATAAGGGGTCTTTCTGTAATTTGGATCTCCATACCTAAAGTCTACTAAAAAATCAATAAAACATTAATTAACTCCAACAGGATTGTTCTGCCCCCAATAAGGGGTAATTATATCTTAGTTGGGAACAATTACAAGGTACTGTTTTATTATTACAGAGAAAAGGGAATCATTTAACCATTAAATAAACCCAATAGGGCTGTTCTGCCCCCAATAAGGGGTAATTATATCTTAGTTGGGATCAAGTACAGGTACTGTTTTATTATTACAGAGAAAAGGGAATCATTTAACCATGAAATAAACCCAATAGGGCTGTTCTGCCCCAATAAGGGGTAATTATATCTTAGTTGGGATCAAGTACAGGTACTGTTTTATTATTACAGAGAAAAGGGAATCATTTAACCATGAAATAAACCCAATAGGGCTGTTCTGCCCCAATAAGGGGTAATTATATCTTAGTTGGGATCAAGTACAGGTACTGTTTTATTATTACAGAGAAAAGGGAATCATTTAACCATTAAATAAACCCAATAGGGCTGTTCTGCCCCCAATAAGGGGTAATTATATCTTAGTTGGGATCAAGTACAGGTACTGTTTTATTATTACAGAGAAAAGGGAATCATTTAACCATTAAATAAACCCAATAGGGCTGTTCTGCCCCCAATAAGGGGTAATTATATCTTAGTTGGGATCAAGTACAGGTACTGTTTTATTATTACAGAGAAAAGGGAATCATTTAACCATGAAATAAACCCAATAGGGCTGTTCTGCCCCAATAAGGGGTAATTATATCTTAGTTGGGATCAAGTACAGGTACTGTTTTATTATTACAGAGAAAAGGGAATCATTTAACCATGAAATAAACCCAATAGGGCTGTTCTGCCCCAATAAGGGGTAATTATATCTTAGTTGGGATCAAGTACGGGTACTGTTTTATTATTACAGAGAAAAGGGAATCATTTAACCATGAAATAAACCCAATAGGGCTGTTCTGCCCCAATAAGGGGTAATTATATCTTAGTTGGGATCAAGTACAGGTACTGTTTTATTATTACAGAGAAAAGGGAATCATTTAACCATTAAATAAACCCAATAGGGCTGTTCTGCCCCCAATAAGGGGTAATTATATCTTAGTTGGGATCAATTACAGGTACTGTTTTATTACTACAGAGAAAAAGGAAATCAGTTTTAAAATTCTGAATTATTTGGTTAAAATGGAGTCTATGGGAGCCAGGCTTTCCGTAATTCGGAGCTTTCTGGATAACGGGTTTCCGGATAAGGGGTCCGATACCTGTATTTGTAGGTTTCTTAAGATTTTATTGAAAGTTTCTACTTTCCAGGATAGAGATTTAGTTGCAAATGTTACGCTTTCTGGATTATCGTAATAGTTTGACTCCTCCCTACACAGTGGAAAAGGAAATATCATGGCCTTTGTTCATCGCGGGGTGTTCCTATTCCTGACTGGCCTCGTGCCTATAATATTGGGACAAGGTAGGTTACTTATTATTATTAAAAGCAGCAATCTCAGTTCTACAGTAAGGGGGAGATTTACTAATCCACAAATGGACCGAATGCGTCCGAATGCGTTTTTTCGTAATGATCGGTATTTTTGCGACTTTTTCGTCGTTGTCGCGACTTTTTTGCATGTCCCGCGATGTTTTTGTCGCCGTCGCAACTTTTTCGTATATTTTCCGCGACTTTTTCGTCGCCGTCACGAAAAAAATCGGATTGGTTTTTCCACCGTTTACTATCGCTCGATACGGAAAAATCGCGACGGCGGCAAAAAAGTCACGCAAAATAGGATAAAGTTGCGATGGCGACGAAAAAGTCTCGACAAATACGAAAAATCACGACGGCGGCGAAAAATTCGCAACATTTTTGTTTTCAATACGATTTTTTCCCTTTCGGGATTCGGATTCGTGGATTAGTAAATCTGCCCCTAAGTCTGTTTCTTTTATTATTCGGCAGTCATTTCTTGTTTTGGGATTTAATTTATATTTTTTCTTCTCTACAAATTCCCCCGATGCAAATGTAATGCCCTAAGGGGTGCAAAGTCTTGCCCCTTAGCACTTTATGCCAGATTAAAAATCCATGAAAGGTGTAGAGCGTATTAGAAAGGGTAGGTGGCTCCTTACCACCTTGTGTCCAATGCTGGGCTTTAACTTGGGCAAATGATGGGACAGGTAGGGGTGGAATGATGGACACCTACATACCCCCCCCAACTGCCCTTTATAAATACAATACTCATCAATGCAAGCAGTGCCGTATTCATCAGGAAAGTGAAGGCCCTTGTCCTCCATTCTGGACCCAATAAACAAAAATAATAAGTAAAATTCAGCTTGTATATGTTTTGTACTTATCACTCTAATTTTTTCCTTAGATTTACACCTGGAATGCCTTTTGTTAACACCAGTTACTGGTACGTTTGTTCCATGTGGAGGAAACCACACTATTAAACTGTATGCAACTTATAATCCTTGTGAGTATTTTATGTACACACATGTAGAGTCATCATTTTATATGACGTCATATATTATTATTAGCAGTAGCAGTAAGTAATAGTAGAAACATATCTATGAAACACTACTATATTCTACAGCACTGTTTAATACATGGGTGTCTACAGATCTACAAATCTACAGATTTCATAAAAATATACTGAGACAAGAGGCAAAGCAGGACCTGCTGATACAGCTTACAATCTTACCCAAAAAAATTTGTAGTGTTATTAAAAAACTGGAAAACTGTTATATATCCACCTAAAGGTAGAAACCATATGGCGGTCCTAAATGTTTACTTTTGATTTTCAAATCTCCCCTCCCTGCCCCTCTGTAGCTTTTCATATACTGTAGTCAAGATTTTATTTAGAGTCATAACAACTAAAGGTGGCCATACACGAGCAGATCCGCTCGCTTGGCGATGTCGCCAAGCGAGCGGATCTTCCCCCGATATCCCCACCTACGGGTGGGCGATATCGGGGACCATTTAGGTAAAAAAAATAATAATCCGATCGTTTGGCCCTGGGGCCAGACGATCGGATTATGTGGGCGGCAATGGGGCAGTCGGATCGGGGACCGCATCAACGAGCCGATGCGGTCCCCGATCCGACCAGATTTTCTAACCTGGCCGATCGAGATCTGGCCAATTTCAGGCCAGATATCGGTCGGCCAGGCCGATCTGCTCTCCCCATACACGGGCCGATTAGCTGCCGAATCGGTCCAAGGGACCGATATCGGCAGCTATAGTCGGCCCGTGTATGGCCACCTTAACACTGTCCTACTTTTACATTGGGGTTATCGTATTTACTACTGTCATACTCATATTAAGGGGCTGATTTACTAACCCACGAATCCGAGCCGAATTGGAAAAGTTTCGACTTGAAAACGAACATTTTGCGACTTTTTCGTATGTTTTGCGATTTTTTCGGCGTCTTTACGAATTTTTCGTTACCAATACGATTTTTGCGTAAAAACGCGAGTTTTTCGTAGCCTTTACGAAAGTTGCGTAAAATCTTGCGATTTTTCCGTAGCGTTAAAACTTACGCGAAAAGTTGCGCCTTTTTCGTAGCGTTAAAACTTAAAAGGTGCGAAGTTTCGCGTAAGTTTTAACGCTATGAAAAAAGCGCAACTTTTTGCGCAAGTTTTAACGCTACGAAAAATCGCAAGATTTTACGCAACTTTCGTAATGGCTACGAAACACTCGCGTTTTTACGCAAAAATCGTATTGGTAACAAAAATTCGTAAAGACGCCGAAAAAATTGCAAAAAATACGAAAAAATCGCAAAATACCGATCTTTACGAAAAAAACGCAATCGGACTCATTTCGACCCGTTCGTGGGTTAGTAAATCAGCCCCTAAGTGTAGGTGGTAACATGTTACTGCAATCATATTTAAATAACTTCAATACAATTATAGCAAGGAAGGTAACTCTGACATTTTCTTCTTTCCGTTTTTCCCTCCATTAACAAATAATATTATTCTTTGACCTTGTAAATAAATATCTATTATATTTGGGCCCAAATGTGGCAAAAATAAGAAAACATTTTTGAAACTGAAGTTGTTGTAATGAAGTATTTCTATCCACGGTCAGACTTATTTTACTACTTTTATCCTTAGGAAAGAGGTTCTTAAATTTGTACAGGTATGGGATCCCTTATCCGGAAAGCCGTTATCCAGAAAGCTCAGAATTACGGAAAGCCCATCTCCCATAGACTCCATTTTAATCAAATAATTTAGAATTTTAAAACTGATTTCCCTTTTCTCTGTAATAATAAAACAGTACCTGTACTTGATCCCAACTAAGATATAATTACCCCTTATTGGGGGCAGAACAGCCCTATTGGGTTTATTTAATGGTTAAATGATTCCTTTTTCTCTGTAATAATAAAACAGAACCTGTACTTGATCCCAACTAAGATATAATTACCCCTTATTGGGGCAGAACAGCCCTATTGGGTTTATTTCATGGTTAAATGATTCCCTTTTCTCTGTAATAATAAAACAGTACCTGTACTTGATCCCAACTAAGATATAATTACCCCTTATTGGGGCAGAACAGCCCTATTGGGTTTATTTAATGGTTAAATGATTCCCTTTTCTCTGTAATAATAAAACAGTACCTGTACTTGATCCCAACTAAGATATAATTACCCCTTATTGGGGGTAGAACAGCCCTATTGGGTTTATTTCATGGTTAAATGATTCCCTTTTCTCTGTAATAATAAAACAGTACCTATACTTGATCCCAACTAAGATATAATTACCCCTTATTGGGGGCAGAACAGCCCTATTGGGTTTATTTAATGGTTAAATGATTCCCTTTTCTCTGTAATAATAAAACAGTACCTGTACTTGATCCCAACTAAGATATAATTACCCCTTATTGGGGCAGAACAGCCCTATTGGGTTTATTTCATGGTTAAATGATTCCCTTTTCTCTGTAATAATAAAACAGTACCTGTACTTGATCCCAACTAAGATATAATTACCCCTTATTGGGGGCAGAACAGCCCTATTGGGTTTATTTCATGGTTAAATGATTCCCTTTTCTCTGTAATAATAAAACAGAACCTGTACTTGATCCCAACTAAGATATAATTACCCCTTATTGGGGGCAGAACAGCCCTATTGGGTTTATTTCATGGTTAAATGATTCCCTTTTCTCTGTAATAATAAAACAGTACCTGTACTTGATCCCAACTAAGATATAATTACCCCTTATTGGGGCAGAACAGCCCTATTGGGTTTATTTCATGGTTAAATGATTCCCTTTTCTCTGTAATAATAAAACAGTACCTGTACTTGATCCCAACTAAGATATAATTACCCCTTATTGGGGGCAGAACAATCCTATTGGGTTTATTTAATGTTTTATTGTTTTTTTAGTAGACATAAGGTATTGAGATCCAAATTACGAAAAGACCCCTTATCCGGAATACCCTTGGTCCTGAGCTTTCTGGATAACAGGTCCTATACCTGTATTAGTTGTGGAAAAAATGCAATTCATGCCAATTCTTTTAGTCTTTTTTGTCTCTTTTATAGACTATCATAAGGATGGTGAATTAACAACAATATGTGATCAAGATAATAAATCCAGCAATAAAAATAAGAATCTGTTTAAAGATGGTGTAATGTGTTGTTATCCACATAAAAACTGCTTAACCAGTTACAGTAAGTACAATGAAGCTATTTTACCTTTTACAGGGGGCTAGGAAAAAATTGTGTAAAATTTAGGAAAATGTAAAATCAGGGAAATGCATTATATATTGGTGGGACCACTAAAAAATCGGTATAAATTTCGGGAAAACTTTTAACGGGTTGTAAACCCAGCCATGATGCTGTCCCACTGCGCCCCCTATAGAAGTTGCTGAAAAATATAATTATAGATGCAAGAAAATTCACCAATGAGAATTCTACTGATAAAAAACTTAATTATAGATGCAAGAGAAGTGACCAATGAGAATGCTGATTCCCAGCACTATGTCAGGCCCCTTGCTGGTACCTTACATATAGAGATAATGATGTCATTTTCCCGTCATTATATGGCACAGGAATCAGACATGGGGATAAAGGGACAGACTTGTTCAGTGCTGGGAAACTGTGCTTAATGCTCCCAACTCCAATTGCAGGAACAGAGAACAGGGAGCCAGATTTATACAGATCAGCTGGGATTCTCATTGGAGGATTCTTTTGCATTTCAATGCTGCCAATGCGGGCCCTAGAGAGCTGGGAAAGTTTTATTGTGCAATATTGCTTTAAGAATACAGCCCTGATGTTGCTGGACTACAGCTCCCAGCATGCCTCACCCTTCATTATATGTTACATTATTCTGGGATTTGTAGTCCAGCAACAGCTGAGTAACGTTTGGTTGAGCAGTGATTAACTTTCAGAGTTGGGTACTATAGAACAGACAAAAGACATGGGAAACCTTTGGATATTCAATACTTGGTACCAGAATGAGGATATACAGAAGCCCAGACTTTTTGGGGAGGAGACAATTTTGTAAATATAATCCCTATATCACCCGTTTCATTTCCATGTGACTTCTATTCAATGGTTTCTCTTCCCAACCAGACAATGAGTCCGTACATACAGTTTAGCTCCCCTGGGTCCCCTCTACTGTATTGCCAGTGTTTGCTTCATTGTGCCCTGGGCGCTACAAGCTTTTATTTTACAGATACTGAGTATTGTGATTTGTTTTTACTACACTTGCTATTTTTTCCCCACAGTTGCTGCAGAATCAATAATTACAAGTAGTAACGTTGTCATGGAATGCACTGCACCCTCCAAATGCAATATTCCAGTAAAACTGAAGTGGATGAAGACTGAACCCTGCCCTATGAAGGAGTGCACTTTTCGGAAGGAGGACTTCACAAGACTTTTGGGAATGGGAGCGGCCCATGCTACCTATGAGCAATTAGAACCTTGATGATATACAGAAACTTAGAAGAATTCTTTGTGTTGTATTGTTCATTGAAGAAGTTGAAATAAAAATATGCCCTATTACAGGCAAAATGACAAATTCTCTAACTTAAGGATCCCCAGTAGTGATGAGTGGATTGGCAAGAAAATTCGCGAAACAGCAAAAAATTAGCGTAACGTCCGCAACTATTTTTTCCAATTTGACGCGACCGCGCCTTTTTTGACGTGACTGCGCCCTTTTTCTGACACGGCCGCGCCTTTTTTTGAGGCGCGACAAAAACATGCAGCGCAAATAATTTTTCCACGCCAAATTTTCACAGAACTTTCGCCAATGGCAAAATGCGGAAATTCGCTGCAAATCCATGCCTGGCGAAAAAAAATCCCCCATCACTAATCCCCTAATCCCCTTCTTGGAGTCAGAAGTAGTGATGAGCAAATCTGTCCTGTTTTGCTTCGCTGAAAAATTCACAAAACTGCTAAAAAATTTGCAAAAAGCCAAAAAAAAGTGCAAAATGCTAATGTGCACAACTTTTTGTGATGGAACTGTGACTTCTTTGGCGCCACCGAGGCGTCTTTGGGTGACTTTTTTGATGCGACCATGACTTTTTTAATGGAACTGCATCTTTTTCTAAGCGACTGCAAATTTTTCCTCACTCTGCGACTTTCTGCATTAGTTTCATGAAAAAAATTCACCCATGGTGGAATGCTCAATTTCTTAGGGAACCCCAACCTAAAGAGTAGTGATGAGTGAACCTGTATCAAAAAAGACCCAGTTGCCTGAAAAAGGTCATGGCTGCATCAAAAAAGTCATGGTTGCTCCAAAGAAGCTGCAGTCACGTCAAAGAAGTCACAGTCGCAACTTTTTCCTTTCGGCAAATTTTTGTGGCATTTTCATGAAAAAATGTGCCCATGGTGAAATGAGGAATTTCGCAGTGAATCCATGCCTGGCAAAGAACTTGCTGAGTGATGAAAAATTGGTTGTGTTAAAAAAGGTTGGGATGTAAAAAAAAAAGTCACAGTCATGTCATATAAGTCACATAAAAAGAGTCACGGTTGCTTAAAAAAAAAGACAATTTTTTTTTTGCCAGGCATGGATTCACTATGAAATTCTGCATCACCATTGGTGAATATTTTTACAAAATGGCTGCAAATATTTGCTGGGAAAAAAAATTTGCAGAGTGAGGAAAAAGTCGCAGTCATGTAAAAAAGAAGTGGTCACATAAAAAAAAAAGCTGAGGTCGCGTCAAAAGTAGCAGTCACACCAAAAAAGTCATGGCCACGTCAGAAAAGTGTGTGGATTTTCCACCATTTCGTGAATTTTTCAGTGGACACATTCGCTCATAAATAATGCTTACTAATTAGTAAATAGGCATTGTCTAAAGGAAAAAGGACAAATTATACAGAATTTTTATAGCACAAACTAAAATGTTTTTCTCTATACCTTGTAATAAGAAAAAGTCGAAGTATTTGTGCTTCTCTCTTCCCGTTGTACATCCCATAAATACAAGGAGGGAAACCATACGTACAAGAGAAGTTCTTCACGTATATGAAGTGAGGAAGATACACAATATGTTTTGTATAAAGGAGTTTGGGTCTCTATTCTATCAAGCAATGTCTCTGGGTTGGAATGTCACATTTTGCACTTTTTTGCTTCCCATCTCCAAACTTTATCCTGAATCCGGCTGCAGATGTACAAATCCAGGGAGAGAACCGCCATGTCAGGATAGCAGAAAAGCAAAAATGTGCAGCACTTGCACAAAAACATTTGCAAAACTGAAAAAATTTGCAAAACGGTGAAAAATTTGCGAAGCACAGATCATGCACAAATTTTTTGACGTGCACATCCGCAAAATTTGCTGAAGTTTTGTGAAGCAATTTGCCAAAGGCAAATTTCACTGTGAATCCATGCCTGGCAAAAAAAACCACTAGCAATGAGCCAATAACTATTTGGCATTGGTGAATTTTTTCACGAAACTGCTACAAAAAAATTTGTGCAACAAAAATTTGGTAAGTGAGGAAAAAGTTGCGGCAAATAAGTTGCGTTTGTACATCAAAAAAGTCATGCAGTAGCCACATTTCACTAATTTTTTGCCACTTTGCAAATTTTTCAGCAGTTTTGCAAAGTTTTCAGTGAGGCTCATCGCTACCTATGATGAGTGAATTTTTTGGCCGACATGGATTTGCAGCGAAATTTTGCATTTTGCCATTGGCGAATTGTTTCTCAAAACTTTTGCAAAATTTTGTCGTGTACATTTGCTGTTGCATCAAAAAAAGTCACAAATCCATCAAAAAAAGTCACAAATCCATCAAAAAAAGTCACAAATCCATCAAAAAAAGTCACAGTGTGCAAAAAGTGTGCAGATTTAAAAGGGGTATGGTCGCATAAAAAGGGTGTAGGCACGTCAAAAGGGTGCAGGCCTATAAAAAGGGTGTGGTTGCATCAAAAGAGGTGTAGCTGCAACAAAAAGGGTGTGGTCATGTCAAAAGGGGCGTGGTCATGTCAAAAAGGGTATGATCATGTAAAGAAGGTGCAGTTACATCAAAAAGGGCATGGTCGCATCAAAAGGGCGCCCGTATAAAAAAAGGCGGCGGTCACAAAAGTCGAGCAGCACCCGCATTTTGTGAATTTTTCACAGTTTTGCAAATTTTCCTGTAGGGACAGATTTGCTCATCACTAGTTGTCGCGTCAAAAAAAGTCACGGTTGTGTCGTTATTGAGTGATGAGCGGATCTGTCCCGTTTCGGTTCGACATAAAATCCGGAAAACGTAAAGCAAATTCCCGAAACGGCGAACCTTTTTTGTCGCCCGCTTCTTTTTTTTGTCGCCCGCCCTTTTTTGACGTGTCCGCGCCCAATTTGACACAACCCCGCTTTTTTTGACCCAAACACCCCCTTTTTTGCCTCGACCACGGGCAATTTAGCGTGACCGCGTCCAATTTGATACGACCACACCCAATTCGACGCGACCGCTCCTTTTTCTGCCGCGACTGCGCCCAATTTGACGCGCTACAAAAATTTTTCCATGCACCAAATTTTTCCCTGAAGTTTCGCTAAACAATTCGCTGAATTTTCACGGAAGTTTCGCTAAACAATTCGCCAATGGCGAAATGTGGACATTCCATAGCCTTATCCTCCGTAAAAAAGAAAAAAATTGTACACCCCAATTATACACCCCAACACAGCAGGAATCCCTTTATAACGAACAACAATCTCATACCATACTCAAACAGATAATTGATATTCGTAGTCACTTTCGAACCCAAAAGCTGCAGGAAGTAGTGAACCAAACCTTTTACGAGAAAGGTGATAAACAACATACACTTCTGGTGTGTAAATTAAGCAAAAAGTTGAATGTTTCTGCAATGGAGGAAAGGGATACCTATATTGACAGGGAACTAGAGGAGAAAAAATGGGAAGCTTTATGGGACAACTCTCAACGGGGAATCAGGTGTTACAGATAAAGGGAAAATATTTATAAAATTCTTATGTATTTGTATCTAGTGATGAGCAAATTTTTTTTTCCAGCCACGGATTCGCAGTGAATTTCTGCATTTCGCCATTGGCGAATTGGTTCGCAAAGCTTCTGTGAAAATTCTCGTGGTCACGTCAATCCAGGCATGGTTGAGTCAAATCGGGCGCGGTCACATCAATCCAGGCATGGTTGAGTCAAATCAGGCGTGGTCACATCAATCCAGGCATGGTTGAGTCAAATCAGGCGCGGTCACGTCAATCCAGGCATGGTTCAGTCAAATCGGGCGCGGTCACGTCAATCCAGGCATGGTTGAGTCAAATTGGGCGCAGTCACGTCAAAAAAGGTGCGATCGCGTAAAAAAAAAAAGGGCCCAGTCGTGTCAAAAAAGCGTGGGTGACAAAAAAATAGACGTGAACGACAAAAAAATCGTGAAACAAATGCATTTCGCAAATTTTTCACCGTTTCGGACAGATTCGCTCATCACTATTCGTATCACATCCCCGTTAAACTTCATGCAATGTTCCCTAAAATGTTACAGAAATGCTGAAGGGAATGTGGACACCCTGGAGATTTGCCCCATATATGCTGGGGGTTGCTGTGCTATACACAAGGGAGGAGGAGGCATATGGATTTAAGGGTGTGGCTTAATATGACATAATATAATTCTTTCATATATGAATAACGGTTGATATCCCCGCAGTGAGGACCAAGCATTTGGGTTTTTGCTGCACTACCACCACTGTGATAAAATGGGTGTGGTTTGAACTGGGTGTGGTTTAACAATGGGGAGTGGTCAAAACTGGCTTCCATTAGCGGCCCTCCACCATGTATGCTAGAGAAATTCCGGCCCTCGGAACCGCAGAAGTTGGACAGCACTGGACTAAAGGATAACACAAATAGGAACTACACCTTTAAGCTTTCAAGGCCATATGAGTAAGCAGACAATTTATATGGACTTTGATGAGAACATTATAACTGTTTGTTCATTTTAAAAAGTCCAGGATCTGCTTGAAGGACAATAAAATGTCTCCTGATCTTTGATTGCTTTGGTTCTCTGTGTTATTGTCAAGTTCTGGATGTTCTCTAACCCATTATCCTCAGTAGGTCATAAAATCTATGGGATCTGTAGTCAGACCTGGCTGTCAGGCACAGTGATTTCCTGGGGCTCTATGTGAATCTCTCATTATTTTACGTTTTTACACAATTTTGTTCCAAATTATTGACATTTTGTTCATTTGTTCACTACAATACCCAAACAAACAGAAACCAATAAATGAAAATAAGCCCTCAAAATTCTCCTGACAATCTCTTCCCAGTTCCTCAGATAGAAAAACAAACGGCCAACACCCCAGGCTGTGATGTTATTATTATTATATAAAATATCACCAATCGGTGTCCAGAATACATTTTATTCATGGAACTGGGGAAGCGCCCTGAGGAAGAGGTTGGGAATTATGTTAGAAAGACTAGAAGCCATTAATCAAGGAGCATACTTGAAATAGATGGGCAACACTACTAAAAAAATAAATTGTACAAGATCAACTCCACACTGTGTACTGAACTGACTGCCACACGTTGCTAAACAGATGATTTAGCTATAGTGATGGGTGAATCTGTCCCGTTTCGCTGAAAAATTCACGAAACTGCAGGAAAATGGCGAACAAAGTGTGGCTACTGTATGACTTTTTTGAGGCACACAACTTTTTTTTTACCTTATCTTGACGTGCCCACAACTTTATTTTAACTTTTTTTCAATGTAACCGTGGCTTTTTCCTCACTCGACGAATTTTTGCACCAGTTCTTGTGACTTTTATTTTGGAATAATTCCAAGCAGGAAGCAGAAAGGGATTCAGGTTGGAGTATAAAGAGTCGGGCTGAGCTACAGAGACACCAGATCTCTTCATTAGTGGCAAAAAGTGGTAAGTCACCATCTCTATCAGTCTTTCTTTCTCTTTATTATTATTATTATTATTATAAGTATTATTATTATTATTATTACTTACAACTACTCCCTATGTAATCTGGATTAGTATTTGCCAATACTAAAAAATGAAATGAAACACAGAATATAAATGAATGTTGTATGATAGAAAATATGATAGAAATATAGATTTCCTGGTACCAAGTGACTATTTATACTCCCATTCTGTATAACAGCAGAGCTCCACGTCAGAGTAAAACCCTTATAGCCATATATAAATCATAATTAAATAAAAATAAACAAATAAATAAACAAACAAACAAACAAATAAATAAACAAATAAATAATAATAATAATAAACAGAGAACAGTCATGGAAATCTGGGAACTTGAAATCAGAAGTAAAACATTTGCTGCCTAACTATTTTACTAGAATATTTTTTATTTCAAACAATTGCTCTGTTCATATTGATAATATTTGTAGGTTTCTTAAGGTTTTATTGAAAGTTTTCAGAGATTTGGTCACTGATATTACACTTTCTCGATTATCGTAATAGTTTGACTCCTCCCTACACAGTGGAAAAGAAACATCATGGCCTTTGTTCATCGCGGGGCGTTCCTATTCCTGACCGGCCTCGTGCCTATAATATTGGGACAAGGTAGGTTACTTATTATTAAAAGCAGCAATCTCAGTTCTACAGTATGGGGCAGATTTATCAAATCACGAGTTCGAATCCCGAATGGGAAAAATTCGCATTGGAAACGAAAATTTCTGAAGATCGCAAATATCCCGAAAATGCTTACGAAAAAATCGTATTAGTCACGATAATATCGTATTGGCAATCCGAAAGTCCCGAAATTTTCGCACCATACAACTTTTACGTGCGAGTGTACGAAAAAGTTGCGCGCCGTACAAAAAGTCGTGCACCGTACGACAAAATCATGCGGACGCCCGAAAAATTTGGCAAAAATACGCTCGGAACATTCGTGCCTTTGTAAATGTGCCACTAAGTCTGTTTCCTTTATGATTCGGCAATCATTCCTTAGCACTTTATACCAGATTACAAACCCATGCAAGGTGTAGAGCATATTACAAAGGGTAGGTTGCTCCTTACTATCATGTGTCCAATGCTGGGCTTTAACTTGAGCAAATGATGGGACAGGTAGGGATGGAATGATGGACACCCACATACCCCCCCCCCACCGACTGCCCTTTATAAACACAATACTCATCAATGCAAGCAGCACCGTATTCATCAGCAAAGTGAAGGCCCTTGCACTCCATTCTGGACACAATAAGCAAAAATAATAAGTAAAATTCAGCTTGTATATGTTTTGTACTTATCTGTCTAATTTTTCCCTTAGATTTATATCTGGAATGCCTTTTGTTAACACCAGTTACTGGTACATTTGTTCCATGTGGAGGAAACCACACTATTAAATTGTATGCAACTTATAATCCAGGTGAGTATTTTATGTACACACATGTAGAGTCATCATTTTATATGACGACATAGATTATTATTAGCAGCAGCATTAAGTAGTACAGGTATAGGACTCGTTATCCAGAATGCTCGGGACCAAGGGTATTCCGGATAAGGGATCTTTCCGTAATTTGGATCTTCATACCTTAAGCCTACTAAGGAATCAATAAAACATTAATTAAACCCAATAGGGCTGTTCTGCCCCCAATAAGGGGTAATTATATCTTAGTTGGGATCAAGTACAGGTACTGTTTTATTATTACAGAGAAAAGGGAATCATTTAACCATGAAATAAACCCAATAGGGCTGTTCTGCCCCCAATAAGGGGTAATTATATCTTAGTTGGGATCAAGTACAGGTACTGTTTTATTATTACAGAGAAAAGGGAATCATTTAACCATTAAATAAACCCAATAGGGCTGTTCTGCCCCCAATAAGGGGTAATTATATCTTAGTTGGGATCAAGTACAGGTACTGTTTTATTATTACAGAGAAAAGGGAATCATTTAACCATGAAATAAACCCAATAGGGCTGTTCTGCCCCAATAAGGGGTAATTATATCTTAGTTGGGATCAAGTACAGGTACTGTTTTATTATTACAGAGAAAAGGGAATCATTTAACCATGAAATAAACCCAATAGGGCTGTTCTGCCCCAATAAGGGGTAATTATATCTTAGTTGGGATCAAGTACAGGTACTGTTTTATTATTACAGAGAAAAGGGAATCATTTAACCATGAAATAAACCCAATAGGACTGTTCTTCCCCCAATAAGGGGTAATTATATCTTAGTTGGGATCAAGTACAGGTACTGTTTTATTATTACAGAGAAAAGGGAATCATTTAACCATGAAATAAACCCAATAGGGCTGTTCTGCCCCAATAAGGGGTAATTATATCTTAGTTGGGATCAAGTACAGGTACTGTTTTATTATTACAGAGAAAAGGGAATCATTTAACCATGAAATAAACCCAATAGGACTGTTCTTCCCCCAATAAGGGGTAATTATATCTTAGTTGGGATCAAGTACAGGTACTGTTTTATTATTACAGAGAAAAGGGAATCATTTAACCATGAAATAAACCCAATAGGGCTGTTCTGCCCCAATAAGGGGTAATTATATCTTAGTTGGGATCAAGTACAGGTACTGTTTTATTATTACAGAGAAAAGGGAATCATTTAACCATGAAATAAACCCAATAGGACTGTTCTTCCCCCAATAAGGGGTAATTATATCTTAGTTGGGATCAAGTACAGGTACTGTTTTATTATTACAGAGAAAAGGGAATCATTTAACCATGAAATAAACCCAATAGGGCTGTTCTGCCCCAATAAGGGGTAATTATATCTTAGTTGGGATCAAGTACAGGTACTGTTTTATTATTACAGAGAAAAGGGAATCATTTAACCATTAAATAAACCCAATAGGGCTGTTCTGCCCCAATAAGGGGTAATTATATCTTAGTTGGGATCAAGTACAGGTACTGTTTTATTTTTACAGAGAAAAGGGAAATCAATTTAAAAATCTGAATTATTTGATTAAAATGGAGTCTATGGGAAACAGGCTTTCTGAGCTTTCTGAATATCGGGTTTCCAGATAACGGATCCCATACCTGTACTTACTGCTACAACAAAATTTGCTGAGTCGAAAGAATTGTTTCGCATCAAATGAATTGTTGTGCGGCAAAAGAATTGTTTTGCGCCAAAAAGTCTCTCCCATCAAAAGCATTGTCGCGCGTCAAACATATTGTTGCAAGTGACCATTTTTTTGATGCGCAACATTTTCCCCGTTTCGCCAAGTTCGGACAGATTCGCTCATCCCTAGTGTTATTAAAAAACTTTTCCAGTCCTAAATGTTTACTTTTGATTTTCAAATCTCCCCTCCCTGCCCCCTCTGTAGCTTTTCATATAGGCAAGGTTTTATTTAAAGCCATAACAACTGTCCTACTTTTACATTGGGGTTATCGTATTTACTACTGTCATACGCCTTGAATTTTCCCCGCGGTGTTATTAATTGTAAGTAGTAAAATGTTACTGCAATCCCATTTCAATAACTTCAACAAACTTATACCGAGGAAATTATGAGCGAATCTGTCAAGAACGATTCACGAAACGACAAGAAAATTCACGAAACGGCGGAAAATTTGCGAAAAGCACTTGTCACACTTTTTTTTTTGTCGTCCATGTTTTTCTGTCGCCCACGGCTATTTTTTTGTCGCCTGCTTTTTTTTCCGCAACTGCGCCCAATTTGACGCACGATAAAAACTTTACACACAACAATTTTTCCACCATGAGTTTTCACGGAAGTTTCGCAAAACAATTCACAAAATGTGGAAAAAATGTGTGAAACTGAAGTTGTGTCGTAATGAAATATTTCTATCAAAGGTCGGACTTATTTTACTACTTTTATCCTTTAGAAAGAGGTTCTTAAATCTTTATTAGATTTGGAAAAAATGCTATTTGTGCCAAAATCCTCTGTCTTTGCCCTTTTTGTCTCTTTTATAGACTATCTGAAGGATGGTGAATTAACAACAATATGTGATCAAGGTGATAAATCCGGCAATAAAAATAAGAATCTGTTTGAAGATGTTGTGACGTGTTGTTTTCTATTTAAAAACTGCTTAACCCTTCACTGTAAGTACAATGAATCTATTTTACCTTTTACAGGGGGCTAGAAAAAATGGTGTAAAATCAGGGAAATGCAATATATATTGGTGAGACCACTAAAAAAACAATAAAAAATGTGTTGTAAACCCAGCCACTGATGCAGTGTTCCAGTGCGCCCCCTATAGAAGTTGCTGAAAAGTATAATTATAGATGCAAGAAAATTCACCAATGAGAATTCTACTGATAAAAAACTTAATTATAGATGCAAGAGAAGTGACCAATGAGAATGCTGATTCCCAGCACTGTGTCAGGCCCCTTGCTGGTACCTTACATATAGAGATAATGATGTCATTTTCCTGTCATTATATGGCACAGGAATCAGACATGGGGATAAAGGGACAGACTTGTTCAGTGCTGGGAAACTGTGCTTAATGCTCCCAACTCCAATTGCAGGAACAGAGAACAGGGAGCCAGATTTATACAGATCAGCTGGGATTCTCATTGGAGGATTCTTTTGCATTTCAATGCTGCCAATGCGGACCCTAGAGAGCTGGGAAAGTTTTATTGGGCAATATTGCTTTAAGAATACAACCCTGATGTTGCTGGACTACAGCTCCCAGCATGCCTCACCCTTCATTATATGTTACATTATTCTGGGATTTGTAGTCCAGCAACAACTAAGTAGAGTTTGATTGAGCAGTGATTAAGGTTGGGTACTATGGAACAGACAAAAGACATGGGAAACCCATGCCCAGACTTTTCAGGGAGGAGACAATTGGAGACTTTCTTTTAAATATAATCCCTACATCACCCATTTAATTTCCATGTGACTTCTATTCAATGGTTTCTCTTCCCAACCAGACAATGAGTCCGTACATACAGTATAGCTCCCCTGGGTCCCCTCTACTTTATTCCCAGTATTTGCTTCATTGTGCCCTGGGCGCTACAAGCTTTTATTTTACAGATACTGAATATTGGGATTTGTCTTTATTACATTTGCTATTTTTTCCAACAGATGCCTCACATACAATAATTACAAGAAGTAATGTTGTCATGGAATGCACTGCACCCTCGAAATGCAATATTCAAGAGAAACTGAGGTGGATGAAGAGTGAACCCTGCCCTATGAAGGAGTGCACTTTTCGGAAGGAGAACTTCATAAGACTTTTGGGAATGGGAGCGGCCTGAGTTACCCAAGTGCACTAAGAATCTTGATGATATATGGAAGAATTATTGGTGTTGTATTGTTCATTGAAGAAGTTGAAATAAAAATATGCCCTATTACAGGCAAAATGACAAATTCTTTTACTTAGGGATCCCCAATAGTGATGAGCGAATCTGTCGCGTTTCGCTTCACCATAAAATTTCGTGAAACGGCAAGAAAATTTGCGAAATGGTGGAAAATTTGCGAAATGCATTTGACGCCATTTTTTTTGTCACCCGCGTCTATTTTGTCGGCCGCGTACTTTTTTTATGTCACCGGCGCCCAATTTGACGCGACCACACCCTTTTTTGATGCGTCCAAACCAATTTGACGTGCCCATGCCCTTTTTTGGCCGTGGCCACGCCCTTTTTTACATGACCACGCCCTTTTTATGTGACCACACATTTTTTATGCGACTGCGTCCCTTTTTGACATGACCGCGCCTTTTTTTCTGACGCCACCCTGCCTTTTTTGATGCGCGGCAAAAAAAATTCAGCACAACAAATTTTTGCATGACAAATTTTCACAGAAGTTTTGCGAAACAATTCGCCGATGGTGAAATGCAGAAATTCGCTGCAAATCCATGCCTGGTGAAAAAAATCACTAATCCCCAACCTTCTTAGGGTCAAGAGTAGTGATGAGCAAATCTGTCCTGTTTCGCTTCGCTGAAAAATTTGCAGAACTCCTAAAAAATTTGTGAAAAGCCAAAAAATGTGCAAAAAGCTAATGTGCACAACTTTTTGTGATGGAACTGTGACTTCTTTGGCACCACTGAGGCTTCTTTGGGTGACTTTTTTGATGCGACCATGACTTTTTTCATGGAACTGCATCTTTTTCTAAGCGATTGCAAATTTTTCCTCACTCTGCGACTTTCTGCACCAGTTTCATGAAAAAAATTCACCCATGGTGGAATGCTCAATTTCTTAGGGAACCCCAACCTTTTTTTACTAGTCATCCACATTCAAATGTAAAGCTAAAGAGTAGTGATGAGTGAACCTGTCACAGAAAAAGACCCAGTTGCACGAAAAAAGTCATGTCTGCATCAAAAAAGTTGCTCCAAAGAAGCTGCAGTGACATCAAAGAAGTCACAGTTGCAACTTTTTCCTTTTGGCAAATTGTTGTAGCATTTTTGTGAAAAAACGTGCCCATGGTAAAATTAGGAATTTCACAGTGAATCCATGCCTGGCAAAAAAACTTGCTGAGTGATGAAAAATTCATGGTTGTGTCAAAAAAGGTTGAGATGTAAAAATAAGTCACAGTCATGTCATATAAGTCACATAAAAAGAGTCACGGTTGCTTAAAAAAAAGACAAAATTTTTTTTGCAAGGCATGGATTCGCTATGAAATTCTGTATCACCATTGGTGAATATTTTTACAAAATGGCTGCAAATATTTGCTGGGAAAAAAATTTGCAGAGTGAGGAAAAAGTCGCAGTCATGTAAAAAAGAAGTGGTCACATCAAAAAAGTCACGGTCACGTCAGAAAAGTGTGTGGATTTTCCACCATTTCGTGAATTTTTCGGTGAAGCGATACTGGACACATTCACTCATAAATAATGCTTATATTTTTATAGCACTAAGATGTTTTTCTCTATACCTTGTAATAAGAAAAAGTCCAAGTATTTGTGCTTCTCTCTTCCCGTTGTACATCCCATAAATACAGGGAGGGGAACCATATGTACAAGAGAAGCTCTTCACATATATAAAGTGGGGAAGATACATTTTGTATGTTTTGTTTAAAGTTTGGATCCCTATTCTATCAAGCAATGTCTCTGGGTTGGAATGTCACATTTAGCACTTTGTGCTTCCCATCTCCAAACTTTATCCTGAATCCGGCTGCAGATGTACAAACCCAGGGAGAGGAACGCCATGGCAGGATAGGAGAAAAGCAAAAATGTGCAGCACTTGCACAAAAACATTTGCAAAACGGTGAAAAATTTGCGACGCATAGGTCATGCACAAATTTTTTGACGTGCACTTCCGCAAAATTTTGCTGAAGTTTTGCGAAGCAATTGTCGATTTTCACTGCGAATCCATGCCTGGAAAAAAAATTTCTCTCATCACTAGCAATGAGCCAATAACTAGTAGTGATGAGTAAAATTTTTACCAAGTATGGATTTTCTGCAAAATTCCACATTTTGGCATTGGTGAATTTTTGCTACAAAAAAATTTGTGTAACAAAAATTTGGTAAGTGAGGAAAACGTTGCGGCAAATAAGTTTCGGTGGCGTCAAAACAAGTTATGCGCATCAAAAAAGTCATGCAGTAGCCACATTTCCCTAATTTTTTGCCACTTCGCAAATTTTTTAGAAGTTTTGCAAAGTTTTCAGTGAGGCTCAAACTGATGAGTGAATTTTTGGCAGACATGGATTTGCAGCGAAATTTTGCATTTCGCCATTGACGAATTGTTTCTCAAAACATTTGCAAAATTTTGCCGTGTACATTTGCTGTTGCATCACAGTTGCGTCAAAAAGTGTGCAAAAAGGGTGCAGATTTAAAAGGGGTATGGTTGCATAATAAAGGGTGTAGGCACGTCAAAAGGGGGCAGGCCTATAAAAAGGGTGTGGTTTTATCAAAAAAGGTGTAGCTGCAACAAAAAGGGCATGGTCATGTCAAAAGGGGCGTGGTCATGTCAAAAAGGGCATGATCATGTAAAGAAGGCGCAGTTGCATCAAAAAGGGCATGGTCGCATCAAAAGGGCACCCGTATAAAAAAAGGCGGTGGTCACAAAAGTCGAACTGTGAATTTTTCACAGTTTTGCAAATTTCCCTGTAGGGACAGATTCGCTCATCACTAGTTGTCGCTTCAAAAAAGTCACGGTTGTGTCGTTATTGAGTGATGAGCGGATCTGTCCCGTTTCGCTTCGCCATAAAATTCAGAAAACGGAAAGCAAATTCACGAAAAGGCGGAGAATTTGCGAAACTCATTTGTTGCGCGATATTTTTTGTCATCCGTGTCTTTTTTGTCACCCGCTTCCTTTTTTTTGTTGCTCGCCCTTTTTTTACATGTCCGCGCCCAATTTGACACAACCCCGCCCTTTTTTGACGCAAACACCCCCTTTTTTGACTCAACCATGGGCTAATCAACGTGACCGCGTCCAATTTGACACGACTGCACCCAATTTGACGTGACCACTCCTTGTTTTGCCACGACTGTGCCCAATTTGACGCGCTACAAAAAATTTTCTGTGCAACAAATTTTTCACGGAAGTTTCGTTAAACAATTCGCCGAATTTTCACAGAAGTTTCGCTAAACAATTCGCCAATGGCGAAAGGTGGACATTCCATAGCCTTATCCTCTGTTAAAAATTAAGCAAAAAGTGGAATGTTTCTACAATGCAGAAATGGGATATCTATATTGGCAGGGAACTAGAGGAGAAAAAAACGGGAAGCTTTATGGGACAACTCTTAACGGGGAATCAGGTGTAACAGATAAAGGGAAAATATTTAGAAAATTCTTATGTATTCGTATCACATCCCCGTTAAACTTCATGCAATGTTCCCTAAAGTGTTAAAAAAATGCTAAATTGAATGTGGACACCCTGGAGATTTGCCCCATATGTGCTGGGGGTTGCTGTGCTATACACAGGGGAGGAGGAGGCATATGGATTTAAGGGTGTGGCTTAATATGACATAATATAATTCTTTCATATATGAATAACGGTTGATATCCCCGCGGTGAGGATCAAGCATTTGGGTTTTTGCTGCACTACCAGCATTGTGATAAAATGGGTGTGGTTTAACAAGGGGGAGTGGTCAAAACTGGCTTCCATTAGCGGCTTTCCATCATGTATGCTAGAGAAATTCCGGCCCTCGGCACCGCAGAAGTTGGACAGCACTGGGCTAAAGGATAAAACAAATAGGAACTACACCTTTAAGCATTCAAGGGCATACGAGGAAGCAGACAATTTATATGGACTTTGATGAGAACATTATAAATGTTTGTTCATTTTAAAAAGTCCAGGATCTGCTTTAAGAACAATAAAATATCTCCTGATCTTTGATTGCTTTGGTTCTCGGTGTTATTGTCAAGTTCTGGATGTTCTCTAACCCATTATCTTCAGTAGATCATAAAATCTATGGGATCTGTAGTCAGACCTGGCTGCCAGGCACAGTGATTTCTGGGACTCTATGTGAATCTCTCATTATTTTACATTTTTACACAATTTTGTTCCAAATTATTGACATTTAGTGCATTGGTGCGCCACAATACCCAAACAAACGGGAACCAAAGAAATTAAAAGAAGTCCTCAATCTTCCCAGTTCCTCAGATAGAAAGACAAATGGCCAACACCCCAGGCTGTGATGTTATTATTATATAAAATATAACCAATCGGTGTCCAGAATACATTTTATTCATGGAACTGGGGAAGCACCCTGAGGAAGAGGTTGGGAATGATGTTAGAAAGACTAGAAGCTGTTAATCAAGGAGCATACTTGAAATAGATGGGCAACACTACTAAGGTGCTAGAAAAATAAATTGTACAAGATCTACTCCACACTGTGTACTGAACTCACCGCAGCACATGTTGCTAAACAAATGATTTAGCTATAGTGATGGGTGAATCTGTCTCGTTTCACTGAAAAATTCCTGTGGAAAAATGGCCAACAAAGCGTGGCTACTGTATGACTTTTTTGAGGCACACAACTTTTTTTTACCTTACCGAGACTTTATTGACATGACCGCAACTTTTTAAAACTTTTTTTCAATGTAACAGTGACTTTTTCCTCACTCGACGAATTTTTGCACCAGTTCTTGTGACTTTCTTTTTGGAATAACTCCAAGCAGGAAGCAGAAAGGGATTCAGGTTGGAGTATAAAGAGTCGGGTTGAGCTTAAAGAGACAACAGATCTCTTCATTAGAGGTAAGACATCATTTCTCTGTCTTTCTCTCTCTCTAGATATATACATATACCTGTACATGTAATTATTATGTTATTATTATTATTACTTAGCACTGTTCCCTATGTAATACTAGAATTGTTAATACTAGAAAATGAAGTGAAATACAGAATATAAATCAGCGTAGTATGATATATGATTTTCTTATAGTCAAGTGTAGTGGATTTCCTGGTACCAAGTGACTATTTGTACTTCCAGACAGTCTAATAGCAGAGGTGCCATTAAAACCATTACAGCTATATTTAAATAATAATAATAAAAAAAAAACAGAGAAAACAGCCCTAAAAACATGTGAACTTAAAAATAGAAGAAACGGTCACATCATAAAATATTTGTCCCTAAATTATTTTGAGAAATTTTACTAGGGTATTTTTATTTCAAATTATTTATTTGTTTATTTTGGTGGTTTCTTAAGATTTTATTAAACGTTTTCACTTTCCAGGATAGAGATTTGGTTGCAAATGTCACACTTTCTCAAGTATCTTAATAGTTTGACTCCTCCCTACACAGTGGAAAAGAAACATCATGGCCTTTGTTCATCCCGGGGTGTTCCTATTCATGTCCGGCCTCGTGCCTATAATATTAGGAGAAGGTAGGTTACTTATTGTAGAAATGAGCAACCTTGGTTCTATGTCAGTTTCTTCTTCATATAGAGGCAGATTTACAAAAACTCCATAATTTATTTTTTGTTATTTACAAATTTGACTCAATTCATTTTCTCGAATGTCTGATATTTACCAAAAAAAAAGTTGCAAGGAAAAGATACTGCGAGAAAAGTCGTAAAAAAGCCAACTTTTATGAATTGTCGAAGAAAAAATCCTGACTCTATCGAATTGTCGATTTGACCGTTTGAAAAAGTCGGGGTTTTTGGATAAAACCCAGTGAAATCTCTAAAGTTTCAAGACACAGGAAAGAACTTCAGGAGGACCTTTGCCATTGAGTTCTACATTCATTCGGCAAGTTTATCCTGGTGAATTGGCGAATTCAGATTTTTAGACGTTTAGGCAAATCTTGTAAAAGTTGCAGCTTTACTTCTCTGGGACTTTTTGCGCTCGAAATTTGATTTGAGTTTAAAAAACAAAATAGATGGTTAGTAAATGGGCTCCTTAATGTTCTACAGCAGTGGTTCCCAACCTTCCTAATGCTTCGACCCTTTAATACAAGTCCTCATGTTGTGGTGACCCCCAACCATAAAATTATTCCTAGGACCATCGGAAATATGTGTTTTCTGATGGTGTTAGCCGGCCCCTGTGAAAGGGTCTGTCGACCCCCAAAGGGGTACCGACCCACAGGTTGAGAACCACTGTTCTACAGTCATTCATTGTTTTAGGATTTTCATGTGTTTCTGATTTACATCTTATGTGAAGACACGGCAAACTCCAAATAACTGATAACACTATAGAGGTCATTTACAAATTCCTCCGATGTAAATGTAAAGCACCAAGGGGTGCAAAGTCCTGCCCCTTAGCAACTCATGTCCAATTAAAAATCCATCCACACGGTAGAGCATAATATATAGGGAAGGTGGCTCCTTACCATCATGTGTCCAATGCTGGGCTTTAACTTGAGCAAATTATGAGGCAGGTAGGGGTGGAATGATGGACACCTACATACCCCCCCCAGACTGCCCTTTATAAATACAATGCTCATCAATGCAAGCAGTGCCGTATTCATCAGAAAGTGCTGCCCCTTGCACTCCATTCTGGACACAATAAGCAAAAATAAGTAAAATTCAGCTTGTATATATTTTGTACTCATCAGTCTCATTTTTCCCCTTAGATTTATATCTGGAATGCCTTTTGATTACACCAGTTATTGGTACATTTGTTCCATGTGGAGGAAACCACACTATTAAATTGCATGCAACTTTTGATGAAAGTGAGTATTTTATGTACACACATGTAGAATCATAATTTTCGATGATGTCATAGATTATTATTAGCAGCAGTAGAAGTAGAAACATATCTATAAAACACTACTATATTCTGTAGCACTGTTTAATACATGGGTGTCCACATTAAACATACAAATTTCATAAACATATTGACTGACACAGGAGGCACAGGAGCACCTGCTAAAACAGTTTACAATCTTAAAGGGGTTATCAGACAAAAGGTGGGTGGATTTGTAGGCAGGAAAGTGAAAGATGGAATAATAGATACAGATGCAGCCAGCAAATTTTCACATTTTGTCTCGCCATGTCCAGACACCATTTTTGAGTGTTATTTCCTGCCTCTAGATGGTGCTAGAGTGCAAAGATTTGCCAGCAATGTACAATAGAAAACGCCATAGACCATACGCCACCTGGTGGTGAAAATTGGTATTTTTTCCCCCTGTGGTAACTGGAAGAGGACATAACGTGACAACATGGTAAAGCAACTTGGCTGCATCGGTAGCAGTGGCATATATTGGATACTGATAGAAAGCTAGGCTAGATAAAGTTAAGTTCTAAGAAACACGAGAGATCATATGAAGGCAGATAGATTGGGAGATGGAGATTTTCTGATGGAAAATGGGAAAGAATTCCAGAAAAGCTGCAGTGAAGTCTTGAATGCACGTATGTAAAGAGGTAATAAATGAGGTGTTAAGTAGTATAACAGTGGTTTGCTGAGTACTTGGAGGTAAGTACAGAAATATAGGGTGGTGCAGAGCTGTGACTTGCTTGGAGAGCCAGGATCATTAGTTTGAATTTTAATAGTTAGCAGAAACCAGTATAGACACTGGAAAGGTGATATGAAAGATAAAAAGAAACTAGGCCAGGGAAGGGTCACAAAGGCCAAGAGAATGATGGGACTGGATGAGAAAAGGAGACTGATGATGTCAAAAGTTCCTGGGAGATCTTGGAATACTCATTATAAGAAGGGGTCATTAACTGTATTTTTGAGATACATGGGGTTATGTATTAATACTGGAACAGTAACCCATAGCAACTAATCAGTAGGTAGTGTCTACTGGTCATCTGTTTAAAAGCAAACATCTTAATGGTTGCTATGGGTTACTGCTCCTGGGCAAATTTAGTGCCTTTTATTACATATGGGGAAAGAGAAGACATGGGATGGAAGCTATAGAGATTAAAGCAGTCAAGAGGGATTTAGTTTTTTTTAGTTTTTTTTCATGTTTTCATTTGGGACAGAAAGATTTTATTTAAGATAAAAAAAACTGCACATGCGCACTGAAACGCGAGGGGGGGGGGAAGGTGCAGGGGCGAGGTGGCCGACCGGGGTGCCTAGGGCGCTCGGTCGGCTTGGCCCGCCCCGATTGTAAGTAGTGATGACCGAATTTTTCGCCAGGCATGAATTCGCAGTGAATTTCTGCATTTTGCCATTAGCGAAAACTGGAATTGTTTCCATGAAAATTCACCGTGGAACAATTCGGCACACGGAAAAGTTTTATTTTTTTGCGCGTAAAATTGGGTTTGCTCCTTTTAAAAAAGGCGTGGTTGCGTCAAATTGGGCGCGGCAGCATCAAATATGCACGGGTGACAAAAAATAGATGCGTCAACAAAAAAGACGCGGGCGGGCGACAAAAAAACACGCGACAAATGCGGTTTGCAAATTTTTCGCCGTTTCGCTAATTTTTTTGCTGTTTCTCGAATTTTATGGCAAAGCGAAATGGGACAGATTCGCTCATCACTAATTGTAAGTAGTGATGGGCAAAAAAATTCGCCAGGGATGGATTAATGGAGAATTTCCATGTTTCGCCATTGGCAGATTTTTTTCACAGACAACAATATTTGCTGCAGAAAAATTTGCCTCTCTCTCATCAAGAGAATTGTTGCGAAACAGGGAAAATGTTATGCGTCAAAAAAAATTTGTTTGACGCGTAACATTTTCCCTGTTTCGCAAATTTTTTTAAAGATTTGTGAATTTTTCGGCAAAGCGAAACAGGACAGATTGGCTCATCGCTAATTGTAAGTAGCAACATGTTACTGCAATCCCATTTCAATAACGTCAACACAATTATAACAAAGAAGGAAACGTTGCCATTTTCTTCTTTCTGTTTTTCCCTCCATTAACAAATTATATTATTCTTTGAACTTGTAAATAAATATCTATTTTGGCCAAAATGTGGCAAAAATATGACAACATTTTTGAAACTGAAGTTGTGTTGTAATGAAATAATTCTATCAAAGGTCGGACTTGTTTTGCTACTTTTATCCTTAGGAAAGAGGTTCTTACATTTGTATTAGTTGGAAAAAATTAAATTTATGCCAAAAACCTTAACCTTTTATTCTTTTTTGTCTCTTTTATAGATTTAGTGAAGTATGGTGAATTAAAAACAATATGTGATCAAGGTGCTAAATCCGGCAATAAAAATAAGAATCTGTTTGAAGACGGTGTGTTGTGTTGTTATCAATATAAAAACTGCTTAGCCAGTTACAGTAAGTACAGTGAATCTATTTGACCGTTTTCAGGGGGGTAGAAAAAAATGGTGTAAAATTTAGGAAAAATGTAAAATCAGGGAAATGCATTATATATTGGTGGGACCACTAAAAAAATGGTATAAAATTCAGGTAAACTTTAAAGTGCTTGTAAACCCAGCCATGATGCTGTCCCACTGCGCCCCCTAGTTTTGTTATAGAAGTTGCTAAAAAATAGAATTATAGAAGTAATTACGTTTTCGGCAAGTAGAACTCTCATTGGTGAATTGGTTTCCATGTGTAATTACGTTTTTCATCAACTTCTATAGAGAACTAGGGGGCGCTGAAAGACAGCTTTACGGTTGGATGTAGTGTCTCTTTAATTCTTAATCCAGGCCCCGTTTTGACTCCATGTGACTTCTATTCAATGTTTTCTTTTCCCAACCAGACAATGAGTCCGTACATACAATAAAGCTCCCCTGGGTCCCCTCTACTTTATTGCCAGTGTTTGCTTCATTGTGCCCTGGGCGCTACAAGCTTTTATTTTACAGATACTGAATATTGTGATTTGTCTTCATTACATTTGCTTTTTTTTCCCCACAGTTGCTGAAAAAATAATATTTTTCAGAAGTAATACTGCCATGGAATGCACTGCACCCTCCAAATGCAATATTCCAGAAAAACTGAGGTGGATGAAGACTGAATCCTGCCCTATGAAGGAGTGCACTTTTCGGAAGGAGAACTTCACAAGATTTTTGGGAATGGGAGCGGCCCATGCTACCTAAGAGCACTAAGAACCTTGATGATATACAAAAACTTTGAAGAATTAATGGTGTTGTATTGTTAGTTGAAGAAGTTGAAATAAAAATATGCCCAATTACAGGCAAAATGACAAATTCTCTAACTTAGGGATCCCCAGTAGGGATGAGCGAATCGGCAAGAAAATTTGCGAAACTGCAAAAAATTAGAGAAACGCATTTGTCACTCGTGTTTTTTGTTGCCCGCATCTATTTGTTATTGTTGCCCACGCCCAACCACACCTTTTTTGATGTGACCGAGCCCTTTTTTGATGTGCCCGCACCGAATTTGACATGGCCACGCCCTTTGTTGACGTGACCGTGCCCTTTTTTACGCGACCGCTGCCTTTTTTTATGCAACCATACATTTTTACATGACCGCGCCCAATTTGACGCGACCACGCCTTTTTTGACGTGACATTGCCTTTTTTCTGACACGACCGCGCCTTTTTTGATGCGTGACAAAAACATGCCGCGCAAAGAATTTTCACAGAACTTTCGCCAATGGCGAAATGTGGAAATTCACTGCGAATCCATGCCTGGCGAAAAAAATGCCCCACACTAATCCCCAACCTTCTTAGAGTCAAGAGTAGTGATGAGCAAATCTGTCCTGTTTTGCTTCGCTGAAAAATTCGCAAAACTGCTAAAAAATTTGCGTAAAACCAAAAAAATTTGCAAAATGCTAATGTGCCCAACTTTTTGTGATGGAACTGTGACTTCTTTGGCGTGACTGTGGCTTCTTTGGGTGACTGCTTCGATGCGACCATGACTTTTTTCATGGAACTGAGTCTTTTTTCTAAGTGACTGCAACATTTTCCCTCACTCTGCGACTTTTTGCACCAGTTTTATAAAAAAATTCACCCATGTTGAAATGCACAATTTCTCAAGGGAGCCCCAAGCTTTTTACACGTCATCCTCATTCAAATGTAGAACTAAAGAGTAGTGAGGAGTGAACCCATTTGCTTGAAAAAAGTCATAGCTCTATCAAAAAGTCCTGATGACTGAGCAAAAGAAGCCACAGCCGCAACTTTTTCCTTTGAGCAAATTTTTGTGGCATTTTTGTGAAAAAATATGCCGATGGGGAAATAAGCAATTTCACCGTGCCTGGCAAAAAAAACCTGCTAAAAATTAATGGTTGTGTCAAAAAAGGTTGTGATCATGTCAAAAAAGTCACAATCGTGTCATGTAAGTCACAGTAAAAAAAATGGTCGTCATGGTCGATTGAAAAATTTTTTTTTTGCGTTTGTCAAAAAAGTTGTGTGGTAAGTGACAGTTTTGGGGATTTTTGAATCGGGACAGATTTGCTCATCATTAGTGTCCACCCCTCCTGCCCCCTATACCCTGCCTGTCATTCTGAGGCACAAGGTAGAAGCCACGGAACCATAGACTGCTGGATTTTTTAGCCAGCACTCAGCACTAATATATATATTTACAGTGCACACAAACACGCCAAGGCATACATACATGCTAGGCCCCATCAGCCAATGAATGGACAGAGTTCTGCCTTTTGCTCCCACACTTCTTCCTGCTACAGTTAGATCTGCATCACTTCCTGTCAGCTGATCTCTGAGGGAGCACACAGCCCATCACAAAATGGCGGCTCAAGGAAAAAGATGTAAAAGGGCAATATTTACTGATATATATATTCTATTTTGGTAAGATTCTTTAATAGGTCACTTAGGGGCAGATTTACTAATGCACGAACAGACCAAAAGCGTCCGAATGCGTTTTTTCATAATGATCTGTATTTTTGCGACTTTTTCGTCGTCTTTGTGACTTTTTTCGTATGCCCCCCTTTTTTTGACTGTTATGACTTTATCGTATATTTTCCGTGACTTTTTCATCGCCGTCGCGAAAAAATCGGATTGTTTTTTCCGCCGTTTACAATTGCTCAATACGAAAAAATCTCGACGGCGACGAAAAAGTCGCAAAATTTTCGTTTCCAATCCAATTTTTTCCCATTCGGGATTCGGATTCGTGGATTAGTAAATGTGCCCCTTAGTGTGATGAACACTATTTTTTGGTCAAGTATTCAATCTAGGGGTATAGTTTTCCTTTAAGAAAAGTTACACACCAGTGAGTCACGAGGAGACGCCAAAGTTCCACAGTAGCGCTACATTTTGCAAGTAGGCAGGATTGTAAGTTCACTAATATGCTTCCATTTTCGCCATTGGCAAAATGTTTCTCCTCACTTCCGCAAAATTTCACCATGTACACTTCCTGTTGCATAAAAAAAAAAACATTTTCACCTATTACTGACATGGGCACGCTGGACCTCCAACATCAAGTGGGAAAAAACTGAAGCGGAACAATTTCTTCCATAACACTCTAATGCACGGATATGGTCCACATTGAAAAAGGATAAACCTTCAGTTCTGATGCTCAAGTCAACTGAACAGACTTTAAAGTTGCGGTGAAACCTTAGATTCAGATACAAACTAATGTCCCATCCATCACTATTGATCTCCCATTTAGGCAACCCCCAATTTGAGCCTCACTGCATGGGACAGACCGCTCCCAAGGAACGTTCCTTACATGAGAAAGCATTAATGACAAGGCCCCAGGTCTCTCCCTGTTGTGGGATGAAGATTTCCAATTAACACATTACTATGTCCCTATACATCTAGCTGATAATGGTCTCCCACAGAGAGATTTAATATCTAGCATAGATAGACTACGGAATAACCCCTTTTTGTTCACAGGCTACATGCAGAAATGGGATACCTATATTGGCAGGGAACTAGAGGAGAAGAAATGGGAAGCTTTATGGGACAGGGAAAATATGTATAAAATTCTTATGTATTGGTATCACATCCCCATTACACTTCACCCAATGTTCTCTAAATTGTTACAAAAATGCTGGAGGAGATGTGGACACCCTGGAGATTTCTGGATGTGCCCCAGATACAGACATCCTGGGATGAGATCCTGGCTCTGATAGGACAGATAACATGCCAGGTACTTGACAAAGACATCCTTTCTCTCCTCCTGGGAAAACCTTCCATCAAAACCAACACAAGAACTTGCGAATCAGGTATTCTCAGTTGCCCGTATTTCCATCACAGCTAAATGGAAGACACATACTATTCCCCCTCTCTCATGGAAGTAAAACAAAGGATCAATGCCATTATGCAATTTGAATACTGATCGGCCGCATACAAAATAAAATACCCCAGTTTCTCAAGACGTGGTCCTCCTGGGAACTTCTCCCCAATACAAACTGACTATAGCTCAAAACTAGGCATCTGGGCGCAGTCAACTTTAGCCCTTTTTATTTTAGTTTTCTCTGGTTTTCCCTTTTCCTTCACTCTCCTTTCCCCCATATCTATATCCCCTTATTATTTTTTAGGTTTAGAGCAACTTATATATGATGTGGTACAATAAGAGACATCCTACAAATTGATTTAGATAATGCAGATCTCATTATTGGATATCCATTGTCGTTTTCTGTAAGATTGTCTGTTATAATGTTTTATTTCTTTCTGCACTGTTTGTTATTCTTCGGAAAAATAAAAATTAAATGGAGCAATTGAAAACCTGCTAAGATGATGATGTTCTTTAAGAGACTAAAGATTAACACAAATAGGAAAAACATTCGAGGAAGCAGACAATTTATACGGACTTTGATGAGAACATTATAAATGTTTAATAAATAGTCCAGGATCTGCTTTAATTACAATAAAATGTCTCCTGATCTTTGATTGCTTTGGTTCTCTGTGTTATTGTCAAGTTCTGGATGTTCTCTAACCCATTATCTTCAGTAGATCATAAAATCTATGGGATATATAGTCAGACCTGGCTGCCAGGCACAGTGCCGTTACTGTGATTTCCTGGGGCTCTATGTGAATCTCTCATTATTTTACGGTTTTACACAATTTTGTTCCAAACTATTGACATTTTGTGCATCTGTGTGCCACAATACCCAAACAAACGGGAACCAAAGAAATGAAAAGAAGTCCTCAATCTTCCCATTTCCTCAGATAGAAAAACAAACGGCCAACACCCAAGGCTGTGATGTTATTATTATTATATAAAATATCACCAATCGGTGTCCAGAATACATTTTATTCAGGGAAATGGGGAAGCGCCCTGAGGAAGAGGTTGGGAATGATGTTAGAAAGACTAGAAGCCATTACATATTACATACTTGAAATAGATGGGTTACAGCAAATCCATGCCTGGCGATGAAATTTGCTCATCTCTATTTACCTACAGGATTTTTTCTAGACTCCCACTGATATCTTATATTATATCAAAACTCTTTCACCATAGGTTGGTCCATTCTTTTGACAGCAACATATACTGAGGATGTGTGTCTAGTTATCTCCATTGAGAAATATATCTTATTATATCTTATTTGGGATCAAGTACAGGTACTGTTTTATTATTACAGAGAAAAGGGAATCCTTTAACCATGAAATAAACCCAATAGGGCTGTTCTGCCCCCAATAAGGGGTAATTATATCTTAGTTGGGATCAAGTACAGGTACTGTTTTATTATTACAGAGAAAAGGGAATCATTTAACCATGAAATAAACCCAATAGGGCTGTTCTGCCCCAATAAGGGGTAATTATATCTTAGTTGGGATCAAGTACAGGTACTGTTTTATTATTACAGAGAAAAGGGAATCATTTAACCATGAAATAAACCCAATAGGGCTGTTCTGCCCCCAATAAGGGGTAATTATATCTTAGTTGGGATCAAGTACAGGTACTGTTTTATTATTACAGAGAAAAGGGAATCATTTAACCATGAAATAAACCCAATAGGGCTGTTCTGCCCCCAATAAGGGGTAATTATATCTTAGTTGGGATCAAGTACAGGTACTGTTTTATTATTACAGAGAAAAGGGAATCATTTAACCATGAAATAAACCCAATAGGGCTGTTCTGCCCCAATAAGGGGTAATTATATCTTAGTTGGGATCAAGTACAGGTACTGTTTTATTATTACAGAGAAAAGGGAATCATTTAACCATGAAATAAACCCAATAGGGCTGTTCTGCCCCAATAAGGGGTAATTATATCTTAGTTGGGATCAAGTACAGGTACTGTTTTATTATTACAGAGAAAAGGGAATCATTTAACCATGAAATAAACCCAATAGGGCTGTTCTGCCCCCAATAAGGGGTAATTATATCTTAGTTGGGATCAAGTACAGGTACTGTTTTATTATTACAGAGAAAAGGGAATCATTTAACCATGAAATAAACCCAATAGGGCTGTTCTGCCCCCAATAAGGGGTAATTATATCTTAGTTGGGATCAAGTACAGGTACTGTTTAATTATTACAGAGAAAAGGGAATCATGTAACCATGAAATAAACCCAATAGGGCTGTTCTGCCCCCAATAAGGGGTAATTATATCTTAGTTGGGATCAAGTACAGGTAATGTTTTATTATTACAGAGAAAAGGGAATAATTTAACCATGAAATAAACCCAATAAGGCTGTTCTGCCCCCAATAAGGGGTAATTATATCTTAGTTGGGATCAAGTACAGGTACTGTTTTATTATTACAGAGAAAAGGGAATCATTTAACCATGAAATAAACCCAATAGGGCTGTTCTGCCCCCAATAAGGGGTAATTATATCTTAGTTGGGATCAAGTACAGGTACGGTTTTATTATTACAGAGAAAAGGGAATCATTTAACCATGAAATAAACCCAATAGGGCTGTTCTGCCCCCAATAAGGGGTAATTATATCTTAGTTGGGATCAAGTACAGGTACGGTTTTATTATTACAGAGAAAAGGGAATCATTTAACCATGAAATAAACCCAATAGGGCTGTTCTGCCCCAATAAGGGGTAATTATATCTTAGTTGGGATCAAGTACAGGTACTGTTTTATTATTACAGAGAAAAGGGAATCATTTAACCATGAAATAAACCCAATAGGGCTGTTCTGCCCCCAATAAGGGGTAATTATATCTTAGTTGGGATCAAGTACAGGTACTGTTTTATTATTACAGAGAAAAGGGAATCATTTAACCATGAAATAAACCCAATAGGGCTGTTCTGCCCCAATAAGGGGTAATTATATCTTAGTTGGGATCAAGTACAGGTACTGTTTTATTATTACAGAGAAAAGGGAATCATGTAACCATGAAATAAACCCAATAGGGCTGTTCTGCCCCCAATAAGGGGTAATTATATCTTAGTTGGGATCAAGTACAGGTACTGTTTTATTATTACAGAGAAAAGGGAATCATTTAACCATGAAATAAACCCAATAGGGCTGTTCTGCCCCAATAAGGGGTAATTATATCTTAGTTGGGATCAAGTACAGGTAATGTTTTATTATTACAGAGAAAAGGGAATAATTTAACCATGAAATAAACCGAATAGGGCTGTTCTGCCCCCAATAAGGGGTAATTATATCTTAGTTGGGATTCGGGATTGTTCTACAAGGCATGTTTTACTCAATATGTACATTCATTTATCCCCACTGAAGGACTATACCCATTCTCATAATGATTAATATTTTTATACTCATCACCAAACAAAACCAGCTATCATTTTGTTTCTATTGTAGCCGTAAATAATAAAGATGATAAGACGTTGTGTCTAATCACAATCAGTTTAATAAGCTAATAATATAATATTAGTTAATAAAGCTGTGCCTATCCACAATATAATCATGTATATTTCATTAAGTGCCATTCTGTCAGTTCTTGTGACTTTCTTTTTGGAATATTTCCAAGCAGGAAGCAGAAAGGGATTCAGGTTGGAGTATAAAGAGTCGGGCTGAGCTACAGAGACACCAGATCTCTTCATTAGTGGTAAGTCATCATCTCTCTCCCTCTCTCTCTCTAGATATATATATATATACAGGTATCGGACCCCTTATCCGGAAACCCGTTATCCAGAAAGCTCCGAATTACGGAAAGCCCGTCTCCCATAGACTCCATTATAAGCAAATAATTCAGAATTTTAAAACAGATTTCCTTTTTCTATGTAGAAATAAAACAGTACCTTGTAATGGATCCCAATTAACATATAAATAATCCTTATTGGATGCAAAACAATCCTATTGGGTTTAATTAATGTTTTATTGATTTTTTAGTAGTCTTAAGGTATTGAGATCCAAATTACAGAAAGACCCCTTATCCGGAATACCCTTGGTCCCGAGCATTCTGGATAATGGGTCCTATACCTGTATATATATATATATATATATATATATATATAATTATTATTATTATTACTTATCACTGCTCCCTATATAATACTAGAATTGTTAATACTAGAAAATGAAGGGAAATACAGAATATAAATTAACGTAGTACGATAGAAAATATGATTTGCTTATAGTCAAGTGTAGTGGATATTCTGTTACCAAGTGACTATTTGTACTTCCAGACAATCTGATAGCAGAGGTGCCATTAAAACCATTACAGCTATATTCAAATAATAATAAAAAAAAAACAGAGAAAACAGCCCTAAAAACCTGTGAACTTGAAAATAGAAGAAACGGTCACATCATTAAATATTTGTCGCTAAATTATTTTGAGAAATTTTACTAGGATATTTTTATTTCAAATTATTGCTTTGTTCATTATGGTGGTTTCTTATGATTTTATTAAAAGTTTTCACTTTCCAGGATACAGATTTGGTTGTAAATGTCACGCTTTCTTAATAGTTTGACTCCTCCCTACACAGTGGAAAAGAAATATCATGGCCTTTGTTCATCCCGGGGTGTTCCTATTCCTGACTGGCCTCGTGCCTATAATATTGGGAGAAGGTAGGTTACTTATTGTAGAAATGAGCAACCTTGGTTCTATGTCAGTTTCTTCTTCATGTAGGGGCAGATTTACAAAAACTCAATTTTTTTTGTTATTTACAAATTCAACTAAATTCCTTTTCTCAAATGGCTTAAATTTTCTAAATATTTAGTAAAAAAAAGTTGCAAGGAAAAGACCCTGCGAGAAAAGTCTTAAGAAAACTCAACTTTTATGAATTGTCAGAAAATCCTGACTTTATCGAATTGTCACTTCAACCATTTGAAAAAGTCGGGATTTTTGGATAAAACCCAGTGAAATCTCTTAAGTTTCAAGACACAGGAAAGAATTTCATGGGAAGGGAAGGGACCTTTGCCATTGACTTCTACATAAATTCATGAAGTTTAACTTGGCGAATTGTCAAATTCAGATTTTCAGCCATTTAGGCAAATGGTAAATTTTGGAAAAGTTGCAGCTTTACTTCTCTGTGACTTTTTGTGCTCGAATTTAATTTGAGTTTGAAAAACAAAACAGATGGTTAGTAAATGGGCCCCTTATTGTTCTACAGTCATTCATTGTTTTAGGATTTTCATGTGTTTCTGATTTACATCTTATGTGCAGACACGGGAAACTCCAAATAAATGATAACACTATAGAGGTCATTTATAAATTCCTCAGATGTAAATGTAAAGCACCAAGGGCCTGATTCACTAAAGTGCGATTTAACGTGCGCTATTTATAGCGTGAAAATTTTTACCGCGTCTTAATTTTGGCGATTTTTCGCACGATTCACTATAAGCATACTCGCGCTTTTTTACGCGCGATATTGCATGCGTTATTTAACTCGCGAAGACTATTTCAATGCGCTATTTGCTGGTACATGTGCTAAATTACGCCCGCGAATAGTCGCCGCATATGAATGGTAGCTTAGAAATAGTGTATAAAAATTGTCGCCGCATATAAATGGTGTATATAAATATTAGCCACATATAAATGGTACCATATAAATGGTAGCATATAAATAGTAGCATATAAATAGTAGATGCTTATAAATAGTAGCCACTAGTGATGAGCAAATGTGTTCTGGTTTCTTTAGTGAAAATTAGCAAATGTTTCGAAAGATCCACGAAACGGCAAAAATGTTGTGCGGGCAAAAAAATTGTTGCTGTGACTATTATTTTTTGACGCTTGTATAAATTTTTGTATGTGCGGTGAATTTTTGCGTGGCAAATTTTTTCAGGCGTTTCGCCATTGGCGGATTGTTTTGCGAAACGCATGAAAAAATCCGCCGCAAAAAAATTCAACGCACGTCCAAAAATTCGCTGCGAATCCATGCCTGGCGAAACATTTCATCACTTGTAGCCAAATGAACGCACGCCATGTTAGCCATACACGCCAATACTTGCGGAAAATTACTGTATTAAAAATGACCATTTCCCTGCAAACTGGAGGCTGCGTCACTCTAGGGGAAACACAGACTTGAATAAATAACACTGTAAGTCCATATTTTATTGCAAAAAATCATTTTCTGTACTTTTGTATAATTTTTTGCCTGCCTGTAGTAGGTGTTAATTTTCGCATAGCCGAATGCGCGCAAAAGTTATAGTGAATCATGCGATCATACTCTTTTCAGCACGGAAATGAACGTATGCGGTAAAACTAGCGCGAGAAATACCGCATGCGAAAATGCGACTTATCGCATGCGGTAATGCTGTAGTGAATCGCGCGCTAATTGTCGCGTCTTTTTTACCGCAAAAAAGCGTGCGATAAACTTTAGTGAATCAGGCCCTAAGTCTTGTCCCTTAGCATCTTATCCTTGATTAAAAATCCATGTAAGGTGTAGAGCATATTACATAGGGAAGGTGGCTCCTTACCACCATGTGTCCAATGATGGACTTTAACTTGAGCAAATGATGGGACAGGTAGGGATGGAATGATGGACACATACATACCCCCCCGACTGCCCTTTATAAATACAATACTCATCAATGCAAGCAGCACCGTATTCATTAGGAAAGTGAAGGCCCTTGCACTCCATTCTGGACACAATAAGCAAAAATAAGTAAAATTCAGCTTGTATACATTTTGTACTCATCAGTCTAATTTTTCCCCTTAGATTTACATCTGGAATGCCTTTTGGTAACACCAGTTACTGGTACATTTGTTCCATGTGGAGGAAACCACACTGTTGAATTACATGCAACTTTTGATCCAAGTGAGTATTTTATGTACATACATGTAGAGTCATAAGTTTCGATGATGTCGTAGATTATTATTAGTAGTAGCAGTAAGTAGTAGTAGAAACATATCTATGAAACGCTACTACATTCTACAGCCCTGTTTAATACATGGGTGTTTACATTTCATAAACATATTCACTCACCCAGGAGGCAAAGCAGCACCTGCTAAAACCGTTTACAATCTAAAAGGGGTTATCAGACAAAAGGTGGGTGGATTTGTAAGCAGGAAAGTGAAAAATAGAATAACAGATAGAGATGCAGCCAGTAAATTTTCAAATTTTGTCTTGTCATGTCCAGACACCATTTGAGTGTTATTACCTGCCTCTAGATGGTGCTAGAGTGCAAAGATTTGCCAGCAATGCACAATAAAAAATGCCATAGACCATGAGCCACCTGGTGGTGAAAATTGGTATTTTTTCCCCCTGTGGTAACTGGAAGAGGACATAACATGACAACACGGTAAAGAAACTTGGCTGCATCGGTAGCAGTGGCATATATTGTATACTGATAAAAAGCTAGGCTAGATAAAGTTAAGTTCTAAGAAACATGAGAGATCATAGATAGATTGGGAGATGGAGATTGTCTGATGGAACATGAGAAGGTTTATAGGGGAGTGGCTTCTTTAATACCAACTTACTGTTTATGGCTATTGGTTACAACACCCACAAGGAAGTTTGCTCCACCTTTCCTGAAAATACTATGATTAAAAAACTGAAAACTCTCATACCCACCTAAATGTAAATATCATATGGCGGTCCTAAATATTTACTTTTATATTCCACTCCCTGCCCCTCTGTAGCATTTTATATTGGAGAGATTTTATGCAAAGGCATAAGAACTAACGCTGCCCTATTTTTAAATTGGGGTTATCAAATTTACTACTGACATACTCCTTGAATTTTGGGCGAAGAAATTCACCAGGCATGGATTCGTGGGGAATTTCCACGTTTCGCCATTGGCAGATTTTTTCACGGGCAACAAAATTTGCTGCGGAAAAATTTGCTGCGTGTCAAAAAAGAATTGTCTCGCTTGTCAAAAGAATTGTTGCGCGTCAAACATATTTTCGCCAGACATGGATTCGCAGAGAATTTCCGCATTTCCCCATTGGCGAATTGTTTTGCAAAACTTCCGTGAAAATGCACTGCAGAAAAATTCGCTGCGCAGATTGTTTTTGTTGAGCGTCAAATTGGGCGCGGTCACATAAAAAAGGGCGTGTCAAAAAAGGCTGCGGGCGTATCAAATTGGGCGCGGTCGCGTAAAAAAAGGTGCAGCTGTGTAAAAAAAGCCGTGGTTGCATCAATATTGGGTGCGGTTGTGTCAAAAAGCGCGGGCAACAAAAAATAGACACAGGCGACAAAAAAAAATTGCGCAACAAATGTGTTTCGCAATTTTTTCGCCTTTTTGTGAATTTTATGGCGAAGCGAAACGGGACAGATTCGCTCATCACTAGTCGCGTGCAACAATTTGTTTTTTGATGTGCAACATTTTCCCTGTTTCGCAAATCTTTTGAAAGATTTGTGATTTTTTTTCGCCAAAGTGAAACAGGACAGATTCGTTCATCACTAATTGAAAGTAGTAAAATGTTACTGCAATCCCATTTCCCTCCATTAACAAATAATATTATTCTTTTAACTTGTAAATAAATATCTATTTTGCCCAAAATGTGGCAAAAATAAGAAAACATTTTTGAAACTGAAGTTGTGTCGTAATGAAATATTTCTATCCAAGGTCGGACTTATTTTACTACTTTTATCCTTAGGAAAGAGGTTCTTACATTTGTATTAGTTGGAAAAAATGGTATTTATGCCAAAAACCTCTGTCTTTTATTCTTTTTTTGTCTCTTTTATAGGGGCTGTGAAGCATGGTCAGTTAACAACAATATGTGATCACGGTGCTAAATCCGGCAATAAAAATAAGAATCTGTTTGAAGACGGTGTGTTGTGTTGTTATCAATATAAAAACTGCTTAGCCAGTTACAGTAAGTACAGTGAATCTATTTGACCTTTTTCAGGGGGGTAGAAAAAATGGTGTAAAATTTAGGAAAATGTAAAATCAGGGAAATGCATTATATATTGGTGGGACCACTGAAAAATGAGTATTAAATTCGGGAAAACTTTAAACGGGTTGTAAACCCAGCCACTGCATTTCAATGCTGCCAATGCGGGCCCTAGAGAGCTGGGAAAGTTTTATTGTGCAATATTGCTTTAAGAATACAGCCCTGATGTTGCTGGACTACAGCTCCCAGCATGCCTCTATCTAAAGCTATATTGCATAATAAAACTTTCCCAGCTCTCTAGGGCCCGCATTGGCAGCATTGAAATGCAAAAGAATCCTCCAATGAGAATCCCAGCTGATCTGTATAAATCTGGCTCCCTGTTCTCTGTTCCTGCAATTGGAGTTGGGAGCATTAAGCACAGTTTCCCAGCACTGAACAAGTCTGTCCCTTTATCCCCATGTCTGATTCCTGTGCCATATAATGACGGGAAAATGACATCATTATCTCTATATGTAAGGTACCAGCAAGGGGCCTGACACAGTGCTGGGAATCAGCATTCTCATTGGTTAGTTCCCTTACATTAAGTTTTAGATCAGTAGAATTCTCATTGGTGAATTGGTTTCCATGTGTAATTACGTTTTCCTCAACTTTTATAGAGAACTAGGGGGCGCAGTGGGGAAGCTTTACAGTTGGGTTTAGTGTCTCTTTAATTCTTAATCCAGGCCCCGTTTCATTTCCATGTGACTTCTATTCAATGTTTTCTCTTCCCAACCAGACAATGAGTCCGTACATACAGTATAGCTCCCCTGGGTCCCCTCTACTTTATTGCCAGTGTTTGCTTCATTGTGCCCTGGGCGCTACAAGCTTTTATTTTACAGATACTGAATATTGTGATTTGTCTTCATTACATTTGCTTTTTTTTTTCTCCCCCAGTTGTTGAAAAAACATTACTTTTAAGTAGTAATATTGCCATGGAATGCACTGCACCCTCCAAATGCAATATTCCAGAAAAACTGAGGTGGATGAAGAGTGAACCCTGCCCTATGAAGGAGTGCACTTTTCGGAAGGAGAACTTCAGAAGATTTTTGGGAATCGAAGAACCTTGATATACAGAAATTTTGAAGAATTATTGGTGTTGTATTGTTCGTTGAAGAAGATGAAATAAAAATATGCCCTATTACAGGCAAAATGACACATTCTCTAACTTAGGGATCCCCAACCTTCTTACCCCTCAGCCACATTCAGAGATAAAGAGTAGTGATGAGCGAATCTGTTTTGCTTCATCGAAAAAATTAGCAAAACTGCTACAAAATGTGTGAACCGTGCCAACTTTGTTTGATGGGACTGTGACTTCCTTGGTGCCACTGTGGCTTCTTTGGTTGACTTTTTTGATGCGACCATTTTTCATAAAACTGAGTCTATTTTCTATGTGACTGCAACATTTTCCCTCACTCTGTAACTTTTTGCACCAGTTTTATGAAAAAATTCATCCATGTTGAAATGCGCAATTTCTCAGGGAGCCCCAAGCTTTTTTACCCCTCATCCTCATTCAAATGTAAAGCTAAAGAGTAATGATGAGTGAATCTGTTGAAAAAAAAGACCCATTTGCTTGAAAAAAGTTATGACTGCATCAAAAAATTCATGATTGCGTCAAATAAGCCACAGCTGCAACTTTTACCTTTGAGCAAATTTTTGTGGCATTTTCATGAAAAAAAATGTGCCCATGGGGAAATGAGGAATTTCGCATTGAACCCATGCCTGGCAAAAAAAACTTGTCAAAAACTTGTCAAAAATTGATGGTTGTATCAAAAACGGTTGTGATGCGACCACAACTTTTTTCACGAAACTGAGTCTTTCCCCTTTTCCCCTCACAACTTTTTGTGCCAGTTTTATAAAAAAAATTCCCCCTTGGTGAAATGCGCAATTTCTCAGGGAACCCCAAGCTTTTTTACCCATCATCCACATCAAATGTAAAGCTAAAGAGTAGTGATGAGTGAACCTGTCGCGAAAAAGACCCATTTGCATGAAAAAAGTCATGGCTGCATCAAAAAAGGCATGATTGCAGCAAGGTAGCCAAAGCCGCAACTTTTTCCTTTGAGCAAATTTTTGTGGCATTTTCGTGAAAAAATGTGCCCATGGGGAATTTCGCAGTGAATCCATGCCTGGAAAAAAAACTTGCCAAAAATTAACTAAGTGATGAAAAATTCATGGTTGTGTCACAAAAGGTTGCAATCGTGTCAAAAAAAGTTGCAATCGATAAAACTAAGTCACGGTCGCTTACAAAAAAAGTCGCATTTGTCAAAAAAGTTGTGCGGTAGCAATAGTTTTGTGGATTTTTGAGTGAATCGGGACAGATATCCACCCCTCCTGCCCTCTATAACCTGCCCAGGGTCGGACTGGGCTGCCGGGACACCGGGAAAAAATCCCGGTGGGCCCCGGCCCTAGTGGGCCCCAGCGGCCTAGTCCGACCTTTGCCGGCGCTCCCCCGTACTGACTGTTCCTCCCTGACACGTTCCATTTATACGCGCTCGGGGAGGACGTCAGGAGGGGGCCTGCGGGGGGGGGGTTGGGGTGCCCTGGGGGGGGTTAGGGGACGCAGCTGGGGCACCAGCAGGGCCCCTGGGGCGGGAGCCCCGGTGGGCCCTGCACCCCCCAGTCCGACCCTGAACCTGCCTGTCCTTCTGAGGCACAAGGTAGAAGCAGCAGGGTGCAACTGCCTTCCACAATGATCAAGGATGCGCTCTTGCACCTTTCAGTTCTCTCGCACTTTCCCAAAACATGCCCCTCATTGAAGTTTGGGTTAGAGTAGCTCTTTGTTTTGTAAAATTGCGGATTAAGAGATTCAAGTCAATTTTGAGGGATACAGACAACTTCCTCTGGGGTTCCTCTCGGACACCAAACAAAAGCATGCTAGGGAATATAGTTTCAGCATAAGATAGTGCATGGACTTCTGGGTACTGACATGCCAGTCAATATAAAGGTAAGGAAAAGGTCTAGAATAGTCATAATCATAGGTTTGAATCTATGTGTTCCTTTTATGTAAATCACTAAATTACTGAGTTTATATAAAATACCCTGTATAACAAAGAAAATAAACCCCTCCCCAATCTCAGTGACAGAAAAAAAAACATACTCCAACCCCGCTAAACAATGTTGGTCTCAGCTTATACAAAACATCTAGCTTTATATAAACCATTTTCATAAAAATATACCTTTATAGTAGTATGTGCTATTGGGTAATCCTAAATAGAAAACTGCCATTTTAAGTGCTAAGGGCCGCCCCCTGGGATCATAGGATTCACAGTGCACACAAACAAGCCAAGGCACACATACATGCTAGGCCCCATCAGCCAATGAATGGGCAGAGTTCTGCCTTTTGCTCCCACACTACTTCCTGTTACAGTTAGAGCTGCATCACTTCCTGTCAGCTGATCTCTGAGGGAGCTCACAGCCCATCACAAAATGGCGGCTCAAGGGAAAGGATGTAAAAGGGCAATATTTACTGATGTATATATTCCAGTTTGGGGAGATTCTTTAAAAGGCCACTTAGTGTCATGAACACTATTTTTTGGTCAAGTATTCATTCTAGGGGTATAGTTTTCCTTTAAGAAAGGTTACACACCACTGAGTCATGAGGAGAGGCCAAAGTTTCACAGTAGTGAAACTGTGACAAAAATTTGCAAAACGGTGAAAAATTTGCGAAGCCCAAGTCATGCGCAAATTGTTTGACATGCACGTCCACAAAATTTTGCTGAAGTTTTGCAAAACAATTTGTCAAAGACGAACTGTGGAATTTCACTGTGAATCCATGCCTGCAAAAAAATTGACTTATCAGTAGCAATGAGCCCATGACTAGTAGTGATGAGCAAAATTTGTCACCAGACATGGATTTGCTGCAAAATTCCACATTTCAGCATTGGTGATTTTTTTTGTCGCGAAACTTCTACAAAAAATTTGTGCAACAAAAATTTAGTAAGTGAGGAAAAAGTAGCGGCAAATAAATTGCAGTTGCATCAAAACAAGTTATGCGCATCAAAAAAGTCATGCAGTAGCCACATTTCATAAATTTTTTGCCAGTTTTGCAAATTTTTCAGTGAAGCTCATCACATTGAATTTTTTCAGCAGACATGGATTCACAGCTAAATTTTGCATTTTGCAGTGCAACTTCTGCAAAATTTCACCATGTACATTTGCTGTTGCATAAAAAAAAACATTTTCGCCAATTACTGACGTGGACTCGCTGGACCTCCAGCATCATGTGGCCAAAACTGAAGCGGCACCATTTCTTCCTTAACACTCTAATGCACGGATATGGTCCACATTGAAAAAGGATAAACCTTCACGCAATGTTCCCTAAAGTGTTACAGAAATGAAGGAGGGGATGTGGACACCCTGGAGATTTGCCCCATATCTTCTGGATGTGCCCCAGATACAGAAACTCTGGGATAGAGATGAAGCGAACTGTTCGCCGGAGAACAAATTCGCGTGAACATCGGGTGTTCGCAAGTTCGGAAGTTCGCAAACTTTTAGCGTATGTTCGCAATTTGGGTTCGCCGAGTTTTTTTTTCCGCTGCGTTTTTCCTTGGCCTAAAAACACCGCACAAGCCACACATGGCGTTTTTCAGCCTAGTACTGGTGTAAGCAAATCCTGTTTCCATGGTGCTAATAGTGCGAAATAGCAAAAAACCCTGTGTATTTCCGCTAGGTCTGCCAGCTGCCTTTGCGGTTTTACACAACGCTGTGTCAACAAAGTATTTTTCAGAGAAATTTTTGCCCTTGATCCCCCTCCTGCATGCCACTGTCCAGGTCGGGGCACCCTTTAAACAACTTTAAAATCAGTTTTCTGGCCAGAAATGGCTTTTCTAGGTTTTAAAGTTCGCCTTCCCATTGAAGTCTATGGGGTTCGCAAAGTTCGCAAATATTCACGCTTTTTGACGTAAGTTCGAGAACGCGCTTGCGGACTTTTTTTTTGGAGGTTCGCTATTCTTTTTTTTTGAGGTTCCCTACTCTGGGATGAAATCCTGGCTCTGATAGGACAGGTAACATGCCAGTTACTTGACAATGACATCCTTACTCTCTTTTTATGGAAACCTTCCATTGAAACCCACACAAAAACGTGCAAACTCTCGTTGCCCGTATTTCCATCGCAGCTAAATGGAAGACACATACTATTCCCCCTCTCACGGAAGTAAAACAAAGGATCAATGCCATTATGCAATTTGAATACAGATCGGCCGCATACCAAATAAAATACCCCAGTTTCTCAAGACGTGGTCCTCCTGGGAACTTCTCCCCAATACAAACTGACTATAGCTCAAAACTAGGCATCTGGGCGCAGTCAACTTTAGCCCCCTTTTTTTTTTTTTAGGTTTCTCTGGTTTTCCCTTTTCCTTCACTCTCCTTTCCCCCATATCGATGTTCTCTTATTATTTTTTAGGTTTAGAGCAACTTTTATATGATATGGTACAATAAGAGACATCCTACAAATTGATTCGGATAATGCAGATCTCATTACTGGATACGTATGGTCATTTTCTATAAGAGTGCTAAAATGTTGTATTTCTTTCTGCACTGTTTCTTTTCTTTTGAAAAATAAAAATTATAAGTTACAAAAAAAAAAAAAAAGATCGGTTGAAAACCTGCTAAGATGATGATGTTCTATAACAGACTAAAGATTAACACAAATAGGAACTACTCCTTTAAGCTTTCAAGGGCATATGAAAAATGGACACAGTCTTTGGGTTCTTAATACATTAGGTACTTGCCCAAAAGTCCAAACACAGTGAAGAAGAAAACTGTTTTTTTAAGCTTTCATTACGGGGCTCATTTACTAACCATCGATTTTTTTATTTTAAACTTGATTCTGATTTTTTTCTAAAAAGTTGCAGAGAAAAAAATGCTGTGACTTCTATGAGATTTACTCATAAACGGTCGATGTCCTTGAAGTTCTTTCTTTTGTTTCGACAATTTTCGCGGCAACAATTTTCTTGTAACTACATTTTCTTGCAACTTTTCTTAGTAAATATCAGACATTCGGGAATTAAGTCGAATTTGAAAAAGAAAAGAAATTAGAAATTATGAAGTTGTAGTAAATCTGCCCATGAAATTCGAGTTTTTAAGAGCAAAAAAAAACCTTTGAATTGAGAAAAAAAATCAAACTCGACCATTAATAAATTACCTCCTAACTTTTACCCTTTGATAAATGCGCTTCTAAAAATCCCATAGGAATGAACAAAACCTTGGGTGAGTATCTGGTGGGTGATTATTCAATAATCAAGTTTGTTTTTTTCTCGATTCAAGTTTTTTGGTGCTTAAAAAACTGGAATTCGAGTTATGGTTCGAAAACTTGAATGCCTGGTATTTATTAAGTGCAAACCCCCCCCAAAAATCGAATGTAAAAACTTTTTGCATACAATGTGCTGCTAATGCTTACTAACCCCCAGGTTTCCCTCCCCTCTCTGAATTACCTTCTAGATAGATATCCATCAGGATATAAGATAACTAAATCAGAGGCATTACCCATATACAGGTCCTTTTCAAAAAATTAGCATATTGTGATAAAGTTCATTATTTTCTGTAATGTACTGATAAACATTAGACTTTCATATATTTTAGATTCATTACACACAACTGAAGTAGTTCAAGCCTTTTCTTGTTTTAATATTGATGATTGTGGCATACAGCTCATGAAAACCCAAAATTCCTATCTCAAAAAATTAGCATATCATGAAAAGGTTCTCTAAACGAGCTATTAACCTAATCATCTGAATCAACAAATTAACTCTAAAAACCTGCAAAAGATTCCTGAGGCTTTTAAAAACTCCCAGCCTGGTTCATTACTCAAAACCGCAATCATGGGTAAGACTGCCGACCTGACTGCTGTCCAGAAGGCCATCATTGACACCCTCAAGCAAGAGGGTAAGACACAAAAATAAATTTCTGAACAAATAGGCTGTTCCCAGAGTGCTGTATCAAGGCACCTCAGTGGGAAGTCTGTGGGAAGGAAAAAGTGTGGCAGAAAACGCTGCACAACGAGAAGAGGTGACTGGGCCCTGAGGAAAATTGTGGAGAAGGACCGATTCCTGACCTTGGGGGACCTGCGGAAGCAGTGGACTGAGTCTGGAGTAGAAACATCCAGAGCCACCGTGTACAGGCGCGTGCAGGAAATGGGCTACAGGTGCTGCATTCCCCAGGTCAAGCCACTTTTGAACCAGAAACAGCGGCAGAAGCGCCTGACCTGGGCTACAGAGAAGCAGCACTGGACTGTTGCTCAGTGGTCCAAAGTATGTCATTCGGAAATCAAGGTGCCAGAGTCTGGAGGAAGACTGGGGAGAGGGAAATGCCAAAATGCCTGAAGTCCAGTGTCAAGTACCCACAGTCAGTGATGGTCTGGGGTGCCATGTCAGCTGCTGGTGTTGGTCCACTGTGTTTTATCAAGGGCAGGGTCAATGCAGCTAGCTATCAGGAGATTTTGGAGCACTTCATGCTTCCATCTGCTGAGATGAAGATTTCATTTTTCAGCATGACCTGGCACCTGCTCACAGTGCCAAAACCACTGGTAAATGGTTTACTGACCATGGTATTACTGTGCTCAATTGGCCTGCCAACTCTCCTGACCTGAACCCCATAGAGAATCTGTGGGATATTGTGAAGAGAAAGTTGAGAGACACAAGAGCCAACACTCTGGATGAGCTTAAGGCCGCTATCGAAGCATCCTGGGCCTCCATAACACCTGAGCAGTGCCACAGGCTGATTGCCTCCATGCCACGCCACATTGAAGCAGTCATTTCTGCAAAAGGATTCCCGACCAAGTATTGAGTGCATAACTGAACATAATTATTTGAAGGTTGACTTTTTTTGTATTAAAAACACTTTTCTTTTATTGGGCGGATGAAATATGCTAATTTTTTGAGATAGGAATTTTGGGTTTTCATGAGCTGTATGCCACAATCATCAATATTAAAACAAGAAAAGGCTTGAACTACTTCAGTTGTGTGTAATGAATCTAAAATATATGAAAGTCTAATGTTTATCAGTACATTACAGAAAATAATGAACTTTATCACAATATGCTAATTTTTTGAAAAGGACCTGTATATCCTTCCTCAATGCTAGAGGCCATCCAATCTACATTCATTTACAACTGGAAAAAGACTATATCTCCAACTGGGTGTCCATTTTACACCTACATATGAGGATTTGTTTATACACAATTTCATCCCCCTTTTTCAGGATGTAAAACCTAAATTGTGGAAATGGACAGATCATTCAAAATCTTGGTTTGGAACATTAGCTTCTGTAAAAATGTCCATCCTTCAAAAATGCCTGCACATTTTTGAGATGTTACCTATCCAACAGCCCCCAAGTCACTAAAAGAAATACAAGCTAAGCTTCATGTTTTAATCAGGGAGAAAAAGCCTGCCTGGGGGACTAGAACCCCTGAGCTTCAACATTATTACGAAGCAGCCCATTTTCGCCAATTACAGACATGGACATGTTGGACCTCAAACATCATATGGGCAAAAATTGAAGAACCACAGTTTCTTCCTTGGATATGGTCCACATGAAAAAAGGATAAACTTTTTTTTTATTCTCAATTCAAGTTTTTTGGTGCTTAAAAAACTGGAATTCAAATTATGGTTAAAAAACTTGAATGCCTGGTATTTATTAAGTGCAAACCACCCCCAAAACTCGAATGTTAAACTTTGCCATGTAAAAGCTTGTGAGTTTCTATAGAAGTCAATGAGATTTTTCCTAGGCAAAGTCAAGCCATATTTTCAAACTCAAAGGTTTTTAATTTTTAGAGCTCACAAGTAGTGATGAGCGAATCTGTTCCGTTTCGCCCAAAAATTTGCGAATCTTTCAAAAGATCCGCGAAACGGCGAAAATGTTGTGCGACAAAAAAAATTGTCGCCCGTGGCTATTATTTTGTCGTGCGGCTATTGTTTTGTCGCCCGCGGCTATTATTTTGTCACGCGGCTATTATTTCGTCACACGGCTATTGTTTCGTCGCCCGCGGCTATTGTTTCATCGCCCGCGGCTTTTGTTTTGTCGCGCGGCTATTATTTCGTCGCCCGCGGCTATTATTTCGTCGCCCGTGGCTATTATTTCGTTGCGCGGCTATTATTTCATCGCGTGGCTATTGTTTCGTTGCCCGCGTCTATTATTTAGTCGCACGGCTATTCTTTTGTCACCCGCGGCTATTATTTTGTTGTGCGGCTATTCTTTTGACGCCCGCGACTATTCTTTTTTTACGCCGGTGACAATTTTTGGACGTGCGCCGAATTTTTCGGCGGTGAAATTTTTCATCCGTTTCGCGAAACAATCCGCCAATGTCGAAACGCGGAAATTTGCTGCGAATCCATGCCTGCCGAAAGATTTCGCCCATCACTACTCACAAGTTGTCCTAATTAATAAATAAGTGGGCATTCCATAGCAACTAATCACAATCAATTTAATAAGCTTATAACATTATATTAGTTAATATTGCTCTGCCTAACCATAATATCATCATGTATATTTCATTAAGTGCCATTCTGTCAGTTTTTGTGACTTTCTTTTTGGAATATTTCCAAGCAGGAAGCAGAAAGGGATTCCGGTTGGAGTATAAAGAGTCGGGTTGAGCTACAGAGACACCAGATCTCTTCATTAGTGGTAAGTCATCATCTCTCTCTCTCTCTTATTATTTATCACTACTCCCTATGTAATCTTATATTTGTAAATACTAGAAAATGAAGTGAAATACAGAATATAAATTGAGATTTTATTGAAATTTTTCACTTTCCAGGATAGAGATTTGGTCGCAAATATCACGCTTTCTCAATTATCATAATAGTTTGACTCCTCCCTACACAGTGGAAAAGAAATATCATGGCCTTTGTTCATCCCGGGGTGTTCCTATTCCTGACTGGCCTCGTGCCTATAATATTGGGAAAAGGTAGGTTACAGATTGTAAAAAGCAGAAATCTCAGTTCTATGTCAATTTCTTCTTCATTTAAGTGCAAATTAACTAAAACTCCATAATTTCTTATTTTTTTAAATTTTCAAATTCAACTAAATTCCTTTTCTCAAATGTCTGATATTTGCAAAGAAGTTGCTAATAGTGATGAGCAAATCTGTCCCATTTCGCTTCACCAATAAATTTGCGAATCTTTCGAAAGGTTCACAAAACGGCAAAAAATTCGCATAGCAGCTAAAATGTCACGAAAAAAATTATTTTGACGCGCGACTATTCTTGCAACGATTTTGGCCGCGCGACTATTCTTTTGACGCCTGTGACTTTTCTTGCAACAATTTGCGGTGAATTTTTCCACTCCAAATTTTTTCATCTGTTTCGCAAAACAATCTGCCAATGGCAAAATGCGGAAATTTGCCGCAAATCCATGCCTGGTGAAACATTTCGCCCATCACTAGTTGCTAAGAGAAATGTAGCAAAAAAACTCAACTTTTTCGAATTGCTGCAGAGAAAATCCTGACTTTATTGAATTGTCGCTGCAACAATTGAAAAAAGTCGGGATTTTTGGACAAAACCCAGGGAAATTTCAAGAGTTTCAAGACTAAGGGGCTGATTTACTAAGACACGATTTTGAATCCAAATTGGAAAAATTCCGATTGGAAACGAACATTTTGCGACTTTTTCGGTAATTTTGCAATTTTTTTCGTATTTTTTGCGATTTTTTCTGCGTCTTTACGATTTTTGCGTAAAAACGCAAGTTTTTCGTAGCCATTACGAAAGTTGCGCAAAGTCGCGATTTTTTCGTAGCGTTAACACTTGCGCGCAAAGTCGCGCCTTTTTCGTAGCGTTAAAACTTAAAAGGCGCGACGTTTCGCGCAAGTTTTAACGCTACGAAAAAATCGCGACTTTGCGCAACTTTCGTAATGGCTACGAAAAACTCGCGTTTTTACGCAAAAATCGTAAAGACGCCGAAAAAAATCGCAAAATTACCGATCATTACGAAAAAAACGCAATCGGACGCATTCGGCCTGTTCGTGGGTTAGTAAATGTGCACCTAAAGAAAGAACTTCAAGGAAAGGGAAGGGACCTTTGCCATTGACTTCTACATGAACTGGGCAAGTTAAACCTGGCGAATTGGCGAATTTGGATTTTTAGCTATTTTTCTCTGCATCTTTTTGCTCTAAAAATTTGATTTGAGTTTGAAAAACAAAATCGATGGTTAGTAAATGGGCCTCTTATTGTCCGGCAGTCATTCATTGAATTTTAATGTTTTTCTGTCTTATGTGAAGACACGGCAAACTCCAAGTAAATGATAACACTATAGAGGTCATTTGCAAATGATGCAGAAGTAAAACACTAAGGGGTGCAAAGTCTTGCCCCTTAGCACCTTATGCCAGATTAAAAATCCATGAAAGGTGTAGAGCATATTACATTAGGTAGGTTGCTACTTACCACCATGTGAGCAGGTAGGGGTGGAATAATAGACACCTACATACCTCCCCCCGACTGCCCTTTATAAATACAATACTCATCAATGCAAGCAGTGCCGTATTCATCAGGAAAAGGAAGGCCCTTGCACTCCATTCCATAAAATTCAGCTTGTATATGTTTTGTACTCATCATTCTAATTTTTCCCTTAGATTTACACCTGGAATGCATTTTGTCGACACCAGTTACTGGTACGTTTGTTCCATGTGGAGGAAACCACACTATTAAATTGTTTGGGAATTTTAATTCAGGTGAGTATTTTATGTACACACATGTGGAACCATAATTTTAGAAGATGTCATAGATTATTATTAGCAGCAGTAGTAGAAATATATCTATAAAACAATAATATAGTCTACAGCACTGTTTCATACATTAAACATACAGATTGCATAAACATATTGACTGACCCAGGAGACAGAGTAGGACCTGCTGATATAGTTTATTATGTAAAGACAAAAAGTGGGTGGATTTGTAAAATCTAGACTCAGGAAAGTGAAAGATGTGGCTTTGATGTAACGAGGTAATAAATGAGGTGTTACACAAGTGGTTTGTTGAGTACAGGTATAGGACCCGTTATCCAGAATGCTCGGAACCAAGGGTATTCCGGATAAGGGGTCTTTTCCGTATCCAATAAGTAATTATATCTTAGTTGGGATCACGTTCAGGTACTGTTTTATTATTACAGAGAAAAGGGAATCATTTAACCATTAAATAAACCCAATAGGGCTGTTCTGCCCCCAATAAGGGGTAATTATATCTTAGTTGGGATCAAGTACAGGTACTGTTTTATTATTACAGAGAAAAGGGAATCATTTAACCATTAAATAAACCCAATAGGGCTGTTCTGCCCCCAATAAGGGGTAATTATATCTTAGTTGGGATCAAGTACAGGTACTGTTTTATTATTACAGAGAAAAGGGAATCATTTAACCATGAAATAAACCCAATAGGGCTGTTCTGCCCCCAATAAGGGGTAATTATATCTTAGTTGGGATCAAGTACAGGTACTGTTTTATTATTACAGAGAAAAGGGAATCATTTAACCATGAAATAAACCCAATAGGGCTGTTCTGCCCCCAATAAGGGGTAATTATATCTTAGTTGGGATCAAGTACAGGTACTGTTTTATTATTACAGAGAAAAGGGAATCATTTAACCATGAAATAAACCCAATAGGATTGTTCTGCCCCCAATAAGGGGTAATTATATCTTAGTTGGGATCAAGTACAGGTACTGTTTTATTATTACAGAGAAAAGGGAATCATTTAACCATTAAATAAACCCAATAGGGCTGTTCTGCCCCAATAAGGGGTAATTATATCTTAGTTGGGATCAAGTACAGGTACTGTTTTATTATTACAGAGAAAAGGGAATTATTTAACCATGAAATAAACCCAATAGGGCTGTTCTGCCCCCAATAAGGGGTAATTATATCTTAGTTGGGATCAAGTACAGGTACAGTTTTATTATTACAGAGAAAAAGGAAATCAGTTTTAAAATTCTGAATTATTTGATTAAAATGGAGTCTATGTGGGACAGGCTTTCCGTAATTTGGAGCTTTCGGGATAATGGGTTTCCGGATAAGGGATTCCATACCTGTACTTGGAAGTAAGTACATAATTATAGGGTGGGGCTGTGAATTGCTTGGAGAGCCAGGATCATTAGTTTAAATTTTAACAGCAGAAACCAGTATAGACACTGGAAAAAATATTTAATTTGGCCACAATGTGTGATTTGTATCAAAGGTCAGACTTATTTTACTACTTTCATCCTTTAGAAAAAGGTTCTTTAATGTTTTTACATTTCTGTCCTTAATCCTTTTTGTCTCTTTTATAGGCTTTTTGAAGCATGGTAAATTAACAACAATATGTGATCAAGGTGGTAAATCCGGCAATAAAAACAAGAATCTGTTTCAAGACGGTGTGTCGTGGTGTTTTCTAAATAAACACTGCTTAAACAATTTCTGTAAGTACAGTGAATCTATTTGACCTTTTTCAGGGGGCTAGAAAAAAAATAATGGAAAATCTAGGAAAATGTAAAATCAGGAAACTGAATTATATATTGGTGGGACCACTAAAAAAACGGTATAAAATTCGGGAAAAATTTAAACGGATTGTAAACCCAGCCATGATGCTGTCCCACTGTGCCCCTTAGTTTTGTTATAGAAGATGCTAAAAAACAGAATTATAGATGCAAAAATATTCACCAATGAGAATTCTCAGACCAAAAACTTCATTATAGATGCAAGAGAAGTGACCAATGAGAATGCTGATTCCCAGCACTGTGTCAGGCCCCTTGCTGGTACCTTACATATAGAGATAATTATGTCATTTTCCCGTCATTATATGGCACAGGAATCAGACATGGGGATAAAGGGACAGACTTGTTCAGTGCTGGGAAACTGTGCTTAATGCTCCCAACTCCAATTGGCATTTACTGAGATACACAAAGCCTCCATTTTGATTCACTTTCAGAGTTGGCCAATATGGAGCAGACAAAAGACATGGCAGACCTTTGGATATTCAGTATTTAGTACCAGAATGAGGTTATACAGTAGCCAAAACGTTTTGGGGAGTAGACAATTGGAGACGATTGTTTTTTTTAAATATAATCCCTACATCATCTGTTTCGTTCCATGTGACTTCTATTCAATGGTTTCTCTTCCCAACCAGACAATGAGTCCGTACATACAGTTTAGCCCCCCTGGGTCCCCTCTACTTGCGAGTGTTTGCTTTATTGTGCCCTGGGCGCTACAAGCTTTTATTTTACAGATACTGAATATTGTGATTTGTCTTGATTACATTTGCTTTTTTTCCCACAGTTGCTATAGAAACATCAATTATACGTAGCAATGTTATCATGGAATGCACTGCGCCCTCGGAATGCAATATTCCAGAAAAACTGAGTTTGATGAAGACCGAATCCTGCCCTATGAAGGGGTGCACTTTTCGGAAGAGGAACGAAAAAAGACCAAGAATCTTGATGATATAAAGGAGTTTTATTATTGGTGTTGTATTGTTTGTTGAAGAAGTTGAAATAAAAATATGTTACATTACAGGCAAAATGGCAAATTCTCTGACTTAGGGATCCCCAACCTCTGTTACCCATCAGCCACATTCAAAGTGGACTGTAGATGCATGGACTCATGGGTACTGACATGCTAGCCAATATAAAGCTAAGGAAAAGGCCTAGAATAGTCAGTCATAGGTTTAAATCTGGGAGGGTCCTTTTTTTAATGTGTTTCTTTTGTGTAAATCATTTAATGACTGAGTTTATATAAAATAGACCCTGTGTAACAAAGACAATTACCCTCCTCCCCAATCTCAGTGACAGAAAAAAAATAGTCCAACCCAGCTGAACAATGTAGGTCTCAGCTCACAACAGCTCATATGTAAAACCCTGCTTCTTTTAAATAAACCATTTTCATATAAATATACTTTTTTAGCAGTATGTGCCATTGGGTAATCCTAAATAGGAAACTGCCATTTTGAGAATTAAGGGCCGCCCCCTGGGATCATAGGAGTCACAGTGCACACAAACAAGCCAAGGCACACAAACATGCTAGGCCCCATCAGCCAATGAATGGGCAGAGTTCTGCCTTTTGCTCCCACACTACTTCCTGTTACAGTTAGAGCTGCATCACTTCCTGTCAGCTGATCTCTGAGGGAGCACACAGCCCATCACTAAATGGCGGCTAAAGGGAAAGGATGTAAAAGGGCAATATTTACTGATGTATATATTCCAGTTTGGGGAGAACAGAACATAAACTATCTGTTGGCTAATATGCTTACTTAAGTGAAGTTTTGGGTCAGTAGAATTCTCATTGGTGAATTGTTTTCCATGTGTCTATAGAGAATTAGGGGGCGCAGTGGGTCAGCTTTATGGTTGGGTTTAAGAACATACAGTATGGGTAAGCACAATGTAAGTTCACAATTAGTGATGGGCGAAAAGTTTCGCCAGGCATGGATGCGCAGAAAAATTCGCCATACGTCCAAAAATTGTTGCCAGCGTCAAAAAAGAATAGTCGCGGGCAACAAAATAATAGCCACGTGACAAAATAATAGCCACGGGCGACAAAACAGTAGCCGTGCGACAAAATAATAGCCGCGGGTGACGAAACAATAGCCGTGCGACAAAACAATAGCCGCGGGCGACGAAACAATAGCCACGCGACAAAATAATAGCCGCGGGCGACGAAACAATAGCCGTGCGACAAAATAATAGCAGCGGGTGACGAAACAATAGCCGCGCGACAAAATAATAGCCGCGGGCGACAATTTTTTTTTTGTCGCACAACATTTTCGCTGTTTCGCAAATTTTTCGCCATTTTGCGGATCTTTTGAAAGATTTGCTCATTTTTCGACGGAACAGATTCTCTCATCACTATTCACAATGTCCTGTACCAGTGAATAAACATGTGGACTTTGCCCAAATGGCAGGTACAGAGAGAACTTTGCTGAGAACATAAATGTTCATGTGTATTAAAAAAGTCCAAGATTTGTTTTACGGACAAACAATAAAATGCTTTCTAATCTTCAGTTGCTCTGGTTCTCGGTGTTATTGTCAAGGTCTGGATGTTCTCTAACCCATTATCCTCAGTAGATCATAAAACCTATGGCGTCTTTAATCAAACAGGACCTGACAGTGATATTATTGTGGTTCCATGGGGCTTTGGGTTACATTGACTTTGGAGAATTGTAAACACTGCCCCACTGCGCCCCCTAGTTTTGCTACAGAAGCTGTTGAAAAACATAACTATAGATGCAAGAAAATTTACCAATTACCATTCTACAGACCAAAAACCTCATTATAAATGCAAGAGAACTGACCAATGACAACACTGATCTTACATATAGAGATAATTATGTCATTTTCCCATCATTATATGGCACAGGAATCAGACATGGGGATAAAGGGACAGACTTGTTCAGTGCTGGGAAACTGTGCTTAATGCTCCCAACTCCAATTGCAGGAACAGAGAACAGGGAGCCAGATTTATACAGATCAGCTGGGATTCTCATTGGAGGATTCTTTTGCATTTCAATGCTGCCAATGCGGGCCCTAGAGAGCTGGGAAAGTTTTATTGTGCAATATTGCTTTAAGAATACAACCCTGATGTTGCTGGACTACAGCTCCCAGCATGCCTCACCCTTCATTATATGTTACATTATTCTGGGATTTGTAGTCCAGCAACAGCTGAGTAACGTTTGGTTGAGCAGCGCTGTGCAGCAGGGTTTATATCCCCTTTAATTTACAAACCTACACTTTTCCAAAATTAAATATATCATGCTACTTTCTAATATGGGGATAATAGATTTCATTGCATAATATTTGACTAAAACAAACCCCGTTTTTACGACTTTCTCCTGTTTGGAACAGTAACAGAAAGGGAGGATATAAAGATTCAGGAGATGGGCTGGGGGTATAAATAGGGAGGGGGGACTAAAGGGACAACTAGACAGTTATCTCCTGATCAGTCAGCCATTGGAACTAAGGGGTAAGGCATATACATACATAGATAGATAATAACAATATTAATCATTACACAAATGGTTAATGATAAATTCTGGTTATAGATGGGAATTCATGGCACCAGGCGTCTTGTTTATGTTCAAATATTTAGTTTTTACTGGGTCATTGCTTGAACCTAATCATATGTCCCACTATTTTTGTTATAGAAGCTGCTTGAAAACATTATTATAAATGCCCCAATGAGAATTCTACTGACCCAAAACTTAATTATAGATGCAAGAGAAGTGACCAATGAGAATGCTGATTCCCAGCACTGTGTCAGGCCCCTTGCTGGTACCTTACATATAGAGATAATGATGTCATTTTCCCGTCATTATATGGCACAGGAATCAGACATGGGGATAAAGGGACAGACTTGTTCAGTGCTGGGAAACTGTGCTTAATGCTCCCAACTCCAATTGCAGGAACAGAGAACAGGGAGCCAGATTTATACAGATCAGCTGGGATTCTCATTGGAGGATTCTTTTGCATTTCAATGCTGCCAATGCGGGCCCTAGAGAGCTGGGAAAGTTTTATTGTGCAATATTGCTTTAAGAATACAACCCTGATGTTGCTGGACTACAGCTCCCAGCATGCCTCACCCTTCATTATATGTTACATTATTCTGGGATTTGTAGTCCAGCAACAGCTGAGTAACATTTGATAGAGCCGCGCTGTGCAGCAGGGTTTATATCCCCTTTAATTTACAAACCTACATTTTTATAAATGTTTTACTTTTTTTTTAATAATTCTATACAATTTTCATTTCAATTTAGGTCCCACCCAGCAACTAAATCATAATGGTCTCTGTCTGTGTTGCAATGTTCCTATGTATGATGGGACTCGTGCCTATAGCATCGGGGGCAGGTAAATTGCAAAATTATCAGCAAAAACATTCAATTTGTAACTTTTATGATGAATTTAGGGTTTATATAGGAAGGGGGAGCAGGTTACAATGCAGCTGTTTGTATGATGCCAGAATAACATTGTTCTATCGGTCTCCAATGTTTCCTTCAAGGGTTCCGTGGATTTGAACATATAGAATGCAATCTGGTCACGCCAACCACTACTGCATCTATTCCAATTGGTGGAAACTATACTGTCCGGCTGTTTGACACACGCAGTGAGTGTTTATTTTATAGATAAAAACAGAGATTGATTAATAATATACAGTGCTGGTTTCCCTTTGGGCTAAACATTAACCCTATCTGTAACAATGGTCCCTTTATTGGAGCTCCCTATAGATCCTCTCAGGTCCCTGTCTGGGTTTCAAATGAGGGGTGGGCGTGTCCTAACGGTCCCTGCCAGAAGCACAGTAGGAGGGGAGTGTCCAATCACAGCCCTGCAGTCACACAAACACAGACAGGCTTCAGTTCCTTATCAGCTCAGCCTAGCTGCTGATTGGTTCCTATCCTACAGTGCCTGTACTGAGAGCCGGTGGCTCCCCTGCACATCCAGAGAATTCAGCCAGCAGGAAGTGGAACAGATGGGCGGGGCTAGAGGGGTTTTTGGAGAAATTTTCAATAAATCAGCAAATTCCTTCTATATTTAGATGAGTACAATTCATTGGCCCAGTATTGTTTTTCACACTATGGGGCTGATTTACTAATCCACGAACGGATCGAAAGCATCCGAATGCGTTTTTTTTTCGTAATGATCGGTATTTTGCGTTTTTTTTCGCCGCCTTCGCGACTTTTTCGTAAATTGTCGTGACTTTTTCATAGCCGTTACGACTTGCACAAATTGTCGCGACTTTTTCGTAGCCGTCTCGAAAAAATCGGAAAGGTTTGCCCGCCGTTTACTAGCGCTCAATACGAAAAAGTCGCGACAATTCGCGCAAGTCGTAACGGCTACGAAAAAGTCTCCACAATTCATGAAAAAGTCGCGACGGCGACAAAAAAATCGCAAAAAATATGAAAAAGTCGCAAAATGCTTGTTTTCCAATCTGATTTTTTCCCATTCGGGATTCGGATTCGTGGATTAGTAAATCAGCCCCTATAGGTCCCCTTTGCGCTGGACACACATGTAAAGATCAGTGCAGCCACTAGGGATGCACCGAACCCACTTTTTTGTGTTCGGCCGAACCCCCGAACCCACCTTGAAAGATTCTGCCGAATCCCGAACCAAATCCGGGATTCAGTGCATCCCTAGCAGCCATTAAAGGAGATGATGAAAAAAATACACTAGTTTGTCCAACCTGCCCAATAGACATCTGCCCAGTTTTCAGCCAGACATTGGCCCCGCCCATCAAGCTGGCCCCAAGACTGGCCAGCAAGTAGAGATGTAGCGAACTGTTCGCCGGTGAACTAATTCGCGCGAACATCGGGTGTTCGCAAGTTCGCAAACTTTTCGCGTATGTTCGCAATTTGGGTTCGCGTGGCGTTTTTCCGTGGCATTTTTTCTTGGCCTAAAAATGCCGCACAAGCCACACATGGCGTTTTTCAGCAAATCCCGTTTCCATGGTGCTAATAGTGCGAAATAGCAAAAAACGCCGCGTATTTCCGCTAGGTCTGCCAGCTGCCTTTGCGGTTCTACGCAACGCTGTGTCAACAAAGTATTTTTCAGAGAAATTTTTGCCCTTGATCCCCCTCCTGCATGTCACTGCCCAGGTCGTGGCACCCTTTAAACAACTTTAAAATCAGTTTTCTGGCCAGAAATGGCTTTTCTAGGTTTTAAAGTTCGCCTTCCCATTGAAGTCTATGGGGTTCGCAAAGTTCGCGAATATTCGCGCTTTTTGTCGTAAGTTCGCGAACGGGTTTGCGAACTTTTTTTTTGAGGTTTGCTACATCTCTACCAACAAGCTGCCGGATTTGTTAGAAGGGCCTGAGTGGCAGCTTTTATTGCCCGTGTATAATATCTCAACAGATTGTGACTTGACATGTCCATTCACTTTAATATTGTTGCACATCGGAGCTGATTTTACTTGACCTTATATATTATAGATCCTATATTTTTATAAGCGATAATCAGTTCAAAATCAAATCAAAATGAACCAATTTAACCAATTCCAGCCGATGAGCAGATTTCTCCAAAAATGTCCCCAGCTGTCATTTTAATACATTTTAATACATATATTTTAATATATAATAATAATAAGTATTTATATTATATATGCTTATTGCCTTTGTTTTCCCTTTCTTCCATAGGATATTTCTGGCACGGCACATTAGCCTCAAATAATAAGCCATGGAAGGATTTTGTGTTTTGCTGTTTTATTAGAGGCTGCGTCGAGCTTTATTGTAAGTAGACACGTTGGGGGTCATTTTCAAACGCAAATGCAGTGCGTAAAGTGCAACTCCGCCATGTTTTTTACCCACAGTGCAGCATTTCCCCCAAATTCCCAGCATGTTTGAGACCATGGGGGGACAAGGCACATTGCTTATTTGAGGGCTAAATCACGTGCGGTTGTGCCGGAACTTCAATAAGAATCTGACGCACGTTCCCTACCCTGATGCGGAAGAGCAAGGATAGACTTAATTACTCCATAGGGTTCCCCTATGGCTTGGTTGAATTAATATTTCCCTCTGTTTCTAAATCCTGAATGTTTGTATCCATAGTGAACTGGGTGGGATATGTTATTCCCCTAGTGGCCCAGTAAAGGTATGACCACTTCCTGTTCAAGTTTAAAGGGGAACCTGTCACCCACACATAAAAAGTTGTATAATAAAAGTCCTTTGAAGATTAAACATGAAACCCAAATTCTTTTTTTAAATTAAATCATCTATACCTGTTATAAATGTATTTAAAAATCTGAGCTGTCAATCATATATTGCCTGCCCCGCCTCTATGCCGCAGGCATAGAGGCGGGGCAGGCAATATATGATTGACAGCTCAGATTTTGAACAACAATTACTTTAACTTTCCATTCAGCACTTCCTATACACCACCTAGATGGCAAATGCATAAGATTTTGGGGTGATACAAAGCTTTCCTTAATAACAGTGCACACAAAATGGCGCCGGCCTACTGGCTGTGACTACTTATTCCAACACTGAAGGGAAAATAAATTCAGTAATTGAAATAGTGTAAGTAAAGTTTATTTTGCTCTACTAACCTGATTCAAAAGAATTTGGAACTATTTCTTAGGGTGACAGGTCCCCTTTAAGAACCTCTGGCTTCCTAGCTACCTTATTGCAGCCGCTAATAGGTAGTTCCACAACACCCTCTTCGTTCCTCCTCCACTTATTGAGAGCCCAACTGAGAAAAGGAGTCCAGGGTAACCAATGTTTCTGCCAAACTAAGCTCAAAAAGATGGCGTTACCTACCTTTAATGAATAGCGTGAATTCCCACAACAACTGTGTCCAAAATTTCATAACCGCAATTGCACTTACGGGTCAAAATTGGGCACAGTTGCGCTAAAATAGGTGCAGACGCAAATGCGTTTCGCATATTTGCGAAACGCGTTTCACGTTTGACTTTTTTGTAACCTTTGACTTATTTTAATGCGCCTGTGCCTATTTTGACGCTCCCAATTTAATGCGCCTGTGCCTATTTTGACGCTCCCAATTTAATGTGCCTATTTTGATGCGACTGCAATTTTTTCTGATGAGCAACGAATCGGTAAAAATGTTGTGTGTAATAAAACAATTGTCAAAAAATAATGTGGGTGTCAAAAAACGACACATCCAAAAAAAATTTTGACGCACAACTTTTTTTTTTATACACTCGACAATTTTTTTTACGTGTCCAACAATTTATTGTTGCGCAGCAAATTTTTACGTGGCAAATTTCTTCACCCGTTTCGCAAAAGAATCCGCCAATGTTGAAACGTTGAAATTTGCCGACAATTCATGCCTGGCGAATTATTTTGCACAACTCTAGTCACAATCAGTATCAACTAGGGATGCACCGAATCCAGGATTCGGTTTGGGATTCGGCCAAAATTCAGCATTTTTTTGTCAGGAATCAGATTTGGCCGAAACCATGCTCCTGGCCGAACCGAATCTGAATCCTAAAAATCATGTGACTTTTTATCACGTAAACACGGAAGTTGAAAATTGAATGAAGATTTAACCCTTCCATACCCCAATTAGCAAATTAGGATTCAGTTCGGTATTCAGCCAAATCCTTTACGAACGATTCGGGGGTTTTGGCCGAATCCAAAAAAGTGGATTTGGTGCATCCCTAGTATCAACAGCTGTTCCTTTATGAATACCTCTATAATGCTTAATGTTTGCTCAATTCTCCGTGTCTATTAGAATAGCGATCCTCGTGTTTATTATATTTGCACTTTATTCCCCTATAGATGCTGAAATAAAAACAAAATCGAGTGTTCTAATGAAATGCTCATTGCCACCAAAATGTGCAAGCGAACTGTCAAGCTGGAAACCTTTTGACTGCACTTTGGATACATGCACTTTCCAAAAGTAGAAATTGCAGCAGCGCGGAGGGGGCGGAGCTGTTTGTGATGTATAAACGATGGGCACTAACAATGTTAAAGTATAATAAAAAGTTTCCAGATGCACATTATAATTGCTTCCTCTTCATTGGGCACCAACGGTGGGGGAAAAAACACAAGCGGATTTGGGGCAAAGTGATATTTTTGTCTGACATATCACATCTCAAAAAAGTATTGGCAATGAAAAAAAAATCAAAGAATTTGTTTTTAAAAAAATTGCATATAGTTATGGATAATACACCTACCTAACTATAGCTTTATTAGCTCTGTGATAGTAAGGCCTGTGCTTCTAGCGTTAGCCCATGGAGCTTATTTCCCATAGAATCATGCCTTGAAAAATCACATTGCTGAACTTGCACAGAGTTTTCTGAAAAACAATGACTTTCCCACCACATGCTCATGCTTAGTGAGTGGGTTGGAGAGGCTTATTGCTTTGTAAAACTGTTAGTTAAAAGCGGTTATCCCCAACCTATTCAACTCATGAGCCACACTCGAATGTCAAAAGTGCTGGTGAGCTCCACTTAGATGTAAAAAGTGCTGGTGAGCCCCACTCAGATGTACAAAGTGTTGGGGAGACACCCTCAGATGTACAAAGTGTTGGGGAGACACCCTCAGATGTACAAAGTGTTGGGGAGACACCCTCAGATGTACAAAGTGTTGGGGAGACACCCTCAGATGTACAAAGTGTTGGGGAGACACCCTCAGATGTAAAAAGTGTTGGGGAGACACCCTCAGATGTAAAAAGTGTTGGTGAGCCCCACTCAGATGTACAAAGTGTTGGGGAGACACCCTCAGATGTACAAAGTGTTGGGGAGACACACTCAGATGTACAAAGTGTTGGGGAGACACACTCAGATGTAAAAAGTGTTGGTGAGCCCCACTCAGATGTACAAAGTGTTGGGGAGACACCCTCAGATGTACAAAGTGCTGGTGAGCCCCACTCAGATGTACAAAGTGTTGGGGAGACACCCTCAGATGTACAAAGTGTTGGGGAGACACACTCAGATGTAAAAAGTGTTGGTGAGCCCCACTCAGATGTACAAAGTGTTGGGGAGACACCCTCAGATGTACAAAGTGTTGGGGAGACACCCTCAGATGTACAAAGTGTTGGGGAGACACCCTCAGATGTACAAAGTGTTGGGGAGACACCCTCAGATGTACAAAGTGTTGGTGAGACACACTCAGATGTAAAAAGTGCTGGTGAGCCACAATCAGATGTAAAAAGTGTTGGTGAGCCGCACTCAAATGTAAAAAGTGTTGGTGAGCCACACTCGGATGTAAAAAGTGTTGGGGAAACACACTTGGATGTAAAAAGTACTGATGAGCCGCACTCAAATGTAAAAAGTGTTGGGGAGACACACTCAGATGTACAAAGTGTTGGGGAGACACACTCAGATGTAAAAAGTGTTGGTGAGTCACACTCAGATTTAAAAAGTGTTGGTGAGCCACACTCAGATGTAAAAAGTGTTGGTGAGCCACACTCGGATGTACAAAGTGTTGGGGAGACACACTCAGATGTAAAAAGTGTTGGGGAGACACACTCAGATGTACAAAGTGTTGGGGAGACACACTCAGATGTACAAAGTGTTGGGGAGACACACTCAAATGTAAAAAGTGTTGGTGAGCCACACTCAGATGTAAGAAGTGCTGGTGAGCCACACTCGGATGTAAAAAGTGCTGGTGAGCTGCACTCAGATGAAAAAAGTGTTGAGGAGACACACTTGGATGTAAAAAGTACTGGTGAGACACACTCGGATGTAAAAAGTGTTGGTGAAACACACTCGGATGTAAAAAGTACTGATGAGCTGCACTCAAATGTAAAAAGTGTTGGGGAGACACACTCAGATGTAAAAAGTACTGATGAGCCGCACTCAGATGAACAAAGAGTTGGGGAGACACACTCAGATGTACAAAGTGTTGGTGAGTCACACTCAGATGTAAAAAGTGTTGGGGAGACACACTCAGATGTACAAAGTGTTGGTGAGCCACACTCAGATGTACAAAGTGTTGGGGAGACACACTCAGATGTACAAAGTGTTGGGGAGACACACTCAGATGTACAAAGTGTTGGGGAGACACACTCAGATGTACAAAGTGTTGGGGAGACACACTCAGATGTACAAAGTGTTGGGGAGACACACTCAGATGTTAAAAGTGTTGGGGAGACACACTCAGATGTAAAAAGTGTTGGGGAGACACACTCAGATGTAAAAAGTGCTTGGGAGCCCCACAAGCTTGAAAAAAATTCTTTGGGGATGCCAAATAAGGGCTGTGATTGGCTATTTGGTAGCCCCGTGTGACCTGCTGGCCTGCAGGAGGTTCTGCTTGGAGTAAAACTGTCTCTGGGCTTCCAAAACTTTTCTCCAAACCAGAAATGTAAAAATGGCTCCTACTTTGAGGCCACTGGGAGCAACATCAAAGGGGGTGATAGCCAACATGTTGCTTCCAAGCCACTAGTTGGAGATCACTGGCTGAAAGGGATTCAGGTTAATTTCAAGATACTCAGTATGAAGTTCCTTCTCAATCTGCTCACTATTAAGCATACAGACAAGCTTATCCAGCACAGCCCTGATTCCCATGAACCTACACACATGCTGAGATGTTTTTATCCAACACCTTGGTCCTCTCCTGTAACCCCTAGTGAGATGCCAAGTAAACTGTGTGAGGGTAAGAACCCATGGAGCCACTTAGATGCCCATGATAGATCTCTGCTATTGCTGGTGGGTAACCCTTCCAAAAGGGCTTTCTACCGGCAACAATAGAAGTTGTGTAAAGTTGCCTGCAGGAGTGGGTCACTATCAAGTATATCTTGGTACCTTCTAATATGGGGATTATAGATTTCATTGCATAATATTTGACTAAAACAAACCTCGTTTTTACGACTTTTTCCTGTTTGGAACAGTAACAGAAAGGAGGAGGATATGAAGATTCAGGAGATGGGCTGGGGGTATAAATAGGGAGGGGGGACTAAAGGGACAACCAGAAAGTTATCTCCTGATCAGTCAGCCATTGGAACTAAGGGGTAAGGCATATATATACAAAGGTAGATAATAACAATATTAATCATTAGGACAAATGGTTAATGATAAATTCTGGTTATAGATGGGAATTCATGGCACCCGGCATCTTGATTATGTTCAAATATTTCGTTTTTACTGGGTCATTGCTTGAACCTAATCACATGTTCCATAACCGTAAATTCTTAGTTGAGCATATTATATTCTGTCAGTTATGGGATAAAACATGCAGTTATGTGAACTTTTATACGCTAGAAATATATGAAATGACATCACTGAGAGTGGGACGGCCCAATCTTTATAGCTGGGCTGCTTCAGTTGACATATGGTGAGCTTGGTTCAATTAATTTGGTTAAAGGGGTTGTAAATCCAACCATAACGCTGTCCCACTGCGCCCCCTAGTTTTGCTATAGAAGTTACTGAAAAACATAATTATAGATGCAAGAAAATTCCCCAATGAGAATCCTAATGATCAAAAACGTAATTATAGATGCAAGGAAATTGACCAATGAGAATTCTACTGATCAAAAACGTAATTATAGATGCAAGAGAATTGACCAATGAGAATGCTGATTCCCAGCACTGTGTCAGGCCCCTTGCTGGTACCTTACATATATGCTTCATCCTTCATTATATGTTACATTATTCTGGGATTTGTAGTCCAACAACAGCTTAATAAAGTTTGGTTGAGCAGCGCTGTGCAGCAGGGTTTAGTATCCCCTTTAATTTATAAACCTAAATTTTTCTCAATGTTTTACATTCCTAGACACATTTTTTTTATGGAATTCTATACAATTTTCATTTCAATTCAGGTCCCACCCAGCAACAAAATCATAATGGTCTCTGTTGCAATGTTCCTGTGTATGATGGGACTCGTGCCTATAGCATCGGGGGCAGGTAAGTTGCAGGTTGATCAGCAAAATTATTCGTTAAGTTTTTCTAGAATTTCTAGTGATTAGTAGTAGTGATGAGCGAATTTTTTTGCAAGGCATGGATTTGAAGCCAATTTCCGCATTTCGCCATTGGCGAATTGTTTCACGAAACTCCCGTGAAATTTCGCCACAGAAAAATTAGTTGCGAGTCAAAAAAAGTTGTGGTCGTGTCAAAAGAGGTCACGGTCGCATCACAACATGTAAAAAAACACACGACAAATGCGTTTCGCAGATTTTTTGCCGTTTCACGAATTTTCTTGTAATTTCACGAATTTTATGGGGAAGTGAAATGGGACAGATTCGCTCATCAATAGCGATGAGTGAATTTTTTTGCCAGGCATGGATTCACCGCGAATTTACACATTTCGCCACTGATGAATTGTTTTTTGCAAAACTTTTGCGAAAAGTTGAAAATCTGCCACGAAAAAAATTTGTTGTGTGTCAAAAAAAGTCGCGGCCCTTGACAAAATGGATACGGGCACATGAAAAAATAGGCGCGGACACTAGTGATGAGCAAATTATTTCAGCAGGCATAGATCCGCAGCGAATTTCCGCATTTCGCCATTGGCAAATTGTTTCGCGAAACTTCAAAGAAAATTTGCCGCAGAAAAATTTGTTGCACGGCGAAAAAAGTAGTGTCCCGTGTAAAAATGGGCGCGGCTGTGAAAAAAAAAGTTGCAGCCGCATCAAAAAAGGGCAGGGTTGTGTCAAAAAAGGTGTGGTTGCCAAAAATGGGGCTTAATCACATTAAAAAAGGTGTGGTCGTGCTAAAATGGGTGCGGTCGCATAAAAATGGGCTCTGGCAACAAAAAATACATGGGCACCAAAAAATCACGCAACAAACACGTTTTGTGGATTTTTCAACATTTCGCAAGTTTTCTGGTGAAGCGAAATTAGACAGATTCGCTCATCACTAGCGCTCACTTCAAAATGGGCGCAGTCGGTCAAAAATAGGTGTGGTCGCGGCAAAACATAATGTGGGTTTACAGGAGTCTTAAAGAGACACTAAACCCTGCTGCACTGCTCAACCAAACTTTACTCAGCGCCCAATTTGACACAACCATGACTTTTTTTGCGCAACAATTTTTTCCGCTGGCGAATAAATTGGCTCATCGCTAATGAAGGAAGTTTGGGAGAGCGGCCTAGCGTGCAGCTGTTTAGCATTAGCGTAACGTTGCTACCCAATGTTTCCTAGGGTTCCGTGGATTTGGATATATGGAATGCCTTTTGTTCACACCAATCGCTGATGCATTTATTTCACTTTGTGGGAACCATACTGTCAAGCTGTTTTACACAAGTGGTGAGTGTTTTTGTTTTTTTTTATAGATAAAAACAGAGATTAATGGATTATTTTATATCAATAAACAAAAAAAAACCCCTAACCCTGTAGGTAATTATGAATTATATTCGGTGCTGGTTTCACTGGTCTCCCTATAGATCCTCTCAGGTCCCTGTCTGTGTTTCAAATGAGGGGTGGGCGTGTCCTAACGGTCCCTGCCAGAAGCACAGTAGGAGGGGGAGAGCCAATCACAGCCCTGCACTCACACAAGCACAGACAGGCTTCATTTTCCTATCAGGTCAGCCTAGCTGCTGATTGGATCCTATCCTACAGTGCCACCGAGAGGCACCAGGAAGTGGAACAGATGGGCGGGGCTAGTGGGACTTTTTCAGAAATATTCAAATAAATCAGCCTGAAACACTACTTTTTAAAGCCCATTCCTTCTATATTTAGACGAGTACAATTCATTGGCACAATATTGTTTTTTACACAATATTTCCCCTTTAAGCTGGACACACATGTAAAGATCTGCTCTATCAGTGCGGCCATTAAAGGAGATGATGAAAAAAATGCACAAGTTTGTTTAAACTGCCCAATAGGCATCTGCCAAGTTTTCGGCCAGATGTTGGCCCCGCCCATCAAGCTGGCCCCAACACTGGGCAATAAGCGAATCTGTCCCGTTTTTCACGAAATGACAGAAAAATTCACATTACAGCGAAAAATTTGCGAAACGTGTTTGTCGCATGATTTTTTTTGTAGCCCACCTCCATTTCGATGTGACCACACCCTTTTTTGATGCGCCCATGCCCTTTTACGGCGGGACTGTGCCCTTTTTTGACGTGACCGCATTTGTCGCGCAATTTTTTTTTTGTCGCCCGTGTCTTTTTTTTTGTCACCCGTGTCTTTTTTTTTGTCGCCCGTGTCTTTTTTTGTCACCCGTGTCTTTTTTTGTCACCCGTGTCTTTTTTTGTCGCCCGTGTCTTTTTTTTGTCACCCGTCTTTTTTTTTTTTGTCGCCCGCACTTTTTTGGCATGACGGCGTCCAAATTTTGACGCGACCTCACCCTTTTTTTACACGACCGTGCCCAATTTGACACGCAACAAAACATTTTTATGTGCGCTGTTGGTTTCCATGGTGAATTTTTACTGAAGTTTTGCTAAACAATTCGCCAATGGCGAAAGGCTGAAATTTGCGGTGAATCCTGGTGAAAAAATCACTACACATAGGGGGAGATTTACTAATCCACCAATCCGAATCCCGAAAAGGGAAAAATTCGGATTGGAAACGAAAATTTCGCTATTTGTCGTGACTTTTTCGCCGCCGCAGCCACTTTGTCATATTTTGCATGACTATTTCGTCACCGTCGCGATTTTTTTGTATTGAGCGATTGTAAACGGCGGAAAACCAATCCGATTTTTTTCGCGACGGCGATGAAAAAGTCGCAGAAAATATACGAAAAAGTTGCGCCGGTGACAAAAAAGTCGCGGAACATACGAAAAAGACGCGACGGCGACGAAAAAGTCGGAAAAATACCGATCGTTAAGAAAAAAATGCCTTCGGACCGTTCATGGATTAGTAAATCTGCCCCATAAGCTCAAGCTGATTTTACTTAACCTTATATACAGTATTATAGGGCCTATTTTTTTCTAAGCGGTAATCGATTCAAAATCAAATCAAAATGAATCAGTTTAACCAATTCCAGCCAATGAGCAGGTTTTGTGAAATGTTCCTGGTAGAAAAATGTCCCCGGCTGTCATTTTAGTACAAAGTATTTACAGTTTTATATGCCTATTGGCTTTGTTTTCCCTTTCTTTCATAGGATATTTCTGGCGCGGTACCTTAACCTCAAGTGCTATTAAAAGACGAATATCCGGCAATAGAAATAAAAATCCGTGGAAGGATTCCATGTCTTGCTGCTTTATGATTGACTGCGTAGAGCATTTTTGTAAGTACACACACGAGGCCATTTACAAACGCAAATGCAGTGCTACTCCGCCATGTTTTTTACCCACAGTGCAGCATTTTCCCCGAAATTCCAGCATATGGTGACAAGGCACTTTACAGTTTTTGTGGGCAAATTGCTAAAACATGAGCCTAATCCATGCTTCCTATCTACCTTATTGCAGCAGCTAATAGGTAGTTTCACAAAACCCTCTTCCTTCCTCCTCCACTTATTGAGAGCCCAGCTGAGAAAAGGAGTCATGGGTAACCAATGTTTCTGCCAAACTAAGCTTGAAAAGATGGAGTTACCTACCATTAAGGGGACACTAAACCCTGCTGCACAGCGCTGCTCAACCAAACGTTACTCAGCTGTTGCTGGACTACAAATCCCAGAATAATGTAACATATAATGAAGGGTGAGGCATGCTGGGAGCTGTAGTCCAGCAACATCAGGGGTGTATTCTTAAAGCAATATTGCACAATAAAACTTTCCCAGCTCTCTAGGGCCCGCATTGGCAGCATTGAAATGCAAAAGAATCCTCCAATGAGAATCCCAGCTGATCTGTATAAATCTGGCTCCCTGTTCTCTGTTCCTGCAATTGGAGTTGGGAGCATTAAGCACAGTTTCCCAGCACTGAACAAGTCTGTCCCTTTATCCCCATGTCTGATTCCTGTGCCATATAATGACGGGAAAATGACATCATTATCTCTATATGTAAGGTACCAGCAAGGGGCCTGACACAGTGCTGGGAATCAGCATTCTCATTGGTCACTTCTCTTGCATCTATAATGAAGTTTTGGGTCAGTAGAATTCTCATTGGGGAATTGGTTTCCATGTGTTTTTTATCAACTTCTATAGAGAACTAGGGGGCGCAGTGGGACAGCTTTACAGTTGGGTTTAGTGCCCCTTTGTGTCCAAAATTGTAACTGCACTTACTAAAAATTACCCCCCCCCCCCCGTAGTTACAAATGGGAAAGCCTATTTATCAACATCATTTATATTTGCCCTTTTTTTTACCCTATAGTTGCTGGAAGAAAACCAGAATCGAATGTTATAATGCAATGCATATTACCATCAAAATGTACAAGTGAAATCTCACGCTGGAAGCGTTTTGACTGCACTTTGCGTGCATGCACTTTTAAAAAGTAGAAATTGCAGCGGCGCGGTTTGTGATGTATAAATGATGGGCGCTAACAATGTAAAAGTATAATAAAAAAGTTTCCACATTAAAATGGCTTCTTCTTCATTGGGCACCAACGGTAGGGAAAAAAAACCACGCAGATTTGAGGCAAAGTGATATTTTTTTCTGACATTTAATAAAAGTATTGGCAATGTTAACTAACAAAAATGAAGAAGGTGTTTTTAAAAAAATTGCATATATGTATGGATAATACACCTACCTACCTATAGCTTTAATAGCTCTGTGATAGTAAGGCCTGTGCTTCTAGCATTAGCCCATGGAGCTTATTTCCCATAAAGTCATTGTCAGTTTTTTGCCTTGAAAAACCATCCCCAAGCCGCACTTGATCCCAACTAAGATATAATTACCCCTTATTGGGGCAGAACAGCCCTATTGGGTTTATTTAATGGTTAAATGATTCCCTTTTCTCTGTAATAATAAAACAGTACCTGTACTTGATCCCAACTAAGATATAATTACCCCTTATTGGGGGCAGAACAGCCCTATTGGGTTTATTTAATGGTTAAATGATTCCCTTTTCTCTGTAATAATAAAACAGTACCTGTACTTGATCCCAACTAAGATATAATTACCCCTTATTGGGGGCAGAACAGCCCTATTGGGTTTATTTCATGGTTAAATGATTCCCTTTTCTCTGTAATAATAAAACAGTACCTGTACTTGATCCCAACTAAGATATAATTACCCCTTATTGGGGGCAGAACAGCCCTATTGGGTTTATTTCATGGTTAAATGATTCCCTTTTCTCTGTAATAATAAAACAGTACCTGTACTTGATCCCAACTAAGATATAATTACCCCTTATTGGGGCAGAACAGCCCTATTGGGTTTATTTAATGGTTAAATGATTCCCTTTTCTCTGTAATAATAAAACAGTACCTGTACTTGATCCCAACTAAGATATAATTACCCCTTATTGGGGCAGAACAGCCCTATTGGGTTTATTTAATGGTTAAATGATTCCCTTTTCTCTGTAATAATAAAACAGTACCTGTACTTGATCCCAACTAAGATATAATTACCCCTTATTGGGGGCAGAACAGCCCTATTGGGTTTATTTAATGGTTAAATGATTCCCTTTTCTCTGTAATAATAAAACAGTACCTGTACTTGATCCCAACTAAGATATAATTAAATATAAGTTATAAATAAAACAATTCATAATCTCTCTTACTGCAAACAAAATAAATGTCCAAACCCGGAGCTGACTCTGTGTGCCACGTTAATGACAGTTCCTTATGTTCCTCACTGTGATTAGAATGTATTTTGGCCAGCTTACACAGTACCAGCATGCTTTGTATCTTGAGGAACATATTTTATGATCAAACCGATTCAATATAAATGCATTTTATACTTACGACATGTCATAAATTCTAAAAAATTCTACTCTTTGGTGGTCTTATTGTGCACTTGCAATTCTATCCTGGGAGATGCTACTCTTTACCATATTTCTAAAATACTTTCCTTTGTATCTTTTGCCAGAACTACATTAAAGGACAAGGAAAGGCTAAGTCACTTGGGGGTGCAAAAATTGCCAACTTCCCCGGGCTGGTGCAGTTTTCTCCTAACAGGGGCACCAGCCCGGGGTAAAAGGTAAGCGATTAAAGTCACTTGGGGGTGCCTAACATTTTGGCACCCCCAAGTTACTTAGCCTTTCCTTCTCATTTAACACACAAGGGTTTCTTTACAGAACTGTGTGGAAAAAACACTAGTTTGGATGGAAATCTCCATGTTTTTTTAACCATGACCTTCCATGAATTGCATCCAAGTTGCAAAGAACAGTTTTGGAGTTGATATGGTTCCATGTTTGGTGTGCCAAAACACTCAGAATCAATAACTAATGATGGGCGAAATGTTTCGCCAGGCATGGATTAGCGGCAAATTTCCACGTTTTGCCATTGGCGGATTGTTTTACGAAACGGATGAAAAAAATTCACAGCGGAAAAAAAATAGTTGCCTGCGTCAAAAGAAGTGTTGCCCGTCAAAATAAATAGTCATGGGGGTCAAAAGAATAGTCACGGGTGTCAAAAGAATAGTCACGGGTGTCAAAAGAATAGTCACGGGTGTCAAAAGAATAGTTGTGCGTCAAAAGAATAGTCACGGGTGTCAAAAGAATATTCATGCGTCAAAAGAATAGTCACGGGTGTCAAAAGAATAGTCATGCGTCAAAAGAATAGTTGCGCACCACGCTTCAAAATAAATAGTCGTGGGTGTCAAAGGAATAGTTGCGTGTCAAAAGAATAGTCGTGCGTCAAAATAAGAGTTGCGGGCGACAAAAGAATAGTCGTGGGCGTCAAAAGAATAGTTGCGCATCAAAATAAATCATCATGGGCGTCAAAAGAATAGTTGCACGTCAAAAGAATAGTTGCATGTCAAAAGAATAGTTGCACGTCAAAAGAATAGTTGCGTGTGACAATTTTTTTTTGACACACAACATTTTTGCCCGATTCGCGAATCATTTGAAAGATTCGCGAATTTTTCGGCCAAGCAACGCGGGACAGATTCACTCATCTCTATCAATAACAGAAACGCAAGGTGGAAGTCAGTTGTGTCCATGGACACAACCCACTAAGGTTACCCCAAAATTTTTGCCAGATCCAAGCTGAAAGTAATTCCAAGACCGAAGTTATGTGCAAATCATCAAAGTTTGCTGGAGCCACAAGATCCCAAGATGCTATGGGCGTGTATGGGAGCAAGTACCCTCCTGAACAATACCAATTGTTTTTTATGAACAATAAATGAATACATTTAAACTGGGGTTTAATGAAGAGGCAAATATGTTTTTGGGGGTGATCCTATTTTTCATTAGTTATTTTGCCAATTTTGCCAATGATTATTTTTTATCCATTTTTCATGAAATC